>NC_137580.1:99334515-100534515 GCF_963210335.1 Falco punctatus
ACTCTTCTTGGCCTTTGCATGAGGCACTGTGCATCCCTGGGGATGCTCAGACCTGTTATAGATGACGTTTAACTATTGCTGCTTTGCCTTCAGGTTTTCTTACCTCAGAAGTGCCCAAGAAGACTGTTGCAATGCTGCAGGCTGGGCGGGTTTGCATGGAGCATCACCTCCATGGGAGCCTGGACCCCCAAAGAGTGCTGGCAGCATACAGCTTGCCTGGCTCTGGGCATCCCAACCCCCATGGCCACATCCAGCCCTGTCAACCGCCTTCTTGCAACTGGGTCTGCTTGCAAAGGAAAAAAAAATCAATATCTTTCTGCCCGAGCAACTTAGTGTGATTGCTGGCAGTGGTGATGGGGTGCTGGCTGGGAAGAGGGAGGCTCGGCTGAGGAGCATGGACAAGATGGGTGGGAAGCACTTGGGTGGGTGGGAAGCACCTAGGCTCTGGGAAGAGGTGATGGTTGACAGTTCTGTTCATTATTTCCATGTCCTTTGTCCAGGCTTGCTGTGGGGTCCAGGGCCAGAGGCCAAAGGCAGGGGGAAGGCAAAGCTGAGCTTTACAAAAGCATCTGAGCACATTAAAAGCCCAATTCTTGTTGCTCTAAAGAAGAGAGAATGGGACAATTTAGGTGTCCAGCCCAAATGAACATTTCCTTTCAAATGAAAAGGAGCTTGCTCTGAACCTTTTCTACGCCTATCACATCACCCCTGCCTGCTCTCCCCATCCCCTATTAAGCCTTGGTGCCTGTGGGCACTGCATCCACCCATCAGCATGTTCACACCTCCATAAGGGCTTTCTCTGCCAGCTTCATCCTTCACATCTTCTGCCAGTGGAGGGACCCTGAGGAGCCTGGAGGGTCCCCACTGCCCCAGAGCAGGCTGAGCCCCTCTCTGACATTCCCGTCTCCCAGCCAGCATCCCCGTTTGTATATCTCCTGCTTGGCAATGGCTTGGACTGCTTTTCTCTGGTTTTATTACTCTGCAGACACTGCCACTTGCAGCCCTGTTGTGGCACAGCCGCTGCTCTTCCAGCGCGGTGACCTGGCAGTGCTGCATGCTGCAGCTGGGGACATACCAGCTGAGCATCGGGGTGCTGGGCAGCATCCCCCCTGGGCTGCAGGACTGTGGGGAGGCAGCTGCATTGCAGTTCTGCACTTGTTCCAGTGCTGGCTTAAAGAATTTTGCAACTAAAATGCCTTTCCAGCCCTGCCTCAGTTTTATTCTCATCCCCTTCTTTAGCAGAAGAAATAGCCCCAGGTCCAGAGCATCTTCAAGCTGGGGGGTCCCTCCCCTGTGCTTCAGGCTCTCCTCTTGCACACACCGTGCAGCCAAATCAGGGTCCTTCGTCTTTTTCTTGTTGCCTGTGGCAATGTCATCAGGCAACCTGGCTGCTAATGAGCACGGGTGGTGTCACCCTCCAGGGCTGTGGCCTCACCGGTTGGGGGGTTCACAGGGAACAGGGCTGCATTTTGCCTCGTTTGCCCAAGCGCCGCGGTTTTGTCTCCACAGTGCCCTATGAGTCAGCGGGGTAGCAGGGGGGAATGGAAAAGGAGAGTTCGCAGGTTCAGCATGCGCAGGGGAAGAGGCATTGGGAGCAGCACAGAGGAAGTTCAAAGGGGACATTTCAGTCCACTTTTAAATAAATCTCTTCTCTTTGTGCCTACAGCAGCAGCCTGCTGTGCCTGTGCAAGCGTAACTGCAATGTAACTGCCCCAAAGGAGGAGTGCTCCGGAAATGTGTGAATAAAAAATACTTGGAAAAGCAAAAGCGAAGCAAGAAAGCAGAGATTTGCTCGTGGTGGAGAGAGCCCTTCGCTCCACTGCCGCTCCGAAGGGCTGCACTGTGTCTCCCAGTGAGTGTCTGCTGTGCACTGCCCAGCCCTGCTGCTGCCTGCACAGGCAGCCCCCCCGGCAGGATCTCTGCCGTGGGCTTCCCGGCCTTCCTGAGGCTTCTCTGGGTCTGCGCATCGCACCCCCTGTGCCTTTTCCCTATCTCAGCATGCCCCGTCTTTTTCTATTTAAAAAGGTGAAAAAAATAGTACTTCTCTACTGTTTCAGGGTAGCAAGAGAGAGCAATTTAATGATGCTGTGGCTCTTCAGAAAACTTCCCAGATGTCCTTGCACACGTTCAGATCAGTTTCTTGCAGAGTGGTTCCCAGCTCTGCTGGGAGGCAGCACCGTGGGTGTCCCCTCTCTTGGGCAGAGCTGAACCCCCTCGCTGCTGCCCAGTGCTTGGCAAGCAAAGCTGTGTTTCCATCCCCAAAAAGCCGGGCAGGGCCGTGCCGGGCACAGGATGCAGGGTGCAAGGTGCAGGGTGCAGAGTGCGGGATGCGGGGTGCAGGGTGCAGGGTGCAGGGCAGACTCAGCCCAGAGGCTGTGAGGCCGGCGAGATGCCAGGTAGCACAGCGGGATGCCACAGGCACTGAGGGAGCTCACCACTCCTTTGCAAATTAACATTTGCCACTTCCATGGCAGAGTTGTGATAACACAGGGATGCTGTTTGTTTATTTATTTATTTATGGCCCCATTAGTTGATCCATTTGCATCGAGTCTTGGGAAAAAAAAAAAAGTGTCTTCTCTGAATTGAATGACATGAATTATTTCGACCTAACTTACTAATTAAGACCTCATTAGCAGCCCAAATTTGTGATAGATCAGCAGTGGACTTGGCACAGTGGTTTAATTTAATGATTTCTTGCATTACTTTGTTAATCATCTTTAGTCTGATTTAATTTATGCCAATGTGACTATCCTAATTTCTAATTAAGGCATTGATGGCAGGGACACCACCACCGCCTAAGAATTTCAATCAAGGATGGTACAAAAGTGGCCCCTGCTTCTTATTTCTCGAGGGACGGTGGGTGGGCAGCTCCTCGCGTGCTCCCAGCCCGGCGCGTGCTGGTGCCTGCAGCCCCAGCTCGGATACCTCCGGCTCCGGCTGGGCTCTTTCCCGGTGTTCTCCAAGGCTGAGCGGATCCCAGAGGTCTTCAAAGCGCCAGTCCCTGCTACACGGTGCTGCTGGGCAAGGATCGCTTGCTCAGGCGGGCGAGAAGCATTGGCACGGGATCGGCCATGGAAAATTAGAGAGTTTGGAGGAAAGAACATCTGCTAATGCAAAACATTTATGCTAGTCAATATAAATTTATTTAGTGCAATAAATGACATAATTGAATTTTTATTTCCTTAATATATTTTGCTAAAATAACTAATATTTTGAGTATCCCTAGCCTACAGATGTCTTTCATAGGAATGTATTTCCTGTAACATTACTCTTGTATAAAACTGACATTTAAACGGTTTAATAAATGAGCAGTTGTTTGACTTGTTTCAGTTTCAATACATTCTGGTATATTAATAAAATATATTTCAAAAGGAAGCTCGATAGACCATGCTATAAAAATTCGTGATTTATTAGAGATACATTCGCTATTAGTTGGGACAGATACTCAAAATGTCATTAAGGTTAAAATAATAATCAATCAAACTAATTAGACCCTATTTTTCATATGCAAATATAATTAAGCATACATTTCTCAATAACTTTAAAGAGAATTATTGAAGCTGCACAAAGTGTGCTGAGTCCTTACTTAAGCTAATGAAATGACAGCGTCTTCACTTGCATATGCAAACAAAATTGATCAGCCGCTCTGTGCTTTGCCTCATAACTCAGGGAGCGGCTAGTGGGGAGCGGGGGCTGGGGGGGTGGTGGGTGCAGGCTCTCAGGGACCTACGCAGCCCCTGGGACCCCCACCTCTTCCGCGGCCGGGGCCATCACCATCACCCAATTTGGGGTTTGGCCAGGGATGGAGGATGCCTTTGCCCTGCCCCCGTGTCCCGGGCACCTTCCCACGCACACCATCCAACCTGGTGCAGATACTGCACGCAGCTTTGCAGATAACACCACCATCTGCAGATACAGCTTACTGTTGTTTGCTGATGTTTTCCCTGGCAAATCATTCTGACTGTTTATTTCAAGGGAAAAATACCATTTTGCTATGAGAAGGGTTAATAAGAGATGTTTATTTATGAACTCAGCATATTACTGTTGCATAATTTGAATACAGTGCCTATGAGCTTTTTTTATTGCATGCTATAATTTCATTTTTAAAGCTTTCCCTATGCCATACTTTAAAAATGATATCGCAAACAAGAAATAAATTCTGTTTTGCAGCTGTGCTAACTATATTTACCCATGGGATACACTATTTTGTCCTTGACATAAATCCCTTGGGATTTCACTCAGAATTACTTTGGCACGCCACATTCACTACATCAGGGTATTGTACACCAAGTCTATCACGGGGACTCTGGCTGAGCCGCCGGATCGCTGCGAAGAGAAAGAGGCACTTGTTTAGCATATTACCATGAAAATCAGTCAACTCGCACATTAACGATTGTCAAGAAACCCAGGCGAGGGAAATAAGGGAAATAACTGTGGATTAAACCAGCGAGGATCCCCCAAGCAGAAGCAGGGGGGCACAGGGGGGCGATGCCCTCCCGCCCAGCACAGTCCTTCTCCTGCTCATCTCATCACATGGCTGTTGTGCCCATCCCTGCGCACCCTCAAATGTCCCCGAGTCCCCTTCCCTCTGACAGGCAGGGGGGCTCGGTGTGGCTGTGCATGACATGCATTTGTTTCATTCTTTTTCTAGAATTTGCAACACCTCAAGGTTTTATCCGGATGCAAACAGGCAGGTAATGACCGTCTTGAAGACGTGCGAGTCCATCAGCAGCCCAGGTCCCTGCCCAGTCGGCAGCTCTGCTCCCCCACAGCCCCAAGGTGGTTAAACCCTCTGGATAAGGATCTTGCTGTTAATTGGGGACCTCATTTTCTGCAGGTGTCAGGCTCCAGGACATCAGATTTAACGAAATTCAGTCTTCCCCACTCAACTGTACAGGCAGAAGCACTGGAGCTGCCATAAAACAGGGTTTGTGCCTTTTGCACATGGCGGGAACTGGTAGCAGATATGACACTGTCAGCATCTCTCGGGGGACGAGCATATTTTTGTCGATCATGTAGCATCAGGTTCTCATGTCACTGCATTACGGAGCTTGATGGCACTTAATACACCATGACAAGGTGTAACATCAGAAATGGAACACAAAATGAGATCAAACGGCATTGTGGTCCCCAGAGGGCCCGATCAAATCCAAGGTATGGAAATGTGAAGGAAAAAAAAAATGCAAACTCTCCCCCCACCATAGACACCTTTTGAATCCTATTATCCTGGGCAGCCCACAGCCAGGCTGGGCTCACGTGGGAAGGAGGACATGGGGCCCCATGAGGTGGCCATCTCACCCCGTTCCGGCATGCCACAGGACCCACAGGCCTCCCTGGCCGCAGCCCTGCAGCAGGGAGCAGCTGCAGTGCCTGCCTGAGGGCACTGGGACAGGTTCCCCACAGAGCCAGGGCATCCTCAGCCCCATGCCCACTCCCCTGGGCTTTCCTTGCCAGAGCAACGCCAGCACTTGCCACACAGTGAGAGCTGCTTGCCAGCCTCTCCGCTTCAATATCCAGGTGATTAAATCCCCCCACCCCATGCAGTAACATCACAGGGAGGGCAGAGCACCAGGGACCAAGGAGTATGGGGGCCAGGGGGAAGACAGGGTGTTGGGAGAGCACGTTGTGGGGTGAAGAGCTTCAGGGTGAGAGTCAGAAGAGACCCAGCAAATCCATGAAGCAGGAGGGGGGCAAGCAGAGGGTGGAGGGGACATATCCTGGAGCTGGGTGTCAAACCACTGCTGTGTCCCCTCCCAGGGCTGAGAAAGGTGACCCCCAGGACAAGGTCCCACCCTGGCTTTGCTGGGTGTCTGTAGGCAATGATTGACCTGAGTCAATCTGCACAGGGAAGGTGCTTCTTGGGAGGAGCCCCAATGGGCAGATTCTGATCGTACCAGCAGGTTCCTTCAGGAGAATGGGTTAAGAAGCAAACGCTTTGGGGGGGCGGGAAACAAAGAACAACTTTTCACATATCTCAGCAATTTTGAAAAAAGGAAAGAAGCCATTTTTCAGCAAAGAAGAACTCTTTTCATTTGGAAAATGTTAACCAGATGTTCACAAAAAGTACGTCATGGAAAGAATGAATGAGATCCCTTGGTTGGGACTAACCCCACATCCCTGAGGAGCTGCTGGGCTGCTGGGCTGCGCTGCTTTTCACCAAAAACAAAGGCAGATGCATTTTGGAAGCCACAACTGGTGAAAGAGTTAACACCCAGCGCCCGATGGATGTGGTATGGACCACAGTGGGTGAAAAGTGTAATTGCAAACACGCTGCCTGTCCCAAAGAAAGGGTTTCCTTCATCCCGCCTGGCTCTCAGGCGCCCGAGCCCATACTCAACCGTCTGCCGAGACTAATTTCATCAACAGTTTGTAGCACCAGATGCGTCTCCATAGAACTATAGAGTCAGAGAATCGTTTAGGTTGGAAAAGACCTTTGAGATCATCAAGTTCAACCATTAACCCCAGACTGCGAAGCCCACCACTAGACCATGTCCCTAAGTATTGCATCCACACATCTCTTAAACATTTCCAGGGATGGTGATTCCTTCCTGGGTTGAAAGCAGCCGCCTGCTGCTCTCAGTAGCTGCATCTCTCCCCTGTGCTCTAATTAAAGCTCCTGTCCAGCAGCTCCTGGTGACCCACTCCTGGCGCCCTGCACCTGGTGAGCACACCAGCTCACAAGCCATGCAGGCACCCTGGGATGCTTATGGGAGTGCCAGAGCTACTGAAATATCAGTAGCGATTCAGATGCAGAACCATTGAAGTTTGCAGAGTTTGAGGCAAACCAGTGATGCTATTTACAGCCCAAAGCACCATATGCCTCATGGCACTGCCACAGCCACACTGTGTCCCCATGTGATATGTGTCACTTCTCCCACTGGCCTAGGTGCCCCTCTCGCTGCTGCCACAGCCCCTGTTCCTGGCACAGGCACCGGCACATGGCTCCCACCTTGTCTGCTGCCACACCAGAGCCAGCTGCCCTGTGCATGCCCAGTGCTGGCCTGTCCTGCACCCACCCAGGGACAAGAGGGCTGCAGCCCATGTCCCCAAAGCCCTGGGGCTCATGGCCGTGTGCCCAGCTGGACTGTGGTGGGTGCTGGTGCTGGTCGATGTACCTAACCTGCTGCCCTTTTAACCCTTTTCCCTGCCCCTGAAGCTGGAGGGAGCTGCCAGACAAGGGTCCCAAGGTGGCAGCTCAGCAGGGGTCTTGCTGGAGCCCCACACCAGGATGGAGACCCCGACTGCAGTTTGCCCAGCCAGCCCCAGGACAGGAGCTAAGCTGACAGCCAAGGAGCTCTCATGGAAGATTAAGGGCAGGTGATGACTTTTTTTTCCTGCAAATGATAATTGCCACTGCAGACCGCTTGCATTAGGATGTACCCGCGCAGGTACGCACCCCCCAGAGCTGTGTGCCGCACAGCAGCACCAGAGGCAGTTTGGGAGCGATGGCAGCAGTGCCAGAGTCGGGGCTGGGCTGGAGCTGGTTACTGTGAATTATGCAGCAAGCCCCAGAGCATCTGCGCTCTTACGCTCTTGTCTCTTGTATTATTTTTTTTAGTGGCAAAAACTAAATCCAATCAGAACAAAAGGCCAAGACAGCATCTAAACAACAGCCAGCACTCTGCGAGGAGGGCTAATAACCATGTGCAGGGATCCTGATGCTGGTTAAATGAGGAGTTTGCAGCCTCTGGCTTCACCCAGGGCCATGAAGATCAGCAAATCACTAATAGGACTGAACCTCCACAAGCAGCTGAAGGGAGAAAACCTGCCAGAGGCTGCTCCTGTGCCATGCCCCTGCCTGGCAGTGTCCTGGGTGATGGCCAGCCAGGTCCCCTAAACCCTGCTAGCCCCAGAGTGACAGCAGCACAGACCAGGAGGTGAAGTCGTGAATAAGTTGAGATACAAACCAGGCAGAGGGACTTTGCAACACCGCAAGGTTAATACAGCAACTAACAGACTTTGTCTATTCATTATGAATAATAATCATAGTTGGTTTTTCTTTGGATGCTTCAATCTGTTTGTCTCTCCACCCGTCCACGTTCACACTATCTCTCTTCTGCTCCTTGGACTATCAGAGTTCATCACTCTTGCAGCAGAGCAGTGCCTTGCAGAGTGGTTCGTTAGCACAAATGGATTATGATGTTGCATCTGATGAATAGTATCTGTAGCAGCTGCCGAGGGTACAGCACAAACAGGAGCAATTAACACAGCTTCTGAATGAAATGATAACCTGGGACTGCCAAAGCGAAGCTGTCACCACGCCCCACAGTGAAGGTCCCTCCAGCCTCGCTCCTCCTCCGGGCTGCCAACCTGGCTGATGGAGCTCTCAGCCCAGTGCCCCCAGCCCCTGCGCCTGGGCACCTCCCAGCCACTTCTCCGCTGCCCCACGCTCTCCTTTCCCCTTTCCACCACTTGTCCGTGCATCCGCGGAGGCTGAATCCAGGCTCTACAGCCTAGCAGCCCAACAGCCACCCTGGGGGTGCATGCAAGCAGGAGTGTGGCATCTGGGAGCATCTCACTCCTGGGACACACTGCAAGCCTGGTCAGGAATTAGTTGTCTTTAGGCAATCATCTGTTAACTACCAGACCAGGGGCACGGACACACCCCAGACAGAGAGGTACAGACCTCCCCATCCTCATGGCCAGCATCGCTGGTTCTGCTGCACTGCTGCTGGGCAGGGTCCGCTCCCAGCAGCCTCCGCCAACAACCCCAGAATCCTTCCAGGAGCATTTCTGGGGCGTGTTTGCAGAACCTTTAGTAGCAGCAAGCATCCTCCTATCTCCCCAGGGCAGGGGAGGACAGCAAGGTGGCCTGCGGACGTGCTAGACCTTTCAGCAGATGGCTGCAAGAGCTGTGATTCCTCCATACGAGGGTCCGGGAGAGATGCCTGTGAGATGAATGCCTGCTGGGGCGGGCTCTGACAATCATGTGTCTCCATTTCATCACTAATATACGTAATTAATAAACTTAATTACACGTAAAATTGCGGCAGCTGAAAAATGAGTGGAATTCTTTCTCCTTCAGCTTTGCACCAAGCCTTCGCTGAGGACAAGGGGTGCAAAGGCATCGCCGCTGCAGCTGGCCCCCCCTGCTCACCATCCAGCGGCACCACCAGCAGCCCAGAGGCAAAGCCTGGCTGTACGAGAAGCCTGGCACCAGCTCCGCACCAGGAAGCGGTGGGAGCCATGCAGACAGCTGCACAGCAGAGCTTTTCCCTTCCTTTACACCATGTCCTGGGTTGGGAAACCCTCCCCAGAGCCTCCTTCGTCTTCAGTAAACCTCTCCCACAGGGCCCGTTTGCTTGGTCCTCAGCACTTGGGGCGGGCGCGGAGCTGCCTCGTGTCTCTGATTTAAACTGGGCAGGGACGTTTCTTTGTGTCTGTGATGTGCTGCTTGCTGCACAAAGTAATCAGTCCCTGTTTGCTGGAGGATTAAATGAGTCCACAATGCAGAACATCGCCCGGTGCAGATGGCACTGATCCCTGACACCCTGCGCTGATCCCTGGGGGCCTGGGAGAGGAGAGGGGTGTCTGTCCTGGGAAGGGATGGGTGCGCACAGGGACATCACAGCTCACCCTTTGCAGGGCTGCAATGCTGCTTAGCTTCCTCTGGGTGGGCTGTGGTGGGAAGGCGAGGGAGATGCATGCTTGTGTCCCTCGCACGGAGGTGAGCCGCCCCCACAGTGCAGCCGGGAGTGTTGGGATGCTGTCTGGAGGTTTTCATCAGCCACCATCTCCAGTTGCTTCATCCAGGGGAGAAAGGGTTAATGGCTCCCTCCATTGCCGCAGTACTAAAGTTCATTACTTTTGCTAATTGCTTTGAAGTCAGCGATTCAGCAGCTAATGGAAAATGTATCTCTAGGTAATAGATTAATTGGCCACTGCTGACCAGTTTGCAACAGGGTGTCAGGGAAGGGGCCGCAGCCTCATGCCCAGCTGCCTGCACCGGGCCACCCAGCACCACCATCTGCAGCAAAACATGATTTTGCGGTGCCTGGCTGGTGCCACAGTGCCGCAGTAGGCTGGTCCCAACCGATGGGGCTGCAGGGAGCCACAGCAGATCCGGAGGCTGCACCCATGCGGGGGATGCTGCTGTGTGACTGCAGCCCGGAGCTCCTGTATCGGGCAGCTGGGCTTCATGAGACAGCAACATGGCCAGATGCTGCACTGGTGGCAGCTCAGGTAAAGGCTTTCACTCCTGCCTCACGGCAAATGCTTTCTTTTAATCTTCAAAGAATTAGCATGGGTGCGTGTAGAAATAATTTAAATGCAGGCCTATTAATGACACTGCCAGTGTCACCAGAGAAGCTTTACTTTCTCATGTAATGAATGTGGCCGTAAGTACTTTGCAACCATATGGTGATTATGTTTAATAAAGGACATTTTCTGTAATTAAACAATTTTATTAAGGCATTCTTAGCCCTTTAAGTTGAAAAATAGCTGAACAGAGGTGTGATAAGGTGCTCACATCTGTATTTGGTGAACAGATGGATGGGAAGCTCTCCTCCTTGCGCCGAGCGGCCGGTCGCAGAGCCGGGAGCTGCACGGTGCCTCAAGGTGCAGCCAGCAGCAGCAACATGGGCCGTTTCATGTGCTGGATGCCAGGAAGCTCCAGCCACAGCAGGTTCTGCTCGCTGCCAGCACTGGGGCTCAGGACCTCACTGTACTCCCAGGGGGGGCTGTGCTGCACTGCTCCCTTATTCTGGGGTGTGGTTACCAATGTGCGAGGGGACTGCCAGCAACCACCCTGTTTGCAGCCACAGCACCAGGGCTGTGCCACCAAGCACACCCAGGAACGCAGCCGTGGCAGGGACACTGCCACACTGGCAGGCCTCTGCTCCCCTTCCCCGGTGCTGATTTGAATAATTCAGTGTGGCTGTATCTCGGGGGCACCGTTGTCTTCTGTGAAGGCAAATCAGCAGCCTGGACAGCCTGTTAAGAGGGTCCCAGCCTGCTGCCTTCTTCTGTAAATCAGGATTAATGAGACGGTGGAGGAAACTCAAAGCCCAGCACAGCTCTGCTGGCAGCTCGTGCCGCACCACATCCAGGCTCACAGGCAGCGGCTGCTTTCGTGTCCTTGGGCTGTGGTGGTGCCAGCAAGCAGTGTGACCATCACCAGCCCTTGCACTGCACCACCACTCCTTTCTGCTCCCCACCACAGCTGCAAGTTCTATGCTGCCATTAGCAGGGCTGTCCCACCGTGCAGAGCCTGTGCCATCACACCCTGGTGGTGCCACACGGCCAGCAGTGCCCAGCACGTACCCCGGGGCTCAGCAGGGGGAACATGCGGTTGTGGTGCTGAGCAAGGCACCAGGGCTGGCCCGTGGCGGTGGGAAGCAGGGAGGAGCAGTGGTACGGGGTGAGGGCTGGTTACCGGCATGCTGCTGGCTGGACTGCCACAGCCCGAGGACATGAAGGCAGCTGCTGACATGGTGGCTGTGCACCATCGTCCCTGTGCAGTGGGCTTCAGCCCCACCGTTTTATGAGGAGGTTGTGCTGGGGCCCCTTAGCAATTACCCTGCCTTCACAAAGCCGTGCTCCTGCCAGGTCTGGCAGTGAGGTTCTCCTTTCTGCTGCACTTGCCCCCTGTCAGTGGCACTCAGCATCGCCTCAGCACCGAGACTGGCCCAGGAGCAGGACAGGGATGGAGAAAGGAGCCCTGCAGAGCACTGCCCTGTGCTGGCAAGCTGTGCCCTTGCACCGGAGGATGGTTTGACGAGTGGGGCTGGGAGGGATCCTGCAACTCAGGCATCACGTTTGGTGCATTTTTGCAGCTGTAGGCAGGCGCAGGGTTTGTGTTAGACCCCACCAGCTCTGGAGGAGTTGTGGGCACAGCCAGCTGCTTCTGCAAGCACTGACCAGAGGGGAGAGAGGCGTGACATTGCTGGTAACGTTTTTTTCTCCATCTGAATTTGTGCGGCCTGTCCTCTAATCATTTGTACGTTATCCATCATCCTCTGCCTCCCCATCCCCGCTGTCGCACAGCTCCAGGCAATCTATCTTACAGTTAAAAAATTGTCTCTCTTACACAGGGGCTTTCAAACAAGACAAATAGAAAGAATAAGATCTGGTATTGAGATGCTGTATACAGGGTGTGATACATAAAGCGGCGGGTAAAAGATCCCACCTGATTGTCAGGAGCAGATCTGTAGTGCTGTCAGCATGGCACAGCCCCTCTGAAGGGGGGTGAGCAGGATTTGGCCCCAGCTGAGCCTCAGCATCTCCTCTCCACCACAGCCCTGGGGGTCCAAGCAGCCTGGCCAGCCCCAGCACAGGCACTGCACAGCCAGACCAGCTGTTCCCAGTGGCTTTCCCAACACCTGAGGACAAAGTCTGGCAGCCTGGCTCAGCACCTGGTGCAGAGCTCTCCTGCACAATCTACCTGCGGTTCCCAGTCTGCTGGGACTGTCCCTATTGCTGTTGCTGCTGTTGTTATTCTGCCTGTGAAATGGTTCATATCTTGGGTATTTTGAACTTTGTTTTGGGTTGGTTGGTACAGACCATGTCAGGCAGGAGAGGCAGGGAGGGCAGGCAGCACTGCGAGCTGAGCCCACCGCAGCTGCTCCAGCAGTCGGATGGAAATGTGAACCCAGAGAACAGCTCCAACCTGCCAGTCAGGGTAAAAACTACATGTTTCTAGTACCAGCAGAGATATACCCCGTCTGTGTTAAACTCTGTTCCTGCAGTGGCTAAGTGTTGCCTTGTTGGATTTCTCTTTTTTCTGTAATAAAGTTATTCTAATTCCTGTGCTTTTCCTCTTCACCAGGCAGAGCTATCCGGGGGTGGCTGATGCCATGGGGAGCAATGCCCTTGGTGAAGCAGTTGTACCAGTGCTCCCGTGCGCAAAGCTGATGGCTGTCTGTGCAAAGGCCTGGCTGCGATTCGAGTAGTTATAGTGTTATTAAAAAGCTGATAAGACCATCATCACACCACAGAAGATAAGAGGGGTGCCTGCTGAGCACCCCGCCTCCCCCAAAGGTTTTCTGCTAAGACGCCTGCTTTTGAGACAGAATGGATAAATATATACTTAGAGCCTGTCAGTGCCTGCGCATGCTCAGAATAGCTGAAAAATCAGGACGAAACACTAAATGTTCCCCCTTCCAGCCTGGTTCCTGGGGGTGCGAGTGCCTGGGGAGCCTTGCTGGTGCCAGGCTGTGCTTCCCAAGCTGGCAGGGAGTGGGGGATGCTGCAGCTCTGCTGTGATGCAGAACCACGCTTTTTCCTTGCTCCTTAATGAGACAAAATAAATTTACGTGGTGCCAGATTCCATCCCCCCCCCCCCCCTTCCCTTCTCTTGTGCTAAAGCAAAGGCAGCTTTACGCTAGTTTAGACAACCTCCACTCCCGCCTGAGCCGCGCAGCTCGCGAGCTGCCTGCATTTTTATGAGCTGACTTGTTATATGGGGTGGAAGTATGCAAAATATGTCAAGCCCAAGCAGAGATCTGAATTGAAATTACTCTAATTACTTGTAATAATTTTTGCATTCCAACATAAAACAATGTTTAAAAAAATCCATTACAATACTTAAAAGACAAATCATTTAGCGAGTCCCTTACTTTATTGCTTTATTAGACAATTTACTTTGCAACGTTTTGAACATGCAATTGGGTGATCGCCCAGAGCTATTCCACTGTAAGCTGCGTTACAGAGAGTTCATCCCTTGTCGTTAGTCAAAAAGTCAAACACCATCACTGTAGGACCAATGGCCTTGTCAAATTAGCCACCATCTCCGGTCCTTAGCCTGGCACCAAACTGGGAGAAAAGCTGGGTCCTCTCCTTCCTCTCTTGCCTTTCTTCACCTCTGAAATAAGCCTTCACCTCTAAAATAAGGCTCTCACCTTTGGAGAGAGTGGCTAACAAGGAACACAGCCGCTGGAGCTGCCCAGCCCTTGGTGAGCTGCCAGTGCTGCACAGCGCCAGCGTGGGGAGCAGGGACGGACTCAGTTTATGGTAACTGGTGAGAATATCCCTGCGGGATTCATTGCAGCCCTCAGCTGGAAGCTGACGTGGGCACTGCCTGGAGCCCCAGCCGGGCAGCTGGCTGGAGAGCGGGCTGACGCTCACCAGTGGCCCAAAATTTTACTTTTTGTCAGTGGGAAACTTCTCTGAGCTGGTCATGCTGGCTATACAAGGAGCTTGCAAAATCTCCTAAGGATGTTAAAGCAGAAGGTGTCTCGTTATCCAGAATAGAGCAGTGTTTTGGCAGCAAGAGAAACTACATAATGTCTCATTGCTGCAATGAAACTGTGTCCCCTCCAGTCATTAGTGTTTGGGAGTAACCCGGCCAGGGGGATGACTAATTTGGCTGCAAGCACCAGCTGATGGCCGTAGCTGGGTTTTAGTGCTTTTGGGTTAATGATGCCATAAGAACAAAGCACTGTCTGTTTTCTTTTTCTTCCTCCTTTCTTTTCTTTTTTTCTTGTCTTTTTAAATTTCTATGGCTGCACGGGGAAGGCTGTTAAGATTTCCAAAGCCCAGCTCTAATTCTCCTTCTCTCTCACAGTGCCCAAACTAGGCAGTTTAGTGCTCAGCTTTTCCGTGTTCCCGCAGGTACCAATGCACCCATCGCAGATCCAAGCCCTTACATTTGCATTTTTGAAAATATCTTCCATTTTGCACGGTACAATGTGTATCGCTGGGGCAAGGACACCCTCCTCCAGCCCAGGGCAATGCTGACAGTAGAAGCAGGAGGGAAGCAGCGGAGCAGTGACCCTTGGACCCATCTGACCAGAGCATGGGGAAAGGCTCGGACCTCCTTACGCTGCAAGGCAGAGCCATGCTTTGTCCAGCTGCCACTGCCTCTTCTGCACATGTGGGGTTTCACCTGCTTGGATGGGGCAGAAGGCATTTAACCCAGACACACCTGGAAGCCCTTCCCCAGGTGAGTTCAGGCTCAGAGCAGCTCTAACTGCCCAAGCACCCGGTGTGCAACAGACCCGCTGCAGGGACCAGCCCCTGAGGAGGGCAAAGCGGGGAGCAGCGGGGTTCAGGGTAAGGAGCCAGGCTTTGGAAACAGACTCTCCTAAAATCATATTAATTCTAAGTTTGCATTCTTGCTAAATATTAATTAATTAAAAATTCTAAATATTAACACAAAAGAAGATACAAATAAACACTAATCAGGAATGTCCATTCTCACTAGTATTTTGGAAAATTTAGCATAAACCATAAGTACAATGTGAAGAATTTACATAAACGTGAATTACATCATGCATCTCTTTACCCTCTATGTTCAGTTTCCTAATTTTTTGCAGTCACAACTTGTATCTTCTTGCTGTTCGATGCTGTTCTGATGGTTTCAGCATTTGGGTCCTCGTTAATCTGCATTCTGCAGGCAGGGCAATGCATGGCTGTGGCATGTGTGGCCTCCACACATCCCCCGGGGCTGGAGCTTCAGCAGCTCCATGGCTGCATCCTGGCCCCATCACATCTTGCTCCACATGCAATGATCTGCCTCAAGCTTGGCTGCTGTGGTTGTGGGACAGCACTGGATGGGACAGGACAAGATAAGGTGGGATGCCTTGCTGAACCTCACCTGGAGGCAGCCCAGCCAGCCTGGCTGATGAGTGGTTTCGGTAAGCCAAAATCAAGAAATGAGGCAATGTGGTGCAGGTGTGGAAGTGCCAGGGTTTGAATCTCTGCAGTAGGGCACCTGTCAGCCTACTGCTCTTACAGAATCTGATCCTGGTAAGTCTGGGCTGCAGATATACTAACATTTTTTTGTAAAAGAACAATGAAAAAAGATAAGACGTTGCACAAACCGCATCAGCAAATTTATGGGAAATTCCACTTGAAGATGGGGTTTGGGATTCCTGGGGGGATTGGGAAACAAGAAGTGACTCAAAACAAGCCTCACTGGCAGGA
This sequence comes from Falco punctatus, assembly GCF_963210335.1. Classification (NCBI taxonomy): domain Eukaryota; kingdom Metazoa; phylum Chordata; class Aves; order Falconiformes; family Falconidae; genus Falco; species Falco punctatus. The sequence continues at coordinate 99,350,380 of NC_137580.1, forward strand.
AAAGCAAGACCGCTGCTGCTGTGGGGTGGCCTCAGCTCCCCACAGCACCACGGTCCTCAGACCACCACATGCACATCTCAAACCTCCTGGGAGCTCGAGCTGCTTCCCCCTTCCTGGGGGCAGATCAACAGTGTGATGCAGTCCCATGCACATGCTTTCACCCCATGCAAACAGAGAGGCCAGGAGATACAGACAGTACCCACAGAGCCTCAGGGCAGAATTAATCTCTATCCCAGCAAATCAACATGCATTTATGCCCATTTCTGTCTTATTCATGAAGCGTGCAGGATAGATGCTAATGACTGAATGGATGATTATGAACCATTCCTCTCATTTACACCGTGCGTGTCAGTTCAGAAAACCCAAGAGTGTTTGCTGGCTTTGCTGAGGAAGTCAGGCAGTAACCAAACCTGCCTACACTAGCCAAAGCAGGCAAGAACTTTCAAAAGGTCTCTTTGCTTTTGAGAAAAATCCTCCCTTGCAGTCACTCGGCCATGCAGTTTCTCCAGACAGAGCTTGCTGTGCTTTGGTATGCCTTTGCACAGAGCCTAGTGCATCAGGGAACCGGTCCCCTCCCAGGCCCTCAGCACTGGGATGGTAGAAACAGCCCACTGGGAACCTGCTTCCAGTCCCAGTGGTGGCTGGCAGCGGAGCGGTGTCACACCCAGCATAGCCAGGCAGCGATACAGCCTCCCGCACACCCTGGAGTAACCCAGGGTTTGCAGCTCCTGCATCCAGTCCTTGTTCCTCCACAGCCTCCCACTCTCCCCACCCCTGTGCTGCTGCTGGGAACCACTGACTAGGGACATGCTGGCCAGGGACCCCCAGGGATCCTCAGCCACAAGTGGGAGACCCCTGCTCCGTGCCCGCAGTGAGAGCCATGGCTCAACACAGCTGCTTACACCACCGAGGAGCGTTCCAGCTTGCTGCGCGTGTCTCAGCTCGTGTTTGTATAGCAAGGGAGCCGATGCATGCCAGCTGTCCCGCCAGTGACACGCTGTGGCTCTGCGCGCAGTGATGGGGCAGCTCGCTCCGGCTGCTGCTCTCAGCAAGCCACACCATGACAAAAACCCCCTTGTGCCACGCCACTGGTGGGATTCACACCAAGAAAGGACTCATGTGTGAGGCAAACACCCGCACTCACCATGGCACAGGGTCTGCGCCCAGAGCAGGCGCTGGGCTGGCCCTTGGAGCTCACCTGCACCAGCAAGACAAGCCCGGTCATCTCCCTGGCTCTGCTGGCTGGAGCAGCTGGTGCGGGTGGCAGGGAGGTGCAAGGTGTTTGCTGCTGGTGAGATCTGCCCCTGGACTTTGCATTCAAAGCCTTGGTGCAGGCAGCTGCCAAGCTGGAGATGCAGCCTCTGGATGCATGCAAAACTGCAGGCGAGGCTCTGTGTGCCAGAGCCAGGGCAGGACCACTGTGCACTGCATGCCTGCCTGTACCCACATCCCTGGCGGCAGCATCCTCCCTGCGGGCTGGCACCCACCCTGCACCCCAGGAGCTGCTCCAGTGCAGGTGACCCCAGCTGCCTCGCTGCAAGGTGCTGCGGTGGGGTGGCTGGGCAGGAAACCCTTACACCTTACACCCAGGGGGTGTTTGGCCCCATCACAGTGCGGCGCTGTGTAGACAGAGGCTGTCGTCGGGCCATGCTGCCGGTGATCACAAGGAAGGGAGCATTAAGCGCGTGTCAGCGGCAGCCAACCCGGCCCTTCATTTAGACAGATTAAGCAAGTTGGTTATTGCCTGTGACATAATTTAGATGAATGGTGTGGGTAATCCATCAGGCAGACCCCTGCGCAGGCCCTGCGAGCAGCCGGTGGGGATCCCATTACCTTACATGTGTTAACAGCCAAACTCCTTTGTATAAACAACAAAGTGGCTCTTCTGAAAAGGCCGATTTTCCCTCATTGTCTGGGAGAGGACCGGCGGGTCGGCAGTGATGGATGGCTGCTGGCAGGGCGGGATGCGGCCATGCCGCGGGTAAAGAGGGACACCGTGTGGGGATGCACTGATGCACCGCGCCGTGCCGTGCCGTACAGCCGCGCTGCCACACTCTGTGACGCTGCATGGCTGCATGGCTGCATGGCTGCATGGCTGCACACCGCATGCTGCACGCCGCACCCCGCACCATGGCACTGCCGGAGGCTGCAAGCTGCACCCCTATGCGCTGCACGGCTGCATCTCTGCACACCACGTCACGTGCTGCGTGCAGCACACTGCAGCGCTGCGCTACCACATGCTGCACCTGGGGCCTCCCCATGGCCTGGCAGCTCTGCCATGCAGGAAGGGAATTATTTGCAAATATTGTGGCACATGTCTTCTACCCCTGACAGTCACCCCTAGATTTGCAGAGCAGAGAGCTGCTGCTCCCCCTGCTCACCAGGGAAGGGAGAGGCAACCTGGCTGGACCCTGTGGCCATTTGACAGGACCCCGGTGAGCCCCCGCTGACCACCCTGCACCCAGTGCCACAGCCTGCAGCAGCGGTGTTGCAGAAAACCAGGTGGTTTTCATAAGAAACAACTGTTGGTCCTGAGTGTCTCTGCTTGAGTCTGCCCCACAGCAGAGGAAGCAGCGAGCACCAAGAGCAAGGCAATAAGGCATGCAGGCACCATGGGAAAACACAAGCTGCAGTGTTGGGGGGATGCAAGCGCAGGAGAAGCAGCAGCTTTCCCTCTCCCACCTCCTTGGGTGTTCGGTTTGGCAGCCCCATGGCTGGGGAGGCTCTGCGGGTTATGGCAGATTCTCCTCCTTCCTCTGGGCTATGCTCAGTGGCCCCACGGGTGCTGAGGTGTCCCCCGGGCTGCAGCCACCCTCCCACTGGGTGAGTTGGCTTAGCCCCCTGGCAACAATCAACACTAAAAATCTCATTAGGCTCTTATCAGAGGCACAGAAAAGAAGGAAAGCAGTTAGACCATCTTAAACATTGAGTATTAAGCAAAGCTTTCAATTAGTAAACCGTTTATTTCCTTTCCCCTTGGCAAGAGCCAAGGGAAGAGCTTTAAAACGGGAAAAAACAAAATCTTTCAGTCAGCACAGGAGATGGTGACACTGCACTTGGGGCATTAGCTGAGACTGGCTGGTGGTGCTGCTGCTGCTATTGTTGGAGCTGATCTCAATTCCTTGGAGACAAAACAAGAAAAGCACACACAAAGGGGATAAAAACAGCAAAAAGAGAAACTGCTGCTTTGGTGTGTGACACCCAGCCCTGCTCGCTGCCTCGGCGGGCACAGAGGGAGCAGCACAGGAGGCAGCGCCTGCAGAGAGAGGAACACAGGCACAAGGGAGGTGGCAGGGGACAAGTCACAGTCAGGGGAGCCTTTGAACTTGTCCCCAAGAGCTAGAGGTGCTGGTGGGGCATCCCTGGGCACCCTGCTCCCCAGCATCCTCCTGGACCAGCATCCCTGCTCAAACCACCCCACTTCCAGGAGCTGAGGTCTCTGTGGAGTCTTGGGGCAACATAATCGCTGTGCCAGAGACCTGAAGAGGAGGCTTCCCCGTACCGAGCCCTCATCCCCTGGCACAGCCAGCAGAGCCAGAACAAAGTGCTGGAGCACAGCCGGCAGCCGAGCCACCAAAGGTCTCAATCATTAGAGTGCCTGCCTTACCCCGGCCTTAAAACCAGCCACCAAAGTCGTTCTTTGCTCATCGCTCCCCACCAGGAACATTATCCCTTAATTGCTGCATTTATTCAGACTTATTCTGTATATCTAACAATAATGAGTATATTAGATATGTAATTATTACTGTCATAAATGTAATAGTGACAAAACAATAATTGAAATAGTGTCTATGAGGATAATTCACCATTGCAATTAATACTGCCCTGCTTAGTTAATATGTCACAGTTTAAAATAAATGCTGTCATTACTCCATTACTAATACCGTGTTATAATAATTATTGCGGCAATAATTAAGTGTCTATAGTGATCATGGATTGCCATAGATCGGAATAAAAATCAGTGTAAATAACGCAGGAGAAATAGCCACCAGAGGAAGAGGTGAGTTTTATCAGAGAGCTTGACGTGGGGATGCTCTTTGTCTGCACCGGCGTGATGAAATTCATGAGCAGCATCTCTGCTCGCTGACCCCTGCCCACCCTGGCATGTCAGCCACCTCACCGTGTCGCTCTGGCAAGCCGGGTGCAGCCTGGCGCCTGCCGGCATCATCCCAGGAAAGCATCAGCCATCCGAAGCTAACACCAAGCCTTGCTGACTCCCCCCAGTCTATGCGGGACAGGGGTCCCTCTCCTCAGAGGGCTGACCCACAGCGAGATCGCTACCTTCTCCCTGCTGTCGCCAAAGCATCTGGGATGAGCCCATCTCCCCAGGGAAATGCCACCCAAGCAGCAGCTCTTGTGCAGAAGAGGGTCCTGCACTGTGGTGGAGCGTGTGAGTAAGCCTCTTTGCAAAAGACAGGAGGATAAAAGACCACCAGCAACAGCAATAAAGGGCAGATAGCCTGAGCGCTGGCTAGCACGAGCGTGGAGCAGATTCCCCTGAGCATTTCCCTGCTGCAGCACCGACACTTGTGCACCCAAGGTGCCCATGGGCAGCAACAAGCCTCTGCAGGGATGTCCTGTCCCTTGGGAAGAGCTGGGTGAGACTGGGTTAGCCGCCAGCTTGGCAGGTTGCTCCCAACACCTGCAAGGAGGCTTTAAAGCACCTGGTGCTGCCAGAAGCATCAGTTGCTCCACTTTGACTTTTTCAGGAGGGAAACTCTCACTGCAAACTCTCCTGGCCGGTTTGCAGCAGGGCAGTGTTTCTGCAGCCCCACTTTCCCCCCGCGCCTTTGTCATGTGCATTTTCTACCCAATGCAGGTACTTCACGATAACTCAACTTTACTGGAGTTCAACTCAATTTTCTCAGACTAAATAAAATTTTGAAGTGTCACTCACTAGCAAACTATCAGTTGGAAGGTGGTTGATTTTTCTAACCCTATCTCTGGTCCAATTACAATTTTTAATCTATATGTAGATAATGGTGAGCAAAACCCCTGTAGAAATGTCAGGACTGAGGAGGTTATTAGCTTAGTTTTAATTACTGTCTATCATTCTTAGAAAACCACAGTAACCTGATAAATTAGGTGACAGCTCTGGTTGTAGGAGTTTAGGTGGGCTTTAAAGGCGGGTGATCTTTTTAACCAGAGGTATTTGGGGGTGGGTTGTGCTTCCAGGCTGGCAGCATTAACATTAACAGATTTTTCTGGGTCTCCTACCACCTCCCCATCCGCAGAGCCAGCACCCGTCCTTCTGCAGCACCCTCCCCACTTGCAGCACCCAGCCCTAACGGCCAGGAAATCCACCACGCCCTCCGCTTGGAAGAGGTTGGCAAGGTGGCTTATTTGTTCAAACCATCCTTTAAGGGGAGTTTTGTTTCTAAATGAGCAGGGGACAGCACCCAGAGCTCCCCTCATTGACAAACAGTGTGTCCATCGCTTTTAAGGAGACAAGCTGCCATTTCACTCCCCTGAAAAGCACATAATATGACAGGTGAAATGTCAGAAATGAGACTAAAGGCTTGGGGAAAACATTCTTCAGCTGGGAAGTATTCCCGCTAGGAATGTTAAACCGTAGATTAAAGGTAAATATCTCTAAAAGGCTGGAACGCAGCTCACTTCATCAGCCGCGGCCCCTGACGTGCACACACAGACACACATCGCCGCGCGTGTGCACATGGGGCCATTCGGAACTGGACTCAGCACCCACTCCCTGCAGCTCTGGAGCTGGGGAGACAGGCCCTGGCTGACGGCAGGGCAGCGGCTGGGGAAGGGACATCAGCATCTGCCTCCCTGCTGAAGGCAGGGGCAGGTTTTGAGCAGGAGTGGGCTGATCTCCCACCCCGTGGCCAGCATCCCAGAGGGTTCCCCAAACCCTCATCTCCGAAGATGCTGCTGGGCACACCGCCCAGCTGGGAGAGGGGCTGGGGCCGGGCTGCTGGCGATGCTGCAGGAGGGTGGGGGGATGCTGCAGCCATGGTGATGGCTCCCGTCCCCGTGCAGGGGCTCTGTGGGCTCTCAGGTCTGCGGGGATCGCCCTGCGTGACAGGGCTGTATCCATCAGCCAATAAACAGTTCATTGCACTGAAAGAATTATCTTTGCTGGCATTAAGGTCGGCTGTAACACAGACATTATTACTAGCGGGAGGCATATAAGTAGAGCCTGTGGCAGATAGCAGCCTGTAACTCTTTATTATTTATACTGAAGCTCCTGGGAGGCGGAGGCGTGGGTCCCCAGAGCCCGCAGGAGTGGCTGCATTCACACCGTGCTCCATGGGGACACCCGGGGATGGGGCATGGGGAGCGGAGAGCCACAGTGCCAGGTCTCTGTGGCGTGTACTCCTGGCAGTGGGGTCCTGACCAGGTCTGTGCGCTGCCCAGAGCACGGCTTTAGCCCTTAATAGCGTGACAGCAAATAAAACCTGGAAGACATTTGGGGATGCGGTGAGTTTTTCCCCTCTGGCACAGTGTTTCGGCTGTGTGCTCCGTGTCGGTTCTGCTCGCCACGGCTTGCCGCTCACGGTGCTGCCAGTGCTGCTGTGCAGTGAAAAACATCAGTGGCAAAGCACCCCGCTGGCAGCGCGGGCAGCCGGCGCAGGCAGCTCGGCTTGTGCTCAGTGAGCCGAGAGCCCTTCAGGACTCCACTAGCTGCATCCTTCATGGCATCAAGCTCAATTTTTCTCTAAATAAAACTCCAAGGAACATGTGCACGCTTACCTGCAGCACGCTGCCCAGGCTTCGGCAGCTCCTGCCAAGCCCCAGGGCGATGTTAAATGCCCATGCAGGTCAGAAAACCGCTGCCTTCCCAGCCACCTGACATTGTCACAGAAATCCTGACACCCTTCCACACTTTCCAAAATTAAAATGTGCCTCCACTATAAGTTGTTATCAAAAATAGAAGCATTTTATCTATCTTTAGTACAGAACACAGATTGCGTGGAGACATTCAATTTGGAGTCAATTTAAATTTCAATTGTCTGTGAAATCTAAATCAATAGGCTATAGTTCAATGGCGCTTTAATAAAACAGGACATAACAGAGAAATCATTAGGGATTACATATGATAAGAGATTGAAAACAGTGTCTGTGTAATGGTGGAGGAGCCATTAGAGAATTACCTCAAGCATTTGCAAGTAAACCAACAACCTCCTTCTCCTCCTGAGACTAACAAGAAGACTTAATTGTGCTGCAGCAGCTAAAAATACATCTCTGTCAGCCCTTGGATTGGTAGACAATTTACAGGGACATAAAACTATCAGGGTGCTCCGTGGCTCCTCGGCGCGCATTGGCCAGTCTGCTCCCCGGCCACCTCTGGTCCCCTGCTGCTGGCCGCGCTCCGGGAGCTGCTCTGCATGGGGGTGCCGCAGATCTGCAGCTCCCCGTCAAGTCCCCAGCACTGTAATCACCATCCCCAATCAACAGGAGGGTAACAGAGGATCTGGGCAGCTCTGGACACACAGCCAGGTAAATACCCTAAATTTAGAGGTGGTAGCTACCTGCAGTGATATATTACTTCAGGCTAAACATCCCCCTGATTTATGTGGATGGTGCGACATGCAGCAGCTCCCAAACAGCATTATTTAACTTTTATTTGCATTTAATAATAATTCACTTTTCCTTAGCTTGTTGCAAATTATCACAATCAGACTGAAGATGAGATTGGATTTCATCAGCATTGGTTTCCCACTCCTAGATGAGAGACTCATCTGCATAGAAATGGTGTTCTCGGGGTGAGAGGGGAAGATGGTGATAACTCATCTGCTGTATGAGCAGCGCTGGCCCTGACCCAGCCGTGCCAGGTCTCCTGCCAAGGTGCAGGAGCCAGGTACGGGGGGGGTGGGTGACCCTCAGGGGGACACTGGCTGAGGGGTGACCCTCAGGGGGACACTGGCTGAGGGGTGACACTCAGGGGAACATCAGCTGAGGGGTGACACTCAGGGGGATATCGGCCGAGGGGCTGGCAAGGGAGAAAGAGCTAATGCTAAGCTCAGAGGAAGGGGCATGCCACAGCTGTGCTGATCCCAGCTGCTGTACAAGAAGTGGAGAGGAAGAGAGGAGATTGTTAGGTTAATTTTAGACTAGATTAGATTAGATTAAATTAGATTAGATTAGATTAAATTAGATTAGATTGCACTGCATTGCATTGCACAGTGCTGCATGGCACTGCATTGCATGGCATTGCATAGCACAGCGCCACATTGCACAGCACAGCACCACACTGCACTGCACAGCGCCGCACTGCGTTGCACAGTGCTGCATTGCACAGCATCGTGCAGCATCCCATGAAGTTGCACACACCGTGCAGGCAGCTGGAGGTGAGACTGGCCCCTCATCAGGCCAGAGGATCGTGTCCCTGCTGCTGGCAGCGGTGTGCTCCAGTGCTGGTCCCTGGGCCACTGCTCTGCTTGCTCACTGGGGCCAAGCAATGACCCCATCAGCAATTAAACTAAAAGAAATTTTGATTGCTGCAAATCCCATTTGCACTGATCTAGGTGGGAATCAAGGCAACAGAAGGCATTGACATAATCATGAGAGTTTTACAAGGTTGTCAGAAAAACTTCAACAACCAAGCTCAAGGTGTCAGCGGCCACCGCAGGGCCTGACACAGCCAGGGCAGGGAGGCTTGTGCATGCATGTGTGCACGGGCAGATGCACGGAGGTGTTCGCTAGACAGAAATGTAACACGAAAGTGCAAAGACTGAACTGAAACAGTGATCTCTGTCCCTCCTGGGTGGTGCAGAGCAGCTGCATGGCCCCGATGCTGCATGGGGAGGCACCGAGCTGCTGCCCGAGCCATTGCTGGGAGACAGAAAGCTCTGCAGGGCCAGGGAAGGGCTGGTTTTGCCTATTTTATACCAGCATGATAGGGGAAAATAATCTAAACCCAAGATTAATAATTTCAATAACAAACCAAGTGAAGTTAAGGGCATTTGAAAAATGTTTTTACAACCTTTGGTTAACCTGCAGTAACAGCTGTTTGAGTGCGTATAAATAAGACTATTCTGTGGAGGAGACAGGAAAAATTGGTTTTATTTTAAAGGACACTGTTTGGCTCCCGCGGTGCAGTGGCATCTGAGGAAATATTGTGTAGCAGCGACTGCGCGTCATGTTTAATACTCAGAAATGCAGCCATGGAGAGCAATACATTTGCTGGCTTCTGACAGCTGGAAAGCTGGGGTGTATTTTAAAAGCAGCTTCTCTCTCAGAAGGAAAATTTTGAGAGGGATGCAGATGAAAAAAGCCCTGCAAAATAGCCAGGATGCTTTCTAGCTGTGAGGCACCTGGCCAGGGAGCCAAGGGCCATGGTTTGGGGGCCTCCTGGGGCACGGAGGAGGCTTGGCGGGGGCTTCCTGGCTCTGCCTTACTGGCAGCGCTGCAGCCATGCGCCCAGCGCATCCCTCCCACCCGCGCCTCGGCTGGGGACCGAGGTGCCTTGGGTGCTGCCACCCACCCTCCAGACACTGCAAGGACAGGGGCTGCCACCCGCCGCGGCCCTGGGAAATACATCCCCTGGAATAATGGCTGTAAAATACAAATAATCCCCATTGCCCCTTTTGTTAGAAAAAATCATGGCCTGGCTTGGAACCAGAGACATTCTTTTCTCCATCTGAAAATAAAAGTGTCATGCTGCTTGCCACTTCAAACCCTGCCAGAAAGGACTCAGGAGTCCACTAAAGAGTGAGACTTTAAGCCTCGCCATTAAGAATTACAAGAGATCCGCTGGGCAGCGTGGAAATACAAGAAATACTACAATGCCAGTGCTAAAACCTAATGAGAAATGGAACAAGCTGAGACAGAAGCTTAACAAGAAATACTGGACAAGTCCCCCAAGAAAAACTACAGGCAGCAGTGGAGAGGAGCTGCCAGCCGGCTCTGCAGCCGTATTGATCAGGGCCAGAGAAATAAGAGGAGGTCTTTGGAAAGTAGATAAACAGGGAGATATACAGCGGGAGAGGTCCAGAACTGATGAAAACGGGAGAAAATGCAGCTTAAATCAAAGGGCAAATACACAGAAAGAGAAAAGGTAATAGGATTTGTGTTTATGGCTAAAGAGGAGAGTTGTGGGGAGGTGATCAGACACAGTGGTAATTGAAAAGAAATGGAAAATGGAGCTCAGTATAAATATTTTCTTGGGAGAAAGTGGGCTGAAAACTCGAAATAAGCCATTATCAATATCAGTTCTAGCCTGAATCTGGGAAGAATATGCAGGTAGGTGGGAGGGAGCAGGGGGGTGGGCAAGGGATGGGGAGGGAAGTTAAGGGGTTAGGGTGCAGAACAGCTTCTGCCTGCCCCAGGCAGCCCATCTCCAAGCTGTGCTGGGGGTCAGGTGAGGAAGGCTGAGCATCTCCATTCCTCACCTGCTCAAAAGCTGGTGGCAATGTCCCCTAGCCCCTCCTGCCTGCCCTGCAGCGAAGCAGTGCTGCTGTGGCTCCAGGGCCTCCTCCACACGGAGTGGGGCTGTGATGAGCTCCTGGGGCAGGGATGGCATGGGGCTGGGATGGTATGGGGCAGGCATGGTGTGGGGCAGAGCTGCAGGACCTTCTGCCCACACTGAGGCAGAAGACAGGCATGCAGCATGGTCTGCAACCCCTCTGTCTGTGCGGGGGGACACTGCTGGCTCTGGGAACAGCATGGCATTAACACCGAAGTCACGGGGGTCCAAGACTCAGGATCAAGTGGAGGGTCCCTGTCCCTCACAGCCTCAGAGCAAGGGGTCTGGGACGTGCAGTATGGCTGTGCGGGGCCGGGGGACCATAGGGCTGCTGGCTGCTGCCTGCTTCCACCTCCCAGACTCCAATGCCATAAAGCAGGGAACCAACACACAAATTCTCTGCCTCCTGCCTACTAAATCTCATCTGTCTCTGACTTGCTGCAAGGCGCACTCACCAGCATGCAGAAAATATGCATTTGGTGTGGGAATTTGCAGCCGCCTTGCTCATTCCATTAGCACCAGGCAGGGGTGGGAGGCTCCCGTGCCAGGGGGCTAGGGGGCATGGGGCCAGGGGCTCAGACTCCCACATATACACCCTGCAGACCCAGGACCTTTCCCAGGTGAGGGTGGGAGCAGCCAGCTCTGCCCGCTGTCCGGGGGATGAGCCCCACTGCGTGGTGGGGAGCTGCAGCTGGATCTCTGCATCCCACCCAGCTGCAGTGGGGCTGGATGCATGCATGGGGCCCCAGGCCCCGGGTGGGCTGAGGATCAGAGGGGGTCCGGGTGATGTGGAGTCCATGGCATCCCACCGGGTGCAGCCCACCTACCCCTCTCACAGAGGGGGGGGGGGTTGAGGATGGCTTCGCAGCCCCAGCCAGAGGTCTGTTTACAGGGAGAGAAGCATCCCCCCAGGCCCCTCGCAGCTCTCCAGTCGCTCCCACGGTTGCCATGGCAACGAGGAGGAAGGTTCCCCTCCACCTCCCGTGATGCTCGGCGCCAGCATCGCTCCGCATGGCCATGGCCGCGCTGCCGGGCCACCCCTGAAATATTAATCAGAGCTAATTGCCAGGAAGCCACCCCCATCCTCCATGCCAAGCCTGGCAGCTGCCAGCACAGCATCGTCCCCAGCCCCCAGTTTGCCCTCCATGGCACCGTGCTGTCCCTGGCGATGTAGGCAGTGCTGGTGTCCCCAGACCTGGGCCGGACCAGGGCCAACTGCCCCTGCAGCCGCACAGCATCATCAGGCTGGTCCCCTCGCTCCTCCTAAATGCTGCCAAACCTCCTCACACCACCCTGTTGGAAAGCCAATATATTTCCCACATCTAAAAGAAGTAATTAAATGGAAAGGTCGTTCTTATTTATTCTTTTGTTACTCAAGCCCTGAGCTTTCAAATAGTCAAATCAAGTCTTGGAAGAGTTTAATGAAGGATGGGGGCTGGAGGCAGGGGCTTGGCGGGGAGTGGCACAGGGCTGCTCCAGGGCTGGGCAGATGCTGTGGAGATGCTTCCCAGGGTGAGGGGAGGGTGGGAGCCAGCAGCCCCACAGCTTTCCCCAGCCAGGAGATTAGTGGCTGCTGCTGCCAAGAAAGAAACTCGTGTTTTATCAGGAGGCAGATTTGGGAAAAGCAAAGAGGAGGCAGCGGGTGGGCCCCCAGGAAAACAGCACATTAGTTCAAACAGCTGGTTCCGTTGCAAAGGCAACCTCAAAGAGCGCCGGGGCTGCCCCGGTGACAGCACTGCGGGGTGCAGCCTTGGCACAGCAGCCCATGGGCACCAGCAGCCGCAATCCCGGGCAGGAATGGGGCAGCAGCGCCGCAGCTGCAGCCTGATGCATTACCCGTGCAAGAATGCAATATTCGCAGGGGAAGAATTTTTTTTAATAGGACCCCATGGAGACATCAGAGCAATTTTCAAGGAGGTTTGAAGCCACTGGGAAGCTTATTAGATCCGTTCTGCAGAGTTAATTTGATGTTGGTAATCAGTGAGCAAGTTAAGCAGTTAAGGAGGTGGTGGCTGCTGAATGGTTTGGATGTTTAGCCTGCTTGTAAGCAGTGGTTACTAATGAGCGGTTCATGAATATGAATGAGAGATGATTACAGTGTGGAAAGGGCAGTCAGCAAACCATAAACTTAATTTTAATCTTTTTATTATCAAAGTCACATTATTAATAATAGACTTTACCTTAAGACCAAGCTTCGTCAGCCAATTACTGTGCTCCCTTGCATTCCCCAGCAGCACTCAGCACCAGGCGCTGTGGGGGCCTGAGGATGGGACCAGCCATGCTGTGACGTGCCCATCACTGGAGCATCTGGTCTCTTCCATCAGTGCAGGCCAGACCACACGTGACCCTCACCCGCCTCCCTCCTCAGGGCTGATGCTTGTAGAACGGTACAAGGAGCCAAGCACTGAGCCCACGCTGTCCCTCTCCTCCCTCGGGAGAACAGCAGCCCTGTCCCGCCAGCCACAAGCACCCTGGTCACTGTCACCCCAGGGGTGGCACATCGCATTTGAACACAGTCCCTCACTCCCTGTTAAAGGATGGTCCTGTTGTCTCTGTGTCTAATTAATTATAATTATTTTCTTATGGCACTATCAATACGGGCTGCTCATGTAATGAGGCAGCAGTTCCTGTGTGAAATGCTGAAGCAAGGAATGTAGAACATGTTAAAAAATATTAATCTACAAATGAAAATGATTTTAATTGGATTCTGCCTTTGGGGTCGGGTCACTGTTACATTTTCAATCAGAGTTGTCCAGTCAGCAAAGCGGCTGCACAGCCTTTTCAAATGGAAACGGCAAGTGGCTTGCAGAGGTTAATAGGAATGCTGGAAAATAAATAGGTTATTGATTGATAATAACAATAAGCTGACTCCAGTCCTACCTTGGTGACCTTCCCTCACCCAACTTAGAGAAAACTCAGTTAGCATCTAATTATGGATCGCCTACAATCCCACGTATTAATGAGAGCACGCAGCAGCGCAGGCTAGGAAGCTGCTCTCAGCAGAGGGGAGAGCCCGACCACGGCCGGCCGGAGCAGCCACCACCACCCCTGAAGGCACCATGCCCCGGGGAGCCAGCGCAGGGGACCCCACAGCATGGCAGACCAAGCCTGTACAATAGAAATTGCCCTGAGCCCTTTTTCAGCCCTCCCCACTGCACCACAGGCACTGCGGCCACTGGGGCCACCTGTATCTGGTGGGAACTGGGTTTTTGTCTAGTGAGCTTCTCACGCAGGAGTAGCCAGGCTGTTCTATTACCAGCACTGATCACCCAGCTGGGTGACCAAGAGGCTTTGCCTTTATAAAGCGTCCCCGTTTGCCAGGAAGGCAAGTCCCCACGAGGTGCAGTGGGGCAGTGCACTTTGCTCCAGGCAGGACTTAAATATCTGTCCTGGTGCCCAACCATGTTGCAGCCACTTCCTCGTTCTGCAAAGGTGGAAGAAGAAAGGATGGCGGCTTTGCACGCACAGAAGTTTGTAACTTATATTTTAATTGCTTCAAGATGTGCCAGGATCTCCTGTCTTAAGCTTCAGCTTTACTCATTATTCCACACATGGCTTTTGACTCTGCTGCAAGATATGAAATAGTCATAACCATCTGGGAAACAAGTGGATTCCAGCCTGTCGGCATGGCTTTCGTGGCTCTTCCTTGCCTGGAGGCGAGCATCCACGCTGACCACCAAGGACAGCCAGGCACCTGCTTAAACCCTCCCCACAGGAGGATGCTGCTGCTGCCCGCACATCGCTGCCTGCACGGTGCTGCCTGCACAGTGGAGTGATGACTGCAGCTGGTAACAGTTTTCATGCACTGGCTCTTCCCTGCTTTCCCCTGGTTTCCAGGGGTATTTCAGTGCAGACCCTCCAGGACAGCAGGCAGGGTGATGTGGCAGTGCCAGGCACAGTCCTGGTGGTCCCCGGCTCCTGGCAGCCGTGGGTCTCTGCAGGGTTCGCTCCCAAATGGGGCCTGGCAATGCAGGAGGCTGAGCATTAGCTGATGCAGATGTGTTTCCCCAGCTGGCACCACCACAGCCCTGGGTGTAAATGCCATTAAAAGACACCCAAAAAGTTCCTGAAACATCTTTCAATCTGTACTACCCATCTTTTTATCATTTTCAGAATATTAACTCGGTGGAGCATTAGTTGTGGAAATGAGAAGTAGCCAGAAATAAATTAAACCAGGAAAGAAGCGCAGTTTGGGACTTCATGATTTTAATTAGTATTACTTCCACCTTCCTAATGAGGTTAGGTCAAGAGGCTGCATGTGCAGCCGCATTTCAACCCACACTGCAACACTTGGGCAAGCAGAGTCCCCCTGCGGTGCCCCTGTGAAGGGCTGGGGACAGCAGCAGACGATGCTTCCCAGGATCGAGCTCCCGGACTTGGGGAGAACCCTCAGGGAGGGTCAGTGTGGTGGGTGTGCTGCAGGGTTACAGCCCTGGCATGGCCACTGCCTCCAGCGCCTGTGGGTGAGCATGGCTCCATTTGCCACCTGGGGCGAAGGAAGCAAAAGGAAAAACTGAAATATTTTTTTTTCCAGGTTAATTTTGCAGATCTGGGAACAGAGACGCTAAACCTCCCCACGCAGTGCAGTGCAGGCAGGACTCAGGCAGAGCTGCCGGCCTGGGGATGTTTCACAGCTCCTGAGCAACACCCACCCCCAGTGAGCATCCTGGGACCCCCTGGGCTCTCTGTGCACCCACCCAGTGACTGGTGCCAGCGCAGGCAAAGCCAGGCAGCATGAGAGCAAGGGCAAGGGGGAGAGCTGGGAGCAGGGACACCTGGCCAGGCTGCCCCTCTGCCCCCCACCCCGGCAGCTTCCTGCACTCCCCAGGCTCCGGGCACAGCTGGATGCTGCTGGTGCTGGTCACCAGGCTGGCATGCTGCCCACCTTCCCAGGCCCCTCGGCAGCTCCGTGGCCAGCTCTGGGGGCACTGGGGAGAGCCGGTGGTGCTCAGGGCTTTCACAGTCCCACCGGCAAAGCCCTGCCCGCAGGGACCCTCCCTGGCTCCCTGCCTGCGGTGGCAGAGGCACCCGCGCCGCTCGCAGCCACTCACACAAATGCCACATATCAATTTCACAGAATCGCTTCGCAATTTGATGCAAATGAACAACATCCCTCGTGCTCGTACACATTTTCTGTCAACATGTGTTTGAGAGACTTGCTGTGACATGTCAAAATGCTGCTTACAGGGGGGAAAATAAACACGGCGGTTTGGCTGCTGCCCTCCACTGCCGGGAATGGCCAGGCACAGGCCAGAGCTGAGCCCCCTCCCCACGGCAGCCGATGGGTCTCCAGCCTCCCTCCCAGGAGAGGGCCAGGCAAGCATCCCCGCTCTGTATGACCGTTGTGCCTTGAGCTGGAGCTGCCACCCCGTCCACAACGCCTCCTCCAGAACTGCGGTGTCCCCGGGCTTTACTCCGGGCAGTGCAGGATGCGGCTGCCCCTCTGCCAGCTCCTGCCTGCTTGGGGGAGGTCTGGGCTGACCCTGCCCCTGCCGGGAACAAGGCAGGGACATGCACAGACCCTGGCACTGCTGCTCATGCTGCTGTTGCTGCAGACATGGGTTTGTACCCCCCAACCTCGCTCCCATGCCCCCCACCTTGCTGAGCTGTGCGCAGATCTGCGGGAGCTGCTGGTGGCTGCGGGGCGGCTGGGGTGCTGGCCATTCAGCCCTTCCCCGGGGGGCTTGGGGTGCTCTGCAGCACCCAGGCATCCATGGCGCATCTCCGGCCGGGGCTGCCATGGGGAGTGTGGGGCCAGACCGGTCCCTCTGCCCTCGCTTCTGCCACTGGCTTCCAGGGCAGGGTGCAGGCAGGGTGCGGGCAGGGTACTGGCAGAGCTGTGGGCAGGGTGCAGGCAGGGCTGCAGTCAGGGCACGGGCAGGGTGCGGGCAGGGCTTTCCTGGAGCACGAGCTCCACCTGCCGCACCCTCCCGGGCCGGGCCAGGCCAGCATCGGCGGGTGCCCGGTGCCCCACGGGCCGGGCCGGCAGTACCCTGCGCCACGGACCACCCCCCGCGCCCCCAGGATGTGTCCCCGCACTGGGCACGAGCCCCCGCAGCACCCAGCTGCCGCTCACCCCAGCCCCGCGCTGCCTGCGGCCGCCCTCCCCCACCCCCGCCGCATCCTCTGCTGCCTGCGCTGCCTGCACTGGGTGATGTCACTTCTCGGCTCCAGGACAGTGCCCGGGGGGTGGGGGTGTCACATCCCTCCTGCACCCTCCCGCGGTGCCCTGTCCTGCCCCTTCTTCCCACCGGGCACCCAGGGACCGCGGCATTTCGGCCCCCTCCTGCCCTGACACCCCGTTGGGTGGCCCTGGGTGCCGTGCAGGGTGCTGACATGGCAGTGGCGAGAACTGCCTGGCCCCCACGCGCCCCACGCTGTGCCCCATGGCATGGGAGCTGGGTCACCCACAGACCATCCTTGCCCGGCTCCCCCAGGCCCCCACACCCCACAAAGACACCAGACTGCGGGGTGGTTGCACACTTGCCATGTTCACAGCAGACATTACAGGCAGTAGGGACATCCTCAGGACTGTGGGGACCCACAGGACTTCCACTCACACCACAGAGGCAGCTCAGGATCCCCTCCCCCAGAGCATCCTTGCCCCACACTGGTCCTCAGCCCACCGCGCTGGGCATGAGGTGGCAGCGGGGTCCTGCAGAGCAGGGGCAGCCCCGGCCATCTTGGGCTGGTGTGCCCTGGGCAGGATGGTGTCCCCAGAGCCAGGCATCACCCCCAGACCTCTACACCCCACATTGCTGCTGAGGTGTCCTGGCCTCACATCTGTCATCGCTGCAGCTGGTAAAGGGGGAGCTGCATATCATGTCCCGCTTGTGCTACTGCCTCCCCTCTTCAGGCAGCCCTGGGGGCACCAGCAAAGGGGGACAGACGGACAGACAGACTGACTCCTCTCCCAGCCAAGGGAAACGGGGAGTAGGGGCAGGGAACCCCGAGGTGCTGGGGGAGAGCAAAGGAGCAACCTGGATGTTCCATGAAGCCTTTCTTGCCCCCCAGCCCCTCCCTGTTCAGAAGTGGTCATCTGCAGGGGGGAGCAGCCGCCCCGCAGGCACCGGTGGTCTGCCCCCACCGAGGAGGCTGTGGGCAGCACTTGCTACCTATGCGGCTCGCATTTGCCCAATGCATCCTCTGGGCCATCTGGGTGACTAGTGGTCCCATTGTTCCCCTCGGTCACTTGCCTGGGGAGGTCCCACTGGGCACAGGGCTGGCTGGGGGGCTGCTCTGGAGCTAAAAGAGGGATCTGTGGGGGCAGAGAGGGCAGTCCCTTGCAATGGGTGGTGGGCTCTGGGAACCCCAGCCCAGTGTTCGTGGCACTCCTGACCTGTCCAGGAGCCCTAGACCTGCCTGCTCTGTGCCCAACCCAGCTGGTCCTTTTGCTCCCTTTTCCCCCAGCCCACAGCAGAGCCCTGCCTTCCCTTTCAATTAAACACAGGAGCACCAGCCCAAAAATCCCCCCTGGCCCCAGCCGTGCCAGGAAAAGGAGGCACATGGTTAGTGGGTTAAGGTGGAGGTTGGCAGCCGTGGAGCTGGGTAGGAAGGGGAGCCCTGGCAGCGCAAGAGCCCAGCAAGACCCCCCAGCTGAAGGGCCAGGCTGTGGGCAGTGCAGAGCAGGGATGCCAAGGGCAGGTGGGCAACATCACGGGATGAACCTGGCTGCCCCAGGGACCCTGCTCTGGCTCTGACTTCCAACAGCAGGCAGGAGAGCTGCTGTCGGGTGAGACTGAAGTGGGCCAGCGCCTAAGGGTTATCTGGGAAGGTCCTCGTCATGGGGTTAGTGAGCACAGGCCAAAGCCAAAAGGGAGCAGCCAGAGATGGATGCTGTCCGGATCTATACACACCCCAGACAGAGCTGCCCTGAGCCTTGGTTGAGGCAGCCCCCCACAAGCCACCCCACAGCCGTGTCCCCCCAGCAGCCATGGTTTGGGAGTCCTCATGAGCCAGCCCCTTCCCAGCCAGCAGCACAGGGCTACCACCCTCTGCTGGCACACAGAGCTTGGTTCTGTCCCAGTGGTACAGCCAGCACTTCATGCTGAGGGTGTCTCAGCACAGATCGCTAGCCTGCATGCCAAACCCATACAGATGGGCCAGATCCTGAAGCCTTAACTCTGGCAGAAACCCTGTAGAGGCAGGGGATGTTCATCCGACTAACAGATGGACAGAAAGCAAAGCACAGGCTGCACCCCCATCACAGCCTTACAGCCCCCTGGCCCTGCCAGGCAGCCAGCAGCAGAGCCACCCTCCACCACCCGCTGCCCGCTCCTGCCCACTGGGCTCGTGGCCGAGCCAGGGGGACCCTGCAAGTACCAACCCAGCGGTTAGACGCAGCCCTCGGTGCCGTGCAGTTAGTCAGGACCACGCTGCTGGCAATGGCTTCCACATGCATCAAAGTCACAAGAAAAACTGTGGAGAGACAAAGGGAGTGAAGAGAGGAGCCCGGGAGCACCCTGCAGCCACCCTGGCACCCATGTGCCAATGTGGGGAGCAGCATGAAACCATTCCCCATGACAGATGAACTGGGGCCCCAGCAGAGCGCAGAGCTTGGGTTCTCCTGGGGCTCATGGCAATAACATCACTCTTTGGCTGAATCTTTCTGCAAACTGGGTTTGCTGGACCTTTACAGCCATTACCAGTTGCTATTAACATTTTTCCACATTGTCTTATTTCTGTTCCAGCCTCTTTTCCTCATTTAGCCACAGGAAATTTCCTGGAAAACAGAAGGCCAATTAGGGAAATTTTCAAAGCTCCCCAGCCTGAGTATCTTCCCTCCCATTGCACCGAATGGGAGACAAAGATGCTCAGCAGCACTGAGATTCGGGCTGCTGCAGGCTGATAACCAAGAGTCCAGGAGGAGGCCACTGTTCATTTATCATGGCAAATAGTGTCCGAGAGTTAAAATGCAAAGAGTATTTGTTAGTAGCAATAGAGAAATAAGTCAGGAACAATTAGTACAGGTTAGTAACAGAAGCATGGCACAATCGGTCTGACTTAGAGGACATACATACTGGAAGAGAAATGAAGAGAAAAGCAGCAACGGTTAGTTTGTTTAATTCAGTTCAGGAATGTGTTAGTAACAGAGATCTACTGGCTTAAAAAGGAACTGAAAAGCTTCTGCTGATAAAACCGTTTTAGGCTCCTAGTCAGCAACAGACTCCACAGGCAGACCCGAGCACAGCGTGTGGGGAGAAACCCTCTCCTCATGCCAGCAAGGGCAGCAGCGCGGGGCAGGGGCTGCCAGCCGCCTCCTGCCCGCTGTAGGGGCTCATGCTGCCTGGCCCTGCCTGCGCAGCCTGTCACCAACGCAGCAACGCCCGGCACTTATAAACGTACTTACCCAGCTTTTCCGTTCCCCTTTAAAGACAGCGCTGGCTGTCGGCGGTTAGTGCGAGGTGAGACAAGGCCGGTTAGTAGGGCATGCGCTGGAGCCAGTTAGTGAGTTAGTCCGTTTGCCAGGGGCTTGGGCAGCCCCCGGCAGCCCTGGCAGAGGGGGTGGCAAGGGTCCCGGAGGGTTAGTAGGTTAATATCGGAGCACAGCAGCAGCATGCAGAGCCAGTCCCGGTTAGCCTCCCCGCCGGTGGAGGAGCACTTTACCAGGGTAGGGTCTGTGTGGCTCCTGGGGACGAAGCAGGGCTCCGGCTCAGGACAGTGAGAGGTGTTCCTGGGCTTTGTCACCAAACTGAGATTTGGGAAGGTGTTAGCGGAGGGTTTAGCCTGCAGTAATGTAAGGCTTTCTGAATTAAATGCTTTGCAGGGACCTGCCCCTATCATACATGCTGGTGAGGTACAAAACGCCCAAGCAGCGTGTGCCCACACACAACATGTGTTTCCCACCCCTGGTACTGGTGAAAATGAGAGATGGGCTGCACAGAGGAGACAATCCTGGCAGTGCCAGACTGTGACTCAGCATTGCAAGGCTCTGGGGTAAGGGCACAGAAGGAGCCGGCAGAAGCAGAGAGGGAAGGGGTGAAAACGTTACTGGAGTGCCAGGGGCAAGGCTACAGGCAGGTCTGCAAGAGCAGAGCTTCTGCAGAGACAGTGACAGCTGCTCTGGGTCTCCACCAAGCTCCCACTGCCCGTGGAGGGAGGAGGAAGTCCAGCAGGGAAAACCATGACACAAAGCAGAAGAAAGGTGCCCAACAGCTTATCCCCTCCCCATCAGAAGCTGCCCCTCCACGGGGCTGCCTGCAGGAGCAGGCAGCTGAGCAGTGCCAACTGCTGAGGGGTGGCAGGAGCAGTGGCTCTGAACCCTGCCCCAGCACCGAGGGCACCCTTTGCCCCATGTTCCTCTGGGTCACCTCCCGCTGCAGCACTAGCTCCCTCCATTCCGCATGAGGATAATTTTCCATTGTGCACTTCAGGGGGCTGCGTCTGCCCTCAGCCCCCAGCCCACTGCCCACCCAGCCTTCCCACCTGCTCGGGGGACGCTTGCTGGAGGGGGCTGCGAGGGAAGGCAATGGTCACACCTGCTTACGGGGCCACTGGCAGCCCCACATGGCCCTGCAGAGGCCCCGGGGGGAGGATGCACTGCCCATGTCCCTCCCCATGCTCTACAAACCAGATGTTTTCTCAAAGCAGAGTAGAGGCAGGATCCTGCCAGGACATGACACTGGCAGCGCAGGGCACTTCCAGAGTAGAAAGCACCAGGACTTTGCTGACAGAAGGACAGGCAGGATCAGTGGGAAGAACTGGGGTCCCTTTGGGCTCTGGCCATCCTGCCTCCTTGAGCTGGCACAGCTCCACTCCCATCCCCTTCTCCCTCCTCCTACATTGCATTCGGTGCAGGTGATGGGTCTCATCTTGCCCAGACCCTGCCCATTGCCAGGGAGGGCACATGGGGAGGCCCATGCACTGGGTCCGGCTGGGATGGAGCAGCAGGAGGGAAGGGGACCTCAGGACCTTGTAGAAAAAATGTGCGCACATGCAAACCCATGTCCTCAGGTGTCACCACCGCCGTCTCTTCAGCCATGTCCCCTGCAGTGGCCAGGCTCATGGCTCCAGCCCATGGCAGCTGGCACCGGCTTGCTCTGCTGGGGCTGGCCCGGCTCTGGCATCCATGTGTGGGCAGCGATGGAGGCTCCCCAAGCTCTGGCTCCCTGAGCTCTGGCTCCCCTCCGGGCATGGCCAGTCTGACCAGGCAGGAGCTGGGGCTGTGCCCCTGGGGCTGGTGGCACTGGGGAGCAGAGATGTTATAAGACCCTGGGCAGCATGGTAGCCACCCCCTCCCCACCACTGGGCATGCATGGGGGATGCATCATCTCGTGCAGGTGGCCCTGGGGATGGTGTGAGCCCACAGACCTGGCTGGAGCCTGGGGAGAGCCCACAAGGGGATGGGACCCTGGGAAGGAAAGTTGTCTCCCAGCTGCCCAGGGCCCTCCCAGGTCATGAGGAGTGGGGAGAGCATGGGGCTTGCCCCACCTGTGTCCCTCTCCCTGGGGGTCCTACCTGTGGTCACCAGCTATGTGAGTGCCGTGCAATGTCCCCCCGTCCTGTCTGGTTGCTCCACCGTGGAGGCTGCGCAGGGGACTGTGTGTGAACAGACCTCAGGTCAGTCATTAGCAGCTGCAAAAGAAAGCAACCAACGCAGCAAGGGAGAGCAACACGGTACCGTCATCCCCGGGCAGAGCTGAGCTGAGCCAAGCCGAGCCAAGGGGGGATGCATCGTGCTGCTGGGAGCCTGGCAGGAGGGCCGGGCAGGGCAGGGCAGGCAGGAACACAGGCAGAACCTCCCTTGGCTCCCCTGCCGTTCCTGCGGCTCCCCATTCCTGCAGGATTAAATCCCTGAGGCAGGATCCTCTGCTCTGAACCCCAGCACTGCTGGCACCATTCCTGGTGCTCACAGGGTGGCTGGGTGCTGCCCAAAGCTGGGGGCAAAGGAAGGGCCAGATCCTGCAAGACAGAGATGTAAGACCTCTGCTGGGGAGATGCTGTACCAGCACCCAGCCTGCCCTGCACAGCTTCCCCCTCCCACACGCTGGGCTGCCCTGGGGAGCAGGGACTGGCCCAGTCATCCTCCCAGCTCAGGCAAACTAACACCCCTCTCCTGGCACCGCCTCAGGGCAGCACGGCAATGCCCAGCTGACTCCTGCACTAGATGAACACCCTGCTCCACAAGCGCCCCCCCAAAGCCAGCACTGCCCCTCGGTACCCAGGTGCTCACAGCAGCTCCTGCAGCTTGCAGGCAGATGGTGCTGGGTTCTGCTGCAGGCAGCAGTGGGGCAGAGGCAGGCAGGTTGGAAGTGAGGGAGCTCCAGCCCATGCTTCCCATGGGGGACCTGCGCTCACCCCCACTATGTGCATCTGCTCAGCTGCCCACTGCTTGCTCAGGGACACCCAGTCCCCAAAGAAATACCACCTCTCCCTCCTGTGCCTGTCCCCATGCAGAGCAGGAGGGAGCCAGACCCACCAGCAGGAACAGAGTAGGAGGCACTGGGAAGAACCACACCAAGAATGGTGACAATGCCCCAAACTGTCCCTGCCTGCTCTGCAGGGACTGCCTGCCTCTGCCTCTGCCTCTGCCTCTGCCACTGCCACTGCCACGGGGATGTGGGCACACGCGGCTGGCACCATCAGCCAGCCTGTGCTGCCTGCCTTCCTCCAGCCCTGCCCTCGTGGAACAGCCAAGGCTGGTCCTGGGGGAACTGGGCCGAGATGACTCTGCAGTTCAGCTGCGGAGCTGCTGTTGCTTCTCACGGTTCATTGTTGCCGCAAGTTGCAGGCGCTGCCTGCAGGACAGTCCCTCTCATGAGGACAGCACGTCCAGGCAGCATTTGCAAACCAGCTGCTGTGGGGCAGCTGGGTGGGGTCTGGGCAGCAGCAGGCACCAGAGATGCCATCCAGCATCTGGCAAATGGACTCCCCTGCCTGGATCTGAGCGGGAAGCGCCCATGGTGGGGCAGGAGGGACGTGTCTGCATGGGGTGACCGCTGCAGGATGGCCTATCTCACCCAACAATGAAGTACATCCCAGGAGAAGGGTGGGGGAGAAAAACAATTTTGTGTGGGCAGCACATAACCAAACACTAATCTTGTGCATGGCAAGCAGTGATTACCAGCTGCGAGCTCAACTGCGCTGCCACACAGGGCTGGTGGCACATGATTTGTCCCTGGGGCTGAGCGCCCAGGAGCACTTGAGTTAAACAGGGGCTAGAAAAACCTTTGAGCAAGGAGGAAGGAGAGGTGCACGAGTTCCGCTGCAGGCAGGAGCAGGGAGGCAAGGGCAGCAGGCAGGCTGCCCATGCACAGCAGGCACACCACTGCTGCGAGTGCCCATGTGCTCCCGCTGTGCCACAGGCACGGTGCGGTGCTGGCTGCTCTACTGCCCATGCCCGGAGAGGTGATCTCTGAGAGGTGTCGTCTGGGCACCCCAGATCCCCCAGCTCCTGGCAGGGTGGCCAATGTGCCCCTGTCCTCAGCACTGCCCACCCTCGCTGCCAGCCCGGGCTCTGGGGCTGCCTCCCTTTGTCTGCAGCTCTCAGGGCTGGGCAGCCTGGGCAGCCCTGGGAGAAGGAGGGGGTGAGAAAGGCTCTCTGCAAACCCAGAAACAACTGAAAACCTGATTATTTCTGGGCTCCTCCTGGCTCCCTGGGGCAGGATGTACTCACACACACAAAAGGCGGTGAGACAATGAGGGAGAGAAAATGGCTCCCCAAAAGCAGCCCGGATAGCATCTGTCAGGTTTGCTCTTTGCAGGGGGAAGGGCTGTGCTGAAGCGCCCTGGAGGAGGGGTGCTGGCCCCAGCCTCTTCTCTAACCCCCTACCTATCACCAGCTTTAGGAGAAAATGGTGGTTTCAAGACAAAGAAGTAAACCAGCATTTTTGGCTACATTTCCTTCCAGGAGCATTGAAAATCAGGCAAGAATCCATTTACCTGTCTCGAGCCCTATTCTTGATGAGGTTTCTGGAAAAAAAAAAAAAAAGAAAAAAAAAAAGGAAAAAAATATACAAACAAGCGGTGCATCAGTTAATATTGACTGTGGTACCGGGGATGCAGACAGTGCGCGGCTGGAGCCAGGCCCCCCGGGGCTGCCCAGGGCGAGCATCGCCCCTAACAAAGGGAGTGGGGCCCGGGCTGCCCCAGCCTGGTGTCCCCCGGGAGAAGCTGGTGGCTCCAACCCATCTTGAGCAGGGGAATTATTTATAATCAGGGAATAAGAATATATGCGGTGGCGCTTTTTTAATTTTTTTTTTCGAGACGGAGCGGCCAGAGCAGCAGCGCCTGCCGCTCCGCAGCCTCCCGGGAGGGATGCCCGCAGGACCCGGGGCAGCATCTCTCCCTGCTCCTGGCTGTGCATCACGCCCCGAGGTGGGGGGCGGCCCCCGGGGCTCCGCCTGACGCCCCCAAACCCCACCAGCGCCCGGAAAGGAGCCGCACTTCCATCTGGAAAACAGCAGCGAGAAAGATAAGCGCGGCTTTACCTGACCCACAGGGGAAGGCTGGGCTCGGGGACCGCCGGGCTCCGCACGCTCCTGGCCGCCGCGCAGCTCCTTTGTGCTGGAGCTTTCCAGAGAGCATCCCTGAGAAAGGGATTGCCATGCAAACTCCTCCTCCTCGCAGCCCCCGCCGGGCCCTACCTACGGCGCAGGAGGATGCTGCAACTCCCATTAAATTTTAATGCTGGAAATGCGGCCGAGCCACCTGCCCCCCCTCCCGCCGCCCCCCACCGCTCCTGCTGCGGCAGACCCGGGGACACCCACCTCCCTGCAGCCGGGCTCCCCCGCAAAGGCCATCGTGTCGTCGTCCCCCACGCCAAGCCACCGGCCTGCCGTGCTGGCACGGGCGCACCCCCACCGCCATCTGGGGGGGCGTGGGCACCCCACACCCACGGGGGTGGCACAGGGATGAGGGGTGGGGGACACGGGGCAGGGGCGCTGGGCAGGCCACCCGGGGACACGGTGTGCAGGATCCGGCCGTGCTGGAGGGAAGGATGGCAGAGAGGCCAGCCCAGCCTGGGGACACGGTGGGGGGCAGACCCCCACCCCGGGGGCCGGGGGGCTGGGGCTCTGCAGCTGCTGGGCTCTTGCATTGTTCTCCAGGCTTCACCAGATCCCCGGGGACCCACCAGTCCAGCCGCCAGCTGCCTGCCATGCCTGGCTGTGTGCTGGCCCTGCTCCTGGCACCCCGCAACCGCACCCCACACCCCGCCTGGGGCTGGGCAGGGGCGGGGGGGGCTGGCCAGGATAGGGGTCCCCACCAGATGTGGCCATGGAGGGGCTGGGGAGCTCCACTGCTCCAGGGCTTGCTGACTGGTGACCCCAGATGGGTTTGCCCTGGGGTGGCAGGAGGGTTTCACTCAGCCCATCCCAAAACTTTTTGTTTCTTCTTTTACTCTGCATTTTTAATTATGATTTCCTGCAGAGAGAACCCTTCCTGGGCAGCATTGTCTCCGATGGTGATTCTTCTGCTGCAGAGGTCAGGAATGGGACGTTTTCATCACATCAAACCTTTTCTCCAGAGCTTTTCTGAAATGAGAGATTTTTGCCAAACCAGCCTTTTCCCTGTCACATTTTCAGCTTCAGTTAATGGCCACTTTCTCATGAGCTGAAGAAGATGGTTTATCGGCAGCCTCCGACTGCTTCTTGCTGCCCCAGGTTTCCTGCAGTGACAGCCCAGGTCCAGGCAGGGAGGAGCAGGCCCTGCCCGTGCCCGCCGCGCTGCTGGGGCAAACAGAGCCACGAGCCTGCGGTGCCACCTCGCTGCTCCAGGGCCACCACGCAGTTTGGCCTGGTCCCCTGCACCGCTGGAGAGAGGAGCTTGCCTGCCTCTGCCCTGGGCTGCCTGCTTTGTCCCAGGCAGGGGAGATGCTGCGAGGCTGGCAGGTGCTGCAAGCTGGTGTGGGTGCAGGAGTGGGTGCATGGTTGTGCATGAGTGCAGGGGCATGCATGGGTGCAGGAATGGGTGTAGCTGCAGCTTGCTGGATCCTGCAGCTCCTTCCAACTCACGAGCAAGGCTGAGGCTCAGCAGTTGCCACACAGTGTTCTGCTCAGCCTTGCTGCAGCTGCTGCGTAGCCCCCAGCTGGTACTGGCAGAGCAGGTGGAGTCTGTGGGGCGGTGGGGATGTGTGGGTCTGGCAGAGCCCCTGAGCCGGCAGTCAGGCTGGTGCAGGGACAGGACAGGCACGGTCCTCACAGGCGGGATGTGCAGCGCTGTACAAGGGCTGCACTGCTGCTGCTGTTGCTGGCTCAGGACCCACCTCCTCACCCCTGCACTGGGCCTGACCACCGTGCACTGGTCCCCAGCCCCACAGCTCCTCCGAGGCTGGCCAGGGGGGCAAGGGCAGGCCATTGTGCAGCATTGCAGCTCTGTATGTGAGCTGGGCAGGGGCTTCATCTGCCTGTGACAGGGACATGTGGATGCCTGTGCTGGCTGCAGGGGCAGAAAAGGACAGTCGTTCTCCCCCACCCCATCCTTGCCCCTGCAGAGCCTCCACTCTGCCCTCGGGCACAGCACCACTCCCGGCCACACGCTCCCACAGCACCCCCTCCCCAACTGCCAGCGTGCCGTCTTGGACAACTGAGCCTTTATTGAGCTTTGCCACCGCCGCCCCGCGGGAGAGACGGTGCCCAGGGCATGCGGCTGGCGGCATGGTGGCTCTGGCACCGGCGGTCACTGCTGGACCCTGCGGATGGACTGGACCTGGCCCGTCTGTGCGTGGGAGCCCCACTCCCGCACATGCTTGTACTCGCCCGCGTGGCTGTCACTCTCGAGGAGGTACTGGAAGCCCCGGTACCCTGGGTACTGCGAGCAGACCCACCTGTGACAGAGCAGAGAGCAACGGTGGCTCAGGGCTGGCAGCACCATGAAGCACCTTGCACTGCAGGTGCTGGGCAGCAGGTAGGGTGCCCGCAGCTGCCAGAGCATCCTCAGCTCTGGTGTGTGCCCCCAGTGCTGGGTCCTGGCAGAGCACAAGCCCCCAGGGTACTCACGCGCCGGAACGGACAAGGAAGGAGCCCACGGCGCTACTGCCCCAGCCCAGGGCAGGCAGCGAGGGGCAGTCATCACTCAGCTCCCCCCGCTTGCCCTGGAAGTTCTCTTGCTCGAAGAGCATCAGCCTGCTGCGCCCATGGTCCTGCCACCAAGAGGAGCATGGTGTTGGCATGGCTGCCATGCCCAGCCCCCTGGCCGGCAGCTGATGGTGGGTTCTGGGCACCAGCCCAGCAGTGGGCTCCGGGGGCTGGCCCTACGGTGGGGAGCCGGGGCAGGGGCACTCACAGCGCAGGCAATGGGGCGGAAGGAGCACATCCTCTCCACATGGTAGGCGTTGCTGCCGCTCCATGCCTCCCAGCATGGGTACTCGCCGCGCTCCAGCACAAACTGCTGCCCCTGGAAGCCGCAGTGCTCGAAGCCTGCCCACCTGCCGGGGTGGGAAAGGGGGGTGAGACCTGCACCCTGTGGGGATGGAGCCATTGCCCAGAGGAGGCAGCCCCATGGCTCAGGTGGCAAAAGGCACTGGAGAACTCCACCCTCCAACCCCCCTGCCTCCATGGAGTCCCACAGCACCATGGGGTGGCAGTACCCTGTGACCCTCACTCACGCGCCGCTCTCGATCTTGCAGGAGCCGACAGTGCTGAAGCCATGCTCTGGGGTGCTGTAGCAGTCAGCGGTGAATTCATGCTTCTTGCCCTGGAAGAAAGCCTCATCCCACACCACAATCTGGGGAGGATGGAGGGAGTCAGTGGGCTTCATGGGGGCAGGGACCCCAAGTAGATGCTGCAGCCCCATGCCCAGGCATTCGCAGGGCTCAGACTGCATCACTGGTCTTCCCCAGGTTCCCATACCTTCCAGAGACCGGAGGATTTCCTGCAGCGATGGGTCATGCTGGCTCTGCCAGGGCACAGGGGAACGGGACCATTAAAGCCTGCCCCAGAGCTGGTACATTGCTGGCCCCCACGAGCCTGGCCTCACCGCTGCAGCCTGGCCAGACCCACCAGCCCTGCTCCAGGGCTTGGCCCTTCCCTGGGACCCCATGTCCTGGGACCAGGCTTTGGGCCATGCTTTGCACAGACAGTCAGGCAGATGGAGGCAGGAGGCTGCAGGTAGCCAGACCCTGCTCTGTGGGGCTCGTTCCAGCCTCTGCCTGGATGAAAATGCCCTCAGGAGCCCACGCACGTCCCTTCGCTGGTGGCATGGGAGGCAGTGATGGGGTTGCTTCATACTGGAGCAGGCAAAGAGCAGGGGCTGAGGCTCTCCTTGCCCACCTGGGGCTGCTTTCTGGGCCACATGGAGCAGCGGGTGTCTGGCAAGACAGCCTGACAGCACCTCAGTGGGGAGAGCACGCTGCTGCCCGTGCGTGGCACTGCCCATGGCTGCTAATGCCCAGGGAGAGTCCTCCTCCTGCAGGCAGATCCCCGAGGCAAAGCCCCTGTGCAGGCAGCCCCTTGCTGGTCCCCAGGTGTGCTCGCCATGCACAGGCAGGGCCAGCACTGGAGCTGCAGCCAGGGCAGCACCGAGCCAGGAGTGCTGCAGATGTGGCTGCACGCCCACACTGAGCAGCAGCACCCCGCCACGCTGCCACGGCCAGCGGTGCCCTCCAATCCCCCCGCCACCGTTCCCTGATGCATGTGACAGCAAGTGGCTGCCCTTGTCTCATGCCCTGGCTGCAGGACCCCGCAGCCCAGGCCGGGTCGTGCCTGTGAAGCAAGGTCCAGCCCCAGCTCTCGGATCCTCCTCCACACGTCCCCACATCTGCTCCACTCCCAGGACCCAGCCATGCCGGGCAGGGGCAGCTGCTGCCAGGCTCCCGTGCTTACCTGAGGTGAGGCACTGGTGCCCGGGGAGGTGACATGTCCAGCAGCCCTCCAGCTGGGTTTTTATAGCCTCCAGATAGAGACAGAGCCCAGGAGAGCATTACTGAAACCCCTAACTCAGCACATGGCAGGGAGGAGGGACCGGGCAGAACAAAGGCGATGCTGCAGGGAAGCTGATGAGCCGGGACGCCACAGCTCCTGCTCCCCTGGCCCACCAGGCACGGGTTCTGACCCCCAGCCCTGCAGCTCCAGAGCCGGGGCATCGACCCCGGGGTCTGCTAGCCCTCCTGCCAAGTGCCCTGCCCCAGCTTGGGACTGGGCTGGGACTGTGCCCCCCAGCTTTGGCAGAGCTCCTCCTGCCCACGGGCAGCACTGCTTGCCCTGTGCCTTGGCTGGGCGTGCTGGGAGGTTTTGTCACCTACGTTTCTGGGAAGTAGGAGGAAAGACCTGTCTCTACTTGCGGCAGTGCATGCTTCTCCTGCTAGGGCAGAGCAGCTCTCCCTGAAAGTCAGAATTGCTCTTTTTCAGGCTGAGCATACAGCAACCCCGGAGCATCATTGTAACAAGCAGGGAACAAGCATGCAGGAAAGGAAGGGGCAAGCTTGCAAAGGCATGAGAGGGACTAAAGATGCAGATCAAGACTTAGGGAGTGCTGCAGCAGGCTCCTGCCTCTCTGTGCAGGGACCTGAAAAGAGCCCGCTGCATCCACAGTTTGGGTACCTAAACACCATCAAGCTTTGCTCATGGTGACCCCCCCGCCAAATTGTTCTGGGGTTGTGCTGGGAGCGTGCAGGCTCCGAGGGCTGAGCACCTTTCAGAGGCACCCACACAGCCTGCCCCTTGGAGCAGGGAACACTGAGGCAGAAGCAAAAGGAGGCTGTTGGGCTGAGTGGCAAAACCCACGTTCCAAGGTAGTGCTGTGTTTTGGGACAGGATTTGCCAGGAAACTGCTGGGTGGCTGAGCTGAAGCATCCTCCTTCACACAGCTGCAGCCCTGGCAGCTCTGGGCACCATGGGGAAGGCAGAGCAAGTGAACACAGCAGCTGGGAGGAGTGTGGTCACATGCAACGGGCTGCTCCTGGCTGCAGTGGGGCTGCGTTGGCTGTCCCTGACACCTGCAGCCCCCAGCAAATGTGTGCTTGGTACAAGTTGTCCCCAGCCTCTCACCATGGCCTGAGCTAAAGTCAGCTTGCTGCTGGCCACCAGCATGGTGACGACAGCTCACTTGCTCTCCGTGATGTGCCCCATCACTGGGACATGGTTCTGTAGAGCCTGGGTTGCAGCTGGGTGCACTCACAGTGATGCTCAGTGCAGGGGATGCAGCAGCGAGAGCTCCACATGCAGCGGAACAAACCCCTCACGCCTGTGCCTGCCAGGGCTGAGCTGTGTCAGCTCCAGCCATCTGCACCGGGGGTGAGGCTTGGGCAACCCTTGCTGTGTTTGAGCTGTGCATCCCACGTGCCCGTCCATGCTACGGCAGGCCGGTGCAGCAAGGGGCTGGTACAGGACAGGCCAGTGCAGCAAGGGGCTTTCCAGAGCACCTGCAGCCAGCAGCAGGGATGCTCAGTGGGGAGAGCAGGGATTTTGTGTCCAGGGACTCCAGAACCACCAAGGACAGATCCCGGCTGTCAGCCTTTGCACAGCACGGACTCTGGGAAAATCAAAGTAATGACCAAAGCAGCGCAGAGCAGCCATCAGGAGTAGAGCTCAGTGCCTCCAAGCACGGTTTTCCAGTGGCCAGTTCCAAGGGTGCTGGGAGCTGGGAGGGAAAGCAGAGCAAGATCAGGGCAGCAGAAGCTGGGAGTGGGTGAGACCCGCTGATTAATGCCCAGGAGCCACAGGTGAGGCACAGCAGTTAAAAAACCTACCCTGGCTCTGAGAGGAAGAGAATGCAGATTAAAATAGAAATCTGTCTAACAAGCATGAAAATGAATGCAAATTGAAAGCCATGAATCATAAAAAGCTGCCTAGCATCAAGGTGAGAGACCAGACTGCCGGGAGTGCCCAGGGGAAACGGGGCAGCAGCACCTGCGCCCGGCCATGCCTGCAGGCACAGCCCATCCCTCTGTAAAACCATGGGAAAAGAAGAAGGGATCAATAAATGCTTTTTCTTTGGGATTTTGGCAATAGTCCAGGGGGCGCAGCTGAATCCCACTGCTGCTGGTTGACACTTCACTCTGGAGAGGAATAAAAGATGACGGCAAAACTGAGGGCTCTGAGCTTTCTGAACATGCACCCTTGGGTGATTTACTGCTGCCAGTGATGAAAAGCCAGACCAGGAGCGCTGCTGCTGGGTGTTGTGGGAGGCTGGGGGTATTGGAAAGGACCAGGAGGAAGCGAGTGTGCAGGTATTTACATGACCAACAGGATCACAGCAGGCAAACGGGGAGACCCACTGACCAGAGGCTTGGTGGGAGTCAGGGGAAGGTTCCCCCAAGGTGCCTGTTGGTGCAGAGAGCAGCCATGTGGTGCAGGAGACGTGGCACTGTGGGTTGAGCTGCCCTGGGGACTGGTTACCCAGTGTACCCCTGGCCAGCCACCCTGCAGCCCCCCTGCCGTCAGTCAGACACAGCACTGGTGCACCCAAATCCCACCTGCGATTTGGTACCGTACAGTGTGGTGATGGCAAAAGCAGGGATGGTATAGAATGAGCTCAGCACAGGATAACTGGGCTAAAAACTAGCTAATGCCCGTGCCAGTGGATGCAGTGAGTGGGGATATCCTCAATAAAGAACACCATTTTCAGGGACTGGGGTGGTCGGGAAAGTGTCAGCTTTGATTACACGGCATTTGGGAAAACCCAGCTCCTGAAACGTTTGAAAACACTTAAGTATTGCATCGTGGCATCTTCAGTGCATCACACTCAGGTGTTTGTGGGCATAGAGTGATGTTTAAAGCAAGAGATCAAGTGTTTAGAGGGAGAAATGAGCACGGTGCAGCTTTAAGGCTGGGCACCACGAAGCCATGGCGCTGCTGGTGCACCCTCCCTGGATGCAGCAGCACTGCAGCTGAGCGCCCGTGCAGGTCCGGTGGCAGGGGCGGTGGGCAGGGGACGGTGGCGTGCCGGCACCGGCTGGGCCGTGGGAGGGCTATATATGCCCTGCCAGGGCGGCCGCACGCGGGGCAGCGGGTGCTGCCGCACGCTGCAAAGTGGCACGGTCAGGTCTTCTGTTGTGCCGCAGGCACAAAGGAAAGTGCTGGGTTCAGCGGCTGGGCACGGGGCCGGGGAGAGGCTTCCAGCTCGCCCAGCGCTTTGCAGGATGTGATGACTGGGCGGCCGCGCAGACACTGATGAGCTGGCAGTTCCTTTGTGCGCCCGCCTGGGGGTCTGCCCTTGCCAGGCTATAAAGTGGGGGCCTCGCTGCACCCCGAAACACAAGCCCGCTCACTCCAACAAGAAGCAGCAGCTGCCCAGGTAAGAGGACAAAGTCCCCGGGCACCGGGCTGCAGCCGGACCCGAGGTGGGGAGAGGGAAACGCAGGGTCTCAGCTATGGCCACCGCTGTGGTCACCATGTCTGGGAGAGTCCCGGTGCTCAGCATCCCACCACCCTTCGCTCCCCCAGCAGCTGCTGGTGACACCTGCGGAGCTACCAGCAGAATGCCTGCTGGAGGGCCTCAGCAAACCAGGGCTGTCCCCCTCCCACCCCCTCACACGCTGCCCCGGTGCCCAGCCAGGCTCCCAGGCATACCCTGTGCGGGATGGCCCCAGCACCCGGGGCAGCATCAGGCCCCAGCCTCGCCAGGGAGAGCAGGGAGCCGCCGGGCACTGGGGCTCAGGGCTGCTTTGGGCACCCCTGCAGTGGTAGGATCATGCTCAGGGCTCTCCTGACCACAGAAGGAGAGTGTGGACACCTGAGACCTCCCACAGTCCTCCTGGTGAAGGCAGGACCCCCTGCCTGTGTCTGCCAGAGAACTCCCCCTTGCAGCTCCTCTCCCAGCCCCAGCCACCCACCCCATTGCTGAGCCCCCCCATCCTGATGCAACCATCCCTGAGGCAGGGCAAGAACTGGGGTGGGGGGTGGGTGCCCACATCCATGCCTCCCCTCTAACCTGCTGCTGCCAACTCTGCCTGGTGCCCTGTTCCAGACTTGAGCCCAACACCACGATGTCTGAGACCACAAAACCCGCTGCTCCTGGCCAGGCTGCAGAGGAGAAGGAGAAGGCAGCCCCTGCGCCAACTCCATCCCTCGACCCTGCTCCCATCACAAACAGCAAGGGCGAGGAGCCCTCCACAGAAGCCTTCAGGGTAAGCCCTGCTGCTCCCCACACACAGGGACACGGTCCGGGGCTGAGAGATGGTGGCAGCATCCCTGGGCCGGTCAGCAGGAGGAGATCGCAGGCATCCCAGGGGGAAGGACCCCTGCTCCGAGAGCAGAAGGGGAGCGCAGATGATGCTGTCCCTCCTTGCTCTGTCCCTCCCAGGGGCACAGGCTCATCTGGCACAGGGTTCAAGCAGCTGCCTGTGGGGCTGCTGCAGGAGGGATGCTCCAGGTGCCCCTTGGCTGGGATGGCTTGTTGGGGACCGCAGGCTTTGGAAATGCTCTGCCTTGGGTCATGGCGTCAGGGCTGGGTGCTGTCACCTGCTCCCTCCAGTCACGGGCGGGTGTCCTGTAGTGCTGCAGGGGGTGGGGGGGTGGAGGAGGAGGCTGTGAGTGACAGGGCCAACACTGAAACACGGCAGTGACACCGGGGCAGTGTGTCACCAAGGTGCTGCGCTGGGGCTGGGGACAAGGGGCAAATGATGTGAGGGCCCCAGTGACACTTTGCACGTGCCGGGCAGCCAAGGCCACAGCGCGGATGCAGCTCTTGGAAAAGCACCTCCTTCCCAGCCCAGCTGGGACCCGACGTGGGCATCGGCACAGGGAGACATGGCTTTGCAGCAGCAAAACCTAGCACAGGATGAGGCTATCTCTGAGCAGGGATGTCTGTCAGGAGGGGATCTTCCTGTGCTCAGCTCATGTTGAACGGGGCTGCTCAAGCAAAGCGCAGCTCGGCTTGCCTGGGCACCAGCCCTGAAAACCTGCAGGAAGCCTTGGAGATTCAAGGTGGATGCATGGGGCAGTGGGCTTGTGTGTGCAGGGTCCGTGCAGAGACACACAGCGCTGCCTTGCCCTCCCCGAGCATGCCTGTGCCTGTCCAACCCTTTCCCTCTGCTCCCAGATCATCGTCTTTGAGCAGGAGAACTTCCAGGGCAGGCAGATGGAGTTCACCACTGAGTGCATGAACCTGGGGGACCGTGGCTTCGACCGGGTGCGCAGTGTCATCGTCACCTCTGGACCGTAAGTGACCCCAGCCACGAAGGGACCATGTCCCTGGGGATGCCCCGGGGAGGTGGAGATGTGGTCCTGGGGAGCAGCCCTGGGCACAGTGTGACATGCAGGGTATTTCCCTGCAGCCCAGGCAGGGTACGGAGCAGAACCAGCACAGGAACAGAGCTGGGGACCCCGGGTCTCCTTCAAGGAGGGCAGGATGATGTGGGCAGGTGGGAAGGACGTCAGGGTCATTTGTAAAGCCAAGGGCACTAGAGGCAAAGCTGAAAGCCAAGGAAAGGTGTCCATCAGATCTGCTACCTGAAGCTGCCCATGAAATGCAGGAGACCTATAGATTTTAGAGAAGCCAGGGTGAAACAAGGCACGTGCCTTGGACCAGGCTGGTGGCCAGGACCACCGTGGAGACAAAACTGGAGCGGGCAGGGGAAGGCAGGCAGGCGGCCCCACACGCCTGCCTGCACCCCAGCAGCTGAGCAGTGATGAAAGGGCTGGGAAGCTCTGAAAGCCATGGGAACAGTCGACACAGGCAGGGACAAAAATGATCACCAAACCAGATAACAGAGCAGACAGATGATCTTCATGTTGAAAGAGCATCTGCCCGTGGCTGCACCCGGCTGGAAATGCCGTGCCTGGGAAGGCAGCCTGGCAGCAGCGGGACAGCCAGGGGGTCTGAGTGCTGCCGGGGGTGGGGGTGTGTGGGGATGGTGTGCATGGGAAACAGCTTGCCCTGACAGCAGCGCTGAGGGACTGGGCAGGGTGACCTGTGGTCACCTTGAATGACACCATTGTAGCACCAGTGGTAACTTTTTATTAGGAACCCAGCTCTAACTGAAATGAAAGAGGATGGAGCAGCCTCAAAGGAGCTTGGGTGGGATGCCTGGGAAGCTGCACTAGATGTAGAAAGGGTGAAACTTGGAGAAGAGGGTACATGTGTCATTGGGGTCCTCAATTCTCAGAGTGTTCTTGAGAGGCACTGCTGAGACTCTGTGCCCAAAAATGTATGTAAAGGAAGATAAAATCAGTGAAGCTGAGCCTTAGAAGTCAGTGTAAGGTGACGCTGTCTGTGGCACTAGAACACATCTCCTGCCATCAGGAAAATACCTGTGGGCATCGGCAGAAACAGCCTCGTGTTGCATAGAAACGTGAAACAGCAAGTGCAGGGCTGTTCTGCTCCCAAGGGCTTTTGGAGCCCAGAGCCTGTGACATTCATAGCACAGCAGCACCTTCGTGGCATTTCTGAAGAGGTGACATTGCAGCTGAATAAGCCCTGAGTGCCCACATCCTGGTAGTGGGATGAATGCCAGCTCTGGTTGACGCTGGTGCAGTGAAGCATGCAAGCGTGCCAGGATCCGACAGCCAGGGCAGCCCTGGCTCAGGCTTGGTGGTGCAAGAGGAAAACAGTCAAAGCTGCCTTGGGGTCCTGCCGCTCGCTGGGCTGAGAAAGGGGAGCACTGCAAGCACACTGGTGTCTGCTGCAGGCCTTGAATGCATGCACCAGCAAGCACTGAGCTGAGAGCCTGCTGGCTCGCTGCTTCACATCAGCCACCGGCTCTGCACATACCACAGTGTCTAGGCTGGGAGAAAGATGAGAGCAGGATGGTGGGACCAGTCCTGACACCCGCAGCCTTTCTGGGTGCTGGGAGCCCAGGTCTGGAACCCTGCAGGCTGGCTGAGCAGGAATGGAGCTCTGGGTGGTGTCTGACCCACTGTCTTGTCCTACCCCTCTCCCCAGCTGGGTGGCCTATGAGCAGGCCAACATGCGCGGAGAGATGTTCATCCTGGAGAAGGGCGAGTACCCTCGCTGGGACACCTGGTCTAGCAGCTACCGGAGTGACTGCTTCATGTCCATGCGTCCCATCAAAATGGTGAGTGGTCCAGGATTGGAAGGCACCCAGCAGGGTCTGGCCAGGGCCGGATCTGTGCTGCTCGATGTCTCCCTGCAGCAAGCTCCAGGGCTTTGGCCATGCAACCCAGCAACTTCCCTCTGTCTTCCCCAGGAGGCTGAGGACCACAAAATCTCCCTGTACGAGTCTGCTGACTTCAAGGGCAACAAGATGGAAATCCAGGAGGATGACGTGCCCAGCCTTTGGGCTTACGGCTTCTGCGACCGTGTGGGCAGCGTGCAGGTGCCCAGTGGAACGTAAGCCGGGCTGCAGCGGGGGCTGCCTCCTGCCAGGCTCCCTGTCCTCCCCTGTGCCCCAGCTTGCTGCCTGCTGGTCCTGAGCACCCACAGGGGGCTCTCGGGTGCCCAGAAAGTGCCACATGGCTGTTTTTGGTGGCATAGCCTGTCACCCAGGGGTTCGTGCCCAGCACATGGGAGGCAGGGGGGCTCTGCCGGCTTCTCAAGAGTGTGCCGGCCATGTCACTGCTGCCTGTAGCGGCCGACCCCACTCAGGTGCCCTCTGTTTGCTTTCCCTGCAGCTGGGTGGGGTACCAATATCCTGGCTACAGAGGCTACCAGTACCTCTTTGAGACTGGAGACTTCCGACACTGGAACGAGTGGTCTGCCTTCCAACCCCAGATCCAGTCCATCCGCCGCATCCGGGACATGCAGTGGGACCAGAAGGGCACCTTCGTCACCCCCGACGCGCCCTCCGACTGAGCGTGCCGCCTGCTAGCTACGAGTCCTGGGCCCCGTGGGGCACCCCCGCCTCCCCTCGCACTCGCCTGCTCAGCACTTTCCTTGTACATTGCACATTCCCTGGATGTACTCTACCTTGTGAGGCAAATTAAAAAAACCCAGAAGACTAGAGCTGCTGGGGAGTCCGTGGTGCATGAGCTGGCGCTGCTCTCCTGCCCCGCACCAGCCCTGCGCTGGAAGCCGGGTGGGACGTGGAGGGTGATTTTCCCAGGGGAATCACACTCAGGCAGGAATCCCCTCAACACTGGGGCTGCAGAGGGGGGGATCCTGGTGAAAGGAGGAGCATGCATGGGACAGCGGGTGGCAGGAGGCTCCTCCAGCCCCTGTGGGGCCTCTCCCGGCTGCGGGGGCTCAGGGCATCCCAGGAGTGGTTGCACCATGGGGGCTCCCTGCTCCCTCTGTGCCTGCGGGGTGGTGGTGGCGCAGGGGGCCTTGCCAGTGGGTACATGCCACGAGGCAGGTGTGTGAGCCACATGCGGTGGCATCCACCTAAGCGGTAAATAATTAACAGCACTAATTGCAGTCAATCCATGACCAAGTCACTCACAGCGAGGTTTATTTTTTTTCCCCCTCGGACGCTGTCCCTCCCCACCACCCTCTCCCATCCCCGTTCCCTCCCGGTGAGGCGTCCTCAGTGGCGTTCTCCTGCGCTCCCAATTCGCTCTCACTTCGCTAATTAACGATCGCGCTGATTGCAGCGCCGGCAGCGCTGCCGCGCCCCGTGCCCGCAGCACGCCGCGGCTCGCCGGGGCGGGGGTGACCGCTGCCGGCGCGGGTACCGTGGCGGTGGTGCGGGGCTGCGCGGCCACAGCGGTGTCGGGTGCCCCCCCCCTCCGGTGTCACCCGCCGGCGGCGGCGCGCATGCGCAGTGGGGCGGTGCGCGGCGCGGGGATCCCGGCCCCTCGTGCGCGTGACGTCGCCGCGTCTCGCGCCGCTCCGGGCCGGCGGCGGCGGCGGCGGCGGCGTCTGCGGCTGCCCCGGTAAGTGAAGGGAGGGGGTGAATCGGTACGGCACGGCACCGCACGGGCTGCATGTGTCGCCTGCGCCGCCCGCCCCCGGCACGTTTTCCCCCCTCCCGCTGCCCGCCGCGGCGCCGGCCGGCAGGTGACAGCGGCGGGTCTGCACGGCGGGCGCTGCTCGGTGGCACCGCGGGCAGCGCTGGGTGCTCGGCGGGTGGCTGCTGCAAGGTGGCCGCTGCAAGGTGCGCGGCGAGCGGTGCACGGTGCAGAGCGGACGGTGCGTGGAGCAGGGTGGGATGCTGGGTGCACGGGCGATGCGGGGTGCTGGGCGCACGGTGCGTGGAGGGTAGCGCAGGGTAGCGCAGGGTGCCTGGTGCACAGCACGCAGTGCAGGGTGCTCAGAGTAGGGTGTGCCATGTACCTTTCTTTCCCCCTCGTTAGTGCCTTCTGGCACGCTCCCCTCGCCCCAGGCCCCCCCGTGTCCGTGGGAGCCCAGACCAGGCCGTGCTCTCCGTTACCCTTGCGGCGGGGAGCGTGGGGAACACGGGGAGCGTGGGGAGCAGGCTCAGGCGCGCTGCCCACAGGAGGCACCCACGGGCCAGGGCTGTCTGGCCATCCCGGCACCCAGGGCTGAGCCGCGCTGTCAGGGCTGCCCTCCGCTGCTGGGGCGAGCATGCCCGCCCGTGGCACGGTGGCCTGGCCAAGCAGCGCTCGGTGACAGGCTGTGCCTGCGGGTCTCGGGCAGCCTTGGCCTCAACCTCGGGCACGAAGGGGTTTTGCAGCAGCTGAGGTCTGAGCAGCTGCAGCTTCTGCTGGGCGGCCGCGGGGTGCGGGCCCCTTGGCAGGGGGGTGCAGACATGCTCCTGAGTGGCTGCGTTGGTGCCCCGCACACACTCCTGGCTGTGCCAGTGTATCACTGGGCTGTTGCGCTGCGGTGCTGCATGTCAGGGATGTGAGATCCATGCCATTTCTGTAGCAATCTCAAATTCCCTGGGACTCGTGGCCAGGTCACAGTCCCTGGTGCTGCTGTCAGCGTGTTGCCACTGCCAGCAGTGTGAGCTGGGCCACAGTCTTCCACAGGGAGGGTATGGTTTGTATTGTGCGGGCCTTTGTCCTGTCCCTCGCTGTGTGTGTTTCCATGCTCAGGCTCTGTCCAAAAAATATCTCACAGCTTGAAACCCCTTCACGTGTCTTCCTCTGCGAGTCAGAGCCCAGCCCCACCAGCTGCTTGTACTTAACGTATGGGCGGCGAGTCCCCCGCTCTGCACAGCTGTGCTGTTCCCTCATGCTTGGGTACCGAGCAAGGGTGAGTGGAGAGGATAAAATGATTTGTGCTAACAGGTTTCCAAATTTGACGTTGCTTTTCTGGGAATACTGCAGCGCACTCGTGGGGAGCTTGTCAAGTGCCGACGCAGGTTCAAACGTTTCCTCCAAGCAGGGTTTTGTAATAGCGTGCCTGACTGCAGCTTGGGCTTGGTGGCCGCCTGCATGTGGCACCTGGCAGGAACAGACGTGCTGTGCTGTCCGCAGAGAGAGCCAAGACTCTGCAGGGTGCTCACACAGGGGAGGCAGCCCCTCAAATAGGGGGGCGATTTCCAGCGCTGACCTTTGTAACCACCTCGTGATCTGTGCATGAACCTGTGGCAGGGGACTTTGGAAGGGGCTGGTGGATCTTGCTGGTGCACCGACGAACATCCCCCCAGCAGCCTGGTGTTCTGGTCCAGAGCACTGAGCTTTCTCCATCGCTGCAAGTTGCATCTGTGGCTGTATGTGTGCTGGGGGAGCAGTGCTGCTCTCCAGGGGAGCAGCGGCTGGCTGCTGCCTGCAGCTCTGCGTTTCCCTGAAGACCGGAGCGTCACTGCTAGGACCCGACCATGAGAGCCAGTTTCCATGCCTTAACATTTGATGGCATGTCACCTGAGGCAAGGCAGCCACCACCGTGCTTCAGGTTCCCTTGCAGAGCTGAAAGCCCCTCACCTGGGGCGAGCAGCACCTTGTCCGCGGCAGCCGCTGAGCCACGCACCATGCTGCATGGGTCCTTCCTGGCATTATCCAGAGCCAGTGCTGCAGCTGGTGTCGAGGAGCATTGCTGCAGGGGGATACGGGCAGGATTGTGCCCTGCACACTGGTGCTGGTGACATGTCCCAGGCTGGGGGTGCAGAGGTGGGAGCTGCTATTGGGTTCTTTCCAGGGTGTGGTTTGCTGGTGGGCTCAGCAGAAGGATGGGCACACTTGTGTTACTGCCCTTCTCTGCCTGTAGGTTTTAAAAACTGTATTAGTAATTTCTGTTGCTATTTTAAGAAAATACTTCCAAAGGCAGTTTGCATTACAGATAAGCTGATCCTTCAGGGGATGTGCGGGGTGGCAGGAGCGCTATAAAATGCAGTGACTGTCAAGAACATTTTTGGAGAGAGAAAACAAACACCCAGCAAGTGGTTTTATTTGGCACCTTATAGATGCATCTTCTGATGACTCTGTGATGCATTTAGGAAGCCTCAGCAGAGCATGTTTCACTTTGGATTTTGCAGGCAATGAGCGTGCGGGCCAGTGGGAGAAGCTTGCTGTGTTCTTGTGTGCCTGCTTTGTTTTGTACTGTTTTCTGAGCCTTTAGTCTGCACATTTCTCCTAAACCCCTGCATGCCTCCCCTGTTTCAGGGATTCTCTTCAAAGAAGGTGAGGTGAACAATGGTTTTTCCTAAAGGTGAACGATTTTTTGGGTTTTTTTGCCCCCCTTTTCATCCCCTGTCTGTTCTTTTCTGCTGGCCTTGAAGTGCACATGCAGGCAGGAGCACGGGCTGGCGATGCTGCCTGGGGCTGGCCTTGCTCCTCTGAGCTGTGCAGCGTGCGGAGCAGCCACCCCAAGTCCCCTCGCAGGGTCTGCAAACACAAACCACTGATAGCAGCAGAGGGTTGCTCAATCCACAGCACCCTGAGGTTAAGCAAGTGGCAAGCGGCTGGTTCCCATTGCACGTTCCCAGTCGCGTGAGCCCAAATCGAGAGTGGGAAGTCCACGAGTGGCTGTGGCCTCGAGGTGCTTCTCCATTGAGAAATAGCAACCGGCTTGTCGGAGGCACTGCCATCTGCAGACTGCTGTAGTGGGGCAGGGAGAAGCAGCTGGGATTTTTCCAGTGCTCGTGTTCCTGCTTGGTGCTGGGGGTGGATCCTGTGGCATGAGCAACCATTTCTGGCAGCATCTGTGCCTGGACACGCTGAAGGGGGGTGGGAGAGCACAGGGACGGGTGTCATGCAGGGGAAGGACAGCATGCAGAGGCAGCCCTCGGTGGCCCAGCATTTGCGCATGCGAATGGCAGCAGAGGACCCAGGGCTCACAGCTGGGCTTCTGAGGACCGGAACCGAGCCACAAAGCACTTGTGTGCTGTCTGGGGTAATTTGTGTTACGGGTCAGCCACGCCATGCACAGAGCAGCACGTCTCAGAAGGACCCAGGTCCTTTTCTTCCATCCACAGTTTCACAAGAAGGACTCCCGCTCCAGGGCTTGGTGGGAGGCCATTGCACGTCCTTGCTGGGGGCTGTGCAGGCACACGGGCTTTGTGCCATATCAAGTGGGAGGCCACGTACTCACACGTTGCTGAAGTCGGTGCCGGGCAGCACTCTCTGTCCTTCCCAAAATTACTGGCTTTGTGAAAATGCCAAACGCTTGCTCTTGTGGCAGCTGGTGTGCTGAGCCCGGCTGGGCTGCGATGTAGATGTGGGGGCTGGTCTGTGCTCAGGACCATGTACCCGCAGGGCTGCACAGCTCCGGGAGCCGCAGGAAACGGGGCAGGGACGAGCAGCGAGGGGCTGCAGGGAGGTAGGGTACAGCAGCATTCCTTCCCCACCTCACCGCCCAGGGGGTGTGCAGTGTGCCTCTCTGTGTTACCCTCTCCTCAGTCAGTACCTTTAGCTCTGGGGATGCCTGGTGTTGCTGCATGGGGAAATAAAATATTTTGATTTTTTTTCTTAAGCAAATTTG
Source organism: Falco punctatus (assembly GCF_963210335.1). Lineage (NCBI taxonomy): Eukaryota > Metazoa > Chordata > Aves > Falconiformes > Falconidae > Falco > Falco punctatus. The sequence goes on from NC_137580.1 coordinate 99,392,411, forward strand.
AGGTTTTGGGGTTTCTCTTGCAGAAACAACCTTTTATTTGCAAATCCTAATCTTTGTGTCTGCAAGAATGGAGCTTGTTGAGACTTAACGGTTTGACATGTGGATTCAGAAAATATTTTTTTGAAGACACTTAGGGTTTTTTTTCTAGCAGTTCCTCTGACTTCTTTTTCTCCCTGTTGTATGGTGGGCTGTGACCACCCACGTTCACGCGGGGAATCTTTGTTCAGATTTGGGAGGGAAGAGTCGTGTTTGCAGCAGTGAGCTCCCCCTGTGCCCCTCTCCAGGGGGTTCTCTAGGACCTACCCTGGGCCAGGGGTGGGAGTTGGAGGGACCCAGTCGGTCGGAGGCAGGGGGAGAAGCAGGGGAACAGCTCCATGCTTCCTGAGACCCGTGTTGACCAGCTCTGGGCTGGGGGAGCGGGACCACGGGGCCAATGGTCAGGGCGCAAGAGGAGCAAGCATGGGAGTGTTCGTCTGTCTGTCACCGTGTGTGCTGTGGCACCTGCGCTGGCTTTGCCTTTGTCCCCCTGTGGCAGCAACTGCACAGTAATTAAGAAAACTTAAAGCTCTGTGAATTGGAGCTGTGGGTTGATTAAAAGTCAGAAGCGTCCCTCTGAAATGCAGAGCTCCTGTTCCATTTCAGCGCAAGCACTTTCATAGTGAAGACCAAACTGATCTGATAGGTGTCCCCATCCATCGCTGGGGGGTCACAGACATACCTTCTGCTCTGGCCCAGGGCAGCAGGGGTGTCCTCCCTTCCCTGCCTGTACCCCCTCGCTTGGCTTGGTCCTTCCAATGGCAGCTGTGCTTCCTGTCTGCTCCTTGAGCCAAGGAGGGGACATGGCAAGGCCCTTCCCTCCTGGCTTTGCTGGAGCTTTGCTGGGCTGTGGTGGGTATGGTGGCTTGTGCCAGGTTGCTGGGGTGGGTGCCTCCATCACTGCCTTCTGCCAGCAGCTTTCACTTCAGGTGTTTCATAATTAATAAGCCAGTTTGAGACAAAGTCTGTTGCCTTATGGAGAGGTTGGCAGAAGGGGATGCTGTGGGTTTCATTGCCGGACAATAAAATGCCATTGCTGTGCTTGGAATGAGAGGTGGGCAGAGTGAAGATGGTGTAAATTGGTGGGATTTTTATTATTTCAGGGACATTGTAGTATTAAGCAGGATAATAAAATGTTTTTCTAATCATAAGAGCCTTGAGGCAATAAACAAACAGTACGTTTGTGCTGTGAAATGTCTGTTGATTCTTTGTTGATGTGATTTAGAGTCTGTTAAAGCAGGCTGGCGCACTCAGTATGCATCCCTGGCCAGGCTCTCCAGGGATGGTGTGCGGGGATGCTTGGCAGGGATTGCACTGCATGGCTCAGGTCTTCTACCTTGCAGGCTTTTCTGAGCAAGAAAGGCTGTGTTTAAGGCTGATGTGCACTGCCTTAATCCTTGGAGCATCAGATTTTGCTCATTTATTTTTCTAAATACTCAGCAGTGAGAATAAATTCCCCCATCTCCTCCTAGAGAAGGGCTTTATGCTTTGGGAGGCAAATGGTCTTTTCTGAAACCCCCTCGCCCCTGCAGGTCCGAGCCAGTGACCTCTAGGCTGCAGGAATGCAATAGTTGTGGTCGTGCTGAGGAGTGGGAGCTGCACCATGGTGGTGGGTTGTGCCACCAGACCCTCATGTCCAGCTGCTGGGGTGGCTTCAGCATCTGAGCAGAGCTGCTGGAGCCACGGCGAGCCCCTTCTGCAGTGGAAGGTGAAGAGGGAATGTTCGGGAACCAGCATCCTTGCAGGGACTCTGGCCTGGCGCATGGCGTTGGGAGTGCCTAACTGAAAGGAAATGGGGCAGGAGGTACAAGTGTGGCAGTGCTGGCGTGCCCTGCAGCTGTTGTGGAGTTGAGCCGAGCGGCTGGGCGCTAAGATGCAAGCATAAACACCCTCCTTGTGATTTGGGTGCTAAGATGTGTGCTTAAGCACTCATTCTTGAAGTCTTTTGACTCTTTCTTCCAAGTTTACTTGGGATGATGTTGGTGGTGCAAATGCAAACCATGGTGCTGTTTGTTCTATTTGAGAATTTTCAAAGGGACGCATAACCCTGAAGTGCGCTAAAATCCATGTATTTTTACTGGGATTGGCTTTGGATTCCTGTAGATGTGCCTCGGTTTGTGGCCTGCAGTGCATCTTTAGCTTTCATAAGCAAAAACCATTCTGCTGTCGATGTTGCTCTTTTTGCCAGTTGGTGGCCTGAAAAGAACTTCTTTTTTGAGTGCTGTGAGTGCCAGACAGCTTAATTTCAGGCACATAAAAGTGGTCTCTTCTCTCATGGCCTGGAGCCTCAGGCTGTTGCTCGCCTCCAGCAGAGGTTTGTACAAAGCTCCTGTTCTGCTGCGAGTGGTTGTAGTATCGATTGGGGTGGGCAGCAAACTGCACTGTAGGTTGGACCTCGCTCCCACGGGCTGGCCGTCCCCAGGGGGATGGATCCTTTCTGTGCTGGGACAGGCATGAGCTGTGGGTTGTGCAACGGGGCTGACGCTGCGTTTGGATAAACCTCGGCCGTCCCCTTGGCAGCCTCTGTGGGCACGCAGCAGCAAGCAGAGATCAGTGCTTGCTCTGTGCTTGCTGCTTTCCAGGGCTGCTCATCGCTCTCTTGGTGAATGCTTTAAAATGTGTTGATCAGCTTTCACTCGGGCTGATTTGAAACTGAGATGGAGAAACACCCTGTGCGTCTGCGTGCCAGCAGCCCATCCCTTCCCGCTTCTTGCTGTCAGCTCCTGCCAGCTCTTCCCGGCTTTCTTCTCCTGGGGCTTGTTGACCCCTCTCCTGTTTGCGGCTGCCTCCTCAGGACGTGAACATCTCTATCCGGCTAAGGGAGATGCCTTGGAGTCATCGGGTGTTTTGAAACACACATTTGAAGTTGCTACCAGGAGAGACTGGGGGAAGCACGCCTGCCTTCAGCGGTGACAGTGCTTCTGGGTGCGTAGTTTGTCTGTGCTCAGGTTGGGACAGCAGCACTCACCGTCAGGCGAGCTGTGTTTATTTTTGTGTTGCATGCTGTGTGTGAATTAACTGGAGACTATCAATTAAGTAATTAAATGTTGCTGATTTGTAAAGATGTGAGCTAGATACATAAGGGTGTTTCTTGCTAACCAAAGCTTCTGCTGCTCTTCCACCACAAAGACGTCTAGCAGTTCCTCATCCTTTTATTAAGCACCAATGATGTGAGCTAAAATTTTCCAAGCCACACCTATGTCTTTTGGGGACGCTGCAATTAATAGCAATCATTTCTGGGAATGGTTTAAAGAAAAATGCAAGTTTTGGTCATAGGGAGCTTCTTGTAGAAACTCGGTTTGTTGTTTGTTTGTGACAGTTTGCTGCTTTAAAAAATGGACTTGAGACATTGCTTCATCACTACAGATGGGGCACGGCTCGCTTGCGCTGGCGGTCCTGGCTGCACCAACACCGTGCTGTGCCGGTGTGCAGAGCTGCTCTCTGGCAGCAGTGGTGGTTTACCCGTTTCACAACAGCAGGTGAAGGAGGACGTGGAGGCTGCAGTTGGTTCATGCTCACTCGGTGCTCAGTCAGCTGCGGTGTTTGCCCGGCCGGCGGTGCAGCCGCGCAGTGGCATGCTGCACAGCATCAGGAAGGAAGTCTGCAAGCGTGTGTGTGGCTGTGTGCACGGGCAAGAGCTGGAGCCGTTTCCGGAGCAGGGTGTCTCTGGGCTGGGCTGTTAAACCACTGCTGCTCTATGCACCAGCTCATTCGTAGCACTGCAGAAGCGTATCCAAGGATGCAGCTGCTGCTCTGCGGACCTGCAGCCTTGTCCAGACCTGAAATCCTATGGTTGATGGGGGCCAGGCAAGTGTTGAGCGGCAAGCATTGCAGGGAAGGAAGGCAATGCATGCACTGCAGTTAAGCTCTTGCAAAGTTCATGCTGGGTGGAGTTTCCCTCTGGTTTCTAATCAGTGCTGAAGTGGAGGGGCTGTGTGACGTTTGATGGCAGCTGGGCAGGAGAGGAGGAGACTTGCGGGTGGCTGGAATAACAATTAATGTCCATACTTGAAATGTTCTCAAAAACATCCTCGAAGGCCAGGTCACTGTCGTGCATCAAGGGGGGGCTGACTGTAAGAAGGGCCCAGCTGCAGCAGCCCCACGACAGGCCTGTGGTCCCATGCACACGCTGTGCCCCTCGGAGCATAGTGCCATCTGCCTGCCCATCGGGTCCTGGCTGCTCAGGGTGCTCTGCTGCAGCAGAGCTTCCTGGACAGCAGCTTTGCTTGGAAACCCGCAGCCCTGCTGGGACAGGTCCCCTCTGCCGCTGGCCTTCTTTGCTTGGAGGAGGGTGTCCAGCAGGGACACGGCTGCCGCACCGCCAGCAGGATGCAGGCAGAACTCCAGCACTGGCGGACTGTCACCAGGGTGCTCTGTGCTTGCAGGACAGCTTCAGCTAAGGCGGTGTGGGCAGCTGCTGGGCTCCCCAGGATGGGTGCAGTCCTTGTGGGTGCAGGCATTGTGTCCTTGTGGAAAACCTGGTGTCCAGGCCAATGGCCAATGAGGGGGTGTTTGTTCCCTACCTGAAGGGTAGCTGTGAGCGGCTGGTGATGTTTCCTCTGTGGGTGGTGAGGCTGGAGAGAGCTTTGTTCCTTGGGCTGGAGCTGGGGAGCTCTCGGCAGCGTGGGCAGCTGCTAGCACTGAGGCTGGCATCCTCCTGACCTCACCTGGAGGTATAAGCGTGACCTGCCAGGCCTGGGGAGTCCTCTGGGCCCCGTCTCCTTTTCCTGTTACTGGTCTGGGTACTCTGACTATAGTCTGATTTTTCCTGATTTCAACGTTTGTACCAAAGCCTGTGGCAGGCGAGTCTGGAGCCTGGAGCTGCTTCCTTTGGGACTGGCTGTTGTACCGGTCGCTTGTGTGCGATGGAAGTGTGCCATGTTCGGCCTGTCTGTCCATGTCCCCCCCTTCCCTGAGTTTTAAACATCCCAGCTGCTCTTGTCCCTCTGAGGCTTCTCTCTTCCAGGAGACTTCATTTTCTAAAAGAGCAGCTGCCTCCCCGCTTCCCTTAGTGTTGCCTTCTGGCTCAGCCCTGTGAACGCTGGTGCCTCGGGGTGGGTGGCCAGGTCCCAGGCGTGCCATGACCATGAGCTGGGACCCCCGGCTCCACTGGACCACCTTTTCCCTGGGCTCAGAGGGAGGCTGTGGGCAGGAGTGTCTGTGGGAGGGGAAGGTGCCCAGGAGGAGAGCATCGCTCATCACCGTGTGCACAGATGTGTGTGGTAAATAAACAAATCAACATTGTGGCTTTTCTTCCCCATTAGATATTTTCGCCGCCAACTGTGTTTCAGCATGAAGCTTGGCTAGCAGCAAAATGAACTTAACGGGGGAAGGTAAGCATGTACGGATGGCATGTGCCAGAGCAGTTGATTCCTCTGTGATGCTGGGTGCAAGCTGGTGAATATTTCATATGTCTGTCCACACCACCACTGATGCTCTGTTAATATTATATTGCCTTCGCAAGCTAACGGGAAACGGTTTAAGCCTTGTTTATACTAATCTCTGATCAGCATGCAAAATAAGGAAGACTTTCTGCCTGTAGACATCTGTCACTGCTCTGCTGTCACTTCCCTGTCAGCTCCCATCCTCCCCCTGGCTGTCTGCTCTGGCCCTGATGGCCGTCAGGAACAGAGTCCCCGGTGGTGGGTCACAGCCCAGCCCTGTCCTGCAGTGTCCAAGATGCACTTAGGGGCTTCAGCTCAGGGTTGTCTGCTGGCACTTGGATTTCAACTCCCTGTCACCAGCTGCAGTGTTTTTTCAGTCCCTGCCAAGATGTGCCAGAGAAGCCCCTGAGAGCTCTCTTAATTCCTGCTGGAGTGGAAAGCTCTAAGAGCCAGCTTGGGCATCTGAAGGACTAGAAGGTTGTTTCTGATCAGACAGCTGTGCTGCCTAATTATGCCATGATATTTTCCACCAGAATATTTGCTGTGGAGGAAATTATCCATCCCTATTCTAGCACAGACCAATAAGCCCCATAAATTTGGGGAAATTCTTGGTGGAGGATTGCACAAAAGAGTTGAAAGTAAGCCAGAATGATTTGCAGTTGCTCAACAGACCGCTGCTGAGCATGCTCACGGATGCTTGTTCAGCCTGCCTGGGTACACTGGGGTAATCCCAACAGAGAAGTCTGTTCTGCTTCAGCCTTCCCAGTGCCCGTGGCTGCCATGCAAGAGGCAGAGCAGGGCTGTTCTGCTGGCAGGAGCAGTGGTGTGCTGCAGCAGCGGGGAGAGTCCAGAGCACAGCAGGAGGGAGAAGCAGTGCTTCCCAACAGCAGCCATTGGCACCTGCCTCTCTACCTTTCCCACTGCCCCACAGCAGCGAGAGCTCCCCTGGCTGGTGGTGTTGCATGGGCAGTGGTGGGGGCTGTGTGTCTGCCCTGGCCAGGCAGGCAGGATCCCCAGGGATACGGCACTGTGTCCCGCCGGGTGCTGCCGGAGCAGGGCTGGTACCCCAGGCTCCCAGCCAGCCTCCCGCTTCACACAGCAAAATGAGTGAGTCCCTTTGTTCACCTCCCGCGGTGCTCGGACCAGAGATGCTGGGAGCATCTCAGTGGGAAATGCTCACTGTAAGCTGTTTTTTTGCAAAGAACAGAGCACTTCTGTGCTCCCAGCCTCCTTTTTAAACTGCAGATCTTTCCTGCTAATTAGCCTGTCTTGGTCTGCATAGCTGTAATTATTCCAGTTGGCCTTAAATCCTGACTGCTCCAACTACCATGCACTGAAATGGGTCTTGCAGCATTTGCAATCATTTTTAGGGTGAGCATTTGAATATATTTACATGACTGAAACAGATCAAGATAGCAGGAAGGAGCAAACGAGCGCTTGTCTTTTTATTGGGTCTGATTCTTGGGCTTGGTGCTGCAAAAATGCTAGCACTGTTTGTTGTTCCCTCTGATTTATGCCTAAACAAATAAACCAGCATTTGACTTTTTGACTTTTATATAGTAGATGGGCATGCATTTGAAACTGTTTAACCTTGGTATGTTAACCAAGCAATTGGCCAGGTTGGTGCTAACAAGCCACAAAAATAGTTTTGGTGGTGATGTTACTTTGCTGCTGGGGTGGGAAAGCCCATAGCTGGGCAGGCAGGGTGTCACTGCCTCCCCGTGTCTTGGTAATCTGGTGGCATGAGCAGAAGTGGATAAAAGCAGAGCGGGTGGATGGTGAGCAGCTGAGTGCTTCACCAGTCCGTTTAGGTGGAGGGGGATGTCAGGGACTGGAAGGGGAACAGAGTGAGTCCTGGAGCACCCGGCCAGTGCTGGGGCAGCCTGTGCTGGCAGGCAGGGCAGGGGCAGGGAGGCTGCCTGGCTCCAGGATGGCTCTCCTGCCTGCTCCCTGCCACAGCCGGGCTTTGCACCAGCCTCTGCTAAGTGTGCTCTTTGATGGAGAGAGTTGAAAGGAGAAAAAGGTTTTTCTGAAGCAGTTCTTTGGACTGTCAGCAAAACAAAATGCATGGACGTCCCGTTCCTTCCACTCTATTCAGCTCCCACCCCAGCCACATAATCACAAAGAACTTGAAATCCCCGGGTGAGCCCAGGGGAGGATTGCAAAACCTGCGCTCACAAATGGAGCAGGGGTGGGGGGGAGGGTGTGGGAAGCAGTGCCAGTGTTCCTAGGAGTCCCTCCTGGGTAGGCAGCAGAGCAGGGACTTGCAGAAACTGCAGGCTTCCTGCTGGGTATTTTACCAAGATGCAGAAAACCCCCAAAAATCTTAATGCCGGATGAAGTCTTCCAAGGATTTTTATGTAAGGTCAGTCTCTGGAGGAAGGGCGTTTAACACTGACTTTGTGTATTGCTGTTAGCCTTCAAATGGTTTAATTCCTCAAAGTGTTTAGTTCTAAAGGATAACTGCCTCTCCTGACCTGGACACTTAAAATTTGCATGTGATTCTTTTGGTTTTCTCTTATTTTAGCTTTCCTCACTCCCCTGTGGCAGCACATTGAAACTAAAGAAAATATAGGAAGGAGACAGGTGGCTGAGAGAAGCAAGAAGACAGTGGTGTGCTTTGGAAGGAAGGAGAACTGCAGGGAGGATTTGGGCTTCATTTGGGACGGAATCTCTGAAGATTTTTTTAGGACTGACTGGGTACCCATGGCTCCTCCTCTCCAAAACATTCCTGGAGGTTTGCTCCAGCTGTAAACCTGTGTTTCTGGGTACACAAACAGTCCAGAAGTAATATCTTTGGGTGTGCTTTGAGACAGACTTTAATTACTTCCTGGGTAGAACGTACCTAGACTGGAAGTTGATAAGCGAAAGAGATGATGAAAGCTTGGAATGGTGTCAGCGTCCTGAAGGAGCCAGGCTGGACGCTGAGGTGACGTAGGGGCTGGGCTGGATTGTGGATCCTGCTCCTCTGACTGTGCTGTGTTTCTTCTGCAGATGCCTGTTGGGTTGAACGTTTGGTAGCTGAAAGCTGAAGTGTGGTCACCAGCCTGTGTGGAGGAAAGCAGGATGCGGGTCACCATGAGGAGGGTGCTGCTGGTGGTGGGCTCGGTGGTCGCCCTGATGGTGACTCTGCACCTCGGCCAGCAGGTCCTGGAGTGCCAGCAGGTCCTGAGCGAGAGGAGGCACAGGCTGATGAGACCTGAGAACGAGGAGCTGATCATGATGGACTCCAACCATGTTGAGTACCGTTACAGCAAGGAGATGCCCCTGATATTCATTGGCGGGGTCCCACGGAGCGGCACAACACTGATGAGGGCCATGCTGGATGCCCACCCTGAGGTACGCTGTGGAGAGGAGACCCGCATCATCCCTCGGGTGCTGGCCATGCGGCAGGCCTGGTCTAAATCAGGGCGAGAGAAGATGCGCCTGGACGAAGCAGGGGTGACAGACCAAGTTTTGGATGCCGCTATGCAGGCCTTTATACTGGAAGTGATCGCCAAGCATGGTGAGCCAGCCAGGTACTTGTGTAACAAGGACCCCTTCACGCTGAAGTCCTCTGTTTACCTGTCCAGGCTGTTCCCCAATTCCAAATTCCTCCTGATGGTTCGAGACGGCCGGGCTTCAGTCCATTCCATGATCACACGGAAAGTGACAATCGCAGGCTTCGACCTGAACAGCTACCGAGACTGCCTGACCAAGTGGAACAAAGCCATCGAGGTGATGTACTCCCAGTGCTTGGAGATCGGGCGGTCCCGGTGCCTGCCCGTTTACTACGAGCAGCTCGTGCTGCACCCCGAGCAGTCCATGCATGCCATCATGAAGTTCCTGGACATCTCCTGGAGCGACACAGTGCTGCACCACGAGGAGCTGATAGGGAAGCCTGGCGGGGTGTCGCTTTCCAAGTGAGTGTCTTGGCTCCTGTCTCAGCTTTTCAAGGAGCATTTTCATTACGTGAAGCAGGTCAAGGCTAAAACTGGGGGCAAAGATGCTTTGGTTGTATTTATGCATACTTTTCAGGGACAGATGTGGCAGCCCATCCAGTTTTACTGCCGTAGGTTTTGTGTTTCTGAGTAAAAGATAGCTTTAATACTTGCAATCTGTTGTACCCAACAGAGCAGCTTGTCAAGAGAGAACTTTAGGACCAGGTGACTGTTTTATTAATCTCTCTTGGTCTCTTAATTTGAAAAGACCCTCTTGCTCTGAAACATGAGCTCCTTAATGTCTCTTTTCTTCACCCGTCCTCAAATACCTCCTTACCGAAATTAGTTTTGCTGCTAATGAATGGCTTTCAGTGGTGAGCAGCAATTCTTGCCAAGTTTGGTGCTGGTATTGCAGAATAAAAGAAATACCTGCTCCATGGAGACACACCCCAGCACTCCCTCCTTGCTGGCTGGCCGTCTCACCGTGCCAGGGGGTGCTTGCTTTTTCCCAGTTTCTTCTCTTTTAATGCTTTTCTTCTCTAAATGGAGGGTTAAGTCAAACTTGGCAGAATTTTAATCGGTCGTGTAAGGGAATCATACAAGCAGTCTTCATATAAATTGCCTGTGATGAGGGCAGCAAGGAGCCGCTGTGGGATGTGCAGCTGCTCTGTTTCTCTGGAACGGCGGTGGGTGTGCCACAGGGCTCCGCTTGCCTCTGCCCTCAGACACTCTCCTGCAGGAGGCGGTGCGGCATTGCCTATACCTTGGCAGTCGGTGACAGGGACACTCTCACAAGGCTCAGGATCGCAGCCCCTGTTGTACTTCATCCCTCTTAAGACACCACATTGCCTTTGCTGCGTGAGGTGTGGTTTCCTTTGGCTGGAGTCGAGCAGGCGGCTGCTCGCCCCAGGCCAGCGTCCTGCTAGGCACAGGGTGCAGAGGGGTGGCAGTATCTGCGAGGGGCTCGCTCCTTGCAGTTTGGAGGGCAGGGAGCACAGCTGGCAGGGAGCATGGTTATCCACCCCCCTGTGGGACTGTGGAAACTCCTGCCAAGATCCACTCCCCCACAGCAGGGCTGTGAGTGGGAAGCAGCTGCACCAGGGCTGCCCCACACCGACTGCCCCAGGCATACCCAGCAGGCTGTGAGCGTTTGTGCTGCATGCATGTCTTGGTCATTGGAAGCAAAATGTTGAGGTGGCAGTGAAGCTAGCTGTGGGCTGTTCTTTCTGAGCTTAGCACATGTGTAAAATACAACTTTAGTGTCTTGTTTCGTTTGTGTTTTTTTTTTTCTTTATTATTTTTCCCAGGATAGAAAGATCAACAGACCAGGTTATCAAGCCGGTGAACATGGAGGCATTATCTAAATGGATCGGGCACATCCCAGGGGATGTGCTGCAGGACATGGCCCACATTGCACCGATGCTTGCCAGGCTTGGCTATGACCCCTACGCCAACCCACCCAACTACGGCCACCCCGACCCCTTAGTTGTCAACAACACGCACAGAGTGAGTGTTGCTGCCGTCTGCCTGCGGTGCTGCCATGGGGAGGGAGTGCTGACATGGGGCTCTGGGTCTTTGCACGCTCAGAGCCCTCTGGAGCGGAGCAGGCTGCTGAACTGAATCTGAAAAGAGCAGGGGAAAAACAAACTCTCTTTTCCTTTTGGGAAGGCTGGGAATGACAGGCATGCAGCTACACTGAAATGATTTCAAAACAGACGTATGCCGTAGATTGAGCCTGGCGTGGCTCAAACTGATGATGTTCCCTATAATTTTGTGGTGGTGTTAGTCTCTGCTGTTGTGGCAGATACTGACCTGTCCCTCCCTGATCCAGCTCCACTGTCGAACCCAGGCGTGGCAGTCACTGGTGTGTACTGATGTTACCTGGGTGCATAGCTGTAGGCACTGTACCTGCTGGTCTGGCCCCAGAAAGACTCACAGATTGCACTGTCTGTAGCTCAGCAGCCACTCCTGCAGACCTGTGAGGAACAAGTAGAGGCTCATAATGCATTTGGACAAAACCAGCAGATTTATTTTTTTTTAGAATATTGAGTCGTCCTTGGAGCAGAACTAGAAGGAAGAAGCTGCAGAGCCACAGACAGCAGTTCCTAAACAGGGAGTTTCTCATGTTTTGGGGCAGACCCGGTTCCTGCCTAGCCCGAGTCTGGACACTGCAGCTCTCCCAGCTTTCCATGTGCTCCCCGTGATGGTGCCCTTGGATGAGGCATTCTTGTCACACTGGTGGGAGCAGGGGAACATCTGTGGGTGAGACTGGTCCCTGTGGTACTATGTATAGATTGTGAGTAGGCAGGCATGTAGCAGCACTGACCTGGAAGGTCAGAAGAGGTTCCCTGGAGCTGCTCCGTACTCCAAGTGCTCTGGTCTCTTATAGCTCCTGCTCACTCTCTGCTTGCTGAGAGCTGTTCTAGGACACAGGTGATTTGGGTGAATATCTGCCCTGGGGAGGGTTAGTGTCATTTTGGGTCTCTGATGTGGATCTTTAAGTACTTGGGATGAATTTGGAAAACTCTCATGATGGTAAAGACCAAAATACTCTCCCCTCGCAGTCTAAGGGGGGAACCAGAGAACTGCTTGTGTCAGTTCCCTGCCCCAGCAGGATGCTGCTCCCTGACTTTGCTTACAGTCAGGAAGGAGGAAGCCTCCCGCTTTCGCCCCAGTACAGCACCACAATGTAGATCAAACCCCTATCAGGGTGTTTCAGCTGATTCAGGTATACTGGAACATAGGACACAGTTCATGAGGCGGACTTGCCGGTGTTCATAGAGCCACTACCCCAGAAGGGTCACTCCAGTTTTCTCTTTTCCATAGGTTTTAAAGGGGGATTATAAAACGCCAGCCAATTTGAAAGGTCATCTGCAGGTAAGAATCTGATGTCCCTTTAAGGGCTTTGGTTAATCCTGGGTGCCTGGTCCCTTGCTCCCTCTTAAGGGCATTTGCAGGCTGGGCAGCCACCTGTGGGAAATGTCCCTGCTCTCTTGCCTCAGTCCTTGGGGACAATGTGCCTGTCCTTCCTGCTGTCCACTGCTGCCACCTGCCACGCTTCTGTTGGTGTCCTGTGTGTCCTGTGCTCCTCAGACCCTGCTCATTCACCTCTGCCACCTCCTTCCTGGTCTGCTTGTGTGTATGGTTTTGTGCTGGGGAGTTCTGTGTTCACTCATCAGGAACTTGTGCTCTTCGCTGTCTTACTTCAAGACACTTTCTACCTTGCTCTCTGTTTCAAAACTCTTAATTACCGTGTGTCTTGCCTTGGGGAAGGGTGGCTTGCCTGTTTTACAGGTTACAGATAGGTCTCCTAGTTCTTGTAGTTGGGTGATTGTGTTCAGGTGTCAAAAATACAGTATGGGACTCCCTCCCTAAAGAACAGTGCTTCAAAACAATTCATTACCATCTTTTGTAATGCAGAGGTGTCCAACAGCCATTGTACATACAAATAAAAAAAAAAAAAAAAAAAAGGATTCATGACTCTCCAGAAGGTGCCACCTGCACAGTATGGAGATACAGTAGATTGGTGTTGATGTTTCCATTGAAGGTGCCAGGTTTTGCCTGCTCAACATGTGGACTCCTAAGGGAAGCAGGGGATTGAGCCCAGTGTTGGGTGAGAAGATGCAGAGCCCGGTCCCAGACTGAGGAAGTGGGGCTGCTGGTGAAGCGAGCGTGCAGTGGCTTCACTGTGAGAGGTGTTGCTGGTGATTCCCAGATGGCTGCCCAGGGTGGTTTGTGTTGCGTGAATAGTAGTGAAGCAAGAGACTGTGGTCTTGTGGCAGCACCTCCTGGCTGCTGGTTCTCTGCCCTTGTGCTGCTTTCTGTCTCCTAAACATTTCCTTTTCTTGCTGCTGGGATCACAGTGGGAATGTTTTGAGTTGCAGATGGTGGCTTAAAGCTGACCCTTCTGTTTCTGGGTTATTCTAGGTGACTCAGAACACATCATCTTCTCACTAGGAAAATTAATGATTTCCAGGTAAGACCTTGTACTTCATTTTGGGGCTCGGGCAAATCTGCCTGCATTGCTCCAGGGTTAGCATTTTGCTTGCGTAATTTCTTGTGCCTGTGGATTAGCTGGGCTGCTCCAGGCATGCTCATTATGCGAATGATCTCCTTCACGGTTACTTTAGGTTTCTAGAACAATACTGTTACGTGAGACGATTTGTCAGAAATTCTTTTTCTGAGCTCTGGAAACAGGCTTACTTCAGCAAAATCCAAATTGGCCACTTGGGAGAGTTATTGCTGACTGTCCCCGCGGGGAGCATTGAAGTGGGATGCGGGAATGTGTAGATGAGCTGAGCTGCTCCCCAGCTGTCTCCTAGGATGTGCCATGGACTGGAAGGGAAGATAAAGCAGTCGCATCTGCTGTCGGTTTGGGAAAACAAAGCTGCTATCTGGGGTTTCTGCTCCAGATATAACTGTTGATATGTTGGATGTTTTTCAGTCTCTCTTTCCAGCCAACCTCTATGCTAAAACATAAAGTAATTTTTCTTTCTAAAAATGACATTTTAAAAACTATTTTCTGTGTAAAAGCACTATATTGTGCTAAAAAAAATAATCAGAAGCACTGTGTGAGAAGGGGAGTTGTGCACCTATCATCCTAGAGCTGGGACTTACTTTCTTTCTAACCATTTTTTTTGTATCATGGCTGCTTTAAAACTGTTAGTTGAGCATCTGCTGCGCTGGCGTGACCGGATCCTGCTCCTGAGTCTGTGTTTCTCTCTTCCAGAATGCCGCAAATGGCCTTTTGTTGTCCAACAAAGAAGAGTTTGCAACGGCACCAGTGGAAATCGGTTATCCAAGCATATTGCTTGCTAATACTATTGCCAAAATGACTGCTATACGAGGAATGTATTTGCATTTATTTGCAAAGGCCAAACACTTTACACGTCTGATACTCTGGTACCCACTGTCTGCCTTTCCCCAGCGCTCCGTGGTGAAAGCATCTGTGGAAATTCATACTTGACAGGGGTGTCGGCGTGCCTCGGGAGGAGATTTCGTGGCTGGAGGACTCGTTAAATCGCGTGTCAATGTCTCGTAACGCTGTTCTCTAATCCAGGGGTCAGAAATAGGTGTCCTGGCCTTGTAGAGCCTTTGTCGTGCGAGTGAAACACCCCCCCACCCCCACCCCCTTCACTGTGATGACTTACAGAGGCTATTGCAGAGTTAATATATGAGCCCACCCACCCCTCCCGCCTCCTTCCTTTGTTGCACACCATTAAAGTGTTGTTTTAATAGCTCGGGCTCTGCTCTGCCCTGCCTCCCTGCTGCCTGCGCCGGTGCAAGCCGCCCGCCGCCAGACCACAGAGGAGCCGCTGGGCGGGAGGCCCCGGCGTGGCCGCTCTGCCCAGCTCTATGGTTGTGGGCGTGGCTGGGGCGGTGCGTCACCGGAAGGAGATTGTTGCGTTCCGGGCGGTAGCGGTGCAGTCGGAGCCGGTTGGAGGGGAGGAGCGGAGCGGAGCGGCGCCGGAGCGGGTGGGCCCGCAGGCGCCATGTCGATGTCGCACCTGTACGGCACGGACGGGGAGGATGGCGTGGAGATGGAGAACTTCGAGGTGTCGGACTGGGACCTGCAGAACGAGTTCAACCCGCACCGGCAGCGCCACCGGCAGAGCAAGGAGGAGGCCACCTACGGCGTGTGGGCCGAGCGCGACTCGGACGAGGAGCGGCCCAGCTTCGGCGGCAAGCGGTACGGGCCGGGGACGGGGGGAAAGGGGCCCCCAGGCCGAGCTGAGCCGTCTCCTCCCGCCCGTCTGGCGGCCCCCGGCTGTGCCCCACTCGGAGGGGCTCCAAGGCTCGGGTGGCTGCCCCGTTTCGGGGGGCACTTCAGGCTGTAAGCACCCATCAGAACAGCCCGGCTGGGGGGACTTTGCATGTGCGAGCGTGTCGCTGCTACCCAGGGGGAAGGAGTGATTTGTTTCCTCGCAAAAACTGCTCGTCAGTTTTTAATACTTCATTTTAAGGGAGGGGTCTAAGGCACAGTAGTCCCCAGGCTTGTGTAGAGACGTGCACCGGTCCACTGGAACAGAATTCACTCACAGGTCTTGTTTTGGCGTAGCTCCAGGGATTACTCGGCACCAGTGAACTTCATCCGCGCCGGGCTGAAAAAGTCAGCTGCTGAGGATTTGTCAGAGGAAGACTCTGATGAAGATGAAAAGCCCGTTAAGCAGGAAGAAATCCCTAAAGAGTTTGTGCCGAAGAAGTTAAAAACCGTGAGTTATCCAGGAAGTTTTGAATTCTGTGTGAGGTATTTATGAAACTTAGGCGGTAGTCAAAGGAGCACTAAAGAAAAGGAGAAATCGTTAAAACCAGAGAACAAGATGTGACAGCATGCTGTTAAAAGGAGATATTTTCTCGGTCTTCTGTAGCTTTGTGTTGTATCACAGGGTGTCCTCGGGAAACATCTATCCTTTTAGGCCCTTTTATCTTTCTTAATGTTCCCTTTGTCAACTGAGGTTGAAATAAAAGAATGCCAGTGATTTACTGCCTTTCAAATACTTTTTTTTTTTTTTAAATCTCACAGCACAGTGTGACAAATCTAGGAGTGCTATAGATTAAAAATCAAAGCCTTATTTTTGGTTACCAAAGACAGAAAGAATTAGGAATCAGCTTCAGCTGAAGTTGGTGCTGGAGCCTAATAACTGTCAGATTGTCAGTTTGAGCTTGTCAGGACTTTGCTTTTCCATCTAAGGAATTCCAGGAAACTCCTTAGGTGTCAGGCATCTGACATGGATGGACAAGTCGTGGTGCAGTGAGCTGTGCAGTGTGGTGACAACTGAATTGCTTCTGGGAAGAACTTTCCTTTTGAGTGAAATTACACAGAGCTTGGTTATTATGATGCATTAAGGTTGTGGGTTTCTTTTTTTTTTTGTTTGTTTTAACAGGGTGGTAATTTCAAGCCTAGTCAGAAAGGCTTTGTAGGGGGGACAAAATCTTTTATGGATTTTGGCAGCTGGGAGAGACACACGAAGGGAATTGGACAGAAGCTTCTCCAGAAGATGGGTTACGTTCCCGGAAGAGGTCTTGGGAAGAATGCTCAAGGTACTGAGTGTGTGTTTGTTTTTTATTGTTAACTAGTAATTTGGAGAAGAGATTGGGTTCTTCAAAGAACTGCCGTCTCCAGGTGGCTTATAACTTTGTTCTTAAGATTCAGTTGAGTTTTAATTATCATAGGCCAGTTTTATTGGTCTTTTTATTGGCTATTGTTATTTTGCAAGAATAAAACAGAAAGAAGTAAGGGAGATAAATTCTAAAGGTAGTTAGCTTACAGAAAAAGAGATACTATTTTATGTGATGGAATGAAAAAAAAAAAAAAGCAGGGAAATGCAGTTGTGAGTAATGCTCTGCGTTTTTTCTCTTTGGTGTGTGCTGGAATTAAGTAATTATATGACCACTAAGGAATTACTGAAGTGGTAGAAGATACTCTAGTGACAGAGGCAAAATATCAGGCTGGATGTTTGTGCTGATTTGATAATTTAGAGTACTGTAGAAAAAGCATTTGCTGCTCTCTCTTGGTAAAAAAACCTGCTCCTGATGTAACTACCATCCTCTTAGGTATTATCAACCCAATTGAGGCCAAACAAAGAAAAGGCAAAGGAGCTGTGGGGGCATATGGCTCTGAAAGAACCAGCCAGTCTTTGCAGGATTTTCCTGTTGTGGACTCGGAAGAAGAAGCTGAGGAGGTATTTGTATGATTCTTGGTATATCCATTTCCCTGTTGTGTTGTGCATACAAAATTCAGTTCTAGTATTAGCTTGTGTGTCAGCGTTTGGCCTTATTTTAGATAAGAAGCTAAAGACGTAGTACATTAACGTCATTTAGACATACTCTTCTTGTCGTCATAGTGTTCTTTGTTGTTTCTGGCTAACTTTATACCAGTAGTCTTACTAGAACTCCATCTTCAAAGAGTCCCTCCAGTAGTCTTTGTATTTTGTTTAAATTAAAAAAAATATAACAATACCAGAAACATATGCTAGTATTGTGAATAGGGTGATTGACTGGATCATGGCATCTGAGCTGGTTTGTCATATTACTTTACCACTTTCCCATCTATTTTGCTGTACAGCATTCCTCATTGATCTGATGGTTATTTTCCTGTGGGAAATAGAGTGAAATTTGGGGCATAACAAAAAGCAGCAAGCACAACTTTTTTTTTTTATTATTATTTAGGAATTTCAAAAAGAGCTCAGTCAGTGGCGGAAGGATCCTAATGGAGGCAAGAAAAAGCCCAAATACAGCTATAAGACAGTAGAAGAACTGAAAGCCAAGGGTAGGATCAGCAAGCAGCTTTCTGCCCCTCAGAAGGAGCTGTCTCAAGTCAAGGTAAGGTTGATAACCCAAGAGATGGCATCTTTGGGAAACAGTTTGTCCACTTGGCTTATTCTGAGTGCTTTTTAGCTGTCAGTAACCTCATAAAAATCAAGGCCTCAGGCTCATGACTGAATCGTGTAATAGACCACTGTGTCACCTAGGACATTTGATCTGTTTTGAAGCAAGTTCTTTAGCCTCAGAAAATGCAAATTAGCTAAAACACATGTTGTTTTGGTGTTTTTTTAATTGAAGATAAGTTTAATTGTTTCACATCTGTTATAGATAAAATGCTCATCCACTTCTGAAAGCACAGCTGTCTTTGTTGGGATTGTGCAACTAAACAGATAATTTGAACCATCTTCTACCTAAGAGGGACAGTAAAGGATTTGTCTTGTAGGCAGCTGTTAATTTCAGAGGAATAATTTTATTGTGTGGTTTAAAACAGTATCAAAGTACCTAAGAGTTCCATGCAGTAATGAATGGTATACTACTTGCATCTTCACTGCTTGTAGAGTTACTCGGCAAAATAGTAAAACTGAGATCAGAAGAGGAGACTCTTCCTGTTCTAACTCCAAATTGTTTCCTCTTCATTCGAACTCTTCATGTCTGGAGTAGACCTCTTTTTAGAGGCAATCCCCAGCTGCCTCATGCAGAATACCAGTGTGTATTAGTAGCCTCCTGGAGTAATTAAGATACTCAGAAATCTCCAGTTTTCAGTTTGGAGTCAGGGATTTTATTTCCTCCTTTTCCAAATACTAGATGCAGATGTTTTGGGTTTTCTTGAGACATGTTTGTTCTTGTTTCTTGGAAGGTTATAGACATGACGGGCCGGGAACAAAAGGTTTATTACAGCTACAGTCAAATTAGCCACAAGCACAACATCCCAGATGACAGTCCCCAGCAGCCACTGGGCAAAGACTCCAAGCCCCAGGGTTTTGCCTTGCCAGAGCTGGAGCACAACTTGCAGCTTCTCATTGACATCACAGAGCAGGAGATCATCCAAAACGACCGGCAGCTGCAGTATGAGAGAGACATGGTTGTCAACCTGACTCATGAGATACAGAAGATGTCTGAAGTTCTCTCACACGAGGAGACAGCAATTGGCAATCTCAGCAAGGTGCTGGAGATGGTGGAAGAGTGTGAGAGACGGATGCAGCCCAGCTGTGAAAATCCCTTGACCTTGGATGAGTGTGCGAAGATTTTTGAGACGCTTCAAGATAAATACTATGAAGAGTACAGAATGTCTGATAGGGTAGACCTGGCAGTAGCAATAGTCTATCCTCTGATGAAAGATTACTTCAAGAACTGGGATCCCCTTAAGGTGTGTATTTGATTTATCTGCAGTTCTTACTTGATGGCTTGAGTAGTCTTTATTATTTTGACTTCTCCCCCTACTCCCTGTCCCAAATTTCTGAACAGTATGGAGAGAAGAAAAAAAAAAACACAAACCCAAACCCCACTCTGGACCCAGTCTCAGACTTTTCTGTGCCTGAAGGCTACTGTTCTGCAAAGCAGCTAACAATTTAGCTGCTTGTAAGGTTAAAATCAACCCCTTTTGTGGGTGTTGAGAAGAAGTAGTAGATGAAAGCAAAGTCTCTAGTTCTTGGTTTTTAGCAAAAGCAGGAGACTGTCAGGTAGTCGGATATGTGCTGCCATTCTTAATGCTTTGTAGGCTGTGATAGGTAGAATCTGAATTCTCTCTGTACACCTGAAAAAACTCAGGCTATCTTCTTCTCCCCCTGGAGGTATGTTAAGTCCATAAAGTGGGATTTTCCTTTTGTGGGACTTCACTAATCATGGCTGCAAGCTCCTGGCTTGCCTTTTGGATGGGTGAGAAGGCTGGCTGTAGCAGAGTGCCATCAGCCTGCTCTCTGTAGATACCAGCTGAAATTAATGAAAAAGGATAAAGGCTGTTCATGCCTTATCGTTCCCAGGACTGTACATATGGCACAGAAATCATAGCCAAGTGGAAGAACCTCTTGGAAAATGATCAGCTGTTATCACACAGTGGGCAGGACCTGTCAACGGATGCTTTTCACAGGTAAAGAACAAATGAGTTGTACTTCATGCAGCATCTTAAAGTGCTGCTTCCTCAGGGATGGAAAAGAACAGGTACAAGCACGCTTTCCAGATGATTCTCCCGATGTGTCTGTTAAAATCCAGCTGTCAGCTATATAAAAAGAAGCAGCTTTTAAATAACAGTTGCCGTTTAGTTTATTTAGGCCTGGGGCTATAGCTTTAAGCTTAACTTTGATGTATTCTTTTTTTGTTTGTTTTTTTACAGACTGATGTGGGAAATTTGGATGCCATATGTCAGAAATATAGTGGCACGGTGGCAACCGAGGAACTGTGGATCCATGGTGGATTTCTTGGATAGCTGGGTAAATGTTGTTCCTGTCTGGATACTGGATAACATTCTGGATCAGCTCATCTTCCCCAAGCTACAGAAGGAGGTAAGACGAGAGGGCTGCATTAGAATGAAGCTGTGCTCTGCATCAGTATTTGAATTTCAGTCAACTAGAACTTCTGAAATACCAGTTTGCTGCCTCTGCTGATGTGTATAGGAGTCTGGGGGGTTGCGTTATGCCTCTTTTTGTACCTGGCAAGACTTTAATGGATGGACTTAGCTTAATCTTTTCTGTTTTACCTCAAGGTCGAAAACTGGAATCCTTTGACAGACACAGTCCCAATCCATTCGTGGATCCATCCCTGGCTTCCCCTGATGCAGGCACGGTTAGAGCCGCTGTATTCTCCCATCCGAAACAAGCTGGCGAATGCTCTGCAGAAGTGGCATCCCAGTGATTCCTCTGCCAAACTGATCCTTCAGCCCTGGAAAGATGTGTTCACACCTGGGTCATGGGAGGCTTTTATGGTCAAAAACATTGTGCCTAAACTAGGTGAGATGAGCCAGACGGCGCTAAATTTCTGAAATCTGCTGGTTGCCACCTTCCCCCTTAAACCTAGAAAAAATACATGTTAGTATGGTTGCCAGTGTTACTTGAAAGAACATTACTAGTAAGTTCAGAGCAAGCTTGCATCTTCTTTTCTGCTGCTAGTACTGTGCATTTTTTTTCTGTGGCAGGCATTTTAGAAAATACGGGGAAGTGCTCTGATTATTCTCAATGTTTTCTCTCATTTCTCTAAATCATCAGATTCCTCTATTGTTCAGCTGACAGGAATATCTGATAGCTGTCAGGTAGTACCAGGTTACAAAGTATCTCTGTCTTACTCCCCGTTTTATTTGGTCTATGCTAACGCTTTCACAGTGAGATTTTGTAATTCACCATTCAGCCATGCAAACTGGCTAAAAGGCTCTGTAATCTAAAAATCAGTTGAATGTTTAAGTTTCTCAGTTCTGGTGGCAAATTGTAATCACTGGAAATGGAAGTGTGCTGTTTGGTGGCAGGTATCAACCAAACAGTTTAAAGATCCCAAATGTCCCTTAGGGTAATGACGTGATACAGGCGCTCCTCAAATCATGTGTGTTCCTAGTGAAATAGGTCATGGCACTGATAAAACTCTGAGTTGTTTTTTCTAACTCTTTTCCCCCTTTTCCCAGGGATGTGTTTGAACGAACTCATCATAAACCCTCACCAGCAGCACATGGATGCCTTCTACTGGGTGATTGACTGGGAGGGGATGATTTCTGTCTCCAGCCTTGTTGGGCTGCTGGAGAAACACTTCTTTCCAAAGTGGCTGCAGGTGAGAAAGCATGAAGGCTGAGTAAACAGGCTTGTGAACACTGTGAAGTGTTTTAGTCACTCCTGTCTAGAAGTAGCTGCCCCAGCACTGAAATTCTTCAGCTGCCAAATGGGGTGATTTCCACTCATAGCTCCATATACCTCAACAATTTTCTAAGACTGTCACAGTTCTTTCTTTTACTGGAAGCTCAGTAATAATAATCTTAAATGGTAATCAGGACTCTCCTCCATACATGTACCTATTCTGCATTTGATCTGTCATGTTGTTTTGCAGGTGCTGTGCTCTTGGCTTAGTAACAGCCCCAATTACGAAGAGATTACAAAATGGTACTTGGGTTGGAAGTCCATGTTCTCAGACCAAGTGTTAGCACATCCATCAATCAAAGACAAATTTAATGAAGCTCTTGATATCATGAACCGGGCTGTCTCTTCCAGTGTTGGTAGGTGACTTACGGCGATGGCTGTGCTTACTGTGGTGGCATACAGCAGTGTTTGTTCTTGTGAGACTGTTTAGGCATGGCCCTGCTGATCAGCATTGTAAAGCTCCCCTGAGCAGTGAAATTCTTGCTCTGTCCTTAAGTAACACCTGTAAGGTGCTACTTAATAATTGTGCTTCACTGAAGCAGAAGCAGATTTTTGGTGAGTAGATTTTGGCTGTCTGTGCTGTTAAGCAACTGATTTTCTGTCAGCCTTGCCTGATTACAGTGTATTTTATGTCAGTCAGTGAGAGACCATCATTTAAGGATGTTGACTTCCAAAGCTATAATTTGTTAGGTTTTTCCCCTTTATGGTGAGATACTGGTTCTTCTCTTTGGCTTTAGAGCAGTGATGTTTCCTTCCACATGACTTTCCCCATGGCCTAGAACAGATTGTTAGTAATTTGCTGGGAGTTAAACTGTATAAAAAGAGAAGGCCATGCCTGGGGGAGCAGCACCCAGAATTTGCCCTGCCCTCCAGGACTGAGAGCTCCTCTCCTGCATTCCTCTTGCCCGTTTGCTGTATAGTGTGATGGAGAATCTGCATCAGAAGCATGGAGGATTCCTTGAGGCCCGTTTCAAGTGTTAAGTTTATTTCTGTGGTAAAATGATACAACTATAGTCAAGCATTGCACAAAGAGGAATTCACCTGTTGAGAAATTCCTGGCATGATAGTCATGCAGCCAGAAAGTGAACTGGGGGCTGGTAGTGAAAGTGCTCCTGACGCAATTCTGCTTCCGGCAGTATGGTACTACTCCATCCTGAGCCTGATTTTGCAACAGTCACTCTCTGTAACCCAGCAGTGCCACATGCAGGCCACAGGCAAGGTTTTGACTTTGAGGAGTGTTTTGTGGTTTGTTGTTGCTGTTCTTTTTGTCATTCACGTTTTCACTTTGCCAGTAGCAGTGCAGCATTCTCCTGTGCTGTGCATGCTCAGATAGAATTTGGGACTGTATCAAACCCTCTTGCTTCTGCTGCAGTTCTCAAATTCGCCTAATTAGTCTGTGCTGTATTAGCAGTAACAATACAAAATTTAGTGAATTTGAATGTGTATAGGAGGATCCAGAGCATTATTGATTTACTTTTGTGTCCTGGACTGGAGTTTACTCATAGATCTTGCACTAGGAACGGACTGGGACCATGTTTTCACGTGTTTTGTCTCTCCAAACAGGTGGGTACATGCAGCCAGGTGCTCGAGAGAACATTGCCTACCTTACCCACACAGAGCGGAGGAAAGACTTTCAGTATGAAGCCATGCAGGAGCGTCGGGAAGCTGAGAACATGGCCCAGCGCGGCATTGGCATGGCTGCCAGCTCCGTGCCCATGAATTTTAAGGACCTAATTCAGACAAAAGCAGAGGAGCACAACATTGTTTTCATGCCTGTGATCGGAAAGCGGCACGAAGGGAAACAGCTGTACACATTTGGACGAATTGTCATTTACATTGACAGAGGTGTGGTGTTTGTACAAGGAGAAAAGACTTGGGTGCCAACGTCTCTTCAGAGTCTCATTGATATGGCAAAGTGAGGCCCCTGCTTTGAACTGTGAAGACCATCTTAGTAACATGTTCAGTGTAACTCTTAGAATAAAGAAGTTACGAATTTTTAAATAGAGTAAAACCGTAGCTATATGCCAGGATTATTTTTTTCTTAGTTCAGGCACTGTCAAGAGATGAAATGACACATGGAAGTCAGTGCTAAGGGAGAAACAAGAAGTTCTGACATTTGTGTAATTGCCACCTGTGAGAGAGGTTTATCAGCAGGTTAGAAGGGACCATGAGAGGAGAATCTCTGTGCCAACGGGAGATGAATGAGGGCTGGTGTAGCTGAGTCCTGAAGGTCTCCAGTGACAGAGATGTCACAGCTCCTTTTCTGCTGCACTGCTCTGGCAGCAAGTTACTGTCCCGACAACTTCTCTCTTACAGTGGGCTCATCTCTGTGGCCTGCAGCCAGGACCTGTCCTGCCTCTCTGCAGGTGTGTTGGTGGCTCCTTCAGCCTGGTGCTCGCCTGCAGGCCATCAGCTGCTCCAGGTGCCCCTCTGCCCTGTCAACACAGAGCTGGAAGGGAGGTAATTTTTTTCCAGCAAATACGCAGAATGAGTGCTGGCAAGACCACAGCACTTCGGGGTACAGAGGTAAGGAAGGGAAACAGGATTATTTTTTCCCCCTAGAGATGACCTTATTCCTTACAGAAAAAAGTGCTGGTTTCAGTAGCACTGAGCAGCTGGAGGCCCTTGCCTATGAGAAAGCTTTTATAAGTCTGCATTTGCAACTAGACACTAATACTACAACCCCCTCTCCAATAAGTTCTCCTTCCTGATGCTTCAGAACGTGTGTAGTATATGCAAAGGCCTTGAATTGTTCGTAAAAGGGAGGGGATCGAAAGAGCAATTGTTACACAGTATGCGTGGTGTAAAAGGCAGGGTTTAGTGAGTCATAAGTCAAAGCACAACTTTACCTTTTATTAAATAATTCAGGTACAAAAATGTCCCATCACACTCGGTGTTGGGGTGCTGCCACTTATGGCAGAGCATGGTGACACTGTCAGTGATTGAGCTTCATCATGGCTGTGCAGAAGCTGTCATGGGAAAAGGTGCAGCCACAAGGTTCCCCCCCGGCACTGCAGAGCACTGTCAGGACTCTGTGGCAGCGGGACTGTGCTGGTCAGTTCTGTCCTCCTTTCTGATGATCTCCAAGTCATCACAGTCTTGGTACATTGGCTCCTCCATGAACTCCCAGACCTCAGGGGAGAGTTCCTTCAGTTTTTGCAAGGGAAACCAGTGGATGGAGGTGTCATTAAAGGTGTCGAGGTACCGAGGGTGAGTGGGGAGTGCCACTTCCTCTGTCCCTTTCAAGACCTGAAAAGCATTTGCAGGAAAAGTTACATGACGAAGTGGAACCACTCTGCAAATTTCAGTTAAAGAGTCTGTGAAGAATGAGGATGGTATTTTAACCTCAACACCTGCATGCAGTGTGTTCTGCAGATAATGTGGAAAGATCCTAAAGCAATTCATTTTTATACTGCAGCAACCAGGAAAAAAAGTTTTAAAAATAACCACCCTCTTTGCAATTGCTATTAATTTCCTTTCTCATTAAAAGGTGCTTTGTCAACAGAAAGCTAATGTTAAAAAAAATCTACTACTCATACCTTTGCTATGTAAGAATAATCTCTCTCCAATATTCTTGACAACAATCTAGAATAACATAAGGTAATCAGCATTAGACACAATGTTCCTGTGACTTCAGACAACTTTTCTGCACAAGTGTGTGGGACAGAAAAGGTAGGAAATGGTTGATGACTGCAAATGGGATAGCAAGTTGAAAATGAGCGAAACATGGGTATTATTGTCAGAAGCAATAAAAAAGCAGGAGTGAAAGAAGGGAGGAGAGGAAAACACTGCTGGAGGCACCAGAACCTTTCCCTGGGGAGGCTGCACGCACCGTTCCTCAATCCCTTTGAAGCTGTTCCCGATGATGACCATTTTGGCCAGTGCCCCTGCAGACCAGTTCCTCCACAGGAGGTTGTTGTACAAGGCTTTCCCGCAGTGCACCATGTAAAACAGCGTGGCCGATCCCTCAACGTCGTGTTTCCCCTCCTGCGTGTAAACCAACTCTTCCTGTTACAGCTGGGCCGCGGCAGGCAGGCAGCAAAGGCCGGACGGTTCATCCCAGTCCTGAGAGCCCTGCAGGGTAGCTCAAGGCAGGGATGGGGGTCCAGGCCTTGGGGTGATTGGGATCAGGGTCCAGGGCTGGGGGGTGGCTCAGGCAGGATGAGGGTCCAGCCCCAGAAGCCCCAGTGGGGATGGGGGGTCCAGCCCCAGAGCCCCAACGGGTGGCTTGGGTGGGGATTTGGGTCTGGCCCTGGGAGACCCTGGGGGTGTGGGGGGGTCCAGCTCCAGAACCCCGGTGAGTGGGTCGGGGGGGATGGGGGGTCCAGCCCTGGGGGGGGTGGCTCAGGTGGGGATGGGGGTCCAGCCCCGGGAGCCCCCCGTGGGGATGGGGGTCCATCCCCGGCGCCCCTCTCACCTCGTTCTCCGGGAGGAGCCGCAGCCCCAGCTGCCGCAGCGCGTCCGCCTCCTGGGCGGAGAAGGCGGGATCGAACAGCGCGCACCGGCCGGGCGGCACCTGCGGGGGAGCGGCGGGGATGGGCCCGGCGGACCCCGACCCGCGCCCCCCGCCCCCGGAGCTCACCCCCCGGAGCTCACCCCCAGCTCCTCCAGCAGCAGCAGCAGGAAGGCCAGCTGGTGCCGGGCGGCGGGGCAGACGCTGAAGCGGCCCAGGCCGTAGCAGACGCAGTGGGCGGGCGGCTCCGCGCTGCTGCCCAACGGGGCCCGCACGGCTCCTGCGGGCACGGAGACTAGCGTCGGCGGGGCGGCGGCCCCCTCCTCCAGCCCCCACCCCCGCCCCGGCCCCCTCCTCCGGTACTCTCCCCCTCCCTCCCGGCCCGGCCCTCCGCACTCACCGGCGCTCGCTTCCCAGAACCCGGAGCTCAGCAGATCGTCCCTGCGGGGAGAGCGCAGCGTCAGCGGGGCCCGGCGCCTGCGGCTGGGGGCACAGGGGCCGGGGTCGGGCACTCACCGCGCCTCCCGCAGCCTCCGTAGCACCGCGCCGGCCCCCGCCGCCTCCCCGCCCGCCCGGCGCCGCCGCCCGCCCGCGGCCCGCCAGCCGCCCGGCGCCGCCGCCATGTCCCGTCCGGCCGCCGTAGCGCGGTCACGGGAGCGGCGCCTCCCGGAAGCGGCGGGAGGGCCGGGCCGCTCAGCCCCGGCGCCGGCGGGACAGCCCCTCTCTCGGCCCGGCCCGCCGCCGGCAGCCCGACACCCATGGCCTGGCCCGCTGCACCGGAGCCCGGCCCGGCGCCATGGTGAGCCCCTTCCCCTGGGCCTGCGGCACGCGTGGCGGGCACCGGCCGCGGGTTTGTCCCTTCGGTTTCGTAGGGAGGTGCTTCATGTGGGCCAGGAGCGGGCCCGGGGCTCCCCGGGCTCGGCCGCCGGAGCGCGGAGGGGCGGGCCGGGCCAGGCCGCCCTGCGGCCCCGGTGCCTGTGGGCCGGGCAGCGGCTTGTGCCCTCCGCCCGTGCTCCTTGCAGCCTGGCCTGTGCAGTCGGCGACTGGGTGAAAAGCAGCAGATTGTGGGAGCTGTTTGGGCTGTACGTGGTTGATGCTTAATGACAATTAATCCGTGTGCTCAGGATGGGGTCTCACAAGGCTGCCTCTCCTTCCGCCTGTCTCAGCTGCAGAGTTATAGAAGGGATCTTCAACCCACAAAAGTGGGCAGACTTCATAGTGTGGGACCCTTTTGGGTCTGAACTCAGGGTGACTCTGTGACAACAATGTCCCCCTTCATTTGCAATAACCCCTTTATTCCTCCACCTGAAATAATAGAAAGGAGAGGGAGAAATGTAACAGTTTTCAAATATACGATCGTTTCTGCTAATGCTTTGCTTTTTTAGGTGGAATTATTTTTTCCTTTATGATGGCTCAAAGGTTAAGGAAGAAGGAGATCCTACAAGTGCTGGGATTTGTTATTTTTATCCTCCTCAGGTAATGTCTGCTTTTATTTCAGTGCTTGTAAGGAAGTGTCTGTCCTGCTAGTCAGTGCTCATAATTTTAGTTCAGGAATAGCCGGGCTTTCAGGTGGAGCTTTGGATTAATTCCTATTTAGTATTCACAAAAGTTTTAAGGAAACTTGTGCAGCTAGAACCAGGCGGAGCGGAGTGGTGCTACCCCAGGCTTGGTGCACTGAAGTCCTCGGGCTTCCGAGGCTGGTCATGGTAGAGCCGCGCTCTGCTCCCTCACTGTGGATTCTGACGGGTGGAGTAGTCCAGCAGAGTCCAAGTCTGTTCTGGTGATATGAATAATTACGCACAAGGGATAGAAGTTCCCCTAAACAAGCTCTAGGCCCTTGTGCTGCCTGAAAAAAAAAAAAGTCCAATTATTTTTTCCCCAGAAATTTGCCTGTGCTACTACATTTGATTTATAATTGTATTAAACTTATAATTAATTTTTATTTATATCTGAATACTGTAGTGATTTTTTCCCCCCCCAAGTCCAGGATTTCTTTTTCCAAGGAAAACAAAAGTCTTTCTTCCCTGCCTTCCTCGACAGACTCTCCCCGACCAGCAGGAACTGCTGTGCGGACAGATTGCCGGAGTGGTGCACTGCATGACTGAGATTTCTGGAGTTCCTCCAAGTCTCATTCGCCTGAG
Organism: Falco punctatus; assembly: GCF_963210335.1. NCBI lineage: Eukaryota > Metazoa > Chordata > Aves > Falconiformes > Falconidae > Falco > Falco punctatus. Next base: position 99,420,440 of record NC_137580.1, read on the forward strand.
AAAGCTCAAATTTGCAGTTGTAGTGGAAGGAGACTATCTGTGGGTGAGTTCAAGAGATCTGGAGGCAGTCACAGAGTGAAAACAGTGAGAGTCTGATCTACCGTATCAAAAAAGACTGCTTCCCCTCCTCGCCCCGGGTATGGGCTGCACACAGATAGACCTGGGGAGAGCTGGGGTGGGAACTTGCAATGCACAACTTTTCATTGCAAGGTAACTTAGATTATTTTTTTTTTACCGCAGCCCACAACTGTGTGTCGCGGCAGTCACTTCAGCTGTTCTGTAAAAAGCTTCACATACCTCATCTGTGTGTTCACACCCAATGTGTTTTTTTAAGATGTGCCTGGCAGTGGCTGTAAAATGTTGAGCTCTACATCGTTACATGTGTCCTTGGGTTACTGGTAGTGACTGGAAACAAGATACCATGTGCTGCAGTTTATAATAAGGACTCAATCTCCCTGTTTGATAGTCTGATTGTTCCTTCCTTCTAACCCTCGGTATTTCCTGCAGACTCTGTCAGTGTTAGCAGACATTTAGCTGCTCTTTATATGAGCAGCCTGTGGCAGAGTCATGAGAAAAACGCCCCAAACTGTCCCCTGGAAATTGGGCTGAGACCCGTCAGACCAGAGGAGGGCCACGAAGATGGTCAGAGGGCTGGAGCCCCTCACCTGTGGATACAGGCTGAGCTGGGGTTGTTCAGCCTGGAGAAGAGGCAGCTCTGGGGAGACCTTACAGTGGCCTTTCAATACTTAAAGGGGGATTGTAAGAACGATGTGAACAGACTGTTTAGTAGAGCCTGTAGTGATAGGACAAGGAGTTTTAAACTGAAAGAGGGTAGATTTAGATTAGATATCATGAAGAAATGCTGTGAGGCTGACGAGGCACTGGCACAAGTTGCCCAGAGAAGCTGTGGATGCCCTGTCCCTGGAAGTGTTCAAGGCCAGGCTGGACGGAACTCTGAGCAAACAGGTCTAGTAGAAGGGGGGTTGGAACAACAAGATCTGTAAGGTCCCTTCCAGCCCAAACCATTCTGTGATTCTATGAATTGGCAGTGCTGTTCAGGCTCACTGGGCTCTCTCTGAGATGGCAAGCCTGATGCTTCTGTTTCTCTCAAAAACTAAATTAAGTATCTTCAGTGCTATAAATAACAAGTTAATTTGAATGTTTTTAAGTACTTAGTTTCAGGAAAGCATTCTTAGCTGTTAGAGCACTGAGCTAGGTCATCTAACGTGGGAAGGGAGCACATCTAAAACGCTGGGTTTCCAATATTGTTTATTTATCCTGTCTGCGCCAGGGTTCTTTTGTGGGTATTTTTGAATTTCCTTTTCATCTGACTTGTGAATCTGGGGGATGTTTGCCTGCTACAGAACTGCTTGTATGCCTTTGATACTCATTTGAAAGCGATTGAGAGTTGTTCTCACCTGCTGTACCTGGGTTTTGTCAGTAAACATTCTTCATTCCTGGCTTTCTGTATTGAAGGTTCTGGGCTGTGCTGTTGAGCTTCCTGATGTCAGCTGTAGACGGTTTCTGGAGCAGCTGATCAGCCTCTTCACCTTCTACAATGGACCTGTGCACCATGCATATGTGGTAATTAAAGATCAGCAGCCATGATGTTTCTGCCTAGGAAGAGATCTTAAAATACTTCCCGTATTGGCCAAGCTCTACCCAGGCACATACGTGCTGGCATGTTCCTTTATGTTGTCTTCCGGCTAGCAAGGATCAGAACAAGCTCATACATGAAAGAATTGGGACCTGGAAAAGTGTACAGGCCCATCCTCCTGTTGCACCGTGGTAGTGGGGGTATCTACTAAAAGTTTCCTTAATGTTCAGTTTGAAGCACTTTCAGTATCATCTTCCTCCTTATCCTCCCCAGATTCGTCACTTCTATAAGTATACTCTCTCAGGTTGATGGTGCCAGTCTAACATCCTGAATGCATTAAGGCCTGTGCAGTGACAGCTGTGTGGATTTTTGTTGTCTGCAGGCATTTTCTCAGGAGGAACTGAGCAGGCAGTGGGACAGATACATTGAACATATCCAAAAAAACACCAGTGACCTCCACAAGATTTTCAATTCTCTCTGGAATTTGGACAAAACCAAGGTAAACATCTGTCCTCTATAGTGTCTGGCTCTCGAGCTGCCTTAATGCCAATGGTTTTGTGTTTATTTGCTGCTTTGAGCATTTCCCAGGATTCTCTGTCCTAACTCGTTGTGGTTCTCCCTGTCTAGGTGGACCCCCTCCTTTTACTGAAAGCAGCTCTCATCTTGCAAACTTGCCAGCGGTCTCCCCATGTCTTGGCAGGCTGCATTCTCTACAAAGGCTTGTAAGTAACCAGACGTTACCTAAAGGTTTAACCCGCACGTTAAATCTGCGCCTTCTCAGGGTTGTGATCCCGGAGTGCAGCCGGGGAGCGGAGCAAGGGCCTAGCTGTACACGCAGGGCTGCTCTGTGTTATTGGCGGGAACATTAATGCTTCAGGCAAAGTAATCCCTGTTGTCTGGTGTGTTTCACAGAGGATGAGAGGTTACTTGCAGTTATTAGTGAGAGAAATGGAAACATGAAGAAATTTAAGGTTTGGGGTTTAATAGTAATCTGCTGTCTTTGATATTCAGCAGGACATGAACTTTGGCTTTTTAGGTGGAAGTCACCAAGAAAAAGTTGTGTGAATATGATTCTTTCCCATTAGTATTCTTTTTGCAGTCTTACAAATACAGTGGATGCATGTGCTGTATGTATGTATTTGTGACCAACTTGATGGCCCGGGACCACTGTCTATACTGATAGAAAGTATGCAGAAGAACGAGCCAGAATTTCCCATGAGAAATGCTGGCTTCTTTCAGCTGGAGATTAATCATAGCTGAAGATGCTGCAGATGTGGCACTGAACAACATCAAGGAAAGCCTCAGAGGTGGCCTTGAAAGACAGGCGGTGTGGGATTCTGAGAATTTCTTGGCAATAGCATTCAAATGCCATTTTTCTTCAGCATAAACTGTTCCTGTAACACCGTTTACGAGTACTGGAAATATGCCACAATGTGTGCATCCTTCCAGGTCTGACAGAGGCAAGTCAGGCATTTTTAAGGGAATGATCTCATACTTACAAGCAGGATGCTGAGCGTGAGTCATTGCAGCACCTTAAAGCTGGCAGCATGTTGCAGTGGAAGTGGACATCTAACTTGAAAACGGAGTCTTCTGCATCTAGCCATCACTGATGTCTGTGTCTTGTATCACTGGTCTGTCTGATGGAGATTTTTGTTCACCAAGTGTCATCAGAGTTCTCTGAAGTCAAGTCTTGCTAACAACACTGCAAAGGGCTTTGTGCTTGGTTAAACTTCTTTAGAGTCGTTTGGAGAACCTCCAGAATGTGGATCTCAATGAGACATAAATGGAAAGACCAAGAATACTTTTGGAAGTCCTGTACAAGGGGCCTGTGTTGCAGTAGTTTGAGTGCTAGTCTTTCCAAACCTTCTCCACTGTCCACAGCTCTTGGAGTGGCAGGAAGCCTGTATAGATTGATCTGTCTTAGGTTTTGACTTAGCAAAACCAGACTTATTGGCCCAAAGTAAATGCCAGCAAGCAGCTTTCCTAGGTTTAGAGTGGAACTACCCAAAGGAAAAAAAAAAAAGATTCCTGATGGTCACTCAATTTTCATTCCCCTTGTGCAGCAATGTGTTAGCTCCAGCCCATGTCTGGGGATGGTTCTTCAACCCTTGCAGAGTATCTGGTGGGACCGGGAGAGGTGGGTGCCATGGAACCTTGGGGACTGCCAAGGATCACCCAGCTGTGAAGTGGGGCCCTGCAGCACTGTTGGTTTTGCTCAGTACGAGCAGAAATGTCCCGTGAGCGTTACGGCTGACTCTGCCTGTCCTGATGCACTGAGTGCCAGGAGTCTATGGCTGAGCTTCAGGAAATGGATGTTCTGCTCCTGGATGATTTTGCTTTGTCCTTTTAGGATTGTGAGCACCCAGCTGCCACCTCCTCTCACTGCCAAAGTTCTCCTTCAAGGCAATGAGTCTCCAGGCCAGGTATGTTGCTAAACATGTTCCCTGCATGCAGATACCCACTTGTAAGAGCAGTGTGGGAGCTCTTGTCATGTAGATCTTACGTGTCAATTACTGGGAAGGACAAATATTGATGCTGATGCTAAAAGCTTTTATTAGTTATGCCTGAGTAAGGTTTCAAGACTTCTGCACTAGGAATTTGCTTTTTTTATTTTTATTCTTTAAGTTACTGAATTCATGAGTTCTCATCTGTGTTATGTTTTGATTAACTTTTTACCCAAGTTTAGGTATTTAGTGCTGAACGTATAAAATCTATGTCTGACAGTGACAAATCAATTTTTGTTTGCATTAAAACCTGTCAAAAGTAATTATTTATGTGGTTCAAAAAAGCCATCAAGATCCAGATATGAAGAAGAAGGCCTCTGCTCTTAATCTGGTTGAGCAAACCAAGTTTTTGTGCCCTGAGCAGGCAGTAATGGCAAATTGTGGTATTTGTCCTTGCTTTCAGGTGTGTATTTGTCCTTACTTTCAGCTGTATTTTGGTTCTTGGGACATCCCTCTACCTCGAGGGCTACCTAAGGAACAAATCACTGCCCAGCATAGTAAACCAGTCACAGCATTCGCTGAAGGGGATGGTCTGGGGTCTGCAGTAGTTACAGGGAGGCTGAGGAGGCTGGAAGAGACGTCCTGGTGGCACTGATGACCAGTGTCAAGTCATGCCACAGAGCTGATTCTTGGCTTTTCTTTCAGAGGGAGCCTGGAGGTGAGGAGCAGCGGGAGCCTGGTGAGCATCCAGCTGCAGAGTACTGATTGCCAAGCGCACAGCAGCATATGGGCGACCCTCTGGGGCTGCATTCTCTGCAGTGAGAGCATGAGCTGATTCTCTGGGATTCACGTCAAAGCTCTTGCTGGATGCAGGAGTATATCCCTGAGGGTGTTGCTGCCACTAGTCAGCATGTGCCAGTGGGTGTTGTGTAATCAGAACTAGTTCCTTCCTTTGGCTAAGCAAAGGAATTTGCTCTTTTGGGTTTAATTGTCAGTTCTGCAGATTCCCAACACGCCTGCTTTAATTCCAGTTACCCATGTGCCTATTTGGCCACTGATGGAGCCCTGAAAACAGATGGCTGATGCTTACAGTCCAGATCTTCAGTCACTGTTTCTGAGCATCAGTTTATAGATACTCTGCCAGGATGGTTAATAAAAAAAACACCAAGGGAAATTTTAACTGTCGGGCATTAAGCGATGAAGAGGGGGGGAAAATGCTGCCTAGTCAGACGTGATCAGTTTGTGGTGACCCAAGATACAGAATGATAGCTGCCTTCACCTCCTGCGGAAGCCTTTGGGCTGATAGGTTTGGCTTCTGTTCTTTATGCTGGGCATGTTAATTTAGTCCTCGAACCTCCATTGCTTTTGCAGATTCTCCATTGCCGCAGGGTGTCCGTATCATCCCAGTATTCCTAACAGAAGGTGAAGTCTCAGTGCTCCGAGACTTTCCAGTGGAGTGGATGACTAGGTAGGAAATCAATCTGACACACAGAGAGGCTTTTGCAGCAAGGGAGCTAACATGTGACCCTGTGTCCTCACTAGCCATTGTCACTGTTTTCTCTGATACTAACTCAAACTCTGTCATCTGACTGTTAAAGCTGCCTGAGGTCTTTCGGAGCGGACAGGATTTGTGGTGTCCGTGTCTCTGTTGTGAAGCAGCATGAAGCGGAACTGTTTCCCAAGACCAAGTGTGATCTGTTGTTTATTAGCCCACGGTGCTGCTTAAAGCCTATGTGCTTTGTGAGTAAGGGAGTGACATTCCCAGGAGTCTGCAGTGTAAGAGGCCCATGCTTTTCACCTCTGTTAGACCTTAGCCCATCCTTTTCCCAGGTGGATGCTTTTTGTAGCAGAGAATAGATCAGCTATTGAACACTGTAGGAGGTGGTAATGTTACTAGATAGGTAATAACTCCAAACAGATCCTACTCAGTAGTTTAATCAACTTGTCATCTCCTGCTAGGTCATCTGTGTCCTCAGCAAGCCCTAGAGGAGAGAAGAATGCTCTCTGCTCTCAGGCAGTTTCGGAGTCAACAGGAGTTCATGAAAACCAAAACATGAATAATATCTCTGTGCAGGAGTCCCCTGAGCAAGCTTCAAGCACAGCTGCACCAGAAGATGCTGTGCAATCTGGCAGCCTTGCTAACACTGGTCCTTTGAAGGGCTTCCCTGAAACGGAAACTAGTACAAAGAATTCTCCAACTGCAAAACCGAGCAGATCAGACAACAAAACCTCAGAGCTCAGTAAAAAAGCAGCCTTCCCATCAGAGATAGGCACAAAGCAGCTGCTGAGCCCTTCCACACTCCATACTGCTGAGTATGCTCAAACTACAGGTCCATATCTGGAAGGCTTTTCCTTTCCAAACCCTTATGCCTGGGAACAGGAGAGTCAGAACATGGGGAAATCCCTTGTGAACTCTGACGTTGAGCAAAGCAGTTTCCAAAGTTATCGTGCAGCCAGTGGCAGTACGGCTGTTTGCTCTCCTGCCCAAGAGTTGAGCAGAAGGAAATCAGGTAAACAAGACAAACAAGGAACTACGAGCCAAAATAGTGTCTCTGGAGAAAGCAGCGGTGCAGCTGGTGGCAATGTGTGGGGTTTGGATTGTCCAGCTGCTGCTGTGCAATCAGAGCTCCAAAGCAGAAGTCAGCTGCCAGCTGTAGAGGTTCAAGAGAGTCTGCCCGGTGACCCAGCAGAGAACGTCCACTGTCCCAGAAGCAAGGAGAGTGACCGGCCACTTCAGGTAGACAGTCGAGGAGCCCACATCGGTGTGGAGTCAGGCGAACAGTGCAAACCAGTTAAGATGAGCTTGTATGTTCACTGCCTTAAGGGGCTTGTGCTCTCCCTGCTAGCTGAAGATGACCTCCGAGAGGACCAGAGCTCCATTGAAGATGTGGTAAGTGGGAAAGCTCTTCCACTCACTGCTGCTTGCCTGGTGGTGGGGGCAGGGGTTACAACTGAAGAGCGAGCATTGGATTGCGCTCCCCATCTCATTCCTTACCTGCTCTCTGTTGTGCAAGGCAAAGCCATTTGTCTTAGGGTTCGTTGCCACAACCAAAGCTACCTGGGAGGTTGTTCACAAACGTCAGGGAGCGAGTCTGAGAGGTGAGAGCATTGTCTCACAGGCGACTCCTGTTGCCTGTTGTCTGTCGGTTTCCGCGCTGGAGCAGGATGTGTAGGTGTGACTGTCAGACAGCCCCGCAGGCTGCCAAAGGCCTGTGCTGGATCTGGGTTTTGTTGGGAAACTGTCAGTTTTGTAGTGCTTTTTGGAAAGCAAGGTTTGTTCTCTGTTTAACCTCCACTTCACATGTCACAGCTTCTCACTCTGGAAGCACCAGAGAGACGTGTCTGGCATCGAGTCCCCAGAGCGTTTCCTCTCTTCAAGAAAGTCTGGCTGGCTGAGTCCGCAGCCTGCTCTCCCTGGCACTGCTCTCCGAGGGGCAGAGCGAAGGCTGCCGCTTGGGCACTGCAAATAGGTGCTGTACCAGAGCAATTCCAGATTACTCTGCTGTGGGATTTGCTTCGGTGCACAGGCTTCCCTGCCAGGCGGTGAGGTGCAGCTAATGGGGCTGCGGGGGAAGGAGGTGCCAGCCCCTGGCATTTCCCGGTGAAGCATTAGTCTGCAGAGCTGTTGCCTGGCCTCTGCCTCCCTAGCAGGAGCTGAGTCAAAGCTGCAGAGGCCTGTTTGATATGCCAGTTGCCATAGGAACAACCTAATTTCTTTAACCGACAGACTGGAAGGTGGAGGAAAGCTCAGACTAAGGGCTCCCAGCATTAGCAGAGCCTCAAGGTTACTCCGTTTCCTTCTGAGCTGTGGGACTCGAGGGCTGTGCCTGCGATCCCACCCCCCCGTGCACAGCATGGGAGGACTGCTGTCTCTAGGAAGGGTTTGCAAAATCAGCAGAGGCCAGGAGGTGCAGCCGTGGCCTTTTGCATCAGACATGGCATGTTGCTCTACCCCCTTTCTGCTCCTTTTGAACAGGCGGCTGCACAACATCTCCTGCTCTACCACGTCTTCTCCGGTGAGGGGGAAAGGGGGAGATACAGGGAGGTAGGAACTGGGGCTCTTGAGAGATGGAGGTTGTCTTTATTGCACAGGTACCCCCAGCTTTTCAGGGTTTCCTCCAGTTGTGGCTCCAGTCTGGCAGCACAGTGCTCAGAGGCGGTGTGATCCCTGACAGCCTCTGCTCTGCTTCATGTCTGACCTGCCATGAGAAGGAGCATCTGAAGGATGTAACTAGCATGTGAAACGCCTTGTTTGGAGGGTTGGCTCTGCTAGTGACACATTGCATTGCGTGTCCTCCCCTCATCAGATGCCTAAGCAAGACCCACAGTGGACCCAGCCTGGCTCAGTTTGTCATTCAGTTCGTTATGTCTCAAGATCAACTGCCTGACACCGTTGTAATGCGTTTTGGTCGGTTTTCCTTTACGTATTGCCCCAGGGCTGACAAAGTCCTGTTTCATTCAGGTTCCTCTTTTCCCCAACACGTTGCTTCCATCTTGCATACTCCTGCTTTGTCAAATCTTAGCAAAACTGTACTTCCACACATCTTGGGTTTTGGATTCTTCTGACTACACTCTCACTCTGTGTACAGGTGTTTCGTTATCTCTTAGGGGAGATGCACTGCATGTCTCATCATCCCAGGAGGAAGAGTGTTGTTTGAGGAGGTAGAGCTGGTCTCTGCTGCTGGCATCATGGTGGATTTGAGGCGTAACCTCAGCTTGTCTCTTCCTTTGTTTATCTGTAGATTAAAAATGACCCTCAGCTCTCAGGGATGTCAAAGCCGAGTTGTAATTAATGTTTGTTGAATGCTTTGAGGCCCCTGAATGACACCAAAGAAGGGTAAAATATGCTACTTGTGCAGCTGAGAACAGCAGGCAGTACCGATCATCCCTCTGGGAAGGTGGTTTCCAATACAGGCGTTCCCTGCAGAGCAGGCGGCTTTCAGGCTGGCTTCCTGCTGCTCTTCAGGTCTTAGCCCTTCATTTCACTGCACAGAAAAGAAAACCTGTTCCATGACCAGGGGGGTCAAGGGTAGGCCAGGTGCTGTTGTCCTGCTGAATAGTGGCTTGATCCTCTCCGTGGCAGAGGGAAGCACATGGGCAGGCTGGAGGATTATGGAGTTAATCTTTCCAGCACTGCTGGAGAGCCCCTCAGTCCTGCCTGCTGCCTGGGGGCCTAATGAGGCCAAGGCAGCTGGGCTACTGAAAGTCCAGTCAGGAAAGCAACTTGGCTTTCATGTTAGTACATTGTTACGTGAATCCATTGCTCTGTGCCAGGCCTGTTGTTACCTCACTGGTGAGGCTGTTTTCTTGGCTTTGCTTTTTTTCCTTCTGGTGATAGCCCAGTGCCTGCAGTCTGTGGCCGGCCAGAAGCTCGGAGCGGAGGCTGGGTGCCTGTTAGAAGATTTACTCATATGTTGAGAGCGTGCTGCAGGGAACACTGCAGGCAATTAAATCCAGCCCAAGCATGTAAAGCTGCGTCCTGTGTTGTACTGTCTGTCTGGTGTAATAAAGGCTGGTAAGCAAAGGAATATCCCTTGCTAGCAGCTGAAAGTAATGGCCAGGATGTGAAAATGAGCCCTGGAGAACAAAGTTTGATGGTAAATTAGTGGAGTCATATGTTTTCCTGTAATTAATAGCATCAGTTGGTTTAATGGCTTATTTTCAGGTTGGAGTACCCTTTTCTGAGTCCCTGTCTCACTGACTTGTAAGTTATGAGGCTCATCTGCTTTCTTCCATGCCCAAGTTTCCCAGCCATTCCTGGTGGGGGCCTGGTCAGCAGCAGCAGTATGTGGAAGGGTCCAGTCTCCCTGTCATCAACATTGGTCACCCAAGCTCCCTCTGGTACCTCCTTGGAAATCTAGACGAAGTCAGGCTTCTGCTGTAACACTTGCCTGGTTTTTGCCCTCTCTGCAGTACCACAGCAGTCTGGCTTCTCTAAACGGCCTTGAGGTTCATCTGAGGGAGACTCTGCCCAAAGACTCCTTGTCCCCAGCCAAGACAACCTACAGCTTCACTCACTATGACTGCGTTCAGAACGTACTCACAGGTAAGCCTTCATCTCCTAGAACAGCAGCTGCTTCGGAGGAGGGAGTAAGGAGGAGAGCAGGGTTTATGGTAACCTTTTCTCATGCTTCAGACAACTTCTTAGAATCATTGCTTGCTATAACTCTTCCAAAATAGCCTGGATATGAGGCCCTATTGAGGAAGCTTTATCTTTTGTGAGTTTATAATCTGCTGAAGGCTTGTTGATCGCTTTATTTGGATGAGAGCCCAGAGGCTTCTGGGAGATAGAGCAGCTGCCACTGGCACTTTGCTTGAAATGATGTTGCTTTGGGTTCTGTGAAGGACTAAGTAGGACTCGACATCCTCTTCAAACCCATTGTCCTTCCCCCAACTCCATTCATCCCTGGTATGATGCCTTTTGTCCTGCTGTACAGCAGTGTTTGTCAGTCCTTTCTGGCTATGAGAAGCAGGAACAGGGAACAGGCAGTAGCCAGCAGTTCAGTGACTGCTGCCCTGGATTGGTGACTAGACCATCAACGTGTAGAAAGTCCTGTACACTATTTCTCCAGTTGCATTCTAATGTTTCCCTTTTTCTGGCAGTGTCACAGGCAGTGTCCTGGCTCCCTCCAGCTCAGAAGGAATGCTTTAGGGAAAGAGAGAAACCCCAGCGATTCTGGGTAACCCAGGCCTTGGGCCTTCTTGTCCCCCCCCTCTGAAGTGTGTACACCAGGCGCAAGTCACTGACTAATTGCATTGAGGTCACATTGGGATTTAGGTTGTCACCCAGTCTCTCTTCTGCAGATAGCCAGGATCTGTGGGAGAGGTCCGCAGCCTTTTCCTGCTCAGTAAATGGGGGCACGCTCCTCTACAGAGTGGGCTTTTAACACGCTCCTTGCTCCCGTTCTGCAGCCAACCTGCCCCAAACACCTGGCCCTCTGGATCGGCACTTCCTGAGAGCTGCTGCACTGATCCACTCCAACTTCAACCAGCTTCCGACTGCTTCAGAAGTGATAATCAGGTAAAGTGTGCTTGTAACTCCCTCCTCTTCCAGGCCCAGGAGTACTGGGTGGCACACAGAACAGGCAGAAGGGGGGAGCGCCTTTTCTGAGGCTGGCTGAGGTTCGGCACGCATTATAATCACAGCGGTGTCTCTTGCCAAGGGTCAGTCATGTTGCCTTATTCCCTGAAGTTTCCTCTTTAGATGCGGGCTACTTAATATTCTGCCTGTAGTGTGATCTGGATGTTGAGAGGCAAGAATGGCACTGTGGCGAGTGGACTGGAGGCCCAGCTGAGTTGTGCCATGGGTTTGGATTAAGATACAATGTTAGAGTATTGCCAGTTCTGGCACCATAAGGTTCTAAGATGCAGTTTTAAATATAGCTGTTCCTAATAAATTTGTGTCTCGGCTGGGAGCCAAAGGCGCCCAGAATTGGCAACCTAGATTTTGTTTTCTTGCACGGCTTGTTGGGTTGGAAACACACTGTAATGTGTGTGACAAACTCAATTGTAATGCACCAGGCGAGATGGTCTTATCACAGTCAGAGCCCTTCCACACAGCCGCAGCTAAAGCTGATCTCGTGCTACAGCACTCGCCCCGTTCCTGTAGCTGATCTCAGAGAGGATGGTTGTGTTGTGAGCGTGCAGAGATTCTGTTTGCCTGGCCGCGCTTGTTTGTCCAAAACATGTTGAAATAAAGATGCTTCTGGGAATTACACTGTTACACTTCTCTGACACAGCTTGCCAAAGGAATGTGAATCATACACTTCAATGCTGGAGAACTCCTTGTTTAGCCTTAGTTTGACTGGCTCCTTAAATCCTGTACTGGCTAAGCTGGCATATTCTCTGTTGCCCCAAAAAAAGCAACTCCGTGTGTGAATCAGACTGAGTAACAAGATGACTAAAACTGCTTTCTTTTATGGAGGGTTGTCACAGAAGGGTGTCAGCAAACATATCAATTGCTGCTTTCCTCCATCAAGGAGGAGTACAGACTCCTTTGCTTTGCTCCCTGCCAGCCCTCTTGCAGGTAAATACTGAGTGATTTTAATCAACAACTTGAGCTTTCCTGGGTACAGTATCTGACTGTCATCTAAGCTTCATCATGTGTGACTGAATGACCTCATATGGTTCCTGTTGCAAGGGTGCTGTGCTGGGATTTGCTTATGGACAGCAGCAGTGAGCTAGTTTCCTCCAGGAAAGAAGGGGTATTGGACACAAGGAGCATTTAACTACTGGCTCTTGATGTACAGGGCTAGTGTGCCAGCAAGGGAAATAATCACAGGATGGCCACATGCATGGGTGTTAATGCTGCTGAGTAGGTCCCAGAGCATGTGACATATGACACTTTCTCTTTTAGGAAGGCAGGTCTGGTTCCCTGTGGCCTCCTGGTGATACACTGCAGGGTTTTGCTGCCCATTTTAGTTCTATGTTCCTTTGCTCTGCTGAAAGGCCCTCTCAACAGCTGGGAGTCCAGTGCCGTAAGCATCCCAACAGCCAGTCTGGCGAGTTGAAGTGGATCTTGCACAAAGCTATAAATCCTGACCACTGCCTTCTCTCCTGCCCTGCTAGGAATGCCTCCACAGCTGTGTATGCCTGCCGGAACCCCGTCCAGGAAACCTACTTCCAGCAGCTGGGTGCTCCACTCCGCAACTCAGGTGTTCCCAACCCTCACGACAGTGCATTCACCTTGCCAAGCAAAGCCAAGCAAAAGCTGCTGAAGCATGGAGTGAACCTGCTTTGAACTGATACACTGAGGCAACATGTCTTAGCCCGTGCTAAAAGTTAGTTCATCTTCGGTAATTAAAATCTCAAAGCCTTTTGTTCCATAGGAGGCACAAGGCTCTGTGCTATGTCTGTACTGTCTCCAGCCTGCCTTGCTCTGAGCAAGGGGAACACTTATTGCCTTGTTCCTGCAGCACATTTTGTGTTAGTGCAGGGTACTATTGACGTTAGCACTTACCAAAGACTGAAGATGGAAAGTAGCTGTGCTGCGGTACTTGGTTTACATTGACTCTAGGACTATTCATGGTGCTCTGCTGCCATGGGCAGAGACTCCTGGAGTGCCTTGACCTAAAGTAGAACCTCTTGCTCTAAGCTACACAGACACCAGGCTACTGGGCAGTACTGGCTGTCAGAGATGTCAGTCAGACACTGCAGGTGCGTGGGGTTCTGTGCCTACACTTGCCCTGGTCAGACTTGGGCTTTATTTATATTTCTTAATCTATAGAAATGATCCCCTGCCACAATGTAATGCCTTACCTTGATTAACAGAGCCTGCATGTTCTCAGACTAACTGGAATAGAACAAGTGCTGCAAATCTCGCAATCCTCCTACAGGCGCTGTCAGGAGGTTTTTATACTGTAGCTGAATCGGGAAGATCCTTGTACAGCACCATGCAGCCTTCCTTGCTGACCCCCAACGTAGCTGTAACCTGCTGGCCTCTCACGGGGGCCGTGCTGGCGGTGGTACGAATGCACTACACCTGCCTGCCCCTCGGCCTTCTGCTTACTCCCCTCCCTCCTGTTGCAGTTGCAGGATCTTGTTTCACCTTCTTGTTCTTGCTGCTCAATTTGTCTACTCTCTGGTGACAGAAAAGGCAAGTGGGAGCCCTTAAGCTAATGGGACCAAAGAGGTTTTGTAGCTCCTCAGCAACTGTTCTCTTTCTGCTCAGACGGCGTGTCCCGTGTCAGCAGCTGGCTGGGGGGGAACTGCTGGTGACGGCCGCTTAGACCTGCGTGATGGATGCCTCTGTCTGACTGTGCTGTATGTTTCAAAGCCTGCTGCTGTTACCTACACGCACATCACTGTGACCATGAAAATAAAAGGGAGTCTCCAAGACTCGTCCAAGTACTATGTGTCAGCAGCCAAGGTCCCACTTACTGCTTGGTTGTCATGTTTGTGATTCCTGGTGTGAGGGTTTGGGGTTGGGTGACCTGTTACCCCTGGTTAGCCCTGTGCCAAGGGCAAGTTCCTGCACTGGTGGGGTTGAACAGGCAGTGCCTGTTGCCTGGGTCACTCCTGCAAAAAGTGGCTCCTTGTCAGGGTCTTAGAAGGTTGCTAAAGGTAGATGCGTTACTGGCTTAACTGTGAAATGGTGAGAAGGCTTGCGTCGGTGTTAGCAGGGCAACCTCAGGAGCTGGACACAGTAAAGTCACCATCGTTGCAGCTTCTCATTCCACTCTGGCAACAGACAATTCCCAAGGTAGCTCTGCCATTGCAGAGCTCCTCTGCAGACCTTGGCTGGGAAATCCAGTGGACTCCAGAGGAAGAGCCAGCTGCTTGCTCCGAGGGTGGCTGGGCATGGATTGCCATCTGGCTTCCAACTCTGGCAGCTGAGGAGGTGTTGCAGGAGCAGGAGAGCTGTGTGGCACGGTTCCCTGCCACTGCTGTCCTCTGGGGGACTATTGCAGTGAAACTGTTCTGCACTAGCTTACTGTCGGCATTGCCTGTGGATAATGGCAGTGTGGATGTGAAAGCTCATTGGAAAGCCTGAGCTGTGGCCGTGCAGGAGACCTCCTGCCTTGGTGACACCCATGCGGGAGCCAGCACGGAGCAAGGTGCTGCTTCCCTGAGGTACGGACAAGCTGCTCTGGTTCTGGAGTGCAGCACAGAGAGGCATCGTGTTGGTGAGGGATGAGGTGGTGGGAGGAAAGACAGTTGTGTGCTCCAGCCCTCCTGTGATGTTCTGGGCTCTGCTGTGATGCTAAGCCAAGAGGCACTCCCTGTTAGATGCTGCTCTGTCTGTCTCCTCTCTGCACGCCCGGCAGCCCTGATCCAGGTTCTCTCTGCGATGCTCGGGTGGTGAGGAAGCTGCGAGGCAGCTCCAGACGCTCGGCTTCCCCGAGGGAGATCCTGCTGTCTCCTAGCTGGGTGTTTGGGGAAGTTGTCTGTTCTATCAGGAAACATGAAGAAGTTGAAGGAAAAGCCTGAGAGGGACAGGAGGGAGTTTTGGCACAGCAGCAAGGCACAAAATAGATGCTTTTGCCTGCTGTCGTCAGGAATCTTCCACCACAATCTGCTGTGCCATCTGTCGGCAGTGGAACAGCTGGGGCAGCTTCATTCCCTTTTGCTTCTTGAACTGCATCTGGCCACCAAGACCTATTTCTGTCCTTTGATCGTTATGAGGAAAGTTGTCTTGGGGTAGGACAGCAAAGAGCTCCAGGCCCTCGACGTAATGGTTGCATTGCAGAGAGGATATTTAAAAATCGGTCATTTCAAGTATAACAAGATGAGCAGCTGCTGCGCTGGCTGTGTCCTGCCTGAGCGTGTGGGAGTGCTGCTAATGAGGGCTGGGGACCTCGCGTGGAGCGACTTCTTGCATTGCCAGGCTGGCTCCATGCTCGGGGTGATGCTGGGCACTGGCTTTCAGGCAGTCGGGCAGGAACTGAGTGGCAGCCCAGTTCCTCCACCCTGGAGCTGCTCCTGCTGAAGCTGCCTGCTGCCTTTGATGCATCAGCGCAGGCAGCTGGAAGCATTTTCCGAAATGGTTGCTTTGAAGACTCTCCAGCAGGCTGGTGGCCCTGCTGCGGAGCCTGGAGAGTGTGCTGAGCTGAGCTGAGCTGGGGGGCAGGTGGGGCTGCAGCTCTTTATGTTGCTGACTGGTGTCTCTGCTGCCCTGGGCACAGGCTGTGTGTGCTGCCCGGCTCTCGGTGCGGAGCGAAGGAGATGGGAGATGCAGGGAGATGCAGAGCAGACACTCCCTGTGCTCCTTGGCACCCTGGGCTCTGAGGGAAATCCGGGCCAGGGAGGCTGTAACTGCTCAGGACAGAAGTGCCAGGGGGACGAGTGTTTTAAAGCACTACCCTCCCTCACTGTATCACTCGCAAACCCAGCCCGGGCTCATGCCCTCCTCCCACCCTGGAGCTCCTGCTTTTCCATTGCATTTCTCCACACCAGCAGCCGGGTGAGCTGCTTGGGCCCAGCTGGGGTAAGCAGGACCCGAGCCCTCAGTGTTTTGCTTGACCCTGGATGAGTTACACAGCAGCCAGAGCCTGTTCTGTTTTCAGCACAACTGTTTATTGATAATCTTTGCTTATCCACTGTATGAATGTTACCAAACCGTAAGACAGTTACCAAGCCAGCCTGCTTCCTCAGGGTCTGGTTCCAGGTAGTCAATGTGTGTAGAAATCATGCACTTCAGGTATTCTGTAACAAGACAGGTGTAAAAAATATCTCGGATGTATTTGAAATCTCTGCCTTATCTTGCAATGTAATCACTGAAAAATCTGTAAAGAAATCATAGGGGAACAGGGCTGCGTTCCCTCCTGGGCAGGGCACGGAGGCAAGCGGTCCCCAGAGCCGTGCCGAGGCCACTGAGCCCAGTGCAGCCACTTCCCAACCAGAGGCGTGAGGACAGCAGTGAGCATCCATGACATGCTGTGCTTCACGTGTAGCATGTTATAAACTGTAAGGTAGCTCTGTACCCCTGAAAACCCCGAACAAACCCTGGATGTTGGGCAACTTCAGGCAAAGTGTGTTGGTTACAGATGGGCAAGACTCCCAGGGGGTGGAGGGGCTTGTTCCTTGGGCTGCAGAATTAAACACCCCCTGCCTTTGGAAACCTTTTCTTTGCTCTCAGGTCTGTGAGCTGCCTCTCTCTACACTTGTCCTGGCTCCAGGAAAGAAGATGGAGCAGCAGAAGGAAGCGTGACCTCCTTTCTTCCCTTTGTCTACGGACAAACAAAAGCCCTGCTCTGCATTCCCAAACAGCATCCCTGCCCCTGCAGAGGCTTCCCAGCTTCAGCTGTGAAAACTGAGGGTTGCAGATAAAGTAAGCAGGGGATTCAGGCAATTGATAACACTCTTGGTCAGATTAAAGAGCAGGGCTCGATGTGTGTTGTCCCCTCAACAGGGTGTACATCAGGGCGCTCCTGGGCTTGCTGCCTTGCTGGGGCTGGGGCACCTGCAGCCGGGTGTGCAGCCAGCAAGCTCTTCTCCTGCCTGTGTGGTAAAAAGGTTTCTCAAGGCGGGAGGGTTGGGGAGCCATGTGCGGGGTCCCTGCTGGCATGCGAGGGAGGAAGCAGGAGCCCCTGCAAGAGCTCTCTGCAGGCAGAGCGTTGCCCTGCCTGTGCTGCCCTGCCTGCAACCCCAATTGCCCCAGCCTGAGAGCCCTTGCCCGGGGTGTGCCTTGTGCCCACTGCAGCCCTCAGCATCCGTCTGTCCATCCATCCAGGGACTGCAACTGGGACAGGGGAAGGCTGAGCACAGTGCTGGGCTGTTTGGCTGGTTTGCTGTTTTGTTTTGTGTGTGTGTGTGTGTTGTTCTTTTGATGACCACAAGAAGTTTTACATTATTACATTCAAACAAACACCCTTGGTTTTGTTACTCTACTTCTGAACACCGCAAAACACAGTAGCAACATAACACGTACGAGAGTGGTGCTGCAGCTAACCACGGAAGGAAGGCAATGCGCTGTCATGTTGGAAAATAATCCCTGAAGCCAACGATGAGAGGAGAGAGATGGGCGTTGATACACGTTGCAGTTTCCATTTACAAGAGCCCCTGGGGATGGAGGACCCCGAGGCCACGTGCTGGAAGGAGGCTTCCTGTGCCGCAGGTGTCCATGTGCAGTGCTGGACCCGTAGCAGAGCTGAGCTGGCACGGCCGCCCGCCCGCCGGCTGCCCTCGATCCCACAACACCAGGCAGCGCCGTCATCGTCCTGGGGCAAAGATGAAGTCAAGGGCTTGGCGCTCTGCAGCGGCGACGTTGGGGTGCCACAGGTCCACCATGAAGACCACGCGGGGACCCTCCTCCGGGGGACCTGGGTGGGATGCAAGCACTGGGTGAGGCTGCGCTCCCTGCTCCCGTGGGAGAGGCCAGTGCTTGCCTTGGCACACGGTGACGGGCTCCCGGGACGCTGCTGCCTGTACCCCGGGCAGAGTGTGTGCCCAGCGGCAGGGCCAGCCTGCAGCGGGGAGGTGCCTAGCCAGTGCAACCCCGTACTGAACTGCTGCCTACTGGGAGCTCAGTGCTTCCAGCAGCCGGCATGGGGCAGGGTCCTCCCTGCCAGGGCTCTGGGGCTGCTCGGGGTGATCAGACCCAAAGGTCTCCCATCACAGGGCAGCAGGCACGATTGTCCTCCTTGCAGCTTGTCCTCCTTGCAGCTGCACCTCAGAGTTGTGCAGGCAGCTGCTGCTGTGCTATTCCAGCCTTCCCGGCCCCGCAGCTCTGCACTGAGCTGTGCTTCCCAATCCCACAGCAGGGTTGATGTGGGAGCAACAGCTTTTGTTCTCCCACTCTCTTCACACAGTCCCTTACGTAAAACAGCTTGGCTTGATGCTTTTATGCCATCAGCGACTAATGCCGGTTAATCTGGGAGAGCTGAAGTGGAACAGCCTCCATCAGTGATGGAGAGAGGCAACAAAACAGGCCGGTGTGAAGCTTTTCTCCCCACACTGGAGACAAAGGCACCGCTGGCACGTCAGCACTGAGCTGCTGCCTCAACGGGGCCACTGCAGCCGGCAGCTCTTGCTGCGAGCCAGGGTGAGAGGATGCTGAGGCTGTCGGCGTTGGAGCCTGAGCTGCCCTGCAAAGCTCCGGGGGATGAGGGAAGCCTTTCCGTGCTGGCTGCCACATCAGGGAGAGGATCACCGGGCCTGGGCCAGGCTGGCAGTGCTGCGGCAGCGCTGCGGGGCTGCATGCAAGTCAGGACAGAAGCGAGTCCCAGGACAGGCTGAGGAGGGGGATCCACCACCCCGAAGCAGCAGGGAGCATGCGTGATGGGCGAGCCCCACCATGCCAGGAATGGAGCTACCACCCTCCCTGGAGCAAGACAAGGGCACTCTAACCCCCACAGGATGGAGGCGCCTCCAACCCCACAGACACCTTGGCAGCAGAAGGGACTGGGTGCAGTCGCCCTGCCCATCCACCCCTCCCCAGTCCCCAGCACTGGTGTCAGTGTGAGATGGGACTGCAAGGCCCTGCAAGCTGCACGGTGTGCTTACCTTCATGGAACGCCGTGTGCAGGAAGGAGTCATCGAAGAGCAGGCAGCGGCCCTCAGCCCAGCACTGAGGCTCACCCCCCACCACCAGCTCGCAATTGCTGGGTGTCTTCAGACCTTCAGGCACAAAGAGAGAGGACAGGGAGGGTCAGGTGGTGCTGTGCTCCCTGTGATGAGGGAGCAGCCCTGAAGTGCAACTGGTGAGCTCCACACTGCTGAGGGGTTGCTTCCCTCCAGAGAGCAGCAGCAGGTGCTGTGCTGAACTCAGTGCATGGCAGAGTCCGGGGTTCAAAACAGGCACGAAGCTGGTGCTGCATTTGCAAGCTGAACCTTTAGCCTGATGCAGCTCAGCCCCTGCCCTCTCCCTCCTGCCCCTTTTGCCCCCAGTTGCTTGCTGTACCCCAATGAGCTCAGCATTGTGAGCGCTCTCTTTTGTATCTGGAACAGCTGTCAAGTCCCCAGAGCCCAGAAACACCAGGTGCACGCAGGAAGCCAGTTTCCTGGTGCTTTTTCTAGCTTCAGGACCAAAGGCAGATCCTGCCACCTCCCTCCTCCAGCTCTGCTGCAATTACCCTGCCCACTGCGGGGCTGGGGTAGGAGGAAATGCTGCACTGGGACCTGAGAAATGGGCTCTATTCCTGGCTCTGCCACAAGATCCCCATTTGACCTTGCATCGCTCAGCATCTGCCTTGTCACTTGCTTCCCCACCTGAGATACTACCATGTGGTGACCCACCAGGCAGCTGCAAGGACAGAAATTCAGGGGTGTCACAAAACCCTCATAGGGAAGAGGCCACACGAAGGACAATCCTAGAAATAAAATGGGTCTTTTTCTAAAATACTAGCATAAGCCAGACCAGTTTGAGGAGGGTTGATTCCATCACCACCTGCATCAGGAATGTCACCCTCCGCAGTGCTGGGGACCGCTGAAGCTGGTGCAGAGTCAACCTGCCCCGAGGATGCAGCCGTGGCGGAGAAAGGGGTCAGGGCTCACGTGGCTTGCCAACAGTAACGATGCAGCAAATGAGCAGGAATGGATCTCAGAGTGATGCCAAAACCAAGCGAGCGCAGCAGGGACCCTCATCTGCCCAGGAGAGCTGGGAGTGCAAAAAACCGATCTGCTTTTCTAATAGACATTTCAAAGCCTACAAAACCCAAAGCCATTTCCCTGCACAACAGCCTCAGCTGGAGATGCTCCAGCTGGAAAGGGGGAGCTGAGCAGCTGGGGGAGGTGGGGAGCCTGCAGCCTCTCCATCACACCCACACCCCAGGGGACACTGCCCTTGGAGGGGCAGAGCTGGTGCCTGTGCTTGGGCCCACATGTTCAGCAGAGCAGTACCAGGGCTGGAGAAAATCCTACAGTGACTTGGCTACGCTGATTGCTGTCCTGGCTTTGCAGAGCAAACCAGCTTGAAAGGGCAGGTTGTCTCTTGAACACATCCATGCCCTGGGCAAAGCAAGAGCTGAGTCCCCAGCACTGAGGTGGGGGTGAGCACAGGTCGGTATGCCCCAGGCACAGTGCTGTGTCCCGGCTGGAGGACCAGCAGCCACGGAGCAGATGGAGCTGGAAAACATGGAAGGACAAGGGAATGAATGACCTGCATTGCTCGTCTCCCCAGGGCATGTGTGCTCCAACTGGAGGGCTGGCCGCAGCTCTGCTGCCAGGACAGGCTGGCCTGGATCTCACCTCACTGGCCCCCTCCCAGGAACCACTCAGCCTCTTGCAAGTAGACTGCACCTTCCCAGTGACCCAGAAAGAGGGGAGAGCCAGTGGCAGGGCAGCGGGCTGCCTCCTGGCACCAGCAAGGGCATGTCCCAGCTCCCCAGTAGCTCCCCAGGCCTGGAGAACTCCTTGGATCAGCTCTGACGACTGATTCCCGTTCTAAATAAATGGCCAGTCACTGCCTGAGTGTGTTTACCCAAGAAGAGTTGGCTGAACAAGCGTGTTCGGTGTTTGCCAGCAGGGCCCGTGCAGTGCCTCCCCCAGCACGATCTGCGCTGCTTCCAGCGCAGCAGAGCCCTGACCATCTGTGCCGCGTGGGCTCTCCCCAGCCCAGGCCCGCAGGGCGGGGAGCTCTGCGCTGCCAGCCCAGTGCTCAACCCACCGGAGGGGATACCCCAGGACCCCCACCCCTGATTTGCAGCAAAGCAGCATCTCTGCTCACATCTGCCAGTGTCACGAGCAGAGCCCTGGAATCCCACGAGAGGGGGGAGCTGCTGGAGGCGCAGCAGTGAGAGACACCTGGGTCCCTGGAGCAGCACCCCAGGCTGCCCTGGGTCCTGTGATGGGAGGTGGGGCTGCCTGCAGAGCAGGGGTCATCTGGAGTCCCCTGCACAGTATCAGCTCCATATCTCACACCAGCAAGAGCCTATGCCTCCAGGCTGGTGGGGGGAGGAGGCAAAATGCTGTTGCTGCTGAGCTGGGGACGCTGGGGAGATCGGACACCCAGGGGGACTGAGCACCATCCTCTTCTGGAGAGGCTG
The DNA here is from genome assembly GCF_963210335.1 of Falco punctatus. Lineage (NCBI taxonomy): Eukaryota > Metazoa > Chordata > Aves > Falconiformes > Falconidae > Falco > Falco punctatus. The sequence continues at coordinate 99,441,904 of NC_137580.1, forward strand.
CTGCTGCCAAAGCCCCAAAACTTCCCTCAGGCCAAAGCAGAAGAGGCACCTGAGCCACTCCTGGGGCTGCAGTTAGTGGCTGAACTTGGAGAGCACGGGGTGCCAGAAGCATTTTTAGGGCTCCCACACCCAGGCATGGCTGCAGCCCCCCCACAGCACCCGTGGCAGGGACACCCAGTGAGGCTGAACCACACCGCTGGGCACTTACCTAGATGGCAGCGGATGCGGATGTTGGTGGGCCCGTAGTGCTCGGCGATGACGGTGCCCGGGCTCAGCACAGAGATGCACGCGTTCCCAAAGACATTGTTGCCAATGCAGGTGCGAAGGCTCCCGAGTAAGCGGTACGTCCGTGGGCATCTCCTGCAGTTCCTGGGCACACACATGCCCTGGTTCACCAGGTAGAAGGTGAACCACTCCCCGCTGGGCGTGCTGTTCATTTTCCATCCTTGCGGGAGGCTGCAGTTTGAGAAAGCTTTGTAGAGGGTCTCAAACTCACACAGAATGGTCTGGAAGTTGCGCTCCAACAACTCCACGTCATGCTTTTGAGCGTCCCGGGAGAAATAGGGCATGGTTGGCAAGTCTGGCAAGAAGAAGACTTCTGGTTTCTGGATGGATGGCCGGCTGTTGAGGTAGCGGCCCTGCTCGCGGATGCCTTTGTGGATCCTGCCCATGCCGGACCAGGAGTAGCGCTTGGCGTACTCCTGCAGGTTGTGGTAGAGTTTCTGGTTGAGCCCATCATGGTGCGTGCAGCGCACGCACTCAGGCGAGTGGCAGTAGACAAACCCGTTCTGCACACCATTGACCTCAGCGCTCTGCATCAGGGCGTTGACGGTGGCATAGGCGCGGGGCTGCTCCCGCCCCACGTGGTAGCAGTACCACACAAAGAGGACGAGGAGGCAGGCAACAGCAGCGAGGGCGGTGGCGTCACAGTCCCGGAAAGACTGGATGCCAGTGGCGATGAAATCCCGGAGTCCGTCCAGAGACCAGCTCCAGTCCACCAGCCACTCCAAAGACATGGTGGTGCAGCGGGTGATGGGTGCACGCAGGGGGGCCCAGCGGTCAGTCCTTGTGGTCCTCAGAGGCACCCACACCATGCAGCTGGGCCAGGGCGCTGGGGGAAAGGGCTGCCATGGGGAAGCGGAGCTGTGGCTCTCCCCTGCACGCCCAGGAGCTCTGCATTGGCGGCAGCAGCCAGCAGCTCCAGGGGAGGTGGGTGGCCAGGCTGCCCGGGGGTCCCAGTGTAGCAGGTCAGCAGAGACGTGCCTGGAGGGTCCCCACTGGTGCTCCTGGGGCCATCATCCTGAAAGGCAGCACTGGAGGGAGGCTCTGGAGAAAGAAACCCGGAGGCATTAGGGGGTAGACTGTTTCCCCTTGAGGTCCCTGCCGGAGCTCAGTGCACAGGGTGCGGCCGGGGCTGTGTGCCATGGCCACGTGGGGCACCAGCTCCTCGTGGGGGGATGATGGATGAGGAGTCCTCCTATCTGCCCAGGAGCCCAACACCATCCCATGCTGAGAAAAGCCCCCACCCCCCAACAACGTCTTCCACAAATACCCAAATGGAAGTTAAGGGGGGAGAAACAGGGCCCTCAGCTCCCACTGCCCCACACTGATCTTCCCTCCTGCTCTCCCCTCCATTTCTCTCCTCCATTGCTGCCTTATCATGACTGAAATCTGGCTGATAGACAGCGGGGCAAAGCTGGGAATAGACACTTAACAGCCCTATCTTGCAGCACATCACTTTATCCCCTCGATCTAAATGCTCTGAAACGACTCTCCCTGCAGAGACTGAGCTGAGAGCCCCGAGCCCGCCAGCTCTGCCCCTGCGCTCAGCCAGCCTGGCGAGGGCACGGCAGTGATGGTGGCAGGTCGTGGTTCTCTTGTTTGATTTCACCAACCAGAGTTCACCAGCTCGCAGGTTACCACAGCTGAACGGCTCCCAGCACTACTGCAACGCCCCGCACACCCGGCCTGAAAAGCAGAGCCTGTCCTCCCTCCCCCGGCAGGGGACAAGTCTGCTACACAACCAGCTGCTGTCTGTCCCTTCTTCAGTGGTGTCAGGGCAGCTCTGTCCTGCCCCACCATCACAGCTGTTGGGAAAGCAGCTTGACAAAAAGAGAAGATGCTCCAACTCCCTACAACCACGAGTGATGTTCGCTCACCCCAAACTCCATCCCTGGGCAGCTTTGAGCAAAAGGCAGTGGGACCAGAGGGGCAGGCAAGGCAACAGGTGAGAAACGGAGGGGATACACAAACCAGGTTGGAAAGCACACCCAGAGTGACCTCAGCCTACAGCACGCTGCCAGCACCGAAGGAAAGCCTTGTAATTACTGATGTGTGGCTGAACCAGCGCGTCCGTGGGTCAAGTCTCCATACGAAGCAGGTGCTCAGGCTGGGCACGTGTGGGGGGGTCACAGCCCGACCCGGAGCACTGGAAGCAAAGAGAGGGATACAGGCTCTCACTGGGATCATCTGTGCTACTGCTGTGCCCAGACTGCACCTCCTGGATAAGTCAATCGGTGCACAGCCCTGGGCAGGGCAGGGGGATGCAGGCTGGCAGGAGCTGCAGGGCAAATAGCTCTCCACCTGGGAGGAGTGAAATCAGGATGATACAGGTAAGGGGAAGGGAGATGGCATGGGAGCTCCTCTGTAAGAGCATTGACTTGAAGGAGTAGGATGGGTTTATTAGCCAGGGAAGCCATCCAAACCCTTCCTGGCCCTCCCTGCCAAGGTCCTGTAGCCTGTTAATGAATGTGCATTTCCCTATTGATGGCAATAGTGATGCGCTGCAGCTGACGGAGCTTTGGCTGGGACCTGACCCTGCAGCTGGGGACTGTGTGCAGTGCTGGGGACACAGGCTTTAGGCAGTTTTACATCCTGGGGACGGACAGCCACACAGCCAGCCTCCCTCCTACTTCCTTGTAGCACACCGCCTGCATGCCCCGTCCCGGGAACTGCAATCCACGTGGCATGTCACAGCCTCCTGGGAATTTTAAGATAACTTTCCTCCATCCCCACCAGCTGGCACTCCTCCAGACACACCAACTTCTCCAGCCCAGTCCTCAGCTCCCGGGGTGCAGCCACAGAACCAGTCCCAAGGGTGCTCCCCGAGGTCGGCACAAGCCCCCCACCCTCCTCCACCGTGCTGGAGTGTGCCGGGAAAGGCAGGGAGAGCCCTGGCACGATCTGTATTCAGGGTGGCTCTCACCCTGACAGGCAAACAGGGAGCTGCCTCAGCGCAGCAGCCAGGCTTGTTGAGAAGTCAGTTGGCAAAGCAAGGGCATGGGGGGGGCTGAGCTGGGGGGTCTGACAGACTCGGGGTCCTCCAGCCAGAGTTGCTTACACCCCTGCAAGGGTGGTGCAGCACAAACAGGGCCCCACTGCTGCCCTGGGGCTGCTGTCAACACCTCAAAGTGGGAAAATAAGGGGGAAACCATCAGAGCAGTAGGAGATCAAAACCCCTGCGCCCACGTGCAGCCTGCCTGGCCCCAGAGCTCGCAGCCAGGGAGCCTTCGGGCTGCTGAGCCCTGGGCTGCACGGGAACGCTTCGGGGGTCCAGCCCAGCAGCTGCCTCCTGCGCGCCGATGCAAACCTACCCAAACCCACCTTCCACTGGCGTTGTGCCGGCGGCAGCAGAGCAGGGCCCAAACACCGGCACCGCGCCTGATGGACACTGTGAGGCTGGGACCTGCTGCTGGCCCGGTCGGTGCCGTCACCCTTCCAGCCTGGCTGTGCGGAGCACCGTGGCCCTGCACCCCGGCCCGAAATCCAAGAAAAGGCTCATCAGCTGATAACAAACAGCAGAGCCAGTCCAGAAGAGTGGAAATCAATTCCACATTGCACTGAAGTTGTGCAGGACGTGGAGGCGAGCACCGTGCCAGGCAGCAGCGGCGTTACATAATGAAGGCAGAGAGGCTTCGATGCAGCAGAAAGTTGCATCTTGGTGGCTCCGCGGTGGCCCCGGCATCTCCTGGAGGCGGTGGGTTTTGCTCAGCCCGGCCGGGATCCCCAGGCCGTGGGCCCCGCGGTGACGAGGGCGCGTGGCGGGGCTGTCATCTGCACGGCACAGGCGGCGGCGCCTTCGGGATGGGTGTGAGGAACCTCCTTTGGATGCCGGAGCGCCGGGGTGAGGCAGGTGCCGGCTGCTACTACGGGGCTGGAGCACGGCCAGGCAGCCGCGGGCGCTCGCTTCGCCCTTTCCTCTGCCGTGCCACCCCGGCGGTGTCACCCCGTGTGATGGTGTCACCCGGCGTGATGGTGTCACCCGGCGTGGCGGCATCAGCTAGGCTGTCACCGCTGTAGCTGCATCACCCGGGGTGGCAGCGCTGCCCACCGGGCCGGTGTCACGTCACCCAGCGTGGCGCTGGCACCCGCCACCGCGGTGTCACCCGGCGGGGCCGTGTCGCCCGGCCGGGCGGGGCCCCGGGCTGCGCCCCCTCCCTCCCGAGGGCACCGCTCCCGCCCGCGCCCCCCTGCGCCGCGCCGCGCTGCGGCGGTACCGACCTGCTGCCCGCGCCGGGCCGTGCAGGGCCGCCGCTCCGCTCCGCTCCGCTCGCCGCCGCCGCGGACCACAACTCCCAGCAGCCCGGGCAGGAGGGGCCGCACCGCCCCCGCCGGGACCGCGCTGGGGCGGCAGCCTGCGGGCCCCGGGCGAAGCACCGCCCGCCCGCCCGCCTCCGCGCCCGCCCCTCGCCGCGGCCTCGGGGCGGCGCGCCGCGCCCCCGCAACCGCGCAGCCGGGCGGGGCGGGGCCGGAGCAGCGGGGTTGCGGCACCCGGGTGGGGGTCCTGCGGCCGGAGCCGCTGGGAGGGTGGGGTGCTGGTCCCCTCGGGGAGCATCCATCCCGGCTGCGGCTACCCCGGGGTGCGGGGACGCGGGGACACAGGCACCTGAGGCTGCAGCAGCTGGGATGCAGGGGGTGCAGAGGCACCGGGGTGGGGAATGGGGGTGCAGGAGGACACGCAGGGAAAACGGGCTCCAAGGATACAGGCACTGGGGGCTGCAGCCGTCAGGATGCGGAGGATGCTGGCCCCGGGACTGCTGTCCCAGGGGTGGATGCAAGAAAGGATGCAGGCGCCCAGGAGACAGGATGCTGGCTGGCTCCAGGGACACAGACTATTAAGGATGTAGCAGTTGGGATGAGCAGGATGCTGGCTCCAGGCACCCAGGGATGGAGGGACTGCAGGGATACAGGCATCTGGGGATGCAGCACCCAGGATGCAGAGGTTGCCGGTCCTCAAGGATGCACACATCTGGTATGCAGGGGACAGGAGCACCCAGGGAGGCAATGCCCAAGATGCAGGCAGCCAGGGGATGCCTCAACAAGGATGTGAGGGTGTGCTGCAGCACCTGGGATGGAGGGAAGCTGTTCCCAGGATGCAGGAGATGCTGGCCTGGGGGCACCTGGGATGCAGCACCATGGATGCAGATGCCTGGGGAGGCAGCCCCAGGGGATGTGGGCATTCCCAGGGGGTGGCAGAAGTGTGTGAGCCCCCCTCTACACTCACAGCCAATTCCTGCCACTCCAGTTAGGAGGGTCCCTCCACTAGTAAATGACAACCTGTCTGCTGGTGTCTCCTGTTCCCATTCCCGCTGCTCCAAGGTGCTTCCTCATTCAGCTGTGGGTGCTGTCGGGGCTGAGGCTCCCAGGCCATGGCAGCTTCAGCTCCTGGGAGTTCCCTTTGAGAGCCCGCAGGCAGCGGGCGCAGCAGCTGCAGAGCCCCAGCAGCCCAAAGCCGTGTCTAAAGCAGCAGTTCAGCACTTGGAGCAGATGGACTGGAAGTGCAGCCTCCCCACACACACCTGGCGCCAGCCAGTCCCACCAGCCAAAGGGGTTGGCAAAATGTTCCCTTTTTAAGCTGACCTTGCGCCCAGGGTTTGGCCCTATGGAAAAGAGGAGACCAGCTTTGCAGATTGGTCGAAGAGGAAGTAATATTTTTTGGGTGTCCCTTAACAACTTTTAAGTGCTGGTGGAGAAACAGTTTATTATGAGCCTCTCTGCTTCCTGCTTGCTTGCTTTTTTCCTCCCCACTCCATTTCCCATTCACCTAAGTGAATACTGCCAAATCCAGGGTCCCCAGGAGCACCAGTGGTCCAGCCCTCCCTCCACCTTTCCCCCTGGTGCCAGATGAGCTGCTGGGCTGAGCTAAGCGCAGGCAGAGCCCGGGTGCAGGCAGAGCCCTGGCAGCGCTGTCCTGCCCTGTGGCAGAGTGCCATGTGGAGCTGCATGGGACGTGTGTCGATGTGGGAGAAGCCCTGCCTGGTTTCACAGGTTTTGCCATCCGGTGCCTGCATGCTGCAGGTAGCCAGCCTATGGCTGCAGGTAGCTACCCATCACAGCTTGGGCTGGGTTTTAGAAGTGAAGTAAGGGCTGCTCTGCTCAGCCCCTCAGGTGTGTGCTTGCTTTGGAGCAACCTCATCCCCAGCTGCTGCAGACCTAAGTTGCACCTTGCTTTCTCTCCTGGCACATTGTTGCATCCTGTCTGTTCCTGCTGTTTCCCTGTGCTACTGCAAGCACATCCCCACCCCAGTTTGCTTCTGCAGGGCTCTGGCAGTGTTGCATGTTGCAGGGTGAAAGAAGGGTGAGTTTATTCCTTCCTGCTCTTTCCCAGACCCATCTCAGCCTCACCCCGTAGCTCCTGCCTGCTCTTGGCAGACAGCGCATCCTTCTGTTGGCAGTCACAGAGTCTGCTGGCTCTTGGCACCAGGCTCTGGACTCTCCCATCCTTTCTTCCCTCTGTCTGCCTTCTGCTCTCTGCTCCCTGTTGGGCCCCTCCAGACCCTGATCCTCAGCTCTGCTGCTCATCTTGTCTCTGTGGGACGAGCTGCCCCTGTCTTTCCTCTGCCTTTAGGATGTCATCTGGTGTTCTTCACCCTTCAGGTGTAGCAACCGCCTTCCCAACACTGCACACATTCCAGCAACCGGTCTGCTGTGCAGCTTTCCCATAGCTCCGGGGAGATGAGGCAGAATTGGAGGTCTGCAGGACTGGGGGTCTCATCCTGACTCCCTGGTGTGCATTTCCCCAGTAATACTAAGTCCACAGCATGCAGCACAGAGGTTTCTTGCAACACATCCTGCACCACCCATGCCTGCCACATGCTGAGGGTGCAGGGGCTGGATGCCTCTGCCCTGTGCTCTTCTGAGGGGCTGGCAGGGGTGCTGCGAGGGTTAATTCTGCTGCCAGCCTCCTCTTGGGTTTGTGCTTCACAGGTCCCTCTGAACTTTGGCCTCGGTGATTCCCCAGTCTGGGGAGGGTCATTCCTGGGAGGCAGGGGTGCTGGGATGGCTCAGCTGGGATCCCCTGGAGCACTGCAAGCAGGACCCCAGCCTGCAGCACCCTGAGCACCCACCCCACAGCCCTGCCTCTGCAGCCGCTCCCTTGCCAGTGCCCACAGCCATGGGGCAGCTGCGGGATGGAGGCGTGAGCCCTGCCCCGCTGCTAGCACCTGAGCACCAGGAAGGGTGACGGGGCTCCAGGCAGGGACAGAAGGGTCTGGCAAGGGCCAAGCAGGCAGCAAGAGCAGGCACAGGAACTATCTCACGGCAGAAGGGCTGGGAACAGCCCTGGGATGCACTTGGCACAGCTCTGCCCAGCGGCACCCTGGCAGGAACCCTGTCTGTGTGGCAGCCTCCTGGCTCCAGTGATCCCTTCTCCCTTTCCTGACATGTACTCCTGGGGCAGACACCACCCGGTGTCCCCCTGAGCCGTTGCCAGGATGTGGCTGCAGCCAAACCTGTGCTTGTGTTCTGCCAGGGCCAGGATTTCCCCGAGCGTTTAGGCTGGAGCTGGGACAGTGCTCCCGGGGGGGCCCTCCCTGTGCTTCCTGAGCTGAGGAGACCCACACTGCACAGGGTCCTGTTCCCTGAGTCCCCTCCTGACCAGCTTGTGCCCAGGCAATGAGCAGGATCCTCGGAGCATGGCTTTACTGCTCAGCCCTGCGTTCCTCCCTCAGCATTTCCACCTCTGGGCATTGCTGTGCTGCCAGCCCCCTCTGCCAGCCCAGCCCCGAGCCCCCTGCTCTTTCCTCTTTGATCATATTCCACCCTACTGCTGTTTTCCCTCTGCACTGAAGGGTGCCAGCGCCAGCCCCAGGGCTCTGTCACCGCTGGCACCAGTGACCACGGGCACCCCATGACCGGCCTGCCCTTAGCAGAGCCGGGGGGCTGGGGCCCCACTGGTGCCCCAGCTCTCTGTCCTTAGCATGCTTCGCCGACTGCTTTGGCTCCTGCTGAGAAATAACCCCGCGATGGGCCATGGCGCAGGAACGCAACCAAGGAATGGCTGTGTGAAATCCGGCTGAGGACTGCAAGCCCCTGCGCTGGGGCTGGGCAGGGATGGGAAGGAGGCGAGGGGTCCCTGCTGCTCTGCCCTTGAGCTCAGGTGGGTGGATGTGGGGGTCCCTTGGCTACATGACTGCCAGGGGACAAGCACACTGTGTCATCCACTCGCGCCTGCCACAGGGGAGAGGTGGGTAATGGCTGTGGCTGCTGTGCCCAGACAAAGCTTAATCTGCAGCACAAAGCGCGAGGCCAGAGATTGGTTCCTGCTTTACGTCACGGGGGAGGAACAGCAGCATCAAGATTTTTTTTTTTTTTCCCTCTTCATTTTAATTCTCTTGCAATCTCTGTCCAAAAATAACCCAAGCTTCCTCCCTCGGGAATGCTCTGCATCAGAGCCTTGGCTCCTTCGCCCCCCTGTGCATTAGCCTGACAGCTGCTAGACGAAGCTATTGTCTTATGTCACATCATAACCTTTTTAAAAAGCACGTTTGGAGAGTGCAGGATTATTTTATTGTTTCATGTGGGGAGGGGCAGGGATGGACGGGCAGCCCCAGGTTTCCCTGGGCATTTCCCAGGGTGCTGGGTGAACTGTGCATCCCTGTCCCTCCCTGCTGGCCATCGCCACTGCCAGGGAAACCTGGGACTCTGCAGGTGTCAGGAAATGGTATTTATCCTGGGATTTCCCAGTGGCCCTGCTCCTTAGCAAGGCAGTGACAGCAGCCATCCCATCACCATGCTCCCGGAGCGGGGCCATGCTTGGGGCCATCCCACAGGCAGCTGGGGTTCCCCCAGGCAGGACCCTGCCCTGTGCACACCTGATGCTTTTTATGTTTTCGGCTCTCCAGGGATGTGGCAGGGCCTGGCTGGCTTTCAGAGGGCTGCTTGGGGGAGAAACCTCCTGCAGGTGGGGGGCAGAGATGAGCCCCCACTGGAGCAGCTCAGCCCAGAGAGGCTCCCCATTTTTCCCACCTAGCCCTGAGATCTTTCTGGAGCTGTGCCTGCCTGCTCCACACTGCAGCAGTGCAGGATGCAGCCGGTGCAGAGCTGTACAGGGGCAGGCGAGGAAGCCCCCCACCCATGTTCTCCCTGTGCTTTCGGGGAGCTCCCCTGCCCCAGCCGGCACACGTGCCGTGGAGCTGCTGGGTGACAGCCTGTGCTGCAGGGTGAGCAGGGCACAGGCAGGATGGGTCCCCAAAGGCCTCCTGCCCTGAGGGGCTTTGCTGACAGGGCTCCCTCAAACGTTCTGCACATCCTCTGTGACACGGCCATGGGTCTCCACCCCAAACCTTCTGCACATCCTCTGTCCATGGGTCTCCAGTGTGGTCCCCACACCTCAGGGCAGGACCCTCCACCCGCCCCACGAGGCATCGCTGTGGCTGCAGCACGGGCAGCGCTCAGGAAAGGGATGAGGCTGGGTGTGGGGGGAGCCAGTGCTAGCTCCCGTGGGGTGTCCCGAGGAGATGAAATGCCCCCAGGGCCGTACCAACTCACCCCATGTTCCTGCAGGGCTTGGCTAGCTCAGGATCTGGCCCCTGGAAACCACACAGAGCCAAGCCAGAGGCATGCGGCCGCCATCCTGCAGCAAGGTGTGCGGCACTCGGCCTCTCCTGCACCTCTGTAGCCCCCTGCACCTGTGCAGCAGGGCCTGCCTGCTGTCCAGGTCTCTGCAAACTTATTTCAGACATTTAAAAATACAAAACGATTTGTATTGAGGTTATATTGAAAGCTAGAGCTTCCCACGGAAGTACTTCATCATGTTCAAAAATATTTAATCCCAGCAATTTTCACATTGTTCTTATAAAAACAGACATGTATGAAGGGAAATGAAATGCTTAGTACATTTTTGGCACATTTTTTTCTTTTTTTTTCTTTTCTTTTTTTTTTTAACCTTTACAAATTACAAACACACATTCATTGTTTTTAAAGGAAAAAAACTAAGTCTCAGCTGTACACTGCAGAGATGCACTAACCGTCCCAAAAACTAAACCAGCCTCCCATGGTTACAATTGCTGTTCTACAAGGACAAAAGAAGGACATCAGCAGCCAAGGACACATTGGTGGCTTCGCTGCCTGGGGGGCTGGCAGCATGGGGGGGCCTGGGGAGGAGATGGCCCTTTGGGGTCTGTGTCCCTGCAGATGGGGGGCAGCCCCACCAGTGCCTGGCTCTGGCAGGGGTGAAGGCAGCAAAGGAGTGCAGGGGATGCTGAGGCTTGAACTGGGACTTGCCTGTGATGGGCCCAGCTTTGATGAGCTGACTTCTGCCTGTTCTGCTCCCTGCAGGCTGGTCTCCCGTGCCAGAGCCTGGCCATGCTGCCTGCCTGTTATTTCTACCCCCAAAAACCTCTACCTTCATCCCCTGCCCCTCCTCATCTCCTGCCCAGCTGCGAGGCCCAGCAAGGTGCCAGCCCAGGGGGTTCGGGTGGGAGCTGCAAACCCACGGGGGTCTGGGTGGGAAGCACCAAGTGGGCTGTGCTGCCTCCATCTCTGCCTGGCACCATGCTGGTGTGGCTGCCCACACACTGGGGTAGGCAGCGGACCCTCCTGCAGCGAAGGGGAGCTCTGCAGCTGGCGGGAGTGGTAGCAAGGAGCCCAGTCCATCCAGCTTACCCTGAGATGCTACCTGGGGGCAAGGGGTGACGTCCAGCCTTTAGTGGGATTGGGGGGTTCCTGGCATGGGTCATGGCAAGTGTTTGAGGAACAACTGTTGTGAGCAAAGAGGCACTGGCTGCGGAGCTCCCCTTTGCTGCAGGGAGGCTGCGCATGGCTCCCCGGCAGTGCCCTGCTGGGCTGGGCTGCTGGGGGGCACTGGTTAGTGCTTCTCCGTAGAGCTGTGGGTCCTGGGTCACTGCCTCTCCAGCATCCAAAGCAAAATGGGAAAAGAAAGTGGCGTGTACTTCGTGTGTGCCAGGCTGTCCCCTGCTCCCCGGCACATCAAGCAGGGCTCCGCACTGGCGGGCGGCTTTCCTGAGCCACGCTCCACTTCCCCACAGTGAGGATGGTCCCTGCACTGGTGGCACAGAGGCCCCCGAGCCCCCGCCTTGCAGGTCCCACTGGGGGCTCGGGGAGCCGGGAGCTGCAGGACTGGCAGGGCTGGCAGTGCCAGCAGGACCCTGTGGCAAACCCTGCGCCTACCTCAGCTCCCAGCAATCAACTGCAGGCTCTTGCAATGGAGACATTTTTAATTTTTAACAACATCAGAACCGCAAAAAAACCCTGCACGTGTGTGGACAGTGCCAGGGGACGTGCTGCCGTGCCGCTGTGCCGGGGGGGACAGCATGTGCCCCCACACCGCCCTGGCCTCGCCGGGACCTGGCTCTGCCCCGGCTCCCACTGCTGCCTGTGCCCAGGGCTCTGCAGCACACCTATCGCAGTTTAAATAGAATAAATACAGTGAAGAAAACAGTAAAATCTTCAATAAAGAGGCAAAAGGAAAGACAACAGCAGGTCCAGGGGTCCAACCAAACTCCACGTGGTCTCTGGATTAGTTACTGAGGAAGTTCTATGAGAGCACATTAAGTTCGCAGCCGGAGACTCTCTTACCGATGTCCTTATATCGAAACTTCATATTCTCTTGTTTCCTGAAAAGAAGGAAAAGCCAGTTGAGGGCAGCAGCTGCATTTCAGGATAATCTTCCCATTCTCAGGCGGCAAGAGAAGCCCTGGGTGTCATTTTGCTCCCAGGGAAGCAGTGCCTTCCCTACCAGGACCCCGCAGCCCCCTTTGCCTCCTCCTGTCTGCTGGAGCCCAGCGGGCCCCTCGGGAGCAACCGATGGGGATGGAGCCTCCTGCCCCGTTACTCAGCACCAGGATGGCTGGACTCATCCTACTGCTGCACACCTGGCAAAACCCGCACTTCCTCAGCACGACGGTCCCCAGAGAGGAACGGGCACAGCAGGACTCACCCCTGTCTCATAAATCGGGTTGTCGAACTCTGTTTCTACTGTGATCTGGCTGTAGGGGTGGGAGTACATGAGGGGCAGGCGGAGGCTGGAGTAGTACCGACACCTGTGAGGGAGACGCAAGAGTCCCTGGGCTGCACAGCACAACCCCAGAACAAAGTACAACCACCCCCGTCCTTCCACATCCCCCCCATGCCAGCTCCCCACCAGCACTCCAGGGACCCCGGAGTGGGAGCTCAATGCCTGGCTCCCTGGGACCGTGCCCAGGGTGTGCGGCTGGCAAGGGCATGGTGATGCTGAGCCAGCCTTGGCCACGTCCCCAGGGGGCTCTGCCACCAGCCCCCCAGCCTGACTCTGCACCCCACCTTGTGAGATAGATGTACGCTCCTCCCAGCAGCAAGGAGATGATCAGCACCGGGATGAATATGGCTAAGGCCATATTTCCCCCCTCGAGCGATGTCTCTGCGGCAGCTTCTGCTACTAAAAGGACAAGATCTATTATGTTGGCATTTGCAAGCACCTTGTGATCCCCTCTCTGCCTCTGCTTCTCCCCACCCTCCCCTTGGGCTCCACACAGGCTCTGGCTGAGGGCCCTGCACAGGGCTCATCCAGCAAATGCAAGTCACTCACCTTCCAGAGCATGTTCAAAGCTGTCCTGATTCACTGGAAGAGAAATGGAGAGTTACTGCTATGTAACTGGGTTTGACTGGCTGGCAGGTGTTGGCTGCATGGGGAGCCCAGGCCCAGGCTTTCCCTGCCCCATTTGGTTCCAAGCCCTGCTGCAAACTTTCAGTTTTTAATAAGCTCTCAGTCTCCGTAAGCAGGTGCATGGGGCTGAGGGGGTTGAGCAAGCGAGACACCTGCAGGACGGCTCTGCCTGGGGTGGTGGTACCCTCCAGAGAGCCCTGCTGCCCAAGAGACAAGGTCTCCACTTATTCTCAAAGCAGTAATTAAGAACAATTAATCCCTGCAGCTTAGGCACAATGGAGGGTTCTCCAGCGTCCAGAAAGCGCACTAACCCCTCAGACCAGCACCTAGGGGGTTTCCTAGGGCTGAGCTCTTCCATCTCAGTGGGTGCCCAAGGACAGCATCCCTGCTGAGTCTGAGCAAGCCGCTATGGGAAGCAACAAAGAAAGCAAGCAAGTAGCAAGGCTTGCCCTGCACCACGGCACGGCACGGGGCCGGAGGGTTTGCTCCCCCTCCCCGGGGCAGCAGAGCTTGCTCAGCACAAGTCCAGAAAAGCACTCAGGTCTCAGATGACCTTAGCTCCCAGCTAGAGAACCGCTGGGGGTCTGCAGCCAGACGGAGGTCGCTCGGCTGTCCCAGGTTGGGGTCAGAGGAGTTGCCTGTCCCCGCACCTCCCCAGCCACCGCTGCTGTTACCTTTGCAGATGGGCAGGGGTCCGCTCCAGTGGGACGGCTGGCCCAGGATGCATTTGATGGTAACCTCCCCCATGAGTTCAAAGCCCTCATAGCACATGAAGGTCAAGGACTCTCCTGGCAAGTAAAGGCGCTTATAAAGTATTTGGTAGCCGTTTTCTGGCAATCCTGGATTATCACAGGCCAGTGACTCCTCAGCTGCAAGGGAACACATCTCAGAGTGAGCCCCAGGGCTGCCAAGGGAGAGAAGGAGCCTGGGTGGCAGCAGGGAAGCACCCAAGATCTCACCCCATCCCGCTTTCAGGTAGCTCAAAGCTCTGCTCCACCCCACGGGGCTGGGGAAGGTCCCAGCTGCAGGGCAGGGCTTCCCAGGACCCCCCAGGCAGAAGAGCCGAGCTGTGGGAAATGGCCTGAACTTACAGACACAGTGTGGGAGCCGCGAGGTCCAGATGGGTGTCCCCGTCTCGCGGCTGTAGCAGGTCAGCAATGAGCTGCCCTCCAGCACGAAGCCTGGGTTGCACGTGTACTGGATGGTGGTTCCCACCAGCAGCACCGGGTCGGAGATGAGGCGGGTTGAGTGCTCCACCTCCCCTGGGTCTGTGCAGTACATAACTGGGGAAAACAGGTTGTCTGAGAGGGGAGTCCTGGCATGGCAGCGGGGACCAGCAGCCGTACAAAGTGGTGTGTGATGTGATGTGATGTGACGTGATGTGATGTGATGGGGACAGCAGCGCGTTGCCCAGAGCACTTACTCTTTTCACAGAAGGGGGGGTCACTGCTCCAGCTGAGGTCCCACTGGCAGGTGAGGGTGTCGCTTCCCACGATGTCATAGCCCGGGTCGCACTGGTAGGTGATCTTGGCCCCTCTCACCAGCTCCGTGTGTGATGTGGTCTTCCAGCCATTCTGGATCTCGGGCAGGTCGGAGCAGGAGTCATTGCGGGACACCTCTGCAGCCAAGAGAGATGCTGGCTGTCACCCAACAAGTGGGACCCCACGGCACAGCCTTCCTTGGACCCACTGCGTGTGGACCCACAGCACTTCCCCAAGTGCCTGTCCCTCCCCGAGAGCCCTCCAGCCCCACGCACCACAAACGGCACAGCCACATCTGGCAGCCCAGTCCACGGGTGGCATCCCCTGGGCAGAGGCAAGGGGCACCACGTGGGTAACGGGCTCTTTAAAGCCTCCCCAGCCCTGACCCTACAAGTGGGCGAAGGGCTGTGCTGATGGAAAAAGAGCAGTGTCTGTGCTGGGGTCAGGACACAAAGAGCAGCCTGGGAACACCAAGCTCAGCTCTGGCTGCAGGAGCAGGAGAGGAATGGCGCAGATGCCATGGTCACGGCATGGCTGGTTTGCTCCGGTGAGGGGTTTCTGCCCTGCTTTCCCCAGCCCCGTGTCCACAGCTGAGCTCGGCCGCATGTGCTGCAGTGCACCGAGGAGGGGACCTGCAGCCTCGCAGGTGATCTGCATTGCAGATCTGGTTTGTCATAACCAGAGCTGTCAGCAGTGGGAAGAAAACACACTTGGAAGAAGTCTGCCAGGGGAAGACAGGTGCAGGGAGAGGCAGGCAGCAAGACTGCGGGCAGCCGTGGGGAAGAAGTGCCCTTCCCAGTCCTTGTCCCTTCCTTGGGCACCAGCCACCCCAGTCTGGCAGACATGGCTGCACCAAAGGACGATGCAAACAGACATCTCCAGATGTAGTCTAAGCCTCTCTGGAGCAAGGAGCTGTGATCTGGGAACATCCATCTCAGGAGCCCACCTGGGAACTGCCTTCAGTAACCTCCTTTAGGAGGAAACCTTGCTGCAGTGCCTCAGTACCATCAGCTTCTTGCCTGACAGAGAGTGCGAGTGGATCCTGCATCCCCAGTTCCAGCAATTTCTTTCCCTGTTCTTCTCTGCACGGGGGGGCCAAACTAGGGCCAACAGGGACCAAAAATGCCACTGTCTTCTTGCCAGCCTGGAAGAGGGGAGACACACAGGGACACCCCAGAGCTGTCTGACTCAGAGACCTGCAGTGAGGCTGGGGGGTTCTGCAGGAGCTCGGTGGGATGTGGAAAGAAGTGTTGGTGTCACAGCAATTCTTCCCGCTTCCAAGCCTGGCACCTGGACAACGTGGTCCAGCTGCATGTCACAGTTGCCACCTGCACTGCAGCGGCAGAGCAGGGGACACACCCAGCACCCTGCTTTTCCTACCTATGTAGTTCATGATGAATCCTTGCCCCTTCCCAAAGATGAGCCCAGCTGGGTCTGAGTGGAACTGGATGGTGAGATCGGGGCTGGAGGAATACAGCTTTTGGGGGCCGCTGCTGCCGACATACTGCCCCAGGATGTGAGCAGTGAGCTCATCCCCATCGTAAATGGTGAGGATGTCACTGTTGGTGAGGTTCAGGCTGGAAAGGAGAGCTTGGTTAGAGAGCAGCTTGGGCAGGGAGCCCAGGTAGGACACGATGGTGTTGGGCTGAAGGGGCAGCGAGGTGACTGCCTACTCCAGCACTGCAGTGCAGCGAACCTGCATTGTGGCCTGTCCTCACCCCTATCCCCCTCACAGAATCATTTAGGTTGGAAAAGAGCTTTGAGATCATCAAGTCCAACTGTTAACCCCGGACTGCCAAGTCTGCCACTAAACCATGTCCCTAAGCACCACATCTACATGGTTTTTAAATATATATTTATAAATATATTTATAAATACCAGGGATGGTGATTCCTTTTCCATCCCCATCACTGTCCCAGTCCCATCCGCATCTGCATCCCCATCCCTGTGCCATGCCCATCCCATCCCACCCCTGTCCCATCCCCAGGCAGGCTGGTCAAGCGCTGTGCTGTGGCCCGGCCCCAGCAGGCCAGCAGCGCTGCTTTGCCGGCAGCCCCCCCCCCCGCCAGACCTCACCCCGGCCCCCTCCCCGTGCCGAGTGCGGCGGCTGCTCGGGCGGGGGCGGCCCAAAGCGCCGTGACGGACCGGTACCCGCCACACCGGACCCTGCCCACGGCGTGCAAAGTGCCGTCCCCCCGCGGCGCCCCCGCCTTGCTCAGCTCTGCCCCCGCGCCGGGCGCTCCCCGCTCCCCGCCCGGGCCCGGCCAGCAGGGAGCGGTGCCGGACCGCGGATGGCGCGCGGCGGCGCGGGCGGGGCGGGGCGGGGCGGGGCACTCGGGGCGGGGCGGGCGGCGGGATGCCGGGCAGGGGGGGCAGGGGGCGCAGGGGGGGCAGGCAGCCAACCCTGCTGCAGAGCCAGAGCCAGCACCCGCAGCAGCCCCCTCCGCGCCCTTTGCAGCAGGGATGCGGCTGCCCCTCGGGCAGGAGGGGACCAGGGGCTCTCTCCTCGCTCCCAGGCGAAGGGCAGGTGATGGATGCACATCCCGGAGCAAACCTTGCCCCGCCGCCCCCCGCCCCGGCAGCCAGCCCTGCTGCCAGGCTGTTTTGCCTGCCACTGCAGTCCCTGCAGCCCCACCACGGGCTGCCTGTTCAGTGCTGGTGTTGTGGGTGAAATGATCACATCACCCCCAAAGGTGGGCACAGACTTCGCCTTCCCCTTGCTCATCCTGCTCCATCCTGGGTGCTGGTGAGGCTCAGCGGTGCTGGGGAGCACAGCCAGCACCCAGCGCTCTGCTACCTGTCAGCATAGGAGGGGCTGGGGCAGAGACACCACGTCCTCCCCTTCCCCTGGGGAAGAGGGGCAGGGGGAGAGCACTGAGATGCTGCTGACCACACAGATGATGCTGGCTCCATCAGCTTTCAGGCTGAAGTAACTTTCCCAGCGAAGCCTGGGCTCCTGCACACAGGCAGGATCCAGCCGGCCATGCATGCATGATACCTGTAAGCCCAGGCCACGCTCGGTCACTGCAGGACCCCTGCCCTTCATGTTGGCTGACTAATTCAGCCTTGTTTGGAGATGCCTGAGCTGATCCCCAAATGTTTTATTAAGAATGTTCTTGGAAGGCGCCCAGCTAATCCCCATGGCAAGCTGACATTTGTAGTAAATCTCTGCTTTCTGTCAAACATGATTTCCTCAGTGACATTTATGTCTGATGACTTCAAATCGCTTGGCCTCCAGTTCTGCTCAGCCCAAGCACCCACAAAGCTGGGAGAGGTGCACTGGGAGCTCTGACTTGTGATTTTACAGGAAGCTTTAAAATCTTGATGACTCTAAGCCCCTACTTGAAACGTGCCCTCTTGAAAATCAAAAATAGCATCAAAGGAGATTCCCTTTGCATCAGCAGCATTATTATGCCAAGGGCTCCCAGCCCGGCATTGAATCCTATATCCCTCTGACCCCCGGCATGTGCAGTGAGTGTTGCCGTGCCTGCCCATGCCTGGACAGCACAGCCAGGGCTTGCTGGTAGCTCTGCTCTGCTCCCTGCAGCTTTCCGAGCAACGTCACCGAAAGGCGCATTACCAGGCTGGTAGTCAGGAGGGGAACTGATGCATTTTGTGAAGACATGTTGGTCCCACAAGAGAAAGAAGGCAGGACACAGGAGAGAGGGCTGGGCAGAGCCTCCCTCTGCCCCTCACCCTCCCTTATTGCCTCTATCACATTCAAGCCAAAGACCGAGCTGAGGTTTCCAACTCATGGATGTCCCAGACTTTCCTAGCCCCGTACAAACCAGTTCGTGATGGCACTGTGTGTCACTCTGAGCTGCACGTGACCGCATGCTGCTGTGGCACCAACTGCCTCTGGCTTCGCTCTGGAGGAGTTCAGAAGCCATCTCAGGAACAATTAACTACTGCAATGGATGGTTTAACAGAGCTTTAAACTCAGGGAGCAGCACTGGGTACTGCCCTGGACCTCCCTCTGGGTGCCAAGTGCATCACAGGAGGTTAGGAAAGCTCCGAGGGGGAGAACAGGGAAACAGTGCGGGTCCTTGGGGCGAGGGGAGCGGAGATACTGCTCCAAAGCAGGCTGAGCACTGGCAGGGCAGAGATAGGCACCAGGGTCCTGAGCTACTCACAGCTGGATGTCCAGGAAGAGCCGCTTCTCCTCGCCAACGTGGATCCTCCAGATGCAGTCCTCCCCCTCCGCATAGGGCTCCGGCCAGTTTGGGGACAGGATCACCCCGGCCACGGCAGTCAGCTCCCCGCCACACATGGCTGTGGGAGCAAGAGGCAGGCAGGGCTCAGCCGTCGTTGGCACACACTACCCAACATTGCCCCACGCTGCAGGGACTGACCTCGGCACAGCGGCTCCGTGTCATTCCAGTATGGGTCCCGCATGTTGACGCACTCGATGACAGCGGGGCCCTGCTCCAGGGAGTGCCCAGGGTCACACGTGAACTCCACGGTGGTGCCCAGGTTGTAGGTGGGGTCGGAGGTGGTGAAGTTCCCATTCTGGATGTAGGGCTCGTAGCAGTGGCCACGCTCGAAGGCTGGAAGAGAGCCCCCCGTTAGCCATAGGGGCATGGAGCTGGCTGGGGGACGCGCTGCCTTCCCCCGCTCCTCACACACTCACCTCTGGGGGTTTGTTAGATGAGCCCTGCGCTCTGCTGCTGGCCCCAGCTAGAAACCCATCCCTCCAACCCTGCCGTGCACGGATGGCCTCTTCCACAGCGTATTTTACAGGCAATTAGGATTAACAACAGTTTATCTGTCCTGAGCCATGAAGGCTTAACCAAACCCCACTTCCATTGTGTATCACCAACAGTAACACTCACTGTGTTGCCAGTTGCTGTATTTGCTGAGCAATCCACCCTGGGATTACTGCGTTACTGAGCTTGCTCAGAGGTGTGGGGCTCCTGCTGGACTAATACAGCAGCACAGGGACAGTGGCACAGCAGAGCACCATGTTTGCCCATGCCAGGGGCAGCCAAGACCCTTCCTACAGCTGTATCCCTGTTAATTGCCCAAACATCCTGAGGCACGGGATCACTGGCTGAGGCCAGCCTGCTGCTTTCAGGGGTACCAAAATGAGAGCACATCACCTTCAAAGCGTATGTTGAAAGACGTGGCAGCCGCGGGCTCCTCCGCGAGGAAGTCAATCCTGATGGAGGAGCCGTCACTGATCACCCCTTCGAAGGGCACACTGTCGGCACGCAGGGAGTCATAGAGGACGGCAGACTGGTTCGTGTCCCCGCTGTACACCACCATCCTGCACGGGAGGACACAGTACATTACATGGGAGAAGTGTCCCCACACACCCCCAGAGCATGACACAGCCCCCCTCCTCACCAGCACCCGCTCTCCAGTGCTCCCAGAATATGGCATTTTAAAGAAATTGTGCAAACAAAAATTCACCAGCCAGATAAGTCTCTTTTACTGTGTCATAAACAGGGGCTTTATTCTTTGACTTTACTACAAGCCATAAACCTGCTTTACTGCCTGTTACCAGACTGAATGTTAATGCTGCTTAAACACAAGCATCAGCACCATAAGCGTGGGCTTTGCTTTACGGATGCTGATAGCATGGGTTTTGCAGTTTCTTGTGCCATAATGCTGAGCTGTGCTGGGCATTGGGTATTTGGGGGGAGGAAAGGAGGGGTGTGACACAGCACACTGCATCTTTCCAACTGCTAGTGAGATCAGAAGACCTGCAAGATCCCCTGGCACAAAGTGCAGGGCCTTGGGAAGCACAGGCTGGTGCTCTGTGCCTGCCTCTTGCAGCTCTTTTTGCTCCCAGACCTGTGGTGCCTCTTGAGTGCCTCAACATCTGAACCAGCACCCTTCTCTGCCACCATTGTCACCATCCTCTGGCTGGCAGTCTCCTCCATGCTCCACCCAAGCTTGGGTCGGTGCTGCCTCCCGCAACACCTGCAGCTCGGCCACGGGGGAGCAGGACATGCAAGGTGGGAGAGCTGCGACCAGCTGGGAGCTTCCAAGCTTTGGTATATTTAGCACCCAGCAAAGCACCCTGCTCCCCACGTTGGGCAGAGCAAAGCCCTTTGCCAGTCCCCGGGGTGCAGGGAAAGGGCTCACTGCAGACCTCACTGCTGGCCGGCAGCACCTGGGCCAGCACCAGGGCTCTTGGAGCCTCACCTGTCCTTCTCAGTCAGCAGGAGCTTCTCGAAGTGCAGGTGCAGCTTCTGGCCCGGGGGAGCCCCGATGGCCCACACACAGTACATGCTGCTCGATTGGTTCCCGGTATAGCTGGGGGAGAGGACGCGGCCGATGGTGGCATTGTGGACCGTCCCGCCACAGGGCGCTGTCAAAACAGAGCACAGTCCTGCTGTGGCGGGCAAGGAGGCAGGGCAAGGCAGAGGGTACAGGCAGGCATTGCACCCAGGGCTTCGAACCCCTCTGCTGATGCCTGCCCAGCTCTTCTCAGCAGATTTTAATGCATGAAGCTCTTGCCTGGCTTGGCTTTGCTCCGTTTTATGCAATCACATATATACTCACACATACGCATAAAATCTACTATTTCCTTTCCCTTACCTGCCTAATTAGAACACAGATTCTGCTGCCACTGACATGAAAACCTGCAGTACCTCAGGCTGCACTGTGTGCAGGAGCTGGGCATTGCTTTTGCTGTCTCCCAGGACTGCATTCAACTCATGGTACAAAGAAACTCTTAATTTTTTTCTTTGGGTACCCCAGTTTTTCCTAGCACTGAGGCTAGCTAATGAGGAGCGTACCTGAGCAGATTGGCTCTGGGCTGCTCCAATGCGGCCTCGATGCGTTGATGCACGTGAGCACCCTAGGACCCTGCAGCTCATAGCCCAGGTGACAGTGAAAATGAGCAATTCCACCCGAGTGCAAATCCATCACAGTGACGTCTCCAAAGTCAGGTCTCCGTGGAAAGTTGCAGCTCAGCATAAACACTGGAACAAGCACACACATTGGAATTTAGGGCTTGTCTGCTCAGAGCCATCCCGCAGTCAGCGGGGGGAGCACTGAGGACATACGTGCTGGATGTGCCCATGCTGCCAGGGACAGACCTCACTGCCAGGTGCCAGTTGCAGAGCACCGACAAGCCACCATGCTGCTGCTACTCCACCTGTTACTGCTTTTGCCCAGACCCAGTTTCTATTTTAAAAATCATTTGCTTGAACTCATTTATTTTTTATAGCTCTTCAAGGAAAAAAATAGACTTGCAGTCTGAGCCTGTGCAGGAGAGCTGCTGCAAGGGGACAGAAAGGGGGCAAGGCGGGTGTGAGGAGCACAGCCAGTGATGGGGTCTGGGACATCGGTGCACATTGAACACATTGAACCCTCTGCTCTGGGCACAACACAGGGTGCTGCTCGAGCCGGCCCTGCCGGCAGTCTGAGCATGGGCACGCAGTGAAACAGGAGCCCAGCTGGTCTGTGGGGACAGAGCCCAGCATCCTTCCACCCCTGCAGTCTGGTGGGGCTGAGCCCCACGGCACTGACACCCCATCCCATCCCCACTCGTGCACCCACGTTGAGGAGTCACCTACCCTGGTAGTGGAGCTGGAAGGTCCCTACCACCTCATCCTGGAAGGTGCGGAAGTAGACAGAGATGGTATTGGTGGGGCTGCGGATCACCTGGCCCTCCACCAGCAGGGTCTGGTTGGCCAGGACCACAAGGGCATCGCCGTCCACCCCACGGATGGAGAGCACCTCTCCGTCTGACAGGTTCACGCTCTTCACCTGGGTGGGAGCAAAGACCCATGAGCCGGGGTGAAGGTGGGGGACCCAGCAGGGTGCTAAGTGGGTGGTCGTATCCCAGCCCTGGAACACACACAGTATTTACAGCCACAGAGCATCACACCTCCACAGCCTTCCCTTTGCACTGCTCTGAGCGCTAGGGGCTCAGTTGCAGACAGGAGCTGCTTGTTCAGCAGAGATGGAGCAGTGTGTGCCCTGCATGAGGCCGAGGGACCCCATGACCACTGACTGACCCCTTCTCTCTCCCCTGGGACAGCGGGTGCAGGCAGCTAGAGCTGCTCACTTGAGATGCGTTTTGAAGCTGGATGCTCCTGTGATGCACAAGTTGACCCACATCTGCTTCCCTGCTGAAACTGGGGATTTGGGCAGGAGGGTAGAAGTGGTAGAGGGTTAGACAGGAGAAAGATGGAGGGGTGCCATCAGTCACTGGTGAGGGTAGCAGTGGGGCCCCAGCTCCACCCGCATCAGCTCTGGGAGCAGACCTGCATCTCGGGGCACCACAGCACGGAGCGTGGCCATGGCCTGGGCTCATTGGTCCCAGCCGGGGCTGGGCTGCCCGGCAAGCTCTGCAACCAGACTAGGTACTTTTGTAGGGCTCAGTGCTCACCATCCACCCTGTGCACCAGGGATGCTCCCCAGGTTCCCTCATCCACACCAGGGAATGGATGGGGAGTCACACGGCAAATGCATATAATGAGCAGTCTCAAAAAGCTTTAATTATTATTTAGAAATAGCTGAAAAGTAACCTCACATTTGCATTTCATGTCCATTTAGCTTAATAAATGAGCTCATATTTCAGCAGAAAGATGCTCATCAGATCATTTGTTTCCTTAAGTGTGAGGACCAGGGCTCTATATTTAGCACGCACCACAGCCTTAGCCCGTAATTGCAAGCGCTCCCGATGATGTTGTGACTAGAAGGATTTGTTGCTGTTATCACAACCGTGCCTGTGGGGATGCACCCAGCTCCAAGGGCCACCCGAGCTGCATGCAAAGCCACCCACAGGACTTGGCATCCTCTGACCTTCTGCTGGAAGGAGGGAGATTTCCTCAGGAGAAACAACCCCAAGCCTGTAGAGTACCTCCCTGCCTGCCCCAAAGGTCCATGAGCCCTGAGCGGTGCCTGGAAAAGCTCGGTCCTTGCTGCGGGGCTGGGCCAAGTAGCCCCCACTGGGTTAGAGTATGCCTGGGTTCACCCCAGCGCACACTCTTAACCCAGGAGGAGCTGATTTTGCCTTATTTTGCAGCAGTGTTCTGGGTTGCTGTGGAGTCTCTGGTCCTCACTGCAGGGAAAAGCAGCCCTCAGCTGTCGCAGGTGCTGCGCAGCGTGTTGGAAACACGGGCCAAGTGCATGCCCTGGACCCCAACCTGCCCCAGGTAATTTCTTCTTCTCCAGGTTTTGTCCTGAAAATGTGCCTCCCCAGCATGGTGTGCACACATTGTGTCTGGTGGGATGGCTCAGATCTAATTAATAAATGAAAGGATGTTATTGGGGATGAATTATTTTGGAGCGTGGGACCCAGGGATGCTAAGTGGGCTATGTACAATGCTAGTGACTTCCCCCCCAACTCCTGCTGGGGCAGAGTTTTGCTTCCTAAGCTGGGTTTGAACAACTGAAAAGACTTTTACAGGGTATTTCTAACATATTTTGTTCTGAAATCGCTTCAAGAAAAACCTGTTCTCCAGCTAGCTTCCTCCAGTGATAACTAGCATCAAGCACGCTCTTTACCACCGAATCACTTCCAGAAAGCGGAATGTTCAGGTGCCTCTGAGCACCTGATCGCAGCTGGGCTGCTCTGCTCACTCGCCCCAGTTCTGCTGCTGGGAAGGGGTTTCAGGGGAGCAGCTCAAACAAGCAGAGCTACACAGAAGAGAGGGAGCTGATGAACGCTGCAGCATTTCCCTGGCCCTTCACAGGGTGCTGTGGGGTGGGGACACTGCTCTGGTCTGCAGTCAGCCTCCCTCTCCTGTAAACCCAGGCTTGGAGGAGCCTGGAGCAGGGGTGTCATTGCAAAGGACCCGCCGTTCCCGTGCCCGGTAGGCAGGCAGGCATCCTCAGACCCCGTCTGCTCTGGAGTAACCGGCAGGTACAGACGGATGCAGTGGCCTCGTGCCAGGGACTGTCAGCCGCTGTGAGAGGGACCATATGTGTGAGCTCCTGCCAGGGGCTGGGGAGGACAAGTTCTTACTTTAATCAAAGACTGCACCGATGTCAGCTCCTAAAGAGTCTGTTGGGAAGACAGGAGGGATCCTTGCTTCAGACTGCCAGCCTTGCTCACCCACTAGAAAATCTCTTTAGGGAAATTCTATTTCCTGCCAAGAAGATTCAAGAATTTTAAAAATAAGTATAATTTAACTAAGCATTCAGAGAGCCAACTGCTCTGCAGCTCCCAGGGCTGCGATGGCGTGACCCAGCTGGTGCGGGGGCAAGCAGGCTTTCTCCAGGATGCTGCGAGGGGCTGCCAGCAGCGAGCCAAACAGGGACCCCGAGCTCTCACATGGCCCTGGGAAGCCCCCAGCACCAGGCAGGTTTGCTGGCAGCCTTCCCTGAGACTATGCCTGATATCCAGGCTCTGAGCCTGCTCCTCACCAGGGACAGATTTTCCCTACAGCAAGCGAGGGTCTCACTCCAAAGGGTGCAAGGGAAGGAAGCGGAGGGTCCTCACGGCCCCCTGAACGGCTCCCAGCACCTGCAGGAGCAGCCCCAGGGCTCTGGACTCCTGGTCTCAGTTTCAGTGTAGGGCTGCAATGCTGCATTGGGAGGTGACCCCCATGCAGCACCTTCCTTCCCAGGGGCAGCTCTTTTCTCCTGCACATGCCTTTAGCAAGACGCAAGGGGCAGCACTTTACCATCAGTTGTTCTGCCCTTCCCAAGCTGCATTCTGAATCCTGGGGGAGACCTTCCAGGACATCCTCACATCCAGCGCCAGGCAGGACCTGCTGAGACTACACACCACTTGTGACAGGGGAGTGCACCAGCCCAGGCTCCATGCAGAGCCTGGTCAGCCCAGCTCCCCAGGCCACGCAGCACCTGCACAGCTCTGCTCTCCAGCCCAGCCTGGCTTCTCCCACACCAGCAGCAGGTCTGGCCTCCAGAGCTCCCAGTTCAGACCCAGCAAAGCCACATGAAAAAAGGAGTCCCCCATGAGTCACTTCTGCATCACACCATCGTGGCAGGAGAGCTCAGCCCCACTCCTCCTCACAGCAAGGCCTCCCCTGCCCATCTCCCTTACAGGAGCTGTGAATTAAATCCAAATCACTTAAATGTTAACCAATTATCCACATCACAGTGAGGCAGCTGAGGAAGTTGCACTGCGTTACTCCAGCACTTGCCCAATGTAATTAGCCTCGGAGCCACTGAAGCTTGCAGCTCTTGTACATGTGAAGTAATTAAAAAGCAATGGAAAAGAGTTCATCAGCACCAGGCAAAACAAGGGGGAGCAGCAGGAGGTAATGGCCATCTCACACGGCTCCGGCATGGGCATTGCCCTCAGTCAGGCTGACACATCAGGGGCAAACAGTGGTACACACCATCCACCACCTGCTCGTGCTGGCTAGTGTACTCCTTACTCTGCTTGCTGGACCTGTGAGCCATCCCTGCAGTCACCAGTCCTCCCTGCCACCTCCAGTCCCAGCCCTTCTGGTAGGAAATAATGCAGAATTAGGACTGCCACCTTCCAACATGACTGTGCTAATTACTCCCCAAAGTGCAAGCAGAAGAGCAGCACAGAATGGAGCCATTGGTTTTGGTTTCCAGGTGGGGAAACTGAGGCACAGCGCCTGTGCACTGCCTTGGGTCCTGGCACCTGGGAGGGCAGGCAAAGGTTAAAGGTAGCCCAAACCCCATGGTTTGGCCCATTAATGGCCTTTCCGCTGTGCTGTGCCCCATTTCCTCAGCCCTGGGGCAAGGGGCTGGTATGCTGCTGGGGGCTGGTTGCATGTGGGGCTGGCTGCCAGCCCGCTGTTCCCCCACAGCCAGTGCCAGCTCAGGTGGGGATGCCTCCAGGTTCAGCTCTCTCGGCTGCCAACCTCCCATGCTGGTCTTGCAGGCTTGTCAGGAGCAGCTGGGCACGAGTCCTTACAGCAAAGCCTGTTTGTGATGGTGGGGAAAAGTCCCAACCGTGGGACCAGAGCTTTCTGCACCAGCCCCACTGGTCAGGGATGATGTCCAGGGTGGACCTGTTGTCTTAAAATCAGGTTTGCATGCAAACACAGACAATGTTTCTGCACTACACTGCCTCTTCCATCAGCATGTATTGTGTGCGACATCCTTTGCATGAACTAAAGAGGGGATAAATCTGTTTGTCTTGCTTGCCATGAATGCTATTTCTAGCTTCTTTGGGACATAAATCATGTCACTGCTGCCGCCTAAGTGGTTAAAAAGCCTTCTGTAGAGCTCACTGCCTGCACCGCAGGTCAGGCACTCGCTGATGCTGTCATGCTGGAGCACATCAGTCCTTGTCCATCCATGGGCACCTGCGGAGGGACCCTGCAGCAGCTGGAGCAGCAGGGCAGGGACTGGCAGCCCCCTTCCCTCCTTGATAATCTCTGCTGAGCTGCTGCCAGCCCTGGGGCAGGGCATGGGCAGGCACTTGCTGGGCTCAACCGAAGGCAGCAGCTCCGGGTTGCTCAGCACCACTGCCTGCAGCCCCATGGCCCACCCTCCTCCAGCTCTCCCCAGTGTCCATGAGCCGGGGGGCTCAGCCCTGCCCAGCTGCCCACAGGCATCTCGGGCACCCCAGGAGCTGTTGCCAGACTGGCTGCTCAGTCCAAGCTCAGCCAGCTCCAGCTGAGACCATGCTCAGCCAACGCAGACCTGTTGTTGTGGTTTAATTTGTCTGCAATGCTCAGAAGCATCAGCAAAGTGAAATCCAAAGCTTGGGGGGTGGAGAGGCTAATTTTACGCTCCATTAAAATCTTGGTTTACAATGGAGCGAGGTCAGGAGAGGTGTCACCTGATGGATTATGGACGGAGGTGAATTTGCAGCAGAGCAGCCTATGTTTAGCACCCTGCGAATTTGGGAAGACCAGCTCCCAGGGCAACCTCCCCAGTGGGGCTTGCTTCCACGGAGGCACTTGTGCCATGGTGGTCAGCCTCTTGTGTGCGCCCACCAGAGGGATGGCAGGAACAAGCTCACTGGAACTACTACTCCTTTTAATGCACATTCTTAATTAGACAGAAAATTTAATGGTTTTTAATTGAATGCAAATGGTGACATGGGAAAAATGCAAGAACAAGAAAGGACTGTGCACCAGAGCCTGGAGACCATGGACTGATGGTGTTTGAAACATGTCAAGGCCCCTACCCAGCACGCTCCCAGCTTTGTAGGCTGTGGGATGCAGCGTTTCAGGGAGAATGGATGGAGCACATCTGCCTGGGCCAGACCCCCATGCTCTGATGGGTTTGCACAGCACCAGCACGGCGGCAGCCCTGGCACGGGGTGTGCTGCACCAGCACCAGCCGTGCCCACTGCTTTGTGCTCCCATGTGTGCCAGCTCACAGCATTCACAGACGCCTTCCTACAGAAATTCAACCCTGGCCTGGTACTGCAGCATGCATACTTGCTGCTGCTGGGGTTTGCTGCAAAATGCCTCCTTGTCGGTGTGGCTTTTACCCTTCAGTTGGCAGGGATGTGGCCCTGCTTTGGTGTAGGGGCTGTTTGTCAGAAGCCATCCAAAGCAAGTGCTGGCTGGAGAGGGGGCTTGGGCTGCCCACCCAGAGCTCCCCACCCCTCGGGGCTGCCTGCACACCTCCAGTAGGCTGGGGGGTGAGGGCAGGGGGCCAGTGGCTATACTGCAGACAGCTGCTGTGGCTTAGCCCCTTGCCATGAAGGCTTTTTTGCAAACAGCATGCCAGTGCCTTGTTGTTAAATTAATTGCATGGCGTTTTAATGCTTTGATCGTTGCTGATGTTCAGGATGCACCAGTTCCCATACACAGTTTATTTATTACATGGCCTAAGAAAAATATACTTTTTTTCCCCAGGAAGGGTTTTTTTAAGCAAGTGCAGGTGCCTGGGGCAGCCATAACCAAAGCTGTGTGTGCTTTGCATCATTTGCTGCTGTGGAGCAGGGGGGTTGGGCCATGGCGATCCCCTCACCGACGTGCTTCTTACCTGGAGCTCAACGCCGTAGCCCGTGTAGACGGTGACATTGTAGGTGCACTCCAGGTAGCTGTGCAGGGGCAGCGGGGGGTAGTCTGTGGAGTCGATGTAGCCCTCAGGGTCATGGAAGCTCATGCTGCAGAGAACTGGGGGGAAACAGTGCATCAGCAATTGCCCGGGGGAAACGGCTCACCCAGCAGCCCCCTCCCATGCCCAGGTGCTCCCGTTGCCCTAAAACCCAGCACCTGGGTCCTGGCTCCAGCGGCCACCACTGCTGAAGTACAGATTTTAGGCAGCCCCATGAACCCTGGTGGTGCCACCGGCACCGCAGACAGCTGCTCCCCATCAGTTGCCGTTACATGCCCACGCTCCCCGGCCCCGTGCGGGCAGCATGGCTTACCTGGTGTGGGCTCCGTGGTTATGACAGTGGTGGTGATGATGGTGGATGTGGTGGTTTCTTGGCTTTCTTCTGACGCAGAGCCGTGCACCTCTCTCTCTCCACTGTTTGTCCAGTTAACAGTGGTGCCGTCAGGAGCCATTGTCGGAGCCTCACCGGCATCCCCCATGTTGTTGGGTAAGGGCTGCAGAACCGCTGGTGGCAGCGTGGATGGGGAGATCTGCAGTGCGGGGGGGCTTGTGGTGGCCTGGCCCCCCCAGGGCAGCTCAGGGGGGCTCTGCTCCACATCCCCTGCCCCGGCCGCTGCCTCTGCTGGCACATGCAGCTCTTGCGTGGCTGTGGGGAGCCTGGAGCCCAGCAGGCTGGCTGGAGAGGCAGCCCTGGGGGACCCTGGCAGGGTGGGCTTGGGTCTTGGGTGCTTCCTTGCCATATTTACTTGCTTTAGAGTAGGTGTTTTTTTCTTAACAGGGAAAGTTTGTTTTGCATCAGTGTCAGGGGCAGCGGTGGGTGTTGGCGGGATGTGGCTCTGCAGCAGCAGTGTTGCCTCCTCCGCTGCCGGCTCGGTGCCTTCTTTCGCAGCTGGCAGCAGGTTGAGGGAGGTGGCGTGCCCAAGCTCTCCGGCTCTGCCAGCCAAACCTGTGGTGTACCTGAGCTCCTCAGCTCCGCCGACCATCTTGTCCATCAGCTCATCCACAGCAAGAGGGTCTGGGCTGGTGGGGACCAGCGCTGTCCCTGATCTGCCGTCTGCAAAAAAACGGGGAAAAGTGGGACTTGGGCAATTCTGGGCATGAAATTGTAACTGTGGCAGTGGCACGAAAGCAGGCCCCTGAGGAGCTGTGGCTGATTGAATGCCTGCTGCTCTCCCAAACGGGCTCATTATAGGAAAGCAATCATAAGTCTGCACCAATTCCCTGAAAGTTTGGTTTTTGCTGAAACTCGGTGGCCTTATCTCACCATTTCAGAGCTGCTATTTGGTCTCTTTATCTAGAGGTCACTTTTTCAGAGAGGTTCACCCGCCCCTGCCGAGTTTGTTGCTCTGGCTCGGTCTCTGTGAAAAGCCTTTATTTTTGCAATTGTCATCAGCAAATATGGTTATTGCAAAGTGCCTGATTAGGCCACGGCTCTTTCCCATTGTCTTCCCCACGCTGCTGCCTGGCGGGGAACCGACGCCGATTAACCGGCTTCCTCTGGCATCCTGCACCAAAACACCACCTGCTTCTGTAAAGTCTCTCCTTAGGCAGCCACTAACCTTTTGTGTTGGGCAAAGCGATGGGCAGGGAGGAAAGAGTAATCAAAGCTGCACCGCCACCGCTTTGGCCAGGGAGTTTAATTGCATGAGGTACAGATTTATTCACCACCAATGGGTCTGATTGGGCTGTGGTCCATGGTGTAAAATAAGCTGTAAGCAGTGCCGTGGCTCTGTGAAATGCTGCAGAGAGGCAGAGTGTCAACATTTTCCATGGAAACAGCAGTTGCCAGGGAAGGTGTTTAATGCACAGTACTTAAAGACTGTAATTCCAGCCCCCTCGGCTCCCCTGGGAGGGTTTGGAGTCCCTGAAACATGGGGTCTCTGCAAGTCCCCAGCCCTGCTGCTGGCCCAGGGCTGCCTGGGCATGTGCTCCCATTCGCGACTGCAAATGAAGGCATCGATCTGCTTGGAAAAGCAGTTCAAGCTGCTGCGATGTTCCCACAGGGGCAGCCGGGACATGTGCCTGCCACAGTGCCAGGTCTCTGTGGGATGGAGGACCAGAGCAGCAGCCAGGGTTTCTGTTCCAAGCAGATTCCAGCAAAGTGGGATAAACCTCTGGCTCAACCTGGGCAATTCATTGCAAGTAGTGTTAGAGATACTTGAAACAAAAGCACAGTGCCGGTGTTAAATTTGACTTGAATTTTGCATTTCAAATTCTACTAATTAAGGTATGACCAGAATGAAAAGGAAGAAAGGAATTTTTGGATATGAAACCTGAAACACAGGGACACTGCTGACTGATTGCTTTGGAGGAGTACAGTTCCCCCGGACTCCAACTGCTGTTTACATCACCCTGTGATTTTAATGCCTTTCAACTTCTGCTTCTGATGCCTTAGCATTAGTTTTGTGGCTGCACAGCCATCGAGTGCCATGCTGGGCAGGCCTCAGTGCAGCCTGGTGCAACAGTGTATTTACAAGGGCTCTGCTGGTACGGGATGCTTTAGCTCCTCAGCCCTAAGCACAGAAGTGTAATCTCATTGCAGCTAACTATGTGAGTGCTGGGGCAGAGCTGAGCAGAGAATGGGGAAGCAGGTGAGGATCAGTGAGCTGGCTTGGCTTTGCTCTGCAGCGTTGCCTGGGCTGGGGGAGCTGGTGCTCCTCCTGCCCTGTGTGGGCACATGCAGTCAGCCACCCTCCCCCCTACCCTGCCCAAGTATTTTGCACAGAGGACTCCCGACAGGGAAGAAAGTTGTAGAGGACCTTAAACCTGCCTCGGCGGTGACACCGCAGAGCACGGCTGCTTGTTATGCTGCTCATGATCCCCAGCTGCGCTGCAGCTCCCCCAGCGTGTTTGTGCCATCCAGCTGTGGCCTCTCATTACACATTTAAGTGCTGATCCTACAAACACTCGGGTACCCGCTCTGCTTTCTGCAGAGGTGTGCACTTGCTCAGAACTGACTTGCATGCATAACGCTCAGCCCCTGCATTGTTTGAATGTGCTGGATCAGGGGCTTTACAGGACTTGGGCTCATACGCTGTAAGGTGAAAGCACCTGCCCAGATGGACCAGGGACTCGGGCAGTGTCACTTCCACATGTACCAGCGCGAAAAGGGACCGACAGTGGCAATGGAGTGGCAGAGTCTGGCTTTGCGTGTCCCAGTGATCCCTGCCAGCTCCCTTTATAACCAAGCAGTTATTCTTGCTGTAGCTTGTGCAAGGATAAGCACTGGTCGCTGCTCCAAATGGTTGCTTTGCAGAAAAAGCAGCCCAGTGTCACCCTTGGGGAACACGCTGAGGGACAGGGGACATCCTAGCTGCTAATGGGGCAGCTGCTGCCTGCAGGGCAGGAGGGACAGGCACATGCAGCCTGCGCAGAGGGAAACAAGCAGCCTGCTGAAAGTTGACTTTGCTCCATCTTCTAGAAAATTGAAGCAGTTTCTGGCAAGAATTGAAGGTA
Source organism: Falco punctatus (assembly GCF_963210335.1). Lineage (NCBI taxonomy): Eukaryota > Metazoa > Chordata > Aves > Falconiformes > Falconidae > Falco > Falco punctatus. Next base: position 99,473,653 of record NC_137580.1, read on the forward strand.
AAGGAGCACAACAGGGAAAGGCAAAAGCTGGGAGAGTTAGCCTGAAGGATGAAGCTTCCCGTATCTGCTTGTCCAAGGCTGGAGCTGTACTTTTGTCCAGGTCTGTGCAGTGGGTGTACTGCAGGAGCGTGGGAGCCTTCCCCTCGGCCACGGGTGGGCTTGCCTCTCCTCTCGCCGGGCTGTTCCAGGGCAGTGTCAGAGCTGCTCCTGCTCCTTGGTCCCAGAGAGCCCTTGCACATGCTGCTGTTACCCCGGCTGGTCCTTAGCCCCAGCTCCCTGGGACAGCCGGTGCTGTGCCCATGCCCGCCCCAAGCCAGCAGTGGGTCAGCCAGCCCCAGCTACCGAGGGCTACCAGGCCTCTCCTGTTCGGTTTCCCCTGACTTAAAAAATTCTTTAATTAGCAGTGGTTCAGCAAATTCATTAGCTGATTCCCTTAGCACATTAAGAGACATTTCACACATGTCATCCACAACCACGGGATTTGTGTCAGCTCTGAATAATCCCCCCTGGCTTCCCCCAAGGAGGGTGGGTGCCTCGTCGTCCCCACCCACACTGCTGGTGGGGCAGCCCAGAAACACCCACACCCTCTGCTTGTTTTTGAATGTCTCTGTTTCCCTCTCCATCCTGGTCCTGGTCTGAGACTGGCCTCCATGGGCATCCTGCCACAGGGTGATGGAGGGAATCGGTCCCCAAGGCAGTGCTAGTGTCAGCTCCTTCTGTGACAAGTTTTCCACGGTTCTCATGTGCTTTAGGCTTCGTCTCCCACCCCAAGCCTGGGATGGATGGATGGCAGCTGCTCTCCCAGTGCCGCTGGTTTGGCCAAGGCTCAGCTCATTGGTTTTAGTGCTCTGCAGCAAAATGGTTTCTCCATTGCGGGAGAAGATGGGGCTGTCAGGCAAGGAGGAGGCAGCACGGCCCTGGGAGGTGAGGGTGCTCACTGACCGGTGGGATGTGGTGGGACATGGTGGGACACTGGGCCCACAGTGGGACAGTCAGGGTGTTCCTGCAGGAACCTGAGACCTTAAAGCTGGTGTGTTACCAGAAACAGCAAACCAGCATCCTCAGGTTATTTGTCACATGAACTCTAATTCTTAACGGATGTTGCTGTTAAACCATATTTTATGCTTTCAGAAAGTTGACTAATTTCTTATTAGATCCTTTGCCAGTATGCATTTAAACGATTCTGTCCTTAACAAAGCATGAAATAAAACACTCTGTATAGTGAGTCTGTAATGAGATACTTAACATGCTTTAGTTTGTAAAGGGCAAATGTGTACTTCAGGGAAGCAAAGAATGCAGCCAGGCTGGAGCAGGGAGATGGAAGCACAGGGGGCCCCTGGCATCAGTGATTAATAAGGGCATATTTCACATTACCAGAAAGAGAATTGATTAACAATCTTAATTCCAGATTGCATTGCCACCCCCAAACCAGAGCTGTGCTCCAGCATGTCCCCGTGGTGTGGGCTGCCAGCTCTGCCTGCTGCCTCCCTGGTGCTGCCAGACCCTGGTCCCAGCCCATGTGCCTCGGTGCTGCCCCATGACCCCCCCGCCCTGGAACAGCCGCACGCCCCCTACTCGGCTGGCTTTCCTCCGCTCACTCGTGCCTGGTGCCTATCGCGGGAAGGGAACCCCCAGCTCTGCCCTCCCAGCGGGGCACACGGAGTGGGTGTTGCTGCCCGCAGAGGTGAGCTCCCTTGCCCATGGCCTCTCCAGGGTGAGTAAGGCTTTAGGAAAAGCAAACAGCAGGAGAGGCAGAACTGAACATCCTCATCCTTAAGGAAGGGTTGCAGTAGGTTTCCATATTTGATATTAGGATAAGGGTGGACTTTGGTAAGATACGTTCCATGCTGATCTGAATGCAAACAGCCATCCTCCCACCTCCAGGGACTACAGGGTAAGCATGGGCAGAGATGAGGTTTGAAATTCCCCAAGCACCTTTCGCGCATTTCTATCCAGGAGCCAGCGCAGGACCATGGGGGTCTGTGGCTCACACTCATCTCTGGAAGCTCTGCAGCCCTTCTCCACTCCCAGGAGCACAGCAGTGCAGCCCACCCACCTAAATCCACTGGAGTGCTAAATAAGCCATTGGGGATTTGTGATCGATTCTGTAGATTTAATCTGAGTTGCTTTAGCAAAACTATTATTGTAATGGCAGGCAGGAAATGTCAGCACAGGTCGGTTGCTTGGGGAGCCTTCCTAGCCGGGCTCTCACCCTCTGCTGCCCACTGCCAGCACAAGCTGAGGCTGCTTAACGTCACCCAGTGCTGCAGGGTGCCCAAGCTCCCTGCCACCACCCCGGGCCCTGGCAGGCTGGGCTGGGGGTCAGGGCAGGCAGAGCAGGACCTGTCCTGGCGGCCAAAATCCAACCAGTTCTGCACAAGCAATCAGTCTAGAGACACTGAGCTGGTGGAAATGATTGCGTTTGACCTTGCTCTAATCTGGTAAACCAGCTCCAGAGGAAGTAAATGCTATCAAGATGTACAAGGGGTTTATCTTGTATCTTGATCAGGAGCATTCCTCAAGCAGTTTGAGACTGAAAAGGCTTCTCTAAATCCACAAAAGCCTCTGCAGGTGGCCCTGCAGCCCCTGCTTCCCCCCGGGCATGCCAGGGCACCCGGGGCACTGTGCTCTGCACAGCGGTGTTGGCACGGGTGGCTGCTCCTGCAAGATGGGACAGAAACGTCCAGGACAGTTTGGAGCACAAGTGACCTTAATGCAAAACGACAGCTCATCTTCAGGTCTATTCTGGGATCTGCCTAGATACCGGCGTGTAAACACCGAGGAAGGAAGCTCAGCTCTGGGGAGGACATCTCCAACCAGCTTTCACTCCCCCACAGTTTATACTTAGCCGCCGTCGGAAGCACTGGCTCCTCTGCAGGGCAGGCGTGCGGAGCGCACCGTGCTGCGCATGGGAGGGCTGACAGCAGGGGTGCAGCCCCAGTCCCCTGGGCTGGGCTGATGGCATGGGGCTCTTGAAGGGTGGCAGGGCAGGCAGGGCAGAGAGGGGCAGGGGCTGCCACAGCTGCTCCTCTTGCCCAGACCCAGCATTGACCTGGGTGCTTGCAGGGCACAAGCCACCTGCCCACCTCAGCAGCACTGTCAGCTGCTCACAGAGGGCCCCTGGCACAAAAAGCATCCTTAAATGTACATAGATGACTACAAATGCCTCTTTGAAACTTGCCATCAGTGTGAAAAAAATCAACGACCTCAAAGACCAACATACCTGTGCTCTGTGCTCTGTTACACACGCAATCCTTCTGCCCATATAAAGAACAACTAATTCTTAGGACAATATTTTTCAGGTGCAAACAGCCTTTTATTTTTTTGCCATGTAGGATAGTTTTCCCTTGCTTTTTTGAAGAATCTTGGTTTCCCACTACTCAGAAATAGATCTACTTACTGCTTGTGATCTGTGAGCATGCAGCAACAGATTCTGGGCTGTAGCTTGGAATTTGCTGTGATGGCCCAGGCACATTAACGGAGTGCAACATAATGTACTGAGCAAAAGAGTGAATGAGATTGCAAGGCCAGGCGAATGAAAGAACACTAATTAAATGTGAGCTCAAGCTCTCCCCTTTGCCACAATTTCATCCACTATCAGCTCTTGTTCTCCATAAAAGTGAAAGAGGTTTTTCAGTTGTCCCTCTCAAAAAGCAGCTTGGCTGTGTGTTGCGCAGGGCAAGGGACACAGCGCTTTCAGGTGGCCGCAGTGCCAGCATTCCCATGTCCCCACAGAGGGGAGCCCGGCTGCACTCCTGGACATGAGGCACCCCCAGACTCTGCCTTTAACACAGCACCAGCATAGCAGGAGATGATACTTCCAGCTACTGGACTCTGAATTTGCAAACAAAACCTGCACTGAAACCCACGGCACTGAAACCCACAGTGCTGTCAGACCTTCCTTGCCGGCAGCAGCTGCAGCTGCACCACTGCCTGTGCTGTTACCGTGCCAGAGCCGCCCCCCCCCCCCCCATCAAGGGACTTTCAATTCAGGGCACAGCAAAGAGCTTGTTCCAGCCCTGAAAGCCTTTGCAGAGGAGCAGGGGATGGGAAGCGCAGCACTCAAAGCACTAGAAGAAGCTGGCAGCAAAGCACGTTTCCTACACTGCCACGGTCCCTGCCCATGGTCGAGGCCCTGGGATGGCCCCAAGGGATCCCCAGTTCCCCTGGAATGGACAGGCTGGCGTGGGGCTGTGCTGGGTCTGCAGGACAGGTGCCAGCATGGTGCCGCACTGGGGTTCGGGTGGGATCTTGGCTGCAGGATACCTGCAGCCTGAAGGGATGCTCAGCACAGGGCAGGAGCCACTGCCCATTAGCTGACCTCCTGGGGACAGTGCCTGCAGCAGCAGCCACCTCCTCAGAAACAACCCCATCAACTGTGATTTCTGCAACATCAGAGATCATCATCCCCAGCCCCAGTGCTTCATCCTCATGACAGAGGGTCCCCAGGACTCCCACAGCCCCAGGTGGGGAGATGGGACTGTGTCCCGTGGCCAGTGATGACAGACATGCACGTGCTTCTGCAGAGGTGCCATGGCTGGAGAGAGCTAGGCAAATCTGATTGCTGCTGGTATCTCAGCCAGAAGAGCTTAGAGGAATTAGGGAACTGCACATGCTTGATAAAAGGATGCTGAAATAATCACATAGCACTCATTTTGCTGCTGTGCTCCTGAAAGAGCTAAACCATGAGTAGCTGTATCGCTGGGTTCCCATTACTAATGCCGATGCTATCACTGCCTCGCTGTGAGCACACATTCCCAGGCTGCCGGAGGATGGCGGCTTGATTGCTCAAGTTCAGTAGTTACCGTCCTGAAGGTTTTAGCGATCTGATTATACCAGAAACCCTGAGAAGCTTATACGGATGCTATTAATGGCGGCATTCAGCCCCTGTGCTCTGTCTGTGTGACGGGTTTAGGCGGATTGACGGTGTGCCGGGACTGGCTAATCCTGCCCGGAGCTGCTTCTGCTGTGGGCACCTCACCCGAGCCTTCCCTGAGAGCTGTGACGGATCCTGGAACCCCAGCACTCCAGCCTCTGCACACCCCTGGCCCCATGCCAGCTCTAGGGATGCCCTGCTTTTGGGAACAAGCCCTCATTAAGGGTCTGCTGGAGCAGCTGGCCCCACTCTGCAATAAAGCCAGCCCAGGTAGATAGGCTTGGTTTGTACATAGGGTTTTCCAGGGTCAGGGCTGCAGGCTCAGCCTCTGCAGGGAGCTGCGAGGATTTCTCTGAGTTGGGGATGCTGCTGCAGAGATCTGCCATACTATGCCATGCCACTCTGGGGTGAGCTGCTTTTGGCACAGCACCGCTTGCCCTGGCTGGGAACTGCCAGTGGGATGTGATGCCTGCCTGGGAGCAGGGAGGCATTGTGGTGCCTGGCTCCAGGGATGACCATGGAGACCACGAGCCCTTGTGTGTCTGCAAGGTCAGGCAGGTGAGGGGGGGGCTGGCCAGACCGTGGAGGGAGCTCTCTGAGGGGTGGATGCCCGGGAATGGCACACAGCACTGCCCTGGTATGGAGAACCCACATTCAGGGATGCTCTGTGCCAGCAGAGCTACTTCTCCAAACCAGCTGGGGACATGCAATAAGCTTTCCTTTAAAATGATGCTGCCTTGATTTATTTTCAGAGTAGAGTTCAATTTTTTATTGTGTTCCCTGCCTTGAATGAGGTCCTCTGAAGGTTGAGATGGATGGCACGGCGGGGACCGAGGCAGCCGAGGAGAGGGGACTGAGCAGAGCGGTGAACCCCAGCAGATGGTTCATCTCTGCCTTGTCATAGGCTCCATTGGCAGGTGAAACGGGGCAATCAATAGTTATAATGAGCATAACTGCCTCCGCACGCTGGCTGGCACCTCTCGTGCGACGTGAAGGATGTGCTCTGGAGCAGAGGCTCTCTGTTCCTGGGCTCGGGTGAGCAAAATGCTGAGGCTGGGCAGGTCTGCCAGAGCCATGCCCTCCCTCGGCACAGAACTGGCTGAGCCCCAGGAGGCTGGGGTTCACCTCCCCCCCGCACTGGGGCTCCACACATTGCAGCCCACCACCAAAGCTCCTGCCAAAGCTGCTCCTGCAGCTGCGCCAATCCTGCCATTAGGGAAGGAGCCCGGCAGCCTCCACTGCAGCCCAGGCTGTTGTGATGCTGCAGCCACTTTGATTAGGCCAAACTTGTCTTCCTAAAGATAGAGGTTTCTTCTTACCTCCTCGAAGCCTGCAGTGCATGCAGGCAGAAGGTGATCTGAAGCATGTGAGCAGATGAAGGAGCAGGCTGAATGCCCGGAATTACCAATTACCACCAGATCGATGAAGGAGGGCTGGCAAGTGCTGCCATTTACCCCAATGGGAGAAACCAGCTCCCGCGTGCTGGGGGGGATGCGAACCCTTGCGTAGGGCTGCTGCTCCTGCCACAGCATGAGTGCCTGCAGGCAGCAGTGCCTGGTCAGGAGGGCTTGCTGTGTGCTGGCAGGCAGCAGGGCTGTGCAGGGCTGAGTCTGGCAGCAGAGCTGGTGCTGCCTGTCCCACTGCCCCCACTGCCCGGCTGGTGGCCATGCATGCAGAGCTCCTGCCCGCGCTCCCGCTGCCCTCCAGCCTGGCCCTCTGCACGCCGCGGCAGCACAGGCATGTGCGTGTCGCTAATTAAATCTGAAACTTCCTTCTGTGAGTTCACACAGGGCTGATCCAGATCTTGGATAAAAGAGGTGTGTTGAGGTTCTGTGATGCAACCCTGAGTTGATGGAGGGCTGTGTGGGTGGGAAGGGGCAGCGCTGGCCCCATGCATGTCGTGCTCGCCCAGGGCCTCTGTCCCATGCTGGTCTCCAGCACACGCCAAATAAATTTCACAGTCAGGGAGAAAAATATAAAGGGTTTGAGTGTGAACCAAGGATCTGAAAAAAAGCAGGTAGCATCCATTAAAACACTCCAGCGTGATGGATTGGAAATGCTTTGGTTTGGTTTCAGATTTTAAAAGATTTTTGCCTTAAATCTTGAAAAGCAGAAAAACCTGAATCAAAACAGTCTCTCATTTTCAAAATGTCAAAAAAAGACTGATACAGCCTCGATGGCCACCTGTCTCCAAACAGATTTGAAACCTACTTTTTTCCTATGATTACAATTTCAGCAAATTAAGTTTTTCAAATAGAAAAAAGTTTTCCTCAAGAGCATTCTGACAGTTTAACCGATAAGCAAATAAAATAGCAGCAATCTAATCATCATTCAGCCATCCATGGGGGGCCACAGATAAATGCAGCTAGAGCAGTATCTGCCCATTGTATTGGGCATTTCTGAGTCACTTTCCTGTATAAAGGTGATTTTGTGCCACCCAGAGCCAGCGAGGCAGGAGCGGGAAGGCTTGTGGATGGCTTCTATCCAAACGTTTCTATCCCAGTCAGAGAAAGCAGAAAATAACTGTCCCACGGTTTGGTGCCCAGTGCAGCACAAGGGATGCATGAGGGGTGCCCGTCCCCACATCCTTCTGCCCTGTGGGGATGACAGCCTGGGGGTGTGGGGAGCTCCAAGATTCCAGTGCTTGGTCCTGCTTGACGGGAAGACATGGATGTTGCGCCTTCAAGGGCAGTAAGAGTATCCTGCAGTGATTCCCAGTGCTTGTGCAATGCCAGTGGCTCTTAAAAATAAGTGCTGGGGTGCTCTGGGGTACTGTGGGGCTCCACAGCTGGCTGCGGTGGATGGAGTCAGCCAGCCTGTCCTCACCGTAGCTGTTGTAAAGAGCAATTAATAGGCAGTTATTCAGAAGAAGAGAGACGCCCAGGCTTTGCTCAGGTTTTTGCAGCAGAGGTTGAGGACCTTCAGGACCCATGTGCCTCCCATCTCTGTGGGCATCTGGGCATCATTCGTGTGCAGTCCTTGAGTAGTGCGTCTTCTGCAGCACAGGTTGTAACCAGCACCTTCCCTTGCTGATTTGATCCTGCCCTGGAGCTCGGGGCCATGCTGGGCTCAGACTGGGGACCTAGCTGGGCGCTGGGGCCCCCAGGGTGGGATGGGGTCAGGGCACTTTTCCTTCCATTTTCCTGAATTCCCTAATACCACAGAGACTCCTGTGGCTTTGGGGAGTTTCCAAACTGCTTTAAAACACTGTTAAATTGGCCATGTGCAGGAGTTTATTTATGCTCATAGGACTGTGGTCTGAATATTTCATTTTAAAATTTACATCTGTGTCACTAGCAATGCTCAAATAAGGTTGCTATGGAAACCCTCATTACTGGGTGAGGATGCTGGTAGTGGTGCCCAGCCCAAGTAGCTGTGGCCATGGACTGGGCTCTCCTCCCTGCTGTCCACCTGGCCACAACTCCTGCACCCAGCAGCAAACCTGCCCTTGTCAGTAAAGGCAAACAAGAGGAAAGGCATTTCACTTGTGTCTGCTGCTCGTGGTCAGAGCAGGGCTTGGTGTGATGCTCAGGGACACCAGGCTGGGGCATGGTCCCTGGTGGCAGTAGATGCCCATGCCCATGCCCATGCTTGGCCCCAGCTTTGGGCTGAGATAGGCAGAAAACCCCCACAGACTGGCCTGGGTGAGGAGGTTTCTGGTCACAGGTGGAAGCCGTGGGTTTGGGCTCTGTGGCAGGCACTGCTTGCAGGTGGGGGTAATATTCCGACAATGAAATGTTCTTTTAAAAACCTGCTTAAGTGATAAAGCAATACCGCCTGACTTTCTTTGCTCAGAAGCAAGGACATGGACAGGAACACGGGAATTAAACTTGCAAACCTCTCCCCCTCCCCATGCTCTGGAGAAGCTCGTAACTGCTGTAACGATCCACAGCAGCCTGACAGATGCCTGGAAATTACACACTTCTCCAAGCTACGAGGAAAATGGATTTTCCTCCCCAGTGCTGCTTCACAGAGCTGGAATCAATGAGACTTTGACTCTCAGGCATTTGTGTGGGGACCTGCCAACGCTCCCCCTAGCTCCCGGAGCTGCTGCCTGTGGATCACCATGTCCCCATGATGCCCCAGCCCTGCTGTGCCCTGAGAACCAGTGCCCTGGCACCTCTCACCCCCCAGTATCACCACCAGCACTGAGCAGCCCTGACAGACCCTCCACATCCCCAGGTCCCTGGGGATGAACCCAGCCCATGCTGGGAGATGCCCAGCTCCTTCCCAAGGGGATGCAAGTGCCCACGAGCTGGGTCACTGCTCCACTGCAGGAGAAGCAGCGGCAGCAGCTAACGAGGAAGAGGAATTAAAGAGGCTCATCCAATTATGGAGGAATCAAGAGATTTACAGCATGGAAACGATACGACTGTCGCGTGCTGACTTGTCCTGGCTTGGTACCACTGCTTCTGCCTCCTCAGCTGATGGGTGTGATTAATTATCCTGATATTTCAGCAGAGATACACAGGCTGGTGGGGACCAAGGAGCAGGGGAGCAAAGCCATTAGAGATAGCAGTACTTTGATGCAGTGTTCATTTGAGTTCACTGCAGTTTTTTGTAATATCAAATGTAAGAAAGACATGGTGTCTGCCTTGTTACGGGCAGATAGGCCTGTCTGAAACAAATTAACAGGGTGGTTTCAAGGAGTAATTCTTTTTTTTTTTTTTTTTTGAAGGCTGAGCCTCACTAGGTGCAAATAGAAAGATTCTCATAGCATTTTTCAGCCTCCCTGGTAAATCACTGATGCCAAACCTCTGACCTTGGCCAGATGCACCCCCAGGCTGGCCCCAGCCAGCACCAAACATAGACACTCCGGGGCAGGGGAGACCTGCCATGTCCCCGCAGCTGTCCCTGCTCTGGAGGGGTTCATCAAGAGGACAAAGCAGTGAAGGCAAATCGATCCTATGGCTCTTCTGGGCTCAGTGGTCCCAATGCTCGTTCCTTAGGGCTCGCCCAGGGAGAGGAATTGAGTATTTTGGCAGCTTTTCAGGATACAAATTGAACTGGGGGAAGAGAAGCTCCTTCTTTTTCAACTAATCATCCAGCCTAGTCGTCTATATCAGGATATAAAATTAAATGGGTTCCTAAAGAGAGAGTATATTTAGATACAAAAAGCCCATTCTAGTCAGCTATCTGAGACTGAAATAATTAATCTCCCATCACTGTTAAGATGCAGCAAAGCAGGTCTTGAGAAGTGAGTGCTGCGATTAACTCTTTGGGAGAGGGTCAGCCCTGTGAAATGCAACTCATGCTTTGCTCTTTCCTAAATGGCTCATCTCTCACGATGCCATTGGGGGCTCCTGCCTGCTCCTGCCCTGGCTGGGCTGTGCTTGGCTTTGCCCATGCCATGCCAGTGCCTCTCGATGCCTGTGCTGATGCATTGGCAGGGCTGCTCTGCCCTGTTGCTGCCTCTTGGGTGATGGAGGGGATGCAGGAGCCCCTGCAGGGATGCAGGAGCTCCGGCAGGGATGCAGCCTGGGTTTCAGCAGCTTTACTGTAGGTGGGATGTTACTCACAAGGAGTGAGCAAGCAGCCTTCAGCACCTGCAGCCCTGGCCACAGTGCCGTGGCAATCCCTGCCACCTGGGATGCCCCTGGGCTCCTGGCAGGCTGGACAGGCCGGTACACCGTGGCCAGAAGGGCTTTGCCCCTGAGAGCTCCTCTTCCTGATGTACTGATGTCCCCAAGCACCAGGAGCATCTCTTGCCATGCCAACTGGGGGCTCTGCAGGAGTACCACAGGCTCCAAATTGCATCCCTTGATCTTAAACACCTCTGCTGCTGGGCTGCAGCCCAGCAGGGCACCACACTTGTGTCCCTGCCTACCCTACCTTGTCCAAGACACACACCAGGCCAGGGGGACAGCCTGGGCATCCCACCAGGCACACCAGAGCCACCAAAGCTATCACCCACTGAGTTTAGCTAAAAATCTCTGCACTTGGGGACAGCTGGGAAACAATTGCAAGATACAAAGCCGTAAAACATCTGGGGAGACAAAGTTTAGGCTAATTATAATGGATGACTATTGCTCTACCTGACTATAAATCATTCATGCTCTCACTTCCAGGCAGTCACATTCATGGACTACCTGACTGTTCAAAACCTCCTTCTGTTGTTCTACCTGTCTGGAGTGTGTTCACGGCTTGGTTTGATATGATTCCCATTCCAGAACAGGAAATATGAGATGACAATATAACGTTAGAGATCCAAGTGACCAGAACAGCCCCATGCTCGTGCTGCAGCATCACTGCCCTGAACTATCTCGGGTGGGGGAAGCCAGAGGATTCAGTTTCTGCCTGAGCTAATACCACTGCTTCTGCATTGACTGCAAAGCATGGGGTAGACCTGAGCTGCCTTTTGACAAATCTGTTTGGCAAAGCTTTATATTTCTTTTGCGAGATGTAACAGGAATCACAGTGTGGCTCTAGTCCAAGCTCCTAAGAGATGAGCAGATACAAGCAGCCTCTTCAGGGTCTGATCACTGCCTGTGCCATAGCAGCCAGGGAGGGTCCAGCTGGCACCACTGCTGTCCATGGCTGCTCTCCTCTCGTGGGTTTTTCGGTGGTACCCCAAAAGCATAGAGGGGTTCTTTTTAGGACCCCAAAATATGCCTTGGAGTGTCTCTGGGTAGGATTTGAAGGCCACCGGGTCCTGATTATCTTCCTGGGGTGTGGAGGTGCCTCAGAGCCATGAGGGCAGTGCCGGTGAAGCCTGGCACTGTGGTACATGGTACTTTCTGCTCACTGGGCTTTTCCCACTGCGGGGATGCAGCACGTGGCGATCGCACCATGCGCTGGGGAGAGGCGGGCAGAGCTAGCGATGCTCAGGGTGAGGGAAGGGGGACAGGGCTGGGTATTTCTTGTGCCCCAGGCTGTGCCTTCATCCCCCGCACCCCCAAGCCCCTGTGCACGGCCCATTTCTCCCTCCCTGGGGACTAAGTGGAGTTTCAGCTCCGCCTGCTTAGTCGGTTTGCCAGGCCAGGCACTGGGGTCATGTCCCACTGATGGTTGCAGCCCACATCTCCCCAAGGAACTGCCCTGAGAAACTTTTTTCCAAGCAATGCTTTTCTTTGCATTTTCTCCCCTTGTGGCGCCTATGCAGAAACCTGCCCGTCTGCTGCCTGCTACTGCATAGTGCCCTTGAAAAGACCCCTGTTGTACTCCTCTGAAATTATGTAGCTCTGGCGTCTAATGATTCCTGACAGATTGCGAACATTCCTGCTGCTAGCAATCAGGAAGGCAGGAAAAGTGTTGGGTTACTGATGTTTGTGGTTATTACAGTTATTGGACTCCATTGATTACAGGGACGGTCTGTGCCGCGGAGGCTGTTAGTAACTAGGGCAAAGCCCGGTGCTCCCCTTTCCCACGCCGCAGCCCGGTGTGCCCCGGTGGAGCGGAGTGATCACAGCTCAACACCACACGTGGCCAAGGGACAGGACACGCTCTGCTCCCAAACACCATTTAACAGCCCAGAACACCGCCAGGCAAATGTGATGCAGTTTATCAGGCAGTCACCTCTTCCATTACTGAGTATTTTCTCTCTAAAGAAAGTAATAAACTGCACTTCAGCTGCCAGATCCTCATTATGTCAAAACAATTTCGGGTTTGGCAGCACTGCAGCTCCCCATGTCAGCGGCACAGCCAGCTGCTCAGCACCATATAGGAGACACAGCACCCAGCATGTCACCGTGCATCCAGCCTTGCCATGCTGCAGGATGCACCAGTGCACTGACTAGCTTTTTCAAAAATTAACCTGTTTTCAGACAAGAAGAAATATAAAATTCTTCTTGACTGAAGAAATATAAAATTCTATTTTATTATATTTTTTTTAATTTTTCCTAGTAAAATGGAGTCATTCTGCCAGGGGCAGAGCAGTAGCTTGGGGCTAGCACAGCTTTTGCCACCCTGCACTGCCCTGGAACCTGGGATGGGTGCACAGCCCAGCCTGGGTCCATCACTGCAGGGCAGCTGGGCTGCTGCTGGTGCTCCTCTCAGTTCTTGCTTTATTTCCAGTGACTCTGTTTTTTATATAATTAATTGTCAGCTGTATCAGTCATCAGTGATTTGTGTTTTAAAGATGGTCTGGCAGAACTAATTCCATTTCTGCACTGTGCTATGCTGGATGATGATAACCTATGTACAGCTTCTTCCACCAAGCCCAATGACAAGCCGCTGCACTTTATTTTAATTAATACATATAGCAAATTTATTTTCATTAGTCATCAAGATGTCATGAGAGAATCATGGTCCTCCTGCACGGGAAGCAGCATCGGTGCCTTCACTCCCAGGGTAGGGTGCAGCCCCCACCCCTGCCCGGCTCCAGCCACCTCTGCATCCCTCTGCACCCGCATGCACCCATATTGGACCGGCTGGGCAGAGAGTTTCCTACCAGCTGGGTTTTGGTGGCATGACCCATTGGACCCTGAAAAAAAGCTAATTTAGCCACGCTGCCCTATGACAGCATCCACCAGGGTAGGGGGTGCAGTGACTGTGGGGTGAGAGCTGAATGCAGGGCCACGCAGTGAATTCCAAGACAAAGCCTCCCTCGGGTCCCTCCTCCCTCCAGTGCAGGAGGACACGCAATTATAAGGTACGTTGGTAATTTCTGAAATTTAGAACAATTAAGCTGGCTCCCTGGTATTTCTGACGAAAGCAGACCCTTGTTCCCCGAGGAAGTAACTGCCTTCCTTGACCTCTGCTCTATTATTCCATTTGATTGATCTTAATTATATCAGAAAGGATAATGATAGGCTTTGTGGGGGTGCAAGTACATTGGGAACAAAGATGACAGGCTCTTTATTGAGAGCACACAAGGGCTGCTTGGGCAGTGACGGCAGGCACAGCCGCTGCACCCAGCGAACAAGCCTGACAAGCTGCAGGGCACCCAGTCCTCTGCTCCCAGTGCTGCTTCCAGGGCATCGCCAATGCCCAGGAAACCCCCGTATTCCCCCGAAACAGAGAAGCAGAAAGCTAAATGTGTGTCGTAAGCAAGCAAAGAGGATGTGGCAAAGAGGCCCCAGCTGAACCATGGCAGGCAGCAGAGAACACGTCTGCCTCTCCCGTTGTGTCTCACCGCAGATGCTCGCTGTAGGTGCTCTCCTGTGCCACCCACATCAGGGTGTCCTGCCCTGCATGGAGGTGCCTCACCTTCCCCTGTGCCCACGCAGAGGCTCTAGCTGGGTCCCACCAGGCTCAGGGCACTCTCATCTTGCCCTCCCCATCCCAGGTGGGACACGCTGAGCACCCCCACCATGCTTCACCATAGGAGCTGGTACAGGATACCGACGAGGGATGTGGAAACACATCTCCCTTTTAAGGAGCTGGGCAATATCACCTTCCCCCACTCCCCAGAATTCCTTAAACAGAAAAATCAGAAAACACAAATATGTAAATGATTGCCTGTTTTGTTCATTAACCACAGATGGATTGAGTTAAATGAGAAAGCCCTTAAATGCCAGCCCTTGAGGCCTGTTTTTAGCACCAGCCCTGTCTCGGGGTGGGTGTGCTGGGAAGCAGGGCTGGACCTGCTGTGCTGCTGGAGCATCGGGCTCTCCTCAGGGGCAGCTCTTCAATTTCCAGTCTTTCTCCTCCCATCAAAGCGGCTTTGGCAGCGTGTGACACCGCAGCGGCTGCTGCTCCGGCTCGGCTCAGGGAGCAGCGGCACTCTACAAGCCTCTCCAGAAGAGCTTTGATATTTGAATCAGGGTGCGGAGAGGGGGCTTTGTCAGATGTTCCTCATATATTCTTGTAAAACATGCATGTCACATCACTGGTGCCTGTGCGTGTTTCCTGGCTATATTATTATTTTTGACATACCCTGCTGATTGGGAAATGCAGTGAGAAAGTACCTGACACTGTTCTTCCCAGCAGGTAACGAATCAGCAAATTATAAAAACCAGTGTGTCATGCAAGTTGGATAAGTTTTTTTCTACTGCTGCTATTGTTTATGTTCCTACCAGTTAATTGTAATTTTTAACATACTTTTGATAGCAGTGCAGTATGATTAAAATAGGCACATCTGGGAAATAAATCTGTTTTTAAGGATTGCCTTTTTGATGTGCAATATTAAATGCTCAGGGAAGGACCAGCTGCTGCTGAAGGGGACCTGGACCGACCACACGTGGGGATGGTCCCACCCAGGTCCCGCTCCGAGCTGGCAGGGGGGGAGGGCAGCAGCCTACAAGGTGCAGCAGAGCCTGTAGCAGTTTCTGGAGCAGCGGCTGGAGTCGGGAGGCCCGGGGTTAGGGCTGTTTGCTCATTAGAAACACGACAGCTAATCGCATGGGAACGGGAAGAGCAGCAGCAGCAAGTTTAACGTAAACTTATATGTATTTTTCCATCAGAGAATGCTCTGGCCTGTAACTGGGAATGGTGCTGGGAGTCTTAGGAAGGAATTTTTCAGAGCTGAATGCTTTTTCAGAGTTGAATCTAATGCTAGGCTCATAGCCCGGACTTTAAGTGGGCTGTTACCTTTGCTATTTGTTCGGGCTTCTTGTTTTGATGAAAGATGCAACGCTGTATAATTTAAGAAAGACTTTACTTGTGAGGCTGACTTGATGCATGTGGAGTGGAAATGTGGAAAAATACAGCCTTTGCCTATGGAAGCTCGCTTGGATAATCTGAGTCACTCAAGGAGACGTTATTTGCCATGACTCAATTCAATTTGTGCGGTTGGGTGACAATGTACCAATGAACAATAATGAGTTGCAGTCGCCCTGCGCTGCATCCCATCGGCAGAGCTGGGCAGTTTGCACCATGGAGCATCTCCCCATTGTGTTTCACCAGCAGCCATTCCCCTGGCAGCGCCTGACTGATGGATGCTGCCTGCAGCCCAGCACCGCCCTCTTCTCATTGGCATGCCTGCGTTTCTGCTGCATTGGTTTTATCTTCTTGGTTTGCAAGAGCTGGCTCTTTACAGCATGGGTGGCCGGCATGGCAATTCTGGGGCTGCCAACAGCCAATCTTGCTGATTCCTGAGGCTGGCACAATTTTTCTGGATCCAGCCGCAATGCTGAGGCACATGCGGTGCCTGAGCCTGCAGGAAATGTTGAATGTCTGCTGGGTGAGCAGAGCGAGCTGTTGGTTCTGCCTTAGCTTGGCTCCTAGGGAACCAGTCGGATGCAGGTGGCTGCTGTGGCAATGGAGCAGCAGCGATGCCATGGTCAGAGCAGGTGAGGTGCATGCATGCCTCTGCCTGTGGTGCAGGCTGGTGGGCACACAGAGCCTCGAAACCGCTGCTCCATGCAAGTTTTGGGCACATACAAGAGCAGCAAAAGTCTGTAGAAGACAGGAGCAGATGCTGACATGCAGCAGAGCCATTCAGGTCGTGTTGGATGGGTCCTTGCGAGGAGGTGTGGTGGCTTCTGGCTGGGACTGCAGCTGCAACAATGCTGGCAAGCAGCTGGGTTGCTGGTGGTGCAGCTTGGCTGTCACTGCAGACTCTAGATAAGCCCCAGTAGAGGAATGGAAAATGCTTTTAGATTTCGATGTAAAAGGCATTTTGCAGTGGAAAAACTACAAAGACTTGCCTCTGGGGGAGCAGGCTGATCCTCCCCTGTGTCACTGTCAGGAGAGCATTAGGCTGCAGCTGCAAGGGCTCTTGTTTTGCTGCACCCTTGCCTCCCTACCTTTCCTAATGAATTCCAAAAAAGCCTCAATGCGTTCCTAAATGGGAACGCAGCCTGTGTCCTTCACAGTCATCTACACAACAAAGACAGCCATTTCACCGCTGGCAGGCATGGGCTCCTCTGTGTACTGGAAACAAAAGCTGAAAAGAAGCCTTTATATTTTTTGATTAGATAGCTTGAAAAGTTTGCTTTTACTTAAAATTGCCTCACTGATTTCGTCTACGTGTCAGCTCTAAACCCCTTATGGGAGAGCAGCCCCAGCTCCTGGCAGAGGCGGTAGCCGCACGCATCCTGCGGTTGGAAGGGCACAGGAGAAGGAATCCTCGTGCCTTCAGGGTGCTGTGCTGGGTTTGGAGAGCAAAAGCTGTTTTCCCTCCTTACCCAAGGAGCAGTGCCACTGCCCAGCAAATGCCAGAGGAGAGCAGGGCTGCTGCCCACCTGGGAGCCAGGCAGGGGCCATGGGCACCTGGAGCATCCCACCCGGCCCGAGAAGACCCCTGACCCCTGCACCTCTCCAGGCACAAATGGCCCCAGACACTGCCGGTTACTGCCCCAAAGCCAAAGCCACCCACCAGCACCGTCCAACCCTGGCAGCACAGGCAGACTCATGCCCCCCATGACACGTGGGCTCCAATGCTGCTCCGAGCAGTGGGTGTGGAGAAACTAAATTATTATTATTATTATTTTTTAAGAATGAATGAGGAAGAGAGATTAGTGGGGAAGTTTTCTTTTGGGGAAATTCTGGCACAAACACTAACTGAAATATTTCAACACAGGCTGGGGACTGAGTCTTGGATAAAAATAAAGTGAGAGGCGGCAGCACCTTCCCAATGACATTAGTTCCATTCATCTCCCCAATGATGCTGCAGCCGTTTCACTGGCAGTGTACAAAGGCATTAGAAGTTACATTTTCTTTCACTATTTCTCAAATATATCTATGCTGGGAGATGTTTGTGGAGGTACATTGTGTGCCTCAGGCAGAGGATTAATTCTAAACTGTCACCTCGCTTTTTGATGGGTTTGTAAATTCTGCTCTGTTGATTTGTACTCTCAGTAAATTGATAAAATCCTCTTTCCGAAGCCTAATACACCATTTAGAGCTCACCAGGGTTTTAGACCTCATTGGCTCACATATTTATGTAAATATAGTGTCCAACAGCAATTTAAAAACTGCTGCACGAATAAACTGGATGGATGATATGGGGTGAAGGGAACCAAGTTGTCTGATGGGGGCTGTGTGCTCTGGAAGACAGGTTTTCCACATCTCAGGGTGCTGGGTTTTGGGACAGCTTTGCAGGTGGTAGCTGCATTGGGCAGCATTACCCCAGGATCTGTTCCCTCTGCACCAGAGGTGACTGCCGTGACAGTGCTGGGAATAGTCTGACATCTGTAAGGATGCTCTTGGTGCTGGAGCACAGCATTGCATCCTGCCCCAGGCCAGCCTGGGTACCAGGGTGGCAGAGCTATGCACACCCCCCCAACCCCACTAATAACAAAGCAGCACTTGCATCGTGTTTTTAATGTTGTTAGCATCATCTACCTTTCTTTTTTTAAATCCTTCCCTCCTTTGTGCAGTGGGGTAAAGGTGTGTCCAAGCAGGCATCTGCTAAGCTGTATTTGCAGAGTTCCTCGTTGTGGGTGGGGATGCTGCGGGTGTGCTGGGAGCACTGGGAGGCTGTTAGGGCTCATGCAAAAGTAGTCTTTCATTTTAGGGACTTGGTATCTTTGCAAATGGAAGTTTAGGACCGTTAGGAACAGCCTGATTTTTTTACTGAAATTGCATTTAAATCATCATCAGAAAATGCAAGCCCCATTCCTATCATCCCGCAGCCCCATTGTCAGGGAAAGAGCTGCAGGGCTGCGGGGAGGCGGTGGAGGAGATATCAGAAGTGATGTTGTTTGGTATTGTCCCCCAGCCACCAATCTACCCGAGATGAAGGATGTCATCCACAAAATGTTGACATGCTCCATTAATCCACCCTAAAAAGTCAGATGGAGATTCTCTCTTGAATCCTAAGTATTTTCAGCTGTTCTGACTAACTCTGAAATCACCCCGAATTGACCAGTTTCCAGAACATTCCCTCACTCACTCCACATTATTCCTCTTCCATTAGTGCCTGGGTGCTTGGACTAATGTAATATCTTCATCAGTTTAGTGCTTTGCTCACAGAACTACACTGAGCCCAACAGCAACCGCCACAAGATCTCACGGGACACCCCTCCATCCCTGCTCCTTCCCTGCCCGCAGGGGACCAGCAGCAGAACTGCTCCCACCGGCACCCCCCAGCCCACTCCTGCCTGCTCTGCCCCAGCTCTCCATGGCAGTGCCAGGTCCCCATGGTAGTTCCCTTGCTGATGGGCTGAAGCATGTCATTGAAACTCCCCCAGCAGCCCTGGGGACCATGCTTGCTGTCCCTTCTCTGGGGTCTCCCCTGCAGAGCTGCCTCTCCTAAGCATGACTGCTGGTGCCCTGGTTCCTTGCTTTGGCACATAAGGCACAAGTGTGCAAGACAGTGAGATGGACAGAGATGTAAAAATCTTTTGCCAAGCAGATTACACAGCTCTGGGATCAGTCCCACAGATGTTCCTTCTGTTGCGCTTAAATTTTTGGATGCCTTTGCATTTGGCACCAAATTTCCTTCCCAGACTAAAGCTTTGCACTTGGAATCACACCTTCAGAGCTGGGTTTAGTGGCCAGGCTTCTCATACATTCCCTCCCCGCTGCCAGGAGCTTAAGGCTTTTGGTTGCATCAAGTTTCCTTGTACCTTCCCGCTGCAGCCACCTGTCCTGGGGTGCTGATGCCCTTTTCCTTTCTGCACTCCTCACCCCTGCCAGAGGGGATACAGAGCCAAGCCCCTGGCCCTGCCCTTGGGGAGCTGCTTGGGTTCTGCAGTGGTTGAACACCTTCTACTGCAAGTGATGGGATCCTGGGGTTGGGAAAAGGGAGAAAGTTCTGGACAAATCTGTGCTTGTCCCTGCACAACACAGACCTGGGGAATCCAGGCAGAGCTTCCTTGCTTTGCTTCAGGAAAGCTCCAGGTCAGCCAGCAGTCAGGTCCCTTCTGGTCAGCTGCTGTTCTGGCCTCTCCTCAGGGAAACAAAAAGGAGGAGAAAAGGGAAAAATAAAAGAGGTGGCAAGCTGGGGCTGTGCTCTCTGCCCACACTGTGAGCGTGTCAGCCTCAGCTGCACCAGAGCCATGAATTTTAGCAAGCAAAAGAAGGAACAGAGGGGAAAGCAGCTTCTCAGCGCCCTGGGAACACAGTCCCCAGCCCAAGCCCAGGGAGGCCCCCAGTCAGGGACAGCATTACCTCTGTGTGCCTGCGGCCCTGAGCCCCCCAGCCATCACGGGGACAGAGCACTGCAGCAGACAGTCCCCTGTGCCACGGGGCTGTCACCCCCCTCCACCCCTGCATCTGGCCAGCCCGGGGTGATGCCCACACAGGGGGACTGCAGGGCTAAATCTGGGCTCCCCCAGCTCGCTCCCCCGGCAGCTCTGGCTGCAGACAAGGACTGGGCCACTCAGCTGCATCCCTGCTTTTACAAATCAGTGCAACTCCAGCAGCTTTAGTGGCATGATGCTGAAACACAGCAACACGCTTCAAAGGGTTTGTTATTCCACATCCATGTCATGTAAGAAAGATATTGGGCCAGAAATAGTGTCTTCTCGAAAGCACAGAAGGAGCACACTCACTGTGCCAGATGCAGCCCCTAATTTTTAAAGTTCCTGGCAGTTCCTTGCTGATCACCTGCCCCCTCATTTGTTGGGGGGGGGGGGGGGCTGGGCCTGCCAGAGGGTGCCAAGCTGCATCAGGACACAGGCATCAGCTGTGACATCCCTCCAGCCATAGGGACCACGGCTGTAGATTTAAGTCAAAGATAAGCAACGCTTGTACTTGCTTGTACAGCCTATGCCATAGACTCTGCTAGAAATCCACAGTGCTTTACTCTCCCTTATAACAAATTGGTCTTCTTTCCTCCAGCTGTTTCCCGGCTTTGCCTCTTCCATCCCAGGCTCCAGCCAGCTCTTCCAGCTGCCCAGCTCTGTGGATCTCCTCTGATTTCTGAAATCCTTATGGATGAAGTCTGAGAGATAAGAGAGCTGAGTGACAAGGGGGTCACTGCAAGTATCAGAAGTTCATTTATTCCCCTTCATCTTCCCAGTGGTGCAGTCGCTGTAGCAATTGTGCCTGAGATGTGGTGGGTTGACCCTGGCTGGATGCCAGGTTCCCACCAAAGCCACATTAGCATTCCCCTCTTCAGCTGGACAGGGGAAAGTACAACAAAAAGCTCATAGAGATAAGGACAGGGAGAGATCACTCACCAATTACTGTCACAGGCAAAGCAGCGTTGACTTGGGGAAATTAGTGTGATTTATTACCAATGAAACCAGAGTAGGATAATGAGAAATAAACCCAAATCTTAAAAACTTTTAAAAAGTCCTTCTTCCTGGGCTCAACGTCATTCCTGAATTCTCTCCCTCCTCCCCGCCAGTGGTGCAGGGGGATGGGCAATAGGGGCTGCAGTCAGTTCATCACATGTTGTCTCTGCCGCTCCTTCCTCCTCACACTCTTCTCCTGCCCCAGCATGGGGTCGCTCCCACGGGAGAGAGTTCTCCATGAACTTTTCCAACATGAGTCCTTTCCAGAGGCTACAGTTCTTCACACACCGCTCCAGTATGAATCCCTCCCACGGGATGCAACCCTTCAGGCACAGCTGGCTCCAGCACGGGTCCCTGCGGGGCCCCAAGCCCTGCCAGCAGCCCTGGGCTCCTCTCCAGGGGGCCACAGATGCCTCCAATGGTCCAGTGGGGGCTGCTGTTGGGTCACAGCCTCATTTGGGCACCCCCCTGCCCCAGCATGGGGTCCTGCCCAGGCTGCAGGGTGTGGGGACCTGCTCCCTGTGGGCTCTGTGGGCTGGGGGCACAAGCTGCCTCACCGTGGGCTTCCCCTGGGCTGCTGGGGAGTCTCTGCTCTGGTGCTGGGAGCCCCTGCTGCCCCTCCTGCTCTCCCGCTGCCTGCAGGGCTGCTGCTCTCACATATTCCCACTCCTCTCTCCAGCTGAAGTTGCTGTTGTGCCATTTTTTCCTCCTTTCTTAGATACTTTATGCCAGAGGCACTGCCACCATGGTTGATGGGCTCAGCCTTGGCCAGCGGCGGGTCCAGCCAAGTGCCATCTGGCATGGGCTCCATCGGGGATAGGGGAAGATTCTGGCAGCTTCTCACAAAAGCCGCCCCTGTAGCCCTAAAACTACAAAACCTTGCCATGCAAACCCAGTAGAGGGGTATGGCAGTGGGCAAGCAGCTCGTCCTGCCTGAGCAGCTCCATTTTCTTTGGGAGAGCTGCTGGGAAGCCTGGGCTCAGGGCTAGGGTGCAGAAGCACACCGACTGAGCATCCATCTGTCCCGGGCTTTCCTCTCCTGCCAGGGCAAGGCTGCAGCAGACAGATCTTCACCGGAGCAGGATGTGGATAGAGCAGACCAGCCCCACGGGACTGTGCAAGAACATCCTGAACAACTTGTCTGTTAACAAGCTGTGAAACAAGGCAGACAGACAGGCAGCTGGTGGCCTGTCCTCTGAAATGAAGGACACCTTCCCTTAGCAACACAGCAGAAAGGGGCTGCTGTCTGCAAAGCAGTTCTCCTTCACTTCATCCTGGCTTATGCAGACTGCGGTGCCCCGACACTGAGTTAGGTGCAGGGCTGCAGTGAGAGCAGTTGAAGCACCTGTATCACACAAGTCACCTCCCTGCATCTGGTCTAGGCATCACCCACGTGCACATCAGCTTGAAAAATTATGTTGTGAAGCAGGTCATTTTGGGAAGGGCTCTGGAAAGCCAGTTACGAGCAGCAGCTGAACCACAGCAACCTGAGTCAGAGTGATGCCAAATCCTCCCTCACCCTCCTGCAGCCTCCCCAGAGCCTTCCTAACACTCTCTGCTTTGCTCTCCATCTCGGCAGAGAGTAGCACACAGCACGGACCTGTGCCCCGGGCCTCACAGCACTGCAGCATGGCTGGAGACGTCCCAGGCTTCAGCTGGGATCCCAGACCTCCAGCTCCATGGGGTCCAGTGTTTTACCTTAGGACATGTTAAAGATTGTTCTGTCTCTCTTTAAATTGCATTGTTGGCCAAACACTTCTTCCCTTTGAGCTGGCAGGGGGAACAATGAGCACCCTGCACAGTGGGTGCTGCTGGGGCAGGCAGAGGGGCTCCCTGCCCTTCTGTGCCTCTTTGGCAGGAGTCCAATGGCATTTTCTTGTGGCTGGTTTGACCACATGTGTGTGACCTCCCTCTGAAAGCAGCAGTAGAAAAGCAGCTTCATTGGGCTCTGCCAGTACCCTCCCCAAGGGCTGTCGATCCTGGCCTAGCACAGCCAACACAAGGACTTTGAAGCACTTTTGTTTGCCACCCATAGCAGATCTAACCCCCCCTGGCACACACACTGCTCCCCACTGCTGTCCCAAGGCCATGGCTGGAAGTATGGCAGGTCCCCATCACTGCTGCTATGGGTGCTGGCCACGGCTGCACCCTGGGGTGTCTGCTCCTGAGCTGTGGTCTGCTGGAAATGTCGGCTTTGTCCCTGTGCACCACTCTGCTAATGAAGGGGGATGGGCAGGTACCGCCAACAGCCCCAGGGCTTGCCCTGTGCACTGCATTTGATACTGGTGTGGTTCATCCTGGTGCTGGCTCTGCCGAAGCCCTAAAGCAAGGCAAGGGAGTGGGTGCTTGTCAGGGTGCCGTCCTTCACCCTTCATCCTTCATCCTGCCCGTCTGGTGGGCGACCCCCCCACATTGCTTCTGTGTCCCTCGGACCGAAGCAGGGACACATTCCTGCCTTACCGAGCACCCTGTGCCTGGCAAATCAAGTGGTTAAAGACACAGAATTCTCTCCCCACTGAATTCAGCAATTTCATACTGCTGACAAGAGTGTAAATCTGTCCTGATGGACTGGAAAATTGGAAAGCCAGTGCTCATGCTGTATTTCCTATAGACATCTATCTGAACTCCTGAAAGATATTTATTGGCAGGCTCCAGTTCCAGCCATGTAACTGCACGTTATGCTAATTAAAATATAACCTGTGTTTTGTAACAGGATTTCCTTGGTGGCTCACCGAGCCACTTTCAATCCTTTATCAGCAGCCCTGGCTAACCGGGGAGGTCCCAGCAGACTGGGGGTTAGCCAGTGTGATGTCCATCTACAAGAAGGGCTGGAAAGAGGGAACCTCTGGGAACTGGAGGCCTGTCAGCCTGACCTCAGTGCCAGGGAAGGTTATGGAGCAGATCATAATGAGTCCCATCATTCAGCATGTGCAGGACAACCAGGGGATCAGGCCCAGTCAGCATGGGGTTATGGAAGGCAGGTCCTGCTTGACCAGCCTGATCTTCTTCTATGACAAGGTGACCTGCCTAGCGGATGGGGGAAAGCTGTGGATGTTCTCTGCCTGGACCTTGCTAAAGCCTTTGACACCATCTCCTACAGCATTCTCCTGGAGAAACTGGCTGCTCCTGGCTGGGATGGATGTGCTCTGCACTGGGTAAGAGGCTGGCTGGGTGGCTGGGTCAAAGAGCTGCGGTGGATGGAGTTACATCCCGCTGGCAGCCGGGCACACGGGGTGTCCCTAGGGTTCAGTGCTGGGGCCAGTCCTGTTTAATATCTTTATTGATGATCTGGATGAGGGAATCAAGTGCCCCCTCAGTAAGTTTGAGATGAGACCAAGCTGGGGGCAGTGTTGATGTGCTGGAGGGCAGGAGGCTCTGCAGGGGGGGCTGGGCAGGCTGGGCCGATGTGCTGAGGCTAGTTGTATGAGGTTCAACACAGCTCAGTGCCAGGTCCTGCCCATGGGTCACACCAACCCCATACAATGCTACAGGCTTGGGGAGGAGCGGCTGGAAAGCCGCCCGGTGGGAAAGGACCTGGGAGTGCTGGTCAACAGCCAGCTGAACATGAGCCAGCTGTGTGCCCAGGTGGCCAGGAAGGCCAACAGCATCCTGGCTTGTATCGGAAACAGTGTGGCCAGCAGGACCAGCGCAGTGACCCCCCTGTACTTGGCACTGGTAAGGCCTCACCTCAAATCTTGGGTTCAGGTTTGGGACCTTCACTCCAAGACAGACACTGAGGGGCTGCAGTGTGTCTAGAAATGGGCAGTGGGGCTGGGGAGGGGGCTGGAGCACAAGCCCTGTGAGGAGCGGCTGAGGGCACTGGGGCTCTTTAACCTGGAGAGGAGGCTCAGGGGGGACCTGATTGCTCCCTACAGCTGCCTGACAGGGGGTTGTAGCCAGCTGGGGGTCGGTCTCTTCTCCCAGATAACAAGTGACAAGACAATAGGAAATGGCCTGAAGTTGCACCAGGGGAGGTTTAGATTGAGTATTAGGAAAAATTTCTTCACCAAAAGGGTGATCGAGCATTGGAATAGGCTGCCCAGGGAGGTGGTGGAGTCACGATCCCTGGGGATATTTAAAAGACATGTAGATGTGGCATTTAGGGACATAGTTTAGTGGTGGCCTTGGCAGTGCTGGGTTAACAGTTGGGCTCAATGATCCTAAAGGTCTTTTCCAACTTAAACAATTCTATGATGCTATTATACTGTTCAGTAACCACTTTCAGATATTTGAAAAATAAAATCACATCAAGTAAATTACTTTTGGATTGCTCACAGAAGGTTAGTCTCTTTTTTTTTTTTTCCAAAGCCCACTGGAACTGGCTGTACTCATTGCAATGACACAGGATGTAAAATACACTGATTTCTGAGGCTGCTTGCAGTCTAGATCAAAAGCTGCATGTTATTTAATCATACAGAGCCCATTTAATTTAAAAAAAAATATCTGTTTGTTCAAAATGGGATAATGAAGCACCACAGGCTCTGACCCTGAATACCCGCAGGAATAACCCTGCCCTCTGGCAGGACATGCCATTCTCACACCAGACATTTTTGATGCCCGTGTTACCCATCCAGTGATGCCCTGCCATGTCTCTGTGCATACTGGCTCTTCCATGACTTATTATCTATTAATTTCTGAACCCAGCGGAATCTGACTTAGAGCTACAAGGGATGGATTATACACTAGTATGTTCTGCACTTCCCTTTTTACACGGTTTGCTTTTATAAGACCTCTGTGTGGCATTCTGTATGCCAAGCCAGCTTGTTTAGCTTAATTGTTCTACAGCCTGCCTCTTCAGCCCCATGTACTCGTATCAAATTCTGCACTGACAAAGTTAAAAATGTATAGAAGGAAACATCTTTGACATCCACAAAACATACACTTTAAATAGCATCTTCATATATTCATAAAGGCAGCAATACAGGAGAAGTAGAGAGCTGAGAGATACTAATTTCATTTGCTACTGATCCAGACTTTCCTGATTCTTTCTGCCAAGGGGGAGAGAAGGAAGAGGAGACATTTATTAGGGCCTCTGATACCTCTCCATCAGACAAGTTCCGTTCCCTGTTATCTCTGGCCGCACAGCCCACTGGCAGCCTGACTGTGAGCTATTATCTCTTTGCTTGAGATGGTACCACTTGGGGTGCAGCTGACTGCAGTGAGAGCACACTGCTCACTTGTTGCAGCACTCGCTGAGTTCATGCTCGGTTTTCCTTCCTGCTGGACACACCTGATTGTCTGGAAAAATTCTCCCATGATGCTGCGCTCACCACAAAGCCAGGTGATCCCCTGTAGCTCGCTATTCTGCTCGACAACTAGCCTGGAGGTGCCCAAATGCCTTGAAGAAGAGCAGGGGGAGCCCAGGTGACCGGGCTAGGTGGAGCCCGATGCTCAGCACTCCCCGAGTTGCTTCTCTGCAACCGGCAAGCAGCCTCAGGAAGGATTTGCTGGTCTCATCACAACCTCTAGTGGACACCCCAAACGGGATATATTTAGAAACCCCGCACCTCCCAGAGGGTCTGGCTGTGTCCCCACCGTCCCCAGCGCCCGGGTTTTGCCCAGCATCGGTCCCAGTCCAAGCCTACTCGGGCAGCACGGGCTCACAGGCAGCACTGCTGCCCTCCCCTGCCTGCAGCTGCCGGACTGGACGTGGCCTGCTTGCACGCCCCGTGGTTGCACGCCCCGTGGTTGCACGCTGTATTCACGACGCTGAATAAGTATCCATGCCTGTGACAGCGCTCTTTGCACGCTGCTGCCCGGAGCCTCCTGGCACAAGTCCTTGCGAAGGGACGTGCCTCTGCTGCCTGTTCTGCTGCTGTGCTCCGTGCTGGTGGGTGGCTGTAAGCGGATGCCGAGAGGAGAGGCTTTCACACCTCCTCTGTGTTGATCTAAATGGCTTCACAAGTGCAAAGCACCAAAAAGCCACCAGCTGAGCGACCGATGGGTGCAAGTCATGTGAAATTAGTTGTTTCTTGAAAGCACGAACTGAAAGAGCAGGCAGACAGAGCACAAAAACCCCTCTCTGCAGGGTCTGATCCTGCTTCCCCTCACAGTTTAAGAACAGCAGGGTTTGCTAATCTGAGCCCCGGCTGTGACCTCCTACAAACAGATCGACAAGCCACCCCCTGGGGAATGGGGAGAGCTGCCACGTCACTGTCAGCTCCAGAGCTGCATGTGCAAGAGTTTGGGATTTTACAGCAATAATTTGCCAAACCTTGTAAACGGTCAACTATTTATCAACTATTTATCAGCTCCCTCTCTGCCAAGGAAAGAGGACTTCAGTACGCTGTGTTCTCCTGCCCTGAGATTTATGACAGATCGTGCTTGCCATAAGGGCCAAATCCTGTTCCTGAGGAGCTGAGCTTCCTGCTGATGCTCCCAGGAGGTGCTCGGGACTGGGGCACACCCCCCCGCCTCTGAAGCACGAGGCAGCACTGGAGCTGTAAGCCCTGTCCTGGGCCCTGCACTCTCCCGGTTTATTTGCCCAGCTCCCCCGGCCCCCCTGGCAGCACGGGGACTATCGCTGTACACACACATCTCCTGCAGCAGCTCACCAGCAGCCTGGATGAGATCGTTTGTGTAACACGCTGGAGAAATGTGTCTTGCTATTTGTTCTGACACTGAGACAGGATGCCAGCGATTGGAGATAGAGACTTCAGACCTGATTCCTTCATATGTACATGCATGTCCATGCACAGAACACAAACCCATGCAGGTGAGAGAGAAAATGCCATAATCTATGCCCAGTTTTGCTTTTTTACATGGAAAGAAGGACGGTTTCTGTAATAGAATACCTATATGGAGAGCCAGGTTTGAGACCAAAAAAGTCAGTCTTTTAATGCGATCTGAACATGAGAACAGAAACCAAAGCCGAGCTGGCAGCATTGCACAGCCCTCCTGCCACCAAGAGCTGTTAATCTTTGCTAAAAACGCACCATCGGCCCTAAAGGTCAGCTCCCGGGCCCTGCACAAACACTGCAGCACAGGCAGGCACCGAGGCCGTTCTCCCTCTGAGCAGCCCACACCGTAACCACGGCCAGCAGCGCACCAGACCCGGCCGCTGCTCCCCACCGCTGCCTTCCAGTGACCGCAGGCCGGGAGCAGGCACCACTCTAGAGATCTTTAAGCACCGCGCTAGTTTGCAATGACTTTGTCAAGTCACCCGTAAACAGGTCCCGGAGCCTATTCTTAGGTCTGCCATCACGGCAGTGGGAGAGGGAGCGGATCTGCGTGGAAACGTGGAACACGTGGAATGAACATGCAGCCCCTGGGTAAACATGCACCACCCCACGATCACCCCCTGCATGCCACTGCCGGTGGGACGGGGACAGCGGCGAGGACCTGGCACCGAGGGCACCGGGAGCTGGGGACACCGGGGGCTGGGGACAGGGGCGGGATGGAGGCGGGGGGTCCGCAGGGCCCCCGGGGGACACGGCCCCCGTTGCGCAGCGATCGCCGTTAGGACCGGCTGCCCGGGCGGCCCCGGCAGGACCCGGGCGGCGGGAGCTGTCCGCGCCGCGGTGCTGAGCCGCCGCTGTCCCGCCGGGCCCCGCCGCCACCGGTGCCGGTGCCGGTGCCAGCGCTGTCCTCTCCAAGGAATGCCAGAAGTTTCAGCCCGGCCCGGGGAGCAGCAGAAGCAGGGGGTGCCCGGTCGGCGGTAGCACGGCAGGTTCCAGCATCCCCTCCCGGTTCGAGCTCCCCCTCCCCGGCCACGGCTGCGTCCCCCCTCACCCCCGCCCCGGCCGGTGCCCCCTCCCCGGCAGCGCTTGCACCCCCGACCGGCAGACGCAGGGCCCCGGCGGCCGTACCCGAGGAGCCCCTGCTCTGCTCCGCGCCTCAGCCCCGTCCCGCTCCGCCCCGCTTACCTGGCCGCGGGGCCGCGGGGCTGCCCAGCAGCAGGGCGAGCAGGCAGAGCCCGCGGGGCCCCGGCATGGTGCGGCGGCGGCGGGCGCGGCGGAACCTCCGCGCTGCTGCAAGCCGAGCCGAGCCGAGCCGAGCCGAGCCGAACCGAGCCGAGCCGAGCCGAGCCGAGCCGAGCCGAGCCGAGCCGAGCGGGGCCGGGCCGGGGGCGGGGGCCGGGGCTGCCGCCGGAGCCGGAGCCGGAGCGGGCGCGGGGAGCGGCGGAGGGCGGAGAGGAGCGGCGCGGCGCGGCGTGGAGCGGTGCGGAGCGAGCGGCGGGGGAGGGCGCCGGTGGCCGCCCCGGTCCCCGCGCAGCGTCGCGCGCTCCGGCCCCGCCCGCGGCTCCCCCGGCCCCCCCGGCTGGCCCCAGCCCCAGCCCCAGCGACCCGCCGCTTTTCCTCGGCCCGGGTCTGCCCCGGCGACCCGCAGCCCCCTACGTATCTCCTCAGCCGCCCCCGTCCCCCGTGGCTTCCTCCGTTCTCCAAGGCTCCGGGGGCCCCGGTGCCCCCCCAGCCTGCGGGGGGGGGCGGGGGGGGGGGGGCTGTGCTCCCTGCTGCAGGCCTCGCTCAGCCTGTGCCCAGTCTCCTGTATCATTCCACTGTCCCTTGTCCCCAAGCCCCCCTCAGCACCCCAAGCCTACTTCAGCATCTCCAAACCCTCTCAGCATCCCAAGCCCCTCTCAGCACCCCAAACCCCTCTTGCCTCCCTACTTAAGCCCATCCTTATCCCTTTTCCCTCTCCTCGGGTTCCCCACAAGCAGGCTGTCAATAGGGCAGTGGTGCTGGGGGGGGGGGGGGGGGGGGGGGCTGATGCAGGCCCCCTGCACCCCTTGAGATCATGGGTGCCCCGGGGTCTGGTCCGGCTGCTGGAGCCAGCTAAGCCCGGCAGCAGGGGAGCTGCCCAGCCACGGTGGGTGGTGGGCTCCAGGCACATGAGAGCTCACAGTTTGTGGAAGCTAAGCAGGAACCCCCAATGACATGGGGCTGGCACCATGGCCATGGGTGAGCACTGGTGTCTCCTTAGCCCTGCAGCAAGAGAAGCAATGTGCAGTCCCTGCTCAGCACCCTGGCCCCGGAGCTCCACAACCTTCTTGCCTACAGGTTGGAGGGTGGGCCTGATGGCTCTCAGATGCTCCCTTCCTGCTCTGGCCCTGGTCCCTTCTGGTCCATCCCTGCTGCCCAGGCCAGCAGAAGCTGCAGTAAGCTAGGAGCTTCCAGCAGGCCCCTCCTGAGCCTGTCAGAGCACACGGTGCAATTACACTGACTTTCATAAGAACAGGAACCGAAGGTTTCATGGTCCTGAAATCCCAAGTCCTACCCTGAAATGTTTATTGTAAACCACCTCCCGGTGAGAGCTGCCTCGTTCTCCCAGCCACTCTGCCAGTCAAGTCAAATAGCCAGAACAATGTTACAAAGCTCAACACAAGTGTCAAACACCACAAGATTGAGGTCAGCCTTCCCCCCAAATAGCCAGTTTGTTGATGCTGCCATCTGAGAAGTCCCTGCTACCTTCGAGAGAGCAATTACACTGATCTCGGTTACCTCAGCAACAATAATCACATACTGGTATCACTACAGATGCCACCACGCAGAACACATCAAGTCAAGAAACCGTCCAAACATGGGGACCGATCCTGCTGCCCTTTTCCCTGCTGGGCTCTGCAGTGTTCCTCCACCCGACACCACTGCAAGCGGGAGAAGCAGCAGCCGGGGGATTCTGAGGAGCGTGAGGCAGGCTGTGTGGGCAGCGGGGTCATTTGCATTCCCTGTGTCACTCCTCACTGCTGCCAGCTGGGAGCAGTTGGGCAGCAGGCGAGAGAAGGACAAAATAAGAAAGGGAGAGAAATCACCAAGAGGTGCAGTGTATTATTTAACACTGTCATTTTCATATACAAAGTGGGATTCGCTTGCTCAGAGGTTTAATTTGGTCTAACAAAGCTATCTGAGGCACAACGAGCGCAGCCTGCTCTGGTTCCCTCTCTGCGCTATCCCCAGCTTCCTTCCCAACCTGACGTTATTAAAGATAAAAGTTGTCTCTCATTTAGCAGTTTTCCTTGAGTGATTTTTATTATGTTCATCTGCATTGTAGTAAACTCTTTAAGATAGCCAGATAATAATACCAGCGCCATGGTAACAGGCAGGAAAAAAGAACAAATGCTGTATTTGTAATGCAGAAATGCCCACTAAGTGGCAAAAGTTGTTAGTGATGGAGAGGGAATGGTTAAACTCAAGCCGTGGCTCACCAACTGGGATTAGGGAGTGCTGCCTAATTTCGGCTCCCCGCTGGCACGGCACCCCATGAGCCTGGGACATCAAGCCTGGCACCAGCTGGGGTTTGCTGCTGCTCTTCGAGAGCCGTGTGGCTCTTGGGGTGTGTTTCCAGACTCCCCGAAGTGCCTGTGGCTGGGGGGGAGGGATGTCGCTGGCTGCTGGGGATGGTGCTTGCCTGGTGAGCCCGGGGCTCTCACAGTGGTGCTGGGGACCCCTCGCCCCTCCAGCAGCTTCACTGAGGACTCGAGTGAGCTTGGAGACAGTGGGGAGGTGGGAGCGCATGCCGGGGTATGGGGTGGGAAGCACCGTGGGATGCACTCCCTGTAGCTGGTGTGTAACTGGGTGATTTGAATCATTTTCCTCCTGCAGCCTCCCCGCACAGCCAGTGCTGAGGTCTAATGACCTGTGAAATTTCAGCCTGAGAAACAACGGCCATGTCTGCAGTGGGGGAGCCATCCGCCTCGATGTTCCCCAGGTCACCACACTCCTGTTGCCCCCACCAAAACACCGGGGCCTTCCTGCCTGCAGCCAGGAAACCACTGTCCAGAGCCCCCTCCAGCCACACCAGCTCCTCCAGCACTGCACATGGCCATGCATCACTGTGCACCACTGCGTGTGCAGCTCGGCTGCATACAGGGAGCACCAGTGGCCAAAGTGTGCGAGATGGTGGCTTCACAAGCAGGCAGCCACACTGCTGTGTGTAAGAAAAGGAGAAATCGTTATTGCTTCTTTGACAGTCCTCAGGGCTGCAGATGTTTGTGTGGTCAGAAACCTGGGGTATTCAAAAGGAAACAAAGAGAATAGTCCCCTGAGGCCACTTTAGTGGGCATTGTTCTAATTAGCACCATGTTCACTGGTGGTTACCTCAGACCTTTGATTAACAGTGAAGAAAATCAATAAGCACACTAAAAATTCAGATAAGTTTCACAGCTAATTTTAATTTCACATTTTAATCTTGTATTAATGTCAATCTTAATTACCATAATTAAGTCAGATGTGACTTAGGAGGAGAAGCTTGAAGATAAGATGTTACAAGAAAGACAGTGTCTTTCTGGTGAGCAGACAAGTGCTGCTCGCTGCAGTTTGGGATGCAGTTGATGCCGGTGAGCCAGGGGCAGCTGTGGGGGAGCATGGGACACTGCGCTTCCCCATCCCTCCCATTGTGTCCAGTCTTGCCTGGCTCCCTGCCTGGGGCCTGTCCCCTGCGATGCTAGCAAGAGCCTGAAGCCCCTCAGACCTGCTTTGCCCCCATTTCAGGGTGCCCAAGCCTCCAGCCACCTCCCAGCTGCCTCTCTTTGGTGCACAGGAGCGCAAGGAGGTGTCAGCCCCACAATGCTGGCCATGCCTGAGCTCCACTTGTCACAGCTGGTAAGATCCATGAGATCCAAACTGCCTGGAAAATCAATCTCTCATTTAATTTCATGACGGTGATGCAGCAGCCCAGTGTTGCTGCATTTGCTCTGCAGTTACACCTATTGATCACCATCTGCTCCCAGCTCCCTGCACCTTGCGGGGCAGGAGCAGCACTAGCTGAGGCTCCATCCAGCCTGGGCATTGCCCAAGGACCCTGCAGACACCTCTGCCTTGAGCCTGGCAGCATCTGTCCCACAGTGGAGTGGGACTGGCACTGCAGCCATCGGACCCCCCGGCACCTCCCAGGTGGCGGGCAGAGACCGGGCAGGCACAGGGCACAGCACAGCATTGGCGCACCCGCCAAGCGGGGTTGTTTGCTGTGCTGAAACCTGCAAGTGCAGGAGTAGGGACGGTGCAGAGACACCTTCTGCGCGTCTGCACACCCCGGGGCTGGCCGTCCCCATCTGGGCAGGGGGGCTGTGGGGGTTTCGCCCAGGGTGTTTGCTGTGCTGCCAGCAAGGGAGCCAGCGCCCTTGCAGGTTTTACTTTCCCCCAACCGTGCTATGAACCTCGCCGAGTGCCCAGCCTGCAGAAGCACTAACAAGCTGATTCCCTGCATCTAAAGCTCTCTAGCTCAGCTGAGAGGCTGGGAACCCTTGGCTGCCTCTGGTGATTTTATGGATAGTGACACATCTCTGGGCCCTTGTTCCCAGCCCTGAGGGTGTCCCCTGCAAGGACAGCCAAGTCATCCCTGAGCCCAGGCCGAAGCATCACTGTTAGCTGCCAGTCAGTGGTGTCCGGCAGGTGGGGATGCACCAGCTGCAGCCGAGCAGGGATGCAGAAAGCAAACCCGCATCAGCTGCACTCCAGCAGCATATGCCCAGAGCAGGTGGCCACGGTGGCACCTCGAGTGCTGCAGGAAGGAGCTTTCCCAGTTTGGGCACAGCAGTTTCTCCTGATGAGCCAAGACCTCCACCCTGAGCTACCAGAAGTGGAGCACCTCACAGCTTAAAGACGAGTTGGGTGCAGGTCCCTTTCCCCAGTGCCAGTGTAAAGAGGGCAGGGGCTCTGAGCAGAGATGCTGTCGGCCAGTAGCAAGGTGGGTTTTCACTGGTTCTTGTGGGGCAGTGGGGCCCCAGTGCTGGCGAGTACACGGCAGCCCTGGGTTGGAGAGAGGGATGGAGGGGTGGGGAGGACAGACCTGTTTGGGACCCCAGGCTAGTACAGCTGCTCCATGCTGTAAAGAGGAGTTCCTTCGAGGGCACAGGGGCAGACATGGGGTGCCAGGCTCCTGCCCTCTCAAGCCCTCGGTGCACATACATGGCCAGCTTCCTCCCTACAGCTTTCCTGGGAGGCTTTCACCACCTTTTCTGCAGTGCCTGGAGAGGTTTCAATGGCAGAAGGAAGCGGAAAAATAACCTCAGCTTTAGACTTGGAAGCTGAGGTCTCCTGTAGTGAAGCTGAATGGCGGCTCTGAGGAACAGTCTCCAAGCTTTGCTGGCTGGGGGGCATCTTTGGTGAGTGGTAATATTGTCCCAGGGCAGAAAAGGCCTTTGTCCCTCTGAGATGGCAAAGCCACTCCAGCCTTTGGCTTTTGGAGCGGGCTGCATCCCTGCTCTGCCTTACAAATGCCAGCCCTGAATGGGGGGTTTGAGTCCCAGGCCAGGCTCAGTTCCAACCCCTTTGAGTGAGTGCCTGCAGGCACAGCTGGGGGCCCTTTCAGGAGGGAAGTCCTTGTTCCTTGTCAACAGGAGAAGACTTTGCACAGCTCAAAAATAGGCTCTCTATTGCTCATTGGGGTTTGGAGGGGGCTGAGCGAAACAAACCCGCTGCAGAGATGGAAGGCAGCAGCGTCCCTGTGGAGCGGGAGGGAAGGGACCCCATGGGCAGCCTGCCTGGGGTGCTAGGTGGCCCACCCCCCCAGCTGCTCCTTGGCCAAGCAACCAGCCAAGGCCTGGTGGCTGTGACTCACGGCATCACCTCTGCACTGCACCTCAACATCCCTCGGCTGAGCAATGGCTCACAGCATGGCTTTGCAGGGATGAGTCCCCGTGGCACATCCCAGGGAGCCATCCCGCTACTGGAGCAAATGCTTTCATCGGGCAGCAGGGATGAAGCCTGAGAGCACCTACCTGAGCCTGTGGCACCTTAATTCCCCAGCCGTAAAACAGGCATTGTTTTATCCTTTATGCATAATTCACAGCTTAATTAACTAAAGCTCTTCATGGCAGCACCCAGAGAGGCTTCCACCAGCTTCAGGCACAGCAGCAATTCCAGCCAACTCTGACCCATGGCTGACAGACTCTTTACCAAGGCAGTAATGCTGGTCTGGTTGCCATATCTACAATTCACTGCTGCACTGTGCTGTCCAAAAGTTTTTAAGGACTTTTTAGTTGTGATATTTCTGGGTTTTGTTTCTGGCAGGAATTGCATCAGGCAAAGCATGCAGGAGCAGTCAGCATCTGAATTCCATGTCCAAGCTCCGTGGCCAGCCCATTTGAACCATCTCCACAAGCACCTTCTGCACAGTGCCAGCTGTCAGAAAACACCCACTTTGTTGATGTTTTCCTACCTGGGCCTCCATTCTCCGTATTCATTTCAAAATTGGTATTCATGCCAGGACACTGCTGGTATTTACTCATTGCATCCCATATAAATTGCAAGAGATGTTACTCTGCACCAGATACTGTTACTGATACAGAAAACTGGATTTGTAAATTCATGAGAATTATTTTGTCCTATCTAGCAATTCTTCCTTGAAGAATAAAAAGAAGTTTTGTTAGAAGTTTGGTTTTTTCAACTGAGGCAAAGTGCAGCATGGCTTTAGTGCTATCCAACTGCCTCTAAAAAAAAGTGATTTCTTTGCCTCTGCACTATTCTACATTTACTGTAATCTATTAGTTGTCTCCAGGAAGATGTCCTGGCTTTCTCACACTACTGTCTCCCCACGCTATTCGGGGTCCCCTAGCCCCAGGCAGGATGGCACAGCATCAGTGCTCAGCACCTCAAGCTGGGCAGGAGTGCCTCGGGGAAGGCTTGAGGCGTCTGCGGGACAGGCTGGGTGCAGCCTGCAGACCTTGGCACTGAGCACTGACCAGAGGTAAATACTTTTAATCCATCTAGCCCAAATAATTTCCCCACAGGAATCTTAAAAGCACTCTCTGAGGAGCTGATGCAATCAGCACCTCTTGATGATGCTGAATGGGAATAATCCCTGAGATGCTGGAGAGACTGGAAGAGCAGGCGAGCCCAGCCATTGGGCAGCACAGGCTGACCATGGGTAAAGTGAAAGGAACAGTGAAATAAGAGGGAAAAGAAGGAAAAAACAGATTACAATTAGCACCAATAACCATGGCATTATGAAAACCAAATTTTGTGAAGCAGCTGATTGTAATCTTTGAAGAGATCATACATTTGATGGAGGAAGGTACCTGAATCACTGTCATAGGTTGTTGTAATTTATTTGATGTGGTATCAAGCAGTATTCTCATGAAAAGCAGCATGATGCAGTATCAGTGCAGTGCATCTTAAGTGAGTTAAGAACCAGCTCATTCACAGATCTCACAGAACAGCAATGAGGAATCATCTTCAAATCGAGGAATTATTAATGAGTCCGTTAAGAACTAGTGCTTAGCTCTGTCACTGCTTCACATACTCACTTATGGTCTGCAGGTAAATACAAAATCACTAGTGATTAGATTTACAAGCCAGAGATTAGCAGGTTGGTTAACTTGTGTGGAGACATGCAGTCGTATGGCGCACCCAGGTCACAGTGCAGAATGAATTATTAAACCAGCTGTAGCCCAGCCAGTCAAACACTAATTTCTGTGCCATGAAACAGAGGGCCTTGGGATGGGAAAGCTGTGCTCTGGGCAGTGGTGGAAGGGATTTGGAGGTCTGAGAGGTCAAAGGGCCCCATTGCAGTGGCAAAAGCAGTTGGCATTACACAGGTCAGAGAAACACCCACCATGACAGCAGCTCCTGCAGCTGGAGCAAGGAGTGGAGCTTTATTTAATCCTGGCTTTGCAGAGAAGCAGTGGCAACCCTCACACACAGCAAATTCCTGATGGGGTCTGTGCCTCAGCCACAGCAAAGCCATGGGTTAGCAGGGACATACCTGCACCTCCCATGCTTTGGGCATCACCCAGGGAGCCAGCACCCATGAACCAGGTGACACAGAGAGCAAGGACAATGGTACTAACTGGCAGTGAGTGGTTGTGCCTTGCTGGGGAGACAGCAGTTCCCTCCCAGCCCACCCATGGATACTCCCTGGTGCCCTGGGGCTGGTTTTCTCTGCAGGAGCTCGTTGCTCTCTTTGTGGGGGAAAAGAGGATTTGTTCTAAAGCTCTTTTCATGAAAAAATAAAATCCATACTGTGCTGCTTTGCTCTGACCCGTCTTCCAAGCTGTGATGCTTTAATTGATTAGCTTGTAAGAGCTTGGCAGCCGAGCCTGTGCTTTGTTGGTAGCATTTCCGCAGTTCCCGCAGGTGGAAAGCCATTAGCTGCCTCCAGACTTGTCCCTTTGCCTGCAAAGTGCCTTTGGGCGGATGCTTTTCCATTGTTTTAAGAGAAAAGCCCCTAAAACACACAGCACCTGAGACTGTGGCCAGGTCAGCCCTTGTACACTGCCTTGAGCTGGGAGGTCCATGTGCATCCCATGCACATTGCTACCTGCACCCATGCTGCACATATGCTGCCTGTCCTGCAGCACCGTGAGGTTACACAGATACAGGACTATTTATTCCCAGAGATCTTAGCAAAATAATAACATTTCACTTGTGCAGAGCTATTATCAAGGCTTGCTCTAACTTCATGCTGCTGAGTGTGTCAGTATGATGAGGGGTTGATATAAACCTACCAGCAGTCACTAAGTGCAGCTATATAAATGCCTCCTCTGAAATAACAGTACTTTGGCTCCCAGCACCTGGTCAGAGTCCTGCAAACAGAGATTTGTCAAGGCTGGAAGGTCCAATGTTGGTTCCCAGTACTTCATACAGCTGGTTATGGGATCCAGCAGGTCTTCCTGGAGGGGCTTGTCCCTCAGTGCCAGCTACATGGTTTTGTGCTCCCGGCAGGATCTGGCCATGGCTCCATGCAGGGGTTTTCTCTGAGCAATTTGGAAGGGTGGGCAGTGAGCCCAGCTCTGCCACCGTGGTGGCTCCGGCACCGTGCCACAGCAGCCAGCATGCAAAGGCATCATGGCCTCAGCCCCACAGTCCTTCCCCATTTGCGGAAGCATCAGCACCTGGGGGGCTCTGTGGGGATCCAAGCACGACTCGGAAAGGCAGGAGGGAGGCTGGGGAGGAGGGAGGAGCAGGCAAACTGGAAACAACATGTGTTGGGCCCTGGCAGGGCTTCAGCATCGCAGTGTGTGCGCGTGTGCATTCACACGGTGGGAGACATAGCGCAAGCTGAAATGAGATTAGCTAATGTACTGCAAACACAAACCATCTAGTAAGGAAATCTCTGTCTCCAACAAATGCAAATCTTTATGCCTAGTTTACTGTGTAATGTTGCCCATTAACCCCCGTGCCCTGCCTGCTGGCGAGGGAGGGGAGGCAGGCAGGGGGCTATTGGTAAATGTTTGTGCAGTGAATAGTCCGCCGGCTGAAAGCACCCAGCATTGTTTCCTGCAGCTCTGGCACATTACAAGCAGCGCCTGTGCCTGTCCGAAAGGACCTGCCTTTCACTGCCTGCTCATGGCACATGCTTTGCAGGTTCAAAGAGCTGCCAGCCCTGCCTGCACCTATGCACTCGTGCCTGCACCTATGGACAGGAGCACACACTCCTTTGCTGGGCACCTTGGGTGAGTCCGTGGTGCCAAGCAGGATGGCAGCTAGCTGCTGGGGAGGCAGAGCTGAAGGGCCCCTGGGCTGCTGTGCAGCCGGCGATAACCAGCTACGTCCCCCGGTGCCTCCATTACAATTAGCACAAATCCACGTGTTTTCAGATGATGATCTGGGCCAGGTCCTGAGATGCTTGGCAGAGAGAAGTAGTTGTCATGGAAGGGGCTTTCGTGGGCTGCAGGCTTGCTTTTAATTCTCAGTACTTACAAGTGCTAGAGCAGAAAGGTCTCTTCGGACTCGTAGCTGCACGTGTAACATTGATGATGGTGACACTGCGACAACAGAGATTATTTTTTCTTGC
Source organism: Falco punctatus (assembly GCF_963210335.1). NCBI lineage: Eukaryota > Metazoa > Chordata > Aves > Falconiformes > Falconidae > Falco > Falco punctatus. The sequence continues at coordinate 99,512,206 of NC_137580.1, forward strand.
CTCCCTTATAAGCACGTGTCCCACAAGAGGATAAGCTCTTTGTAGAGTACAGAGCAAGGGCTCCATGCCAGTGTTAAGCTCCTCTGTGTCTACATTGATTCATGTGGGAAGGGAGCAGTCATTGCCCTGAGGCTGCATATGTGCAGGAGCAATTGGATTCACCCTGGCTTAACTTCAGGGCTCCCTCCTTGGCCCACCCTCTAGCCAAGCCTCTCCAGCCAGCTCAGAGAAACCCTGTGCAGAGTTTTTGTGCATGTCCTTGCTGCAGACACCCTGCTCCCGGGCCTGCCACTGTTGCCTGGGGCACCCAGCAATCCATTCTGCCTCTGCTGCCTGTTGTGCTCAGCTGTCCTCAAACCTGATTTAGCTGTAGGACAGAACTGCTTCCACCCTCCGAGGCAGCACCAGCAGATGGGTGGCTGAAACCCATTGCTGCCCTTGCTGGTGGCTTCATCATGTCTGGAAAAGGCTTGAGGCTCTCCAGGGGTGTCTGCAGCACCACCGCTAATAAAACCCTGCGGCTCTACTCATGTGCAGCTTTATTATAGACATATTTCAAAGCTAGGGGTGGGGTATCATTGCAGAGGAAGGATGCTAGCTGGTGTTGGCATGGGCACACGTCCACTGCCCACTCACTGTGAGTCACCTCATCCCATCAGGCATGGACTGAGACACCTCCCCAGGATGGCTCTAGCCGTGGTTTCTGATCAGGCGATGCCAGCCCTGGTGCCGCAGCCTGCTGTGGGGGCTGGGGATCTCAAAGCTCCTGAGCAAGCAAGAGGCTGGAACAGAGGGTGCAGGGGCACAGGCAAGCCCTGTGAAGGGACAGACTCCAGTGGTGGCATCCCTCCATGCTAAGGCAGACAAGCACAGTGGTGCAGCAGGGATCACAGCTCTGGCCACTTTCCAGCCCAGCAGGGCTAGTTACCCATCGGGGAAACACAACAGCATTAAGCAATGTTTGCAGTTCAATCTGTGGTGCTTTGCCTGAAGAAGAGCTCAGCACTTCCACACAGCTCCTACCCCACTGTGGAAGTGGTTTCCAGTTGCAGCTAATTACTGTGCAAAGAAACGAGCCTGCTGCAATTGTCAGTTGAATGACACTGGTGCGCTCAGCTCTTCCTGGCCCCTGGAGAGATGTCCTGCCCAGGCTTCTTGCCCTGAGATTGCACCAAAGCACATAGCTGCTTGGGCTGCAGCTCAGGCAGGGCTGGGAGCTGGGCTTTGCACTGGTGAGCAGCTGGGAAAGCGGGGAAGGAGCCATGTCTGTGGGTTAAAGGGAGGTCATGTTATTGCAGACATGACTGCTGAGCTCCTTGGAGCAGCCTCAGGGTTAATAGAATAAACCAAGGAAATTTGTAAAACTTTCCCAAGCACCCAAGAGATCAGGTTCTGCTTTGTGTTTGGCAGTAGAAGCAAATACTGTTCTGCTTTCCCCAACCTGGCTATTAGGATGACTTAGTGAGGACCATTTTTGACTCACGAGAGGTTTTCATACACTTGGGCAAAGCTGTGGGGTAAGGCACGCTGCACACAGCCCGGGCTCCCCGTGTGCTCGCTGGCTCCCAAGCCCAGCATGTTCTGGCATTGATGCTCCTTCATGCAAAATACCCAGGGGGTTTATTCTGCACTTTTATATCATTACCAGCTGGGACTGAAGAGGTGAAGTTGGGGATACATCTCTGGAAACCTTCCTGTCATCCTACATGTCCTGTCTTTTGCAGGTTCCTCACACAAGAACCACATGAAATGGAGTTGGTGGGGGGGGGAACAATTGGCTGCAGCAGCTTCAGCTGCAAAGAGATTGTCTGGGAGCTGCATCTGGCCTGGGGCTTCTGCCACTCTTGGAGCAGGTGCCCTCAAAGTGAGGAATGGTGGTGCTTTTATCAGTGCAATGAATGGTGATGCTCTTACCAGAACTCTTGCTTGGCCAGCTGACGTTCTCCCTGGCACCAGGCTGTCCCCAGCTGCTTTTCTTCCCTGTGTTTTGGGAAATGATGCCCATTGGCTGTGCAGAACCAGCTCTGCTCTGGGGCAGCTCAGCAGTGGATGTCTATCTCAAATATCTCCAGGGATAACAGTGTTCTGCTGTCACCTGATGCAGCACCCCCATCTGTCCTCCAAAGCACAGCCCCTGTATTCAGAAAATCACCCCTGAGGTTCCTCTCTCCCTGTTGGCATGTTTATCCACCCGTAAGCCCAGTGTGGGTGCAAGGGGATGAGGCTCCAGCCCCACACGCCTTGTGGGGGCAGAACACAGGGGATGGAGGGATGTGGTTTGGTCCACATGACCCAGCTGAGTGCAATGAGTTAACAACATTGTGGGGGATTTAAAACAGAAGAAGCCTCCTGACAGCCCACATGTAGGTCTAATAATTTACTATAACTGGTTTTATGGCAGACCGTAAAAATCTAAAATAAGGCTGGGAATTGTCAGAGAAACCCACATGGAGCTGAATGTCTGCATAACTGCAGTTTTTTAGGCTCCAGCGCCTTCCTCTGGAAAGCCTCAGTCCCCAGGTCCCTGGGGCGTGCTGGGGACCAGCCCTTGAGGGCTTCCCCACGGGAGAGCCCTTTTGCTTGCGCGAGAGCAGTTTCGCATCAGCGCTGCTGCCCAAACCACAAGATCTTCAACGGGCTTCCTTGGCATTGGTGGTGGGGGTTGATGGATGGGGTTACTGATGGGGCTGGACCAGATGATCTCAAGCAGTCCTGTCAGACCTGAACAATTCTGTGATCTGAAAGGTCCCTGCTTCAGGTCTGTAGGCTGAACAGCAGCTCCTCATCTTTCACCCTTCAGACCATCCTCCCACTGTCCCCAGCCTCTCCCCAAGGACCAGCATCCCAGGGGATGCAGAGAGGGGTATTTTTCCCCAAGGCCAGCTCTCCAGTCCCTTCTGTATGGCTCGGGGAGAATATTGTCTCTCCCCAGAGGGTGACATTAAACACCGAGGTAATTTGGCCTCTCAGAATAGCCTGGAGCAGTAGTTACTGCAATTATTCTGAGTGCCACCGGATGATACTCAGTAATTACGTGGCTCGATCTTCTGGGGATCTCTGAGCACTTACTGATCAATTAATTAAACTTTGCAGCAGGCTCTCACCACAGCATGGGATGCCGGCAGATCAATAATCCCTCTCCTGAGCTGCAGCCAGTCCTGAATGGCACAGCCCTGCCAACACGGGGCTCACCCCCAGAGCCAGAGAGCAGGAGAGGGGTGGGGGTCTGGGAGGCTGAAGGCCCAGGCTCTCTAGGGAAGATGGAGGATGAGGGCATGGCAAGCTCATGGGTGAGAAGTATCAGAGAGAGCAGTTTGAGTCCCTGGCTTTTCTCCTGGGAAGGAAGGAAGGAAAAAGTTGGGAATTTCATTGGCTCTTTTGTTTGTTTGCTTGGGCTGTGGCTGCAAATGTCCTCCTGAGCCTGAGCCTGATCCTGATCCCAGTCCTGATCCCGCAGCTCCAAGCAGCACTGCAATCACAAATCGCTTTCTGAACACCTTGCTGCCTGCAGTCAGCAGGGCACAGTCCCTGCAGCTCCGCAGGGTCCCCTGAGCCGCTGCCGGCTCTTCCTCACCCTCCAAGGGCTTCATTCACCTGCTGCTGGGGTTGGCTGTGACAGGGGAAGTGCTGACCGACTCCACATCATCCTCACAACCCCAAGACAAGCTGTTTATTTTGAAAGCTTCAGGCACAACATAAACCACTGCTATTCGGAGGATTCCTGGAAGGAGCCTTGCTATTAGCACAGATTGTAAATCCAACAAAGAGCCTGGCTGGGCCCAAGTCCTGATCTATAAATATGAATAAGGTAGAAAGCAGCAGTTCCCCTGGGGGCATGCAGGAATGGACATCACATGTTCTCCTGCCCAAAAACACACTTTTGCATCAGTTACTGCCAGGAGGAGAAAACTCCCCAAGTTCAGGGTTTTTTTGGTACCTGGGGAAAGCCTTTATTGTTCCTATGGTGTTGGTCTTTCAGTCACCCAAATAAATCACCCCACCTTGTAGCCCCAAAGCAGGGCTGGAGAGGTGCTGGGACAGGGGAGAGTCTGCAAGATGCTTTGCTGGGAGGCTGAGCAGGCTGGGAGGGATGAGGGCTGCCGAAAGCTGCAATTCCGCGGCAGCCCTGTCACCCCCCGGTAGCCACTGAAGAATGGGTTGGGGTGAGGAAGGCAGCTGGACTCTGCCCATGGCTGGGATGCCCATGCAGGGGCTGAGCCCAGGTGGATACAGGGGTTTCTGGTGTGCCAGGAGCCAGCTGAGGGCCAGCCATGCCAACAAGCCCATGGAGCTTCTCGCCTTTTACTGCAATGACATTTTCCTGCCAAAGTTGTCCTGTATTAAGCTAAATGACACAACCGGGGAGTTATCTCTCTTTAAAAAGATTTTCCATTGCATTGCCTCAATATCAACTCTTCAGAAATGCAAGAGTGAAAAACAAGGTGAAAGGAGTGCAGGAGCTGTCCTCCATCAGGGTGTCAAAGCTATTTGACAACTTGGAACTAAATTCAAGCATTTGCAGCTTGCCCCTGCTAGAAAAGCTGCAGGTTGGACTGTCTGTATCCCAACTCATTGCTGAAAATCGCCAGTTGCAAGTGGAGAAACATGTGCCCCCCCTCCACGGGAGCCCCACGGCTCAGCCGAGCTGCTCTCATTCCCCTCCTGCTATGGCCAAAGGAGATGCATCATTCTCAGCCTGACATCCTTTTCCTGGCTGCCCTCAGCAGATGCATCCTCTTCCCTGCGGTACCTGGTGAGCAGAGCCGTGGCGTGGTGCCTTCCCACTGAGCCCATGGCTCCCAGCCCCTCTTCCCAACACCTGTGGGGGACAGCAGCACATGATGCAGAGGGGCGGGAAACAGAGCCATGGTGGGGGGCTGGGCTGGAAGCTGGACAGATTTTGCTCACCCTGGTACAGTGCCCTGCGCACTTGGCTGTCCTTCCTTCCAGGCAACCTTTCAGCCCAGATGGAGAGCACCATAAGGAGTTTTGTTTCCTTCCCCAAACACACGACACGTTCTCTGCCTGTCTAACAAGGTGTCTGCACAGGGCTGCACTATGTGGTGCAAGGCACAATTGGCTCTGCAGGAATCATTCATACTCCTTCCCTCAGACTCTGCAGTGGGGAGGAATGGGGAGCTCTCTGCCCCTGCATGCCTGGAGCAGAGTCACACGCCGCAGCTTGCGCTCAGGGATGTTTTGCAGGTGCATGGCATGCTGTGCCCAGAAAGCATCGTGCATCTGTCCCACAGCAGATGAGGTACCATGCTGTGCAGAGCATGCAGAAGGTAACTCAGCTGTACCAGCCTTAGCCCCCAGAGCTGATGCAGATGTGCACAGCTAGGGGCTGCAGAGAAGCAGCAGCAGGGCTAGGCTGTGACTGCCTGAATGTCCCTGTGGGGTGGCCACTACCTGACCACCTGCTTCGTGGCACTGGAGCAGCATGGAGGAGGTTTTGGAGCTGAAGGGCAGGTCTGGGGCACAGCCCACCTGGAGATGCTTGCTTCCACCTGGGCCTTGCTACTGAGAGCCATTAAAAAGGGCCAGGACTACCCCTCCTGGGAGGCTACTGGTATGGAGGGGGCTGTGCACTGAGAGAGGCTGAGCTGATGCTGTGCAAATAGTGTGGAGCGGTGTGCTAGCAGGGCTGGCTTGCAAGAGGATTTCTTGCTAACAACAGATAGCCCACCTCAGGGGTTGGTATCCTGCGTGCCCTTCTGATGTTGGGTGCCAAATCCCAGCTTCCCTGCACACCTGGGGAAGGCTCTCTATGGTGGGGGGTGAAGGAGAGCTTTGCCAGCAGAGCTGGGCTTCCCACCCTGTGTTGCAGCAATACCCTGGTGTGGTTGTTGGACCCTCTGCTCCCTCAGCAGATGAGCGAGGGAGTGCGGCATGCCAGGCTCCCCAGGGACACTATGGCAGGGTGGGAGCCCTAGGCTGCCTCCCCGCTGTGCTGCCTGTGTGAGGGATGAGCATGGGCATGGGTGGGGAAAGGCCCTGGAGCAAACCTGGGGTGCCTGGGACTGGCTGCTCCCCTGCTGTAACTGGCATCTAGCATAGCATGGGACCCTCCCCAGTAAAAGCTCAGCTTCCCACAGGCGCATGGTGGGCTTCTGCCAGGCTGGTGCTGCTGCATGGCCCGCATCTGCATGGGTGCTCTCCTGCTCAGCTCTGAGCCAGGGGGGGTCAGTTTGGTGTTGTCTCCCTGGGGTGATCCCTCCCCATAGGCATGTCTGTAAATGGTTTCTTAAAAACACTGCAGGAAATGTCTTAAGCTTCTCTTTTATTTCTAAAAATAGCCCTGTTTGGTCCTTCGGAGGTTCCGCTCTCATAGCTCCTGTCTTTTCCCTGCAGTGGGTGCAGCGGGAGCTGGAGGATCACTTGCTGCCTGGTCCATGCTGCTCTTGACAGCCCAGGGAAGATAAGGCAGCATCTTTCCAAGGTCAGATTCATTTTGTGGGAGAAGTACTTGGTTTTGAGGGGGAGGGTGGTTTCTGATCCCAATGACAGGTCCATTGCATCCCTGTACGAAAGGACTGAGACCCAGCAAAAGGCTTGTGAAGGCTCATGACAGAAGCAGCACTGTTGTTTAAGCCTCCCACCATAAAAGTAAAGTTTTGCACCAAAATTTTCAATATATTTGTTCCTTTTGCTGTGCCAGAGTCTGTGTGCTGCCCTGGGCTCAGCAATGGTTGTATGTGTATGGCTCTGACGCTGCCCAGAGTCATTTGTCTTTCTGCCTGTGTGCCAGGATCATCCCTGAGCGCATCTCTGCATGCCCTGCTATGGATGCTGCAAGCTGCTGTCTCAGCAAAAGCCTAAGGGATTGGGATGGGGAAGTGGGTCTGAGTGCATCAGGAGCAGGCGTGGGAATGGGGTGGCTGCGGGGACACCTGGGCGAGCTGGTGCCAGTGGAGGGAAGAGCTGCCAGCCAGGATTTCTCCAACGCTTAAAAGCTGACTTCACATCCTCTGCTATGAAACACAGCCATGATTTTTGCTTTACAAGTGTGATTGCTTATAACAGCATGAAATTACAGCCAGAACTGATCAGCCTGGCAGCAGATAAGGGAAGCTGTCAAGTGTGGTGGTGTGTTATTACACAGGGGGATCAGAGGGAGGGAGGCTGGCAGCCCCCAGACAAGCTGGCTCCAGGACGAGCCGCCTCTCCAGGCTATCCCAGAGGGATGGTGGTGGTGCTTTCACTGGTGATGGCTCTGCTCACAGCTGCAGGATTAGACCTGGGAGTGATGGAGGTGGAGGGTGGGCAGGGGGTTAGGCAAGATGTGTGCAGCGAGGGTCGGATTTGAAATAAATGTGGCCTGCCCAGTCCAAAGCATGCTCAGCCTCTCATCTGGTGGATTCCATCTCTGCATGCCCTGGTTATAATAATTTTGTGTTAATTAGCATTGTTCCTTCAGCAGTGCTGGTGCATGACCTTGTCTGGGGCTGAAAGATGCTTCCACACAATCTTCTCTTATACTTTCAAACTCTTATTTTGAGCAAGTAATGAATTACCACTCAGCAACTCAAGCCTTCTGATGAGCTATACAGCTGGTGGAGGGTTTTCATGGGGGTGTGAGGGGGGCAGAGAAGCTCCACAGTGTTGGGACCTGCCCCTCTGATTCTGGTTATGGCCCGTAGCCAGGGACAGTCACAAAGTGATACGGCTTCTGCTGACATCCATTGGGAAAACTGTGGGTCTGAGGATGAAGTCATCACTGTTTCAAGTAAAGTGCTAATTCTGCATGAGTTAGATGTAATCACCATTTCATAATTACCTGGGGAAGGGGAGCTGTAAGCCTGAGATGTAAAGCTATGTATAGAGGCACAGGTCAGATGCATGTGAAGCCAAGAGAGCAGAGCTTGAATGCATACATGTATGGATGTATGTATACAGTGTGTGTGAGCACAGACACCTGCAAGCGTCCCCACCATGTATGAACTCATGTGGTGTGTCCTGACTGCTCACAGGGCCCGTCACTGGCAGGTCACCTGTTGGGCTGCGTGCATGTGAGGGTGTGATGGGGCCATCACTGGGCACAATGACACACAGCCCTGAGTCATGGAGACTTTCCCCAGCCCCATGTGTGGCTTCCTGGGTCTGAGGATGATGAGAGGATGAGCTGTTTAAGCCTTCATGCTTGGAGCCAAGGGCTTGAGTGTGTAACACCAATAATGTAACATCTGTAACCACGGGCAGTGAATTTTCTCTTATGGTTCTCCAAAAAATAAGACTTTTTGTAAAGCCTTTGTATTTGCTTCCTTTTCTGTACATGTGGTGGCAGATTTGTGCAGCGTACATGCCCCTACTTAGTGCCGTCTCTGTTCTGTGCCTGCAAAGCCCTCTGTGATCATCAAAAGCTCCCCTGTGCATAAAGAGCCCATATACAATGCTCTCTGGCATCCTCAAAGAGCCTTTCTGCCCACGGCAGGGGCTGCCTCTTGGATTAGCTCCAGGATCCTGCTCCCCTTCTTCCCAGAGCTGGTAAAAGCCCCGGTGGCACGAGAGGGCTGAAGGGGAGGGCAGCACATGGGAGATCACTGCCCTGAGTGCCTTCAGCTCTGGAGGGGTATGGAGGGGGCTACCTCTGCCCCCACCTCTGCCCCCACCTGCCTACCACCTCTGCCCTGCTGCCGGCTCCTGGTGAGCTCTCTCCAGCTCTCCCTCTTGGTGTGTCCTCTTGTGCAAAGGCTGCTGCATGCCACTGCCTTGAGGGACATCTCAGTGGACACTGCAAAACCTGACTGTCAGCAAAAGGAGCCGCACAGGACCCCAAACTTTGAGGAACGTGCTGACTCAACGTGGTCCATCACTCCCCCCTGCGCTGGTGGGTTCAGTGCAGCATGGCCATTCGAGCTGCTCCTGCCATCACCTGCTGGACTGGGATGTGCTCAAGGGCTTGTGTTCCAGCCCTACTGCACCAGGGCAGGTGCCGGTGAGCTGAGACAGGCTCTGCTCCCTGCGGGCTGGGGCGCAGCCGGTGGTGCTCGTGCTGGAGGTGGTCAGGGTTTCTCATGCAGTGCCAGCCTTGCTGCACAATTGCTTAACCAGCTTTTATAAGCAAAGGCTGGCCCACGCTGGCACCAGGGTGGGCAGGAGCTTCTCGTGCTCTGACCAAGGCTGCCTCTGCACTCTGCAAAACTCAGCACTCATTGAACAATCTCTTCAGGGACTGCTGAGCCTGTACTTCAAGGACATTCCTGAGTGATGTTTGTGTGTTGGCACAAATTGCTGTTTACATGTGAACTTGCAATGGTGTGTGGTCCCTGTGGCTGTTGTTTTTCAGGGTACAGTGCCAGGCTCCACACCAGAGAACTGTGTTGCTACCAGTGCTGCTCTGCGCAGGTTTCCTTTCAGCTCACAGCCGTGTCCCACATCTCCTTAAAAACCAGTCATTCCTGGCATTTTCTCACTTTCATAAGCTCTTTTCCACTCCGGAAAAAAGGTCTCATTTTACTCATCGCTGCTCTAATTCCATTTGGAAACTGTGGGTGTTGATCAGAGGTGGGTTAGCAAGACCCAGGAAGGATTCCTGACCGAACAAACAGTGTTTGCCAGCAGAAATGCCTGTGTGTGCTGGGTGGGATTGATTTCATGGTGTAGAAGCCACCTATCTGGCAGCCCCTGCCTGTCTACCTGTGGTGCACAGCACTGTGGAAAATGCATTTATTCGCATTTTAGACCGATTCTCTGCAGTTCAAGCCTTCCAGGTATTTCTGGTCCCTCCCCATCTTGCCATCTGCTTTCAGCCCCTTTCATCCTGCTGCCCTTGCGTCTTCTGTTTCTGAGCTGCTCTGCTTCCCTTCCCCTGGTGTTTTTCAAAAGAGAAAATAAACAAGCAGAGGGATGGCATGGGGCTGGGGGATCATTTACCAAGAGACTGCGCTGTGTCAGCCTGACCTTTTCATTCTGCAGCCTTCAATAGCCCTGACAGAGGCTGCTTTTTGCTGCACACAGCTTTCCCACACCGCGGTGCCGGTACTGCCAGAAAGGTGAGCCATCCCGGGGTCTGGATTAGCGGTCTCTGCTCAGAAAGCCTCGAGCAACATGACACAGCAGCAGCAGGTGCCTTTCTGGGACTTGCCATGCTGTGGGTGGGATGAGGCACTCTGCTGCGCCCCAGACCACAGGGGTGGGGGCTCAGGGGGGCTCAGTGCAGTGCTGCTCTGGGCCCTGGGAAGCAGTCAGTGCCTCTGCCTTTGCCTTCAGACGCTGACAGATCCCCATGACTGGTGGCTGAGTCTCTCTCTGAACTATGCTGATAGCTTAAAAAAACCCCAGTGATAGATAGTCTCATTAAACAGGGGTGCACTGCGAGGGAGAGGAGCAAATGACTTATTGCCTTTCCTACAGGCTTTGCTGGCAGTGTGAGCATGGTTCATTCCTTCTTCCCCAAAGCCAGGGGAAACAGCAGATGTGTTCAACACTTGCAACATGGCTTGCAGGCAACGCTGGCCTCGGCACACATGGGGTCCCCAGGGCAGCGGGAGGATGTGCCAGCCAGGGACTGGGGAGCAGCTCAGGGCTCAGAGGTGCCTGTTGCAGGTTGCAGCTGAGCACAGTGCTTCATTCCCAGCTCTGATGCCCAGTAGAAACTGGTGAGATGATCCAAAGCAGGATGGTCCCAGCTGATACCTGACCATGTTCACAAGGCACATGAAAGGACTAGGGCAGTGGCAAGCTGGAAACACAAGCCAGTGCTGCCCTCCCAGCCTCCCGTGATGCAAAACAGCTTCAGTGCATGCAGGTGGCATTGGTGCTGGGCTTGGTGGCTGTGTATCCACTCACCAGCTGGCCATGCAATGTGTGTTGGCTGTAGCTGCTGTTGCTGCAGGGGTCTGGGTTGCATGGGGGCTGTTGTGGGGCTGGAAGCATGCCTGCAGCCAGCAATGTCACAGGGCTGGAAGAGTGTCTGCAGCCAGGGATGACACCTTGTTGTGCTGGAGAGCCATCTCTGCGCTCGAACACTCACGGTTATTTCATCCCCATGTGCTCACAGCATGGGTATCTGACAAGGTGATGATCCAATACATGAGTGGGAGGTATTTTGATTTTTCTTTCTGGGATCATATTTATTTTCTTGGATCACTTCAAGAATTTCTGTTGTAGGGGGTTAGGAGATGAGCAGGCTGTCCCCAAGGGTGCCTGGATGCAGGTTTTGGCAGGGGACCAGGGGCTACAGAGACTCAGTGTGAGTAACCCCTGAGTGGAGATTGACTCTGCCCTTCATCATTGCTGGGCTTTTCCCCACCTGTCTGGGATGTTCTGGGGCTCTTGGCCTTGGTGGGTCAGAGACACCATTTTGATTTTCTCAAGTTTGCTTGGTGTTAAAATGAAAAGTTAAAAAGAGAGCTTGAACCATGAAAAGTTCTTGACCATATTAGAAGGAAGATTTTCAGCCTCCAGCTGGCTGTGGGATCAAGGACTGCATTAGTATTGACCTCAGGTATGGTGAGCAGCAGAAATTCCCTAACTCAGCACAAGGCCATGCTTGACTCTAAATCTCACCTAACACAGTGTGCATTGATAGCACCTGCCTTGCAGGACTATTTAGGAGCTTGATTAATCAATGTCTGCAAAAATGCATTCATACCTAGAGATGAATGATCCACCATCAATACGAAGTGCTATTATGGTTGTTAACTGTGCATCATGCACAAATGTGGCATCTGTAATCACCTTGGGCAAAGCAAATATTTTGCTGAGCAGGGTCCCAGCTCTTCAGTTCTGCTCTCGGAGAGGGAGTGAGAGGGTCTGCCTTCGGCTGGGCTGAGGGAAATGAAGTTCCTCTGGCCCCTTAGCCCAGGCAGCAGATTTTGGGCATGGGGAAAAGCAGCAGCAAGGGAGCATCTGAGGTTACTGCAGCATGGCAGGAGCACTGTGCAGGGCAGGAGGACTGGCATGCATCAGCCCTGGCACAGAGCAGCCCTGACTGGTTCATTACTGCGTTTCCCAGTTCTCTGCAAATGTGTGGTCCTTACGCTGCAGCTCTGCCCCAGCATAGCGACTCAGCCCCATGTTGGGCTTAAGTCCCAGAAAGAACAGGAGCTGGGTGTAAAGTCTCATGCCACTTGTGGGAATAAATTATCTAGAAAAAATGTGGTCTCTTCCCCTCTGTGGGCTTCCAAACTGCTTCAGCTTTGATACGCTGTTTCTGCAAGTGAGCAGAGCCAAAGTGAACATGAAATCAGCACCGTCTTCCCCCAGGAGTTCTTTCTCTTTAGGCTTCACTTGGTGTTATAATGATCCAATCAATCTCAGGAGGTTCCAAACACTTATTAATTAATGCAATGATTGGGTGATTTGGCCATCATTGCAGCTGTCTTTCACAGGGAGAAAGAAAACCATATTCCTTTCTTATTTTTTCTAATGCCTGGCTTTCTGATGGCATGCCGTTCCTCCACTGCAGAACACAATGTAAAAGCAGGGTGACTCACAGTCAAGGATTTGTATTCAATATCAGTTCAGATTACATTAGCTTTGCCTAATGCCTTAGCAATAAAGTGCCTCTTCATTGTATAGCTGCAATTTATTTCAGCTCCTGGGCTGGTACAGAACAAACATCAGTCATGCTGCAACACGTGTGCCCTGCGACAGGAGCAAGCGGTGGATGTTTGCTGGTCTCGGAGGCGGTGGAAGACGCAGTCTGTGTGCTGGCTGCCACGGTGCCTCACCTCCTGCTCGTGGCTGCTGCTGCTGCCTGGCACGTTCAGATGGCAGACAGACTCTTCAACAAGGGTAGTTTGTAAAGCCGTCACTTGGAAGCCAGGACAGAGATGTGGAGGAGATTGGCCAGGCAGAGTCACCCTGGGGATGCACTAGTGGCAAGACCCCTCGTTATCTATTTGTACAGCCATAAAACCTGCCCAGGGCTGCAGACTGGCCTGCTATTTCAAACAGGCCAGCTGAAAGCGGTGGCCTGTTCCCCAGGCAAGGTGTATTACTCCAGCTCAGCCCTGGTGCTGGGCTTTTTGCTCCAGGAGCAGTTCCCTCAAATCCCTTGTAGCAAGCTGCAGGTCCTGGAGCAGCATTTGAGCCCCTCGCTTCCCAGGGGCTGTGCTCCCTGCCGCGCACAGGCTGTGGTTACTGCCTTGCAGCCATCAGCAAGGGCTTTTTCTGGGGTTTGAAGCCATCTGATTCCCCAGAGCCCTCGAGCTTGGCTGCATGGGCTGTGCAGCAGGGCAGCAGGTCCCCGAACCCATGGCATCCACGCTGCAAAGGCTGCCTTCTCCCCTCCGGCCAGCCTCGGCTCGGGCGCCTTCCCCACTAGTGCTTCTAACCTCGTGTGCAAATGCCTTTGCAGAAAAAAAGACATGCAGAAAAAAGCAGGAAGGACTGCTGAGAGCACAGTTCATTCTGTGTTTCTGCACTGTCTGCAGATGCTTGGTGAAGGTTTCTTGTGCTGGGGCTTTGGCAGCTCAGCACCGCTGGCAGAGCTGAGAGCAAGGGCAAGGGGACAGCCAGGATTTCTTTTTTTTAGTGGGGATGCAGAGGTCTAGGAAAATGGAATGTTTTCCTGTGATGCCCTTTTGGGACCCAGTGATGATTCACATGAACAGCAGTGGGTCAGTCTTATCTTTATTTACATGATGAGTTCTTGATGCCTCTGTGGAACACCTCCAAGGAGGAGAAGGTCCACAAAGATCCTCCTGGAACACTTCCACAAGAAACTGGCTTTGGTGAGAGGAGGACTGTGCAAGTCATTGATGATTTATGAACCCCTCCCATGGAGGGCAGGGGTCCCCAGCCTGCCTTGTGCACAGGCACTGGTCTTGTCAAAGGAGGAAACTGGCCTCTGTCTTGCTCAAAGAAACTGCTAGAGATCTTCCTTATTGCTGAAGAAACACCCCCCACTGCATGTCCTCCTGTGTTGTGGTAGGTGTTGCGTGGTCTCATCTTGTTTGTTTGTCATCCAGCCAGGAAGCAGGAGTGATGCCGTGTCTGTACACAACCACTTGCACAACGCAAGTAGCAAGCCATGAGTAATCCCTGCCGAGCTCTCCGCAGGTGTCCCCTGACCTGGAAATCATCCACGGCCACCGTCTGGTGAATACCCACAAATGTCAAACCACCCACCCCAATAGGGAGCCTGATGCTGCATGGTTCACCAGGTGAAGACAAAATCCCACACAATATGGGAATGAAGAGCATGACTCCAGGGCTGTGCTGGGGTGGATGGCCCTGGAATGGGGTTGTTAAGACCAGCATTAGCTGAGCGGTGCAGTCTCTATTGATTAGCTTATGCAGCACTAACAGTGCAGTGCTCGCTAACAGTGTCCCCCAGGGGCTGGCTCCCTGGACAGACTGCTGGTGTCAGCAGGCAGGGAGCAGAGCTGTCCTGCTCACACACTGCGCTGAGCTGGTAATGATGCTGCAGTTGACTAGAGACATCATTAGGGGTGACACATAAATGCTAGGAATGCCTCGGGCTTGCAACCCCCTGACTGCAAGCAAGGCTGGATTAGTGCCAGCACCTGGTGTTGCAGCAGCAGCCTAGAGCGAGCCTGGCTTGGGATGGGGCTGCTCCTCACCGCTGCACCCAGTGCTGTGCCAGCTGCCCAGTGCTCTGCCATCTGGTTGCTTGCAGCATGCATGGTGCAGTGCATCAGCAGCACCCTCAGCTTTCCCAACTTTCCTCTGCATTTCATGCGTGGCAGGAAACGATGGCTCTCCCACTTGCTCTCCTGTGACCATTTTCTACTTGTTAAACCAGAAGCAGCACTGTGGGACTGAGCAATTCCTGCAGTCTGCTCTGGTTGCCAAGCCAGAGCCCTGAGGGATGCACTGTTGCCCCCTCCACATCTCTGCCTTTCCTTGGAGGGTGTCTTGGCCACCCCTCACACACCGGTGTGTGCTGGCATGGCAGCCGTGGGGAGAGCTGCAAGGACTGAGCAGGGCAGGGAGTGCCCCTGGCACTTCCCAGGCTGCCTTTGCTGACAGGGATGGGAGCAGGGATCCCTGTGCAGGAGCATTGCCCTGATTTTCCCACAAATGCAGCATTACTTCCACTAAGCAGCTTAAGCCACGGGGCCCGATGCTAAACCTATTAGCACTGGCAGCGGCGCCCAGAGCTGAGCAGCTTGCTGCCAGATGTGCCAATGCTGAGGGTGCTTCTGTCGGTTTAAGAGACAGCTCAAGCTCTTGGACACAGTTGCCTTCTTGCAGAGTTTGGGTGCTGCTGGAAAGCAGCTTGAGTGCCATGTTTGCTGGTTCTGCTGGCGAGCCGATGTCCCTGGGAGCAGGGGGATCTGGGTTACTTGGTAAATTAAACACCATCCAAGAAAAAATATGTGTTAACACAGTTCAAGGTGATGCTGCAATCTAGAGCCAGAGAATATAGGCCGTGCTCACAAACTGGGCGGCTGTGTCCCAGAAAACATCAAATGCAAAAATATTTTAGAGACTGTAGCAAAAAAGCAACTCAACAGGCACTCTTAGGGCTGCATTTTGTGATGTACTTCTAAATGCATGGGCTGGGCTGGAGCAAACAGTCCTGGTCTAGCCATGGTGTGTGGCTAGGGATGGTCTTGCCATGGTCCTGCTGCGCTTGCGGGACCAAAGGGAATATTCCAGGCAGGTATGGGAGCTGTGGTTAATTAAAGAGGGATTTGGGCAAATGGGTGAATAAAAGAGGCAGGAAAATTCTTTGAGGTCTGGAAAAATACCTCAGAGATGAGGGGGGAGTGTGGTCCGTGTGGTTTAGCCAAAGGATGGTCCAGTGGTGCCTTGAAACCACTGTGCAAAAACCTTCCCCGGGATAAAGCTGGCTCTGAAAGGGCCCTTTAATCTAGCAGGGAAAGCATAACAAGAACTAATGACTGGAAGCTGGAGCCAGACACATTTAAATTAGAACAAAGGACACATTTCTAATACGGAGGGTAATTAACTATTGGAACAAATTATCAAGGGGAAGTGGTGCTTTCACCATCTCTTGAAGTTTTCAAATTAAGACGGGATGTTTTTTCTGAGAAGAAGCTTTACTCAAACACAAATGACTGAGCTCTGTCCAGCAGCGACTGGAGGGATTTAATTGCCTGTGCTCAAAGGTCAGCCCAGACCCTGCAGAATCCCTCTGGCCTTAAAATCAGCATAACCATGTTTTGATGGGACTGGTGAAAGCTTTAAGGCAAAACAGTTGTCCAAGTCTCCACCGTGGGCTGGGAGAGTGGAGGCTTTTCCCAGCACTGATCCCGTTCCCAGTGAAGCTGGGACTGCTGGTCCTGCTGGTGTCCCTGCTGTTACACTTGCCACCCATGGGACATTTTGTTTGCCTTTTGTAAAATGGTGTCTGTACAAAATTTGAAGTTAGAGAGCAGTCTGGATGTGGCCCCAGGGTATCTGCTCTGTGTGATGGGGCTGCAGCTCCCTGGTGTAAAACCAGCCTGGAAGTGGAGCCCTGTGCAAGCTGGGACTGTCCTTGGAGGACTGTATGTATAGATATACATGCAGCCCGATAAGCATCTGCTTCTCAGCCACGCTGACAGTCCTGCAGCAGTGCCAGAGCTGGGGGGTGCAGGCAGGGGCTGCAGCAGGCAGGAGCCTGGGGAGGTCACAGGACGCTTATGGCAGGAGCTGCTGCAGCACAGTTGCAAAGCCTGTGCCCGATCCAAAGTCATCCCTGCGTGTGTTTGGTGTCAAATGGCTTAGCCCTTCCCGTGAGCTGGGGCTGATCTGAGTTGGGAAGTCAATCAGAGCCACTCCATAGAGCGATGGTCCTGTAATTACTCTGTGATTAAATAAAAATGTAATTCCTTCAGCACCTCCGCGCTCCTGCTTTATTGCAGGAAAGCCCACACAAGGAATTAATGTTTAAATAATGGCTTTCCTCCCCAGGAGGAGACTCCAAAATAGGCAGGAATATATTAATGCTCTGCCCTGTGTATGGGAACAAGCAGCTCCTTGCTGCGGGGCTGGGGTAGGATGCTGGGGGCTGTGGGGGCTGCAGTGCAGCATTCACCAGGAGTTCCCTGGTGATCTGCCCTCTGGATGTGGCCAAGCGGTGCCCGCAGGCAGAGCACATGGGTGCAACCCTCCAAACCACCGCCCAGGCACCTCTGCACTGGGCTGTCAGCTGGTGCAAGGTGCCTTCCTTGGTGCAATGCCAGCTCCCACCAGCTTGGAAACTGCCCAGTAATTTTTGCAATTCAGATGTAAGTTTTATGACTAGAGGAGTGCAGAGAATTTCAGCTGCTAGCTGCACTGATTTTCGAAGTTGTCCATCTTTGTATATCAGCAGATGCCAGCGGAGCGTACCTCATGAAGAAGAGCCTCTCCCTGCAAAGGGCCACACTGTTTTCAACCTCTTTATTAAACTGAGCACAGTTCTGTGCCATAGAGAGATGAAGAAGAGCCCCTAACAAGTGGAACTAGCCATTTCCCCGAGTTTCCAATCTCCTTGGTTACAGTAACTCCACACAACATGCAATACAAATGCAGTTTTGGAGACCAGGCTGTTAGCAGCAGTTCCTCAGCTACAGAGTTCAAATCCTAGATTTGAGCGATTCCTCATCTTGCTGCCGCTCACTACCTTGTACCACCGTGCAGGGACCCTGGGGTACTGGTGACGGCACTGGAAGGATGCTCCAAAGAGGAGGGCATTGTGCGGGTGCTCATGCTCATTTTGCAGAGGTGGCTGAGCATTGCAGTTGGAGCAGAGCCAGTGGACTCTGTGCAATCCCAGTTACCACCAGCTGCTGTTGCAGAGGCTGTGTGGGGTCAGTTTTCGGTCAACATCAGCCATGTCAGGGGGAAGACGATCACTTTGGACAAAAGTGATCTTTTTGCACGTCTCTGCAGAGTCTGCTTTTCTATGGCCACAGCAGGAAAGCTGTGACGGGCTATGGCTCAGCTCTTCCCACAAGGGTGGGAGCCTCATTTTCCCCAATGCAGGGCATGAGCTGTGCATCTGGTAGCAGAGCTGTGTCCTTGTGGCATCGCTGCAGATGCTCCTACAGAGCCCCTGCACCCAAATGTGAGGATTTGCTTTGAACGGATCCTGTCCATCCTTGCTGCTCCTGAAGCCAGACCAGACTTTGTCCAGAGACCATTGGCCTCCAGTGCCTCCTTGGCTGTATCCCTGCGCCGTGCACAGGCTGCATGCACTACTCACAGCAAGGCAAGATTTAGTAATTTGTTGAGATTTTACAGAATTTGTGTGTTTGTCTCTTAAAAGTGATCTTGTTTATTTTTACCATTGTGGCAGCATACCCCAGCCTAAAGCCGAAGCCAGGAGATACTGTGCAAGAGGGATCTGATGAGTGTTTGAAGCCAGAAGTGCTTTTGAGATGAAAGGTAGTGACTGGTGCAGAACATCTCTCACCTGCCTCCCCAGAAAAGAAGGGAAGCTTCCCCCAGCAGAACCTACTGTGATTTCCAGGAGCCACTCACAGACCCTTTATCCCTGGGCTGGGGCAGGGAGAGGAGCTGCAGCCTCTGTCTTGGTAGACACCACAGGAGGGATTTTAGTGCAGAAGCCCAAAGGTGGCGGCTCCTTCCCTGCAGCTTTACTGCTGGGCAGGGATTTAGGCTAAGCCCAACAGCAGAAGGAGCCAAAAGTTGTCTTGTAACAAGACTTTCAAGGCCTCGAGAGCAGCAAGAGGACATGGACCTGCAAAGTCAAAGTGGTTGGTCACCCCTGCCCAGCTGCTGCTAATGCTCCTGATCTGCCTGAAATCCCCAGGGATTTGCTTGCTGGGCCAAGGGGAACAGCCTGTGTCGTGCCCTGTGTGGGTGGGGGAGCCCAGCTGGAGGGCTGCTGGGTCCCCCCAGCAATCACTCATCATTAGAGCCCCATGGCACAGCATAGCTATTGCGCTTCACCGAGGGCAGGAGGCCACAGCTGCCAGGGGATTGCTCTGCATGTTTCTCAGTTAATCTCTATAAAAGTGAAAGCCAGAACTTCTTCCCTCCCTCCCTCCCTCCCGTGTGCTCTTTTGCTAGAGTAATTTAGCAGTATTAGCACTGGTTATGGAGTTGGCTCTGGGATGCAGAAGTGCAGGCTGAGCAGCTCCCGCGGCACCAGCCCAGGGATCTCTCCGGAGCCGGGACCTCTCAGCAGTGTGCACCCTGGGACTGTCCCCTGACAGTGCCCATCCTACAGCCACGCTCTGGCAAGGACAAAGCCCAAGCTGGGAGGCTCAGCACAGCCTGAGGAGCAGGATGGAGCATCTGGGGCGTTTCCAGGTGGAAGGCGATGAAGTCCTGTGCAGGGTGTCCAGAGCTTCTGCTATCACATGGCTGAAGGAAGAAGAGGTTTCTGGCAAGAACCCCCCTGGTAGCATCACTGCAGGGCTGGGCAGAAGCACTTCCTCCCGTGTTAATGGCCTCGTCCTTGACATGAAGCCCGATGCTATTAATAGGCAGCAGCACACACCATTGATGTACCAGCCCGGGCCAGAGTGAAGCTCACTAGTTCCATCCTCCTGCTCCCAGAGAACATCCCCCCTGTGCCCCACATCCCCCCTTGTTCCACCTGCCACACTAATTATAATCACCGCATAATTCCTCAGCAACCTCCCCGCTGTGCTGTATTATTCATCGGGAAGCAGACAGGCTCATGCAGCCCAGACAAGCTGCTCTGAGGTATTAACAAGACAAGGGATTAATTGGCTGTTGGGAGCTGCTGAATAGAGGATGTGCTGCCTGTTATACCTGGCGTGGGACTACATGGACCAGCACAGGGCTCGACTTGCCTCAGCCTTCACCCAGCACCTCTGGTGAAGCACAGGAGGGTGCTGCTCCCAGTGCCAGCACACCAGGGAGGTGTAGGTGTAGTGCTGCTATCAAGGAGATGCAGCTCCAGGACCACATGGTGCTGATGGTCTGTAAGCAAATGCTTTCCTGGGTCCTGCGTTCCCCTGAGGCTGTGCAGGGCTGGGCATCGCCTCGCT
This sequence comes from Falco punctatus, assembly GCF_963210335.1. Classification (NCBI taxonomy): domain Eukaryota; kingdom Metazoa; phylum Chordata; class Aves; order Falconiformes; family Falconidae; genus Falco; species Falco punctatus. Next base: position 99,532,098 of record NC_137580.1, read on the forward strand.
GCAGCATCCTCAGTGCCCGAACCAGCAGTTCCCTTTCCACATTTCCTCAGGGCAGCCGCAGCAGCACCGTCCAGCTGGAAAATGAGTGCGAGTCCCGAGGCTCCCCAGCCCCTTCATAAAACCAGCCCCTCCAAGAGGGGAGCACCCTGGGCTGGTGTTAAACGGAAGATAAAAGGTTCTCAGAAGCTTTTCTCATCCTCCAAACCAGCTCTGGGTGCAGGGTCTGTCCTGGGACTGCCCCAGGAGCTGTAGGGTGCCAGCAGAGCTGGGAGACAGTGGCAGGTGACCATCAGCCCCCTTCGTTAGCTGGGCTCATCACATAGCTGCCATCTCCTATGATCTGAATGGCTTAAATGCAAGCACAGGCTATTTTCTGTGTTGACCCTGCATCCAAAACATGCCCACGGTGCCTCATGCAGCTGATGCTGGCTCGGCAGTGTCACACAGGGCATGGCAGCCCCGTGTGCATGAGAGGGATTACTGTCATGCTGACACATGCACAGCCAACCTGTGACAGCCATTAGTAATGCAATCCACTAGCTGGTCAAAGCCTTCTGTAGCTATGGTAATGAACTAACATAATTCACAATTATAATGTCAAATTTAAACCTAGGGCTTGTGCAAAAAGATAAAAATATCTCTTTGCTCATGGGATCTCAGTATTATTTGCTTAGCTATATTGGAAGCTAAATGCTCTCACTAACATCAAGCGATTGCTCTGAGATTAAACACTTTTCTTCCGTTTATGCACGTTTCACCCTTTTATAGTTTTATTAAAATGCTGGCTGCACTTTCAATTAAGTGAATCCCTTTTGCAATTGTAAGCACATTTCATATGAATAAATAATTTAATTTACGGGGCGTTTTGGGCTCAAAAACGCAATTGGCGACGTCAATGCAAAAAATGTTTGAAGGGTGCAGAGCAGGCGGCCCCCCATGCCTCCCCTGGGACAGGGGGGAGCCAGGCATCACTGCTGGCAGGGCTGCCGGCTCGCTGTGCGTGGGGAAAGCGGCCACCAGCTCACTGCCTGGCTGCTCCATCAGTGGGCAGGAGCCTCAGAGTGAAGCCCTTGAGGCATTTACTGGATGCACGGCTTTACACATCTGGTGTGCACCACCAGCTGCCCTTCAAACCGGGGGTGGGAGGGGGCCTCGTTGGCACAGCCTGCAGCTCCCCTTCCCGTGCACCTTCGTCCCCCAGCTTTGCCATCGGCCATCTATCATGGTAATAACACTTGACACCTTTCATCTGAGGATCTCAAAGCCCTCTGCAAATATTAATTAATTATCAAAGCTACACAGCTTGCGCTCTGAAACTCACAGTCATCATTTCACTGAATTTCACATGAAAAAATCTGTCTGTTTTCTGCCATTTCTTAACCTCCAAATGTTGCTTTCTTGGCACTTTCTGTAAAGCACATGTTCACGTTTTCAGCACAGAGCTCTGTTTCCCTGGATCCCTGCCCATGCTCCGCAGGCCCCCATACTCGGAGCAGCGGCTGCGGTCCTGATGCCAGTGGGTGGCTGCGAGCCCCAGACCCTGCCCAGGGCACCCCCACCTGCCCCGGCAGCCCCCAGAGCAAAGCCCGCTCCCCCTCGCCAGCACCCCTTCTTGGTGGCAGGAACCCCGGGTTGCCAGAGGGACTGTGGGTCTGTGCTGCACCCTGCTTGTCTGTCCTGCACCCTGCTTTTTTGTACAGTGCTGTGCATGCAAGTTCCCAGTGAAATCCCACTTTTGGTGGGAAATGTTGGCAAAGCAGAATGGTTTGATCCTGTAGGATGGCATCTGACAAAGGTTGTGCTGTTGGAAAGCAATTAAAATGGACAGGTACCAAACCCCGTGAACTTTGTCTTAAAAGACACTCAAGATTTTGAGCAGTTCATAACTTATCAGCAAAAAATGGCAGAAGTGGGATTGTCTCCTCTCCCAACCCCAGGATTACAGCCATCTCCGAGGGGCCCATTTCCTAAGGCACAGTCATTGTGCCTTGGCCCCTCTAACCAACAGAGGAGAATGTTAATATTCATTTTAAAAAGCATCTTCAGCATCAACAGTGTGCTCCAGTTCTGGATTTTGCAGTCATTTCTGTAAGCAAGTGATGTCTGGGTGGGCTGAATTTGTATTGCCAATGCTGAAGCTCTGCAATAGAAATGCAAATGAACCTCAGAGTAGTGATTTTCTTCTGTAGGGTGTTTAGTTGTTGGTGGGTTTTTTTCCTTTTTAAAAACCTCTGTATACCCCAGGTCTCCTAATGCCAGCACGTTACTCTGGAAAGGTTCCTATTGCAGAAACTTTTCTCCCCAGCTGGTTTGCAATGTGCTGCACAGGCACAAGGACCTTTTACTGTAATTAAGCTCTTGCTGTTCTTTCAGGATATCAGTTCAGAGAAATTCATCACTTCCAACTCAGATGAGCAGCTTGACTGCAAGTTGTGGAGAAACAATGCTTTTCCCCAAGAGCCATGGCCAGTGTGTTGAGGGAAGCAGCCCGTGGGGCAGCCCCAGTGGGATCTCAGGCACTGTGCTGCCCTCCTGCCCACCCCCAGCCCCTCCTGCCCACAACCGTCCACTGCATCAGTCCCAGGGGCCCAGGTTGGGTTGTGGTGGGCAGCAAGGGGCAGCTTGCCCCAGCAAGGTGCTCAGCATCCCTCACCTCCTCCCCACCCGTGGTCCCAGCAGTGTCCCTGCTCCCTCTCCATCATCTGGGCAAGCAGGGAAGGGACCGTCCCCTGCTCCCAGTCCTCACATGATCAAAATTATTTAGCACAATAGAATTTATTAGAAATAATCACTAGTTGTCCTGCAAAATGTAATTGTATCGGGTTGATTCTGCAGCAATTTTAAGGTGGACTTCAGTGGGTGTATGGTAAAAATTATCTCTGGATACAGGTGGGAAAGTTCTGTATGAGACTACACTAAAATAAAACCAACCCCAAACCACCAAAACCCCAAAAACTCAACCAAAAATTAATTATAATAATTTTAACAGTTCAAGAAAAAGTCCCTTTAGTGAGAACAGGAAAACAGAATGAGGATAATTACACCACTTTTTCACTAACGCACCAGTCATTTGATGACGTATCAAGCCCTTCTATAATAGATGGGTACATATAGTACATAATATATATACTGTAAGTAATGCATACAATACACATTCTGGACCTTTCGAGTTGAGAGAGAGATGCAGTGTCCAACGTGGAGACAGCACTGTCCATGCTGATGCAGCAGAGCCTCCCGGGCAGAGCCCACAGCGAGGGGGGGCGTCACTAAAATACACCTCTAGCTCTTAATTTGTACTCTGCCATCCTACCACATCCTCTGCTAATTTGTTATTCAGAGCTCAGCTTTAAACCCAGGAGCTCCCACGGAGGCTGTGCAGCAGATGGAGGGGCTGTGGGGCAGTATGCCAGACTAAGCTGAGCCCAGCAGAACCTCAGCCTAAAGACACCAGCTCTTCCTCTGGCTCCTTGTCCCGACTTTAGGGAATCGCCCCCCCCTCAGTGAGCATGAGGCGATGGCACGTGTGTGCACGGTATAGTTAAATATTCACCAGATTAGCCGGGGTGCTTTCAGCTCTGCTGGGATTGCTGGGAGCCTCGCTGGAGCAGGGCACACAACTGTCACCGGCACGGCAGGAGGGTGCAGGCTGGCTCACGCTGATGTAGGAAACCTGGCGGGACTTCAATAAGGATAAAACTCATCCTGATAAAACAAACCCCCAAGTCTGACAGATGGCCTTGAATCTGCAGTCACTCAGCCCTGCGCTGGGGAGAAAGGCAGGCAGCAGGGAGCCAGGCAGGGAGCACAAATCCTGCCACCATCCCGCAGCCCGAGCTGACGCCTCTTGGCAGAGATCACCACCGAGGAGGATGGGCAGTCTTCCTCCCTGCCAGTCCCCACACCGGGATGGGTGCTGGCCTGTGGGAAGGCACCCTGTGCTGGGGTATGGAGCAGTATTGCCGGTCCCGGTCCTGGTGGGGACCTGGGGCTTGGGGTCACCCTTTAGTGATCCTGCATAGCACAGAGCGCCATCCCTGCTCTCCATCCGCACAGGAAGGAGGGACGTTGGCCAAGGCTGCACTGCTTTGACGAGTCCAGGTGATTTTCATTTTCCATCCAGCTCTGCCATGCCGACAAAGACCTGGCTCACCGCTTCGCAGAGCAAACTCCCCAGCCCAAGTCTGTCTGAAGGTCACCAGCAAATTGCTGTCCTGGAGGTGGGCTTGGCTGCTGTCAGTGCTGCCAGGGCATGAGACCAGCCACAATGGCAAACACTGTGGAGAGCAAAAGGAGGCTTCCACGCCTGTTGAACTGCCCGCAGGAAGAATAATTTCAATTATATTTCCTTTTTTGGAAGGAACACATTTAAGTGGCAGAGAAGCTTCGTGCATGGCAGCAATTGGGTATTAACTCCCTGCATCCAATAGGCGTGAAATTGAATCCTGTCACATGCAGAGTGGGAGCCGAACGCTGCCTGGCCCTGCTTGCGCAGGCAGAGGGGAGCCTCATCACGCCCTCCCAGCTGCCAGAGCCACCAACCCACAGGAGAAGCCCCGGCCACTCTGCCACGTCCCATCCCCAGGAGGGATGTGGTGAGCGTGTGCATCATTGCATGCTTGCCATCCCACTGAGCAATGCTATGAATCAAAGCGGAGTGTTTCCAGATGCAGGCACTGGGAAAAACAGCTTATTCATTTGAAAAGAGGCTTACATACCCCACTAATAAACTTGGAATTATAATAAATGTAATTCCCTGACTTCCCTGAGAGCACTGGAGGGGACCACAGAGCATTTCCTGACACCCAGCTCCTGCAAAGGCATTGCAGTTCAGGGGGGGGATGATGGGGAGCCCGGAGGGTTGCCAGCCCCGGTACCCCGCAGCAGGGACCGTGCATTGCTTGCCATGGTGACATGCACTGGGCAGCACACAAGCCCGCCCGCTCCAGCGTTTGATTCTCCATCCGTTACGGATGTGACGTGCCAGAAAAAGCATGTGCCAACAGGAGAACAGCCAGGTCCAGGCTCTGTTCACACTGCAGTCAGTGGCAAGATGGCTTTGGACACTCTTATTGCTGAATGATGAGCATCTTGCAGACGAAGGAGTCCTTTACAGAGATCATTTCTCTGATGAAGGCTCTCTGAAGGCACATCTATTGGGAGAAAAGAGCATGCTTTAATTATGCTAATTAGAAACTTGACAGCCTCCATTGCTTGGTGCTTCTCTGTCCGATGAGGAGACATTTCCCCTTATCAGTGTCTACTTTCCTTGGAGAGGGACAGAGGCAGCCGGCTGCTGTGGGCACAGGGGTGCTGGGGTTACCCTCACAGCACCAGCTTGATCCAGGCTATGAGGTGCACCCAGGTGAAGGATTCCAGCTGGCCAGTGGGCTCTGGGCTGGCAGCACTCTTCCTTCTCTGAGGGTGATGGGGTATCCCCAGGGAGATGCCCTTACAAGGGAGCTCACAGCATCCCCAAGCTGGGCTGGCAACATTTGCAGCTCAGTAGCAAAACCCACCCCAGCTGCTTCACGCAGCATGGGGGCACAGCATCCATCCAAAGCCACACTGTCCTCCCCGCAGATGCCATCCCTTACAGCAGCAAACAGCAGAGCTCTTGTGCTGAAAGCAGGTAAATGTAGCTAAAATACAGGGGCGAAGAGAATAACTCTTGTCCTCCTACTCCAGGCTATAAACTGCCACGGTCCTAAACTTGACTGACCTGGCCATTGGTTACTTGTCTCCTGTGTGTTTGCGAGTGGGCAGGGGAGAGGCATTTTCACACCCCATCCGTACACGTGCAGTATTTATTGACGGCCAGCACTGATGGATGGCTCATTCTTGCCGCCCATGAGCATTGCTCTCCTCCTGCTCCGGCTGTTTCAAGGGCACACAATTCTCTGGACTCAGCCTGAGAAGCTCCAGCTGAAGCATCATTTTTTGTGGTTTGTTGTTAAAGGATGTGCAAAGCCATTTCAAGTGACAGAGCAATTTCCTTTGTGGCCTGCAAAGCAAAAGGAAAAAAAAAAGAAGTCAGCGTATTACACACAAATCTGCATTTCTTTTGCAAGTTTAAATGGCAACAGCTTAATGTTCAGCAAACCCACCGCTGTAGTAATTCCAAATCAAAGGCTCAGTGTCAAAGGAATAATTTTGCTACAGCGGCCAAATAATGAGCAATTTATGTAGCGTTTTGAGATTAGATTAAAAATGAACTTCAAACCGACACCTCATCCAGCCAGCGTTTGTAGGTCAGACTTCAGAGGCCAAAAGTGGTGGCGAAGCTAAGCAGGGCTGGCCTCCTGGCATGAGCACTGGGTGCCCTTTGGGGTGTCCCTTCCTCCAAGGGCCACCAGTGTCCCTGCCTGTTGGTGCCACCAGTCGGCGCTGGGTGAGCTGGGGGTCCCATTACCTGCAGACCCCGCTCTTGCAGGCGCTGGCATGTCCCCCCAGCGCCATGTGCTGCAGGGAAGGAGCAGAAGTGACAGAGCTGTGATGCTGTGGGAGGAAGCCATGCTGCAATGCTCCTTCTGCTTGTCCATCTGCCTTCAGCCTCGATCCTTGTCCTGCCCCATGTTTCCCATCTCTCCGACAGCACGGGCTTGCTCTGTCTCCCATGCCAGGAGAGCAGCCTGCCCAGGGCCGTGGGAGCCTGACATGCCCACCACGTCAGTGCTGCTGCTGCACTGAACTTTAATCTGATTATATCGGCTTGCCCAGCTCGTTTGGACAATTAATGAGTCCTACCAACGGCACACACATATAGATATTCCTTGCAGTGAGCAGCTGCACGGCTGCCCTCCCCCAATGCTGTGTGCTGGTCTTGTGTGGCACGTCCCCCCACTGCAGCCCCTGCCCCAGCCACCCCCACACCCACTGTGGCCTCGGCAGGTGGTACTCAGCCTTCACCCCCACCAGCAAGCGTCCGGTGCTCCAGGGGGCTTGCCGGCAGCTCCGGCTCGGAGCCCCAGTGCAGGCAGGCAGTGATTTGTTCGCAGTTGCACTGCATCTTTTTTTCCAGCTGTTGTATTTCTCTGGAGGCTCCAAGAGCATCACTCGACTCCAGAGCCTCTGGTCACAGTTTCATTTACAAAGCCATTGCCAGCGGGGCCAGCACTCAGGACCAGATGCAATATGCCACCAGTGCTGGATATAATCACACATTTTTTCAGGACACACAAGAGCCTGTTAGAGCTGCAGCAGCGTCCAGGTGATCCCAGTGGTTTCCTCCTTATCCCATGTCTGAAGCGGGTCTTGCTGATGGCTCCCAGGACAGCCAGCATCAATCCTGCTCCCATCAGCTTTGCACACTGAGGCAGGAGACAGGCAGGCAGGACCTCCTGCCCAAGCAGACAATTTCCCTCTGCAACACATCCCCGCAGTAATTCCCCCGAGCAGAGCAGTTTAGGGGGAGCGAGGCCAGGTTCAGCATCATTCAGACGGAGAAGTTCATTGGGAAAAAGTTCCCATTCCTGCCCAGCTCAGCCAGTGCTGCTCTGCAAGATTTTTCCTGGAACTGTTTGTTCGAATATACCATTAAAAAATTCCAGACAAGTTGGAAGGGCAGATCATGAAGATATCTCTTCCAAACGACACAATCTGTGATTTTTCTTTTTTCATCTGAAAGCACAGAAGGGAGTACAGGATTTTTGTAAACTATTTTTTTCCTTTAAGTTGCATACTTTATGCAGAGAGAACTGGGGAAAAGCTGCCTTTCACTTAATTTGTGAAATTGCAGGGAGTGCAATGACAGCACAGCACACTCCAGTTTGCCAGTTTCAAGGGAAAAAAAGCTTTTAAAAGCCCCAAGCTGTACACAGGCTTTCTGACTGGGATTGCACCGAGAGAACGGACCGTGCTCACTGAAGGTGCCACTAATAGCCAAGCTCTGCAGGGCCCCCGTGAACGCGCTGCAGTGCCAAAAGCTGGCCCCTCACTTCCCAATGCCAAGTGTGTGTCTGGATAAACATCAGGAATAAACCACCTTCATTGCATGTGCCATGATGCCCATCTATGAGCAGTCGGGAAAGGTGAAGCACAGTCCTGATGGCTGGGCCACACCGGGTCTTGGCATGGGGGGGGTGTGGTTGCTGTTGTGGTCTGAATCTGACCCCAGGGGATGCCCGTCCCTGCCCAAAGGAGCATGAAATCCCTCCGGGGAGCAGGACTCGCTGCAAGGAGCAAAGCACATGGGGTGTCCCAGCCCAGGGCCACCCACCCAGCCCAGCCCTCCCAGTGCCGCTTTACTTCCCTAGCACCACCACCAGCAGCCCAGGGTGCTGAACTGCCAGCCAGCGACGGGCAGGATCTGACCACCCCCCAAACACACGTACCCAGCTGTGGCACATGGCCAAATGTGTGCCAGCATGGTGGTGCTGAGACATGTAAGAACCACAAAATGCATTGCTTTTTTTTCCCCCAGAAATAGCAGAATCATTAGAAAGGCCAATATTAAACTAATTAGCGGCAATTTCTTCATTTGCTGTCATCTTGTATGAGTTGCACATTGCAAAAGGGAGACCTGGAAGCACAGGGAGTGTCACCCTGTGCAGAGCTGCCTCCTGCCTGCCGGGCTGCTGACAGAGCTGGGATCGAGGAATTGCTGGGAATTGCTGACAGCCTATGGGCGGCAAAGCAAACTGCTGATGTCAACCCCCATCCGGACGCTTTGCATTCATCTGTGACAAGGAAAATGGTTCTTGCTGCAAGGCTTTGGTTTAAATTAGAAAAGAATGTAAAAATTCCAAAAGGCAAACCAAAGTGCTGAAAACTGCCCAATTTGCCTTTTCAAGCAGCCGCTGCACTGCGGCTTCCCCGGGAGGTCCAACGAGGTTGTGTGAATTAGTGCAAATTTCCCAGTCGAGCAAATTACTTCAAAATTACTGACGGAAAGGAGAGATTTGTTCACATACCTGTATAATTTTGCCACAGCCCTCTGATAACTGAGTAAGTTTCAATCTCTTCTAGGAAAGAAGATTGAAGCTGAAAAAAAGAGCTTTTTGTAAGTGTAGAGATAGGGAAGCTGGCAGGGTCTCCAGTGAGAAGACCCTAGCCATGGGGGTTGGGGGGGAGCTTCCACAGAGCTGTGGGGAAAGGAAAGACAGAAAGAGGCTCGTGTCAAAGAAGCAAGTATTTTATTGTGTAAAAACCAAGCAGACATCGAATACGGCCTCCCACTGCCACACACACGGCAGTGCTGCCTTGCACGCCAGTGGTGTGTGCCCAGATGTCCCAAACAGGCAGGAACCGTGAAAGTACGTACGGATCTGTTTTCAAATATCTACGGAATTATAAAAGCTTCAGAGCTCTGCTGTTGCTGGGTGTCACACCAAGAGCCAAAAGCATCCTTTGACCCTTCAGCTGATTTCTGAGCAGTGGTGCATGGGTTGAGATGTCTGGGCTGCACCTTCTGGGTTAAAAAGGGGTTTGGTGTTCCTCCAGCTCTTTATAGCGTGGCCTTCCCCTGGCCAGCACAGCACGTTATCAGGCATTTATGGCAGCCGCTGGGTTTTAATTACAGCACCAACTCCTGAGTCAAACAACTGCAGGAGAACAAGAAAGTCCCTTGTCCCCGCGGCTGGCCCTGAGCAAAGCTGTGGTAATGGAAACAGGGCAGGAGCACAAAGAAACCAAGGTATGTTTAGAAACAAAAAAAAAGTCCCATTGTCTGTAAAACCGTCGCATGACTTTTGGGAAGCCACTTTCAGTCTCGGCTTAAATTATGTGTTTCCTATCAGGTGCTCTTCCAAAGGAGCGGGGAAGCAGTTCGGTCGTGGCTCCCTGCTTGGTGCAGCACCGAGGCCCGTTGCTACAGTTTATTGAAACCAAGTCTGGAGAAAGTGGGATGTTTCATTATGCAAATTGTGCTTCCTGGAAAGAAATGTTTTATTAACACACGCTCCCTTCTTGTGTTGGCTTAGTCAATTTGGTCACAGCTTGACATCCAGTAAGTTAGTCTAAAGGCAATGGTTTTACAAAATGTTTTTCTAATCTATTTTAAACACTTAATTACAGTTGTGCTGCATTCATTAGGGACTTTGCTTTCAAACCTGGATTGCAGTAATAAATCCTAATTCTTGAAGTGTCAGTTGTGATACAGACATTGGATCCAAGTGGTTGTCAGAGGCACTTGCTAACTGGGAGAAACACGCCTGATCCAGGTGGGAGCCCCCTCCTCTGACGGGGGTATGACCTCCAGCATCCAGCCAAAGTGAATGTCAAATTAACCAAACCAGCACGGGCACCAGGAGGAGTGCTCAGCAGGGCTCAGGAAGATGTGTCTTCTGGGTGGCAAGGTAGGAACTGGGGGACACTATTTTCAGGAAACCAGCATGCCAAGGGAACCCAGCAGTGTTGTGGTCAACTGTGGGGCTGGCCCCAGCACCAGCAGCATCCCCTTTGCCCACCCCTCTGCAGCTCTAAAGTGGGCAAGAAGGCGGCAAGGGGTCCCCAGTGCTGCATACCCTGCAGGGCATCCCTGGCACCATCCCAGCTGCAGCAGAGAGGAAAGCACAGTGGGGCACTGAGGCTGAAGCTGGGCCAGTGCCTCCCCTGCCCTGGACTGCTCTAGCATGCTGGACAGGGGACATGGGGACTCCCGCTGGCCTGGGGCACCCTGTCCTCATGCACACCACAGCATCGGTGCAAGCACTGCATGGGCTGGAGGGGCAGCGGCTTGGGGCCAGCACTGCAAACCTGCCACCACTGCTCTGAGCTAGTGCCAGGCAGCAGCTCAGTACAGTTACCTTAGTCTTTTCCCAGATACTTCCTCATGATGCTGGTGACATCGTCTTCCTTCCCTTCTGCTTCTGCCCGGTGGCTTGCCCCGCTGCTCTGGGTGCTGGCTTTGCTGCTGCAACCCTCCCCGTCCCCTCTCTGGGGCTGCGGCCGGCGTTTGATGCTGTCAGCGCTACCGGAGGAGAGGAGGGAGCCAGAGGATAAGGAGGAATCGGAGAGGTCCCCAGGGTCCTCCCGGGGGGCTGGGCTGCGCTTGACTGTGCCCTTTGTCTCGGAGGATGCTGAGCTGCCTGCTATAGCCTCATCCTCGAAGCGGACAGTGAGGGGCCGGTGGCCGTCCTTTCTGTCCCTCCCAGGCTTGGCCAGGCTGCTGGTGGAGCGGGATTTGCGAATGGCCGGGACGAAGTCATCGAAGTCGATGTTGGTTTTCCTCTCATAGTTGAGGGTGGGTATTCGCCAGCTGAAGGGGTAGCTGCTCCCCTTCCCCTCGCCCAGCCTGTTGCTGGATGGTGAGCCCAAGAGCCCCCCAGAGCCCCTTCCCACCTCCACATCTTCCACCGAAGGCTCCAGGCAGCTCCTCCAGGAGCTCGGCCGCAGTGTGCCCAGCACCTCCGTTCCTGCAGTTGAAGAGCCTGGCTGGCGGCCGGAGCCATCGAGGGTTTGCAGGAGGGAGTCATAGGAGCCAAACTTTGATGCTCTTTTCAGTGCTGGGGAGCGTGCCTGCTCAGCTGGTTCCGAGGCCATGCTCCGCAAGCTGGAGGAGCGCACAAGGCTGGTGCCTGCTTCTTCACCTTCCCTCAAGCTGGAGGAGCGCACAAGGCTGGTGCCTGCTTCTTCACCTTCCCTCAGCTGATTCCCATCCAGCTTCCCCAGGGAATCCTCCACCGCTGGGAAAGCTCTGCAGCGCCGCAGGGCTGCAGCACCAGTGGTGCGGTAAATGGGGAGGGGAGAGGTGTCACCCAGCGCCAGGTGCCCTTGCTCCCGTTCCACTCCCTGCTGCCGCCGCAGCTCCTCCACATACTCAGAGAGGGCAGCTGAGGAGCTGGGCACCATCCCTGACACTGGGGAGAGCCCTCTCCTCCTTGGCACCGTTGGAGACAGCGGGCTGGGGAACCTCGTGTCCGGGGCAGGGGAGGTCCTACGCCGCAGCACTGATGGGGACATCTCTCCTATCCTGTCCTCGGGCTTTTTTGGGCTCTCCAGCTCCTCTTCATCTGCCAGAGGTTTTCCGTACTCCCGTCTCCTAGCACCAAGCAAGGGACTCATCATCCTCCCCAGATCCGCAGGATCGACGGACCTGGCAGAACTCTGGGAAGAAGCCAGCCGGCTCAGCACTGGTTCCTTGGTGTCTCTGTTCACCCTAAAAAACAGATGTTGGCATTAGTTTAAGCCGTATGATTTCCAGTGTCCATAATGTCATTCAGCAAGGACAAGGCTGAGCAGCAAAAAGCCAGTATTGGCATGGTAGTCTCAGAATAAACTCCCTCTGCTACACTAAGCAGTTGGGCAATGCCCAAAGATTTTATCTTAAATAATTCTAGGTCAGCTAACCCTGCTATATCCACAGTGTAGGGTGTGTGGCGTGACCAACTTTATCTCTGCCAAACCAAGACATATCTCCAAATGTCCTTTTTTCTTGACAGATTATAGCAATACGTAGGATTTACTTTATTTCTGACAAAGCCAAAGGTTATTCACTAAAATTTTATGAAACCAGTTCACAGAGAACCCCGAATACATCTTAACATTATTGCAGGGCATGTTTCAACCAGGCTGATGCTGTGGAGGCAGAAGGATTGTTGAACTGCAAGAGCCAAATGCCACCTGGCCAGGGGCTGCTCATTGACAAGTGACTGACAGAAGTGATGTGCAGAGATGGGACCCCTGCCCTGCAAACAAGGGCTGATGCAGGAACCGTGTGGGCTCCACCTCCACTCACCAAAGAGGAGCCACACTGGTTACTGTCACAGCAGGACACCGTCCCCAGGACACGCAGCCCTCAATCAGCAGGCTGGTGGCCAGTCTGCAGGGCTGATTCAGCCAGAACATGGTGCCAGATTTGGGACGGCACTGGCTCAGCACAGGCAGAATGTTGCTCTGGCTACCAGGATTGCAGCTTGTGCAGAGTGCATATGTAGAGCAGCAGAAAGGGCAATAACAATAATAAAGTTAATAATAGTAATGTTAACAATAATACTGTTAATGTTGTTAACACCAATACTAATACTACTAATAATGCATGGCCCTCTGTGCTGAGGGCAGAGTAGCACACAGCAGGTCTGCGGCTGGGACCAGCACATGGTGCCGAGAGGCGATGCCCAGGAGGAGCCCTGCCAGCCAGCTGCTTTTCCTGATTTAACCCCTGCTCCTCACCACAGAGCTGCAAGAGCTGCTTTGGGACCGCTGTGGTGACACTGTTCCCACCCCTGCAGCAGCCACTTGCTGAGCAGGACAGGGGCATGGTGGCAGGAGCAAAAGATGGTCCTGCCTTCCCCCAAATCCTGCTTGTCCATCCGCAAAGCGTTTGATGGCATTGAGCACCCACAAGCCAGGACAGGAGCTTGGGAACATCTCCTTGGGCACCACAGGATGCCAATGTAGTGCCTGTTCAGCTTCTGAAGCTGCTCCCAAGCAGCCGGCTCCTGGCATGTGCAGGCTGCCAGAAAGGGCTTCTTTGCACCAAGCCTGTCCCCTTCCTTGTGCAGCTGATGCATGGAGATGAGGAGGGGCTGCAATCACCAGTGGGCTCAGTGACACTGAGCTCCCAGTGTGACACTTTACATCCCCCCCACCAGCACCTACGTTGGCTTGAAGGGCTGAAAAACTGGATTTTCTGCCTGTCCCACTGTAGGGAAAGACAAAGGGTCCTCTTTGCCAGGATAGATCTGAAGCGGAGCAGGCACTCTGCTGAGCTGCACTGTGTCTCTCCTCGGTCCATCGCTTTAGATCAATGATAGCCAGTTACTATCTATAGGCTGCTCGCACGCAGCCGCTTGCCGGTGAGCTGGGGAGCGTAGGCGCCTGCGAGTGATGCGTTTTGACAAAGTCTGCACCCAGTGATGGCAGCTGCCAGCACCGTCGGCAGATTATCCCCACTCACAGATACCCCCACCATTGCTCAGCCAAGGGGGGTCTGGTATTGGCTTTAATGAGAAGGCTGTTGGGACTTGAATTTGTCTGAGAAAGAAAGGAGGAGGGAAAAAGACAGTGAAGGGCAGAGTAAAGCAGCAGAGCCTAAATATAAATACATCTCTGGGAGGCCAGCAGGCTTTGAGATGCGGAAGCAGTGGTCAAGTTTTACATCACTGGTAATGAAGCATCCTGCCCTGGGAATGCTGGTGTTGCCATGGGAACGGGGAGAGAGCAGATAATCCAGCCACCATGTGGGACCGGTTCGGACCAGGCTCTGCTGACCCGTGAAATAATTTACGCACCGAGATGGGTTGAAGACAAACTCCACGGCTGGGAAACACAAGCGACTGCAGGAATGATGGGGTCATGGAGGGCCTTCAGATCCCCCGTGCCCACTGGCACCGCCCAGGGCACAGGGGTGCCTGCCTGGCCCCAGCACTAACCTCCATGCCACGCGCCTGTAGCTCATTAAAAGAGCCTAACCCACTGGATTATTTAATGCAAAATGAATTAACCAGAGATTTAAACTCCCTCAAACACAGCAACCTGCAGCATTACCCCATGCCACAGCACCTGATGTTGCTGAACCATCGGAGCTGATTAATAGTTTGAGACATTTCGATAATGCTGGTTTTTATGAACCTAAATTGCATTTTACCTAAATAACTGGTGTAATCCTTCCAAGAGAACTTGTACGGAAATTGCTCCAATCACTCTCCACGTTTCCAAATAATACTGTGAACTGACTGCTGCATGACCGGCTTTCATAAATTAAACAGCCAGCTTCAATGTTTTTATTTGGTTTTTAAGGCTGAGATAAAAGTGAGCTGGAGAGGTAAGAAACACTAATGGACTGTGAACATGAACAATTTACACGCCACTATTTATTGTCCTGTTCGGTATGATGGACAGTTAGCATTTTTATGAAAATCTTTAGAGCCTGAAATGGAGTGAAAGCTGCAAACACGGGATTTCCTCCAGCTCCCACGGCTAGTAAAAGTCCGGCTGCCGAGGCCCTGCAGCCCCCTGGGTCCAAGCAGGGACCATCTGCGTAATGGAGCATCTCATGCCCACGCTCTCCATGTCCTGGTTTTCAGCAAAATAGCTGAAGTCCAAAGCCACCCCCTCCATCCTTGTCTGTCCCAACAGTTCGTATTAGCCACATTCATTAAGTGAAACCCAACTGCACATGCCAGGGAAAGGGCTGGTTCCTCTGGGGAAGCTGCAGCTCTCCAGACACGGCTCATCAGCCCATGGTCAGTGCATGCGGTGCCGGCGCTGGCACATCGGTGCCAGGGTTGTGGTGTGTTAACCCCGAGCAGCATCAGCTGCCTGGTGAGCACATGTGGGGCCTGATTGCATTTTAAATGAAAATGTAAATGAATTTTACATTAAAATGTTTATACTAGTAGCAA
This sequence comes from Falco punctatus, assembly GCF_963210335.1. Lineage (NCBI taxonomy): Eukaryota > Metazoa > Chordata > Aves > Falconiformes > Falconidae > Falco > Falco punctatus. The sequence goes on from NC_137580.1 coordinate 99,547,379, forward strand.
AAGCACCGTGTGGTGGGGAAACACTACATGAATATCTCCACTTTTGATGCTTTTCCTCTTGCTTTCCAGCATCTAAAACACTCAGGTCCTTCTAGCAACACCCATTATTGCTTCCCTTCCTAGGAAGCCAAAACCTGCTTTGCCCACCTCTGGAGACCCCCACATGACAGCTTCAAGCTGCTGCCCACCCCAGCACCAGCCACCGCTGTGGTGTGCCCAGCACATGTGGGGGCACCAGCCCCTGCTCCTCTGCCACAGGTGCGCTGAAATCACACTCAATTTCAACTAATTACTTTCAGGAAAAGGAGCCTGGGGACCACAAGGTAATTTCTCCTATGCAACAAGTTTCCAATGGAACAAGCCCAGAGGCTGGAGCTGGTGCTACTGCTGGGCTGCCATACCCTGTCACTGGTCAAGCTGTGCCCACCGCGGTAGCAGCACCCTATCCTCATCATGTGCTCCTTTAACCATACCCTGATGGCTATCAAAAAAGAAAAAGAAACAACCCAAAAATCATGGCTAATCTTCTCTTGGCCATACTCAAGCCTTCTCACAAGGCAGAGCACAAGTGTGAGATGGTCCTGTCCCATCCTGCAGCATCCTCTGGCTAATCCCAGGCTAAGGGCTAGCATGTTGGCAACAACTCCCAGGGCTTGGAATAACCCTTGGGAGCCCCGGCAGCCCCGGTGGTGGGTGATGCTGGGGGGGGCAGGACCGTGAGCACACTGCAGCTGCCCAGCAAAACTCCGCTCCTTGCCTCAGCATCAGAGGAGATGGTTTTCCTGAGCCAAAAGCAAAAGCAGGGGCCCAATGCAGAACTCGGAAGGCATCTGTAAGCCAAACAGAGTTCTGCAATATGCCATTCACACCAAAGCAAATGACATACAACAATAATTAGTGAAGATTACATAGCAATTAACATGATTACAATTACGCTAGTTGAAATAATTTATACAATAAAATCCACACATGCAATGCAACACATGACCAGGAATGAAAGTGTGGCTCAGATGCTTTTCCTGGTAGCTCATAAATAAAGCCAAGACAACTCCATTTCAGCGAGAGAAAAGAGACTGGCCTAATTTCTGTCAGAAGAGGATTTTCTTGTCACGCCGTCATCTACAGAAGAGCTCCCAGTTTCCCATATAATGATTTGCTCTTGACATGATAATGTTTAAAAATAAACGTGTCGGATCCCCACCAGCCTTGGCACTTGGGCTCCTGATTTTGTGAACTGAAGCAGAAGGGGGAGGATGCCGGGGTGATGCCAGGGCTGGGGATGCTGCGGTGCCATGGGATGCAGGGACTGAGAGGCAGGGCCCTGTGCCGCGGGTCCATTCCCTGCCTGCACTGCGGGATCAGCCCCTCTACCGCAATGCAACCCTGCCCTGCCTGGCGAGGGGCAGAAGAAACGCATAAAATTTTGAGTTGTCTTCTTAATAAAAATAATGATAGCTTATTCCAGCTCTGCAATGTGTCATATTTACTGAGTCTTAGCCCTGCTGGCCACCATTTTGTACAAGCATTTAGATAGCAGAGAATTAAAGAAAACGTTAATCAAATCTCTCATTCCTGTACGCTACACTGATGATAACAGCCTTCTGTGCTTTCCTCTGGCTTTTGGCAGCTGTTTGTTCAGCAAATATCCCATATGTAGTGCCGAGAAGCGAATGCTAGGACGATTCATTTTTCATTACTGGGTGCTTGTGTAAGACAAAGGAATCTTAATAAGGAAGAGCTCGTTTCGCTGATCTCATTTTTATTACCTTACCAGTCTCATTGTCTGTTTGTTTGCATTTCATATAGCCTCCTTGCTAATATTTCCATCTTAGATTAGCTGAAGCCAAACACTGCTACTGCACCAGGATTTGTAATTCAGCCCTTCATGACCCCAGGATGGAGGCGGATTGTCACACTATTTCCAGGCACAAATTGCCTGTCACAATGGCCATGGTCAGTCCAGCCTCCATACCTGCCCTTTTACTATAAATCCAGTGTATTGTACATCAGAAATATTACATTAGCCGTAAGTCTTGTTGTGCTGCCATTCATCTATGCTCAGAGTTGGGTCATTCAGACCAAAGACTCCTAAGCAGTATTTAGGAAATACTTCACTGATGGGTGCTGGGGTGAGGTGTGGGGTCCCAGAAGAGCTCGACTGGCTGCTGTCAGAGCTCTCACCCATCACCTCCCCACGGGTCCCTGCCAGACTGCTCTTAAACTCTGCCTTTTATCAGCAATGGACTGCTTCAAACCGCTGCAGCATACCCAAGGTGTCCGCTGCCAGGGGAACTTGCTCTTCAGAAAACTAATTCCAGCAATAGTTATTTTACTGTACAAAGCAGGTGAATGCAGTGGGAACAGATCTCACCAGAACCAGAGCAGGGAGTTTAATGCTAATGTCTGCAATGAAATGGCAGTATGCAAACCCTATCAAATGCTCTCAGCTTGGAGCATCTGCCTATGGACCTGCACACAAACAGGGAGCAAGGGGATGCTGCAGAGAGCTGTACTTAGCATCAGCCCGGCCCTCACCCTGGTTCTGGGGGAAATGGGGGGAAAAGCTGGGAAAATAGTGATGTATGTCCTGATACAACATTCCTGGGAAAGCAGTGTGGCAGGGAGGCCCCGCGTCAGGCTGCAGGCAGGGGTACTGACAGCCCTGCCTGCCCTGAATTCGACTGGTCTATCTTTGCACCTGTGTGCACTGCAGGCTGACACCACGTCCCATGTCAATCCATGTTATAGGTCATGCATTATGCAAAAAAATGTGCTTTTCTTTGTTAGAAAGCTAGCGTTCTGCAGATCTTTGCATGCAAAATAGAGAAATCACCTTCCCTCCGTGGGGATGATGTTGTCTGGAGCCACTTAAGCCCTGCATGGCTCCTGGCCCCAGGACTCCAAGCTCCGTCTCTGCTCCATCTCTGCTCTCCCAAGCTTCCAAAGAGACCCAACGCTCTCCATCCCCATCACCTCCCTTCTGAGATGCACCTACCAGGCCCTGATTTACAGGGCTTTTCAAAACTCATCCTGGTAATTGCTATGGTGCTGGGGATGGCTGTAAAACAGAGCTTTGTCTGTGGGCTGGAGGGTCCTTCTGACGGGCAGCTGGGCAACACGGCTCCAGTTCGGGCTGGACACCTGGGCACCCACTCAGCCCCGAGAAGCCCTGCTGCCAAGCACCCCGGGGTGGCTCTGCAGGAGCTGAGCAGAGACAGTTTGGCCATGCAAGTGCTTGGGCCATTCTCCAACTCCCTCACAGCCCATTAGCATTACTGTCAAAAATTAGCATATTTTATATTAGAACTGTATAAATGCAGACTGTTTCCTCACCAGTGAAAGGCAAGCATATGGCATACAAATCCTCAAATAGGCTGCATCGCCTCTTTAAATTATCTCTAGAGAATACATCAAGGGATATTATACTGCTTGAAGCATGTTTTTGATGTAGCGACTTTCATCTAGCATTTCACTGATCCTGGTGTGGCAGCGACTACCTTCCTTGATTTGATATTTTGACCGTAAATACCACGGACCTCCTGAGCTCCTTTCCACATGTCCTGAACGGAGCACAGCCAAAGTGCCCGCCATCCCTGGCCCAGCATCTGCAGCATCGCTCGGTGAACCACAGGGGCTTCCCTGTCCCCAAGCAGGTGCAGGCATTGCAGCGGTGCCACCATGGTGCTCCTCGCTGTGCCATGGGATCCCTCTTGATTTTTTCCACAGGAAAATAAAAGCCAAAGAGAGCAAGTGGGAGCCCCTGAGGATACATAGCAGTTTGGGATACTCAGCTCTGCTGAGGGAGTTATGGGGTCCACGCTCTGCGTGTGTTCTCCCTGTTCAAAGGGCCACAAGCAGCCACTGCCCCGGCAGGCAGCAGGCAGGGGAGCAGGCAGCACCTTCCACCGGGCTGCAGGGTCTGCCCATGCAGAAGCTTCTTGTGACAGGAGAGCAGTTCCGGGGCTGACAGCTCCTTGCCTTGACACCCCAATGGGGCAGAATGCCCACAGCTACCTCTCTGCGCCTGAACACTGAGAAACCAGTGCTGTCAGCAGCTTACTCCTGCCTCTCACACTTCTTTAAAAAAAGATTAAAATACAGCAGGGTTTAAAATACCTTTGTGATGGCTTGCTCCTGCAAGACATTTTTCTACCATCCATACATCTGCAAGATGCTGGAGCTGGCATCAAGCACCTGTGTTTTCCCTGGAGGAAAGCGGCAGCAGGTGCCCCGTGCAGGGAGAGCAGCCGTGCATCTGTCACTGCCAGAGGTGGCTGTGCCCAGGACAGGCTGGGGGTCCCTTACCTTGGGCCTTGGGTGCTGCGGCTGCTGACGGACTGTGCCAAAAGGCTCCCAGACATGTTGGAACCCACCAGGGAAGACCAGCCTGTGGATGAACCCGGCCAGGACTTGACGCTCTCTGCAGGCTCCAGACTGAGTGTGGAGCCAACACTGGAGCAGGCATCCCTGTGGGGAGAGGAGATACCCTGTTAGCTCTGCAAGCACAGGCAAGAGGGCTGGTCACACTGGGAAGGGGTCCTGGGGCACGTGTGAAGCACAGACCGGGGGGCTCCTTCACAGCTCCAGTAACGGCAGCTCCAGCTGGTAGGCTCTGCTCTGGCTGTTTTGGAGCACTGGCACAGGTCGGGTAACAGATAACCTGGTCCTTGGGCCAGTGCTGCTGCCATTAACTGCTTCCCTCGGTTTTATAAGTGCCCTGTAGCCAGTGGGCAGGAAAACCTCACTGCTGCCTGCAGTGCCCTGGGACTGGAGCTGCAGTGATAGAGCTGGTATGACCCCAGGTACCCCACTGTGCCCTATGTGCCCCTGGGCTGCCCCGGGCCTGGAGCTACCCCTGCCCACCCATCGGGAACCCCCAGACCAGCTGTAGCAGATGAAATTCTTTAGCATCTCAGTTTTCCTTCAAAGTCACAGATCAGCTTCATATTCTCAAAGTGCAGCCTGGGGGAGTGAGAGCATCTCGCTGGTTTAACAGACAGAGCTCAAAGGGAAAGCGAGTGGGTCAACAGGCGCAGGGGCACAAGAAGCCAGCGCATCAGAAAGCCCCTCTCCCTGCCCTCGGCAGGCTGCAGGCAGCTGGTGGTCAGTGACCACGGCACAGCCAGGCGCAGGCTCCTGCCCTTCAGCCAGCAGCTCCCCAGGGCTCGCTCACTCCCCTGCTGCCTGCGCGCTGCAAGGGACAGAACGAAAGGGTCAGCACAGCGATGGCTTGCACAGCCTCCCCAAAGCCGCCACACGGGTCTGACAAGATGAAGAAATTCCCAGGCCAGCTGCATCAAAGCCGGCTGCTCTGGGGGCTGGCACGATCAGAGCAGGGTTTGGCCTGAGCCAGGCAACATCGCTCCCCTCAGCCCGGGCAGAGCTGCGGCAGGGAGCGGGGCGGGGGCAGTGCCAGCACGTCGCGCGGCTGAAGACCCCCTGACCTGCTCCCTGCACCGGCCAGGCCCTGGGCTGCAAAAGGGACCCGGTGCATGCACCCCCGTAGTCATCAGGGCTGCTGCAGCGTACGTGGCATTTGCACTCGCAGCACATCCCTGGGGTGCCCGCACCGGGGAAGGGCAGGTAGCGCCGCGCACCGCACCGCCTCCCAGCCCGCAGCAGCTGCGGAGGTCCCTGCTGGGAACCGCTTCTCACCTCCTGCTAATGTGTCAATTGTGTTGGAAATCACTTTTGTTTTACAAAGGAGTGAATTTCTGAGCTCGTGGTTTCTATCTCACCCTTCCCTGGTTTAATCACTACATAAAGAAAATCTCTCTCACTGCATGGTGACAAGCACATCTCTGCTTTTTTTTTTTTTTTTTTTTAATGCATTTATCTACTTTGTCTCCATTTGTCACTATGCCCCTTTAGCAGTGTAGCAGAGGGGAAAATTGAAGGGCTGTAGAAATAACACCTGAAAAATTCATTTGAATTTTTTTCTCATTTTTTGGTAGTAAAATCCTCTACCTAATACAGCCAGCTTCACTGGTTCCTCCAGGCCCCCAGCTCCTGTGGCTGATCAAAGCACAGGATTTTCAATCAATAAACCCAGTACCGAGGCACCTGCTGACGCACAGCTGCATGCCGTGCTGCTAGGGACAGGAGCTTGCTTTGTGAACGGAGTGGTTTCCACCCCTTTTGCTTACTTTAAGCTGGGCCGGACGTTATGATTTTAAGGGTGACACTTTTTTTGTGAAACCTTCCCTTAATATGAGGTTCCTGGTTCGTAAACGTGTGCTGCTGCACCAAAAATGTGCGAAGATGCAGATGTGCAGCTACAGCCACCCTGGCATCACCCTTGCACAACGCAGCATCCTTCCCCACCACAAAGCATCTGACCCTGCCCCTCTGCAGCCCCTTGCAGCCCCTCGCCTCACCTCTCCACATCGCTCTCATCGCTGGATTTCAGCTCCTCCAAGGCCACCTGCAGATCGGCGATGCGCCGGATGGAGGTCCCCAGGTCGGCTTGCAGGACCTGCCGCACCTCTGCCAGCTCTGCCAGCTGCTGCTCCTGCATGGACGGCACTGGGTTAGCACTGGCACCCCAGCATGGCACCCCAAACTGTGGAGCAGGCGAGCGAGGCACCTGCTAAAGGTGTGTGTCCCCCTGCTCTCTATGCTCTGCCAGGGCTTGCTACCTCCCGCTGCGCTCTGCTACACGTGTGATAGCTTGTAAAACGCAACTTCCTCCAACAGGAGAGAGGCAAAGGAAGCTGAACCCTCTGCGACTGAGCACCACCTCCCACAATGGAAAAAGGCTCAGAGGAGGTGAGCCAAACATCCCAAGTACAGGGAAGAATGTAAGGAGCCACCAGCAATTTCTGTGCGGAAACTGAACTGAACTCCGGGGAGGGGAGGGTGACCTCGGTTGTAAGCACACGGCTGTACCAAGGCACCACCAGATTGTACTAACAGCCTTCCTGGAGATTGTTAGTAAAGAATAATTTCTTCCCGAGCCAGCCAGACCACCATGGGGGAAGCATATATACGGCTCAGCCCAACAAAAAGTATATAAAACCTGGAGAAGTAAAAAAAACATCTTTGAAGAGAGCAACGGGCCTGAGCTGGCTTCAGCCCACACATCCGCTCCGGCAGCTGGGGATGTCCAGTGCCGTGGCGGTGAGTGTACAGAGACCTGGGCTGGGCATCGCATCTTTGTATCACGTTGGTGAATCACATTGGGTGAATGTTGCAGTTGTACCATACCCGTGGTGTGATTTCAGTGCACTGCTGTATTGCTCTGCTAAATCAAAATGTAATGCTGATATACCAAATGATTAAATCTGATATTAAACATTAACCTCCCTGCCCCATGTGGAACACGTAAAAGCAGCTGGTGCGAAAGCACCACGTTGCTGCCAGGGACAGAGTGGGGCACAGACCGCAGGGATGCTCCTGGGTGTTTCAGGGCTGCTCCTCCACTCACACACACTGCACACCTGCCTGGAAACAAAGCTCTTTCCAGAAACGCTGGAGCTGATGAGAAAAACCAGAAAATCTATTCATAATTTAAACTACAAGGAGGAAAAGCTGGATAAGCCGCACAACCTGCATGGCTCCATGGACCCAGCATCACCTGCAGCCAGGCAGCCTCATGGCACACCGAGGACGCCGACCAGGCACTGCTCACCCACCGTGGCTGAGCACCACCATGCTCATGAGATTCCAAGACCTTTCAGCTAGGAAGGAAATCTTTGTGCCATTTTCTAAACCATCACACGGCAGAGAGAGGAGGAGAGTGAGCGTGAGCTGCAAATTCACCGTGATTGAAGCCGCGAGCTGTAAAATTGCCATCTCAGTGGCGACAAGGTGAGAGATGATTTGCAATGCGGGCTGCGACAGGCCGTGGCGCAGGAGCCGGCAGACTGTCAGAGTAAATAATGAAAGCCCTGGAATCACCAGGCACACAGGCCTGAGGGGAAGAGCATTTCAGTTCATAAAAACATGCAATGAAATATCCCAGTTTGGGTTGCACAGCATCACAGTTGCTTTTGCAAATGTGTCGATATTGGGAAAAACCTGAATGCTGCCAAGAAGCTTTCTGAAACTCTGTGCTTCTGAGCCCTTTGCTGCCTTCCTGGTTCAGGTGAATGTAGAGGGCGCGAAGGACCCATTTCATTGTGGAAGCTGCTCCAAGTTTTGTGGGGATGGTCCACTGCCCGGGGAGTGGAGATGCTCCCCTCGCCAGGGCTGATGCTGCAAACAGGCAGGGGCTTGGGAGGGAGCACAGGGTGAAACACTAGCCCCCGAGAGGAGAAAAGCCTAAGAAGAGTGAGCTCCAAGCTCCGGCTGGCTACGTGCCTCTATTAGTGACTGCGAGACCAGGCAGCAAAACAATTGCTAAAGAGCTCAACCCTTCAAACAGGTTGATAAGAGTCTCTATTGAACTACTTCCTTGGCTGCAGGATATGGTGCAAATTAAATATAGTTCAGTGGCTGCATTTAATTCCTTTCTTCCTTTCTGCTATTATTAACCTGACAGTGACTGGCAGGGAGGCAGCTGGGCACACAGTAGGGTGTGACCCCTCCAGCACCCAGAGCCCGCTTCCTCTAGCCACTGACAAATGAAATCCCCTGGGCACAGCTGCGAGAGCAGCAGACAGCATGTCCCGGCGGCTAGTGAGGGCTCTCCGGCCCCACTGCCTTCTGCATGACAGCCACAGGCATGGCTAAAGAAACGGGACCACCACGGGGCTCCAGCCTTGCTCTCCCCAGGGATGCCACAGCCCCTGGGCACCCCTGGTCCATGGCACCCACGCTGCATGGTGGGGAAGAGCCTCTGGCCTAGGATGGGGCTGCGCAGGGCACTGGGGTGACTTTGGGAACTGCACAGCCTTGGGCTCTATGCACTGTGGGTAACCTTGGGGTCCCCTGCCCACACGCCAGCCGAGTGGCAATGTGAACATAAGCCTGAAAATACCTGTTTCTTAATAAGATTTGACACTGCTAAGCGCAGCGATGTTGCTAAACAGACTTCTTCCAGCAGAGGTACTATCACCACCACCATCGCCCCAGGTACCCAGACTGATGAAATGCAGAGGAAAGCACCAGTCACATTCAAAGAACAACCTGGGGCTACTCCACGCTCGCTCTTTGCCAAGTGGCTTGCACAAGCCTATACAGAAAGCAAATTTTAGCTCTTGGGGCTCAAGTGTTACTGTAAAATTAATTCTGGTGATATAAATCTGCAACAAGATGATGTGGGGAAGAGAAACAGTACCACTCAGTTTCTGTGCCCTGTCTTTTGGCACGGGCTCAGCATATCCACAGCTCCCAAGGATGCTGCAGCCAGCAAGGAAGAGGAGGAGGAGGAGGCCAGCAGAGCTGTGGCTGGCCAGGGGAAGCACAAGGGGAAATGCTCTGAGTGAATGTGCTGCTCAGTATTTTGGGCTCAAATCAGTGCAAAGTAGAAAGGTTCATTTACAGAGCCACAGAGCAGCTAGGTCAGTCAGCCCTGTGCTCATAAGGACAGCACTGCGGTGGGGAGGGGGCTGCAAACCCCCTGTCCCACCCGCCCCAGTGCTCAATCCCTGATCTTGTGCACAGAAGCACTTCATGTTTTACTCTGTACCGTACAATTGTCTCAAGGAAAGGAATAATTATGTCAATATAATTAATTTCAAATGTGAAAAACCTATCTTCGTAATACAAACTGACAAGAATGGTCCCAGCATCAGGCCACTGTTATCCCAGGGAGCTATTAGACACCTTTGACACATGTTGTTTCAATCTAAATGTAAATGCAAGAAGCATTTCCCTTTTAATACAGTAATTGGCCTGAGCATTTACATCCTCGCTCAGGATGAACTGCCAAGTCTTGCCAGCTTTTTGTTTTCTTTGAGCAGAAAAGGGGCGGGGGAAAAGGGAGAATATATTTATTGAGAAAACTCATAACCTGCTTGCTCATGTGGCTCTGCCGAAGCAGGGAGAGAAATGCTGCAGAGTGGAGCAAGCGGTGGTGCACCCACGGTCCCTCTCCCAGTCCTGCTGGACCCCAGGGATGAACCTGTCCTCTCCCACCCCAGGCAGCAGCTAGGAGCCAAGAAATTCACCTGGCCGCAGAGGCACCAGGCATGGCTGCACCCTGCCAGCACCTCCAGCCTCGGCAGAGCCCCACCTCACCCATGCACACAGGGATCTGCCCTCTCCCTTCCCGGCTTCCCTGCACATTGTGACTCGGTGGCCACAGCTGGAGCCAGCCAGCCGCTGCCCTTCACCACGCACAAGAAACCACCGTGATGCCGAACGAGAGGCTGCCGGGGACCGGAGTGCTGCGCTGTGGCTGGACCTGGGGGATGGAAGGTGACTTGTACATCATTTTTCCTGAATTATTCGTTGTTAATGGCCTGTTATCAGAGCCCCTGTGCTCCGGCCGGTGCTGCTGGTGACAGGGATCCTGGATGGCTGCTGCTGAGGGCTGCAATCAGAGGAGCTGCGCTGGTGAATAGAGCTTATAAAGCAACGGCTGCCAGAGGAATCAGTCCTTTCTACCTAATCAGGGAGCAGGCAAAGTCTGGAGCAACTGCCCTCACGCTGCACAATGGGGAGTAAGGCAGCAATTTTCCAACTGTTTATGAGATTTCTTCTGCTACTCTTTAGCCTCCACAGGGATCTAATATGCATTACACGGCAAACTGATCTGTAGGGGGATTTCATCCCTGAGCACACACATACACCTCAGCTGGGCTGCTCTTGCCAGCCCATGGCACATCAAGAGCAGTGCCAGAGCTGCCCCATGGGACCCCAGTGCCTCCCCCAAAAGGTGACCCCCAAACAGGGGGGCTGCTTGCTCAGGGCAGGAACCCCACAGCCACTGGGCCAAGGGCCAGCACTGGAGCTGCTGGCTGGGAAGGGTCTGGGTGCGGGACTGCACTGCCAAGGGGTCCCCATCAGCTTTTGGAAGCACATTCCCTCCCTCTCCTAGGGAGAAGCATGGATCATTGCCTTCTCCCTTGCAAAGCACCAGATACGAGACTTGCAAAAAGCCTCAGTGCTCCAGAAAGGAGCTACAGCTCCTGCCACAAACCAGAGATGTTAGAGCAGGTGGTCCTTTACTTCATGTGTATGTTGATTTTTCATTGAAAAGCTCTGCTAGTGTCTTTCCTGCCTTACAGTGGTTTGGAGCAGCTCTACAGCATCCATCCTGCCTACCAGCGAAGAACCTGCCCACGCACCTGGCACAGGGGCCACGAGGAGAGACAGGGACATGGCACCAGCTGCGAGGCCAGGGAAAGCTGCCCCAGCTTCTCAAATGGGAGCTGAGAGCACTTCTGCTACATGGGCTCAGGAGCATCCTCTGTTGTTAAACGCCGGTCCCTGTTGGCACCAGTATATCTGGCTCCTTCTACCAAACCAGTCACTCACTCACAGCAGAGACCAGCTCAGAAACCCGGGCTGGTGTATATTTTATAATCAACAAATAAAATATATGTTCTGCCTGGTTTTGCATACGTTTCCAGTTTAGATTCTCCCATTCACAGCATATCGGCAGACAGATGGTCCCAGAGCCCAGCAGTCCCAAAACCTGTCAGCCCCAGCCCACTGGCAGGTCAAAAGCATTTATTCTGAAAATCTGTGGTTAATTTCTGCTTACAGGAAGCCTGAATTAAAGACACTCTCAAGACGAGGAGGGTGGGAGCTTGCTTGGTGATGGTCAGCACATAGCAAACATCTCATCACTCTGAGATGCTGGTGGGACTCCTGCCCTCACTCAGGGGGGCTCACAGGATGCTGCTGCTGCACATCTGTGCTGGTAAGACCCTGACAACATGGGTTACAGTACAAAAAAAATTAACTCCTACTGTGAGTGTCACAGCCAAGTGCTCAACAGTGGGTCTGGCCTGCTAGCCACCTTTCCCTGCATTTCATACGGCCCCTCTTTACCCATCCTGCCCAAAGCCCCTGCAGCCCCAGACCCCCCACCTGCCTCTCTCACAGCACCATCTGCTCCCACTGCAAGGACAGGTTGGAAAGGAAGAGATTTGCTGCAAAGGGGAAATACTGCTGCCACTTCATGGGTACCCAAACAAGCAAAAGCCAAGGGAAGGGCGGTGAGGGCACAGCCCCCAGCCCCCTGGCACCCCACCACCAGCATGGCACGGCAGCAGGGCTGTCAGCCAGCGCTGCAGCAGAAGAGATCAAGACAAGCACAGGCTCTGCACCAGGCAAGGACAGGAGAAGACATGGGCTGGCAGCTCCCAGGGGTCTCCCTGCTCCCAGTGGGGGCTGCTAGCCCACATTGCCCCCACACAGCTGGCAGTGAGATCCTGCTGCCCACCATCTCCCTGAGTATCACTGGGGCTTCCTCCTGCACTTGGCCAGCAGTCTTTTCCAACAACCAAAGGTGCTCAGGCCCTCAGCAGTGAGGGGCAGCAGCAGGCAGCAGCAGGCAGCTGGAGGTGTTTCAGCCCCTGGCCAGAGCCTCCTCAGAAATAGGGAGGGAGGGGACACCTCATCCCACCCACGTCGCCCCATCTCTCCACATCATAGCTTTGCTTTCATTGCTTCTCTGGAAAAGGATTTCTAAACCCCTCTTTTTATTAAGAGTTTCTTTTTCATCTAATTTTGTGCCAGAAGCATTTGAAGATAAGTTAAAAAGCGTTAAGCAAAACCAGCAGTGAAATAATTTGTGGGACTCTAAAGAATGCAGAGGCAGGCACTGCAGAGCAGCCAGCACCGTGTCCTCGTCACCGTCTTTTATTTTTGTTTGTGGTTCTGCTGTCACAACATAACCTTTGCAAGATCCCATCCACCTGAAGTGAAGTGTAATCTAATTAGTCCAATTTGGATTGCTTCTATTTGAATAATTTAGTGTACACCTGCAGTATTCATCAATCATTATTATTTTTAATTAAGTAATTAACTCGAAGGTTTTCAGAAAGTTTGAAGTGATGAAATTTCCACCATTGAAGTCTCAAGTGAGTCGGGGTGAGGGGCTCTTTCTGTGCTCACAAACACTGGTGTTACCGGTAATTAGTGTGAGCAACCACAAGTGCTGATGATTTCCTGAAGAATTTACTACTTTAATGGCAAACCAGGAATCATGCGCCTGCTGTACAACAGGCCTAATTAGTGCTTATCCAGTCGAGTTTTCACCCGAAGCTCCTCCATCACCCAACCTCACCTCTAAGGACTGGCTCCCTTTGATGATAATTGTTGTTACACTTAGTCAAAGCCATTAGCTTTTAAAGAAAAGAGCAGCTCCGAAAGCCCCAGGAGCAAGTGGTGCTGGGGCTGAGGGCGGAGACATCAGAGGGTTTGGCTGGGACCCTGCTGGGAGCTGTAGGTTTGCCTGGGTGGGAGCGTGGCATTCCCAGCTGGAGGCACAAACAGCTCCCACTTGGCTTCTCAAGTTCACTGAAAGCACCACCAAAATCTTTAAAACTTGCAAATGAAAAAAAAAAAACCAACCTCATAGAGATCAGGCTGCAATGTGCTACAGCATACCGGATGGAGTGGCGATAACAGGGCAGCATTAATATGAAGGAGATCTCACATCATAAGAACCAGAAAAAAAAGGTTATTTATTTACACTGTGACTCTCAACTTTCTTTAAAAAAAAAAAAAAAAAGTGCAAAGAGTATCTTCCCACCTATACTTCAGTTTTCAGTAAAAATAGTGAATTATTATGGTGACAAATATCACAGCTTCATTAAAGACACCTGATTTGAAGACAGCGCCTGCAAGCCCCCCATGGAGTGCCCCAGCAGTGGGGGCTGGGGAGGGTTAGCAGAGCTGTCTGTCAGTGCAGACGGCTGGAAGAGACCCAGCAAGTCCAGTTGACTCACTGGCATGTGCCTCTGTCAACTGGGGCTTCATCCCAGCAGGATCAGCCCCTGCTTTTCCCTGGGTATCCCAGCTTGGTGCCCCAGCACAGCCCACATGGATGGGAGGCACCCAGCATGCAGGGCAGGAGGGACCTTGGGGCTCCTGCTCATGGCTGAGCTCCCATCCCAGAGCTCCCATCCCAGGCTCCAGCAGCTGCTTGATTCCTCCCATGAAATGTAAGCTGTGCAGCTAGTTCAGTCAGCAGCAGCACAGCCGCAGGTACCCCCTTACAGAAACAGGAGCTCCTTTAAGCTTTTTAGTTATTCTTAACACCTACTGGAAGAATTACTGTCTAAAAGGTGGAATTAGTGGATTAATCCACCCTGGCTTGTTAGTAGATCACATCTCCCACCCTTTGCTGCAGCACACACAGAGGTGAGGAGAAGATGCTCTGCCAGAAGTTCTGTGAGAACAGCCCTGTAAAGGCAAAGCATGGGACAGGGTCCTCATGCAGTGTCCCTGTCCCTGTCCAGGGCTCTTAGTGATGCCTGCAGACACCCAAAGCAGCCAAGACAAGGCCTCTTGCAAACACCTCCTTGTCTCCCCGATGCTTATGATAGACCATCTACCCCCTCTCAAGTATCATCTCCAGAGCACCAAAGCCAGGAGCTGAGCCCAGCACCCATCATCATCCTGCCCTAACAGCAGCCTCAGGAGGGAAATCCCAGCCGGTGGCTGATCCCACCGCAGTGACGGCAGCTCATCGTTCTCCACACCTCTGCCCCACGCCTGGTCCCAGCCCCTGCTCCATCCTTCCCTGCACCACAGCAGGCAGCTTCACCAGGGGACAAGCATGAGCATATGTGCATACACAATAAGCAAAGAGAGCTGGGCTTGGTTTTAAGCTCCCCAGGATTGGCTCTGAGTTGGAAATCCATCTTTCACTTCTGTTATGACTCAGTTTCTGCTGTGGTCCAAGGAGAACAGGCGGCTGGGTCTAGCCTGTCAAGCTCTGGGTGTCAGCACAGCAGCTGAGAAATGAGGAGCTTTGGCAGGCTGGGATCCAGATTTTATTGGAAGAGGAGCTATAGCTCCACAGAAGAAATCCAGTACATGCAACCAGAGCAAAGACAGAGACAACCAGGGCCAAGTACTACCCCCACCGTTAGAAAACATGCCACCCTTGCTGCAATGGCACCAGGCTTGGAAAGTGTTCAAAACCTATTCTTAAAAAATTCATAAGGCAGAGCCATCTGCCTGTCAGCCAGCTCTCCAGCTCCCATCCCTGCTTCTTGCTGGATTTTCCCTGCTTCCTGTGAATGGCATGAGTCTGCCTCCCAGCTGCCCAAAGCCAGGTCGAAAATGAGAGGGATTGAAATAGCTGTCCTGAGCCTGCCTGAGAGTGTGGGGATGATGGGACAGGGTTTTCAAGTGCCTCAACCACTGATAAACACGAGCTGTGAGAATGAAATACCTTATATACAGGCACGGGATTTCTAACCTAAACTGTACAATGAATTTGTCCCTTCAACGCATCTCTTAAACCCTGACAGTGCATGGAAAGTCCACAGCCTCGCAACTGTTTATTTAAATAGTATTTTAAAAAAATTGTTAGGTGCAGACGATGACTTAAGTAATGTTAAGTGAATAATTCATGCAGTATTTATAATTGATGGGGGATTTATCAGGAGCAGAGCCATAAGTAGCTTTCTATTAACTATTGATGCTCTCTGCCAGCCTGTCGACAAGCATGGCTGGGCTCTGCAATCACAGTTCTCTCGTGATGTTTTATTTAAGTGCTGTTAAGAGTACACAGTCTAGGGGAACACCTCTGCCCCTGGGGAACACCACAGCAACCCCTGGCTCCCAATGTGTTCGTGCCATGGTGGGATCATGGAGCCAGGTTCCCGCAGAACAATCGGCCTGACCAGCCGCTACATGCCAGCAGGGAGAACCTTGGAGCTGGTCTGATGTGTCTGGGGGCTTCACCTGCTTTAGTGCTTGCCTGGCTCCTTCCTCCTGTCCCACTGCAGCAGATGTCAGACAACCCCCAAATGTCTGAGTGTCTGGATAAACCTAGATGCCTCAGTATTGCCTTATGAGTTTGTCTGTTTATGGGGTTTTATATCTTATTGCAGGGAGATGCCCCTAAAGGTCCTTTCAGACTTTGCAACTTCATTGGTGAGAACAATGAAAAAAAGATGACCAAGTATCTTGCTACACCCATCATTCATATCCCCACATGAAACATTCAAAAAGCATCTAAAAATACGTGCACAAATACAAAAATACAGTTAAAAGAACCCACCCATATCCTAACAGACAGCGCATCTGTGTTCCAAAACATCACACTTCTAACAAAGCTGTAATTAACGCACATTTATCATAGCAACTGAAGCTGTGTCTCACTCGGCACTCACAGGGAAAGCAGCAGGACCAGCCCGGGGGTGGGCTGCTGCAAACCCAGCGGGCAGCCCTGCAGCCCAGGGAGCTGCCTGGCATGCAGCGTGCACCCGGCACAGCCTCTCATTTGAAAATCTTACAACTCTGAAGAGCATCGGTGGCTACATGACTCTGACCTACATGGGAGACTCGTTTCGTGCCCAGGGGAGGGTGTCCCAGCAGCCAGAGCTGTGTGCGAGCACGTAGGATTCAGGCTGGAAGAGCAAGGACAAAGCCTGTTCACGGTGCAGGCAGGGGATGTGGAATAATTCACACTGAAACACCATTCCCTTCAGAAAGGCTGGCAGCCTCAGGGCGAAATAAATGCTGAAATCTCCTTGATTGTTAAATAAAAGATTATTGATAAAATAACTGCTTCTAATGTGGCTCTGCTGCCAGCAGAAATGTAATATCTTTCAATTACTGCTTGGAAGCAAGGCTTTCCTTTTGTTTACTGGAAAAATACAACATGAAAAGAGATGCTTGTAAAGGACTGTAAAATGAAGGTGAATCTATTTTTGCCGTACTCCAAATCCAGTTGGGGCTTTGCGCGCGCAGAGCAGGTTAGCTGCTTGTTGGCACCATCTGACACACTGCCGTGCCACAGGGGGGTTATTTGGCAAGGCCAGGAGCACCGCAAGGAGCTGCCGCTTTGGGCTGAGCCCTGGCACACCGAGCCACATGACCGGCTTTCGGCACGTGGCGGGCTGGCAGGAGGATGGGGTGTTTCCCCCATGCACAGCTGAGGTTCTGTCCGACATGAGGAAAACCAGCACAAGGAGGTGGAGGAACGACCTGAGCAACTTGCCATTTCCTAGAGCTGAGCAGGCAAAGCGCTCTCCTTGCTGGAACAAAACGCAGAACAGAGGGACTACCCAGTCTGCCAGCCTAGCCACAGAGAATTGAGGCAAGGTGCCTCAGTAACAGCTTCAGTTCAATGGTTTGGGGCTGCAGAGGGATGCAAAGCAATTCACTGCCCCTGCAAGAGCTCCCCAGCTCCACTCCCCAAAACCAACCCTGACGCCCTGACATTAGCAGAGCCCAGAGCAGCCGCAGGCGAGCAGCCTGGGGGGGGGCAGCTAACAGCAAATTGGCCAGCTCCACCTCCAAACACAGAGCAGACAAAGCATCACTTTTCTAGGACCATCAGGCCAATCTGCAGGTTACGGAGGGGTAACCTGCAGCAGCCGCAAAGCCCCCTCATGGCCCCGAGACCACGCAAGCCCATGGGGACAGCACCCCCTTACCAGCTCAACGCGCCGGCGGCTGGACTCCAGCTCCCTCTGCACCAGCTCATCCATGTCAGCCTTCATCTCCTCCATCCTCCTCTGGTAGTACCTGGTGCTCTCCTTCTCCCGCGCCTCTGACTCTGCCGCCTTCTCCAGCTCCTCACCCATCTTTATGATGCTGTCTCTCAAGCGCAACACCAGCACCTGGGGAGGAAGGTGCAAGGTGAAGCAAGCGAGATGGAGGTGAGGAGTCATGAAGCTCTCCACAAGCATCAAGCAATGCGGAGAGCACTGCCTCCCCAACCCACACCACAGAGCCAGTCACTGTAATTATCATTGTCAAACATTGCCCTGAGACCTTACAAGTGGCAGCAGCTGCCTGCAGTGGATGTGGACCCCAGTGACCCCATTCCATCCCTGTGCCCATCTCTGTGCCCCACAACAGGCGATGCCACCCCCCAGGGCCACAGCGCATCCCCCTGGGCTCCCCCCAGGACAGCTGCTGCTTTGCAGACACAAGAGCATTTTCCTTCACCCCTGGGCTGGGCTTGGTCAGGCAGCGTGACTTAGAGAAAAGCGACAGTAAAAACATATTCCAGGGCACCAGCAGATGTGCTGATTAATGACAACAGTGAAATACTGCGATTGAGGTCCTGACTTCTGGACGATGCCAGAGCAGAGGGATGCTGTCAAAAAGGTGCTGTGATGGATGCGCTGTGCAGTCAGCACACACCATGCGCTGTGCCCAGGTGCAGGGACTGTATATTCCTCCAGGTGTTTATAGCACTATCGGCTATATCACTGTCGGCTTTCAATAAAGCATGTATAGGTAACAGCAGCGGCATGAACTATATGGCCTCTCCTGTCCCTCTCCACCCCTTCCTGGGTCCTTCTTCCCCCAAAGCTGAGGCAGTGGCATTGCTTTTTGCAAGCAAGCTGCATCTCCCCAGGGCTCTGCATCCCCTCTGCCAGCAATGAGATGTGGTACCTCAAAGCGCTTCATCTGCACAGCCTGGAAGTCCAACTGGCTCTCCAGGTCGCGGATGCGGGCTTCCTGACGGCTGACGATGGAGCGCTCAGCTGGGCACTGCTCCAGGCGCTCCAGTCTTGCCTGAGCTGCCTGCAGCTGGGAGAGGACAGGCTGCATTAGCACCCCTCCAGCCCCTGACCCATGCAAACACCTCCTGGTCCCTTTCCCAGATCCCCCGCCAGGCCCTCGCCTTGGTGTGGCAGCACCGAGGACCCCGCACGGGCCCTAAGGCACTATGGAGAAGCATTGCCTTTGGCTTCCTGAAGGATTCCCTGCTGTTAATAGTGCACAGTAAATGCATGACACAAATGTGTATTTTTGAATGAAAAATATGCTGGCAAGACGACACGTGTCTGAGCCTCTTTTGGTTTTTCTCTTCTCACAAACTCTTTGAGGACAGCAGGCATAAAAACTCACAGTTTAGCCCTGCGTGGAAAGCTTCCTGCATTGGGTTGTTTCTTCAGCTGTTACACTGAGATCTCCAAAGCAAACTGCCCTTTTAGTGATCCTGCTACAAGTTTGATTCAGATTTTGTATTTGACCTAGAACTACGGGAATCTGCCTTCTTTTATCTTGGCCTATCTCTAAAGCACCACCCTCTCTGCCTCAGAGGGAGCGAGTCCTGCTTCTGATTCCTGGGCAGCTTAGCTACGCTCCAATAAAGCACTTAAGTTAATGGGATTACTCATGTGTTTAAAATTAAATCCACACACTCCAGGAGGGTCGGTGCACCCGCAGAGGCGAGGCAGTGCAGCACCCATTGGCACCCGCCCTGGGGTCAGCCCCATCCCAGCCAGGGCACCAGCAGCTTGGGAAGGAAGGAGGGCAAGGGGGGCTCTCCATCCCAAGAGCCTTGCCAGGGAAAGCTTTCTCTGGGCCAAGGTCATGGCTGGCAGAGCCCCACCCCCACCCGTGGGGCCGGGGCTGCAGGCGTGCAGCGGGCAGACAGTGTCTTCTGCATTGTGCTGCTCGCAAGGGTGTCAGGGAGAGGAGAGGGACCTGACCGTGTTACAGAGGAGAAATGACTGTGCAGCAGCGGGGTGAGACTTAGGGTCTGATTTCAGACAAGAACACAGCATCTGTGGCTAGCACCGACAGCACACCCGGCACAGGTGTCAGAGGTGGTTCTTGCTCCTCAGCTCTGGGTGCTACAGGCTGGAGAGAAATTACCTTCTCCTGAAGGCTCTGCTTTTCTTTCTTCACGTCTTCCACTTGCATCTGCAGCTCCTGGATCTGAGCGATATCTGTTGCCGACTGTGGGAAGAGAAAGCGCAGCGGTGGGAGCAGACCCGGGGCTCAGAGCAGAGGGCACACATCATGAGGAGTGTGGTGTTGAAGGCTGGCTCGTGCCTGCACCTCCTACCACCCAAACAGCAAGCAGCTCCTGCACTGGACTGAAGGAGCTAAATTCTCCTGGCTCAATGCAGCTTTCTTCATTTTTGAAACAAGTATTTGCAGATCAGGACAGAAACCATGTAGTCAAGGTAATTTCTGTTCTTGGGGTCCTTTCAGATATAGACTCCTGGCTCCATAACACCACTGCAAGGGACACCAGACTGTGAATTGTCAGTCTCACCAGCCTACTCCTGCTTCACCAGGAGCCCTGAAGTCCCACAGCTCCAGGTACAATCCTTTGGGAGAGCCTGCCTTAGTCTGGATATTGCACAGAAAGCCCCAGAGCTGTCTGTCAGCAGTTTTTAAGCTCTGCATGAGAAAACAGTGAAAGACAGGCTATAAAAGGATCCAGATGGAAAGCTACAGGATTTCCCAACTATTGAAACTAAAGCCAAGACACCTCTTGAAAGAAGATTCAAAACTACAGGTGACAGGAGCCGGAGCAGTGAGCCATCCCTTCCTCTCCTCACAGCATCTGCTTCCTGGGGTCCCCACCCTGGGTATACCGACGGGGGCTGCCACTTGCTTTCAGCCAGGCTACAGGGTTTTCCAAGCACCCTCCCAGGGAGGGGGATGCTGCCCAACCTCCACAGCCCTGGCTCCTACCTGGGCTATCAAAGCCTTGTGCTTTGCCATGAGCTCGTTCAGGTCTTCCTGGTCCTCATCGATGCGTTTTAGGAGGTCAGATCTCTCATGCTGCAGCTGGTACAGCTGCTCGTCCACCTGTGGGAGGACCCACAGGGTTGGTGGCTCATGCATCCCATGCAGGACCCACCACACACACTGCCTGGACCGTGGCACCCTCTGGGCCATGCTGCTGCCAGCCTCCAGCCCCGTTGCTGGCACCAGGAGAGGCAAAGGGAGCTGCTGCATATCGCAGAGGGGGACTACGGGATGCGGCACATTTGTGATCGTTTTAGCTATCCATAAAACCACCCCGGGGGCTGTTCCCAAAGAGATTGGGTGGTCTAGTAAATATACTTGATGATTTACTAAAAAAGCTGATTATTGCTGTCAAACACAGGGAGGTAGGACTGCACTGCTGCCCTTCGGCCTCCCCTGCCCTGGCTGCATCTCCACAAACGCACCAGGGTCTTGCTTTTGCTGAGGGTCTCCAGCTCTGCGTGCAAGTTCTCCAGTTCCAGGGCGGCTGTCTGCTGGGACTTCTGGGCCTCTGCGCACTTTGCTTCACTCTCTTCCAACTGGGAAAAATTGGGGGAGATGATAATTAAAGGAGCACAAACTATGTGCGGATTATGCTGTTCCCCTTGCCGCACAGCCACGTCTATTTACACTTCACTCCCAGAGCATTTTCCCCTGCTAACGCACATGGAAACTCGACCTTTTAAAATCTGTGCTGCTTTTCAGCCCGTCTGCTCCTGGTTTAGAGCGAACACTTTTCCTTTCCCAGCCGGTGAGGCAGGGCTTCTTTAGCAGCTCCTGGCACACCTAACTGTGGATCCTACCGCCCCTGACTGTCCTGCTGAGTGCTGAAGTAAGCGCCCCGAACCACACATCCTCCCTCTGCCTTGGCACTGCTGAGTGAGGTAGAGCTGGGATCATTAATTTGCAAAATTATGTGAATTACATGTAATTCCTGATTAGAGCAATTCATGATTCGGAGTTTGCAAATGGGCTTTTCATGTGGCATAAATTGCATTTGCAAATACACATAAAATATCACATTTATAAATGTTAATTTGCTCTCAGTTTTTATAGCTCAACCATTAAGACTACAAAGATCTTAAATGGGCTGCAAACATCTGGAAGATGCAGCAGCATCCCAAAAACTGACACTGCCTGGAGGGAGGAGTTCATATAGGCTGTACCTGAACATCCAGTTCCTTCTCCTTCTCACTTGGGTTTCTCTTCTTCAAGAAAAACAAAACTAACCCCCTCCACTTGCTGCTTATTTCCCATGCCCAGTCCTGGTTTCCCTGCAGAGGATGCAGAGCTCCTGGGGGCAGTGGGAGCTGCTGCACACCATGACAAGAATCTGAGCATTTTAGACTATTTTCTCAGGGTTTACTTGTCTTTTTTTAACTCTCTCCCTCAAAAAGGGGGGGATTATAAGGTACTATAACTGGAACAATCCTCAGCTCATTTTTCACAACTGTTTGGAGTGATTGAGACCTACTTGGAAAAGCTGAGCAAGTAATTTGCTTCCTCAGGCCTAATCTGCAGAGGAAATGGAAGTTGTTTTTCCCTTGAAGTCAACGATTCCAAGGAACAACTGGGAAAAAATAACTCTGAACATCTCTGGGTCTCCAGCTACAGTGCCAGCCAGAAGCTGCTCAGGGAAATACAAAGCTCTGGCACAGAGACATGTAGCAGTTCAGATCCTGAAAAAAACATTATTTAAAATGATGTGCCTGTGCCCAAACTCAGCCTGTGTTGATGGATTGTCTAGTCAGTCTATTCATACATCTGCAGAGCCACTCTCACAGCGACACGTGCAGTGTTCCCTTTCCTTCCTCCAGCTGAAAAATAGCCTTTGGCTTTTGCATAAAGCTCAGACAGCCATTGCTGGAACGACCCAAGGAATAGCTGCTGGGAGGTGTTAAAGATGCCAGTGGGACTGCCCGCTGGTTTTACGGCCCAGAGCTTTTCCACCTGCCCAGCTTTGGGCTCCTCCAGAAGCAACGCTGTCCACAACCAGCGCCTGGGACTGGTCTTTCCCTTGCCACAATTACACTAAAACTCCAGAGAGTTTAATCAGAGAGAAATGCATCTCCAGGACCTCTTGTTAAATACCAGCTTCCATTTCACTTCATGTAATGGAATTTTCCCATTTGGGAAGAATAAATCGAAATTCCCTGCAAAAATGCATAATGTATGAGCTTCTGAAAAATATTAGTTTGCTGCGCTACACCATCTGTTAAATACCTGCATAAAATGGATGCTTCAGCCTTATTAAGAAACAATGCTATACTTCTAGCCATATGGATTTTGATTAACGGAAATGTAACATTTTAGCAAAGTTTTTATTCTTGTGGAGGTTTGTGGGCTGGTGGTAGGATGTATTGGCTTTTGAGAAAGGCGTCATGAATGCCATTAGAAATTGTTTAAATTTAAGGCATGGAATAATCATGAGGCATTTTTAACGCATGATGAGTCTCAGTGCTGGTGGCATAGCAAAACCTCAATATCCCCAATATTAAGGCTTTCTGTTTGCCTCCAAAGATGAGGCAGCCAGGCAGAGGCTACCCACTGAGATAGCTGTGAGGGGGCCGGACCACATGGCACTGCGGCCACAGGCAAGAGCAAGCAACCTCCTGCACGAGCCTGCCTCGCTGTGGGGACCAGGCTGCTCAGGGAACAAAGCATTATTCCCCTCACAATGTGGGGCTGGACACCACAGGGACAGCCACGCTCGCCAGGCAAAGCGACCATCCCAGCATCGCTGCTTGGTCCTTTGGATCAGCATGCGGAAGGGGTCCCTCAGCATCAGCCCACTGCAGCAAGCTCCAGCACTGAGCATGGGGCTCTGCCCTATTAAGAGCACTGGGGGCTGGGAAAGAGCAAGGCAGGGGCTGTGCATCACCTCCAGCCCCATAGCAGGATGCGGGAAATAATTGAGGGATTAGTTAAGTGTAACATTACAGCATTAGCTCAATAATATTTAAGAAGGAATGCACAAGTGCTAAAAATGGCCATTCCCACTGCCTGCCCCAGCCATGGCCATCTACTGCCCTGGCTGGCCAGGTCAGTGGCACAGGCATGGACGTGGGTACAGGCATGGGCACAGACACTCAGCTGGCCGTGTCAGGCCAGCCTCACCTTCCCCTTCTCCCTCAGCACAGGTGGGAACAGCTGCTGCTCACAGATGTTATTTATGCAGAACTATTATCTCAATTATATATGTATGTTGCTGGAATCACTCATGCCTCCCAATTAGTTTGTTTCCAGGGGAAATGTACAGTACAGATTAATTACCGAGCAGTTTCAGAGGACTGGCATCGTTAGGTCAGTCCTGGTCCTTGGCATTGTGGGATCCATGTGCACAGCCATCCTGGGGATGGACAGCCCCATGCCACCCCTATCCTGCGGCAGGGCACCCACGGGACCCTGAACTCACCCTGGGACTGAAGCCACCCCCAGCCTGGTGGGCACTCACCAGGTAGCTCAGTGCCAGCTGTGAACCCAGGGTGTCTGAGGTTAAACTACAGCAAATCTGCTGCCATCCCTGCTCCTGCCTTACAGCATCCCTATGGCAACGCCTCCCGAACCTGGAGCTGCTAGAGCTCCTTATCAGACAGATAGAAAATGCACTGAACAGAAGGTAATTAACAGGGCTGGGGGGGAAAAAAAGCCAAAAAAAATACTTAACCACTGTTGGCTTAATTACAGAGAACTGCTTCTTACAAAGAGACCCTCATCAGAGCAAGAGGCATGTCTCGCCCTGGCCTTGGCAGAGGGATGCTCAGACAGCACGGGGCCACTGCTCATCCCGCACACAGTTAAAAGCAGGACATCTGTAAATATTTCTTGCAACTTCCCCTCCGCCGAGACAAAGGGTGATGTTCCAAGGGGCAGGGAGACACCCGCTTGCCTGAAGGTACCTACTTGCTTGTGCAGCCGCTCCAGCTCCTGGGCGCTGGCACTGGGTTCCCCAGGGGCTGCCAGCAGCAGCTGCACGTCAGCGAGCAGGGCACGTGTCCGCCGCAGATCCCGCCGCAGCCGCTTCTCCACGTCAAAATCACGATGGCCGATCTGGGGAGGGGAGAAGGGGTGTCCTGAACCCTGCTGCCCTGCTTCACCCCACAAAACCTCTGTTGGACCATTCCCTCCCACCCCAGGTCATTCCCCACACGATTTGGGAATAGGGAAAAATTTTGGTAGTGCTGAAGTCACGATGCAAGAAGATAGTAAATATCTATGTATAAATATTACTGTTGTCCTTCTATCAAATGAAAATAATTAAATAGTTAAATGAAAGGAAGAAAATAAATTTTGTGAAGGTTAAAACTAGCAGATTCCACTGAAACACCACATTTTTCCCCACCAGAAAGCTGTTCCTCTGAAAACATTTGCCTCCCCCCCTCATCTCCATCAGCCTCGTGCCTGCCAAGCAACCACCCTTGTGCCTGGAGGGACAGCCCAGCCACACAGCTGGGGACACAGGCAGGCACTGTGGGTCCCCACAACCAGAGCAACTCGTCCTTGCAGCCACTGGGCACTGTCACCCCTCTGGGAGACCCCCCTGGCCGACGGGTAGGGCCAGAGAGCGGCAGACCCAGAAGATGCGCGTGCAGCGTCTGTGCTGAAAGCTGGCACAGAAAATGCAAAAGCCATTCCTTGAAAGAAAAAAAGCCAGAAAAAAACCTAAACAAACCTTTGGGGAAAAGAATGACAAAGGCAGGGGAAAGTCAGCCCAAAGAGGAAAGGGAAAACCATGCGAAACACTGATGAGGAGAGCTTCATTAGGAGTTATTTACACATCTCTAATGCAAAGCATCTGGAGTCCCTGTCAGCTGTGGAGGGATGTAACCGATGCTGCTGCCTTCGGTGCAGGAGGCAGCAGTCTCTCATGCGTGAATCCCCAGCAGCGCTGGCAGAAAGTAACTGCTGGGTGAGTTTTGGAGGCTTGTCCCTGGGCAGTGTGGTGTCACCACATCACTCTGAAGCCTATTAAACAAGGCTAGTAAGGAAGCACCTTAAAAAAAACCCATCTACACTCCCTCCTCAAGCTGACAGCAACCATGGTTACAAGGATAAAAGAATTAGAAAACCACCAAATAAACAGGGACATGGCTACAGTACTTGATTTCAGACTAATTGAAGTTTAAGAGCATTTTCTATTTAGTCTATTTTCCATGGCTCTTCTTGTTTCAAATCCATTCTCCTATTTTCTGCTCACTGGCTAAAATTAATTGTGCAGGTTTGACCTTGTAACCTGGTTTAGAGCTGGCTGGCATTTGCTGAACCAGAAATCGTTGGCATCTCCATTTCCTTAGTTAGTTTTCTGGCTTGGCTTTTTTTTTTTTTTTTTTCTTTTTAATAAACTGCTCTGAAGCACACTGTCCACTGTAAATCAGATGGCATTTAGAACAACACTGCAGCGGAGTGGATTTGCTGTTATCCCTGCCATCCCTACAGACTGTATCTTGGATGCCGTTCAGCATCATTTTCCCTAGCTCAGGGTCTGTCCGCCGCCACAGAGGATGCGTTTTGTGTCATAGCTGGAAGCAGCAGGTATATGGCAGCAGCCACACCTGCCTCCCACCATTGCAGCCCAGTGCTTTTTCAGTTACAAAGCTGGGATTTCATTTGAAAGCTGCTTTCAAGGCTCTGGTTGTGCCTCACATACACTACAGCAATGCCTGGATGCGCTGTTCCATCTCACCTGCCCCTCACAGGCACGACTGCCCTTGGTGGGGGCCAGGGGCTGCACGGGCAGCGTCTGGGGACAGTCCCAGGAAGCAGAAGGTGCCTTTCCTCAAGAGCCCCACCGGCTTTGCTCTGTGCACTCCTGCTTCCTTCTCATCCATCTCAGTTCTCCTCCACCAAACAAGAGGGACATGTTGGACTGAGAGAGAGTTATAATAATATGCTGTTTTTATACAGCCAGATTTATTCTGACAGTTCCCAAAATATTTTGTAAGCCAAGAGCCAGGGAGATGTTATGGATAAGCCTCGTCAGACCATTTTGTGTCTACTTGAAATATGCCCACCATTTCAGTGCTGCAAAGCTCCCACATTCATCCCGTTTAATGAACACGTGCAATTGCTAGGGCTGGTGAAATGGTGAAATCCAGCTGGCTTGCGCCAATGGCCAGAGGATGCGCTGCTTAATTACTGTAACTCCAGGTCATCAGCTCCTCCTCTCCTGTGCGTGCAGTGGGGGTTGCAATGCAATGGGGGCCATGCAAAGGCACTTGGGAGGCATCAGCACAAACCCAGCCTGGCTGAGCTCTGGCGAGCCCTGGGGTGCAGCAGCAACAAGATGGCAACTCTGAAGTGCTGGGCTGATGCCATCCTTGGCCCTGGCAGCCCCATGGCCCCAGGGAAGGGTCAGGTGGGACCTCGCTTGGTCACCAGAGCTCCTTCAGCAGGAGCTGGTGCATGAGACGGCCTCTGGGCCTGACTCCTCTGCAATGCTAAGTGATTCCCAAGCCGATAAATGCTGTTCAATGAGGCTGCATTCAGCCCCTCGCCTTCTAATTTAACAGAGAGCAGCTGTGTGTGCTTTTCCCATTACATGCACTTCAATCACTGCCACAGACACATTATAGAGTGAAAAAGGATTTGTTCAACAAATGTGTCTGTGATAGCATTCCTCTGCAAAGAGCAGAATCTGATAAACTGCTTTTCTGGGCAGTTGGAGCTGCTCCAGCATCAGTCCTGGTTAGTTTGACTCTCATGAAAATACCAGCAAAAAGCAGATGACTCCCCCTGCTTAGATAATTCTCCTGTACAAAAGCGAACAGTTCCCTTCCGTGGGTCCTTAGTGGGACCAGCTGTCTCCTATATGGTGCCTGCAGCCCCAAAGCATTCCTGGCACCCAGTGCCTGCTGCAGCACACTGCTGCTCTGACGGGGTGGGGGGTGGTGGGGTGTGTCTGGAAAAGATGAGGGACAGAGGACATCAAAGCCAGCTGCATGTGCATGAGCAACCACGCTGTCGTCCTGCCCACACACACACACATTCACACTCCCTTTTTTTCCGGCAGCGTTTTGAGCCGGGGCATGGCCAGCGAAGCAGTTTGGCTGGCCAGGAGGTAGCAGCAAGGAGAGCGGAGGTGGCCCCGGGGCAGGCGTCATCCTCTTACCTGCTCACACAGGGTGGCGATGAGCCCTTCCAGGTCCTGCTTCTCATGCAGCACCATCTGCTTCTCCTCGTACTCCTGTTCCAGCTGCATCTCCAGCTGCCGGAGCTATGCACGAAAGACAACCCCAGCCAGGCTCAGAGCCCAGCCACCCCTGCCAAAGCCCTGTGCCCCGGCAGGGCACAGCCACCACTGCAGCGAGACCCGGGCAGTCCCTGGGAGAGGGTGTGCACCGAAGCCCCCCATCACCGCAGCCTGGAGCACCTCCTACGCCCCAGGCAAAGCAGCTGCTCCTGGCCAGGAGGAGCAAGGGGAAGCAGTCCAGGAACCTAAATGACTTTTGGGGACGCAATGGGCTATTTGAGCCACCCTGCCTGTGAGGCATACTCAGATGTCCCCAGAACCTGTCCCTGCAGCTCTGGAGCAGTAACACAGGGCCTTCAGCTGAGCTAGAAGAGGAGTCACCTCTAATCCCTTCAGGTTTCCTCAAGGCATTCTGTGACCACGAACCAGGCAAGCAGCACACTATTTGGTCCACCTCCCCATCAGTGAGGTGACAGTGGCCTCGCTGGTAGAGCATGTCATAAAGGCAGGATTTGTACTGCTGCTGGGAGCAAAAGGAGCCTGAGAGCCAGCACTGAGTGCAGGAGCCTGCATCCCTCTGCCTCTGCTCAAGCACCATTGTCCTGCAACACTGCAGCAATGACAAGTGTTTGCAGGAGGGACCCAGCCCCGGGGCAGCACCACAGAGCTCTGCCATGTAGCTGTGAGACACCCAGCAAGTCCAGCTGTGGTGGTGATGGTGGAAATGTGTTAATGAAACAAGCAGCCTACTCCACAGCCTGCTCCTCCCCTTGCAAGCAGCCGCACTGCTGTGGCCACAAGAGCAGGCATGCCAGGCTGCAACCCTGGCACAGCACCCTGGAGACCTCTCTGCCCCAGCTGCCTCCTGCACCCCCAGCTGCTGCTAAGAGTTTAAAAAGGGAATGTGAGCAGGCTGCTACATATCGATTGCTCTCCAAAGCATCTTGGCCATTTACTCATTTGGAAAAGAATGCTCAGGCCATGCGGGGTGAAGGAGAGAAAGGATGACTGACAGCATGTTGACTGAGAGCACCTGCAAGGCACGGCATCTCCTTTAGTGATGCTTGCACTGCCTTGCTCTCTGCAGAGGGCAGTTAGACAGAGAGGTGCAGAAGGGCAGGGAAGATCCCAGGAAGAAGCCCTGAGCAACGCGTCCTTGCAACCAGCCCAGAGCTTCAGCAAAAATGGGCCAGCAGAGAGGGGAAGAGAGCAGTCCTGAGCTGTTGCTGCCCCATCCAGCAGAAGGGCAGCACCGTGGGAAGGCAGTGTGGTGGGAAATGGTGGTGTTCGCATGGTGGCAGCCCTCGGCATGCACAGCTTTACCACTCAGGGTACGACTATGTGCTGACAGGAGCACAAGGAGCAGAGATTGCCTCATTTGCTTTCCCACTTGTCCTGCCTTCCTGAAATAGCATATGCAAAGCCTCACTGACTGCTTCATTAAGCCTCAGCAATGTTAATTCACTATCAACAGCCAGGTATGCCCCAGACCTAATGGGAATTGGCTGCTACCACACAGCCCTGCATCCCTGTATCAAACACCCCGGAGATTTTGAAGAAATTGGAATTCATGTTTGCATGCCACCAAACTCAGGGCCTTGTTGAAATGTTATTTTCCATTCAGTATCACCAAACACGAAGCCTGGGATGGCTGGACTTGATGTCCTTGGCATAATGCTGGCGTTACCAGGAGCAGCATGCCTGTATGCTGCATTGCACATGGCTCTTGTGCACCATCCCTGACAGCCCCTCCAGCGTGGCAGGGACTCATGCCTGACCCAGACCCTGATTTTTCACCCTAGGGCTACAACCAGAGCTCATGCTGGGCTGGTGGTGAGAAAGCCAGTGCCCACCCATCCCACCACTCCCTGGGGAGGGAGGACCCCTGGGAATGGCTCCTCTACACTGTGGCTGGGGGAAGCCTCCAGCATCATCCTCCCAGCAGTCCCAACCTACCCTCCTCTGGCAGGACTGCCGCACATCCTCCAGCTCCTCGTCCTTGTCCTCCAGCTCCTTCTGATGGATCTGCTTCATCCGCTCTATCTCCAGCTCCAGCCTCTGGTGGAGCTGAAAGACCCAAAGATGCTTACATAGCGGCTGCACACAACCCCGGGGGGATGAAGACGGTGTTGATGTGGGTTTGGCATGCCCGTGTGGGGATAAACATCCCCGGCACACACAGCCCCAGGCTGGGTGGGTGCCACGCTACCTGCTCCAGGTGATCGACGGCAGCTGTTTGCCGCTCCAGCTCTTTCCGCTGCTCTGCAGCGCTAGCCTCCAGGTCCCAGAGCTGCTTCCTGAGCGCAGGCACGGCACGGGCATCCAGGGCGCTGGGGGTGCTGAGCTCTTGCACCCGGCCGGCCAACACAGTCACACGCTGCACCAGGCTGGCCACCTCCGCCTCCTTCTGCTGCT
Source organism: Falco punctatus (assembly GCF_963210335.1). Lineage (NCBI taxonomy): Eukaryota > Metazoa > Chordata > Aves > Falconiformes > Falconidae > Falco > Falco punctatus. The sequence continues at coordinate 99,577,509 of NC_137580.1, forward strand.
CGGTAGGGGCAGAGCAGGAGGTCAGCAGCCAAGCCCCAAACTCAGGAGAGGGGCTTGGCATGACACCCTGCTCTTAAAACCCAGACCGTTTCCAGCTGCATCATCAGAAACACCCTGGAGCAGCAGCAGGCAGCAGGCAGCCCCCTCCCTGAACCAGCAGCCCCATCACCACTGTGAGCCCCGAGGAATCCTTTCCTTCTCGGGTTTGCTCACTTGCTCCTGACCTTGCCCTCCTCCTCCCATGGACTGTCCCCCCTGCTGGGTCCCAGGAGGCCCCACTGCTTGGGGTGGGTGGCAGCAACCTTGTGGCTTCCCCCCAGCCCCAGCACACCATGCCCCTGCTTGCTGGGGAGGAGCTGGCAGGTGGCTGGTGCAGCACCATCCCACGGCAGCACAGACCTGCAGTTTCTTGAGGGTAGAGGCATGAGGAAGAGCATAAATGCAGTAAAAATGAGGGTGGGCCTAATTAGCTAAACCACAGGATGAGTATCACTTGTAAAAAGTGATAGTCTTTCTTCTGGCAGAGGATAATATTATTTAAATACATCAAGCATATCCTAGAGCTGCACTAAAAGAAATTGGAATCAAGTTGCCCGATTGCCTCTGCTATAATTGCAAAGATATTGGTTTTGCTCTGAGAGCTGCTCCCAAAACTGGGTATAATGCAACAAAGTGAGATAATTTCCTCTTACCTCTAAGCTCTGCTGAAGTTTGCCCATCTCCCATCGGATGCTGGTGTTCTCCTGTGACACTTTTTCACGGAGGCTTTTCTCAAAGGCAGACTCCCCCAGGGCCTGAGCTAACTGCAGGTCAAATCTGGAGGGGGAAAACACACGTTACCTCTCCGGAATGAGTCTGTGGTGGTGGCACAGCTGCCTCCTGGCTGGGGGAGCTGTGCCAAGGCAGGCAGGGAGGCAGCCTTGGCCGGCAGCAAGCCACTTCTCCTGGCACTGGACTTTCCAAGTGCTTTTGAGAAGACAAAAAAGTGTCTGCAAAGTGTTGTCATTATTTTGTGAATCCCTAATTACTCCACACAGGTGCCAGCCACAGGAAGTGGATGGTGTGGAGCAGCAGCGATGTGCACACAGGTGGTCACCGAGAGCAGAGGGCAAAACCCCACTGTAACCAGCTGCTACAGAGCCAAAACAGCCCGAAACGTGCCTGTGTGTGGGCAGCAGCCCTCTGCCCCCCCTTCCCCCCCATGGGCAGCTCCGTCCCCATGGCTGGCTGGGACTCTGCTGCACTGAGGGTTTGGTTTCAGCTTAGGAAGCGTTGTTGCTTCAAAGCAATAGTCCTGGGAACTTCTCAGCACCTTCATATCTCTGGGTCAGACCAAGCCCCAGCCCACAGTCAATGTCTCAGCTCAGGCAAGCAAGGGGCACCGGCAATGAAGTGTAAATTAAAAGAAGTTATAAAGAAAGTGATAGGTGATTTCTCATGTTTTCTGTGCCTCCTTAGTCCTGGCACCTGGCATCCAATTTTTGGGCAGAAAACCGATTTCCTTCATGGGTACCAAACAGCAACAATAAGACGCTGGGGGTCATTCCTTGGGCTCCTCTCCTCCACACCAGATGCCCGGTTTGCCAGCAGCGCTCCCAGCATGGACACTTCTACACAAAGGGCACAGGGAAGCCAGGAATGGCCCAGCACAAGGGTGCCCCGCACCCAGTGACACAGGAGCCAGCATGCTCTCCAAGCCCCAGGCAGCCCACCCTGCGACGGCACTGAACGTTGCGTTGGGATTGATTTCTCTTATGGAAGCGTGTTCCATCACACAGCAACGGGATGTAAAAATAACCTCCCAGCTTGATGCAACCTCCAGCAGTCAAAGTAGGCAAAAATAGCAACCCTTCCAGGAACTCCTCAGCTGAAGGCACCCCAATCATCCCTGTTCCCCGCCCTCCTGCTCCAGCAGCCCCAGCCCTCCCACACGTTCCCGCCAGCCTTACTTCTTCTGCCTCTTCTCCAGCTCATGGCTGCGGCTCTGCTGACTCTCGGAGAGCACCCGCGCATCCTCCAGCTCGCAGGCCAGCCTCCTGCACCGCCGCCGCAGCTGCTGGGACACCTTCTTGGCTGCTTCACATGCTGCCTGCACCTCGCTGAGCTGCGGGCAGAGGCAGTGGTGAGGTGGCGGAGGGACCCTATGGCATATGCACCCCACAGCTGCCCCTCTCGTGTGGGGCTCAGCCCCCCTCCAGCACCAGGGGATGCTTCACCCGGACATCTTTCACCAAATAAGGACAAATTTAGGTGTCCTAACCCCTCACACTCCAGGCACCCTCCTGTGGGCCTGCAGCATCCCATCCCTCCTGCTGAGTAGCAAAGCTGCCCAGGGGCTGATGATTGATCCCGTTTCTCTGCAAAAAGTAACGCCTGGACCAAATGAAATGGATCCCCCAAGGATTTATATTGTATTTGGGACAGAGAGACACGCAGTGTTCTCACCAGCCAGACAATGGAGTCATTAAGAAATGAGTTTAAATAAGCAAAATCTTGCATTAATGAAGCCTGTAATTCCCAACTATCTGGAAGCAAATGGGCTGTTTTGCTTTACCCAAGCTCCTAAGATTGGGCTGCTTTTATTATTTTTCAATGTACCATGAATAATATTCATTTCATAGAATCATAAAATCATGGAATGGTTTGGGTTGGAAGGGGCCTTAAAGACCATGAAGTTCCAAACCCCCCTGCCACAGGTAGGGACGCCCCAGGGCTGCTCCCAGCCCCATCCAGCCTGGCCTTGAGCCCAGCCAGGGATGGGGCACCCACAGCTGCCCTGGGCAGCCTGTCCCAGCGCCTCACTACCCTTGCAGTAAAGAATTTCTTCCTGATATCTCATCTAAATCTCCCCTCTTTCAGTTTAAAGCCATTTCCCCTTGGCCTATCACTACATTTCTTTGTTGTATCCTCATGGGAAGTGACCTGAATCCCAGACACTGTGCAGGGAAGCACACTGGCTTTTCCCCTCCTCATGACAAAGCCTGGAAGCCTCCAGCTCTTCACATTAGCAGCTCTTTGCATGACAGATAGTGCAAGCACAACCCTGTCCAGTATCCAAAAGCCAGATCAGCCCCAAGACCCACCACTGAGCACCTCCCCACCCCACAGCTTCCCACCCTGTGCTCATTTGTGCTCACACTTGACCAAGGTTGAATTTTGCCACGTTCTGGTGCACAAGTGACTTTTTAAGCTTGGAGGCAGCTTTTGGGTATTCATTCTCAAACCAGCAGAAAACAGCTGGTTTCCCCGGTCAGTGAGAGCATCAGCAGCAAGTGGCTGCATTTCTAAGCCTCAGCCCTGTAAAGCTTTGCCTGCCCTGGGAGAAGGGAGAGGATAACCAGCCCCACTCCACAGCATGACCCTGGGTAGTCCCTGTCCCCCGTCCCACATCCCGGGCTGGCAGCGCTTGCCTTTTGCTCTAGCCCCGTCCGGGTGCCCAGCTCAGACTCCAGCCGCTCCTCCAGCTGCACCAGCCGCTTGCGCAGGAAAGCAATTTCCGTCTGCGCGCAGTCAAAACGCACTTGCCACTCGTCCTCTGTGAACAGAGAGAGAACCGGGGGCACTGGTGGGTGCTCAGGCCTGACCAGCCCGAGCAGCCATGCCGGGGTTGGGTGGGGAAATGCACAATGGCACCACAGCCCCTGTATGGCATGAACGCCAGCACTGAGCTCGTAGGGTGCAGCTCTGCTTTGTGCACCCAGGGCTGCCCCAGCTCACACAGCACATGTACCCCCACCTTAGACAAAGCGTGCACGCTCACCTCATCCCATCCCATCTTGTCCTGTCCTATCCCACCCCACTTGTGTCTCAGCAGCCTCCTCATCACTCCAAAACATGTTTCAAACACACCCTGTGCTGCCAGAGGTGCCAGGCAGTGCCAGCAGCGCCCTTAAGCAGAATGCCTGCCTGCATCCCCAGCCCTGCGCAAGAGCTGGACAAGTAATGCAGAATGATGGGGTGCCAAAAACACTCTGACGTGACCAGGGGCTGGGGTAGCAGAACTGCTTCGGCAGGGGGAGAAAACCTCTGCCCATTGCAAGAGGCTTTGCTCTCCTGCTAGGGCAGCCTTGCTGGCCCTGCAGGTCAGGCTGGGTGCCCAGAGCATGCATTGCCCCCAGAGGGATGCCCCTACCTCCTCCAGAGCCACTTATCTTCATCTCATGCAACTGAACCAGCTGCTGGGCCTCTTCCAGCTGCTTTTCCACCGACTCCAGTTTCTTCTGTACTTGGTCATGTTTGCTCTAGGGAAACCCAGGGAAGGAAGGAAGCAGATCTACCTGGCTCCAGGGCACTTGGGTCCAGCAAGGCTGTGCCAAGAGGGTGGCATTGCCACTGGCACAGCCCAATGGCTCCAGGCTCTCCTACCTCCAGCTCCTGCAGCTCACGGGTGCCCCGCTGCCTCTCTGCCCGCTCCCCATCCAGCACCTGGCAGGCGATGTCGCCCTTGTACCGCTCATCCGACAGCTCCATCGTCAGATCGATGATCTGGGGGGGGCAGCTGGGAGTCAGTCTGGGCATCACTGTGCATGCCAGCTTGGGGGGGACTGGCCATCCTGCATCGACACGAGTGTTCTGACTGATCTCATTTGGCAGCCACCTGTGCTTAGGCGACGTGTAAGTACACGCCATCACTGACCAGTGTCACAAGTGGGAACTTAGACTCCCACTGACAGTGCCCAGCAATGAGCAGCCGCTGCTGTGCTCCCCTCACACAGCTGCCTGTGGCAGGGCAGCTGCCCGCTGCCTGCACTGTGCTGCCTGCAGTGCGCTGCAGGCAGGGTTCATCAGATTTCTCCATTGTTGTAGTTGATTAACATTAAATTTCATTTAAAGCAACAAGCAGATGAATGAAGGCAGGAATTATTAATCCAGAGAATGAATTCCACTTTCCCCAGAGCAGAGGTGAACACAGTCCATCCCACTCAGCCAGTGAAGCAAGAGACTGCAGATGCAGCAGGGCCAGCAGGAACACACAGGCTTCCAATGCTCCTTTTCCTCCATCTGGCAGCATTTTAAGGCACTTCACATTTTGCAGGCACGTTACACAAACTCCTTAGGGAGTCCAGCAATTTTAACTCAGTAAAGGTTAAAAGGTAAACTCCATAGGTTTACTTTCCCTGGGGAACCAGCATTTTTCTAGGTCTGTCCTGAGGCATTAGCCTTGCTCAGCAATCCCAGCCTCGTGGGTGTGATTTCATTTTTAACAAGGAGCTTAAGCTAAGTCATCTTTAGCCACTTCCTATCAAGAAGGAGGTCCCTGGCCCTTGGGGCTGTTGGCACCAATAGCCAGGGCTGCAGCGTTGCACCCAGGCCACAGCTCAGCCACCTCTTGCAAGGGGTAGGTGCCACAGCCTGGAGAGCTGGGTAGACCAGGGTATTTCTAGCAAATTTGGGAGCTGCTCCTCCTCCCAGTGCTTAACAAAACCCTAGCTGCAATTGCACAGGAGCCTGTGCCTCTGAGAGGGGAACCTGCACAGGCCCAGTGGCTAGCTGGGGATGCGTGTGCTCCCCAACATGCCTCCAAGTCCCTTCTGACACGCACAGCAGAGCAGCTGATCAGCTGTCCCAGGAGCTGCCACCCCTGAGCACCATGCATGACAGGGTCATGCTCAGAGCCTGGGGATGTGCAGGACACCTCTCTGGTGAGCCATCCCCTGGGTATCAGCAGTCATGCAATTAAACTAAGTCACTTCTGGTGTCTGCAGAGGTCGGCGAGCCTGCAGTCCTGCGCGCGTAATGAGAACATGATACATCTGTGTGTATTTTCCCTTTCTAATTATACCCTTCTGTCAGCAGAGGGGATGACATTCGCATTGCCGCTTTGCAGTCTTGTAAGCCGTGCCGGTGGCAGCGTGAGGTGATATCTGTCCTTGCTGGAGGGGACATGAGCTTTGCCCTGTGGGAGTGGGAATGGCCCATTCCCAAGGCGTCCAGGCTGCTTTCCAGGTGCAGACCTTGGGGGGACCTGTTGCTCTGGCACACAGGATCCCACCCAGCACGGAGCCTGCAGTGATGCTGGTTCTCAGTGCTACAGGTGGGCACCGCAGCCTGTCTGGGTCCTGCATAGAGAACCACCTCTGCTGTGGTCACTCTGCCCTGCCCAACGCTCTGCTGATCATAGCTCCTCCTGCTGAAATGTAATTGGTGGCCATATATATCCCCAATGGCTTAATTTCTAACTCAACCAAGTGAGGCTGCAGCAGAGGCTTTTTGGGGGGCTCTACCTTGCTCTCCAGCTTCTCTGCAGTCTGCCTGAGCTCGCTGCATGCCTGCTCGGATTTTTCCAACTTCCTTCTCAGCGCCGCCAGCTCCTCCTAAGGAAGATTGCAAAAAAACCACATATGGAAAGCTCCAGCATCCTCAGTTTATTTACAAAAATCTTGTTTTCTGTTAAAAATAAGTGGTAGAGACATAACTGCCTTATTAATAAAATTTACCAGGCAACTTTGAAGGCTGCTCACTGCAAATTGCCAGGACTACAGCTCCTGACATGAATTTCGTTGGAGGGAATGTCAGCTTTGGTGTGCTTACAGAGCACATTTTATGAGAAAGAAGCAAACCTCAAAAGCCTGGGATGAACAGCCAAACGTCTGAATTTTGCTCATGGAGCATTCCTGGGGCCCTGGCAGGCTATCACAGAGTGGTTGCAAAGGCACATTGTTTTCTGTGATTCTTTTTCAGGCAGCTTGACTGTAACGGCAGAAAGAGCTGCTCGGTGCAGTCTTGTGCTGCTTTGATGTCCAACAATGAGCAGAAGCAGAACATGCAGAGTCGTGATAAAAACAGAGGTTAACGGGTGATGGGGTCTGATAGATCCCAGGTGGGTTTGGAGAGAGAAACAGAAGCTTGTGCAGCTTTTATTTCATCTGATCCAGCCTGAAAACGTCTTGTTAAAACCTCACTAAGGCAAGAGGAGGAGCAGGATGCCAGGGAAGACGGACTAAGAATTTAGCACAGGTCTCAGATGGTGCAAAGGGGCAGAGGGTGCCCCTTCCCAGGTCAGCAAATGACCATTTATGTCTCACATCACCAGTGGCAGTGCAGATGGAAGCCAGTACAGCTCTGGTAACAGTATGGAGCAGAGTGTCCTGTGTCAAGGATGTGTTTGGCTGCCCATCATCTATTACCCCACAGACCGATGTGGGGTACCCACCCCAAGGGGCTCAGCTCAGCGGACCCAGCCCCAGGGAGCTCGCGGGGAGCATGGGGAGGGCAGCAGGGCAGCCATGGTCCTGGGATGGGGCTTCAGCTGCAGGGACATGCTGCCTTTGTTATAGTCCCTCTAAGGAAGAAGGAGAGTTATTTCTCCACTCCACAGCTCTGCAAAACACATTACTCAGAGCAAAACCCACAGTGCTAAGAACAGATGATGACTTCTGGATGGTCAGAATAACATCTCTGCCCTGGCAAAAGTGACTTCCAATTTGACCAACCCACCAGGCAGAGCCCCTAAAGCATCCCTTCCCATCCCATCCCCTCCCGTCCTGTCCCATCCTGTCCCATCCCGTCCCGTCGCTTGGTGCATACTTCTTTTGCACGAAGTTGTTCCTCCGCAAGGTTAATGCTGAGCAAGGGACGCACACGGCTCAGCAGCTGCCACCAAGGCCAGTGCCTGACCACCTGGAAGACCACCAGGTTCTTCTGGATGCAGCGGATGGCGAGGCGCTGGATCTGCAGGGAGACACAACTGTTAGTGCCCCTCACCCAGCCATGACCAAGCCCACCAGGAAGGACCAGGCTGGGGTGCCAGGCTGGAGAGGGATGAGGTGGGGGAGGAGCACTGCACCACAGGGGATGGCATCTCATGGCTGCCCAAGGGGCAGGGCAAGGGGGCTACCCTTTAAAGAAGCAGCCTTCTCTGCTCAGAAGTGCTGCAATTTGGATGCTCTGTGCTGTATTACAGCAGCGCTGACCCTCTGCAGCAGCCTGAGCCCCTGCTGAAGCGGGCACAGGGTATCCACACCCCACAGGATGGATACCTTCAACCTCTTAAACTTCTGACGGCTGAGGAAGCCCTTGCAAGCAGCCTGGAGCAGGATCACCTTCTGGGCGATCAGCTTGTCACGTTGCTTCTCCAGCCTGGAGATGACCCCCGGTTTCAGGAAAACCTGACAGCAAGCAAGAGAGGTTACACATCCCGAGGACAGGGTCTGAAGCCTGCCCGCAGCCAGCAGGATGTATTTCTGCCTAACACCTGGCAGCCTCCCCTGAGACCTGCAGGAGACCAAAGGTCCTTGGACCGGCTGAGACCACCAAGCGTGACCCCTGCATCAGCCCGAGATGCCAGGCTGGAAGGGGGCTTCAGCAAATGTGGCCAAACGCACAATGTGCCAGTCTGCCCCATGTCATGAAGGTACCCAAGGCAGTCTGGCACCAGCCAGCCTGGGGACACTCATGGGACAGCAAGAGGGAGCTGTGTCCGTCCCATCCACAAGCCCAGCAGCAGAATGGCTGCACATCCCAGAGAGCATCTTCCACCCACCCTTACATCTCCTGTCCCTAGGCATCACCAAAACAGGGTGTACAGGGCTGCCCAGGTGGCACTGACTCCCCGGGGACGAGGGTGCTGAGTGCCCTTTGGGATCCAGCCCTCACACCTCATGCGTGCTGGCATTTGCTCTCTGCCCCTGACTTTTCTCACTCCTCCCTTTCGACATAGGCATCAACTGTTAAAAGATGCAAGTCCTTAAAACCCTTCCCTTGGGCCACTGCCCATTTCCCACCCACTGCGAGGGCTACGGCGTTCCTGACAGCGTACATACAGATAACAACAAAGATGCCAGTTTACAATAGGGAAAAAACCCACAACTACATAATTTTCTTTAACTGAACTTGTCAGAAAGACCTCATAAATTATATAGACTTGCTGATACCATCGAATTTACCTCGGTATCGACCTGTCAGAGTGTAAGATATCTCTTGGTCATTGCCTGATGAAGTTCTTGGGATATGGGACCAATCGCTCCAGATTATTGTACACCATTTGCATAATACAGCTTTAATAAAAACTGAATTACGCTTGTGAAGCCAGTGGCACACTTAAAGAGCTGCATTTTAAAGATGCCAAATTGAATCAAAGAACAATTCCAAGGAAACTCACTTTCTTGAGATAATGCTATGATTGCTCCACCACCTATTTGATTGTCTCATTAATGCCGGTATTAACTTCACAAACTAGGGAGTTTTAGAAGCTAGTACAAAATCAATGCTCAAAGCAATGGCAAAACTAACTCCTCTATAACAAGATGTGGCTAGAGCTGCTATCATGCTATTGATTAAGTACAAGGGTTTCATAGAAGAGATAATTGCAAACTGCACTCTGCAGGATAAAAGAAAGTTATTTTGTTCCACAGAACCATTTCACAAATTCTTTCTTTATAGACTCTGAGAGCTGAAGGCAAGCACACATGCAAAATTAAATTTTCTTTGAGATTATCACATTTAAGTTCAAATGTTGTTGCTGTGACAATTCTTGCATCTGCAGCTGCCCAGCCTAGCAGTGTTACCCTAGCCCACCAAAACCATGAGCTGCTCAAGCTCCATTTATTCTCATGAGACATCAAAGGTAATTAGGAACTTAGATGCCACAAGGGGCCAGATTTTGATAATTAGGTACACAGTTTACCCAGGCTAGTGCTTTCAAATGTGCATTAGGAGCCTTCTGCTTTGATTTTCAGCAAGGCTTGGCTTCCCAGCCCACCTGGGAACCTCAGGGAGCAGCAGAGGAGGGGCTCTCTCTCCAGTTTGGGGAGCTTTGGGCAGCTGGCAGTGCCCAGTGCGGGGCTGGCTGTACCCTTAGGCACCGAAAGCAATGGGGAAGAAGATACCAAAGTGGTCATACCTGGCTGCGTCCTATGGCAATGCTCTTCTTCTCCAGATCCAGCACCTGGAAGAGCTCCTCTATAGCCTGCGGAGAAACAGCACATCATGCAATTGCTCACAAAGCATTTACACCCTGGTATGAACCTGCTGAAATGAGGTACAGGGACCCCTAGTCCTTACAGACACCCAGTAAAGGGTGCATCCCGGTGTGCTTTCATTTCTGCCTCCCCATGGAAAGGTACACCTACCCAACCCGAGAGCAGCCTCCAGAGCAGCTGCCCCAGCCTCACCTCCCGGTGCGAGAAGGGCTTTCTGCCCTGGAGGCTTTTGGCAAGATGGGGAGCAGAGATCTGCTCCTGCGTGCAAGATTTTCCCCCTTTTGCTGCCACCCTTGGTCTGGAAGGACCCCGATGCATAGGGCAGGCATGGAAGGACGTTACTCAGGGGAAGGTAAGAGCCTGTCCTGGCACTGTCCAGCCAGGGTCCCCAGCTGTGCTGTGCAGCTGTGAGCCCCCAGTGCTCCCCTCCTGCCCAGCCTGGCAGCAGCTCAGCCTGTAGAGCCAAAAGCAGGGGGAAAGCACCGAGTTCCCCCACAAGCTTGCCAGTGCAGAGCTGAGCCCTCACGGGGAGGCAACCAGGAGATTAGTCCTGAGCCGTAGGAGAAGCCTGGACTCAATTACTCTGAGCTTTGGACCAACATGCGAACGTAACAGCCAGTAACATCATACATTTCCCCGGCGCAGCAAACATCATCTGGAGTGATTTGAAAGCCCCAGGGCTACAGAAATTGCAACAAAAATCCTCCACTAATACTTCACAGCATACAACATGAAGCTTTGGTGGCCTCATGCATCTCCTCTATGAAGGACAAACCCGTGCACAAAATATTTCATCACAGCCCTGGGAGCACCTTGCTGCAGCAGAACTGCACCCCTAGCCCTCACCTGCAGCTGTGCATGCACCAGGGCGAGGTGGGGATGGAGCATGTCAGTGCACGGGGGTATGGACCACCACGGTGCATGAACCCATGTGCCAGAGGTGAGGAAGCACCAGCACCGCGGCTGTGCCCCGCTCCTGCGATACTGCTGGGACTGAGGCACAGGGCTGTGCAGGACAATCCCATCCCATCCACAACAGTGGGGCTGGTGCAAGCACAGGGTCAGTTATCGCTGCACAGTCACCCTCGCTACAGACAAGCATCTCTTGTTCCAGCAGCCGAGTTACTGCAGCATACTGGGAAGAAGTCTCCAGCTAACAAAACCGTGTGGCAACAAGCTCCAGGAGGATGGGATTTTTCAAATCCCCTGCTTACATGCTGCCAACAGGGCACCCTCTGCCTCCTTACAGCATTTAATAACAATATTGACCTTTTCCAACTGTCAAACTTGTCTTATTAAATCCCAAGGTCTTAACTGAATTTGCACACACTGGCTGGCAGTTTGCACAACAGAGCACATGCCCATGTTTAATTCATCTCCTCTCAGCTCTTCTCAGTGCTTCTTGCCTCACTCATAGCCTGTTCCAGGGGCAGAGGAGGTTGTCCCCAGGTTTTGCTACATATTTATTATGAAACCAATAAAACTGGCAGATCCCGAGCTCCTTTGACTTTCAGGCTTTGTGGGATGAGGCTAAGAGCCACCCTGGGCTGCTGCTTTACAGGTGCCTGAAGGCAGATGATGCCCAGTCCCCAGGAAGCCCCATGGTCGCTGCTCTGTTGGGTCCCAGGGAATGCTGCCTGGTTGGTCTTCAGCCAGCTGGGTTTTGGGGAGCCATGGAGAGGGATGGGGTGCCACCATGTTTGGCCATAGCAACACACAGATCCTGCCCCCTGCACATGCCTCCAGTCCCACAGTTTGTGCCCTGTCCTAACAAGACCTACCAGGCACATAGCCAGAGCACCAGATGATCAAGACACAGCCCTCAGCAAGCAGGCTTTTCAAAGCTGTCTCCTCTTGAGTATTAAAAAGAAGCAGTAACAGGCTTCATTTCCAGGCTGATTTCTCCAAGTCCTCTCCACGGTGCAATAACGTTGGCAAATGCAGCCCACACCAGGCATGTTTACTGCCTTTGTAAAAACAGTCCTCAGGGGGAGAAACTGGGATGAAGAGCTGAGCTTGGCTGCTCTGCCAAGCTGCTGGAGGACCCATGTCCCTCCGTGCTCAGGCACGCATGGGCAGGGTGAAGAGAAGCAGGATGCAAAGCCACCCCCTGCAACCCAGTGCTGCATGAGGCTGCACCCATGCAGGACACAGAGCCGCTGCCAGATCACTCCTGATCATTGCTAGAGATCTCTGACCACGCAGAGCCTGACCCTAGGGGCTGACCCCGCAGGCTTCCAAAACCAGTCGCTGTTTCTCGGCAGCACTGTGAACACTGGTGTGCTACTCTGAGCCCTGCTGAATGGGGTTGTTCTCCTTCATCCCTAGTGCCTGGGCACAGCCTTGTGTTTAAGAACCCCCAGGCCTGCACTGAGAGCCCTGCTACCAAAGCTCCTCAACAGCTGTCCAGATGTGTGTTCCCACCTGTGGTGGGTCCTGTGGCAACAGAGCAAAGGAGCATCACCCACAGCTGTGACGCCAGAGCTCGGCAGCCCACAGACCTGTGGGTACTGAGGCTACAGCAGCCAAAGGAATAATATCAGCAACACCAAATGCCTGAGTGAGGCCCAGGGCAGGGGAATGCTGGTGTGATCCAGCCCGTTTGGAGGGAGCACAGCTGGGATCATGCAGGGTACGGGCAATGTCAGCGCAGGGGCTGCCTGCAGGGACCTCCAGGAATCGCTCCTTGTTGCAAAGAAAGCCCTGACCACGTTAGGGAGGGCTGGAAGAGCCCTGGCACTGGCAAAGGCCCATGTAGGGCTCTCAGCCCACGTTCCCCAGCCCAGCCCAGCACACACCTTGCTCTCATCCGGCACCTCGTAGGCAGAGGTGTGCTTCTTCATGACCTCCGGAGCCAGGACCTGGAAGCGCCTGCGGAACTGGGTCAGAAGCAGGCGATCTGCATACCCTGGGGGCAAATAGACATGGCTGGGGACCACACCAGCCCAGGGGCATGTGGCTTGCCCCAAAGTATTGGGGAGGGAACCAGCTGTGGGGGGCTGCTGCGAAGGGTGGCACCTCCTGTGCACAGCTAAAGGCATAGCAGGTGGTGGGTATGGGGGTGATCTGCACTTAGTGGAGAGAAACTGATGCAGTGAGGGCAGGGCAGAGGGGGTAGAGAAGCAGCGGGGATGCGCTTGAGATGGTGAGATGCCATCCCAGCACCTCGTGTGATGCAGAAGGTGCCCTACAGCCTCCTGCATGGATCCCTCTCCCCCTGGCATGGACTGTGACCATGGTCGGTGCAGGTCCCGCCTGACACATGGATGTTCCAGGGGAGCTCCCACTGGAGCTGCAGCTGCCATGCCCAGGCTGTGCCGCCCAGTAGCACTGCAGGCTGCAGGCAGGAGAGGGGCTAGGAACCCCTGCAAGAAACAGCAGTAAAACTTGGGGCTTTTGATGTAGGGCTGACAAGAGGAGAATGATGAGCAAAGCGTGGAAGCGCTGAGCCACCAGCAGGGCAGCACTGGTAGACAGGACTGGCACTGCACACGGCAGTGGCGAAGGGCCGGGCGTACCGATGCGGTGGAGGCGCAGGGCATCCATGAGCTGGGTCCCCTCCAGCTGGGTTCGCAGGGCTGCCACATCCAGCTGCAGGGTTGTGTCAGGCGGCGCGGGGAGCCGAGGGACTGGCCCCTCTGCCCCCACTCCTGGGAGGAGGCAGTGGACAAAGTGCAGCTGGGACCGTCGGAGAAGGTTGATGAGCGCGTCCTGCCAGGCAAACAGAGGTCAGTGTGGACAGAGGGGGACAACGGGGCAGCACGGTACAGTAGTGGGAAATGCTCCCCATGCACCCACTGCAGGATGTCTGGGCAGGTAAAGGAGTCATCCTCAGAGCCCTCAAAGCCCTCAGTGCTCTAAAGCATGTTAGGAACAACCGCTTCAGTCAGAGAGGTGACCCCAAGATGCAGGTCACAGATGCTGAGCAGGACCCTTCCTCCTAACGTCCCGTGGTTTCAGTTGATGGGCTACAAAAAGTTACCAGGGTCGAGGATTGCCGGACAGGTGTTTGCCAGGACAGCCAGGACCACAAAGTGGACTGGCCAGGGAGTCAGCTGAGCCTCATCTCCTCAAGAGAGTTTAGCCACCTAATTATGGCTGAGATAGAAGAAGCTTGGAATGTCCCCAGCACGAAGGGCCAGTCTACTTGTCTGAGTGCTTAAGAGGATTAAGTAGCAGCACAGCAAGGTGTGTGTGTAATCTGCTTAATGATTTGTTTGCCTGGGATGCGTTCCCTGAGTGACAGCAGTGCTGGGGAGGCTCACGGCCACTCGCAGCCAGAGCAGAATCCTGGACTAAAAGCCCTGCAGGGACACAGAGCCACAACGGTGGCCACCAGCCCCATGGTGCACAGGGTGCCTGCCAGGGGGTGTGGGGCTCCCCACTAAGGAGGAGTGTGTGAATGGCAGGGTCTCGGTGTGAGATCAGGATATGCAGTGCTGCAAACACCCCAACCCACAGCCATGAGGGGTCCGGTGCCCACACTCACCGCCTGCAGTTTGAGCTGAGCACACACCGACCTCCGCTTCACAGCTGCGATGCTGCTTGCAAAGGTCTTCCTCACACAGCTGTTGCGGTGCAGGGCCGCCTGGGAGCATCCTTCCAGCCCTGCCACAGCATGGCAGGCCAGTGGTGCCCATGAGCGCAGCAACACCAGCTCCTTCACGGCATCTCTGTCAGGGCGAGCAACAAGATGGGGTGGTGGGGCCATGGTGGTGCCAGGGAACCTCTGCTTCCCAGCCCCTTCAATGGGGATACAACGCCCAGCACCCCAAATTCAACATTGGTGCTGCTGCAGGGCACCCGGCCATGGAGTAAAGCAGTGTGCTGGGACACCCTCCACCTCTCCGTTCCTCCCTGGTTTGGGCACTGTTGTTAAAACTTCCCTGAATTGAAGCCCGAAACAAAATGAGCTGGGGAGTGTTTAAGCAGAAGGCTAAAATCATCCCGTGTGCACAGACAGCTCGATTACATTTCAATTCCAATTTAGTTTACAAGGTGCCTCGAAGCAGCGGGGGAAACCTGTGCGGTTGCTGCACAGTGAGCTGCCCTCGGCTGGCAATGCCTCGCGGCACCAACCCGTGCCAGACACCCAACCCTGCAGCACTGCAGAGCCAAGGACATCGTGGGGTCCCCTTGGTGGCCCCCATCCTACCCCCTGGCCACACCCACAGGAGGGGACCCCCACAGATCTGCTGACTTGCAGAAACCAGGCAGCTTTGATGGAGAGCAGCTCACCACGGCATTATTCACCAGCTCACTCTGTGGCGTCTACTGTGATCACAACGTGTACATCTGGCTGTCAGTCAGCCCTGGGGTTTGATGGCTGTAAGTCAAATCACTTGACATCTGCTCCCCCCACCTTAACTAAACTCTCAGGATTCCCACAAAGCTGTGTTGAAAGGTGTGGGTTTTTTTCCTGGCTTTCTTGTAGTTTTTCCCCTGGGTGATGCTGGACTCCAGCAATGCAATGCCAGTGTTGGCAAGTGCCTCAGGCAACCCCACAGATGGGATCCACTTGAGATCCCATCCCCTTCCTGCCCACCCAAGGGCAGATTAGCTCTGTCCCCCAGGCTGTGCATTGGGCAGGAGGTGGGGGGATGCTCAGGGACACCTTACAGCCAGCACCAAGATCACTGCCCACTCTGGCTGCCTGCAGCTCCTCTGACCTCAGCCAGACTGTGGGTCCTCTCCTCTCTGTTGGGATGCCCCACGCAACCCTCTGCCTTCCATACCCCAAACGGCCTCCTGGAGCTGGGGCAGGTTTGCAGTCTCCAGCCCCAGCCTCCCCAACCCATTCCCACGGCCGTGGGGATGGCTGCTGGTGCCGTGACACCTCCCCTGTACTTACACCTTGGACTGCTGCAGCACCTGGATGGCGTTTTGTGCTGAGAGGTTGAACTTGGCTTTGTTGACCCAGCCCGTGAAGTCATAGCGCACAGGGTCCGTGCCCAGCTGGTGGGAGATCTCAAAGTGCAGCACCTGCTCGCACTTACGCATGTAGCCATCCCCTGCAATAGCAACAGCACCCCAGAATCGCCCAAGAGGAAAAGCCCAGCAAGCAGTTTAGTTTGATATGTGATTTCTTAAATTTCGAAAACTAGATGGTGATGCCAAAGGATGGGCAGCCGAGCTGACCCCAACTTACCCTCCTGGTCAGGTCTCTTCGTGGCGAAGTAGGAGCACAGGCGGTCGAAGGCAGTGCCATCCCCAGAGTCTGGGATCAGCACCTCCTCATCCAGGATCCACAGCAGCCCCCTGCGATCGGCCCCCGGGCTGCCAGGCAGCGCCTGCGGCTGCCGGAGGAAAATGGCTCTGGGTGACAGGGAAGGGGCAGGAGGGCTGCCAGCAGCTGGATCCAGCCACAGGCATGCCAGCCTGCTCCCACCTCACCCCCATCCTGCCCTCCAGTGCCACTGCCCAGCTGTGTCCCCTGCCCCAGACCAGGCTCCTGGCCTGATCCAGCTCTGGACATCACCTCTGAGACCTCCGCAGTCACGCAGTGTCCCAGAGGGACCAGTCATCCCAGCTCTGCAGCCAGGCTGGGAGGGGTGCCCAGGGTGCAGGGCTTGACCAAGAGCAGGGCTTATATTTTAGAAAGCCAAAAAGGTCTTAGTTAATGCTGTGCACCCTCCACCACTGCAACACCCCGGGCTGCTCTGTGCAAAACACACCACAAGGTCCCACTCTGTCTCTGAAAGCATCACTCCTCTGAGCAGCAGGATGCTTCAAGCACAGCCAGAGCAACCAGCATCCCCCACGGCCACGGGGACAGGTTACCTGTGAGGAGCTCAGGTCAATGATGGACAGCGTGGCCAGTGGAGAGCGCTCTGGAAGATCAAAAGACACCTCAACATTTTCCTGGAAAACATTATTTAAAAGCTTGTTTCAGTCATGGTCTGGCATCTGAAAGCCAAGAGGAGATAGGTTTGCATGGAGCTGGGGGAAGAGGTGCACGCCCTGCTCCTGCTCGGCTTTGCAGAGATCCGGCCCCGGGGGGAGTGGAGCAGCCACTGGAGACACCTTCACCACACAGTGGGGCATGGCAGCATCTGCCCCGTGGGCAGGGCTGTCAGGGCCACCGTGCCCCCCGGGCGTCTGCAGCGCTTTGTGGATGCCAGACAAGCTGCATAAATCATGGATATGATAACAACTGAAGACTTCAGAAAGCGCCAAGAAAACAATAAATTATTTAATTTGCAGCTTGCAAGGCTTCAGGCTGCAGGGCTCACCCACCACCCCCAGCTCCAGCACCCGCTCCCGATCCACCAGCACTGTGCCCTGGAGCAGGGGGAGCCCCCCGCGATGGGCACAGTAAGCAAGGCTTGCTCTTGCTCACGTATGAACCGGGGATGTTCAGCAGAAGTTGTAGCTTTAGTGTCTCTCCATGGTAACACACGGTGAGATTCTGTTCAGGACTCAGGCCTGCAGCCTGAGCATGCAGGTGGGGCTGAGAGCAGCAGCAGGGCCCAAGTTTCTTCCTACCAAGGGCACATGCCACTACCACCCTCATGTGGGACCCAACTCTGGGAGAAAATGTGTCACTGGGGCTCAGGCTCACAGCTGCAGTCCAGAGGCTCACAGAGACATGTCCTGCACCAGGGCAGCCGTCTTCGGACAGCAACAAAGCCGAGGCAAGACGAGCCTGCTGAGCCCTCCGCCATTTCAAGCTTGACAACACATTCATCACTAGTGAAGAGCAAGCACGTATATACTTACTTGGCGCAAGTGATGTGTGAATATTAAGCTATGGGAATTCAAGTACTTTCCCAGGGTTAGAGGTATTAATGTAACTTCTGCAAGCCTAACAAGTTCATCTCTCCTTGTAGAATTTTCAGCAGCTCATTTCCGCAATAATTTATCATTTCCCCTTCTACTCTCGATTATTCATCTCCTGAGGAAAAACTCAACTGCACCAACAGAAGGGCACGAAGCCTCCTGAGCTGGAACAAGTATGTCCAAAGAGATACCATGGCAGCCTGGCATCTCTGGCATGTCAGAAATACCCAAGAGGATCTGTGACTGGGGTGGCAAGGCAGAAGAGAGACCCAGCTCAAAGCCACCACTCTATACAGACCCCTCATTTCTGCAACATCCCTCCTGATGAAGCTACTGAGTGTGTTATTTGGTTACCCGACGGCAGGGCACAGGGACCCGTTGGGTCAAAGACAGCCCCGTCCCCAGGTACTTGGAAGCTGCTCTCCAGGATGCTGCTCTCACCCCTTGCTCCTCACCTCTCTGTACCTCTCCATTTCCAAAACAAAGGTTTTCTCATAGAAGAGAGCCTGCAGCCGCTCGTGCACGTAGTTGTGGCAGAGCTCTTCAAAAGTCGCCGCTCGCTCACTCCGCTGGTGCCGTGGGTTGTGAAAGCCAGGAGTGTCCACCACCGCAATGGAAGCCATGGAGAGGCTCTGGGAGGAGAAAGACCTGGGGAAAGAACCGCACACATCACCAGGTTTTACCCACAGATGCATCTCAGTTCTCCCTTCAGAGGTAACACTGCCTCCTCTCCGCAACGTGCACATCCCTGGGCGGGCACCATCCCATGTAGCAGTGACCAGCCCAGTGCTTCCCCCCCTCCCTCTCTCCCAGTGTCTCCTGTGAGGGAGCACCCACACCTCCTGGCACAGCTCCTGTGATTGCCCCTTTTGCTTCACCCACCTCTTCTTTGATCTATTTAAGCCAAGCATCTCCTCCCAGCCTGGATGGAGACACATGGCACCGACTGCTCCTAGCCTGGCCTAACAAACACTTAACAGCGGGCTGGGGCCAGATGCCGCCCTTCCCATGTTTAGCCCCATCCTGGCACTTAAGGTATTTAAAGTACTACATCTTCATCCAAACGTATTAAGTTTGATGGAGCAATTAATTTACAAAGTGGCTAAACTGGCATGTGACACCAACGCTGAGGACAACGGGAGCATCCAGAGCCCCAGCTGCCATGTTGTGCCACACTGTCTGTGGCATTTCTACAGGGGAAGCTGTCAGTGTTCAGCTCCTGGGGAAATCTGTAAGAAGAACATGTGTGGTCGGAGCAGCAGACATCAAGGGGCTTCTTGGGAGAAACAGAGATGTTTAGTTCTTCAAATGTTGCTTGCAGACTTTTCCAGTATTTCAGATAGGGACAGCAGTGGAGTCTGACCATGGGAAATCTCTAAGATTGTTTTTAATGCCCATTTCTGAAATAGGCATCACAGTGTGCTGCTTCCCCAGCTGCAGTGCTGCCCCTTTCCCCACAGCCCTGCTGACAAGGCAGCCCACCACTGCTTCAGTGAGACTCAAAGGGATGCATTTCTCCTGGGTGGGCACGGGCCACTGAGGATGCCAGCACCTCCGTGAAAGCACAGGGTTGAATGAAGAAACAAAACAATTTATGAATTCCTTGCAGATTTTCATCACAGCACCCTCCTGCAGCTGGAGTTGAAGCTTCAGGTTCACCATTGCCATCAACTGAGGAGACAGTATTTTCATGATGCACTGAAACCTGCCTCTCCTCCTGGATCATTGTTGCAATAGCTTAATAGGCTTTGGTGGGCTGGTGTGGAAAATAAAGCCAGGCAAAACAAAGCTACCTTTAAAGGGAAGAGGGGACCTGGGACACATCCCGAGCTAATGCTATCATTCAGAAGAACCAGCAACATTTTGCTCTTCTGTCAGTCCTTTGAGTACCATCAGCAATTTCCCTTTGGTGTGTGGTTGCTAGGAATTACAATAAAAACATTCTGCAGGTTAAATAACTGCAGGTTAAAATAAACCTACAGGAACAACACAGAGTATTTTGGGCACCAGCTTTTATGTGGATGCTGACTTCAACAAATTGACTTGTGCATTGGAACTGAGAAAACTGAATGGTTTGGGGGCCCGATCCTTACCCCAGTGTTAAATTATTCCATTTATCTGAATAGATTGTTTTGGATTTACATCACCTGAAGAAAGAGATGTATCAGGCCACAGAGGATGTCCTTGCTATCCTGGCTTTCCAGATGGAAATAAGCCAAGTGAGGACCAGCCCCTGGGGCAGAGGAAGGTGCCGCTTGCTCAGCTGCACCAGCACCCAGCAGCAGGACGCAGACCTAGACTCACAGGGCACCTCAACAGCTACTCTAGTGCCAGACCTTTCACTCTTGACACCTCGAACCTCTCCTGCAATCAAGCTTTTACTACAAAACAACCCCTACCATGCACCTGCAGGGCTCGCTGTGGGATTCCCTGACTGGTTTATTGCTCTGCTCGTACTGGTAACCTTGATTTCAGTCTGCAAAGTCACATCTATTATTAATCGGAAGCTGGGCTGCTCCTCTCAGCGCCGTGATGCCCTCCTCTCCACTGCTCAGTACGTCTGCTTGCAGTGCCGCCTCCCTTAGCTGCTGCAGGAGCAGCTGTGCCAGCTGGGCACCGCCGCTGTCGGGTCTCCATGCCAGGCTGCCTGTGCTGGCAGGACACACGGTGCCCTGTGCAACACCCGGACACACAGAGACTGCGGCTCCGTGGGGCCTTTCGGCCCCGCTGCCAGCTCGTGCAGGGCTGACAGCTGTAGAAGGTCCTGAGTGCCAGCACACTCCCAGGCGCAGATTTTCAGATAAGTGCCTTTTTTCAGCAGGCAGCAGTTGCCTGCTCCGTGCCTTCCTCTGGAGAGCCTCCAGCAAAGGTTCCTCTTCAGCAACCCCAGGAGAAGGAGCCATCGCCCACAGACACCCCCAGCGCAGCCCTCAGCAGCTCCGTACCTGTTAATCAGTGACACGACTGCAGCAAAGAGCTCTTCGTAGAGACCTGAAGCCATCCCCTCCACGCACTCCACACCCGTCATCTTCGGTCCTGGCGCAGGCAGAGAGAAGAGCAGGCAAATACACATCATTTATTTCCAGCTGAGTTCAGCCCACATGGAGCCCCGCCGGTAGCAGGGGATTCCCTCGCTCGGCGGGCAGGATGACCCGCACAGCTCTCAACCTCTGCCTGCCCCAGTTACACAGCAGTGCATATCCACCTGCCCGCCTTCAGCTCCTCTAGTGCCTCCTCCCTAACATATACTTAAGAAATAAAACCATTGCCATGTTAAAGGCCAGTTCTGCAAGTTCTCACTTTTATCAGAATAACTTGCAGGGGCCTGGCTGTAATCCTGTCGCCGAAGACGAGTCCAGTGTGGAAAAGCTGATCTTAAATCTGGACAATATCTCACATGCTCCTGCCGTGTGCATGCTGGATCTGCCTTCCTGAATTAGATCCATATATTAATTTGAGGTTCATAATGGCTCAGCAGCAGCTTGTCCAGCAGAAGCACAGCTCCCCGCCGTGTCCAGGTCTCCTTGCAGCACATGGGTGCACAACACCAGCACAGCTTCATTTCTGCGCACGGGGGAAGGATGCCCACCCTGCTGCCCTCCTGGTTTGGGGTGTTTCCTCCCTTTTCTGGGGAGAGCTCTCACAGCATTTAAGCCACGTCACTTATCTGCCAAGGGCAGTATCTGAATTCACCTGATCTTTCCGTGTCCCTAAGGGTGACAGGCAGGGTCAGCTGTAGAGCTGAGGGTAGCTACATGACAGAGGACAGTTAATGATTTAATTAATATGAACGTACTTAAATGGACCTCACTGCCATGAAAAAAAAAGGGCATATTGCCTCTCCCTGCAGCACACCCTTCATCTTCTCACACAGAGCCCAGAGCAGCACAGAGCACAGCATTTCAATACCACCCATAAATAAAGGAAAAAGGGATGTAGCATCCCGGTACCTGCCGAGCTCTCTTCTGCCAGAGGCAGCTGGTGGCCATGTGTCGTGACCTGTGCCAGTATCTGCTTCAGGTGGTGTTTGAAGACAGCGGTGGTGAGCTCCTCCAGATCGCAGCCCAGCACCTCTGCGGCATTGCTCGCATACTCAAATTTCATGAACTGCTTCCTGCCGACTGGGGAGGAAGACACAGGGAGCATGAAGGGCTCAGGCAGAGCCAGCCTGAGCGGAGCTGGGCACAAGCTTGGTGCCTCCAGCAAGCATTCCTGCCCACTCCCATGTGCAACCCCACAAAAAAAATCTAATAAAACCCCAAAAGGACCACTGTTTGCAGTGTGGGATGGAGAGGCGAGTGGGGGTGCTGTGCCAGTGCACCCCAGTTCCCTGCCATTCCCCAAAGACTGCTGGATCAGCCCTTCCCTTGCATCCCTAACAGGCAGTTTCAGACCAGGCACTGCCCTTGCTGACCCACTCAGAGCACCGACCCTGCAGACCACAGCCTGGATGCCCTCTGGGCAACGAGCTGGCTTGGGCAAGGCAGGCAGGAGCCGCGCGGTGGGCAGGGAAGGGGGCCTCTGCCCCCCAGCAGCACTCAGATGCTTGGCTGAAACGAGGATGCAAAACAGCTACAAATCAACCCACATCACAAGATGTTTTCCACCTTGAAGGTATGGCTGCCAGGAGGAGTTCTAGCATTGCCTCACTCGCCATCTGCATAATGTCACTAACTCAACTGAAAAGCTTCTTCCTCCTTAAAGTCCATCCAGCTCCTCCCGCAATCCCTTCTTCAGGGACAGCTCCCGTATCTCTCTCCAGGGACTGGAGCTGGTGGCCCACCGGCTCCCGCTCTCACAGCATGCAGGACGTGGGGCTGCCCTCCCTACACACGTGCCTCTGCTCACAACAGCTATAAGGATTTTCTCAGCTTTGCACGACACTTAAATTAAAGGCTGGCTGACTCGAGAAAGGTTGACAGATTTGTCCCTTGGGCAATCATTCAGCAGAAGAGGACTTTTGGATTTTTTTGGCCAGAAGTCAGTTCACAACTTTAAGGATTTCAAGCCAATGCTTTTGAACCTATTTTCCTTGCTACAGTGCTCCCCACTGCTCAGAGCACCCCACCTGCCCTGTGAGACCGGGCAGAGAGGAGACCTGCTCCAAGGAGATGTTCTGAGGCAGTTCAGAGCAAGTCAGGAACCAGGTGGACCATGCAACTGACCCAGCTGCTGCTGCCAGCATTTCAAGAGCTTCCGTGGAGCGAACTAGCAGATGTGTTGATGGAAGTTGATGGGATTACGAACCAATCCCTCAAAATCCTGGATCACCTTCCCCAGCCCCCAGCAAAGTTTGCTGTCTCTGTCAGCCCGAGAGCAGCACTCCTCCCAGCACACAGTATTTACATCCAGCAACAGTGATTCCAGCTTAATGATTAAAATCAATAGGGAAGCAATCTGTGGGATAAATCCTTTTACAAATCCAGGAAGGAAAGATGCTGCAGAGGCAGCCAGATGGCACAGGCTCAAGAACACATGGGATGAGTAGAAACAGACAAGCAAAGTTGCCCGGAGACCTCAAGGTAGCACTTTTAGGTGGTGATGGATGAGAAGCCAGCCTGGGGGCTCATGGCTAAGACGAGCCCCTAAAATACAGCAGGTGGCTGGTGGCAGGGGAGAGGGTTTGGGATGGAAAGCAAGAGATGGCCTCATCCTAGCCAGTCCCAGGGGGACCAGGGTGCCTGCTCCCAGCTAAGGTGATGCACAAAGCAGCAAAAAGCCACATTCCCTGGGCCTGGGGGGCTGCTTCACAGCACGCCCGTGTAAGTTGCCCCCCTATTCCCTTCCCCTTTGATCTTTTCCTATTATTTTTCATTCTGACTGAAGGACTCCAACATCAAGGGCTGTGCTGGAGCAAACAGAGGAATTGCCTCAACAATCCAGGCTTTGATTTATTTTGTTTTCACTTGTTTTCATCTGAGCTGGCTGGACAGAAGCTGATGCCCATCAGACAAAAGATCTCCTCACACCGCTGGATGCTGGGGAGTGGAGGGGTTGCAGGGCCAGGGCTGCCACAGACCTGCTTTGCCAGCTGGGTTCCCACAGCCAGCATCCCATGCTGCCTGCTCCAGCATCCCACACCAGCCACTCCAGCATCCCATGCCAGCTGCTCCAGCATCCCCAAGACAAGCGAGGGGCTTTGCTCAGGCCAGCCCTCCACAGTGCCATCTCTTCCTAATGAAGCAGTTGCAAGCAGAGAAACCAGTTGCTCCCACCGTGCTGCTCCAGCATGGAAGACATCCTGCTGCTCTGGGCAGAGGGATGCAGCACCACATTTCACACCTCCAGAAAATCAAACAGCCACTGTCTGACTGGCACATGGTGCCCGAGGCTGCGCAATGCTGCTTGGCATGTTGGTATCCCCCGGGCATGCTCCCTCCCCCATGGCATTTGCTCCTTTGGTGCTCCCCAAATTACACCCTCACTGTAAGCAGCTGGCGTGTGCTGAGTCAGCAAGCCCAGGGGCTCAGCAAGCCCAGGGGCTCAGCGCTTCTGCAAACCCCACTGTGCCCACGGCTTGCCGAGGCACAGATCTGCCCACCCCGCAGCCGCCAGCCCGCCTCAGGAGAGGCCAGACACCATTTCACACTTCATAAAATATAAACAGCGGCAGTGGCACGCAGCCCTCCTGGGTGTAATGTGACCATGGTAAAACACTCCAGCTCTAACACCTAAAAGGTAATTACTTCAGCCCATTTAATATTTAAAAGAAGCAGTAGGAAAACACAGGGTCAGCACTGGCTTCATCTCACTCTCGTGCCCACGTGTTGCCCATTTTCTACTTCAATTTGGAAGGCGTGGGGAGCAGCAGGGAAGCCTGGAGGGCTTCCATCCCCCATCCCCATACCTGCTGCTGCTGGGGCTGGTACCTGCAAGCTGACAGCAGTGGTGCCCAGGAGCAGAGGGAGCTGTATCACTGGCTCGCTGCCCAGACAAGCCCTCTGCCCGTGCAAGCTGTGTGGGTTGGCAGCCCCAGTAACCTGCCTTCCCACACCCCACTGGCTGCATGGGGCACACTTTGCCAGCCTGCCCTTTTTCTTCCACTTATTTTGTCATTAAAACATTTGCACTGCTAATGCATTTGTTCCTTTTTACTACCCTGGGAGGGGACAGGGAGAGAAAGGAGGCTCCTGCTGACCTGAATGGTTAATTCATTTATCCTGTTGACCCGTTGCCTGATGTATGACATACTAACACCTATATATAAACAAAGGGAAGAGCTATGTAATAGCATGATTAAAGAAATCTGCCATTCTGGCTGCATTTCCCCGACTGTTTGTAATAAAGATGTCAGAGCACTGAACAGATAGCGTCATAACTCGGCGTGCGGGGAGACAGCCCGCCCAGACCCAGGGCTGCTGTGGTGATCGTTAAAATCTCTGCAAAGGAGAGGCAATGTTAACAGGAATCCCCAAGCCAGCACCCCCCAGGCCCCCAACAAGCCAGCAGCAGCAGCCAGGCTGCAGCCAGGACCCCAGCTACTCCCGGTGTTTTCTGCTCCTGCTCCCCTGGCTCCGAACCCCAGGCCACATAGAAAAAACAGCTCCCATGCTGAGTAGTGATGCGCCAGGGTGCAGACCCCCCTGGCACCCCACTGCCTGCAGGTATGGATCTGCTCCCCACTCCCTGCATGGGGCTTGAGCTGCTCAAAACACAATTTCCAGCAAACCTCCTCATTTTGCAGACCCAGGCGGCAGAGCATGCAGCTCTACCCAGTTTGTGCTCCAAACAGGGGTCCCCCCGCCCTGGAGGGGGGATGCACCATTCTGCTTAAATCTTATTGCCTGAGAAAAAGAAATCCTAAGGACATCCTCCAGCGTACAAGGGCTTGCGGCTGGATGGTCACTGCATGATGATCCAGCCCCTGGAGACTGTGTCACCTTGGTTTAGGTCTTTCCCATCAGGCTTCATCAGGGCAAAACTATTGCTCCTGAGGGTTTCAACTCAAGAAACACAGAAAGCCACCATCCTACCAAAAACAAAACATGCAAAATCAGCTGCACTTCCCTCTACAGCAAGAAAACCCAGGTGCCAAAGAGTAAAAGGCTTTAACAGAGAGAGAGAAAAATTGGCAAGATCAAGAGGCCAGCCCTAACGCAATCCTTTCCAAGAATCATTTTGACGAATGATGCAGGAGACAGAGGAGCCTTTCCCGTCAGGAGCGAGGTGGCCTTTCGCTCACCCATAGCACAGAGCTACTGCAAAGCCAGGGATTTAACCACCCCAGGCTGCCGTTGGGCATGGGAAAGCAAAGCTAAAGCCGGGGCAGAGGCTCCTGCTCTCTGTTCCCCTCCAACGCCAGCTTGGCTGTTGCAGCCAGTGCCGGAGAACACGCAAGTGGCTCCAAGCCTCACAAACGCAAGCAATGATCACCGAGCTTTCCTTGCAAACCTGTGTCCTCTGCACTTACAGGAATCCCAGGGAAAGGAGGGGCTGCAGGGGGCTCCCCCCGCCTCCCCAAGCAAACTGCAAAGGCTTACAGACTCCGCAGGCAGACAGGTATCCGAGAGCATTGCAAGGTGGAGCTGCTGGGAGAGGGATGATCGGCACACGGCTTCATGATGTTGCTTCATGTGATTTACTGCCTGGCCCCTTCTGTGCTCCCCTCCTGACAGCAGCCCACACGCTGCCGGAGCACCGGGCTCGGGCTGTGCCAGCAGCAGTGCCGCAGCTCCATCCCACCCACCGCACCACGGCCACCCACGCATTTTTTCCCCTCTGCAACGGTGACCAACCCAGGGGCACCGATACATTTTTCACAGAAGGGAAACTCTGGTGCAGGGCTAATTACAGGGATGCTGTTCCCTCCTCCTTTCAGCAACAGGCAGCAATAAAAAATTAGGGTAACTCTGGGCATTGAGCTTGCATGGAACTAAGAACAAAGTGCCATCTCCACATCAATTAAGAAAAGGTCACTACGTCTCAGAGGCTGTAAAACAGCAGCAATAATACGGGTTTAAGGCTTTTTTCTCAGCTCTGGTGAGAAAGCAGTAAGTCACCCGAGTCCACTCCTGATTGACATCTGCGCTCAGGAAGCTGCATAATTAATTCCAGTCAGATCCTGCCAGGTGCTTTCCCTCTCACATTTTGATGGACATCCCCATTACTGTACTTGGCTAAATGGCTTCCTGCCTTTCT
Source organism: Falco punctatus (assembly GCF_963210335.1). Taxonomy (NCBI): domain Eukaryota; kingdom Metazoa; phylum Chordata; class Aves; order Falconiformes; family Falconidae; genus Falco; species Falco punctatus. The sequence goes on from NC_137580.1 coordinate 99,604,346, forward strand.
GGAAACTTTCCATTTCACACAGCTAAAAGGGTGTTCAAGGGGGTTTCATCCCTGCTGCTCCTGCCAGCCTCATCTGCCTGAGACCCTGGAGAGACACAACAGGGCCCTGCACATTGGCACACGGGACCCAGGCTCAGCCCCTTAATCTGTTTCAGCCCTGGCATGACCCAAGCCCAGCTAACAAACTGCTCGACGCCTCGGTTTCCTGGGTCTGAAACACGGATGCTCCTTCTCCTGCCTCCCAAGGGTGCGGTGCTGCAGCGGTGGGGCTGTGCAGGACCCAGCCAGGGCCATGGTAGCCCACGGCTGCCAGCAGCTTGATCACTGACCCCATGCTACTTGCTGGTGGTCTCCCATACTAGACACCAAAATCCTCCCCAGCTGCCTGGGTGCTCCCACCCCTCTGCTGCTGTGGGGAACCAGCCCTGGCTGCACAGCGATGCGGGAGGTCAGCAGATGCAGGATGCTGCCATGACCCTGCCAACCTCTGCAGAGGGTTTGGGGGGGCTCGGAGCCTCCCTGACATGAGCAGCAGGCTCCAGCCCTGCCTCCTGCCCTTTTGGCTTTCCTCCATCCAAGGGGTTCAAGCCACCGGTTTTGCAGCAGCCTCTGCTGTGCCAGTGCACATGGGGGGGTGGGGGTAGCCACGCTTGGCTCCCGGCTGCGGCACACACACGCCTGCAGCACTGAGAGGACTTCAGTGACTTGCAGCTGCTGGAAACCCAGTCGCCTCTATTAAAGGCATGCGGTGGGAAGCCCACAGAAAGCAGTGATGCTTTATTTTTATAACAGTCAGCAAAACGGACAACTTGAGTGCGAGCTGAATGCCAACCCCCAGCTGCGCTTGAAACCTCCTTCCCAGTTAAAGAGGCGATGATGAATAAATGAAAATATGTAATATTCTGCAGCCCACAGAGGGGACTGGAAGTACTTAGGTGAATGGGTACCTAGGATGCCCCGCTGGCCTCTGGCTGCTTTCTCACAAAAAGAGCTGCTCTAACAGGTTTCAAAGGCAACGGGAAACGCTGACATCAGGACAGAGCAGGCTTGTGAAATTCAACCTTTTCTTCTCAGGGTTTGTCTAGCTGCAAATATATTTTCCACTTCCAGCCAGAAGGAGGTGGTGCTATTTCCTCTGGGTTTATTCCTAGAAAAACTGAATTTGTGACGAGATGGTAGCCATCAGCAGAAGGAAAAAAAAGTACATATAACCTGCACTGGGGCCCAGCAGCCAGAGCACAGCACGTGGTGGGGACGGCAGTGGCGGAGGCTGCAATGGCAGCTGCAGTGCCTGGCTGCGCTCCTGAATGTCAGTGAAAAACCAGCGATGAGGCTCCCTTTGGTGAGATTTCAAGGAGAGGATTTTGTATACACAACTTCAAAGTGCATGAAAGGGAAAGGGAAGAGATGGCTATCAGGAGACAGGTTTAACCACATTAAAAGAGTCATTGCCCCCACTGAGACTTTTGCTCCATCCAGCTTTGATCCATTTTTTATCCATATTTCCTTTCATTTCTCCCCTTTTGTTGAGACACGATGGGGGAATCAATACCAGAGTGAGTGATGCTGAGACATGCTCTGGTTGCTAATCCTGTACCCAAGTCTGCTCTGAAGCTACCGCCCTGCCTGGGCCCGCAATTAACATTCCCATCCATGCTGAAATAATTGTGACAAGATTTGTTGAACATTAGCACTCGATTCACTTCTAGACTGACTTACAGGATGCTTGGGATGGAACAGTCAGTAAGTTTGAGCAAACCCAGCGAAACTCTCCACAGCCAACACAGTAACCATGCCTCCATCCGCCTGCGAGCTGGTCACTCTTAACATGAGACACGTCTCCAAAATCTGCTCTCCTGAAAAATCTCAAGGCAGAAGGACTTTCTTTTTTCACCAAGTGCCTTATCTCACACTTCAGCCTCAGACAGCAGGGTCATATTTTAGAAGTTGGAAGGGTATTAGGGGAGATGGAGATGGGGAAAGAGAACACCAGAGAGAAGGAGAAAGAGAGCTCGCTGTAAGTGACGACAGCATTCAACCTTTTAAAATAATTAATAAATGATTAATGGCATAAATTAACATAAGATGTGTTATGACATGTTGCAGAGACATTTATAAATGTCTATGGCTTAGTTTATAGCAGCCTTTATGCAGCCCTCATAAATTGAAGTGTGTAAATCAATGTGGCTGTCTCTAAAATGGGTTAGAGCACATCTTAAAATAATTTATAAGGGATAAGGCAATTTCTATATGCCTGTATTAACGAAGTCTTTATAAATACAATCTTCATCCAGACTCATCCTATTATAATTCAGTTACTGTATTAGGTACTCAAGAGATGATAAAATTATTGCTACCTGAAGCTGTCCCTTCGCAGTGTCATCGGGGACAACATGCCAACAAATGAGTTACCTACCCTGGACCTTCCCGAAGAGTTGGCACAAGGCAACGCCTTGCAGCCCCCGTCCTGTCTGCCCATGGCGGGGGCCAGACCTGGTCCAGAAGCCCCCACAGGGCAGTATGCCAGCGTGCAGCATCGCCCAGCTCCTCCACGGGCAACAAAGAGCCCAGAGCCACTGCCCATGCAACAGCCTCCGGGCGAGCATCGCTCCCATGCACCTCCCTGCCAGCAACGCACCCAAGCACCGAACGCTGCTGGGATGTGCTTCCTTCACCCTCCCCTACCCCCCGCACTGAGATGAGGTGTAAGGAAAGGAAAGGCAGGAGCCCTGCTTACCTTTACAGGCGCCAGCAGCTCCCAGGTGGTAGATGCCAGCTAAGACGCGCCAGATGGCAGTCTGCTCCTCTGCTGTGATGCCCAGCGTGCCCATGGCAGTCCGGAGCTGGGCAAATGCTGCTGAGGCTTTCTGCTTCTCCTCCGGCTGCAGGGGAGAGACAGGAGGGGAAACATCACTGCCTCTGCCAGAGCACCGCAGTGCCAGGCACAGGGGGATACCTGGGGGAAACGCAAAAGGGCATGTGAAAACCATATGGGTAGCAAGGAAAAGACAATAAGGGACCCTAGAAACAGTTCAGACAGTGGTGGAAGAAGCCCCTGGCAGATTCCTCGAGAGCCTGGTGTTAGGAACAAGCCTGGGTACGTCTCCTCATCATATGACTACACATAATTTCCACTCCCCACTTCAGGAGTGTCTGCAGAGATGTTTAGGAGCAGCCAGGGATAGACGTTTTATATCTTCTCACTTCTTGCTAAATACAAAATACACCCCCCCACAGGCGTGCTGGGGCCAGCAAACTGCTTCCAGCCACCAGCAGGACCTCATCTGCCCACCTCCAGCCCCAGCAGCCCCGGCCACGACTCCTGCAGGTTTTTTGGCAAATGCAGCCCCACAGAGAGGTCAGGGCTCTCTGCCCCTGCCCTGAGGCTGTTCCATGCAGACACCTGCAGCCCTGGGGCAGACACTGCACGTGGGCTCCAGCAGGCAGCATCCCCATCTCTGCAAGGACCAGCCCACCTGGTATAAAGGATTTTGGTGTGGTGGCTATTAATGAGAAAACACAACTGAGGTCTGTGATTTCTCCAGACTCAATAAAAAACCCCAAATATTTGTGACACTGGTGTTACAGCAGGAGTTATCCATCCCCACTGCCTGCAGGGATGAAGCTGCGATGCCACTGGTGAGATTTTTGGTGCTCAGCACCTGGAGCACTGTTCAGAAAGGAAAATCTGATGAATTTCCCCAAACTCCAAGTGAACCCAGACGCAGCACACCACTGCCCTGGCTTTCCTTCTGGGCTGATTCCAGCTCCTGCTGACCCTCTGCATCCCAGCAGGAAAACCCTCCATGTTGGGACAAGGGACCCACAGGAATCGGGGACTGTGAAGGGAAGGTAAAACCCCCATCTCTGAATCCAAGCCTGCTGCTGTACCAGCAGGGTGAGGACCCACGGTACCTCACCATGCCCTCCATGGGAGCTGCTGCCCCAACAGCCAATTCCTTCAGCTGCCGGACAGGAGCAGAAGCTCCCTAATGAAGACCGAACACTGAATTCATCACTAGATGATGTAACTGCAAATTGCTGCAATTCACCCCAGCACTTTGGCTCATGGGCAATTTGCCTGATCTTTGCAAACAGCTCAGACTAATAAGGAGCTGGTGCTGGAAATCAACTGCAGTACTTTTATCCCTTAAAAATCACATTCTGGGCACTCCAAAGGATGCGCTTTTCTCCCAGGAGCTGCCACCACACCACAGGCAAACATCAGGGGTTGTTGAACCTGGAGTGTTGACCCTGGAGCAGCAGGATCTGTCCTCGGGGTGGATGGGGTGACAGTCCGAAACCCCAGCACAGACACCAGGCAGCAGCAGCCCAGGTCCTGGCAGCTCCCCCGCTCCCATGGGGCTGTCAAGGGGGCTGGAGGCTGGCTGGGCAGACCCTTCCTCACACCCTGACATCCACTCCCTCCCTCCATGCACCCAGTACAGTAGCACCACCCTGAGTGGCCCAGCAGCCAAGGACCCCAACATATCCTCTAGCTGGGGGTGATGAAGGGGGTGTGCTACAGCATCCCACTGCAGATGGCTGTGCAGCATGTCTCCTTACTTTTGTGAATGGCTTGATCCCAAAGGAGTTGTTCTCAGCCACCTGGTGCAAGTGCAGCATCGTCCTGAAAGTAGTTACAGAAAATGAGAGTCAAGCTCCCTCCTCACCTGCCCCCAGTACTCCCCAACCCCTTGCCCTCTCCTCGGGCAGCATCTCTGACACCCACAGAGCCCCTTACAGTCATGTCCAAGGGACCTTGACAGGCAAAGCTGCCACAGGTCTGCCCCGCACAGGGGGATGGAGCTGGCACCAGACACACCAGGACCCTTCGCCTGGGGCAGCCTGGGGACACAGAGCCTGGGGGGAAAACCAGAAGCAAGAAGGGAAAGGGACCTCTCTCTCATCTGATCAGCCCAATTTCAGTTTTAGTGAAGGGGCAAAAAAAGCACCAGGGAATGCTAGAAAACCTCTAATATATTAAGTCTATAAAAATCCTTGCAGCATCACTAATGTATTCACTCTCACAACCTCTTTCCTATCAGAGGGGTCTCAAAAATCACGTTGCTGGAGCAAACTTGGGTGTAAATTACAGGAGAGCCCACTGGCAGCAGGGATGCCCGTTAGCTGAGCAGCCAGGCAAGGAGCAGAGCTGCCCAGTGCCATGGGAGCTTGACACCCACCTGTGCGCTGCATCCAGCCCCATCAGCATCAGGGGGAAGACATTGAAGCTGCTCTCTCCATTAGGCTGCTGGGCAACACGGCCCCTCTCCAGCAGCATGGTCTGGGGAGGGAGCAGAGGCAGACATGAGCAGCAGCCCCCACCACCCAGTGTGCAGGCAGGGACAGCCCCTCGGTGCAGGCAGGGTGGCTGCTGTGCCAGGGCATCGAGGCACAGAGGGAAGAGAGGAGATGGTGGCACTTGGACAGAGGGAGATGCTACTGGGAGCTGTCAAGGAGGGGCTGGATTGCTCCTTGCAGGGCCACAGCTGGCTTTGCAGGCTGCTCCTCCCATATGGGGCTGTGCACTGCAGGGTGTGCAAGCAAGAGCTGCATCATGCCCCAGGCATGCATCAAGGGCAATATTTCAGTGCAACGGTGCAGCACCCACGGTCCCTCCCCACCCCCAGAGGTCTGGGCAATGCGATGGCCCTAGCAAAGGTGCCACAGTCTCTGGATAAGCCATTGCTTGGGCCTGAGACAAGTCTAGACCAGCCCCCAGCCCCGTCAGGGTAGTTCAACACCAGTACTGACATGAGGAATGAGTCTCTGCAGAGCTGGGACCCCCCTGCTGTCTCCCACAAGCATCCCAGGATGGTACTAGTGGTCCAGAGAGTGAACGCTCCCAGGGCACATTCCCGTTCCAGTGCCAGGACAGCCACAGCAGGTATCAGCTCCCTGCTGGTGCCTGGGGCAGCTGTGGGAATCCCTGGTGGTCCACAAGTAGACACCACCTGAAGCCTTCTCGTCCATCTGTGGACATCCATCTGTGCCCAGGGGCACAGGCAGCTCGGATGAAAGTACCTTTGCAAAACAGCCCTGATGGTGATAAAAGCCCTCAGAAGTTTCTGCTCAAGGCTGACGTGTAAGGTGCTGCTAATGAGATGCTGAATTATACATTTCCTCATCAACATTTCATACCAGCACTGTTCTGTGCTCCCAGCCAGGGGAGGAGGTGTCGTGCTGCAGGGACCCCACCATGCCGCTAGCAGAGTTCTGCCCAGCTGCAATTTGGGGCACTTTTGGTCCAGGAGGAGAAGCAGAGCAGAGCGTCACTCCTCTCGCTCCCAGCCTGGCAGGGAAGTGCGGCACTGGGGCTGTTTGCCCCCATCCCAAGGATCCCCCAGTTTCTACCACAGCCCTCCAATCTCACCAGACGACAGGGCTCATGGGGTACCTGGAGATGAGCAGCTGTTATCTGGCCGGTGGCACTGAAATCCAGCGACAGAACCATGGAGAAGCGTGTGGAGCTGCTGCTGTGGCTGGTGGTCACTGATCCAAAGGCTCCCAGGACTGTGAACATTGCCTGGATCTTCTCCACTGCAAAACCAGCACCGGCAGCCCCGTGAGCCAGCCTGCAGCAGCTGCAGCCCTGCATTGCTCTGCTGTGCACTGTGAGAGAGCCAGACTGCGCCACTGCTGCACCAGCACAGGCTCAGAGCTGCAGACAGGTGCTGGAGGATGCTTCTCCTCCTGGCTGCACCTCTGCCTGCTCCTCCCGGGGGTCTGTCCCAGTGCATGGGGACCTGGGGCACTAGCCGGGCACGGGGTTAGCACCCTGCACCATAGGAGCACATGTACATGGGCAGGACGGGGACATGCCAGCCCACCCACACCTCCACCTTGCTCCAGGCTGTTTGCCAGCCCTTTGCAAGAGCATGGTGTACCCAGACCTCCGAAATCTAAACCTGCCCTCTAAAGCTACTGATTGCTTAACAGTGCTTCCTCTCACGTCACCAGTAACTTGATCAGATGGGAAAAGTGCTGCCCCAAGCACGCAGTTCCCTTCTGGTGCTTACTCTGGTGTTTATCAAAATAGCAAATCTGTTTGGTCTGGGATGGGTAAGCGGCAGCAGCAGTCTCAGCCCCACCGCTCACCTGCCCCCTGGGCTGCAGCCCCACCAGCCCATGCTGCGCTCACACAGCTGTACCCAGGTGCTTGGGAGCCACCCCAAAGGGGCATGGATCAGACTGGGAACAGGTCAAATGGAGGCAAACAGCCCCACCTTTGCATTTGTGTGCACTCCCCAGCCTGCCCAGACAGTCTCTGTGTGCTGCCTCTGCCCAGCACCAAGCAAACCTCAGCCCCACTGCTGGGGCTCGCTGCGTTGCTGCTGGGGCTTGGAGCTCGTGGTGGCCGCTCAGCCCCATACCTGAGACCCTGCCGTCCACGCTGCCTGCCATGCCCACCAGGTACTCCAGCGCACTCTGGCAGCATGTGGTCCTCCCAGCCCCGCTGCGCCCCAGGGGCACGATGGCCTGATCCTGCCGCTGCATCAGCAGGTTCCTGTAGGCTCTCTGTGCCACTGAGAAGATGTGTGGGGGCATGCTGTCCCGCTTACCCTTGAGTGCCTGTGGGCAGGGAGAGAGTGGGGAAGCACATCCCAAAACAGGCTTCTTGTAGAGAAAATCCTAAAGACATCCACACTCAGGGCCATGGTTTCTCCTCAGGGTGCAGAAGCCCTCAAGATTCCCAGGGGAAGGGGAAATGCCTCCCAGTCCAACCAGCCTGGCCTGAGTCCAACCAGCACCGGCACCAGAGGGCTGGGGACTGACCCAGGGAACCCGCCGCAGGACCCGCTCCAGCTTGCCTGTGAGCAAGAGCTCTGCCAGGCACCATCCTGGGCACTGCACCCCTGGCCCATTCCCTCCCCAGCCCTGGCACCCCCAGACTGCTCAGGGCGTGCAGTCACAGCAACACAGTGATTTTCTCCAGGAAAACGTCTGTGGTGGGAGCAGTTCCCAGCTGCAAGCATGCTTGGCCCCAAGTGTCCCCAGCCCTCAGTGTCCTCAGAGCATCCCCAGTCCCTACACCTCTTGCCCCTGAGCACTGCAAGCTCTGAGCTTCTCCAGTCCTGAGTGTCCTCAGAGCATCCCTGGCCCCGAGCATCCCTGGCCCTGCGTGCCCTCAGCCCGAGCCTCCCCCGCGCGCTGTGACGGTCCCACGGTGCCACCTGCCGGCACCGCAGCGCCCGGCGCCCACCGCCACTGTCCCCACGGGGCTGGGTGACCGCTTCCCACGGGAGATGCCAGCCACCCCACGGTCCCCGCTCCCCACACTCACCTTCCCCGAGCTGCTGCTGGCCATGAAGCCGGGGCTGATGGCCACCAGGCTGAGCCCCGCGTAGGTGCAGGGGAGCCGGGCCCGATAGCGCTGCTGCAGCGTGTTCAGGGCGCTGCACTCGTTGAGGTTGATGAGCGTGGCCAGATCCTCAGCGTAATCCAGGCTGGGGGGGTTGGTCTGCAGGAACAGAGCCGGAGCCCCCCCTCGAGCCCTGCCATCGTGGCACGGGCTGTGCCGGACCCCACCGTCACCCTGACACCTTGGACCCGTTCAGCCTGGGCCGCAGGGCTGCCCCGGGTCTAACCCTGCCCGAGCGCTGCCACGCACCAGGTGCTGTGGGCAGGGCTCCCGTCCCTGCACAAGCCAAAACCGAGGAGGGGGCTCACCCGCTGCACACTGTCCTCGTCCACCTCAGTGACGCTGCCATCCGCCTCCCTGCGTACCCTTACCCTCCCGGCCGGCAGCTCAGGTGTCCCCACATCTGGCTTCAGCTGCGTGGCTGCAACGAGAGGCTGGTGTGTCCCTCCAGCATGGCACAGCCGAGGCAGCTCGGGGCAGAGCCGGCTGCAGCATGGGGAGCTGCTGAGGGGACACCCCCAGCCGCAGCCATGCTGGGGCATGGTGTTGGCACAGCACCCAGCGCCCACCCTGCTCCACACGCACAGCCAGGCTGGAGACACGGCACAGCTTTGGCATTGGAAAGCGAGGGAGAGGAAGGCAAGTTACCCAGGGTGAATCCATCTTGTTGGATAAGCCAGACCTTCTCTGCTTCGTACCAAACATCCCTCGGAGCCTGCGGGGAGGAGAGAGGGGAATTGTGCAGGAACCAGTGGAAAACTGAGCTGGACAAACTGCATTTGCCCCATGGACAGCAACACTTCCAGCCAGAACCCCTGCCCCTCCTCTGCCCGCTTGGCTGGCCCTGGAGGTCACCTGCCCCCCATCCCCCTGCTGAGCCCACACGAATGGGAAGAGCTGCATGAAACCAGGAAATGGCATCTGTGCTCCAGGGCAAGAGCCCAGCACGTCCGCAGACACGTTACCTGGTCCTTGTCCATGCTCTCGCCTGTCTCTTTGCTCTCTCCTGCTGTCTCCTTACCCTCTCCCAGCTCTTCCTTTGCCTTCCCGACCTCCTTTACCGCATCTTCTGACTTTTCTGGGATCCCTCCTGGCTCCCCCTTGAGACCTTCTGACTTGTTTGCAGTTTTTCCAGGCTTTTTGATTTCCCTTGGCTCCTTCTTGCCACCTCCGACATCTTTCTTCATTTTCTCGGGCTCTTTCCTGGCTAGTCCCAGCTCCTTCCTGGCTCTCACCTTGGCTGGGGGCTCCTCCTGCCTCGGGGGTGCCCCCTTCTCCTTCTTGCCACTCTCAGGGCCCGTCCCCTTGGGAATGTCCCCTTCCTTTGCTGGGACTTTGCTGCAGCACTGGGGGCCCTTGTTGGGTGTGGGGGCTAGAGTTGAGGGGCTGCCCCCCAGGAGGGGGTCCTTGGGGTTCTTCTCAGGGCATGATGGCTTTGCTGCCTTGGGAGCCTCCAGGTGAGGGGTCTCCGCTGGTTTGGGGGCAGCTGCTGCCAGGCTGGGCACAGGAGATGGGGCTTTGCTGTGGCTGGGCCCTGGTGCTGCTCTCCCAGCTGGTAGCTTCTTGCGTGGGGGGGCTGCAACCCCCTCGCTCCCCTGTCCCTCTGCGTGCAGCCCGTTCTGCAGTGGCTGCTCCTTGCCGGCCACTTCTCCTCTGGCAGCTGGGGCGTCCTTGGCTCGGGCCTCACTGTCCTCCACCACTGGCTGTCAAGCAAAGGAGAGGAGCCGGGTCTGACAGGGACAGGGTGAAGGACCTGACCCCAGCCCTGGCCCCAGGAGCCACAGCCCCAGTGCAGGATGCCCACGTCAAGCACAGCCCAGCAGGACATGGAGCTCCAGCCCCGACCTGCTGGGTCTGGGCACAGCCAGTGGCTGCAGGTGGCTGCCTGGACCTGGCTGCATGGTTGCAGTCAGTGGTGGCATCCTCCTCCTCCTCCCTCCCGCTTGGCCATAGCCTGTCCCTCCGCCCGCTGGGTCCTGGGTCACACTTGGTGCTGTGCCCAGGTGTCCTTCCTCTTCCCTTCCTGCACTGTGAGCTGAACCAGAGAGCCTCACACTCTGCTTAATGACTTGCCTTCTAATTAAGCAAGTCAAGAATGGCAAGTTGCATTGATGAAGTCTCCAGCATTAATTGCTCAAGGCTGGTGGCCGGCCCGGGACACAGCCTGCTGCAGCCAACAGCACGCTGCAAGCTCAGGCCTTGCCATCCAACCCAGCTCATGCAAAAAAAAAAAACCCTCAGGCTCCCGGCTGTGGCCAGTGTCACGGGGCCCCCACAGCCCCCCAGGAACCGCTTTGGGCTGGGGGCAGACAGGGAGACCTGGTCAGCATCAAGGCAGGATGCCCTGGCGCTGCATGGGACTCATCACCTCTCACCTCCTCTTTCACACTTGTCTTGGTTTCCTTCTTCAGCTTCGCTGCCTTGGCTTCCTTCTCAGTCTCCCGCACGAGCTGCTTGATGAACCCCCCAGGGATGACCGACAGGAGCAGGGGGGGTGTGGATGGGGGTGGCCCTCGGTCCTCGTCCCGTATCTGTTTGCAGGAGCAGAGGCTTGGTTACGGGGCATGGCGCAGGGACAGGAGCCCCGGCAAAGCCAGCCCTGTGGGCACGTTAGTGGCATGAGCAGCAGAGCCGAGCACCAGCACCCTGCGCTGCCAGCAGGGCTGGCTGCAGCTGCAGGTATCTTGCAGATTGCTGGTGAGGCCATGGGTGACCCCTGAGCACCCAGCTGGCTCAGGGATGCTGTGATGAGAAGGAGGAGAAGCACCAAGAAAAGCCTGGCAGGGAAGCACCCAGGTTTCTCACGCTGCCAAGGGCTGGAGTCTGTGTGTGCTGCAAGCTCTGCCCAGCACCCAGTAGCTCCAGCATGGCCACGGGAGGAACCGTCCCAGCTGCAGCAAGATAAGAAGCAGCTCCTGGCATCACTGCAGCCATGTGCAGACCAGCAGGTCCCTCCGTGCCAGGCCCAAAGCCAAAACCCAGCCCCACTTTTCACAGCTCCCCCAGCGAAGGGCTTTCCCAGCCGCCCCATCGTGCAGCAGCACCCACACCGAACCCTGCAGATTCCCACGAGTTCCATCCCCGCAGGGAACCGCATGCCCCAAACAGCAGCAAAATCACCCAAACCAGAACTTCCAGGCTGCAAAGGTGCTGGAGCTGGCAGGGTGGGACACAGCATGAGCACTATGTGCGGGGCGCTGAGGGGATGCTGACCCCGGAGCCATGCTGCAGGCTGGCTGCGGTGCGTCCCCCCTCCCAGTACCAAGCACCCAGGCAGCCGGAGAGCATCCAGCCCCGAAACACCGCCAGCGCCGCCCTGGACTGAGACTTCCCTTCTGCTCCCAGAGCGCGAGGCGCGAGGAGATGGCCATGCCGGCAGTGAGGTGGGACGGTGCTGTACAGAGAAGCCACAGGGCCGCACTGGGCACATGAGGTGGAGAGAGAGGAGAGAGTTATCCAGGGGCTCCTGCTGGCCCCGGGGCCGTGCCAGGGCTGCACCACCATGACCTTGCCTGGCATCGGCAGCCTGGGCATGCAGGGGACGGGTCCTTTGGCAGTGCTGGGGAGAGCACCAGCCATGAGCAGCCACCTCCAGCCCCCTGGCACAGCACAGCGGAGGGCCAGGGAGCACGGCGACGCGGTGGTACAGGGTGTCGCTGGCACCGGGGTGGTGCTGGGACCCGCTGCCCTGAGCTGGGTGGCACAGGGTGGCCACGGGAGCCCGCTCGTGCCCCAGTTTGGGCTGCCCCTGGCTTCACCTGTTGAGATCATTCATGCACTGAGCAGGTCGGGGCTCGTCTGGCCCTGCCGCTCGCGCCGGCAGCCCCATCTCCTTGTACAGTAAAGGGCAGGGGCGCCGGGAGCGGCCAGGAGCCGGCTGAGGAATGTCACTTGCCTTGTCCGGCGGCAGCCCCGGGTGCCACATGCCTTCCCTCCTGCTGCCCCCATGCTGTCCCCCCAGCCAGGGCCCTGCGGCCGTGGGGGACGAGCCAGGTCCGAGGGGCACAGCCAGAGCCCTGAGCCCAGAAGGTGCCTGCGGTGGCCAGCCCATACCTGCCAGCTGGAGCTGGATCCCCAGCCCTGCTCTACATGCAGGGAAACTGAGGCACAGAGGGGGACATGCCTCGACCAAACACGTAGCAAGGCACAAAAAAGGGCCAGGGACCACCATCGCCACCACTCCAGCTCACCCCACCCAGCGAGTACGATGTGGCCCCATTTGGGTCTGGGTCTGGTCCCCAGGCAGGAGCCAGCTGGGGACTCTCTCCTGCTGCCACCCAGGACCTGCTGCCACCCCAGCGGATGCCACAAGCTGAGGCCACAGAGGGGTCCCCAGCCACCCTCCCACATGGGGCAGGGAGCACAGCCCACATTCCACAGCAGCCCTCCCGGCACAGAATGGGGGCTTGAAGCCACCCCCCAAAGCTGGGGCTGCCGCTATCGCCATCCATCCCCAACTAAAAATAGCCCTCCCTGCCGAGGGGCCCACGGCCTGACTGCCAGCACACCCAAAAAGCTCCACTGGGACCCTGACCCCAACCCCCCACCCCAGAGCCCCCCCCTGGAGTGTCCATACCTGGTGGGGGGCTGCGGGCCCACGCCAGCACCGGGCTCTCCGCAGCGAGCAGGGGAGCGAAGGCGGCGGGCGGGCGAGCAGCAGCAGCGGGTCAGCGTGCACCTCCCCCTGCCAACCCCTGCCGCCGCGGCAGCTGAGGTGACACATGTCATTGCTAAAAATACCCGCGGTGGTGGCACCGGGGCCTCTGCTGGGGAGAGGCAATGGCACCGTGGGGCCCTCCTGTTCCCTGGCCTCTCTGCACTGGGTGGCACACGCGTGTGTCACGTGCCCTCCCCCGCACGTGTGCCCATGCCCTCCTCAGCGCACATGCCTGCACCCCGCAGATGCCAGAGAACTGCTGTGGGTTGAGGTGAGCCAGCTCTGGGCACTCTACCACTGCAGGAGGGGACCCCAAGGCTGTCCCCCAGGATTGCGGGTCAGAGCTCCAGCACAGGGGTTAACCCCAGCTCTCCGTACCAGCCCCAGCCCTGAGATGGGGGGCTGAGCTGGGGAGGGACCCAAAAGCAATGCTCAAAATAACCTCCCACTGGTGGAAAGAAAAAGTCACTGAAGCAATAACGCCAACATGCTCAGCAACCCCAGGCAGGGCGGGTGGGGAGGGAGGGAGGGGGGCAGCCCTGCCTGTCCCTGCCAGCACCCCCCCCCCCCCTTGCAGAGCCCTGCTGGGCACAGAGCATGTGGGGGTGCCATGGGGCTATCACGCGGGGCAGATGGTGACCCACCAGGGACCGCCAGGACCCGCGTCCCACCCACCCCAGTGCGACCACCACCAGCACCCAACACCCAGCCAGGGGTGCAGGATGCGGGATGGGACCAAAGACGGCTGCGGAGGTGCAACCCCCCCTCCGCTGCTCCACACCTCCCCAGCGAGCTCCACGGACACGGCCAGGGCATCAGCACAGGCAGCTGGGACAGCTCTGTTAATAAGAAAGGAAACAGGATTGTTAGTCTGTAGTTGCCTGGCAGGAGCCTTAGGGCTGCCCCCAGCATCTCACCAAACCCCTTTTCCACCTGGGAACAGCGTGAGGACATGTGGTTTCAGATGATCCTTTACATGGTCCCTGTGGGAGCTTGGCTGCTGTGGCACCCCTCAGCTCTGAGTATCAGGGTCCCTCCTGCACTTTTGGAAAGCCAGTTTGTCACCCGTAACACACCTCATGGTCCCTGCTGGGGCCACTTTTTATGCTGCTCCAGCCCACCGGGCTGCGGATCACCCCCAGGGCCCTCCCCGCCACAGCGGCACCATCCCAGCCGCAGCCGGTGCATCCCACAGCAGCCAGACGTGGTAAAAGCACCAACACCGTGCACGCGAATGGCAGCTTCTCTGGCGGAGTGAAGGGACTTACCTCTGCGGGGGGCAGTGGGGGGCAATGGGGAGCAGGGGCACATCCAGCACTGCCCAGTCCCGGCAGGCAGCCCGGCACAGCCTCGCCGCAGCGCAGGAAGGGATAGGCGAGACCGCAAGAACCAGGCGGCAGCACACACGCAAAGGACGGTTTTTATTGGGGTTCTTGTCATATGAGAGCAGTCGTACTGACCAACACACAGAAGCAGCTTAGCTGTGCCAAAATAATCCTTTAAAAAAATAATGGCGGGATTAACTAAGTGTGGCACATCAGTCACAAATCGCCAAGGACTGTAAACTCTGAAGATAAGTCTCTGTGAGAAATACTACCGGAACGTGCAGCAGCATACACCGGCACGGGGCACACCCTCCTCTGCACAATAAATATGAAAAGAGCCAAGTACATAAAACAAAGAATGATTCTCATAGATACAATATCTAAAGTTATTTACAGATACTGGCTTTTCTTACCATTAAATTACACATTGAAAACAGGTTCTCTTTCAATATATTTCTTTAAATCACTAGTAGCTATTCATGTGAATCTGCTCCTTAATTTTTTTTTTTTAAAGGACCAAATGTAGTCACTGAAACAGTGCTCATAAAAGCACCTCTCCTAGGATGCTCTCACTTTATTCTGTTTTTCAGACTTGTTTTTATTTGCCATCTCACCTGCTCTCTGATCTCTCCCTTTCTGTAAGGAAAAGATGCCTGCTACAGCCAGGGAAGCCTCTTCCCAGCCCCGCATCCCGGCAAGCCCCCAGCTCGCCTGCATCCGTCTCCTTTTCCAGCCTGGCAATACACTGAGCTACACAGACCCGGATAAACCCCGACTGTGGATGAACCACCAGCTTTCTGCATCCTTCCCCAGGTTTTCTACCAAAGCCCTGCTTGGGCACGCATCAGGTTTGCGGCACCGGTCTGGGCGCTATCCCTGTCACGGTACAGCAAGGAACCACGACCTCTCGGCACCACCGCGGTTTCACACCTGCCGCTGGCCTCCCTCTCCCACTCTCAATGCCACAGCTCACTCCTCAGCTGCAGGAATCAAACACGGTCAGGCAGGCGTGAAGAAGGGGAAAATGGAAAACAAGGCAAGAACTAACTACTACAGGGGAAAAGCAGCCACCTCCTCCCCACTTTCGGCAGCATCTCAGCAAGAAGATGCAGCTTCAGTGGCACAGCAGGCAAAAGCCAGATTTCACCCTCAAGATATCATTCGGTTAAGCCCCGATGAGCACGTACTTCAAGCTCTGCCACAGTGGAAATTAAAAGCATGTGCTTTACTACCTTGAGTGTTCCTCAGACTGCAGAGGCCACAATTGCAACTGGAATTATTTTTAGCAACTGAGTTATCTGATGAATTTTGTGCTATTTTTGTACCTTGCTGGGGAAGGGGGTGCCTGGTTTGGTTATCTACAGATGTGCCCAGCAGCAGTTACTCGCAGCGAGGGGCTGCCTCATGAGGTTGCTTCAGCTTGGGGAGCACAGGGTCACCCTCCTGACACCCCCCTGGAGGCACAGTCCCTGCCGGGGTCCCAGGGGTCCCCGCTCCCCTGCTCAGCTGTGGCACGGGGACAAGGAGCACAGCCCTGCGCTGTGGCCGGGCATCTGTCCCAGCTGCCTGGCTCCCCAGTGCTCCGCAGCACACTTCTCCTATCTGCGCAGGCTCCAGCCTATTTTTAAGGACCAAGTAATCACCCTGAAACAGCAAAAATAACTTCCAGTAAATACATTTTTGCCATTATCGATGCCAGGCAGCACATCTCTGCTCTGTACCCAAACCAGCCCAACGTAAGCCACCGCTCCGAGCAGACCCGCACCAGGACTCCTCCAGCGCTCAAACTCAGCAGCCCCTCTGGGCTCTCCCTTCCACTTGCTCATTAGCCGTGGAATTAAGAAGCTTTGCAAATAGATGTCTGAGCTTTTTCAAATATCAAGCTGATTCCTTGCCCCAATTTTAAGGTCATTAATTCTCGTTAACCCAGCACAGAGTCATGTGAATAAAAGCTCACCCTCTGGGATGCCGGGGCATAGTGGGGAAATTTAAAGGTATCACATCCAGGGGTTTATTTGCAAGAGTTTTTCAGATGATTCAACATTCACGAGCCACTGCACTCTGGGATGGGCCCGTCTGTACCTGGAAGTCACTACGCTCTAACAGAAGGGTGAGCTGGACAGGCTGATGGGAACTATTTCCACTTTATTATGAAAAACAGAATAAAGCTGACTGATCCTGCTTGAAAGGAGCTGTCATTTCTATACATATACGGAGCAGAAATTCTGTGGAATGTCAGAAGTTGGAGAAACATGTATTTAATAAATAATATAAAATGCTTTTTTGTTAAAATAGAATTCTTGGTTTTATACCTACATAGCATAGCAACCTTTACATAAACAAAATAAAGCTGAGTCTGTGATGATTAGTTTAACAAAAAATAAAAATACAATTTAACAACAGTATTAAAACAGCCAATGTTCAATCCACACAATATGTACACCATGGAATAGAAATCAACAGAAAACAAAAGTAGATTATCTTGAAATTTCTCAGACATTTGGATATACATATGTTCTCTGTATATTTTAGATATTTTCCTTTTTTTTACAATATTAAAATTAATACTATGCTTTTTCAAAATATGCTTTTCAGATTTTTTTTAATTTTTAGAATTGACTCATTCCTTATATTAATCAATACAACTAGAATTATTTACTTTCTACTGTACACTTCAAAATAGTCCTTCTTCCATATATATTTAGAGTGTGAGCATTTCAGAGTTAAAGTAACTGTATCATTGCCATCTGCTGTGCGGGGAACAGTGAAACCAGTGTGCGACTGTGGACGTCTGCAGCACGTAGATATGCACATGACATTAAAAAAAGAATCTAGTCCTAAAACTGATCAGCTGCCAGGAAAAGAGCAACACACAGAGCTCCAGGTACTTCACTTTTCATGAGCTAATTTACTGTAAACCTACAAAACGTTAATGCGCAAGTCAGCACAGCCAGCAGGGGCTGGATCCTACTCGTGGTGGCAATGCTGCTGTACCAAATCCACACCTCGAGCCGTTGCGCTGGACATCAACAGCATCCCCTCATACAGGATCACAACTTCGATAAACAGGGGGGGTTTTAGCACCAAATACACCACATTTCGTATTATCTATGCACCAGACTGCAAACACCTGCATGTGTATTAAAACCAAAACCAACCCGATGATCCTATTTCCTTCTTTTTTTTCCCCCCACCAGGTGAAGTGGGAGAAGAAATATTTCTGCCGCATTGCTAAAGAAGAGTTGTTGAAATGAAGGAAAATCCAAACGCGACTAAGCTGAGGTATATCTGCCGGAGCTGTGTGCCGTCACCCTTGCTCACTGAGCACCATGCTGTCCCCTCCTGCCAGGGTTCCCCATCCGCACAGCCAACTATTATTAGCATGCTCGCTCAGAGTCTTCGTTTTTGAAGCCTAACAGGGGGTAACATACCGGGAACGTCAATGCAAGCTGGATCAGCTCCAGCATTTACACCAGCAGAGCTTATCTCACAGCAGCGGTTTGAGAAGTAACTCATGAGACTGCAGGCGTAGACTTTGCTGGACCAGTGACAAGGCACAAAGCTCAAACACAACTAATACGAAGAAGCTTTTATACTTAGAAAACTCGACAGCCTGCACCTACATGAAGTTTTTTTTAAAAGATGTTCCTTTAACAGTTTCATGAATTTGCAAAATAATTGCCAAATACATTTGAATAATAAAAAGTGCCTAATTTCTACCTGCAATGACGTGACATCTTGGCTGACATGGTGTCCAGGGAACACTTTACAGCATCAGCCAAGCTTGTGCCCAGCTCCAAACAGTTCCTCAGTCACACTTGGCTTACAGCAGGAATAACTGGCACTTTGCTTCTCCTTCACCTAAATTTCAACTTACAAAGGTCTGATTTTGGCTAGAATTTTCTGTGTCCCTATTCTTGAAGTGAGACATTAATTTACAGCAACTCCCACCTATCAAAAATGATGCCCTACCTCAGAGCAGCAGGAAAGGAAAAGCTCGCAGCACAGAGCTGCAGCTCTCCGAACAGTCACTGTGACCCCCCAAGCACAGCTCCTGCAGAAATTACACATCTTTCTACCACCACAGCACTCGCACTTGCTTTCCAGCCCCTAGACTTAACTGCATTTGTCAGCTCGTAAGTCAGAGACACAGAATAATCAGAAAATAATCCCTGCAGCACTGAGAAGGCATGTGGATGTGTAAGGGGAGTGTTTAATATGGCTCTATCTGGCATGTAATTCTCTGTTTTGAAATTCAGAAACAATTCCCATACACGCTTACATCTTCAGTACGTACAGCTGACTTTTTCTTAAAGGACTTTCAAATAATTTGTTTTAAAGTCTGTGTTTAATCATTCACTCTGCTCTGTTGATGCCTGAAGCTCTAATTTCTTTTATCTTTACTTCCCTGAACATGAAAAAAAAAAAGAACAGTCCTACAAATGTGGTCAAAATGTGTAAAAGACATTGTGCCTTATGGTTTCTGCATTCAGTAAGATTTTCTTACAGCTGAAGACCTTCATGTAAAATAACACCATCAAGAACCTTTGACCCTTCAAGAAAAAAAAAAAAAACAACCTTCAGAGAATCTGGTACCTAAACCAGGGACGATCAGTTTGGAGCAGTATCTAGCATTTTGCTTTGAAGGGCAGAATTCCAGCTTTCCCTCCACACCAGCAGATCCAGTCCCCTCCACACAGAGCCCCGCTTGTTACTGGGATCCCAGCTTTCCCCACACGTACGCGAGTTTTTCGCTACGGTAGTCTCTCTTCTTCTCCTAACAGCGCAGTCACATGCAAGTCACAAATATAAAGCTTTTATAAATTGTTGATAGATCAGTTGAAAAAACCCAAATCTTTTACTATCCCGCTCCCATCTGACACTGGCGAGCGGTGCTGACCGACGGCACAGCTCAGCTGCCGTGCACCCCGACGAGGCAATAAGGGCTATCCCAACTCTGTTACACTTCAAAATCTGTGTATTTCTGTAAGTCAGTACACAGCCTTGTTTCATATAAAATCTATGGGTTTGAGGTACAACGTCCCCACTGCAGATCTGTCCCTCCCCTCCTCACAGACACCAGCGTCCAGAACCTACGGTGTCTGGCGCACCACACCACAAAACTCCACCAACAAGCATTTTGCATAAAAAGCAACTGTGGAAAGTAACTAAGAGAGAAGAATGGAACTGACCGTGAACTAAGAAAGTATGAACAAGTTAAAGATCACTCTTGGATCTTGTGTATCACAATCTGAGGGTTTTTTGCAAATCAAGAGGAAAAATCAGAGCATCGCATGGTATTGTAGGAAAAGCTTAACAACATCTACTGCACAGCCAGTGCCAGAAAGATGAGACATCTTCCACTCCAAACATCAGTAAATACCACCAGTAGTCCTTACAGAGGATGCTGAGATGCTAAACACCACTCACCAGTAAGAATGGCAGAGGAGTTGGTAATCTTTATACAGAATAATTCGAAAAATAAACGGGGGAAAAAAGAAATCATTAAAAGATACCACCTGACTCACACAAGGTATTTTCCAAAATGCATTTTTCTTTTTATGCCACACCAGATAGTAAGACAGAGCTCACACAGTTGTGAAAGCACATGCTATGTAGAGTTAAGCCTTCCCACTTTGAGAAGCAAATACACCTAATTTTATCACAAATGTGTTCAGGATAAACAAATACTTTCAAAATAGTTTTCCTATTTTTGCCAATCTGTACTTTTCTACAAGGAAACAGGTCTAGAACTCTGTGGTTATCTGTCAGCAACACACGCCAGACAAACTGTGCGTGCCAGGTGGGCAGAGCAAGCTGTCAGCACAAATTCTATTCCCGTTTATGCAGATGCAATTCCCATCGTCTTTAGGGACTATGAGAGTCATACCACCGCAGCTGGGCAGAAAACACTCTCTAAGGTGTTTACCAAATCAGGTAAAAAAGCTTAAATTCAGCCCTGACTTATCTCTTACAAAACATCACAATAACCAGGGAAAGGCTGACTTCACGTGCTTAAAGTTGTCTAACAGTTAAGAGATTGTATCTTTACTTTAGCAAGGGCTTCCACATGATGCGACTGCTGTCTCAAGTAGAACTAATACAAATCTGGCATCTGAACAGCTCATTTCGTCAGTTCCATCCTCAGTATTTTTGGACAGTTTTCAGTGTGGACAGTTTGAACTCTCTAGAAAAGAAAATTAAAAACCGTTTTGCAAGCCGAGCCACGTGGTGTGTGTGCATGAAACTCCTGAGCTGAGCTACAATGAAAGTCTGGGGTATCTATGCTATGAGAACACACCTGCTTAATGGTTTTATGTACAGCAGAGAAGGATCCACAAGTCCCGTAACTGAAGAGTGATCCAGAATACGTACCAAGGTACCCAGACATTTTAACCCAGTACATGCACTAGAATGCATTGGATTTGAATAATTTCTTTTTAATTTTTAAAAAGTGCCGTTGACCTGAAATGGAAAAGTACTGTCTTTATGTTCACTGTAAACTTTTCAAAAGGAATCTGCTCTTTAAAAACTGTGCTAAAATAGTCAATTTATACAACAGAGCACTAGATGAAGCTACCATAAATTCCTCTTCACCAATTATTACTCTACTGTGTCAGTTATAGTACTGCATATACGTAGAAGAAGCAAAACGGTGGTAGCTACTATTAGTGAGTACAACAAACCAAGTGAATAATTTGAGTTCAATGTTTCCATGAAGTAGCAGTAACATTTAAACCACAGGACAGTTAGAATTCAGTACTTTGAAGTGCATAAGAGTCACACCGTTGACCATCAGCAGTACGGAGAAAGGTTATTATCAAGTCAGCAGTAATGGTTGGAAAGAACATGGCAACACGACAGATTAAAGGTTATCCAACATGGCAAGTCTGCAGCTCCTTCCAAGTTGAGGGGTTTCTCGGTATCGCACACAGAAGTGTCATCCTAGCCAGCAGTAACCATTTCAGTCTCCAGGCTTGGCACGCACCAAACAAGGGTATTGCAGAGAAAGCAGGACCTTCCTTCCATCAGTAGTTCTAGAGTAACGGACCACATTTTAGACACCTCCGGGGTGTGGGAATGCATGGGAGCAATATGCAGCCTCTGCGCTTGGTAATTTCCACCACTGCTAGGAGCATGAATTCACTTGCCACTGTTCCAGTCTTCGCAACCTCCAGAGACAGAGTTCTGACATTATCCCACGCTGTAAACATCTGTTCTTCCTCTTCTAAGCACATCCCACATCCAGGATTGCACAAAGTAATTCATAAGGATTCTGTGAAACTCAGCATGTTCACCAAGTAGCTTTCCCTAAGTGAACTCCATTCTCTGTGTCTCCTACAGACCATTGCTATTCCTGTGGCTGAGTGGTGGTTTTGAAAGCTCTACAACTGTTGAGCGAGATTTATTGAGAAACTTTGGAGCTCGACGCAGCAACCTCTGTGCCTCAGTAAAAGCTTCTGTCAGCTCTTTTTTCCACTGAACAAATTCTGGGTCACTCTGAAAGAGATACAGAAGTAGTTTGGCACTTCATAGTAAACTGCCAATACCCTCTTCTCTCTTAGATAGCGCTTTAAGCAACTTATTTTAACTTTCCGAAGCAATGAGTAACTTTGGATATTGAAAATGTACGGCCCTTTGCTTCTCCACCACCCTGCTGAAGCCAGGCAAGGCAGCAGCAACTACAGCCGGTCAAAATATTCTGAGGGCTTGTGCGCTTCCTCCCTTGCAAACGCATCGGCTACCACCAGCTACTGCAGCGAGCCACATGCCAACAAGGCCTGCGAAGCCCACGCAGGCTGACAAGTTTCTTTAGCTATTTACTAAACTGAACCCACTTTGGCCCAAATACCATTGAAATCCATGACAGAAACTGGCATAGCTGCAGGTTTCCTACTTGCAGAATTTGTGTGTGATAAAAACTTCCCGGTTTTGCTTAGGTTCAGCTTTCCTTCATAAAGCACCCTTAGTTAGCGCATAATGGGAGGGCCTGAAAAACTTTTCCATTGTTTTATCATATGCAAAACAACCTGATTAAGAGTTACGGAAAAACAAGCGCCTCACCTCACACTGTAGGACAAACTGTTTTCCTCCTTTAATTCTCAGTAAGATACATTTCTTGTCTTTAATTTGTGTTTCTTCAACAGATACTATTTGTTCCATTGTCAGCAGGTTTTGCTGTAGCATTTGCAAAAAAGCAGAGAGATGATGCAAAAAAACCTGTTGCCCATCAAATACAGCCACTACCTAATTTTTCTGGGCTAGTCACATAAATCAAGTTATGAATAGTAATAGTCATTACACAAACTTTTCTTTATTTCTGAAGACTGGGTCATGAACTAAAGATAGATTGTAAGGTAAGAGAGAAATTGAGCAAGGGGCTTGGTTGCTTCAACAGAGACAACAAAACATAAGCTAAGCAAGCCAGTAATGACAGCATGAAACAAGAATCTACAAGTAGGTGTGTCTACAAACAAAATATTCGCTATCCTCCCTCAAGAGAGGTGCACATAATTTTATATTTTTTCCAAGTATTACTGCTGTTAAAAAAATAAAAAGGACAATCTTACTATTTCAACAAGCTGAAAGGGAATATTTAAGTACTATATACTCACAAAGAAGCAAACATACACAACAGTCTGCAGAAAATCTTTCTCTATAGACTGTAAGAGGACAACAACGTTTTGAAATTCCAAAACCTTATTTAACTAAGTATACAAATGATCTGCCTAGCACGTGATCACAGCTGGACTAAACTAAAGTTACTATAGCATTTTCTTTAAAATAAAATGCTATAGCACTTATGACCTTACCAGTTTATGTTTTTTTGTATAAATAGTCCAGAGGTCCTAAATGAAAAACAGCACCATGAACTACCAAATTCCTTTAAAAACATAACAAAACAAAGTAAACAGGTTTCTCAAGTCAACTTTATGTTTCCTCAGTGCAGCATAGCTACCCATTAACTAAAGCAATACTCAAGGTAAGTTACCCAAATCCACTGGTCATTTACTCGGACAAATCTTTACTTCCACGGGAGGTATGTCCGAGTATGAGTTCTCAGATTTGCCTCAACGTCCACCTGCCTTTCACGCCCCTGAAAGCTCTGCTCTCGGGATTAACCTCACTTACCCGGGACTCTCCTTCCCCTCGCCATTCAAGCCGGTTTGGGAAGAGGTAAAAGTAGCGACGCTGCCACTGAGTCAAGAATGGGTTCCCCAATTTCAGCATGTATCCGTGCATAATACAATCCTTCCCAAGTGCATAATCTATAACAAGAGGAAACATTAGTATGGAAAACAAGGTTCTGCCTAAAAGCATTCTGCGAATGTGCTGTGTTAGGCAGGGACACAGCCCTGAACACAACGTGACTCTCCACGTTGCCCTCCCCAGGCTTGCAACAGTGCTTCTATGTGCACAGGCACAGGCAGACCCAATTCTGCCTTAATGACATGAACTCATGTGGCTGCAGTGGAGTAACCAAGAACAGAATTTGGTTCTTAAAAAAGTTATCTAATTAACTATTAAAAGACACATATGTTGCTATCCAAAGTTCAGAGTTTGTGATGCAACATCCTTGTGCAAACAAGTGAAGTTTGCTGCAAATG
Source organism: Falco punctatus (assembly GCF_963210335.1). Classification (NCBI taxonomy): domain Eukaryota; kingdom Metazoa; phylum Chordata; class Aves; order Falconiformes; family Falconidae; genus Falco; species Falco punctatus. Next base: position 99,628,301 of record NC_137580.1, read on the forward strand.
ACCTCCCGCTTTCTTTCTCAGCTTCGTCACGAAATCAAATCCCCCATGTACTTTTCTGAGCATACACAGTAAACAATAACAATGAAAGGCTGTACACGATAATCTTTAAAAGAGAGTACGAGTACAAAAGGTTTTCCATAACATTATGTCATCATACAGTATTTCAAAACATTAAGAAACACGATACTGACTAAATGAATTCTAACAATTACTGGTGAATGACAGTAATATGAGTCTGTTGTGTGAAGCTTCAAACACATGAATTACTATCTAGCAGCAAAAGATGGAGAGAAGTGTATTTGACAGATTACCTTCCTCGTGGCCAAGCTGCTTATTTTTAGCCCTTTTTCTGGCCTCAATTTTATCTGTGTCTGCATTTACTGCATCATAAACAGTTTCTGCTACTTCTTGCTGCCAACGCTCCGATATTACCAGAGGGAAGTTCTTATATAATTCCTGGTCACTATCAAGCAACTTGCAAGAGAAAAACAACATAAAACCCCAACATTTTAATAACTTGTACTGTTCTTATCCCCCATAGTTAATAGTTACCCATGTAACAGTATTATTTTAAAAGATGTATTGAACTCCAACCTTACCAGAACAAACAGGTGCAAACAATAGAAAACACAGATACTACCTGAAGCAAAGATATTCATTTATATACAGAGAACAGGCCACCTGTTCAAAACTTGTTTGATGGCTCTAAAATCCTTAATCAGCATTGTATCATAATGTTCTCTAGATCTGACATTTAAATAATTACTTAAATGTAAGCAGCAGTATTCCTAACCTTGTTGCATAAAAGCTTCCTCAGCGCAAAAATTCCATTAATAAATGAAAAGATACTTTTTATACAATGCCTTCCATGTTTCCACAGCTTAATTTTACATTCTTTAATAATTAACCTTCAAAATTCAGCAGCGCATGCTGCAGACCTGATTTTCCTGTTATATTGATTCTTTCCTCCCTTAAATGCTTAACTATAGTACTGAAATTGAACTGCACTGAAGGGAACTAAAATGACTGGATCTTCAGGCAGGACTGTCGCTTGACGCAACTGCATTCTGGATTTAGCCACAGGGCACTTTGTTTTCCCTATAAAATTATTAGAGGTTTTCATTTGGAGATCAGTTGAAACTCCCTATGGCCAGCCCTCAGTTGCTTCAATTTCTGTCCATCAGTAGAAAAACTAGGGCTTTCTTTCTGGCAACAAGACCAAGCAGCATCCTTTGCCCAGCTGGCAGAGCTGCCCCAGGGGAAGGCAGATCCCAGCCAGGGCGCACGCTGGGCAAGCCCAGCAGCTCCGGCAGCTGCAGGAGCGGGGCAGGAGAGCCTGGCTTAATTCTCCTGCAGTCAGGCCAGACACTCCTGGAACAGACATTCTGCTCCTTCTCAGAGATCCACAGTCGTATCACAGTAGGAAAACCCATGGTGGATCTGAAGGCAGAAGACATCTCTGCAATTCTGTACAAGTGGCTTACAGGGACTCCTCACGGCATCGAGTAAGGGGAAAGCCATGGCCATCCACTGCTGGCTTTCCAGTTCGTAACCTCAAGAAACACACGTTCACCTCAGTGTCACAGGACACTCTGCACTATAAATATAATCCACAGGGGCCACGGAGGAGAGCAAGGCACTCAAAACTGGCATCCTCACGGGCAGGGACATCTCCTGACACCTTAATGGAAGCTCCGACTGCAGCTGACTCAGAGGCACAAATTATTCAGTCCCTTGTAAAAGACTGTGACATCCCAGTGAAAGTACAGAGCGAAGAAGCTGTACATGATATCCCTCACTGACTCATGACTTAGAATAAATTTATCTTATAGGCAGCCTGAACAAAGATGGCCTGGAAGTGATCCGGCTATACGATTTACAGGCCTTGCTGAGAACATCTGATCCCCTCACTAAATACAAAGACCACCTGGGATCTCCACGTAAAATGTTCCTCTTAATTATGGCGTTCCAGAATTGCAGGGAACTAGAATCCTGTTAGACTAACACTGACACTGAAGATGCAGATTTTCTGGGATAAAGAACATCTTGGGTTCTCTGCATTTCTCTTTAAACATGTAAAATCTCTTCTGTGCCAACTTCTGTAATTACAGCAGGTGACACTGACAGATAAGATTGTTTTTAGGCACAGTGAGCACTTAACATTTTTTTTTTTGCTTATAAAGTTGAGAGCAATTAGCTTCTCTCTTGACTTACTTCTGCAATAACAAGAATAAAGTCTGATCTACTGAAGAACTGTACGATACAAATAACAAACGGGACAGACCCAAGACAGGCACTGATTCCCCTGTTGTGTCAAAGTGCCAGGGAGGCTTCAGAAGAGGGGATGTATACACAGGGTATGTCACACCACTTCCATGCAAGTCAGAAATGGGCTGGGAGCTTTAACTTCTCACTTTTTCATTTACATTGTTTTCATTAGATTTTGCATAATACCAGAAGGTGAAAGTTTCTTTTAACACTTTTCTAACTTACAAGGTTGCTACTATTAATATAAAGTTTGTCCTTTTTAAGAGTGAGCTAACACTTTTAAAATAAGGTGTAGTTCCATTTATCCAAGCTACCAGAAATAAATTACAAATTTTAAAACTACAAACCATTAAGTATTCTTGAAAATACGAGCATTTCCCAAAAGCTGTCTGACCATTTGAAATATTTGCTTTATCATAGAAAACTTTTGATAGGAAGGTAGATTTCAGTCACTTTAAAAAATAAAACATAAGGATTTGGCAAGCAGCAACAAACCAGCCACTGGCCCAAGCTACCTCTTTCATAACAGCGTGGATTAAGTTTCCAAACTTGAAAGCAATTCTTTGCACATTCAGTAGCCCCTGAGGCAAAGGAATGGCATGTGCACATGAAAAGTTCAGCACAGCAGTCACAGTGCCATTTTCCACCTATCACTTAAACTTGTATACCTTAATGCCTTTAGTGTCCTCTTCATCAAATGACCCAATATCAAAAGCATCTGCTGCATTTACTTCTCCCCGGGGAGGAATAAGTGGTGGAGGATACTAGAAATTAAAAGCAGCATAATTAAAGACAAATTAATGGACGTGTATTTAAATCCATTCTGTGGATATAATCAGCCTCTCTGTTTTTTGCACAAATTACACCAGACTAAGTCCCTTGAAATCAAACTTCAGTGCAAAGCTGTTCTCTGTCCCCCACTCCTTCAATAAATGCTCCCCCACAAATCTGGGGGAAAAAACTCTACAGTTTAGAGACAGCTAAGCAGAAGAAACCATGCAGTTGTATGACCCTGAAAAAATAATAATTTAGTACTACCCATCAGGAAAACTTGCAGTAATGAATATACAGCAGTTTTCATCAACAGTCCTCCACGTATTTGTGCAAGTAAATACATGTGCTGGGGACTGGAACCCTAAGTTTTTTGTCCATTACCCATCTAGGCTTATTTTCCTTTTACTGCTTTACTAAGTTAGCGAGGGTCACTATCTTAATCCTTTACCTTTTGTAAATAGACTTGCTGCCAATCAATGCCTTTGAAGAATGGATGTTCTTTTACTTCTTGTGCACTGCAAAAGACAAGTAACTGAAGTCAACAAGCTGAAGGGTTTTTTCAAATGTATTGGAGAAATATAAAGCCTTCAAAGGTCACGTTTCTGTCCCTTGAAAACATCCGTGAAATGCTCTTTTTCTCAAGGTGGGGGGTGGGGGGGGAGAAGTCTTCTTAAGTAAACAAGAGAAGAGAATACTTTCATGTGGAAACACTAGAAATAGTGCTGTAGGTCTGGCAGGCAATCACTCTTGTTTTGCTATGGTATTCCATCATTTCAAACAACAAACAATGCTTGTCTGTTGTCAGATTTCATACACTACTTTTAAGTAACGAGCTTACTCCACACCATTTCCTATTATACATATTTTATGTCAAAACAAGCAATTACTCGATAGGCCCAAGGCTCAAAAACAATCTCAGGTCATTATCATAGAGGGCTCCATGATAAAAAAAACCCTCTGAACATCTCACTAGAATTAGAGCCAGCCCAAGTCTCACGTGTGACTGTCAATTAACTGTTGCCACATATTGCCAATGGTTTCTCAACAGCTATTTACTCCTCTCACGGTTTTCTCTCCCAGTCTCATGGGAGGCACACACTGGCTTCTGAACAGGTGATAACAGCAATCTCAGCCAGCAGCCAGAAGCAAGGTAAGCTTGGCAGGAGCAAGTAGTGTTTTGTAGTCAATGAACAAAACCCCACCACTTTCTTTAGCATCATGAAATGAAACTGGCACATCTGGAAACAGAGGCAACCCAAAATGAGGCAAGTATTCACAGCTTTCTGTGCTTGGTGGTTCTAGGATTGGGGGGTTTTGTCTGTCATTTGCTCGTATCATTACAGATACAATACAAGCAATAAATTTTAACGATAGGGATGTCAGAGTCAAGTAATATGACTTCATCGCAAAACAGATCAGGCAAAAACATAAAAACAAGACAGGGATGAAAAGTATGAACACCATTCAACATAAGCCTGACTGTGGAGAACTCGGGGGAAGTCTTTAACAAACATAAATTGTCCAAAAATTTGTCCAAACCAAAAGGAAGCTGAAATATAATACCATGCAAAAGCAATTTTTAATGTTCTCTTTCCAGAATTAAAATAATCACAACAGGAGGCAGGTTTTTACTTGAAATGAATTCATTCATTTACAGAGAAGTGGAAATTTTTAAAGGCAGTGGTCCAAGGAGAAGATAACACCTACCTTCTTCCTTGGCATCCAAGTCTCTTGCTAACATCCCGTTGCAGGAGCCCTTCCAAAAGGGACTTCAGTTCAGGAGAAAATGAATCTGGTAGCTCCACATTCTATGAAAAAAGTAGTATAAAAAGAGACATTTAATTATAGAAGTAGCATGATCTGCTTTCCCCGCATAGAAGAGCAGCTTTTCTTTGATAGTGTTTGTAAACAACCCTCCCATGTGTAAATACAGCTTTCTCAGCAAGCAGGCTATGGAGTTCCAGTTTTTAGAGGAAATGGGAGTTTACTCAACAAGAGGAATGTAACTGCAACTGTCACCAGGATCCTTACCACGGTGAGCGTCATCCGGTCGATCTCATGCTTATCTTTGGTTTTGTGCTGTCTGAAAGGACTGTGACTGTAGAAATAAGAAAATGCACTAATAAATGTAATGCCATAACATATCAGTTTATTTCAGCTGTGGCAACCCCAGGAAAGAGTTTAGCATTCTCCTAGTCCCACGCTTCCACCTCATCAATCCTGTCCTGCAGAAGAATACAACAAGTAGTAAAATATTTAGCATTCACAACAAAAAATGAGACTTCACACACTAGCATACTGTGGCTACTCACTACCTCAAAAGTGTCAATGTTCAATCTCTCGCAACTTTGCTCTCTTTTGGTACTACAAAGACCTGCACTGCTTTGCAAGAAACTTTATCCTTTCTGTTCTCAGTGTAATTGCATGTGGTGAACATAAAAATCAAATTCAGAGGAAAGTAACCATTCAATTTCTTTAAAGACTACACACAGACATCCCTGAGGATTACCAAACTCTGGGAAATCTGACCTAGTTAGTCCATATAAAGGCAGGCAGAAGGTTAGTTAATTCTTAAATGCAGTGATCCGTCCTTCAAGATGGTGTTTCAAATACCTTACTCATTACATCTATGTCTCCCAAAACCCAGAAACATTTCATCTAACAAGAAAATCCTGAACAGCTATCACAACACAGATATTTACAAATATTGACCTATATATGGAAACTGAGTACACCCACAGAACTTACCTCTCATCAATATGGAAAGAATAAAAGAAGACCTTCAAGTAAGGAGATGAAACAGAAGGTAATCACAGATACCTCAGCAATAGTGACTGGGAAAATATTTGATGATATCTGGTAAATTATCGGCTTTAACCCTTTCCTGCTTTATAAGTGGTTTGAGTTTGATTTTCTCCTTTTAGCTACAGAAGACCTTAGAATATCACAGATTTATTATGTAGTACTTAAACAGCAGCATTAAAGAAAGCAGAAACATTTTAGTATGAGATTTTTTAAAATTCGATTTAGAATATATTCCCTGTTTCTTAAGTTTTCTTCAAAACCTTGAGGGTACAATATTTTTCAACATTACAATGTTATTTACTTATAAATACATTAATTAGCTATTATAAAACATTTTGTCTTGCCACATGGCAGTGTGTACTACCTGGTTTCAACTGGGGACCCGCTACTCAAGAGTTATTTCCCCTTTACCCTCAAAAACTTTCCTCATTAATGGATCTGATGGAGAGACCAGGATTTCCTTTTTTCTGTTTTTAAGCATGATAGGTAAGAAGGCAAGAGTAAGCGTCTAACACACAGCCTTGCGTACTTTGACAACAAGGTTCTGAATAGATCAGGGAAGCAAATGACTCACTGGGGACTTATGGGCAGATTTTATGCCAGACTAAATTTACTAAAAACCAAGAAATGGCACCATGTGCCCAACCCTTGTTTTGGGATGCGAGTTGTTTAATTGGCTTCAGAACATATGAGGAAGGATAGCGCACAATGAATAATGCTCTGGCTTCTGGCCGACCACTGATACCACCCCGCAGATCTCTGTAGGGAAGAATCACAGCCCATAAAGACTGAGATCTCCCCACCCCACAAGCCTGAGTTTCCACGGCAAATGGGATCATTTGCCCCTAGGTGCTAGTTCTTCCATCACACAACTTCAATCCTGTGAAGGAAGAACGACACCAGAGTCAGTCAGATGCACTATTCCTCTGTGCCCAAGTGACTCAAAAGAAAAGACGAGGAGCCCGCAGTGGCCCTGCGTATGAAAGATGCTCTCCCTCCTCCCAGCAAACCCAGACCACCATGTTTCAGAATTCTTCCATGAGTGATTAGAGAGACAGAGTACTGCTCAGCTGCATGATGCTGTCTGTACTAACAAATACTTCTCTCTTTGGCAATTTAAACAGGGTTTCTTTCCTTATTTGCACACTCATATTTAATCTATTTTGTGAACAATTAATGTTAAATTGATACAGCTCTGTATCTCAATTCAGAAGTCGCACGCTTACCTTCCTTTGCACAGTGTCTGGGATAGAGGTAAGAGCTTAAAATTAGTTATGTGCAAGGACACAGGATGATCTGACTAACGATCAGTCTTTACAGAGAATCACTCCAAAAATATTAGGTTTCTTCTGTTTTGCCATTAACAACGAGGATGCTATTTTTAACAAACACTTGCCAAGTCAGTGCTTACTGACTGATTAAAGCTGTAATATTAATAAATTCTATCTAGCCACATAAGTTTACTGAGAGGGCAAATTACAGCTGACAAAGCTGTAATTACTATATACTTTTGTACACCCATACGATAACAGGCCAGATTCAGCAAATGCAAGCACCCACACATCATAACTTACACAAAGACTACAGAAGGGAAGACTGAGTATTGTGTAAAAAGGGAACAATGGAGCAGAGAGTTTCACCAGAACAGCAGGTCTTTAGCACAAAATGCAAGTCCGTAATTTAACAGGGCTGCTAGTGTATTTAAGCAATGAATAACATTATATCATTTAAAAGACTAACAGTTGCCAAGAGATGAGTAAATTGCCTATAGGTGTAAGTCAAAAGAGTGGCTAGGGCATCTGCTTTCCTCACTGCCCCACACCTGTACCTACTAAAGGAAGCAGGGTTTTTGTTTTATTTGTTTTGGAAGCAAAAAGAGCCTGTTTTAGTCTCACGTGCAGACATGGTCTATATCACAGAGATGGCAGTAAGATAGCATTGTAGATAATATGCAGTATGTTACATATTAGGTGTTTCAAACGACAGACAATGATGAGGCCCAGCCTAAAAAAAAAAAAAAAAAAAAAAAAAAAAAGGCACATGGGACATAAAACTTCACTCACCCTCTTAGAAGCTTGAAAAGCATGCAGCCTAATGAGAACCAGTCTGCACTGCTGTCGTATGCTGTTCCCTTCTGGAGCACCTCAGGAGCCATGTATCCATGGGTACCGCTGAGAAGCAGAAAAGGACAAAATCTTGGTTACAACCAGAACTATCGTTGAAAGAAATAAATAATAATTTAAAATCAGTTTTCTCAATACGACAACCTAATTTAAAAATAATTAATTTTGAACATAATTTTATTTTGCTTTTTCTTTGGCCACACACACACACACATTTTTGTTTGTGTGTATCTACTGAGAAGATACCTTAAAACATGAACAACAGAAATGCTTAAGAAAAATGAAGCAGCTACAGCGAGACTTAGCAGAATCAGTACAGGGGTCAGCAAGGAGCCTTCTGCCTAAGAGCGAAAGGCAAGAGAGGTGGAAAGATTGTGTATTCTGTCCGCTCCGCTTACAGGAGAGACAGACACCAGGACACAGTCCGGGCTCCTGCTATTACAAGGCCAGATCTCTCCAGCCCTGGGACCTGCAAAACCGAGACCTGCTCCCACCCACCACCCCAGGAACAGGGCGAGCACAGCTGGCTCATGCTCTCATGATGTACTTCATGTGTCTCCTTCCAGCTAACGTGTGCCAGATTTAACAACAGGACACCTCCAGAAGTCATCACTGGTCATCAACAGAAAGTAGTCACCACATACTGCTTTTACCCTTGATATAATTGGAACATACGAACTTTTTCCTGAAGCTTTCCTTTTTGCGTAAATTCTGAGATTAGATCAGGGCAAATGAGGACCTGAGAATAAAATGTGCCAGATAAGATGTGGAATCCACACACAACCCAAGAAATTCAGATCCCAGTTATGACCTCATGCCAACAGGCAGAAAGGAACACAATTTCCCTCCAGTTCTCCAAAGATCCAGAAAGAGAAAGACACAATAAATCCTGTTTTTTAGTTGGGTTTGGAATATTTAATTATCTGTTTAGGACAATAAAAACAATCTGGTACTTTAACTCAGTCAGGTTCTTATCTTCTCTGAACAGTGAATCATCTTGAAATAATGTGTCATCTTCCAGGCATGCCTACACATCAGCTGCTACAACCGGCAGGAAAACAGGAGGGGACTGAAAAACCTTATTAGAGTATCCAGTTTATAAAGCAAGCCTGTGCCACACAAGTGTTACTTTATTCCTCTAGGCAAAGTTAAATTACAAAGACACATAAAGGACTGACTTAGCAATAACTGCATGTGCAGCAAAGCTCCCATACATAATACTTACACACTAGCATGTGGCTTCTTTTTGGAAAAATCACAAGCCAGCCCAAGGTCTGATATCCTCACGTGCCCATGTTCATCCAACAAGATATTTGCAGGCTACATGGACACAGAAAGGTTACTGTTTGGTATTTTCCGGTTGACAAAACTAGAGATTCTCAGAGCACAGTAACTCAAGCATCAATAACATCAATACTCTCTAGTAAATGCCGCCTTTTTTTTTTTTTTTTGTCAATGTAACAGACACTTTCCAGATAAAATCTACATTCTAACAGAGCTCTACCATCTCCACAGATTATGAAATACTGAAGAATAACAGAGAGAAAAAACAGGCAAGGTTTGAAACAGAAAGCACATGAAAGAATAAATCCATTTCAGTCTCAAGCCCCCACTGCTTTTGGTTCTTTCACAGAAGGGTCTGTGTATGCCTCTTACATCCTTTATTTGCAGTCTACACTCTGTATTCCCTGTGCAGACTTTTTTCCCACTTCTGTTGTCCCTTGGCTCACAGACACCCATCTCAGGGCAGTCCTCAGCCGCCCAGTTGTCAGTTAAACACCCCTGACCAACTTTTCCTATTGGTCTCCCATCACAAACACTCCTCCTTCAGGGCGCTCAGAAATACATTTTCCTCTCTAAATTAATAGTGTCATTAAGATGGTGAGATCATTAATACTGCACAGCATTTATTCTGACCCCAAGGAAGCACCTCCCAGGCCCATTCAACTGGATAACAGCACAGATTAGGACTGTTTTGAAAAATTACTAGAAAAATCAGCCAAAGACAAGCAATCTGTATTCTTCTCAAGAAAAGGTTTCAGGTAAGATAATTCATTTAACTTATCAGTAGATCTGGATTATTTGCTGCTATCTAACAACGACCTGTGGGAATGCAGTCACCATGTTAACGATTACCTTTAGGTCTCTGTATACAACAAAGCGATTGTGCATGTGTTCTAAACCCAGGATGATTTCAGTAGCATAAAATCTCATTTCTTTTTCAGAAAACACTCCGTGCTGGGAGAGGTGGTAGTGCAAATCTCCTCCTAAAATTAGATGAATTGAGATGTAATTAAAAGAACAGTAAAATCCTGCCTCACAGGCAGACGGTATGACGTTGTGCGGGACAGCATAGCATTTGTATAGGTTCTTATAACCTGTGCAGCACACAGAGACCCAGACCTACCCTCTGCAAGTACATGTGGTGACAAAATACCGGAGAAAATAAATAAATCTGATCCATCTGAAACTTCATTTAAAAAATACATTTGCTCCATATACATTTGCATTCAATGCCCAATCCAGCAACTGAGTCTTAATGCAAAGGCTAGGATTTCCACAGCAAGTAAAATGTAGCCACAGACATAGGTTTCTGGAGAAATGAATAAATTAGCATATAGAACAGCCCAGGTTGGGATGGAATGTGAAAGGTCATCTGGGCCAAAATATTCAAATATTCACGCTGGGGATGTTTTCACACCTTCCTAGTCAAAGAACAGACAAAACACAATGTCACTCTGTGAGCTAATCCACACCACCAACACATCAAATTGTGAATATTCCTAGAAAACTGTTTCTGATCAAGCTACAGATTTAAAATAATCAACCAGTTACTTGAATTTGACCGACAGCTTCGATTTTAATGCAAATCTTCACTTGTGAAACACCAAAGCCAGTCTCTGTTACTTACAGGATATGAGTTCTATTTCTCAATTAAACTTCCAGCTTTGCAACATGGTACACACAGATGTATCCAGCATCTTTAGATGCTTACTGCAGGGCCACATTTGGAGTTTGAGCGTGAGTCCTGGAAGTGCTGAGCATCATCAGCAAGTAAGGGCACTGCAGTATCTTCTTTCTCTTAACTCTGTCGATTCCCCTCTGTGTGTTCTCACAAGAGCTATGCTAAGCATTCCAGGTATCATTTCATTCCTTTGAGGAATACTTCCCCCATCAATTTTCTTTGCAGAGCTCTTTTATTTTTACTCTGAAAGCTGTGTCCCTGATCTCCTCGTAAATTTCTACCCATGACTATAATTTCCTTAAGCTTCCAGCCTTGTATACCCTTTGACATCTTTATTTAAGTATGTTATAAGGTAACAAACATTTTCCAGTCTGTTCTACAATTCCCTGGTTTAGATCCTGGTTTACCCCTCCTGCTCGCAGGCTGATGCTTCACACCTCAGATTATTTTTCCCTCATTCTCCTTATGATCTCAGCAAGTCCTCCTGCCAATATTTCTGTAATGTTATCATCATCTGCATGAGTCTTGCTTACCATTCATCAGGTCCAGAATGAAACAGAGCTTGTCAGGGGTGTGGAAGGCATAGGTCATACACACTATAAAAGGACAGTCCTAAAAGGAAAGGAGCAAAGAGTTCATCTCAGACAATAAGCAAAGTACTTCTTAGAAAAGCTAAAAATACATGTGATGTTCTTCCCATTATTTTTGCCAACATTCATAATAATTTTCTAAAGCTATTTGTGTACTAACCTACATACTGGGATGTTTCACTTCCAGTTTAGACACCTTAGATTTTGCTATCTCATTTCAATAAAAAAATTAGAAAAGCTATGAGGAGCCAAAGGCTTAAAAAAATGCAGGTAGCATCTCTATCTTCTAAAGACTTGTACCTACAGCAGCTAGAAATATTCTAAAAATATTTACCTGAGTTTACACTAGACTTACATGAAAGATACAGCAAAGCTAAACCTTTAGGCCAGCTCAGAAAAAAAATTAAAGCTGTTCCCCTGACATGTGAAGGAGACACACTATTTCTCACAATTGCATGGTGAACGTTCAGCCATCGGAACGCTGACCAAGAACATGAGTCACGTCACATACAAAAACCCAGAGGAAAGAAAAATTTCATCCCCACCTATACATTAAATGCAGCTATACCAGTAAGATCCTGACCATGCTGCTGCATCGCCCCTGCAGAGAGGTGACAGCCAGGCCTTCTGCCACCCACCGCTGCCCTTCAGCTCCCCAGCAGCATTTGCAACAGATAGTTAAAAGGAACATAAATACACTAGGGAGGAAGTCACAACTCGGATGTGTATGCAATGCATGAGAAGCAAGAACAGCAAGGTCCGCATGATGCAAAATGCAGAAAGAGTGCGCTGGGTGCAGATTTAAGAACGTCGTTGCAGGGCGGCCAGGGCAGGGATGGATTACATTCCCACCTCCTGACACACTTGAACCCTAATGCAGATGTTTAAGACAAGCAGCCATAAAAAATACAGCTGGACAAACACCTCTTTACTGCCACTGATCTCTTCAGTGTGCTGGCACCTCTGTAACACAGCAGAAGGTTGGCAGACCTTTCTCTCTTCGTTAGGCTTATATTGGATGCAAGCGGCTAATTAACAGGGGGTGGCTACTACTCTGTTGACCCCTTCTGCAAAGCCATATGAAACCAGGGCTGCCTGCAAGGAAAACCTAAGTAAAGGCTGTGCTATCAAAACACCCCATAGCACCAAAAGACAACGGTCTGACCCCAAAGCGTGGAGGCCAACAGGAAGATGAACCAAGACAAGCTTAACTGCTGACGAGCAAGGACGGCATGGAGGAAGCACGAATGTGCCCTGGTGTGACTTAAACAATGTGTTAATTATTGCAGTATTGATAGTGAAAGCTCTGGGAATCTCTATCAGGAACTGGTTTCCTTCCCAATTTAGAAGCAGCAAAACACGGCGGCCTTGGGCAGAGCGGGGGCCGTGGGGGCTGCCTCAGGGGGCTGCCTCGCCGGCCTGGCCGGGCGGAAAGGGAGGGGATGGACACCGGCCCCCCCGGGACAGGTCAAGTCCGTTCATACTTCCACAAGGCAAAGCCACGCAAGGTTACAACAGAAAGCTTTATCTACTTGACTGCAACCCCCAGTGATTCCCATGCCCCTGCTGTAGCGTTCAAACCTAACTGTGTTTTATTGCATGCAGTATATATTATATATACTGTGTATATTGTATTTATTGTGCAAATACTAATTCCAAAGGCACCCCCTGCAGAACACAGGCACATGTCTGAAACACCCTGCAGCAACATGCACGAAAAATGCCTGATTGCTAAACAGTCCTGGAAATACAGAGACTGTAGGCAAGGCAGTAAGGCATCTAACAAAAGACACTACATCTCCTTACGAACTCTGTATTGCTCCTAACTACAGACTGTTGTAGTCACCACTTAGCTTCAGAACAAAAGCTTTAGTAGAATTATTAACTTAATTTTCTGAATCAACTAGATAATTCAGAAGTGTCCCCGAGTGGGCTTCCTAAAACTTCAGAGCAATCTAATTACACAGAAAAATTTAGTGTTAGAATTTAAACACCATACACAGAAAAATAAAAGGGTGTTTCTATACCAGAACATAACATGCCCATATTTTTATGGATCTCATTTTTTAAAAGAAAAGAAATCTGCAAATGCAACTGTGAATGCATAATTCATTTTTGTGTAAGCCTTCCTCATTTAATCACTACCTTCTCATCGTTTAACAGAGAGAAGGAATTGTAGTACTGTGATATTTTTCTGATGCAAAAACCACTGCAAAAGACTACTTTCCAGCACAGAAATAAAACAAACCGATAGGTACTTTTTTTAAATGAAACATACAGCAATAAATCAAATTTCCCAAGATAATATTACTTTCCTGCAATCAAACTTCTGGTCTGAAAAAAAAAAGTGACAGTATGACAATGTGTGACTTAAGAATAGTTCGGAAACAGTTCCTTTACATCCAAACAATCCTGGATTAAGTCCAAAAAAAATGCTGAAGACAAATGACTGGTAATAAATTATGTGGAAGGTAAAAAAAATAATCATAATAACTATACAAAATTGTAGGAATGTAGTTTTAAAGATGTTAGCACACTAACAATTACTTTAGGAGGAAACCTTTGACTGTGACTCCTTCCCATAACCCGAGCACCCGGCTTTAGAGCAGACCCTAGAAATGACACCAAAGAGATAAAAAACTGTTCAGGCTGTAGAGCAGCTGTGCAGCACTTCTAACTAAAGGGTCGCTCTGATGGGTCTCGCTCGGAGAGATGTACAAGTCAAGGCTTAAAACACCAAGCTACTATCTGCCATTCCCAGATATTCCTTCAAGTGACTATCAAGATTTGGGAAAAGATTCCATTTTTGAGTGAAATCGAGACTCCTACAAATCTCGGTACACGTGAAAACAAAATACCTGTTCCTCTCAAAAGAACCCAACTTGATTTATTATCTCGGATGTTTTATTGTTCACTTTTGCTGTACCTCCTATTTATCATCCCTTGGAGGGAACCTTGCATCCAGTCATTAGTCAAATTATCTCAAAAAGAGCTGAGTAAGACAGCTTAACTGCCTCTTTTTTTTTTTCTAGAACAAGAGAACTGGAAGACACAGTGGAGCGGAGGCACAGCCCTGCAAGGCTCCTGGTCCTGCAGCAGCCTGCTGGAACGACTACCTCCTGACTGCCAGGAAAAGATTTATTAAATAACCACTTCCTACCACAAACAGCACCTTTTGGCAGTTTGGTTTTATACAGCCTGCCAGCAGCGATGGTCTCAGCGATTTCAGTGTTCCAGTTTTTGAACAAAAGTTAGGCAAATGTTGGCTATTACAGAAAATATTTTTTTCTTCTTTTAACAGAAAGTAGAATATTTTCCCAACAGTGCTGCCTTCTAAGAACTGCAAAATGCATTTCCAGCCTCCAGACTGAACATCTTTATGGGAGAGGAAGACAATGCCTGTATCTTGCAGGAGAGGAAACACAAACTTCAGCCACAGTTGGTTACACCAACAGCCAGCGACAAAGTCAATATACCCATGGCAAATCCAAGCAATGCTGAGCCCACGTTTTCTATTAATTAGGCCAACCCAAGCAGTTCCCTCTGCTCTGTAGAGGTGTCTGTCATACTTCTGAGCTGTAACATTACCATGAAAAGTTATTCTCACAACACAGCCATGACGTACTCAAATTTGGGAGCTCTCTATTCAAAAAGCAGTTGTGAATGCCAAAATTTTAGGTGGATTAACAAAAATGATTACACAAACGTATGTGTAATCTGCACAGCTGTTACTATGCATTTTGCAGAGACATCTGGATTCCCTGTTAAATGACTAATTGTGCTATGATGAACTTCCCAGTTCCATTTTGTTGCGGGCAGCACATCAATCCTGTTCATTCAAACCTAAGAGCTTATATTCAGGAATGAAATGAATTATCTTACTCTACCACTTTCAAACTATTTAATTCTGCATATTCAGAATGCTTCAGCATCTCTTGCACTGGCAGGTGTACCTAACCTGAATGGGTCACATTTTCTACAAAATCTCTCTTTTCAAACTCTTCCTCAAATTTCTGAGAATCTAAAAGAAGTTACACTCTAATGAGCTCATAATCCTTCACAAAAAACACCAAACGGTCTCCTTGCTTTTTTGTTGCTAAATGACTAGCTATGAGCTGTCATATAAGAAAGCTGGCTCCACCATTAGCATCCTTGTGAATAATTCTGTTTTCGAATTGCTAGACATGAAAATTCACATTCAGTACTGGAGCAACAGTATCACAAATTAAAGTTATTAGGAGAATTATTATTAATTATCGTTATGGCGAGATGGCCGTCAGTCTCTTCTCCCAGATAACAGGTGAGAGAAGAAGAGGAAACGGCCTCAAGGTGCACCAAGGGAGGTTTAGATGGGATATTAGGGAAAAAAAAAAAAAATCACTGAAAGGACAGTCAGGCATTGCAACAGGCTGCCAGGGATGAGGTGGAGTTACCATCCCTGAAGGTGTTTAAAAGATGTGTAAATGAGGCACTTCGGGACATGGTTTAGTGGTGGGCTTGGCAGTGCTGGGTTAACGGTTGGACTCAATGATCTTCAAGGTCTTTTCCAACCAGAACGATTCTATGAGTCTATATAGTTCTTGTTTCTGAGAATAAAGCACAGCCTATGCTCTCTCCCATTTTGCAAGCCAAAGCAGTAATCCTCCTGCACCACAGACAGTACGCTACTTGCACACCAGTTGTGCAAGCCTATAACAAAATCACATGCCAATTCCTTCCCATGCTTTAACTGCACTGGGAAAAGGGGATGTGCAAACCAAGTATTTAATTCCTACATCACAGCAGTCACGAGGAAATTTAACCTTTTTACCAACATCACATGTAACCATGGTGATACAAGCCGATTGTCAAGTTTTGTTGAATGAGGGCAGCATACGCGGTAGGCTCTGGCACTTCAAAGCCTGCTCTGAAGCTGTCCGAGTGCAACTCACTGCGGCTGCTGCCCAACTCCTCTGCTGCTGGTAACATGACGTGGTCTGGTGAAACCAGTGCCCGTCGGGTTGCTTTTTATGCGCATTAGTGATACTCCTAATTTAAATAGACTTGTATGCTAAAGGGGCAGACTTACTTGGTACACCTTGACAGGTACTCAGCTAAAGCATATGAAAAAAAAAGGAAAAATTGGATAAGCTAATATCAAAGTCACAGGAAAGGGAGGGCGAACAGGTAACTGAAGTTCTTCTCTGAACTAGCACTCTATATACTACAAAAGTAGTACATAACTATAGCAGAAAAGGGAATTATTTTACAAGACAGCCTAATGTTTTGGGTAAGTTTCAGATAAAAATACTAGAAAAAAGAATATATACAAAATCACAAACGGAGGGGGAGAGAATCAATTACCTAAGAAATGGGAACCTCCTCAAGCCTCTTTAGCTGAGACACTCACTTGTGTAAGCGCCCAAACTGAAAAACAAGCTTGTTTTTCAATTTTTCTTTCAGACACATTGCTAGAACCAGGGGGAAGGTTCCAGGGGGGGTTAATTTTGCGTGTCACACAGCCGAATAGATAGAATATGTATTATATGTAACAGCCTTTATATTATATGCAAAGAAAAAAAAAAAGGAAAAGAATAACAAATCAATGATACTTACCCCTGTGCTGACAAGAGACAGCATAATTCTTTCATTTAAGGCTAATGTTTCTCCTTGCTTCATCTTGATTCTCTTCTTATCTAAACATTTCATTGCATACCTGAAAATATTAACCATGCAGAAAAAGCATCAGAAAAAATTTCCCCCTATGCTCAGTATTATTCAGTAGCAGTTATGCCATGCATATTTACAGTACAAGCTCTTTAAAGACTTAAACCCGGTACTAAAACCATCATTACATGACTAAACAAGGAAACCTCAAAAATCTCCTCAAGTTAAAACATTTTCAACAGAAGCCTCCTAACAGAGAAATGTGCTTTAACAAGTAATTCTGCATTTGAGCAACCACGGTCATACAGTTATTATGTACCATACATTCAGTTCTTAATACCTACAAGCAAGGATTTGCCATATGAATTAAGTAACAGACTCTATTACAGTTCCATTTAATTCTAACAGTTTCAGCTCTGCCAGGAAAGCAATATCTTGAACACATGCTGAGTTTTATGGGTATTTTTTTAAGTTTTCTTTCTACTCAAAAAAGGTCAGATATACACAGGAAAGCTTTTTTAATTTTCTACCGTCTGTATTACATAAACTAATAAAATTTTGCTCAAAAAAGAATGTTACCCCTAACAACCATCAAACGAGAGCAAGATATAATATAGTCTGGATATTTTTTCAAGATGTTAGGTGAGCCCACTATTAGACAACAGCAAGAAGGACACGTGTGCTCCTGCACAGAAGATTTCTAGACATGGGCAACCACAGATTTTTAGGCCACCGGTTTTAAAATACGCTCAGGAAAACACCACGTTACAGCCCTGCATCAATGCTAATCAACTGCCTACACTGTGACAGCTCTGTACAGAAACAGGGCCTCCTGTCACCTTCGCCTTGCACTCCCTAAAAAAGCCACGTCATTCCTTGACATGCAAGTGTTGTGAGTGGGGGAAGAGTGAGCGTGAACATACTGGAATTTTAAGCTTCCAAAACAAGGAATATATTCACAGCACGTGCCCTTGCTGAGGACTCTATAAACGACGACTATAAATAACATTTTACATGCTACCCTTTATTTATGCTTTGACACCGCTGATCAAAGCAATGACTGGGGCCATTTAAGGCTTGTCCAAGTCAAGTATCTCGATATCTACGTGCTCAAAAAGCACAGCTACCCCTCCCCCTTCGGACTGCTTTCTGCATGGTACTTCTGGCCCCTGTCAAATGTCCTTGAAGGAGGTGATGTGAAAGAAGCCTCAGGTGTGTCTTTGTGGGTTAGTGAAACACCGATGGCATTTACCTTCGAGGGGTGGCTTCCCAAGCTCCTTGCAGGCAGTAAGTGCAGCAGAGGCAGCCATCTAGAGTGGACGGGATCTGGATTAGGGATGGGTAAACAGGTTTGGATTAAGAAAGAACTAAACCAAACCTCTACCCAGAAACTGAACCGAATCTAAAGGTTTGCTTCAAATTTGAAAAAGGTTGGTTTTCCCACATTTCGCTTCCCTTTACTCTATTTAAAAATACTCTGATAAAAACTGTCCTTTGCTTCACTTGCTAGTCCCAAGGTTTATCCACCTCCTGCCAGAGTAAAACTCAGACATCAAAACGACTTGGGATCTGAGAGCTACCGCTTCAGGGTGGACAACTACTTAGTGTGGCTCAAGGTAAATAAAATGTTTATTTTTGTACATGGACAAAAAAGTATCAAAGCAAGAATAAAGACAGCATTGTTAGTGATAGTATTAATATAAATACTTGAAGTCACTGCAAAAACACTGAGCATGATTGCAACATTAAGATGTCTTCCACTTGTTAATAGCTCAGAAGTTTATTATTATCAAGGATGCCAAGCACACACGACTGCCAGTGAAGCCAGCTGTAACTGCAGAGACTTGGCACTTCAAACACGCCATGCTTACTTAGAAGAGAATTGTTTAAGGATGGTCCCTGGACTAAAACTGTTAGGAAAAAAGCAAGATGAAAGGGGTTGGGTGGGATGTAAATAAATAAACACACAGATAAATATTGAGAACAATTTGTTGAATCAATGCCTAGGTGTTCAAAACAGAACACAATGTGCCTAGAAATTGAAATCTGATCAGAAGAAGTGTGTGAATAGTAAGTCCAGAAAAAGAAAAGAAAAAACCCACAGAGGGATGATCTTGGAGTTCCCACTGAGAGCTCTGTTAAACAGAAGTTCAACACTGGAACTATAATCTTCCAAACATAAGCAAGGGTCACTGCTTTTGCCAGTGAAACGTGCTCAGCAGGGCAGAAACGTATGCAATTACACAAATCTGGAACACCACATTCAGAATCTGCCCAGGCACAACCCTACAGCTTGAACAACACTGAGGTCATGTTCCTGTGTCATCCTCCGACCCTTCATCAGCACCAGCTACGTGATGCGCTTTGTGGCGAGAAGAACAACCTTCACCAGATGAGAGGCAACACCTCGCACAATCACCACGGTTTCCACAAGAACATCGTTCTGCACTGTCAGGCTCTGATCCAGGAAATCATTTAAGCACATACTTAATTTTAAACACATGTGCAGTTTCCATTAATTTTGACAAGACCATTTAAATGAAGGATGTGCTTAAGAGCTCTGCTAGACTGAAGCTCCACTGCATGGCACGTAACACGATCAAATATCAAACTAAACTTAATGATGATCCAGAAATCAGAACCTCTTGGGATAAAATTTAATTCAAAGAACTACACAGTTATGCGACACTGCTTTCCAGTGATTTTGTAAGAAATTATTGGAAGGATTTCCTTACTAGTTCAGAGTTTACAACTACCTCTAAAATAAACTGTGTGTATATATACTCACATTTTTCCAGTGTCTGCTTTTCTGCAACCATACACTTCACCAAATCCCCCTCTTCCTATTATTCTATGTACACTAAAATCATTCATGGTCAGCTGTAAACGCAAAACAAAACAAAACCAGACTTCATTTTTCAGCATTCAAAAACTCACTGTAAAAAAAATTTAAGTAATCTATTAATGTGTTAAGATACTTAACTACTGTAATTTATATAGCACTTGTTGTTTTGGAAAAAGGAGCCCCTTAGTGTTTATATTTCAGCGAACGTGCAAGGACTACAGTCCGAAGTATAAAGAGGACGGATGGGACTGCCGCTGGCAAAGCCCGTCAGTCCCAGTGAGGTTACAGAGCGCTGTCACCGAGTGCTGCAGGGGGACAGAAGCAGAGGCCGGGGTAAGGGGTGCCGGGGATGGCAGAACTGTAGGGGGGAAAAGGAGACAGAGGGCGTTGGGGGCTGTTAAAGAGCAGCAATACTGGCAGTTCAGGTTTTTTCAGCTATTATAAAAATCAAAAGCTCTTAACCCCAGACGGGCAGAAGGGACGTCCAGAAAGGAATCGTTAGGACTGTACATCTAAGAATAGAAGAGCAGAGAGGTAACGTTCACCGTACTCCTTAATAAGACCTTTTCAAAAGCCAACATATTTCTTTCCTGTATCAGCCTTTGACAAGATAAACACACTCGCAAGTACTTACATGAATATTTAGTTCTACGTTTTTCCATTGGCAAAATCTAGTAAACTTGTCACTGTGGAAAAAGAAGTTTAAAAGTTGTCTGAGACTACTGTGTAAAGTATTATAGTAAATGTCAAGACTCTTGATATTTAAAATAAAGTTTGTGCTAGGGCGTGTTGCAATACTTAGTAAATGATAGCCTTCCTTTCAAACAACTGTAATCTTACCCCCACCAAGAAAAACAATTTCTAGACAGTGCACACTTAATATTTTACACCCTTACAAGAGAAGGATATCAGATAACTTCATTTCTGTAATGGTAAGTGCTCAGTATGTTCTTGCAGCTCTCTTTCAGATGGTTTTTAATCTTTAAAAACAACTAAGTTTGGAACTAGCAAGCATTTAAATTACATAAAGAGAAAGATAATTATAAGAAAACAGAGGCATCTTGATTTACGTTAATGAACCTCCGTATACTCCAAGGAATGCTTTAAACTCATTTTATCTTCAAATAGGAAAAACATCAATAATACCACAAGCTGTTGCCAAAAACAATGGTTTGCCATTTCTACATGAATAATTAAGTATTTGATTTTCAGAGCAAGAAATACCAGTTCTATGGAGGCATTTTCACATTTCAGCTTGGTTGCAGACCACCACCAAACCATTTCACACAGCGTATTTGGCTGCTGCTGGAGGAGAGCCATGCTTTACAGCCCCTGCACGCAAGAGCAGCTCCCTTAAGGCTAAGGGGGCTGCTCAGCTGAACCAGGTCTATGCCTAGTCTTTACTAGACCATTCCTGCTGAATTGCAAGGTGTCCAGACACTACCCAGAACGACTGGGTCTCTCAGTCACACGCACGAGAGAGTTATTCATGGGAATATCCCCTAAGATGAGGATAACAATATCCTCATGAGGATACTCCCATATGAGGATATCCCCATAAGATGAGGGTAAGAATCAGATTCTCTTACTCTCCTAAGAGGATATCCCATGAGAATATCCCCCAAGAACACAGCTCTGCATTTTTAAACCTTTGAGCTCAAACTGCAATCTTTTATTACTGCTACATGGAGTGACAGCAAAATCTATCATCTTTACAATTTCTCCAGTCATACACCCTGACATTAATCATGATATACATCAAAGCTAGTCATTTGCAGGAGCTTGCTGATAATACATTATTAATTAAACTAAGTTGATCAAACATTTTTAGCCTTATTTTACAGCAACACAAGGGACCTGGCTCCCTGCTACATTAAGAAGAAAGTTCAGATAATATGTCACGTTCATACCTTTCCATAAATTTTTGAAATATTTTTCCTCGGAGACTATCACAAATTTCTTCTATATATGGCTAAAAAGGGTTAAGAAACACGATTAGTATTTAAATGTACAATAAATCGGTATGCAATACGACCCATGACATACAACTCATGTTGGCCCTATACAAATACAGCATTTACTGTGTTTTCTTTGAAAAAGGCTCAATAAAGCATTTAAGCTTCATTCAGCTTTTGGAACCTGAGCAGGTGGCCTGAAGTCAAACATAAAATACTTTCAGGAGCTAGAAAACATTAAATGTTTGCCGGGGGGGTGGGGTGGGGGGTGGGGTGCTGTACAAAACCTGTATAAAGCACCTGCCCATGGACAGGAAGTCTGGCAAAACAACCTCAGTACGGTCCTTTTTTCAAATATATTTAAACAGAATAAATGGTCGCTCCTGTGGATTCTGCACTTCCCAGAGTTGTGCTCTGGCTTCATCTTCTTGGTGCTTCTCTCCTCTCTGTCCTTACTAAAGAACCAGCACCTTCAATTCCCAAGTGACTTTTTCTAGAGAAACACTTTCTCATGATGTGTGATGGCATGCAAGCAATCTCCAATCCCAACCCAATTAGCGGTGAGATATAACTCAAGCAATGTAGCTATCACTTTGTCAGTTCACTTAATTGCAACATTAAAAACTGTTCATTGAGCAGTGAGAAAAATCAGGCAGAGGCAATCTGCACATTTTTGCAATATATAAAAATATGTAAGATTTACATCAAAGAAATTTAAGCTCACAAGCACTGCCACGACTGATGATGTTCATTATGTGCCAAACCACACTGCTTTAAGGCACCTAGCTGTAAAAGTTAGCATATATCTAAATTCCTTGTCTTGTATCTATGTATATTAGAGCTGTAACAATACAAGAAATATTCCACTTCTCATTTATTTTCTAAAGTAAAGAGCAACAGAAACGATGTATAATTTCACAAACGACCCAGAATACCATTTATTTTTATATTCAAATGGAGAATATGCTAAACCCGTACTTTCTTTTGGCAATCCAGAATTTCAGAAACTTTTTAGAAAGCATCACAATTTTAATGGTGCAGATACTCCTGTGTGGATAGCTAACTTTGGATTTTGTCTTGTGGAGAGAGAGAAAAACATGTGAGATCATAGACATGCTTAATTCCACATCAACAACTATATAAACAACAAATTAAAGTAAAAGGAAAAATATTTTCAAAAGACTTCACATTACTGAAACGTTAAGGCAATTTCTCCACTATGCAGTTCGGTTTATCCTGACAGGATGTATATCTTCCTGATGTAAAGTGATTTCCTATAAATCATTTAATGGCTTAAAATTACATAAATCTAAAAACTATTCTGTTCATATACCAAGGTATAGTTTGTTTTCATAAATGTGCTTAAAAATATTGTAGGTAAGAATAGTAATTTGCATTTTTTATTTGACTTAGAAAAACACTCTAGTATCACCATTACACCAAAGGGTATGTACCAGTACCACTTATTCTGTCTCCTGAAATAATGAGTACAAAGTCACTTACTGTCAAATAAATGAAGAAAACTTGAACATTCAGACTGTCTTAACCTCACCTGAAAAAGGCTGGCTGGCACTTGTTTCTTGGCTAAATGCGTTTGTACATGATCTACAGCTTGTTTTGAGAAAGGCTTTGGGGAAAAAAAAAAAAAAGTATTTCAAACGGTTACAAATGTAAGAAGTTTCATTTAAGATGTGCAGTACTGTTTTCTTTTAACCACAGGAAAAGCACGTGTACCTCAGAATGAACGCGATATAGCTTCCCCTTAAGTATATTACTGTGAAACATGCAAAGACAGATGCAGACATGGATGTTTAACCACTACAGAGCCAATAATGCAGGCTTAACAAAAAAGTGCTTAAACCCTTCATCCAAAGAACCATACCACTAGGGTAAAACACATGGCAAGTTCTTCTTTAAAATAAGAGCAAATGAAACTGTTAATACAGATCAACGGGCCAAAACTTCAGCTGGAGGAAAGGTCTGCTTTCATTGACTTTATTAAAGGTGCATCCATCACAATGCAGCCTTTAACTCACCATACCGAAGCTATGAAGTGTACTGCCCCTAGTATAGTATGAAAGACTGCTTTTTGACCAAACAAATAATAAAAACCCCCAAAACCCAACTATCTTTGTGCGACCAGTTTTAAACAAAATCTCAACCTTTACACTGAGCTTTCAGAGACACCAAAGTTCAACATCCAAACTGTCCTGCAGAGCACCAGCAGCTCAAATCTCTGAGGTTTTTGGGGGCAGGGTAGTTGCTGGGTTGGGGGGCAGGGGGGGGTTGGTTAATGTATGTGTATGTGTGCAAGTATATATGCACACAAACTGCACTCACTGCATCATATTTTAAAATAAGAGATTTAGTTTGAAGAAATATAAAACAGATCAATCTCCAAATACTTCCTTTGCGTATTACCAAGTTTAATAAAAACCGGCACACACCGCCAATATTTACACCTCGTTACTGAAAATAAAACCCAAGGAAGGAAAGCACTCAGCCAAACCCAGCCCCACAGACTTCGAACAGAATTCCAGGGCACTGCAAGTATGTGAGCAACACTTCCTTCAGCAATAGTCTTAATTGTTCTCTTAATGAAATAGCAGTTACATTGAATTACCACTGCTTGACAGCTACTCAAGTAAGGCCAAGAGCAGTGTGAAACTGGGATGATACTGGGATGATACACACATGCGAACAGGAGAGGAGCTCCTTCATTATGTACGTGTCATAAATCTGCCGACTTCGGGTCAGACGCTCATCCTCAGAATCCAGTTTCTCATATTCTTTTATCTGCAATACAAGACAGAACGATCCATTAGATGAACACATTTCTAACCATTTTGCATTACTTGTTTGGTAAAAACATGACTTTGGCTGAAGTTTTATTTTACTTTATTATTTTCTTAATTAACACTTAAAGAAAAACCACCTGCAATACCACAGTTACAGTGGACCTTAGATTTCCCTTCTATCTTCAAATTTTTATGCAAGGCAACCGATTTGCTTAAAATTGCTACAAAGCTTTATTTTCTAAAAATTGAAAAGGACTGAGCTAAAGCAGCATGTTTTCCTCCATCTAACTTTTGCCAGAGTACAAGCCTGTGCAGGGGAAGCCAGAAGTTAACTGCACGAGAAGACTGGACCGTACAAGGAAAGTGAGATGAGCAAACGTGCCCGGCAACCTTTCTGAAGGTTTTCTTCCCCTCTGCTCAGCTCACAGATGCAGAGCACTGACCTTGCTCCTCTAACACTCAAGAGTGCTGACCCCTTTCTCAGATTATTTCATGCAATGCTCTGGCTATCCTCAGCACACCAAAACGCGCCCTTTTTCCAAGCTCCCAGGGCTAGCAGAAGAGTTGCAATGTTATCCAGGCAGCGCAAGCATCACCTGGTGAGAGCTCTCCGCTGCCAGCACAGTGCTCAAGCATCCTGCTCCAGGGTAACGACAGCACAGTAAGTACAGATGTCCAAGCAAAAATATAAAGCACATTTCAAAATGTTCACGCAGTTCAGCTACATGTTGAATTTGAAACCTCAAAGTGGCCAGAAAGACAGTTTCACAAAATCTATCAAATTTCTTTAGGTGTGATACAGGAGGTCAGCGTGTTCTGGGTGAAGCAACAGCAATCCCATATGGTTTGTTTACAGAACAAAACCCGATAACCAGTTCCAGAAAAAGCCCTCACCAAGTCCAAGGGTCCTTTGGAGTGTGTTTAGGGAAAGAGTTCTTCCAGAACTGACAGAATGTACAAAACCGTCCAAGATCTTTAGGGAGAATGCTCAGCTCTGACATACTAGACCTTCCCAGCACCAGCCTGTGAGGTCCCAGGATCCAAATAAATCTCAGTGTGCAGACATGCTCTGGACCCCTACACTGACTCAAGAAAACCAAAGCAGAGTCAGACCCAGCTGGATTTCATTCAGTGCTTGTTTGAGAAGGAACGGGCCACGTCAGAGCTGTCTGTACTTTCAGCCTACAGAATAAAGCCTGCACAAACGATGTACCAGAGCATCTCCTTCTGAAACGGGGAGAACATGCTGGCTGGGCTTCCAGGGACACAAAGCAGGGCTCCGCTGTTCTGCCAGCCACGCTTCAATAGCAAGAGCGGCACTGGGGTTAACAGAAAGCGCGTCACTGAGGACTTCTAAAAGTAAAGATTTTTTCAAAAAATGTGGTCTGCCTCTATTTCACAATATACTTCTTTTTCTTCTTCATTCAGAGGCTGCTCCTTTTGCATGACGAGCTGTACTTCACAGCTCTTGAACAGGTCTCCAGGTGACAAATTCAATCTGTCTTCGAAGGTGAAACACCATAATTAAACTCTGTATTCTAGCTGTAGTCCTCTTGTTTGCTGACTGTGATAAGGCACCAGTTCCACCACGATTCACCATCTGTGACTTCTTCCCCCTTGGTACCAATTTATAATTAAAATCATTCAAAACAACTTTGCAAATAAATATTTTTTAATTAATGCAATGCCACAATATAACTGGAAGTACAGGAGAAAGCCTGATGCACATCACACTGTCCAACTTGAACACAACCTCCTGCCCTTCAATATTTGGGTTTTTTAAACCACCTCACTCCGCACCCAAAGTAGAGGGGTCTTTACAGTGAGCTTTTTAACCAAAGTCCCTTTGTTTTGTAAATGTTTGAAGGAAAGGACAGCAGGAGACAGAAGTCCCTATCAGCGATACATTCCTGGGCAGGCAACTCGCTGTCTGACGCCTCTCATCACACAGATGACACACCTCTACTATGATCACATTTAACACACATGCCTGACATATTCACAAGCTAATTTTACATGTTTATTAAATAGAACATTACTGTACCATGCCAAAAAAAGATACAGCAATATGCAGAGCTAAGAGCATCACCATTTATAAATGTAACCTGTCTCTGCTAGCAGCAGTTTCCACAGTATTGTTCCTGACCCAGAGATAACAGACTGTCACCATGTATTTCAATGCTTCCACAGCAGACTTCAGTTCACCTCCAGAAAAGTGTCTGACAAAGTATCTTTTCAAAAATTGAAATCAGAATGCATTAGTTTTCAAGCACCAAGAAGTTTTTTCTTTTTTTTTTTTTTTTCCTTGAAACTTATCTGGATGAATCACTCATCCAGTTAAATGCTTGATCGTGACTTAAGCTGCAGTAACATGAAATCCCTGGAGTACACAGCCCTTCTACATCACACGATTTTTAATGTAGCAATGTACTCAAATTATTCTATATGTAATAAATGAAGTAAATTAAATATATATAAAAAAGAAAAGCTGCTGAATCCGGTATGCCACAGAAGAAAACACAATGAACTTCTCTTTAAATATCTTTAATGGGATTTTTTTGAAAAGTACATGACAAAGCATTTAAATTCTTTTTAGGTTACACTTTGCTAATAACCTAAAAATACAATTCCAAATTGTTTCAGAGATAAAGAGGTGGCTAAAAATATCTTGCTAAACAATCTGTTACAACATGCCTTTTTGATTACTTATGACAGTGATATCTTCAGCAGATAAAAAGATGGAAATGACAGAAAAGGATGATTCTTTATTGACAGCGAGTATCTAATTTGAGTGGGGGAACCGTAAATGGCAAAGGGTTTATCTCCAAACTGATAACCAGCTTAGCCTATCTGGTGCCATTAGCCTACTAGCAAGAAAAATTTTAAATCATCAGCTTAAGCGTAATCCAGACAAAAGGTTATCCCAGGCAGCATTTCTAATTAATACTGAGCAATACAGGCTGCCTTTTAATAGCAAGTGTGCATGTTTTAACTGAAACCAGCACCTATGATAGGATTAACTACAGTTTTATATTTAGAGTGTCACAAATATAACAAGGAATGAATGGAGCGATTAGACTCATCAAGTTTCCTGAGCGGTCCCTGCAGAAGCGCTGACGGGGCGCTCTCAGCCATGGAGAGCTGTGGAAGAGCACGACGCGCTCCTCCCGTGCTCCTCTGAATTATTTATCCTGGATGCATGCCTGCCTGGGGCACGATGTCTGTTTCTCCATCGATTATTCTGTGACAGCGGAGTACAACTGACCTTATCGATCTAAAGCCACCTCTCGTTTCACTCTTTGGATCCCCTTACCCATCTGCAGCACTCGACAGGGCTTTTCTGCAACCCTGCCACAGCGACTCCCAAGAAATCTCAGAAGCTAGCACCAGCCTCAGCTGTCCTTCCATCCCTCCTGCAACATCACGGACAGCTGTACTCTGTTGTCTTTTCTACACGCAAAAGGATGTGAGAGAAAGGCATGAAGCACTGGAGAGCGCGATCCGAAGAGCAGTAACGTCAGTCAGTCGCACCTCCTCTCCTACAAGCCCAGGCGCTCAGCTACAGACAACAGAGCACCGTCCCCTGTCCGGGGGATGCTGCAGAGACAGAGGTGCCTGTGACTGTCAGCACAGCATTTTGGGTGTCTCATTGAGGCAGAGAGAGCACAGGGAAAGCCTCAGGGAGCAAAGCAAGGGATGCAGAGGACCAGATATGCTGCATCCACTGGTGAATGAGACACGGAGCTGAGCCAGAGGCTGGCCATGATTCCCACAGCACCAGCTGCCAGCCACGCCAGGGATAAACAAACGGCATCAGGGAACCATGCCTGATCGCCTGCTTTTGCTCTTTGGGACGGTATAAGATAAATCTGCTTTAATTTTAGGCTTTCTGCCTTTAAGGAATATCTCCACTATGTACAATAGATACAACTCCGTGCCCCATGTCAGCTGTAATAATAAAAAAGCACTGGGTTTGCTTTCAGGTCTTTTTGAAAGAAGGAATCCACTGTCGTAATTCCACTGAGAGCTGGCAAATGTTACTTGCTTTAACTTCATCTCTGTTTTGTGGCAGAACTAAGATTTATCATCATTTTCACAGAATCAAAAGCTTATCCCATCTCAAGGGATCAGATATATTTAACAAGTAGAGACTGAGATGAACCTAATTTAAACTCATTTTTTACGAGTATTTCAAATGAACTGTAGCCAGAGTGTACCTTATGATAGAAAACATCAATAAACCTAAAGATATTTTTACCTCTATCAGTAGTCTTTCCCTTTCCATCATTCTCTCAGTATTTTCCAAGTCATCTTCTGACACGTGAATGTGGTGAATGAACATTTGATTAAGTGGTTGCTCAGGTAACTTTCTTCCATTGTTCTGTTTTCAACATATTATTCCTTAAAACTAAACATACTTAACTCTTGAAGGATGAGAACTGCAACAGTAGCTTTTAAAATGCTTTGTTAGCTTATATTTAATAACAAGAAAGTTTCAGTACATGCTAATAAAAGCACTGTTAGAAGTTGAGCAAAGTAGATTTTTTCCTGCAAATATTCTAATTTATAAGGGCAAAAAAATCACTTTGCTACTCCCATAAAATACTCTGTAAGAATACTGTACCAAATTACCAATTTGATTAAATAGTTACACTGCTATTTTTAAAAGTATCTTGGAAGTTTTTTAGAATGTTAGTTTTGTCCCTTTGTGACGCAATCATTACTATATAAAATATTGTCTCATGAATCAACCATTCCACTGCAATGTCGCAATGACTCAGAACAACATGTGTGCGTCTCCTTCCCTCGCAGGATCCCCTGCCCGAGGACTAGAGGGACAGCCTTCCCCAGCCTCGCTGCCCTGCACAGTCCCAAAACTCCAACAACGGCTGCTTACCTCTTCATAAAACTTCAGTTGAGGGACAGCTTCATCAATCTCATTCATGCAATAGTCTTTAAAAAGCAAAAATCCTGGAAAGAAAAAGTAAAAAAAACAAAGAATTTCAGAAAAATAGGTATCATTATTACAGTAACTTGTAAAAAGGGATACAAAACCACCCAGGTAACATCATGAATCATATATACCGGTGTTAGTACTCCTAACTGACAAGGCTTGGCAATACTGATTACCAAGCTGGCTCTACAACACTCTGAGCAGAAAGCGATCACAAACCTCACTCACCTCCCAAAGTCATATTAAGCATATTCCAATTTCTACCTGCTGAGAAATTTATGAGATGTTTACATAATGCACCAAAATATCCCATTCCTCTTCACAGATCAGATTTGGGTGACATTTTTATTTTTGAGAGTAAAATCTAGACACTATTCTCAGTTTGTTTTGGTTTGGGTTTTTTTGTGGTTTTTTTTTTTAAATAGATTCACCTACATTCTGTTGATAAAAAGCAATCTCTCCTGCATACTGATTTTAGAATCACTGGGTAATGTTACCTCTAATAGGTTTTATAGCACAATAAATTACATCAGGGTCTTTATAGTTCCTTTGCAAGTCATTTAAGGCATGACCTCTGCAGCCTGCTGATGAGTGTTTTCCATTATAAGATTTTAATGCACCGTTACAAGCTTCAGCTCATGGAAGTACTGTCTTTACATGTGCCTGAGCTGGGACCTGCTACCCTTTTATTTTACGTGGAAACCTCTTGTCACGGCTAATCTTTTGAGCTATCTGCAAGCCCCTCCAAGCTGTACCTGAACATGCTCTCAGTTCACTGCAGCAGGCAATACCTTTCCTTGTTTAGGGTGACTGCACAGTTCCTGAAATCACACCCAACTTCTGGAGGCAAGCCCACAAAAACGTAAATTCAAATCACAAAGCGAACAAGAGAAGGCAGAGCAGCTAACCCAAGGGCTGGCACGGGCTGGGGACTGCTCCATCCCGCTCTCTTCTGCTCAACTCCTCTCCCAACAGGGCAGCACATCAAAATATAAGATGCCCCTTTTCAACTTAAAATATATATGTACAAAAGACCTACTTTTTTTTTTTTTTAATTAAAATGTCATTGTAATTTGAAGTTACAGCAAAACTGTATTAACAACAACAACAAAAAAGCAGCACATCACTGAAGGTTCAACTAAGAAATAATACAGCCACCACCTACAACATCTCACGCTTTCCAGAGTATACTATCTTTAAAAAAAAAAAAAAAAAAAAAAAAAAACCACTTCACGTGCTACATAGTAATTTCATCGTAGTATGTACAGGAGAGCATTTAACTGCCAGTTAAGAACATCATGTCCTTTCAACTCCTTATCATCTAATTTTATCAAAGACCTAAGTAAGAAAAAAACCCACCAACTCCTCAGAAGCAAAACCATTAGTCACAGTAGACAAAGCAATGCTGATGAGGCAAACAGAAGCTTTACTTTATAATGAAAACATTTCTTCCCGGTAGCCCCTTTAGCTCGATCTGGATCCCAAGTTAAATTTCCTATTAGAAGAGCTTGCTTTCCTGGGGTCCCCTGGATTTATGTTGTCAGAACCCAGAACCAGAACACCAGAAAAGGCATTATGATCAGATAACTCCTATACTTTGCTTGACTCATTTAGTTGATGAGGATATTTTGATATCTGGGTTTTGTTCTCTAAAAAAGGACAGAAATCTTATTAAGAGATTCTCTTATGAGATTCTCCAAACTTTCTAATGATTTTCAACAAAAAGAATCATTCTTGAAATATTTTATAAACAAATGTGCTTTTTTGAAAGCAAACCACCCAACACCAAATTTTCTGTTCCTTAAAAGCAATTTGCAATTAGAGTGCTTTTTTTTTTTTCTTTCTCTCTCCTTTTTTTTTTTCTCTCTTTCTTTTTAAAAGGCTGGTCTTAGTTCCCTTTTTACTGGAAATGTTCTTAATAAGTTGCCTTCCTTTACTGCAGGGGAGACAGGAGCAACACACCAGAGCAGACCCGGTGATGCCCATGCCTCACATGGTGGCTGGAGCTCCCAGCCAGCCACCAAACCAAGTCAGCCGTCACAGCAGGGCCACAAGGGCTCCCCCCCAGGCAGGCACCCCAAGCAAGTCACAAACTGTCCCCATGGCTGCCAAAACCCAGGCAAACCCACCCAAAATCACTCATTGCTAGAGACAAATGGGGAGAGCACCCCTCTCCGCGCACTCCCCTGCCAGAGCAGTAACCATGGCACGAACCCGGTTTTGAGAACAAAACCTGCCACTTACAGAACTGAACCTAATTCATTATTTTACACATGATCGAAACAGCAGTAGCACCAAGCAAAATAATGCTGAATTGGCCAAACTTTTATTTGGACAATAAACCAAAGAAGATTACAGTCGTGTAATTAAGAGACCAAAGAGTGGCACAAACAGCAATGAATGCAGTGAAAGAAAAAGCCCTGGCATGG
Source organism: Falco punctatus (assembly GCF_963210335.1). Taxonomy (NCBI): domain Eukaryota; kingdom Metazoa; phylum Chordata; class Aves; order Falconiformes; family Falconidae; genus Falco; species Falco punctatus. The sequence continues at coordinate 99,660,453 of NC_137580.1, forward strand.
TCCCAGCTACTGGCTGTTTACCAAAAAAACCCACAAACAAAAAAACCCAAAAACAAAATAACCCACAAAGACAACTGTGGGAGAAGTGTGAAAATATACCAACACAATTTTTCAGCAATGCCATGCCAGACATTTTAGCCCTGTTTAATGTCTTCCAAACTTTTTAATTTAATTATTGCAGAGAAAGAAAAGGTTCACAAGACCAGAGAACAAGCAACAACAGCAGGCTTATGCTGCCTGGGTTATACAGCCTGCTGCTCACCAAATCTTTTTTAAACTGTATTGCTATGCAAAAAAACCTAGAGACATCCAAAACAAGAAGTTAGAAACTTTTATAAGTTATTAATATAGTCATAATGTTACAGCCATATGAATAAATACTGAGAAAATGCTGTCAGTCAGGTTCCAGCGAAGATGAGCAGAATTACTACAGCAGCATTTTAAAGCGTATGATAAAAAAATATTTTTTTTAAATTAAAAACTCTGCAGTAAAATAAATTATAGCATGAAACATCTCTTCTCCTTGAAGTTACAAATGTTGTAATTATTCACTAGCAGCACACCCAAGATATTCCAGAATCACAGAATGGTCTGGGTTGGAAGGGACCTTAAAGACCACCCAGTCCCACCCCCTGCCATGGTCAGGGACACCCCTCCCAGCCCAGGCTGCTCCCAGCCCCGTCCAGCCTGGCCTTGAGCCCAGCCAGGGATGGGGCACCCACAGCTGCCCTGGGCAGCCTGTCCCAGCGCCTCGCCGCCCTCACGGGGAAGAATTCTTCCTGATATCTAACATAAATCAACCCTTCTTCATCTTAAAACAATTCTTAAAACCATATCTTAAACAGGCTTGCAGGGAACGCCAGACAGTGGTTCCTCCAGCCTGGCAGCACCCCGAGGGGCAGCAGGGTAGTGGGGAGCGGATGGAGGGAGCGGGGGCAGCCCCTCGGCCCCCGCGGGTGGGCACCATGCACGGGGCTGAGCCCCCTCCCTGTCCTTGGCTCAGCCACATTTGCTACAGCAGGAGGTCACAGGGAAATTCTCTCACAGCCAGAAAAACAGTGAAGACCTTTTTTTTATTGTAATTTTTACAAGTTTCGGGGGGTGGGGTGGTAAGTGGTAAAAAAAAAAATAAAATACACCAACCCACACTTTAAAAGGTCAGTAGTATCCAAGATGAATATTATCCAAGCACTTGAGGAGTGTTTAACAAATTAATTAAAGCATCAGCTTTCCTCAACTATGCACCACTGTCTTTTCAGGGGGAAAAAAAAAAAAGATTCCTTGCAAGAAATGCTGTTTGATACCAATTATGTTGACATAAAAGTAGCTATTTCAAGTTTCCTTTGAAGAACCTATGGACTGGAAGCATTTACGTACCTATATTAAGATATACTGTATACACACAGGCAGCTTGTACAGTCAAAAAACCTGAACTTCACAGGGACCAACTCCCCTTGACAGAAAGGTTTCTAGCATTATTTTTTAAAAGATATGCTCTAATGAACAAATAAGTAGTAATATGAACCATAAGCTTTCCAAGCAACAGTTTTGAAAGGTAGACACTGCTCTGCAAGTAAGCACCAGGTTATTTCATCTACAAGTTTTCTATGTCAGTGTCAGTACGGACCCATACCTTACAACTGGAACCCACATATTTTGATTACTTTCAGGAATACGTTTCTAACAACTATGTGATGGTGCCTGCACCGGTCACCGAAATACCATCTGGTGGCTTTAGCACTGGAAAAACACTCTAGAACTGAAAGTAGATAGCCAGCTGCGGAATTCATTACTGCTGCTGAGGCGGCATTGAACAAAGCAATTGCTCGTCCCGCACGGGAGCTGTGCCAGCCGCCTCCGGCAAAGGGGTCCAGGTGCTGCAGCAGCCCTCTCCCCTCGCTGGGGAAATGAACTTCCTCCCCACTACGACATTTTACATGTGATTGACAAGAACCAGATTCTTTTGAGGTTTTTAAGTATGTCCTAATGCTTGGCTAGCACTAGGCAACCATGAGTGCTCCTCTTAAAATTAGCAACACAGACATCGGGGAAAAAATTGTAGGTGTCCAGCATCACCTTTTTCTTCAGCAGCCTGTATCTAGAGAAGGATAAACCAAGTGACGGCGTTCTTTTTAATTGATAATCTCACAGTTAATGAGATTATTTTTTTCCGCTTGTCTCATGAAAACAGGGCAAAAGGGTGTCAGGTCAGGTATTTCCTGTGTCAAAATGACAGTCACATCAGACAGCAAAATGCAGGCAGCAAAACGCATCCCTCCTTGCCCTGCCTGGACAGAGGGCTGCTCTTCTGCGCAGGCTGGCTGCTGGCTGCCTGGAGCAGCTGGATCCCACGGCTGCGCCGGGAAGCAGCTGGAGGAGGCAAATCGCTGCCACGGTGCCAGGAAGACGGGAGGTCTGCTGGAAAACTTTATTTCCAGGGATGATTGATCAGAGGCTGACGGCTAGGGACAATAAATGAAGAAGGATCTGGGGACTGTAAGATACTCTTGCAGAGCCTGGAGGAGAGGTGCGTTAAGGAAAAATCTTTGGGGAAGCCGATAAACAAAAACAGATTGCCAAGCGATGAGAGCGGTTTTTAGTGACTCATAATTGCTTCACTGAAGATTTACAACGGAGGGAATCAGAATCAGAATCTCCACTACCCAGTCAAGAGTACTGCTCCAAAGGATCTAAACATCCCAAGTATTAAGAAAAATTCAGAACATTTCATGGGTAAATTCTTCATTTAACAAGTCCTACTATTTCCCAGTCTTTTTTTTTTGAATGATTGGCCTTAAAACCATTAGCTTTTCTACAGCACAAATGCAAATGCAAACATACTCCTCCTCCTTCTCTGTTCTGTGCTTGCAGCTTGTCTGACCACACAATCCACATCCCCAGGTATCAGCACACTGGAAATCTTCCCACTGTCCTGAATTCAAACAAATCAAATTAGAGCTTAATGTTCTCCATCGTGGAAGCACTTGTTTCAACCTCCCATTGTATCAATGGATTCTGCACTTCCACTGCAGCATAAAGGAAATCTCTTCTTTTACTGATGTTCTTAGATTGAGTGAAAAATTATTAGCCAGAAACTGTAGCTCTCAGATAATAGGAAAACTAATTGACAGATGCACCATTGAATAAGTGACAGTAGTTTCAAGAAGTTCAAGGAGAACTGACAAAAAGTACAGTAAGCACAGTTAGCTACACAGAAAAATAAGACCAAGAACAGAAAGCAGGAATTAAAAAAATGATAGCGTTAAGTAACAGATAAAAGGAACCAGCAATTATTTATGAAATAAAGATGCTGACAGCTTTTGCTTTAAAGATTTCTTCTTCTATGCTATGTAATTTCTGCAACAACCAGATCACTAGTTGTTAAAGGAAAAGAAAAATATTTTTTAAAAGCTTTTTCTGGTAACACCAAAGTGATGGATGATATCAATAATACCTACATGCGACTGTGAGACAGCACCTAGCTCCAAGCCTCTTCCTTCCCTGTCTCCGGACAGCAAATTTTTCCCCATTATCTTTTCTGGACAATCCTGCACATCTAAGTTTGTCAAATGCCATTAATTGCACTAACTCTGATTACCAAGACAAAATGTCTTTCAAGGAGGGACAAGGAAGACCCTTGAGTTTTGCAGCTTAGTCTTAACTGGATGCTCACGACTGGGTATGGATGGGGAGATGCGGTGAGCAGCCGAGCACCAGTGGACTCAGGCGAGAAAGCCTGTGCCTGCTCGAGTAATCGGGCCATTCCCACAGCTCATCCCAACTGGACACGGTCCATTTCACAAGTCTGGGGGGGGGAAAGGAGGGAAATTAAGTTAGTCTATCTCTTTTTTAATAGACCATAATTTTTACTTCAATACTTATACCACATAATTATGTTTTTCTAACATGATTTCAGAAACTTTACATGAAATCCTGACTCTTAAGTCAAGGGCAACCCCCACCCCACCCCTGAATTCATAAGCCCTGCTTTTTATTTCCTGAATTCAGCACTTCTTAACAGTCAGGCCTGGGCAGAGAGCAGAAATGCAGCTGGTGACCAGCCTACACACTTCTGCCAAACCTGGCCTGGCCACTGACACCATGTTCCGAGCCGATTTCGGGTTATACTGTTTCATTACTCCAAAGCAAGCCTTCCACACTGATCCTCATCCCACGTGAGGTTTCTACACTGCCCACGCCACCTTTCTCCCACCGAGGGGCCGGCGGGTACCCATGCCAAGCTGCCTGTCCCCCACGAGCCTCCAGCTCCTCCCAGGCTATCCCAACCGGCAAATTCATCCATTTAACACACTCCATCAATGAAACTTTCAATTCACACCTCCACAGTTGCCTCGCTTTGATGCCAGCCCAGTGCTTCTTAGCAGCCACCCTCGGCTCCGCAGCGAGACCAATGCCCGTGGGCTGCATCCACCCTGGCACAAGCAATGCTCCACCTGGAGCCCCCCCCAGCCAAAAACAGCCTCCCAGCACGCGACTGCGCTGTGCCGAGACCAACAGAACCAGGCACTGCTTTGCCACGACACAGCATATTTAAAAATCATCTTTTGTTAGCAGAGCCCTTTTTTTAAAAAAAAAAAGAAATAAAATCTGCAACGTAGAACCCTCCTCTTACAGTTTTAATAAAGATATGTTGCCCTTTCCACTTGTAGGGATTAAAGCTGCCTGATTTACAGCTACTTGTAATTTTCCTGCCCTGCTACTAGTGCTATTAAAGCAGGATGCCTTGCCCCATCGGCGGGCTGGGCAGGTGCTGAGCCACCAGCAGCACGGCAGCACCAGAGGGGCCAGTGCTGGCCTTCTGCCTCCTCCTGCAGTCTAAAGGTCATTTCTGCACTCATAACGCCGTATCTTGGTCTTCACGAGAATGTCAATTAAATGAGAGCATGGAATAGTAAATATATTAAAAAAAAAAAGTAATAATGAGGAAATCCATAATAAAACAAACCTTGCAGAAAACTACTTATCTAATTCTAACTGGAATTTTATTAGTATCTGATTCAAACACCCTTTTAACAGGAGTAAATAAAAATCTTATTTAAACAAACAGAAGTGACTAGGTGAGACAGCAGAGCTAAAAATAGACGTGTTTAGCGCTGACATAAGTATTCATAATGTCACTGATTGAAAGGAAGCTGCATCTATTTACAGCAGACCTGAATTTGCTCCAAAATGCTGATGTAGACTCTTCCTAGTGCGCAAAACAGCAAATTAGAAAACAAAAATATGAAGCCATTTCCAAACCCTAACTAAACATGCTGTGTATAAATACAGAATAATGACAAACAAATAAGTAGTGACATCTGCACCAAAATCAGTTCAGGTTCGTTTCCTGCCGGCTGCAGCTAACAGCTCCGACTCCCAGGCAGAAAAAGCTTCAGCACAAGCTTCCCCAAACCAGACTGCCTGGGAACGCATGCTCATGCTCAGCAGACTTTTCCTTACGTATGGCACTGTCCTCAGTCCCTCCAAGATCTCTCCTGATCTTTCTTAGTTGACCGAACTCAGACAGCAGCATAAAGATGTCAGAGAAGCGTAACCAGAGGGACACCTGCATGTGGTGTTATCACAGATGGCTCATCTCCAGAAAAGCCTCTTGTGCAGAACTGCCAAGGAAACGGCAGGACAGCATGCAGCGATAGCAAAACTCAGCTAACACACCACAGTGCCCAGAGCAGCTGTGGGTGCCCCATGCCTGGAAGGGTAGAAGGCCAGGCTGGACGGGGCTCTGAGCAACCTGGTCTAGTGGAAGGTGGCCCTGCCCATGGAGGGAGGTTGCACTAGACGGTCTTTAAGGACCCTTCCAACCCAAACCATTCTAGGATTCTATATTTGAACCACCTGAAATGGGTCTCACCTGGAGGCAAGGCTTTGTTGCCCTCAATAAATAGTGCAACATCCTTGAGCTCTTCTCCAGCACGGTCTGTAGCATCTGTACAACAGTGAGCCAGGACCATAAACAGAGGATCGCGCTCTTGACTTCAGAGCTGGAAAACTACCAGTTCTTCCCAACATGCCATATCATGTTTTATCCCACTTTATTTTATTTGTCTCAAGGAATGAGCCCACCACTGGTACCAGTAACAGACCTGGGTCATAGACACATAAAGTTAGGGGTAGAAGTCTATCATTAAACCATATGAAAATGGTAATTCAAACCAGCCTGCAGCTGTCACAGAACAGCCAGTCAAGTTCAAAATCTCGTTCTATATGGTATACATGTTCAGTTGCCATAGCACAGGGTAATAAGACCACCTAAAAGCTCCAGAATTGAAAGAACCACCAATCTCCTCCTTCAGGAACAAAGAGACTTCCAGGGAAAACTCAGCTGCGTAGGAATCACAGCTTTGGCTGGGTACAAAGCCACAAAAATCCTCACAGCCCAGAAGGCACCACAGATTTCACTACTTTTCTTTCCAATTATGAGCTATTTGTCCTTAACCTATTTTTCCTAATAGAGCCTAATGTACATTCACTGTTCATTAAAAATAACACATCATAACAAATTAAAACATATCTCTGTGCATAAAAAGCAGGGTAAAAGAACAAATTATATTTTACAAGACAGGACTTGCATATGATGGTGAAAAGTGCAGAACAATTTCCCTAGAAGAGAATCAAACCGAGCTCAAAATTAGTCTGTAAGTTGCCAGGTAGCTTGTTTAACGATGTCTATAAATAATAATGTGAAAACAAACTTTGGCTAAAAGGTTTCAAGTGTCTTCAAAGAAAATCTGTATTTCCAGGCATATTTTCCAATAGCTTTTCACCCAGTGAAATCACTAACCCTTGTTAAAACTTGGTCAGCCACCTTCTCGAATGCCAGACTTCCATGCGCCTCAGACTCCTGCAGCCACAGCAGCAGAGATGCTGTACTGCTCCTGCCACACACGCACCTGGGACACACCGGCGCAGTCACAGACTGCCAAACCTCAATCAGCCTTACAAGGTAGAGGATCTTAAGCAGCTAATAAACCAATATACCAACTTACTGAGAGCGTTCAATTATTATTCTGCTTCAAGTCCATAACATCAGTTTGGAGCAAAACACTTGAGGTGGATTAGAGAGCCTGCATTTGCAGTAAACACCCTTCCAGTCCTCTGACAGCAGCCAGGAGTACAGTGCTTTCAAAGGGTAGGACCCGCAGCTGTCAAGATGTCAAGCAGTGCCACACCAATTCAAATGATAAAAGGATTTCTAATGAAAAGAAGAACGTGCTCTATTTTTAACATGCGGCTGTAAATCATTAAAAAAAAAATAATAGAGATGTCTGCACTTCACCCACCGCAATTGCCACTGGATCTTTGTCTCAAAAAAACCAAACAACAACCAACCCACCACGTATCATCTTAATATCTTCATGAAATGTACCTCTGAATATTGAACATGCAATAAATTATTTTTTTAAGCCATGGGGAAAAAAAAAAAAAAAAGAACAGGAAAAACTTACATCTCAACCACACTTGGTACCAATCTTTCATGTTCTGGTCTTCCTTAACGTGTAGAGTTTCAGTCAACTAAAGTCAGGCATCAAAGGCATTGGATATATCAAAGGTGAAAGAAAACACAGGGTTGTACATATGAAAAACTACCTCTAAAAGATGGAAGACTAATATCACCAAACAAATATATGTAAAAATATTCTAATTTTTAACAGACAACTATACACAGAATTGAAGGGTTTGATTTCAGTCAATCAGTTACTACGAAGAATGTGATTAAATTCCTTCACTAAAGCTCATCAAGAAAAACTTAGCACTTGAGGTTCTGTTCTTTTTTCACTTGGAAATACAAGAAACTCCCACCCCCTTTGCAAGTGGCATTAGCAGCTACTAGCAAGCTATTAGCAAGCTAACAAGTATTAGCAGCTTAACAACGTCATGATGGTTGTTTGTGGTATCAGTTCTTTCCCCATGTCACAGAATATTCAGTCCCTGTGAAGGCAGTGACAGTTGTTACTTTCCTGATCAGTAGTTTTCCATTATACAACTTTTTAAAATTACTTGAATAATGCAAGCCAGTATCCCTTTGTTACTGAAAAGCACACCATTTCTTCTGCAATGCTCTATGCTATGAACCATGCACTGTTATGAATGATTTAACACACAAAGTACACTGGGAGGTGTATTTCTACTTCTTAGAAAGGTTTGAGGTCTGTGTGCGCTTTTTCTTGGGGGAGAGCGAGGTGACAGGATCATTTGGCGAAGACAGGAATAATTTCACAACAGAAGAGTATTCTCAAGTCTCTGATGCCAGTACTCACCTTCGCAAGTACTGCTCAGTATTTTAACCACTGTAAAGAATCAAACTGTTCTGCAACAGCATGTAGGAAGCCTGTTATACCGTGCTTAAAATCAACACACAAATACCAGTAGTATTCAGTTAGTAAATACACACAGCACTTAAGTAGAGAGGAGCAAAACCACGAACACAACAGTGGCAGAGCACAGATTATTCTCCTACGTGATTTTTAAAGCCTTCCGCTAGTTCATTCTGTGTGCTCTAAGAAGAAAGCTGCTGAGAGCTGGAGGTTCAGAAACAGATGGTTCTACTTCTCTTCATACTCTTTCCCCTTTTAATCAAAGAAATTGTTGACAGAAGTAGCTAGAAACATCAAGAAACTTTTTTGCATATTTCTGAACCTACCTATCCAACCACCACAGACATGCACGCATCTGAGGGCAGAATATTACAGAGGCCCTGACGGGATGTAATGCTGTCAGTGGAAAGAGGCCAGGAAAGAGAGAAGCAACTACCCTATAAGGTTACTGCTCTGTTCCCCTCCAGAGTCTGAAGATTTCGGAGGTCTGGTGGTGTACATTACTCACCTCCTGACAGTGCACCAAGTCATGTTCTACTGCAAGAACCTTGCAAATCCAGACCAATTCCCAGGCAGGTTTGCAGGTCGTATTATGCATCATTCTTTTACAGGACAGACACTGGTACAGAACAGAAAAGCATCTGGAAGGCTTATAGTAAATACCTATGTTGGTTCTCTGCTCTGCAGATGAACTTACGAGGTAACCCATAGCCAGAACTCTCCAGCATCTCTGCTCTGCGACTTTGTAGCTGCTCGCTCTCTTGAAAGCGCTGCTGAAAGTTAGAAGACTTAACAGCTTCAGTAATTTAGAGTCTACTTAACGCTTCTCCTGGTTTCTGAGCTTTTCTCCTGTTACTAATGAGTTATCCCACTGAGATGAATGAGTAGCACTGGCAGGACCAGCGAATTTGCTTTATTAGTAGTACAGAGCTATGCAGGTAAATCTCATTAAAGTCATTATTATGCCACATTACAGACACGGAAAACTAATATTTACCTATTTCACAGTGGTGTTCAGAGAATTAATTAGTCTGTGAATTGTTTCAAGACACATTGATAAAGACTCCATGGGAGTGCAACTGCTTTGGACTGACGGAGAAAGTGCTGGGGGGCAGGAGGGGGCAATGAAGATCAGAGGCCATTGCTGTTTATTTTATACACAGGTAGAACACTCCATCAGAATGAGTTAAGAAAGCTCAAGCGAGCACAAGCAGATAGAAAACACTATCTTCGATGTGGAAGTCACTTTGCACTGTATTAAGGATGGGTTTAGAACATTTTAGTGCAAAGCCTTCCAAACTGGTCTTTGCAACCCCTTCTTGCAATCGGGTAGTAGACCTGGCAAGCCACAAAGGTCCCACCCAGCAGCAGGACCTAACTGTGGAGCCCAGCGATCCTCTGCCCCAGCTGCACAAAGACCCGGAGGCCACGCAGCCCAGCGGTGTGCTGGACGTGCCATCCCTCGCCAGTACCCATGCAGAGAGCCTGAGGCTGGCTGCCCTCTCCTCCTCCTCCTCCTCCTCCTCGGCTCCCCTGGCCACACCAGCAGGCAGATGCCATCTGGCCGCTGCAGGAGAGTGCTGCCAAAGCCTCAGGTGTGCGGCTGCAGGATGACCGAACAAATCACTGCGAGCTCAGCTCATCTGAAAGGAATGAGTTTACGAACATGCTTCCTGGGGAAAAACAAACCAACCTATGGAATGTGCACAACAAAAAGTCACTGCAGGCTGTGTACAACCAGCTCGGAGTTTACTGTCTGGTATGTATACTTGCTGAAAACTTAACCCGGGAAACATCCAACTGCAATTTCGTTCAAATAATTTATAATATGTTACCTCTATATGTTATATTCGTTATTTATCTTGCTTATCTCCTCTCCTATACTACTACTTCTGGAGTTCAGAATTTCTAGTCTGCCTGGAATTCTTGATAATCTCCCCCAAAAACTGGATAATTACACTGCTCTGCTGAGATAAACACTATTTCCCCCATGGCTTAAGTCTTCCAAGAACAATACTGTATATAAATGCTAATATATATGAGCATGCGTACATTATCCATTATGTGACATTCCAGATGACAGGATATATATTTTTCTTATTTTAAAGCTCAGACTTAAATCTGCAACTCCACTGGGAAATCACACAACTGAGTATCTTCAACCCCTCCACAAAGGCAGGCATGGGAGCATATCAGGCTGCATCCCAACAAAGAAACACTCAATTATTTATGATAAGAAGAAAACCCAAAATGAATACATACATTTTTTATAGTGACTTTGAATACCGTTTGTCCCTGACACACAAGACAGATACCTCCTTAAAACTGCCTGCAGGTAAAACGCACATAACATCAACAGGAGGAAGCTTCATCAACACCCCTCTAAATGATCTTCAGTGTAATTCATGCAAGTATCACTTTTATTTTACCACAAAATTAAAGTATGTTGAAAGAAATGTAATCTCCAGTAACATTTAAATTATGACATAAAAACTAGATCGTAATCCAAACACTAAATCAGCAAAAAAATATTGCATATAGCAAAACAGACTGGGTTTTATAAGAAGAGTGCATGTTTTCTCTCTTTCGCTGTCCACACCCCAGTTTGGTACAAGTGGAGAATTGCTGTAGAGGAACAGCTCCCCTGTGAAATGTCTTACTTCAATAGTTTCCGTTTCGGTTTACAATCACACAGTTTCCAACATCTACTTGTGGTTTGGTTTTTGTGTTGTTTTTAACTGATCATATGAAATGTGCAAGGAAAGCATGGCTCCGATAGATTCATAAAAGCCTTCTGCAGACTATCCACAGTCCGTTTTAGTTTAAACTTCAATTGAAAATAAGAAGTAACAGGAGAAATAAGATCAATCTTCAAATGGTATTTTCAATATATTTTTTTGTTCATACAGTTACTTCCCAATTTTGATGGTGTCTACTTCTGTGTGGTGGCTGTCTTCCCCAGGTCAGAAACGGAACCCCAGAATAAAACCACTTGAACAACCAACCCGCCTTCATGCTTCTACAGAAAACCTGCCAAGCAATTAACTATTTCCCCTATTTCACAGCTGCACATTATTTAACATCAATATACCAGAATAGAGTAAAATCATCGCAGTGCTACAATTCTCATGAATACTGTTAAGAAGTCCAAGGCTGTGACAGTTTCAATCATTCAAGTTTTAGATCAGTAGCTAACGTATGCCCCTGGGTGACTTCAGCTCTAAAAATACTCTCCATTTATAAAGACACATAGCATGGGGTTTTGTGCAGCCCCCCTACTCATCGCTGCCTCTCCCCAGAAGGACGGAGGACCTTGACCCACCCCTGCAGGGACTCGCACCCATCGGCTCCCCAACACGCTGGGGGAGTCAGCCCTGCGCTGGGACCACCACCACTGGACCACCGCTGGGAACACGCCACTGGCATGATCCCCCCTCCCCGACGGTGCAGGCTGGCCTGCAGCTCCAGAGCCACCACCAGTGGCTAGAAGCGACTAGGAGCAAGATCTGCTAATACTTTTGTCATCCCCTGCTCATTTAACAGCCAAAAACTCAGGTGCTTTTCTTTATTCCCAACCAAGTTTTATTGCTTTCATTGTTATTTCCTCAGAGGACTACTTAATTAGTTCAAAATGCCAACGGCACATAGATCTTATGCTTAAATTAAACAATAGCTTAAATAATGCTCTAGGGAGGTACTTTTCCCAGCCTGTTATTTTTAGATATCTCGGGGAGCGCAGCGCTACCACATTGGCAACAGAAAGAGGAAGAGCGAGAATGTTTTTCACAACAGAATTTAACTCAAGATCCATCTAATGATTAGCATCAAAATTCTGAAATAATGAAATATGCTGTGTCCATAACTAGAGAAACAAGCAACAGAAAACATGATTCATTGCCCTAAAAAAAAAAACCAAAAAACACTTTAGCTGTTCTCACCCTCGTTTGGGGTTGGTGGTTGGGTTTGGTTTTTTTTTTTTTCAACAGAAAGTTGTCACTGACAAAGCTGGAGGAAACAGCAGCCAGAACGGTCAAGAGCACGTTTCCCTCTAACTGCAGAGGGCATGCAGAAAAGTCCGTCCCCGCAGTTGCAGGCTGTCTGTGCAGAAGGAACTACAAAACAGACCAAACGTTCATCTGCTCTGGAAACTCGGCTAAAAAGCTACCAGAATATACATTAGCTATACTTAGCTGTAGCAGTGTAAAGGGAGCGGGTAAGAAGCGAGAGAGGCCCTCACAAGACAGGCGTGTGTAGGAAGAAGCACTGATACAGATGGCAAAATGCTCACCCCGGCTGGGAAGACCTCCAACTTGGAGCCTGCTGATTTAAGAGGATATGAAAGACAGTTAAATGAATTGCCCAGGAAAGATCATTCCTCACTACACAAAAGCGGATGGTAAATAGGAAAAAAAACACAACACGTTTGTAACTTGTTACGTCAACTACAAGGTTTTTTTAATTGGTTCTTTTTAGAAGTGTTATGTTCAAGAAAATAAAACAGAAATTAGATCCAGCTTTGGGGAGAACAGAAGAAAAAAACAAGTTACTTACTAAGCAAGGTGAAAAGTTTATATTGCGGTATGACCAGCTGCTGAAACAGCTAAAACATGTTCTGTTCTCATCTTTCCCCAAGACCCAAACCCAATGGCTCTGTGCAACAGATGAGAAACAGAGAAGGGTGTAGACAAACTGCCATGTCCCACCAGCTTCCATACAGTCACCAGAGAAGCCAAGGCCGAACCTAAGCCAGGACCTGAAGCTGCAGGATGCTCTACCATCATACCACTGAAGTTCTACACCAACTTTATTCCCTGCCTACAGGTAGATTCAATTTGCCAGAAAGTCCAGTCTCAGACATCAGAGTCACTCAACCGTAACTCACAAAAACTTTGCTCAGAAACATTTAACCGTGATAATCCTTTTCTAAATGGTATTATGACCTAATTCACTCCCTTTAACACTTGACAGTGACACTGGCCACAGCAGACCCCAATCCACCCAAGAGCTAGGCACACCAGAGTTCATTTCAAAACTGCCCTCGGAAAGCAGCATTTTTAAACATGCAGGGGACCACAAGAAGAACCTCATGTGCAATTTTAACACGGTCATGAAGCAGAGTGGATTCCATGTGTGAGTTAGAGATACTGGGATACCAGAAAACGTCTCTTTTTCTAAAGCAAACAGATAATCTGGTGTTGTAGCAAACAGGATGTGGTAAAAAGAAAACCAGCTAAAGGTGGTTATGCACTCCGCTTTGAGACATGCTGTACTTCCCCATAAAGCTTCTGCTGTGGAGGAAGCAGCTTCTGCAGGAACAGCCGGCTGCTGGGCTATTAAGCACTGCCAGAGCATTTTTCTGTGTGGCTCTATTATCTTCATGTCCTCTGACTCATTAGGCGATTCTTCGAGAGTTCAAGATCATCGTGAAGCATCACTCCTGCAGTCATGCCATCTTCAAGAAATGTGAGGAACCTATTTGCCTTCATGAAGAAAAAGATTTAAACAGAGGACAGAGACTTGTTTATGCAAATCTTATGAAGCCTCCAGGTCATTTTTATCCCTGGAAAGGCTGCTGCCACATCACTCGCTGATCGAGCTTCCTGCTCCAATTCTGATCTTAAAGGGCAGAGCAAAGGTTTTGGTTTCCAAGCCCAAACTGCCCATGCGATTCCCTGCAGTTGCACACCTGGGGTGAGTGGCAGGGAGGGAATTTGGGCCAATCTTTTATAGTGGGACCTGGAAAGCACTGATCCTAAAAGGATTTAAGGGCTCATTAAGGATAAACACTTGCAGCTGATAAGACCTGCACCATAATTAGAATACACGTAGGAAAACATCCAACAGGAAGGACTCCATACATGACATCAGAAAGACTTGTATCAGACAGCTGATCAAAGCCCTGTTTTTTACATTTGAAAGAAGGATATTCAAAAACAGAAAAAAAAATTACTTGGAGCTGTAAGAACGAACTGTGGTCTGGGAAAAAAAAAAAAAAAAAAAAAGAAAAAAGCTTAACAGTCCTCATCTACATCGCTTGCCAAAGGAAAAAATATGTAACCTGATGAAGTTTTATAGTTAGTATATAAGTATAAAGCACCATATACTAGATGGCTCTTTAACTGAGAAAATAAAGGCAGAAGAAGAGCCAGCAGCAAGGGGATGAACCAGCAGAATTACAGCTCATGATCAGAGACTCGTTTGACTCAGATCGACCTGAGCTCCTTTGAGCAGGGGCTGCCTCCTGCGGGGCATCCACCCCAGACCAGCATTAGCTGCAGTCTCTCCACATCCCCGCCATAGAAAGATACGACAACAAGAGTAAAAAGGTGATTAGACTTTTAATTACCTCACCATATTTATTTTCACAGCCTTTTGCATAATGCTCGCCTAAAACTGAAGGTACTTTACCACAAGCAATTATGCTAATGTCTGGAAACAGAACTAATTTAATGGCAAAGAACAAGCTAGAAAATGCAATAAAATTTAAATAAACAACCACAGTAAGGAAATACAATATTTTCGAGTGCAATGCAAAGTCTTCTGTTAAAAAGTCATGTTTATCTTTAATCTTTTTTTTTCTTCCATTCTAAATCCTACTTCAGAAGAAACCAGCTTCAGAAGTAACAAATTCCAGCAAAGTGGTCACAGAAGCCCTCCTCATTTCCAGGTAACAGAGGGCAAGTACTGCTATGACTGTACCAAGGGGAAAAGAGGAGAAAACCTCTCTGCACATCTATGAACTATGCATCTCAAGATGTGAGAAGCAAATATGCTAATGAAACTCTGGACTCTAAAATTCCAGGTTCAACAGCTACCAGCATGGGGGGGGGGTGTGTGTGTGTGTGTGTAGAAAAAACCCCGTACAATCCTTCCAACTATAATTGCTATAACTTACCAAAATAACTGCAACATTCTTCACTGTTCTTTTGAACTGACTATTAATGAAAAGTATTCAATTATAAAAACAGAACTATCTATTACATGTAAGTGTTCTGTTTGACTTGTTGTTTTTTTTTTGGGGGGGGGGGAGGAAGGGAGGAAGAGAATTCTTAATTTCATTGCCACCAAACAGAATCAAACAGTTAAAGTCATCCTGTGCTTGGTCCTTAAAACTCCACTTATTTTGCAACTACCATGCTACAGCAAAATATTAATGATTCAGCACAGACATCTAAACTGAAGCACGCACTGAGAGATGGCAGCACAAGCAAATGAGGTATCTATGCATTTACAGTATAAAATTTTTGACCAGAATAAAAAGTCATAGTTTTTATGCACACATATACAGACTACACTTCAATTACTGCAATACAATGGAAAGCTCCATGAGACTTCTATGAACACATATGTTAGACTGGTGTTTCCACAACCCTCTTTTTATGAAGCTATGAAATCCATTAATGACAATCTGTGACACTATACAAGAACACTATTTATTTTAATCTGGCAATACTTAAAACTCCCACTCCAGAATATTCTCCTACCTGCTGAGCCACACATTTCCAGGCAACCAGGAAGGGAGAAGACATTCCTGCTTCAGCCATGGAGACCAGCTAAAGCTCGAGCAGCCCAAAGATGCCCCATTGCACCACCTTCCCTGGGAAACAACGTGCAGCAGCACTTTGTTCGTGGGCATTTGCTTCCACAGTTAATTACAGTCTCAGTGTATTTCAGACAGGAACAGATCCATTAATCTCCCCAAGTATTCCCAGCCCGTTTTATGGTTTTGTCCCCATTTCACAAGACAAGAGCAGCCATACTACCCTAACAGACACATGCAAACCCCCTCATGAAATCCATTCCCCTGCTTTACTACCTGTCCTACTCCAAAAATCATTTTATTCATATCCAAATTTTTTTAATTCACACGCTAAGCCTTTGGAAAATTGATTAACCTCACATTTCTCAAACAGCTTTTCTGGTTTTGAAGACTGTTCAACCTTACTTCTCTCTTTCATGGCCTACATAGTACCCTATTTCAATACTTCCTTGTAGGTCATATTTAGCAGACGGCTCAGGGCTGCTCACCCACACTGCTCTTTCCCAGACTCTTTCCAGTAGGTCCATGTATATTTTGTAGTTTGGTGCCAGGATGGACATAATATTCTGCCAAAAGAGGATTACTGCACATGCCTCACTGGCTACAATCCTGATTTCATATTAGTTGTGTGATCTAGCTGAGACAATAACCTACGGCTCACTGTAACAGCCAAGTCAATTAAAAACATCTACCTGATCAGTGGTTCTCCAGCCTGTGTTTGTGTAATTTGTCCTGCAGCACAAGTGTAGAGGATGCTGCTGGGTTTAACGAAGAAGCACTGCATTTTCCCCCCCCCCTCCTCTAGTTTATGGAGATTTCTTGTAATTCTGTCCTTGTTCTCAGTGTGGTTACAGCACACAAGCAGAATACAGAGGTTCTTCATCCCAGCACTCACACTGTTAACTAAAATGCTGCACAGTAACTGATCTTTGATGCTCTTATGCAAACTCCCTGGATACATCCTTCCATGTTGACAAGGAAGCACTGATTCCTCAAGTCAATTTTCCCCAACAGTTTCAGCCCCCCACATGCAGCAGTTTCACCCAGGCCACATCTCCCTGTGTTGCAAGCAAGAACATGATGTCAGACAGTCAAGACAACACGTATGGTATTTTTACTACTGCTCCCTTACCAACAAAGCTTATTACCCCTGCAGAGGAAAAAAAAAAAAAGTTTAACTGATGTGACACATTATATTGTTGACAAGCCCATACCAAGTAATATAATTTTATCCTCGATGAGAAAATAATTAAATTACTTGGAAACAGTAGTTTTCCAGAAAATGAAGTTGACAGATTGCCTTGCTTCATCTTCCTCCCTTTCACAACATTTCATTTTATTGAAGACCTTTTTTTTTTACCTTTGTTTTACCAAGTCCTGTCCATACTCCAGCGTTCTTCAGAACATCTACAACACCGATTTCTCAGCAGTTATTACAGAGAAGTGGCAGGCAGGCCAACCTTAAAAATATTTACACGAGTAACATTTTATTGAAATAGGACTTACCAATTTTCTGATGAAAGATCTTGTCAAAGGTTAATTCACCCCTTTCCTCAAGGTATTTCTGCATAACACTGCGTATACTGAAAGAAAAAAAGAAAAAAGAAAAAAAAGTTACTTAAACTGCTTATTTTAAACCAGACCTTTAGAGACAAGGATTACTAAAATGAACAAACAGTGTGAAAGACTCATGTGGTAACTGCCTACCTATCGCATCAACTCACAGCACAACAGGCGTTCTGCTGCTCCATCTAAAGACCATGAGAGTCCAGAGGGCTACAGCCATTAACAGCCAGCAAGCCTGTCATCAAGTCACAAACACAGGTGGAGTCACCATCCCTGGCGGTATTTAAAAGACATGTAGATGGGGCGCTCAGGGACACGTTTTAGTCGTGGGCTTGGCAGTGCTGGCAGGATGACGTTATACTATCTATCTATCTATCTATCTACCTATATGTTTAAGTATATAATCTATACTTAAGTAATAAGGTTTGAGAATGCCACAACTGACCATAAACTGGAAAAAAAACCCATAACACCAGTGACTGCACACAGTTCCCTTTGCTGTATCCACTACAGGAGCAAGAGCACGAAAGGAGAGCTCCCAGCCTTTCCCCGCGTTTGCCCAGCTGGGGTTTTATCCCAGTTAGATATTCCTGGGTTGAATGGAAGGGTAGTATGGGGCGACTGCTGCTGCAGCACCAAACAGGGGGTCTTTCTCCTTAAAAACAGAGGCTGCAGGCAGAAGCACACAAGGAATACAGGTCACAGCACTTCCCATGGCACGTTCTGGTCATTGCTTCATTTCTTTACTCTCGCACCAGGTTTTAGTTTGCACAATGTAAAATAAATGTGCAAGTTGATCAACACTACATTGGGCTGTTAACACTGCAATTGCCACGTTCCATTTAGAAAGTGAGCCAACAGAAGCTCCATTAGGCCCCCAGCTTGGCTGCAGCGCACTTAACATCTACTTTGCCTAATTTATAATGTCACAATCACTCATTTAAAGCACATTAACAAAGATTTCCTTTATTTGTCAATGAAAGTAACCTCAATATTCATTTTAATATAATGCCTATAAAAATTTCATAAGGGCAACACTACAAGTACACAGATTTTTAAATCAATGTTGTACTGTGCCTTGGTAAAACAACTATATTCCTATAGTACTAAGTCAAAATTCCACTTTTCTGTTTCCAATTTTTAAATTGGTAATTTTCATATCTATTCTTTATTTTTATAAAAATGACCATAAATACCCTGTACGAAGTACCCATGCCTTAAACAAGACTGTTAAGTATCACTCATATTTCTGCAGAAGTAAGACTGAGCACCTAAATCCTTTTAAAATGTGAACTCTGAACTACTTTGTCAGGAAAAAACTGAGCAGGTAAGCTTCTGAAAAACCTCACACGTTAATAATCATCCCTTTCATCGTCTTTGAGGGAGGAAAGTATTTGTGCTCCTCCTCAAATGAGGACGTGAGACATGAAGTCTGAATACTTGACCAGAAAAAAAAAGGTCTGTAGTAAAAGCCAAGAAATTACCTCAAAGGCCCTAAACCCCCACCTATGAAATTATCCTGTTGATAGTTTTTATGTAGATCCCAAAGCCCCACATGGAACACAGATCTACGAACACCATGATACAAAGCGAGAACTGTGGAGGCGAGCCTTCACACCAAGTTAAACAAGAATTGGGAGGGCTAAACATTGTTAATCAGGTTGAGATTATAAATTATTCAGTGCAAACTTTTTAGTCTTTTTACTTGTTCATTAAAAACTAGGTCTACTCTCCGCACATTTTAACAACCTAAAGGAAATACTGATTTCAGACAAAGAGGAGGCACTATCTAGAGATCATGTTCTGTACTTGGGAAAAGCAAGGTAGTAAAATAAAATTTATCACTTAATCGGTAGAATTGCCGAATTGGGCTGCCTGTTCTATTGGTAGATATTTAAAAATACACATCCTAGCTTAACACTAGGTGTTCAAGGTGGTGACCATAAAACTTAATTCTTCTCCTGAACCCATAACAGGTTAGCACCTTGATGGCAAAACACCTCCAGCTGTACTGCTGCCATCCCGTCCTGGTGAGCAGGGGCTGGAAGAGCCACACAGCTCCCCCCGCTACCCTGGGCTGCGGAGCGGGGTGGGGGGCTGGCAGGACCGGGGTCCCCCCGCTGCCCTGGGCTGCGGAGCGGGGCCGGGGGGCTTGCAGGACCGGGGGGTGGCCGGAGGCAGGCAGCAGCCTTCAGCCCAAGTCTAGGGCTGGAGGCTTAGGAGAGCCCTGCAGCTCCACCCGCCCATGGGCTCCTTCCCTCTGCATCCCTCTTCTCCCAGCCAGAGCTTCCCCTTGTCTCTCCACGCTTACAGGAAGACCCACTTATAAATGAAGATGTTGTGCATCAACAGCAACCACAGCCTTGCCTCTCCTCAGCCTCCGGGCTGACCCGAGCCCATCGCAGCGCCTGCATGCAAAGCACTCTTCAGCAAAGTCCCATTCCCACTGACCGCTAGACCATTAGTAACATAATAAGCCTCTTTAATAATAATGACATCAAGAAAGCTTTCCTCTGCTCGAACAAGTGCACCGCAAGAAATTACATAAACATATCTTCGTCTAGACAATGGGAAAAGATAATGAAAAATTTAACGTATGACTGAAATGTCAAGGAAAACACTCTGATTGTGTAACGAATAAATCCCTCCAGCACTTCTCCTCCTCTCCCTCGATATGTAGTACTTCTGGTCTGATGGATAACATGTCAAAGGAACAAAACGTTTTTGCAGCTACAGAGTCTGAACAAATCCGTGAAATGATCACAGGCTACTGGACTCCACACTGCATTCCAGCTTCTGAACCCCCTTTAAAACCACTTCTCTCATCCATACGAATAAATAGGAAAAAATTACACGGAGCGAACTATGATTACCCAGTTACCTTCTAACTCTCCCACAGAAGTTAAAGGTAGAAACCCTACTGAGTTCAAAGGAAACAGAGCCCACATAGCTTTCAGAAGGATGGAAAATTTTTAAATGGAGCCTAGCACATTCCACAAACAGGAAGGAAGGTTCCCTCTCTGCTTTGGTATATTGAATCATTAGTTGCCTACACGTAAACAATCTGGGATTAAAAGCTGCATTTCACAGAAATGTAGCCATTTCTGAAAAGCTTTCCATATCCAAATATGCTTTCAGGGCAAACAATGCGCTAATGCGAGGAGTGGACTTTTTGCATAAGTTCATCTCAGTTCACAGCCTGATCTACCTTAATAGCAACACTCAAAATAAGCAGAAACAAAAGCTGTCTAAAAACAAAATCCATGGAGACTTCAGAAACAAAACATATCTGACTGTAATACTTTTTGTCCATATATTTTTTATTTCAGAGAAGAAAATAGCAAACAACAAAAATTACAGAAACACACAGTTTGCAGTCCGCATATCACAAGTCAACTGAAATTACAGGGCAAGTACATTTTAGGGGAACAGTCAGGCTTAAAATTTTGTGAGAAATGTAACTTGGACTCCAGATACCTCTTTGCTGGTTTAACCGGGACCAAATTTAAGGGGGTACCTGGGAGCACGGTGCAGCCGTTTGCCCTGATCAAGCAGGTAAGCGAACTGCACCAGCCCCAGGGCCAGGCACGCAGCAGCACCCGTGCCAAGGTCAGTCAGAGAGAACTAACATTGCAGTGGCACAGTAAAGAAGTTCTGGAAGAGTTCTGGGGTTTTTTTATCGCAAATAAAAGAAGCATCTCGATCCCTGGCAATGCAAATGGTACCCACGTAGCGCTTCATGCTGATGCCGAGGGGTGTGGGCAGCCGGGTGCTGCAGCACGGCCGTGGGCGCTCAGCAGGCTCATCTCTTGCATCCCAATGGGAGACACTGCCCTTAAAGAAAGAGCTGAACAAAAACACCAGGCTTGCAAAGCAGCTCAGAGCACGCTGCCTGCCCAGAAGCAGGCAGAAAGATGACTATCTGCATTGTCATCAAACTATAAACTTTGTGAACAGCACAGGTCGCCCTAACCTGGCCAGTGCCTCCACCTCCCCAGCAAAGGGGTTTATTACAAGCGTGAGCTGAAGAATCTGTTAAAAGGTGCTTTAAGATGCATCTTGAAGCTCTAGTTACTATAGCCAGCATCCTGGCCTTTCAGAGCTTATCAAAGAAACGCACTAAAAAGCAACCTTCAAGGTTAAAACACTTTCTGTAATTAAAAAGGTCTCACTGTCTACAAGCATGCATGGAGGCATGCAGCCTGACAGGACGCAGACAACAGTCACGGTGCCAAGGTCGGTGCAGGCAGAAAATGTCTATTTGAAAACACATCTTCTGAAAAACTAAGGAGAAAACACATTATGTCCTTTTAACACAGGAAAGGACATGTGTACAGCAAGAGCACCACTCATCCGCAATCCTCTCTCTCGGGCGAGCCACACCAGGAGCAGCAAACCAGGAGGTCCCTTAGGGAGGGAGCCCACCCCAGAGCCAGGATCTGTCCTTGGCTGCAGCCAGAACCACGCGCAGTGCTGGCAGCAATCATTCCTCCTGCTGTTCCCTCCACTACAAGAGATCAGTAATACTCTGCGAGTCCCAAGATAAGCATACCTATCAGAAAAAAACAAAACTTCCACTGGGTGTATGACTGCATCTGCAACCGCACAGCCTGCAGGATGGCCACCGGCGCACCAGGCAGCCAGGAGCACGACCACAACGGATGTATGCAGAAACTAGAAGTTAAGGAGGACAGTAAAATAAAGAGCATTCATTTTGACATTTCCTAAAACTTCTGCTATTAGTTTCAAAGATGCATGGATTTTGTCCCTACAGGTTTGTTATACTAAATTATGCAGGAGGTCTTTTGAAAGCATCTCGCAATTAGGAAATAGAAAGGGTAAAGAAAGATGCGATGGTATGTATACATATACATACTCTTACTGTATGAAGCTGCTTGCTATTGGCCTTCTTACTATGGCATCTTAAAGGAGTTTTTAATTATTTATCATAAAAGCATATTAATTTTTCTTATAAATCAGTAAGAATTCAGATTTGTGGTATATTATCTATTGTACAGATGCACACATGCACACCACAGCTAGAAAAAAAAAATTATTTGCCTTACTGCAAGCATTAAAGAAACTTACCTACATTAAGAATGCACAGTTACACTCACTAATATATTCACCTATAAGCTGAAACAGAAAAAGGAGAACAGAAAAACAAAACAAGAATGAAACGGCAGCTTTACAGAGACTGGCCTGAGGAGAACAGAGTTCAGTATTTAACCCTATCAACATTTCCTGTACCATATCAGACAAGTCATAAACTTTATCTGCCTCAGATCCCCAGTCTGTAAAATAAAGCTGTTATTTCTTTTTTTTTTCTCCTTTTGTCATCAGGGCAGGTATCGCCCCCCTGCCATGCATGTATCCAGCACCCAGCACACTAAGCTCCTGATGGCACACCCAAACACTACTCAAATTATAATCACTTTTCCAAGAAAATGCCAGATACTCAGCAACTAGATTACCACTGCCTTTGCCAACCTTTTGCACTACCCCCACCACCTTCCTGCCCTCCACACTGCGAGCATCCCACTTCTGCACCCGCCAGCACCTTCTGCTTTCACCTCTTCCTTCTTGTTATCACTCCCTATTTCCCATTTTCACATCTCTCATCCTGTTCTCACCTGGCTTTCCACACCATATTTATCACGTCCTCTCATTCCTTTCGATCTTCAGCTTTCGTCTTTACCTCCTTCTTTGCCTTCTCACTCTGCACAAATGCACCAGCACGCACACACAGGGAAGTCTCACAAAGCCAACAAAGACCTGAGCTTGCCACAGTCAGAAAATAACCAAGCCCACTTAGACCCAATTTCCAATGAGAACAAAATTTGAAAGTATGAAGGATAATACTGCCAATGCATCATTAGTAATACAGCTTTGCCTTTAAAGTATTTTACTGAGGTTTTGCAGAGTAGGAAAGAAAACAAGTCACATAACAAAACGACAGGGAGAAGGAAAGAAACATCTCAAAATAAAGAGTAAACCTCTGTGACTGATTACTAATGATGATATTATTTTCTTGTAGTACATTCACCACTGGCATGAAGTACCTCTCCAACTGAACAGAAAACTCCCCTTGAACGAGATCATAAACTGCAAGGAGTCACTGGATCACAGTCCCTGGATCAGCTTCATGATACACTTTGGGGGCGAAAGTGAAGCGCAGACACCTGATGCAACCCATCAAAAAGAATTAGCTTCCCTCCTACATAAGAGGTAAAAAAAATAGTGAACATACCATAAACCATGCAACCCAGTTCCCTTTGCTTTCTCTCAAACTCATACCCAGTTCAAAGTTCAGCGGAAGTTAATGCTTCTCTAAATTATTTTGTTCTCAGATGCTGGAAAATACGCATTGCAAGTTTTGTTCGAACAATTAATGGGGAAAAGTAAATTCCCAGCATATAAAGCCAGAAAGGATCATTAGATAAATATATCAGATTAGATGGTCTACTACTTGTAAAATTCTGCATTTGAAGAGGAAACAAATCATCAGAAGACTGTGAAAAAACATTTTTGGACAAGAATGAAGTGACATTGAGAAAAAAATATGTTCCTTTTATTCTTTTACTTTTTAGCATCCTGTAATATTACTAAAATACCCCTGATGGCAACACAATATCCAACCGACTTCATTATGTAACAGAGATATAAAAGTGATCATTGGTGCTACATTAATTAGCACACATGCTTGTTCTACTCATAGTCTCACCAGCTGACAAATAAAGCAGCGATGAGCGACACCAAACTTTCATTTCTCTCCCAGCACATCCGTGTGCATGCCTGCACAGCAACGGACAGCGCATGCAGAACACATCTCAGTTACTCTTGCACCAATGTTACACAGGACAAGAACAGGGCTCTGCCATTTTCTGCCCCAAGTTCACCCATTTCTACCCCATTTTCTGCCTTTGCGCACCCTCTAAAGTTTATGCTAAGCCCACTGCCAAGTCACTTCATTGCAGTGAACTAACGCCCTTATAATTGTCAAGGATGATTAATAGCATATTCCACCCAAGAACCGTATTTGCGATGGGAAGGATTAAAGCTCAGCAACACTTTCCCACTTCCCCACAAGCCTCCTCCGGTGCGGATGAGACGAAGCAGCTTCACTTATGCAAATTATATTAATGGAGAAAGTTTACAACAAGGGTGCCAAAAGCAACAGCTATGTAGCTACGATTTCAAAATACGCAGTATCCTCATGTTCCTTCAGGATCATTTGCATTATCATTGCTGAAATCTGAAACTAACATAAAAGCTTCTAAGTACATGAATTTTTCTGGAATAATTACACTGAACTGCAATGTCAAGGACTTGCCCTTCCACCAGAATGCTGCTATTGAGAAAGTAAAACAAGGAGAAATCTGAGCAAAACCACATCTCCTCGCTCCTACTGCAATTATAGTAATTCGCCAATCATCTTTTTTTTAAAAAAAAAACAACAAAAAACCAAATACAAAATCACTGGAGATGTGCCAATTTTTTCTAATCTTTCCATAGCTGTGAAATGTTTAGAACCTTCTCTGAAAGCAGCATGCAAGTATAAACATTAACTGAGCTACCAAGAACTACAGCCAACGTTGACCAAACACATTACATTTGCCTGTAATTTATTTATTCATTTATAGTCTCAGGATGCAATTTTACAGAGACTTCAATGTTTATTTGCACTACCCAAATCCATCACAAAGCTGCTAAAATTGGAGCAAAGATCCTGCCCCAAAGGCCTTTGAACTGAAAGCACGACAGGGTCAACAAGCACAATTGAAAGCAATGGCAGAATGGCACACAGCCGTCACAGCCAAAACTTTTTTTTTTCTTTATAAAAGTGCACCTAAAAGGTTCAACAATGCAAGACCAATCAAAAGTGAAAACTATTAAGAAACATTTGGCCTAAGAATCGGATCTTCTCAGAACTCTTTTAAACAACAAATTAAAAATATAGAAAATTCCCCTTAGTTTTTTCTCCCCCAGAGCAAACAATCCCCTCTGAACAAGCAAGCATTCCTCCAGAGCCTCGCATCCCAAACACTTCAGCAGCAGTTCTCCTACAGCAAAACAACAAAAAAAAAAGAAGTGTAAAACTGCCTTCATTGAATTTTTTTCCCCTTCTTGTTACATGTCTTAATCTAGCAGTTATTTTAAGGTCCCAGAAGCAAGGGAGATGTGAACAAAGTAACTGTAATCATTAGAGCAATCTGGAAAGAAGATTGGGAAAATCGGTGGGGTGTGGGGTAGTAAAAATAATTTAAGTGGAGGACGATGCACAAAGCTACAGAATTGCTCAAATGTGAAAATGGGCAGAATGGGATGGGGAAGCCATAGGGCAGCCAGGCCAGTGACTTAGGAAAAACAGCAAATTATGAGAAAGCTCTGAAGGGAAAGTCACCCCAGAGGCACCACCTCGGCTACCCTTACTGCCCACCGAGGGCTGAGAATCAAAGCCAGGACAGCCCAAACTCCGAGGCGTAGCCAGCAAACTGCAGCCGCCTGAACCAAAGTCCTTCCCAACCAGTTCTGCTCATGGCACAGCCAGGCTTATTTTACCAGATAATTATGGGCTCAGGAGTAAAACCCCTACCCACGTTTTACCTTCTTTTCAAAGTTCAGTTTAACCAAACCTTGTACTTCACGGAGCTTGCTTTCCCTTCTGAAATCAAGACAGAAATTGAACAAACAGAATAGCAGCCAAGCAGCATCCGCAGGGCCGTCACGTCAAGGCTGCGTTCTGTGCCCAGCCCCTCGGGAGAAAGCTGCCTGCCTCTAAGGTTTGAGGCATTGAGTATTTTATTGGATAACCCTCCGCTTTTTAATTTTCTGGGAAGACATGGAAGCTACCAGGAGCTCTTTCCTCACCTGCACCTTAAGCCGAGGGAGCAACTCCTCGTGGGTAACAGCAGCCATCCGCTCCGGCTCCATACAGAGCTTCTGCAACGTGCATCCCCGCGGAGCCCCCCGCGCTGCAGCAAGGTCGGAGTGCAGCCAGTGCCTGGCTGGTGCGGCGTGTTGCAAACACGCAGCATCAGCCAGACTGAATTTCTGTTGGCATTTAATGAAGGCTTTGATCTGCACAGCTCTATCAGATCCTGAGAAATCTGCCCTTTCCCCAGTTCCTTTCTCAACAGGACATGACACATGCTGACGGGACAGATTCCTGGCACACTGGAAGGAGACTGAGGGGTTCTATATGGAAGCGGTTTCTTCTAACACTATCTGAATTTTTTATTTATTTATGGAAGGCATATTTATATAGGTGTTTATTCAGTATTGGAATGATTTCCTTGGAGAAACTAGTAAGTATGGGGTGAAGCTCTTTCTGTGGAAAACAGCTGCATTTTCTAAATCTAGAAACTGCTGCTTTTACACCAATTTAGTTCAATTAAGTTATGTTATTTGGTTTATGCACCTGGACCTGACGGCTCCTGATAGGCTTCTTTCTAATTGTATTAACTATCAAAAGAGGAAAGAAAAGCTATTATTGATATGAAGATTAGACCAGGACATTCCACATGATTTCACCAGAACAGAAACTAAGAGCTGCATACACTCATTTCCTGATGTTACAGTCCCAGCATTTTGCTGAAAACATTTCACATGGGAAGGTCCAGGCACTGAAAAGCCACCACACCTATAAAAGGAGTAACAGCTATAAATTTTATTAATTTTACCAAAAAGGCCAATATGCTTGCACCTATCTCCCACCACAAACACCCATCGGCTCCGTGTGCCGAACCCTCACCAGCCAGTGCACCCAGCCCTGGCAGCTGCTCTGAGCAGGTGCCAGCAGCACCCGCAGCCCATCCACACCGGGCACCCGCTCCGCATGGGATCACGCAGATGCATTACACCTATAATGCAACATCACATTACAGAAGCTTTCCCCCAAAAACACCCTTAGAAATATCCCTCTGTTTTTAGCATAGAAACAGAAGGCTGCACACTGCTGTTTTCCTAGATCACCCTCATTTACCTTTTTTCTTAATTAAGGTAATGACACCCAAGGGAAGGTCTATGCTTCAAAACATAAGCTTCAGTCTTACAGCATCCCCACAGGAGAATTAATTGGAACATCGCTCTTAAGGCCAGATCTCTCCTGTGCCCAGAGATGTTCCAAGTACTGTACGCTGAGGAGCTGAGACAGCTCCACAGCTCAGCTGAAGCTCAGAAAATCTTACTTCAGCTCCTGCATCTGCCAGATGTCCTTATGTGTGAGCACAGGAAATAGGTACATCACTTATTTTCTAAATGGCTTACCTTCCAATCTGTACAATACAGAAAACAGCAGTGCCCTCCTTCCAGACTCTCATTTCTTGTCTATTAAAGCTGCAAAAGCTTTGCAACAGGCCCTTTATCTTCCCATGCTCTTCTTTATCAGCCTGTCTTTTATTAAGGCATCAGAAACTGCAGTTACAACAAGTAACAACTGGAATTCCCAAGTGAGAGAACTGGTGTGGAGAGCAGCATCCGCAGCAAGCAGGAGTCCTCCTATACTGACAGTCCATATCCATCCCTAAAGCACGCATTTTTCCTAAGGAAGTGCCATAGTACAAAGCTCACTTGAGATAAAACGTACGTACACTTTGTTAGCAGCCCTACATTTCTGTACGTACACTCATCTATTTTGAGAAAAACATTTTTTACTACCTCTTCAACCACACGCTTCTACTGACAGCAAAGTTAGGAGGCTGAGTTTCTAAACAACATTTAACTATTCTGTCATCTATACCCACCCTGAGCAGGACTAAGCTATTCCACAATAAAACACAAATGTTCCTCCTTCCATGCAATGCTAGTTCAGACAAAAAACAAGTTTCTTCCCCCTCCTCAAACAGTTACCGTATGAATATTCAAGAATGCCTTTTCCCCCAAGCAACATTAAGATTTAAGATAACCTTCAGTCTACATACTTCATCGTTCCTGAACATGTAAAATAACTTTTGAAACATATATATTCTTGACCATAATCGCCAATAACAATTTCACACTTTAAGTAAGGCAATAAAAAACCAGAGGGATAGTCTAGGACACAAGACAAGCATGATGGGCAATGTGCTCACACTGCTCCCTGGACACCCTTCTGAGCAGCAGAGCAGCACTAGTGCTTGGGCAAAAGGCATGCTCAAGTGTCTCAAAAGCACTCTCGTGGGGATTTTTAACACTTGAAAGCTCTGCTGTCTCACTGAAATGAGAAGACATTCAGCACCTCAGAAATACTAGCTGCCCCTACTAGATGGCAACGGGAAGTACAGTAACATGGAATGCATCTGCTCAAACAGCCTTCTACCTGCATCAAGAAAGTGCCCAGTGAACTATGAGAAGCTCTGTTTAACAGGGACACTCTGACCTTGCAAAGTACAAATCCATACTGCCTGCCTCCAAAACACACCTACTTCAGGTTCACCTATAGCACTTAGCCTAGCTCTCAGAGTATCTGCCTGGTGTACATCACACATTTGGCCATCTTTAGCTCTCACCAAGTTTTACCTCCTTTATTTTTCCTTAAATGTCCAAGTCAAAATTGTGAGATATAATATAGCTGCAAAATAATGCATTAGATCATAAACCCATTTCATTTAGAATCCTTTTGCCTTCTGTAGTTTCACAAATTACCCGTCGATGAAACCATTTTGCACAATTTTTGAGTGTCCTGCATGTTGGTTTTAATTTCTTACTCCAAATTTTTCATTTCAGTTTTTAGTAAGTCCTGGAAATGGTATAAAAATACCAAGAAACAATCCTGCTTGACACTAAAAAAAAAGTAAATGTCAAACAAAAAGCTAAACTGTTCCGCAATTTTAGACAGCCAAGCTTAAGAAGTTCTACTAAAATAATTCAGTCATTATTGCTACAAGCAGATGGAACAAGCTTCAACGACGTACCATCACCTTCAAGAGCTAAAGTTCCCATTACATAAATTCATCTGAATTAACCAGTAGATCCTTCACCCTCCATACCACCTCTGATTTAATTGTGCGTTCACCAGCACCATTTCTGTGCAAAGCCCAGTAAATGCATAAGCCTTTGCAAAATCCGCATCTACTTTTTTTCTGAAACCAGGAAAACAGTACTTTTGAAGATTTCTACCATCTGCATTCAGATAGCAAGGAAGAAGTGTAATATAGCACAAGGCTTCCTGAGGCCACTATGTTCTCTAAAGAACCTGCATATAAAGTAGGGGAGGTTGGTGTTAACATCACTGATGAGACCCTGTCAGACCCTGCTATGCTGTGACGCAGACCACCACCACAAAAAGGCGTTCCAGGTCCCAGGCTTGCCATCGGAGACAAGCAAATGCAAACAGATAGAGGGAGACAGACAGGACACAGCATCCGTAAACACGACAAACACTGCACCAACACATCCAGCACTGGCAGATTAATCACAGTCAAACCTCATAAGCTTCATAGGAAGAGTGTTTTAATGAGGGATTCAGGGGAGTTTTGTACACCTGATGGCAACAAACAGCACAGACCGAAGCAGGCAGTGCCTCTTGACTCACGCAGGGGAACGACGGAAGCTGGCAGCACTCTCCAGCTGCAGCAGCTTACCATACCATGACACTGAGCAAGAGATGTTCAGTGAGTTGAGTGCCACCTGCAGAAGCCCAAAACTGAATGGTGTGCTTGAAGCAGCAGAGACAAAGAAGAACTCAGAAGGATGCAAAAGGGATGACATGAGCGTAATAGCAGCAAAGACGAAAATTACACAAACAATCATCAGGAAAATTTTCCTAGAGACAGCACGCTAAATGAATAAGCGCAACAAGAAAGCATTAAAACAAAGCCAGAGAAAATACCGTCAAAGTAACCAAGCCTGACAGCAGAGAGATAGAGGAGTTTTAGCCTGTAACTTAAGAGTTGTTACGTAAGTTTCAAGAGGTGCAAGACCAGGCTGAAGGACACATCGAAGAAAAAAAGCAAAATTCAGAGGAAGAGTATAGCAACGCCAAGAGAACAAAATTGAAAAAACGGCAGCAATAGAGGATAGAGTAATGATGTCTAGCTCCTAGTGGGAGATGTCACTTGGGTTTCAACAATATTCAGCACTGTAACAGAAAGAAAGCAAATCATAAATAGCTCAGGACAGAACTGGAAAAGAAAAGGCAACCTCTGTGCATCCAATGAACATCAATTAAGAGTTTCAAACAAGCTAGCTTGAATACCAGGCAAGAAAGCAAAAAGCTAAACTGCCCCGGCAAGAAGCAACTGGGGCACCAGTTCGCCAGTCTCACCTCTAAAGGTAAAGTGAAGATGGGATGATAACCAGGAACAATGTCATGTTAAAAGTGTGATTTTTAAGAAAGAACTGGCTGCAACATGTTTCTTTTTTTTCCCCCAGAGGGGCAGGATTCAGAGGAATATAGGAGACCAAAGAAAAAGGTTGGGAGAAAAAATAAGAATTAATTCGAAAGAGAGGTAATTACCAAAAGCAGGTTAGAAAAGGAGAGATGAGATGAGAAACATCTACAACCACAGCCAGAGAAGTCTGGACAGATGCATGCTATGTTTTGTTACCATGCCCTTGGTATTTGTACACCGAAACCACCCCAAGCTTACGTGATGTTTATAGTAAGGAAGCTTTAATGTTAACTTTCCTGGCGAGGACGGCCGCAGCCAGCGTGAGGACAGCAGTGCTGTACACGAGCCTTCTGCAAGCCCTGCGCCCTCTTTGATTCCAGTTACCTGATCTCTTGGACTATTTTCTCAACTTCACATTATGTAAATCCTTTACTCAAAACAGAAGCAGCTGCTGGCAAAAGGAAAAGCTCTGTTACATAGTGTTCTTCCACTCCTGTTGACTAAAATAAGGAATATCTAAAATTTACAGGGGAAAGTGAAAAACTTCAGAAGTCTGCTGAATAGCCTAAAAAATTGAGTGCAGTTGACATACTCCTTTCCCCCCAAACTTAAAATATTTGACAGAATATTTTGACAAATATTTGACAAAATAGCTGCAGAATAAGGTTTCATATTTACTCACATTTCAACACGTATGTCTTCTTTCCCATTTTAGGTCCTACTTCTGCAGGACATTCTGCCTTTGACAGCCCTTCCGTCCACCCATGCAAATCCACCCGCAAAACAGGCTTTTAAGAAACAATGTAAAACCAAAAGATATTGCAGCTTTCCCAGTTCTTGGCAAGGCTCTTAGGAACGAGAAGAGGAAACACAGAAGGGAAGGAAAAGCAGATGACAGAGGATGGAAAAAGGGGTTGTTTTGTTTTGGTGTTTTAAAAAAACAAAACACACACTAAGCCTCTTCCTTAGGCACTCTTGTCTCATTAGCGTTTTCTGTCCTCTTTCTTCCCAAACTGTGATATTTAACGATTTCAGTACAAAAACAGTCTGAGGGTACTTCATGTAAACTCAGCAATGATCAGCCGCACGGCCAATAAACTCTTCACCCTCATAGTTTATTTGCTGCTAAGCCTTGGCCTGCAGCCTTGGAATTTATTCTGCCTGCACTACAGCTATTTCCTTGTAAACAGGAAGCCCCCTCAAATTTGCATTACAGTAAACTCATTTACTTCATTTAGTGTCAGTCTTATCTCAGAAAGATAAAGCAGCCAGGACAGGTGTACCAGGCTCCAGCAGAGACAAATTGCAATAGGGGGGTAAAACCTTTGCAATATTTCTTGAGGAGATAACATCAGAAGCAAAAGGATGCTGTTGCTGGGCTGTGGTTGCCCGCCAGAGATAAACTGAACGCATTCCTGCGAGAAGAGTGCTGCAATAAGGCAGAGACATTTATATCCAAGCGTGGATGTGATATTCCAGTGACCTTCCTGCTGTCTGTCCCAGTGACAGCCAGGAGCCCAGTGCAATGACGGCTGCTCACAGCCCAGCGTTACAAAGCTATGCTCACGCTGCTCCGAGGAACTGCTCTCACACACAGAAATAATAAAAAATCGTGGAAAAACTGTTTTGATTTCAAACCCGTGTAAGAGAGGACTTTGTGTTGGTTTTGGGTTTTTTTACTGTTACTATATCAACCTGCATTTAACCAGCCGATTTATATAATTTGAAATGAATCACTTTGCCAGTGATACAGAATATTTAAGCATACTCAACACACCATGTCTTTTTTAATGAGAGGTATCAAAAAAAAAAAAAAAAACAAACCCAACCAGAAACCAGTATCAAGACATCTGACACCAGAATAACGGTCACAATTTCCTACTGTATGAGGAAATCCCTGGTTTCAGTTAGAAGCTGAGAAGTTCAGTCATTTCAAGCAATCTAGAGCCGTTTGTGGTCCCAGGCTTAGGTAAGTCTCTGTTCTCATTTATGTCCATGTTTCCTCTCGTTCATCTGCTGAGCTTTCTTACATGTCCCCTGTCCCACGGCACCCTGGCACTGTGTACAGCTGCAAACGGTTCCCTTGCTTAAGGCTTCTCACCTTCTTCAGAGCATGACAGTCCGGGGAAGGGGGAATGGCAAACAATCTTTTTCCTTTAATATTTCATGTAATCTGCAAACAGGTTCTTCCACATGCAGCTCTAGAAGCAAGGCATTTCAGCCACCTAACCCTTCACCTTTCCCCCTACTCTGCAAAACTTCCTCTTGCGCGCAGCTGCTGTCTCCTGCCCCGCGGAGCCGAACGTGGGTAAGCCATCCCTCCGAGCTCAAGGAAACTACCAAACATCAAAAACACGCAGATCCTGGAGCAGGAGAGCAGTACAGCGTGGGTTCCTCAGGCCTTGTGCTGTGCTACAAGGTTTGCCCCACACCTTGCTCAAGGGGATGTTGATCTGGGCAGCAGTTTTTGAGCCTCCCCACAAGCACCAACAGTGCTGTTATTTCTCACAGCATCGGAAGGACTCCTCCCTGGACACCCTCCACATCCCCACAGGGGCCATGTCCCCACTGCAAACAAGGAGCACATCACTAAGCACAGTAACAGACAACACCAAAGCACGGGTAAATACAAAGCCAGCAGCGCTGGCAGTAAAGCATACCATACCTCAGGTTAACAGTGTGGGCTAAATTTTCTGGATATTATTTTTATAAGCATGTACACATACCAGGAGAAAAAT
The DNA here is from genome assembly GCF_963210335.1 of Falco punctatus. Taxonomy (NCBI): domain Eukaryota; kingdom Metazoa; phylum Chordata; class Aves; order Falconiformes; family Falconidae; genus Falco; species Falco punctatus. Next base: position 99,693,949 of record NC_137580.1, read on the forward strand.
GGGCACCTTCGTCTGCCCAGCAAGCCATCCTCAATCGGCCCTTAAGAATGACTGCCAAACTTCTTTTTCTGAGGCTTCACTGCCTCTGCATGGGGGATTAACCCAGGCTGGGCACCCCTGTGCCCCTCACCCTCCCCTGCTCTGCAGCCTCCCCGCGCTGCCCTGGATTCAAGCATAAAGGCAAAAAGCAAGGGAACAAGTGAGAAGAGGGCTCTGGTGCTCCGTCGTTCATGGCAGGCAGCGAAGCTAGGCCACCAGCAGGCTTGCAAACTGCCTACACATTTTTGCAGTAAATTTCGGTTTAGATTTTTTCTGTTGCAGTACTTGGTCTGCTGTCTAAGTCTTCGTTTTAAATTATATATATACACACAGAGCCAGGAAAGAGAAATAGCTCAACATAAAAAAAAAAAAAAAAGGGAAATCTTGCTTTTAATTTCAGCAATAAATCAGAAACCGATGCTCAGGTGATTTTATGAAAGCGTGCAGACCCAGGCACCGTCGTTCAGAAGAAAAGCTGCTTTTGCCACCGACCCCCAAGGAAACGACCCGAGCCGTGCCGAGGCAGCCGCCCGGCGAGCCCCGCGGTGGCCGCCGCCGATGGAGCCGGGCCGAGCGCCCCGCGGCCCCGGCCCCGGTCCGCGCCGCCGAAAGCCCTGCGGGAACGAGCCCGCTTGGGTCACTTCGCTCACAGCCCGAGGGACTCCTCACCCACCAAACGCAGCGTCCAGTTTAGGGCCAAATAAACAGCCCAGCCGTGGGGCGGGTGGATTTTTTCTTGGGTTTTTTGGTGGGTTTTTCTTTTCCTCCGGGAGAAGCCGAGCTTCTCCACACCCTTCCCAGCCCAGAAACACCGGCAGAAGTTGCTCCGGAGAACGGCAGGCAGCCCGGCGGCCGCGGAGGCCGCGGGGTGCCCGGCAGCGCGGGAGGGCCGCCCGCCGCCAGACCGTTATGTCCCGCGCCCCGCGGGGCCGGCGCGGAGCGGGGGCCGAGGGAGCGGGGAGGCCGCCGGGGCCGGGCGGAGGGGCTGCCGTGCCCCGCGGGCGGTACCTGGGCTCGGGCAGGGTGATCTTCTTGCTGGCCCTGGCTGCCGGGGTGCTCTTGCTCTTCTCCATCGCCATCAGGTAGCTGACATCGGCCAGCACCGCCTCCAGGTCCGCCATGTTCCCGCTCCCGCCGCCGGGCTGCAGATGGAGGCTCCGCCGGGGCAGCCGCCCCCGAGGCGGGGATGGCGGGGGGGGGTTGCTGGCGGCGGGCGGGCGAGGCGGGCGGCGGGTCCCCCTCCGCCGGTGCCGCCGAGCGCCTCCCGGCTGCGCCTGTGCGTGTGGGTGAGCGCGGGGCGGGCGGGGGGGGGGGGGACAGGCCGCCTCCCCGCCCTCCACGCCCGGGGCTCACCGCCGGCCCTGCGCGCCCTCAGCCCGCGGCCGCCGCGGCGGGCGGCCGGGAAACCCCCCCGGGCCCGCCTCCCGTGCGCCGCCCCCGCCGGGCCGGCCCGCAGCTCCCCCGCCCGCCGGGCCCACGGCGGCGGCCCCCGCCGGCGGGTCCGAGCGCGGCCACGGGCGGCCCGGGGAGCCGAGGTGAGGCGGGGGCGGCCCCGAGGGGCTTCCGCGGGGAGCCCGGCGGCCGGGGCGGGGCGGGGGGGCAGCCAGCAGAGCCCCCGGCACCGCCAGCTCCGGGTCGTAAACAGCCGCGGCAGGGGGTCCGCCGTGTCTGTCGCCTTCAGCCCCGGCTGGGGGTGCAGGTGCCCCCGGGATGCGCAGGCACCTCACAACGTGGGCCCCGAAGCCGGCCTGGGCTTGGTGCCCCCAAAGGTTTTTCTTCCAACCTAAATAATTCTGTACATCCACGGGGCTGCCTGCCCACCTCAGCGCCGGCCCGGTGCGTCTCTTTGGAAATCTAATTTCCTCGTAGTTTATTGTAGCGCAATGTGCCTAAGGAGAACAGGACACACAATAAAATACATCTGCGTGAAACCCCGTTATTGCCCGTCAAAACTCGTCTGCTGGCAAATCACGGTGCAAAAGGCGGCTGGGAGCTGGAACCGAAGGGCTCGCTGCACCGGGGGGCTCTGGCACAGCTCCCCACTCGTATTCCTGGGTAAAAATATAGTAGTAGCTCTGCTGCAGCCAAGCAGATATGCAGATTTCAACTTCTTTTCTGAATTTCATCAAATATGTCATAAATAATTGGCTCAATGAAAGGCTAAGTCAATGACAAGTCTGAAGTTGAAAACTCAGCTTGTTTTGAGCTCTTTTCAAGTGCCGCCACTCCTCCTTCCTACAGCTTTATGAAAGTTAATGATCTGATTAAAGCTAGGTGGAGCATACAGCTGTGAGGATTTCACCGTTGCAGCTCATTACAAACCATCCGAGAACCCGCTTTTTGTTGAAAATGTTAATTTAACCCACCCTTTTCCCCAGAACAGGTCCGTTGGGGAAGGTTTCTCCTCTGCCAGTGAAGTTCCTGATCACCACGGAGCAGCGCTGAGGCTTGGGGTGTTCGAGCAAGGAGCAAAGGAGGACATGGGGCACGTCCCTCTTGGAAGCTCAGGGTAAAGTTTCCCACCAGCCCTGCTTGAAGTTTTAACTGAGCCAAGCTATGAGATGGAAAGGGGTATTTTTTATTTTCATAAATCTGCCGGGATGGTAGGGAGCGCTGGGTCCAGCTTGTGGGCCATTGACATGGTTCCTGTGACGACTCAGGCTCAGTCTGGACCCAGGGCTCCCACTCTAAAGCTTATTTCAGCACCTCTGCCTGGGCTTTCCTTTTGCAGTGGCCGTGGTTGGAGAGACGTTACACCTGGATGCAGTGATTTGGGATGCTTTCCATGGCACCTCTCTCCCAGCCTGGCAGAGTAGTCTTGCTCAGTCCTCCGCACAAGAGCGGTCCTGTTGCTGTCTGTGAAGCCGTCCAGGTACATCCAGCCATGCGCTCTTATCAACACTTGCAGAATTATTGTCCGATGAGTTGTAAATACCAAAGTATACAAGATGCCCTGTGCTGTAGTGTGCTAATCTACCAACTAAGGCAAAAACCATGGTCTGCACCTCGTCTGTGGAATGATTTTACAGCTTTAAAATGTTTGAGTTCCGTTGAGAAAGGCTGGCATGGTTTAATGACAGGCCCAAAACTGTTTGGCTCCACGGTTATAAGGAATACTCTGATTTGCTTAACCAGGAATAAACATTTGTCACCCTTATTTGCTGCATCCTTAGCCTGGTTACATGACCAGACACGTGCATTTTGCTGGTTCTTCCAAGGGGACGGCTAAGACACAGCCTGGGCAGCCGCTCTGCCCCTCACCACTCCCAGATATTTCCATGGAGAGAACTGGTTTTCATTTCCTGAAGTGTGAATGTGCAGAAGAAGCAAGAGCACTGCAGGGAGGTTGTCAGTGCTGACCTGATAGTGTTGCTAAACACCACCATCACGATGCAACCACACCGAGAGGAGGAGAAAGCAAACAGAAACCCATTACTGCCTGCCTAGTGCTGCCTTGCCAACAAAGGCCCTTTTGTTATCTAAAATATTTGAGTTTTACAGGGATGATGATAGCAACAATGGTCACGAAAACACCGCTTAGGATTCATAATGCTCTCCTTTTAATTCCTGTTCCACATTTTCACCATTGTTATCTGAATATTGTTGTAATGTACTCTTCAAAGGCATTCTTGATGACAATTCCAAGAAAGTCATGTTTGGTGATGGCTAATACAGAAACCCAATTAAGAAACTTGTTCTTTTGTCTTTCCGTTGGTGCTAGATGGCGTGGCCACAGCAGCTGGAACCAAAACAGCAGTGGGTTATAAGGAAAGGTGTTCTCTTCACCATTTATTTGAAAAGCGTATTTGCAATGCAGTCAGAGGTGATGGTGTGACCCTGTAGCCACCCCTCTGCATGAGCTGGTGAGGTAGACATGCTTCTGGCTAGCAGAGTCCAAACTTCCCTTCTTCCACCCAGCCGGAGCTGTGCTGCACCCGCATGGGAGCAGGGGAGAGCTGGTTATTAATCGTTACCCATAGCAGCATGTAAAACTCACTTGTTCTGCAGTTTTATAGTCAGGGGTTTTGCAGGTCATTTGGATGGGCTTTTTTTTTTTTTTTTTTTTTTTTTAATTATGGAGTGGAAGCATACCTGATTTCTTTTTTTTCCCTGAAGCTGAAGCAAGCAGAACAGGTAGCACTAGCATCCTTTGCAGGGAAGTTCAATTCCCCAAGTGCAAGTCTGCCACTTTTCTTAGTGTTTGTGTCTGGGGTTTAGTGTTTGTATTTTATGTGGAGTTTGCTCTTTGTGTGAGGGTGTGTTGTTTTATGTGCTGTGTGTTGGTTTCAGTGTTTGTATGTAGTATTTGTGTGTGTGTTTGTAAACAGTGTGCTGTGCCAGTGTGTGTTTTCCCCTAGGTAAAGGAAACCCTGAATTAATGTCAGGGTTAGCAGCAATCAGAGTATGATATACACATACTCTGAATGCTTTTAATCATCTCCCGACATTTCTGTGAATGCTGATTGATACTGCTCAATCAATTTAAGCATGTCTCAAGGCCTGTCTGGGCTTGAGTGCAGGGTTTTGTGTGCACCCATTGCAGAGCCAAGAAACCCTGCCTCCTCCCTGGTGTTTCTTCCTTCCGAGGAGTGAGTTTCTCCTACCATCTGTGTAAGATTTAAATGTTTAATTTTGCACTGCTCTGGTTCACAGGCTGACAGATGATATTACAGAGAGTAATGAATCTGAAGTGGATTTATTAGTGCACCTTATACTAACATCTCATCAAGATAATGGGGCAAAACAGCACACCAGGGCAGGGGCATATTCATCCTGCTGCCCTCAAACCTGTGGCAAATCTGATAACAAATAAGGTCTCTGCTACTGTGCGTGGCTAATGCTAACAATGATACCTCTTGAGGGAAATGTTCACATAGGAGATTATTAAATGCTGGGGTTTTTAACGTTTCTCATACATTGCCAGAAACGCACATAGTTTGAGATTAAGGGCATTAAGCAGTGTTTAGCTCTGTTCCCTCTGTGGGATGCTGCTGTCTACAGAGAGCAAGCCAACAGCCAGAAACCCACTGCATTCTTTGCTCCTCCACAGCAGCGCTGGTAGAGGATAATACATTTATTTGTGATGGATCCCGATGGGATCTGACTCTCCGTGGCTTGTTTGTGTAATAGCCAAGCAGAGAGGTTATGTTTTGCTGCTTCCTTTACTTCTAGCAGTGCTGTCTGGGGTGTGACCACGTGCTTGGCTGAAAGGGAGAGAGCAGAAATCCCTTCCCCACACCGCCTCCACCGAGCTTCTCTCGCCAAAGTCTTCTAAATCAGCTTCCAACTGCAGGGTTACCTGGAGGTAAAGAACAGGAGCACCAGGTCCTGCGTAATGAGGCTGTGTGAGGATTCATTAGTAAGCAACAGTAAAGTGCCCACAGAACAGTAAGAACGAAAAATTGCAAAATATTCTTCATAAAAATTAGGTAACTTGAGCCCCTGTCAGCCTGCTGCATTTCCCCAATCTTGCCCTGCCATGGAGGCAAAAAGGTGCAGAGTCACCACTCCCATGCTTGGCCGTGTGGGACACGGCAGAGAGGGAAGCTTTTAGCCCAGCATCCCAAGGAAACGGCCTCACGCTGTCCCCATTGCCTGTTGGGCTGCTCCGATTTTCAGGGCTCGGGAGTGGCTCTGGCCTCGATGCAGAGTAGGGCAGGAGGCACAGCAGGTCAAGCACTCGGGCATTCCTCTGCAGCATCCACACCGAGGCTGAAGTTGCATCCCATCTCCTTAATGCTACGCTAATAAGCAGTGAAAGGCAATATGGAAAACAAATAGAGTAATTAATGGCCATTTCTTCTGCTGCTTTTATTCACTGACTATTCCAGAAGGAGCAATTTTACAGAAGACAGCCTCTGCCTTCACAGTGCCATTGCATTAGGCAACCAGAATCCCAGGAGGGGAATAAGCACTGCAACTCCAGCCTCCTGGAGAAACGCCATGGCTCCTCAGCATCTCTACAAATTCCTCCAGCTTTCTCTTGAATGCTCTTAACAAAGGTACTTCAACCACCTTTGATAGGTAAAGCACTCAGTGTAGTTGATAGTCATCCTCTTCCTTTTTTTGACTAGCCAATGTGATGAGAAGGGAAAGTTTTAATTAGGAAACAAATGGCAATTCAATTCTCAAAATTATTTTTCACCATCAGACATTTGTACTTGAATAGTCTGTCTAGTAATAATAATGTCCTCTGGGGATACAGATAAGAACAGAGTTGAAAGTCATGCAATGTCTTAAGTCTTGCATGAGGAAACACAGGCATGAGAGGTATAGGTCCTTCGATTTGCGATTCCATCACACCATTTCTCTCACCACTATAATAAAAATATCTTTTGGACATTTTCCTCTGCACATTTTCTTAAACCAACATGCCACATAGAAAAGCCCTGTTGCTTTCTCCTTCCTTGGTCTGCACCTTGCCGGGCTGCTGGTTCATTATCCAAGGCTGCTATTTCCTCCATGGCCACCTGAGAGCCGGGCAGATGTGCCCCAGGTGTGCTCTCAGAGTCTCCTGCCATTTTTTTTAAACTTCAAAATGGTCCCATAGGGGCAATTTAGAAGAGTCACGTTGTCTGTCGCAGGGGCAACTGGTGAAGGAGGTTGCGCTGAGGATGGCAGGAGATCTCATCCGCTCTGCTCTGGGCAATGGCAGCGCCTGGCCGGACCCCTGGCATGGCTTAATCCTCCAGGAGGAAATATGTGTTCCTCTGGAATTGAGTGAAATGGTTTTAGCAGTATTTTTAGTTCAAAATAAATTGTGAAGAAATAAAAAATCTGGCTCAGATGATGGCAACATCAGAATGCATTCTTCTGGCCCCTCACTAATTCGATTGCCAGCCACACAGGAACTTCTCCAGTACAGATCATCTCATAAAAACTGGGGCCCAAATCTTGAGCAGATGTTGGTTTATGTGGCTACTCTGGCTTTGGAGAGCCAATACCAGTGGCACCCCAGACATCTGGCCCTCCTGCCTCTCTGCTCTCACCATGCTCACCCTCCGCAAAGGCCAAGAGTGCCCTGGGCCAGGAGCTGGTGGCTTATGATGGATTCACTGTGGGCCTGACCCAGCTCCCCTGGCCATCTGCAGGAGCCTCCAGCCCGACTGCCGTGGGCTTGCCAAACGGCCACGTGTGTTCCATGAGCAGCGCGGGGACCTGTCCTGCCCACGCGCCACCCCACAGGGCTTTCAGTTCTTCTAAGTGGCTTCTGTGCAACACCAGACCAGAAAGAAACACGTCGTGCCTGCCCAAATCACTGAGCAAGGCTACAGGAAGAAAAAAATAGCTTCCAAAACTGCAGTGCCTGCCTCTGGTGCTGCCAAGCAGAGCACATTCCTCCAAGCATCCAGCACAGCACGTATCCTGCTGGGCATTCGGAAGTGCCCTTACTCCAAGGCACAGCTGGACACCAGCGATAACCACTCTGATGTGTTGTTCTGTCCATTCAGTGAGGAATAAGAAGAAGGCAGGAAGGATCCTCTGCAAATTCCATTTGTTTCTCCCTGAAAGAATGGTCCATGTACATCAGCACTAATTCTAGTAATAATCTCCTTCTGTAACAGGCTGACAGTTACTAATGTCTGCGCTGTCTGGGCTACAGGCCAATATTCTATTCCATATCTGTCATAGGTAGAGATCCTGGCTTTTGAACTGAAGTAGGACAACTCTGCAAAATGCTACAATTCAGACCCTCCTGGTGTGCGACTTGCCACAACCCCAGACGCTTTTTTCCTAGCAGTGTTTCTGTAGCGTGTTTGTGTCCTGCATTCCCAGCCTGACAGTGTCATTGAGCTGGTCCCTTTACCTTCCTGTTGGGCTGACACTTTGGCAGTATCTTCTCTTTAATAGCCATTAATGATCATTAATAGCAATAGTAAACATCTATTTACTGACTGACTCCAAGTGCCCCACTGCAGACAAGATTCTGCACTGATGGTTTATGTACCAGCATGTATCACAAGATGGGGAGGCTCATCATGTACCTGGAGCCTTTTAACATGCTATGGATGTCAGGCAGAGTCCTAAGGCAAGCCAAAACCAAGAGGCATCCCAGTCATGTCCACCTTGCCTCCGGTCCCTCCCAGTTTGATAGAAGCCAGCTGAAATCCTGCCTGCTCTTTGCATCAGCTACCAGAAGCCAAAAGCCTCCGTAGGGCACCTTTTCTCTTGGCTTGTGGATTGCTGTCCATAGGGAGAGTTGTACTTTGGGATCACTCACAGAAACGGTGTTTTCAGGTGTGCTCATACAGGTGGCATTTCCCTTCTGGATTACTGCGCGTTGAGCCCTTCGTTGGGATGTCTGGCTAACCAGGCGGTCAGACCGCATCACCTAAACCACGCAGCTCGAGTGTTAACTGTTGAAACCTTCAACAATTAATTTCACAAAGTTAATCTGCAGGTTCAAAGCTACATACACGAGTGATTTCTCCATTTTGGATAATAAAATTATTCCAATCCCAGTGTTGGCGAGACTCGGGGGCCAGCAAGAGGTAAGGCACAAGTTGAGTTGACAGCCATCTTGTAGTCTACACAGGGATTTAAAAATGAACTTTCTATAAAGCATAAATAAATTGTCATGTACAGGAATTCCTGCATTAAGGTATTTTGAAAACTGGCCGAATACAGTGTGGTCAAATTTAAACAGTTCAAACTCAGAAAGAGACTTTAAAAAGGAAAAAAAAAAAAAAAAAAAAGCATGCTTGCTTTCTGTAAATAAGCATACTGTTCCCTCCTCTGGTATGACTCTAGATTTTTAAGGCAGTCTCTACTATTTATTTCCTTTTGCTTCCTTTCAGTGAGGGAATGGAAAGAGACACAAATGAAAACACTGAATGTTGTGAAGAAAATGCAGAGGGTTTTAAAGACAAATTAAAACAGATAGTAGGCGCCTATTCACTAGCACAGAAGTTCCCGCAGGAGAACACCAGCAGGCTCGGGTGCAAATCGATCAAGAAATGGCACAGAGAAAAACGGGGCTTCGGTTCCCTCCTGCCTTGGTTCGGCTCCCTCTTCTGCAGCTCCGACCTGGGGTGGGCTGCAGTTTCCCACCGCTCCCATGTCTCCATCGCTGAGCAACAAAATCAGCCCTTCCCCTGCCCAACAGATGATGGGGACTGGCTCCAACAAGACAGAGAGAAAAGCCAAACCAGCAGGCACCCCTGAGCAACCACTAACATGCCATGGATCCCTCCAAGGTTGTTTTTTTTGGGGGGAAAACCCTCAGGTTTTGTCCTTCAGATGAATGGGGAAACCCCAGCCCCGGGCACGGGAAAGCCAGCTCTCACTCACCTCCAAAGCAGAGGGCATCTGCCCTCCCAGGGGGCAACGCTGGCAGTGGGGCAGGTCAGCGTGGAAAGGGAGCGCTGGGATGGGGACTGAGGGGTTCCCAGGGACGGGGGCCTGACCAGAATTGCAGCGCTCCCGTCGCATTGCTGGACTGAAATCACAGAGCTCCTGTTGCTGGCTTCCCCGCGGCAGGAGATCACACTGGTTTGCTTGTAGTCAGGACCAGAAGTGGTCTGGGTGGCTTCCTAGCAGAGTGTTCAAATCCAAGTGTAGCGGGCTGAGCCAAATCATTTACTGGGAAGAACAGCAATTAAAGACTATTTATTTATTTACTGACAACCAAGCTGTAAATGGGGAGAGGAACATTTGTGTGCTGGAAGAGACCCTCACCTGAGGCCACCCACAGAGGTTGAATGTAAAAACAACCTGAGCACCTGCACTGCCACCACTAGCTCCACAGGCATGGCACAAAAATAGAGTTTTTCCTTGAAAACATGAGTGCCAGCCAACCTCTCCCTCCCAGCTGTGACACACACCCGCTGCTGTGCAAAGTCCCTTCCCACGGGCTGTATTTTTGCTGTCCCTACAGCCAGATGCTCTCACACTGCTGCCGGAGCTGGCCGTGACCTCTTGCCAGTACGCATGGGAACGTTACTAAAACTGAGCATAGCAATGAAACAGCTTTCTTCCCCACCATGCACACATCTAAAAAAAGAAACATGCCTCTGACCTGGCCAACGCAAGCTTAGAAAGCACAGGAGCAGCATCCCCAGTGCAGAGCAGGTGCTGGATGGGCCAGGGCTGCAGAGCCGTCATCACCATGCCAAAACCAGCCCAGGCAGAGCATGCAGCTGAGGCACAGGGGCCACACTGGTGGTACTAAAACACTCACTGCTGTAGGAGAAAGGCAGTTAATAGCCCAGAGAAAGGCTCTTAATAGCCCCGGACTAGACTAATACCCAGCCCTGATTCTGCCTCTTAAACAAACCACATCTCCTGGTGCCACCTTGCACCCACCCTGCATTTCTCTGCAAGGGGGGCTGCCCTGCACAGAGTGTCACAGGGCAGGAGGGGATCAGGGAGAAGTTCAAGCCATTTCTTCACCTAAATCTCCACCCTTGATCGTCCTTACAGCTTGATCACAGTATGGGCATAGCTCCTCGCTCAGGCCTTGCTAGAGGCTCAGTGCAGCCCTGCCTGTGGGGTTAGAGGTGCCTGATGAGAGCCAGGAGAAGTGGGGCAGTGACCCTCACAGCCCCCCTCCGGAGGTCCCAGAGGACCTTCCCCATGTCCCTCTGCCTGTGCCTTCCTTCACCCAGCTCAGAACTCACCTGTCTTCAAGACCTCCCTGACTGAAAAACAACAGAGTATGTTGTTACAGTTTAAAACAAATAAACCCAATGAGGACTGTAACAGCAAATGTTTAAGGCATTTAAAAAAAGAGACCCCCTTCAGCTAATATCAGCTGGCGTTAAAGAAGCATCTTCCCTGTACAGACTGATTAGACAAACAGATGTCAAGCAGGAACCATCAAGCATTCACTGTTCCATAGTCTGGCTTGAGTGTAACTTGATAAAGGAAAAAAAAATCAATACTTGACTAATTTAGCTATAAATTTTGAGGGCTAGAAAGAGAAAAAAACAACAACTGTGCAGATATTGAAATGGCACAAGTTAATTCAGATTCTGTCACTACGTCTTACGGAAGGTAATTCACCCAGTGCTGAAAATGAAAGACCTCATCTCCTGGGTGGTTTTGCTGCCCATTGCAGGTGTATATCAGAAGGACACAATTAACTCTGGCAGGCAGTGGGAGGGTGTGGGGCTTTCTCCAGACGGCAGCACCCCAGGGTGATGCCGAATGCACCAGGCGTGGTGGAAGCAGGTTGGCATCTGGAGGGTGCAGGGCTCCAGCGCCGCTTCGCTGAAATTCCCCCCGAGTGCCAGCAAGGCTGCCTGTGAGGAGCCAGCCGAGCCAACCTGCTAGAAAACCTTTAAAATATGCTCCTTGGAAACAATTCTAGTTATGTGGGAAATGCTTTCTAGTTATTTCTCTTCCCTGGCTTTTTGTACTCAAAGTGTATTTGCACACAGATTGGCATTTGCTGCCCTGGCTGATCGTTCACCTGATCCAGCATTACACATCTGGTCCCCGAGATGGCCCTGGATGCCTGATGTCACCGCAGATGACAGCGGTGTCAGCCAGAAGGTGCACAGTGGCAGAAGCCAAAGTCGTGGTCCCCCATGGCCGAGCTGCCCCTGAGCTGACATCCCCAGAAGGTACTCAGCACCAAGAGCCAGGCATCACCATCTCGCCCAGTGGGGTGCGGAGCTCTGGTGCCAGCGCACATGCCCCTGGCCGCGCTGCAGTCGGGATGGCCCCTTTTGTCCAGTCTGGCAGCTCAGGCTCGGTCTGGGCAGAGCGGAACCAGGGCGGGTGGCTCAGCATCCCCCAGCACATGCAGCCCCCTGGCATCTCAGCCACTGCCCTCACTGCGCCCACTGACATCTTGCTGGAGGCAGGAGCCTTCTGGCCAGTGGAAGGGGATGCCTTCTGCCTGCAGCACCCACCATTGTACCACAAATAAAGGCATGGAAAGCGGCTTATCTCCGTCGGCTGCAGCTGGAAGATGTAAGACCCAGGGGAAAGCCAGGCTGTCCCAGACACCTGCTCCTCACTGCCTGTGTCCCAGCCCTCCTTTCCCCCTTACCTGGGCTTTGTGTTTGAAACCTACATGGGAAAAGCCCTCTCTCCAAGGCTGCTCAGAAGACTAGAAGGGAAATCATGCTGTTCTGCCTGAGCCAGCCATTATGCTGTTAATTTTTCTACTTGGCTGCATCACTCCCTATTTCAGTGAGAGAAAATAACTCTGCGAAACAGAACAAACCTGGTGCTTTCCATGTCCTGTCATGGTGCTGCATCATCACAGGCTGCTCCTCCACCTCGGCTGCCCTGCTCCAGGGCACCCCAGGTGCTGCGGCTCAAGCCCTCGTGCACATAAACCCCACCAGAAACACGAGGTGAGGTGGTAGGAATGTGCTGTCAGCTTAGGAACAAAATGGCATGGAGTTTATTTGTACTTCTATCACATCAAAGGGGCCCTTGTTCTAATTCTTCTCCCTTTAGCCTGGAGGAGAAGAAGGGGAAAGATTGGTTCCTATTAATAGCCTCGCATCCCACAAGATCCAAGCCTTGTAAGAAGCCATAAAAGACTGCGGCATCTGATTCTCTGAGTAAATGAGGTAATTTTGGAAGAAGTGTGTGCTCAGCAGCCTTAGTTGCTGCCTTTTCCACTTTGGTAATAACTTACTTTGGTGTCAGTAGCGCCCAGGTCCCAGAGGGGCTGCGCAGTGCTGCTGTGCCCTGAGAGCCCCCAGCATGGGCAAGTGTGCTGCTTTTTCCCCAAAAGTTCCAGATTTTTGCAGCAAGCATCCCCAGGACAGGCATGGAGTGAGGGAAAGTTGCACCCCAGCAAGCTGATGGACTGGCAAAGCAGAGGGCACAGCTTACTGCAGGGATGCTGAGGGGCTGGTGCTGGTGGCAGGGCAAGGGGATGCTCGGGAAATCATCCATACAAGGGAAGGAGCCAGCAGGGAGCAAGGCTGTGAGGTGGCTCCGGTCCCGCACCCCCAGGGACTAACAAGGCAAAGGCACTGGGGACCTCCCTGCTGCGGGGAAGGGCCAGGGACTGCGGGCAGGCTGGCCATTTCAGGGTCACCTGCTGCCCATCTGCAGGCACCTGACATCATCCCTTATTCTCTCATTGGCTGTAGGATGGCACGAAGGGGTGTCCCCACTGTATCAGCTGTGGGCAAATCCCATGGGCACACCATCCATGAGCACTGGCTCCAGATTAGCAGGAGAGCAGGGAGGGATCTGGCCCCACGCTGCAGCGCATGACCTGCCAACACAGAGAATTACGTCAGCTTTCACTTAAGCAGATTTTTAGGCCCTAGGTGCCAGCTTTAACCCAGACACCAAAGGTACACACAGCAGCGGGTGCCTCCAGTAGGCAGCGACAGCTGCGTCATCACCTCGCACGCAGATGCTGGACACTGGGTTGCCCTTTGCGTGCCAGGTGTGAGGCCACCGGAGCCACTGGCCATGGCATCCCCGGGATGCTGATTCAGCCCTCGTGCTGGCACGCAATTCCCTGACGCCTGGTCAGGAGCAACACCACAGGAAAAGTCCACGGGGGAAAGGAGCCCACGATGGCTGCAGAGCAAAGCTGTGGTCCTGCTGCGCTGCACATAACAACAAAGCAGAAGGATTTTCAGGATCATAACCCATCCTATCAGCGGCCCCATATGCCAAATAATTAATCTACTCTCTCAGTGCCCTTGTAAAGCAAACCAGTAAATTATCTTCATTTCACAGCTGAGGAAACACAGTTCCAATGAGGCCGCTCTGCCCAGGGGCACATGGAACAGGACTCTCCATGGATGGGGTCTGTGGGTGCATCTGGGCAGATCACTGCAGCATCCCCAAAACAGCCTGCCTGGGAAGAAATGGGACAATTCACAGGGAAAGTTACATATCAAAAAAGCATAGTGAATAATCTGTCAGTGACCTTAAAAGCATCTTTCTGCTAAAATGCGTTCACATGGATATAGCATCTTGAGCTCAGCTTGACCCCTGACACTGGTGGAAAGCACATCTACAGGACAATTCAGTTTGTCCTCCAAGAGAAGCAGTCATTACAATGCGCTGTACTAAGAGCAAACCAAACTCAGATGGGATGTAGAAAAGACACTTCTTTCAATTAAACGCTAAAAGCCATGAACTTCTTTCTGCTCGGGTAGGGCAGAGAAGGACCAAATGCTTCTAAACCACACATGGGAAAATGCAAGCTATTAATTACTGTTGTGCCAGCACATGCATCACGAACTCAGCAAATAACACCCTTCGCATTGCCTTTGCTGTGTGAGAGCAGCGGCGTGGCAGGCACATGGCACACAACAGGTGTACAGGGTGCTTAAACCAAGCTCTGAAATCACGTATGCTCACAGTTCTCATGCAGCCAGGCTGCTGTGAGAGAATTGGGACTAATTCAGGTACCAAAATGCCATTACTGTGGCAAGGGAAAGGCAGCACATGGAGCTGCTGCCGTCCACGTGCCAGCATCCTTCCAGTGGCCACCATCCCTGCGGGATGAGAGCCGCTGTCCTTCAAACACCAGATCCATGTCAAAAGGGACTTTAATAGTTAAAGCGTCCTAATTCCCCGTTGGGCTTGGCCTCTTCCTTTGGAGCTAGTCTCAGCAGATAATGGACTTTGCCTTCTGACTTAATCTTCTGTAAATCTCTCTCCCTTAATTGCTCATCATCCGGAAACCTCAGAGTGAGCCAGGACAGACACTCCCCCTATGTGATATAGTCATCCTCTCCCTCCCTGCCATCATCCTGCTGCCAGCCTGCACCAACCAGCGCACCCAGAGCACCCAGCATATCCAGAGCACCCAGCACACCTAGTACACCCCTGCACCCATTTGTTTCCACTTGTGGCACATCACAATCAAAATCTGCAGTGGCGTGAGTGGCACTGGCAGAGAGCAGGGGCTGCTTTTTAATCTGCTTCTCTGAAGATGCTTTCCATGTACAAAATGCCAGGAGGTTTTTTTAGCTGTGCTTCCCGTAACCGATGCCGCTGTGTCGGACATCAGGCCATTGTGGCGCTCAGCAGCTCTCGATGGGAATTGAAATCGCAGCTCTCCCATTCGGTTCCCAAAATGAAAGGGCTCTGTTCCACCCCCTGCCATGCCCCAGCTTCTTTCCACCGATAGCAGAGAAGAGAAAGCCATCGGGAAGGCAGCCCCCAAATCTGATGGTGATAAGTCAGAAGCTGGCAGGACCCAAACCACCCCTCGCAGCACAAAGGCTGCTGAGATCTGACTGGGGGCACAAGCCCAAATCAAGAGGTTGATTTTACTGGGAGCTGGTGAGTCTTTCAATGGAAAATGTCCCTTACAGCAGCTGCGAGCAGCATTTTGTTCTCCTGGCTGTTGAAGGAGCAATCCCATCCTGCAGAAGGAAGACGTCATGCGATGGGAAGGTTGCTAAGCGAGCAGTTCCCTCCTTATGATGCACGACTTCATTACTCCGTTCCCTAAATGGATGTTACATATAAATGACATTTGCCTTAGAGCATATGAGTATCCCAAAATAGTGTGTGCATCTCTGTGTTATTTCTATGGGTTTCTGAAGAATGTCCCTATTGTCTGCTGGATTTGCAGTGCCCGATGGCTGGAAATTGCTGCCTGCCACTGCGTAAACCCCTTTTGCGTTGGGTTAGCTGCGGTGCGGGAGGGATGGGAACCCCTGAACCATCTGAGCTGCAGTCGGGGTCCAAGCGATGGGGGACCTGTGGGGTGGCCCTGTGTGTAGGATGGGGCAAGCAGGCTTGGTGCTGCAAGCTGGGGGCCGTGGGCTACAATGCAAGTTTCCCTCTTGCTCTGATCATCTTTCCCTGCCTTGAACTTCTTCTTTCCTAACACTTTCCTCCGTGTTTTTCTACAGACCAAATGTACAAGTGGAAGGCACAGCCTGAGGGGAAGAGCCTCTGGCTGCTGCACTGCAGGGATGCTTGCAGACACAGCCCTGCTCCTGCACAAGCCTCCCACCGCTGCTGGACTCCTGACTCTTGCAGAAGGCACTGCTCTACCCCAGGGTCTGAATCCTGCTCACGCCGCACCTTCCAGACCCCCCAGCAGGAGCAGAGGAGGCACAGAGGTGGCCCAGAGTTGGCAGAGGGGACAGTCACCATTTCATACCTCCAGACACCCGGGCAAAGCCGATTCTTAGGAGCTGCAGCCTCCCACCTTGCAACCACAGCCACGCAGGCAGCGCCTGGGGACCGGGAGGGACCAGCTGCTCATGTGGCCATTTCATCTAAAATTGCTTAAACTCAGCTCAGCACAGGCTGTCTTTTTAGATTAACTGAACCATACAGAGAAAAGGTATGGCACCAGCTCCTGCATGTTACATAAGGTACAAATTAAGAAATAATAATAATAAAAAAAAGGTTACGTCCATCCTGAAGAGAGAAATTTGTTTTTCATTTTCCCCCCCCTAATTTCATAAGAACATCCACAGCAGCTGATCTTTGCAGCACCAACATAATTCGGTGATATATTTTAATCCCATTATGTTGCCATGTGCTTGCTTGAAGTCCGCCTGGACTATGAGGAGCAGATGTTTCCTAATTGGCACTTCTGCTGCCCAGGAGTTTACATCACTGAAAATAGTTTCTTTGCCTTTCATGTTGACATTGAAAGCGAGACCCCGCCATTGGCTTTTACCTCAAATCATATATAATGGCATTGGCTGCTCATATTCCAATTAGCCACCCTGAGCCACTATTTTCCTTACAAAGGCGGCAGCACTGGCAGCGGGGTGGGGGTGCGTGGGTACAATGGATGGGTCACACTGTGTTTGTTGGTGATTGCCAGAGTTTAATTGCCAGCTCCGGCAGCGGGACGAGGAAGCAATCAGGGCTGCCCTGGCCACTCGCCCGGAGGGAAAGACAACATTTTCTTTTTTCAGATGTGTTTAGGTAAAGCCGTCTGATGCAAAGCCCCGTCCCATGGCAGAGTACGTCCGGCACAAGAGTGGCTGCGAGCCCTGCGCCGGTGGGGACGGGGGCCGAGTGCAGCAGCCAACTCATTTCCCAGCACATACCTTTAGTTTTTCATATTATTAAAGCATTTTGATTCTTTCCTGAGCGTTTCACAATCAAGCACTGGGAAAAATACACCAAGCAACTGAGTGTCGCGCATGGGGCAGGAGCACCATCGCTGAGCCCTTGCTGCTGCTATAATCTCCCAATACATTTTAATCCCATTATGACTCCATGTGGCTGTTTCCAATTCTAGCCTTTGACGAAGAGATGTTTCCAGTACTTCAGCTGGACATGGGTTTTACTTGCAGCAAGAAGCATAGGAATCTGTAAAGCTTTCTTTCCTTCCTTTTTCTCCCTCTTCACACTAATGTTAGGAACGAAAGCAAGCAGCAGGAAAGCAAACAGGAGCCTGGCATTCTGGACAAAAGCATCCATCAGCTCCAGTCATCTGCTCCTGGCACAGCACAGAGCCTCAGGTACCACAAGGTGATCAAGGTGCATTTCTTTCACTGGCTGCTGGACAGGACCTGGTATTACCCTTACTTACAAATATAAGAGATGACCGCCGCTGACCCGCGTGGCCGCTGGTAAGACAGGAGAAGCCATAGTCCAGGCTGGCACCAGTGCGGCGATGTGAACAGGTCCTGAGCCAGGGTTCAGCAGCCATCAGCCCTAGTTTGTTTCCTTTCCACTTCTAATGCTGTGTTTTGGCTGCCAGCATTCAGAGCCTGAAATGGAAAAATTACTTGACACCATCCCACTCTTCATCTAAGAGTATTAAAAACTGGTCACTATAAACAGAGGTGATTTTATAAAGCCAAGCCAAGCCAGGACGTTCTGCTGGCCACACGGCATCATGCCAGTGCTGCTGCGCCCAGCCCGGCTTCTCCACCCTCCCCCAGC
The DNA here is from genome assembly GCF_963210335.1 of Falco punctatus. Lineage (NCBI taxonomy): Eukaryota > Metazoa > Chordata > Aves > Falconiformes > Falconidae > Falco > Falco punctatus. Next base: position 99,711,796 of record NC_137580.1, read on the forward strand.
TCCTGGCCACCGGCAGGGACCCACCACACAGCAGATCCACTTGTTCACAGCAGCTGCTTTTTCTCCACAGCTGTTTTCTTTGATCAGAAAAGGGGGAAAACAAGATGGCAGAAGCCATTGGGAGCTCAGCCTCCAGCCCTGCTGCTGAGCCCTGCTACTCCCCATCGCCCCGGGGCTGGCAGGAGAGGCTCCTCTCTCGGCTGGAGAAGTAACACCGGGTTATTTCTCTCTTGTCCCAGCTTTCGCATTAATCAGAGGTGAGATTACTTTTCCACATGCCAAAGCTGAGCACTGATACATCACAAATCTGCCCTGAAAACCACAAGATTTTAATAATACATGCTGGATGCCTGCTTATTTTTCCCTTCCTTTCTTAAGCCTTTAGTATTTGTGGCTACGGTCTGCGTGCATGCACAAGCATGAGGCTAGAAGCTCAATTTAATTTAAAGAAGAAAAAAAAAAGTCAAATCTAAGAATCTCACATACTCCTATGGCTCCAGAAGCTGCAGAATTAAACATAACAATCATTTTCAAAGGTCAAAAATCTGTGAAACACGCGGTAAACCTCTAACAGTTGGCAAGGCACATTCAATACCCAAGGCATCCAGGCTGCAGATGAGATAGAAATCACCCCACTATAACTAAGAATAATCACTTCTCATTTCTCCTAAGTTCTTTTGCCAATGATTTCCCCTACCTTGGCGTGTCTCCAGGGCCTCAGCACCCTGCGCACGAGGGGCGCTTCACCCAGCTGCCGCCATGGGCTCTGCAGGAAGGCGAAGGACAGCCAGTGTGAGCACATGGGCACTTTTTCCACACTTCTCATTGCATTTACCTCCTCCTTGCCAGCCAGTCCATCCCACCTTGGACATGGTCCCCCATGAAGGCACATTCCAAGGACAGACAATAGCCTATGCTTAAGTTGAATAATAAAACAGGAAGGAAAAGGCACCTGAACCTCAGATACGATTTACCCAGGGTTTTGCACTATCTTTATTCTTGCATGAATTGCTCCGTGGCAAATTGCTGCAGGGCTTTCCCTGCAAGCAGTACCTGTTCCTGCCTCCAGCCTGCGGGCACAGCCCGGGCTGCTGGCACGTGGTGGGGGGTTCGCCCACAGAGGGTCCCAGGGGATGCCCACCACCCCACAGCACCTGCCGCTCCTGCCAGCACTGCAGGCACCGGGGGAAACAGCCAGCCGAGGGGGGGTGAAACCCAGCCTGGCTGGTGGCGTTGGGGTTTGAGCCCCCCCCGGTATTTTCTGGGTGAAAAAAGAAATACTTTGCCAGTCTGGAGAACAGCTTTAGCTCTCCCGTCTATTGGCATGACAGCAAAACCACCCACCCGCCAGCAGAGCCGTGGGACCGCTGAAATATCACCAGCCACCACCGCTGACAGTGCCCGCCATTCCCCCCGCCGGCAGCGAGGTCTGGTGGGCAGCGGCGAGGGAGAAGGTTTAAGGGATGTGGTTTGGTGCGGCCGGGGGCAGAGAGCCGCTGCGGTGGGCAGCCCTGCCGGCGGGGACGGGAGGCGAGCGGCAGGTAGCAGCGTGCCAGATGGCACCTCCACAGCTCGCGTGGGATGGAGGCGGTCTTGTGTTTTTGAATATGATTTTTCTTTTAAATTAAAAAAAAAAAAAAAAGAAAGAAAAAGAAAAAAAAATTCCCAGTACATGTCTTTCTGAGCCAGCAACAGCGTCTGCTCAGCTTGCCGAGGAGCAGCACCTTTGGGGTGACCACGTCTCCCGAAATGCTGGGGTCAATGGTGATGTTTGCAATGGGGGTGAGTTCCCCCGAAGCCAAGGGTGCTTCCTGCACAGGTTAATTGTCTTCACCCCCAAACCCAGCCCTCGCTCCTCAGCTCAGTTTGTTCGGCTTGCCAGGCTGTCTGCTGAGCTGAACAGCCTCAGGCTCTCAAATTTCTGCTCCCCCCTCAGGTCTTTCCATTTCTATAGTTTCTCCAAAGGGGAAAGGGGAGCTGGAAGGAAGAAACATCCCGGAGGAGGACACAGAGCTGGAGCAGGCAGCCCACGCTGCCTTCTCCAGTCCCACACGCCTGGGTGGTGGATCCAAACCTCTGGGAAAGCTCTAAGTGGCTGAAAAACGATCCCTGTGAGAGGAGCACCAGGAGGGCTCTGCAGCTGACAGCAGTGCCTGTAGCATTGCTCTCCCAAGAGCTGAACCCCGGCTGTCCCCCCTCCCATGGTGTGGCCAGCCTCTTGCCAGGGCAGGGGGTGGTAAGTGTCCCTGTCCTCCTCCCCCCCATCCCAGCAGCCCCACGGGTGGGTGCCACAGCCAGGGATGAGTGCAGGGCTTGTTCATGCCATCACCTCCTGGGCACTGCTGGCAGCCCTGGGCAAGCGGGGTGGCAGCCAGACCCCACCGCGTCCTGACCACGCGCTGGCACCTGACAGCTCCCGCCTTGGGGTTAGGCACAGGGTGACACAAGACCAGAGACCTGGCTCTGCCCTGGGGCCTGCAGCGATGGGCTGTCACTGTGCACCAGCCTCTTTGCCTCTCTCAGCCATGACCATGCCTCTGGCAAACCTGGGAGATCTGCCCACCCTGCCCGGGTTGCCTGCATTGCCGGGCAGGTGGCTTCGTGTTCATTATCTCTGCTTAAAATTGCAACCAGATGGAAACTGGCTCTCTCCAGAGCTATCCCTGCCCACAGCAGCAGGGAACAGCAGCGATGCTGGGAGGATGACAAGGGAAAACCGCCGCTCCCACCTGAGAGGGGAGCTGGGGACCTGCCAGCAGCATGTCCGTGCTCAGTCCCAGCTGGCAGCATGGTGGCACAGCATGGTGGCACGACGAGTGACAGAGCCACGCAGCAGCCTGTATGCAGGACGGGAGGTGACTTCCTTCAGCCAGGGCAGGTTTGGGGGCTGGGGTTACCGGTAAGCAACTGTGAGTCAGAATGGGAGCAGCTGCCACATAACAGAAACCCTCGCACAGTCAGGAAAGCACATCTCCTGTCTGATCCCCTGCACAAACCACCGCTCTGGTGCATGGCCACTGCCCTGCAGCAAGCTGGGTGCAGCCCCCGCACCGGTGCAAAGTGCCGGGCTGGAGGCCAGGTCCTGCTCATGCCACGGCTGCTGCATTTCGTCCCATCTCCAACTCAGGCCACTAAAACTTGGGGCCAGCAACCAGGAGTGCCATCCTGGGGCGGTGATGCCACCAGGCAGGATCCCCCAGGTGGTTGGGGCATCACCGAGTCCCCTTGCCACAGGCACCTGGGGCAGCGCGGTGGTTCCCGATACCCTGGGGAGCACCCTGGGGTCAGAGTGTGGAAAAAACCAACTCAACAGAGCTAAAGCTTCACCAAGGTGCTCTGAGGGCACCCACCCAAGTGCACCCAGCCACCAGATGAGGAAATTCCTCTGACAAGTCCCAGATGAGCTGCCTCAGGGCTCAATCACATTTTCTTCTGCTTTTCAGTGCGTTTACCCCCAAGACACCGCTGGCTGCTCACAGCCAGGCTCTGTGGTCCCCGAGGGGGTTGCCCTGGTCCCCAGCTGCGGGGTCTGGGGGTCTCTGCTCTCCCCCTCGTTGCTGATTTTAGCCGTTCGCACCCACAGAAGACACTATTTCCCACGAACGATTCACAGCCAAACGCCCAGACAAGGCAGAGCTCGCCCATCAGCAGCACAGCGGGGAGTGTCGCTCCTTCCATTAAAACCCCTTTTTTCATGAGAAATTTTCAGGGCTGGGATCGCTCTGAATTTCCCCCGTTGAGGGAAAGGCACAGGTTTTTGCAGGGAAGCGGCTCGGTCGAGGCGACACGGCAGCATGCTGCCAAAGCACGACTCACCGATGAGCTGACATTTTGCAGCAACATTTGGCAAATGATTAATTCAGATTATCGCCCCGTGAGAGCTGGGCCTTGCCAAACTGGTGATTTATGCCAGGCTCAGTCATCCTGAGCACAGCGGAAAAGGCTCAGAAACGCGGAGGATTCAGGGGGCAAAACACCCTCTGCCAGGGCGGCTGCGCGTGGGAGCTGGCCGAGCGGGGGTCCTGTGTCCTCGTCGGGGACCCCGTGTCCTTGTCTCCCTGCGGCTCCCAGTGGTGCCGGTGCTCACGACGCAGCGCTGCAGCCGAGCAGGTTCCCGCTCCCCGGGAGCTGCGGTGCATGGGAGGGCAGCGCAGCGGGACCCAGCGCAGGGGGTGGCCGCGGTGGCCCATCAGATGCCCGTCACCGGGGCTGGGAAGCAGCGCCCCAGCACCGCAGCCGCCCTGCGCCCGCAAAGCTGCAGTGACACACAGCGGCTGCCGCGGCCGCATCCTGCTGGCGGCGGGGACCGGGCGGGCGCAGCAGCCACCACCGCCACCGCTGTCCCCAGCCCCCGGCCGGGCTGCGTGAGGCTGCGGTTCCTCTGCGGGGCTGGCGTCCCACAGCTTCCTTTGCTCGACTTACGATGCAAATAATTAAAGCATTCTTAAGCGCTATTAATACTAAATAAAAGCATTATTGCTAATTAAGCTTTACAATGCCTAATAAAGCAGTTATTTGGCTTGAAGGTGTCCTGATGGAGAGGGCAAATCCGGGCAAATCCCCCAGCTGTCACTGCGTCTGCCCTGGCACCACGGTGTCCCAGGGACACCTTTGCTGCCCGCAGCGGGATGCACGGCTGAGGAGGAGCCGCTCGCCCTTGGCCATGTGCCCCAGCACAGGGCTGAGCCCCACAGCCACCGCAGTGGGGCTGGACTCCCCCAGGGCTGCTGGAGATGTGAGCAGCTCCCGTCCCTCCCGCTGAGCCCCCAGCTCACCTCCCTCCGGGAACTTTGGTGGGCTGTCAGCGCCGGGCAGTGGACAGGGCACTGCCGCTGGCCATGAGCAGGTGGAATGCCACTGGGGTGCGGCGATGGGCCCCCCTCCCCACCCAGGAGCATGGGTTCAGGTCAAGCATCCCGCTGTTGGGTCCCTCTGTGTCCCCCAGGAATGAAGGGGCCAGAGCCGGGACTTTGAAACTCCAAGCTTTATTCAGTTGCTTCAGCAGCGGTGTGCATCACACGGAGGGAGGCAAGAGGCGAGGCCACCGGCGGTCAGCGGCGGCCGGGGGAAAGCTTGCTCTGCTCCCCGCGCCCCGGCACGGGCCGGGGGCTCTAGTTGGTGGGGTGGTAGGCGCCACGCTGGTGCCACTGCATGTCCCGGATGCGCCTGACCGACTGGATCTGGGGGTGCTGAGCGCCGAAATCTGAGCTGTCCTTGTAGTCCCCCTTTTCAAACAGGTACTGGTAGCCTCTGTAGCCAGGGTACTGGTATCCCACCCACCTGCCAAGGCAAGCACGGGGGTCATGCACCGTCACCTGGCCTGGCAGCCACGGCACAGCATGGCACAGCATGGCATGGCCAAGGCTACTCGGCCACATGATGCTCCATCATCACCCAGTTCCCACCACTCCGGTACTCACGTGCCACTCTGGACCCGCACGGATGAGACCTTCTCCTGGTAGCCATGCGCATGGAAGCTGGGTACATCGTCATCTATGATTTCAATCTTCTTGCCGGTGAAGCTGGGGTTTTCATAGAGTACAATCTTGTGCTCCTGGCTGTCCTGCAGAGGGGAGAGCAGAAACAGGGTGTCAGCGGCTGCCAGCACCCAGGGCTGGGCAAGGGGGGCAAAGCCCAGGGCTAGGGGGAAACCGAGGTGAGGGGCTGGCACAACATGCCACCACTCCCACCAGTGCCAGGGCTGCTCCACATCCCTCCATCCAGCTCAGAGAGCCGGCACCTGCACGGGCACTGCCAGACTTACCCGCAGATGTCCTCCGCTCTGGGGTCACCTGCCACTGCCCCTGTCCCCGCGCTCCCTCCGCCCCCCCACCGGCTCCCCGGGCCCCGAGGGCTGGGGCGAGGGTGCGCAGGAGGGGGTGCCCCTCTGCCCGCGGGGCTGGGGAGGGCGGGGGAAGGCTGGGGAAGACTTCTGGCTGCAGACCTTGGTCTGGCGGGTGGGTAGTGGCTGTCTGGGTGCTCTCACCACTTTGATGGGTCTCAGGGAAGTGATGCTGTCGCTTCTCCGGCTGTTGGTCCAGGAGTCCCAGCGGGGGTACTCCCCCTTCTCAAACACAAACTGCTCCCCTTTGCAGCTTGCTTGCTCATAGCCCACCCAGCTGGAAGAGAGCAGGGGATGAGCTTCAGATGGGGCAGTGGTGCAGGGGCCAGCACCCCAGCACAGACCCCAGCAAACACCCTCAGGATGTGCCCCCCGGCAGGGCACAGACCCCTCTGCTCCCTGTTGGAAAATGGAAACGAGCACCGTGGTGCCAGCTGGGGGGCTGGCGGCAGCGCCAGGGTGGGAGCAGGCAGCCCTGCCTGTGGGGCAATGCCTGCGTCCAGCGCACGGGGCCCGGCACAGCCAGTCCCAGGTCCCTGCTGACAACACCACCATAGGACTTGCCAGCGTGGCTGCTCTGGACACGGTGGCCACTCATTCTTGGTCCCTGGGGACCCGCAGAAGGACAGGATCACCCACATGTCCTGGCTGGGGCTGTGCTGCCAGGGTGCTCCACAGCTGCCCCATTGTTCCTGGGTGCTGCTGGCTGCAGGGTGCAGGCAGGGATCCTACCCTGGCGCTTCCCCAGGCACTTTTCAGGGGCTCCCCATTGCCCAGAGCCCCCCACCTAGGGACCACAGCCTCCCTCTGCGAGCACATGCAGGGGTCAGCAGGTGGGTGGGGAGAGGGGGTGCCACCGGCAGCACCACGCACCACCAAGGTGGTGCCATCCCCGCCTGTCCCTGTGCCTGAAGAGAAGGAAACCAAACTGCGGGTAACATCACAATCCACACCCATGCCCACACCCCGCCAGCCTCCCCCGCACCGAGCAGGGCTGGGGGACACCTGCTGCTGGGCACCCCCTGCTCACCCGCTGGCACCCCCACCACCAGGCACCCGCAGGGGCAAGGCAGGCAAGTAGCACAGCAACGCTGGCTACGTGAAATCTGGGGTGCAGTGCGGGTGCCGGCAGCAGCAGCGACATCCCCTTCACATCCCAGCCCCTGCCTCCCTCCCACGCATTGCCATGCACCCCCCAGCCCCCCTGGCACATACGGTCCGGAATGCACGAGGATGGAGCCCACTTTCTCCACGCCGGCTTCCTTCAGGTTGGGGCAGGCACCACTGAGCTCATGGCAGCGGCCCTGGAAGTTCTCCTGCTCGAAGATGGCGATCTGGAAGAGAGTGGGAGCCTCAGAGCAGGGCATGCTGTCCCTGGCAATGTGACACGGGGGGCACACACTGTCCCTGGTCACTGGCTCAGCACAGCCCCGTGCCTGCTGCAGCCCAGACCTCGTGCTGCTCTCCAAAACCTGCACTTCAGCAGCTTTTAACGAGCCTTCTAGCATGGACCAATGTTTCCAGCTCTCTGAATATGCAGCTCTCACTACTGGATGTCTGTGATCTCTGCCAGCACTGGCCCAGCGCCCTAGTACCACTCACAGAGGGATGCCTGCGCTCACACCAGGCTTCAGGTGAGTGACCCCCAGCTCTGGCTTGAGCATGGTTGCCGCTGGTGGGATGCAGTAAGCAGGACATCCCGCACACACGGGGAGGGCACTAGGGCAGTCCCGGGGACTGAGCGCTGCCAGCTCAGCACAGATTTCATGGGTCACGGGGTGGCAGGAAGCAGATCTGCTGTGTCTGCAGAGGTGGTGGGAGATTAGGAGTTGATCCGTTCCCACCCGCTCCGCCTGCACCGGGGCCATCAGATGCCAGAAAAATCTGTGCGTGTCCTACCCCGCTCCCCGTGCCCTCATCCCTCTGCAAACAGCTCTGCTCCGCAGCCGGCCATGCTTGGTGCCAGTCGGGAGATGCTGGCAAGGGGCTGCATCGTTGCAGCTCAGCTGCTCCCCAGAAGTGTCCCAGGGGGATGATTTGGGCACTCGGTGAGGCCGAGGGTGCCCTGGCCCCACTGCAGAGCTGAGAAGCCACACACTGACCTTAGAGCTGGCTTGCTGCTGCTTGGAGGCTGGCATTTGGTGCTCGGAAGCCATCATAAGCTGGGTTGTCCGCTGCCTTGGGAGGAAAACTCAGTGGGTTACAAGCTGCCACTGAGGATGCACCCGGAACCGTGCTCACAGCCCCCTGTCCGTACCCCACTGCTTGCCCAGCGCCCGGCCACCGGCTGCTCCGTGCTGCTGAGTTGCAGGGAAAGGGAGAAGGGGTGCCAGGGCTATGGCTCACGGCAGGGTGGGCACAGGCTGGGTTCACCAGGACCAGTCCATGCTCAAGGCTGCTGGGCACCACAAACCTCCCCAGGCTCATGGAGGAGCCCAGGCAATGGTCCTAGGGCAGCATCACCTGTGATGGGACCTGCAAAGGGTCTCCAGCCCAGAGGAAGGGGACCCAGGAGCCCGGGGCATTTCCAGCAGAGCCCAGCCCCTGCAGTCAAGGCTTTTTGTGCTGTCCCTGCCCAGCAAGTGACAAAATGACAGCTGAGGACTCCCTGTCCCACACAGGTGCCTGAAAGAGGTGATGGGGAGAAGCACCAGGGCTCCCACCACCAGCCTGCCGTGTGCATCCAGGGTCACTGGTGCAAGACCTCCCAGCTCTGCCCGGCACAGCCGCCCCTATGAAGGACCCTCATCCTCAAGTCCAGTGGGATGCCCTGTATCTGATCAGGCTACAAAGCAGGTGAAAACGGCTCATTCCCAATAAAACAAAAACCGAGCCATGGCCGGGCAGCAGTGCTCCTGCTTTGGCCGCCCGGTTTGGGCTGCAGGGACAGGACCATCCCCATGGCTCACCCCACTGTGTGCCTGCACCCCACTGCCACCCCCGCACCTCTGCCCAGTACTGCGGGAGGGAGCTCCAGCACCCGGGGTTGGGAGGAGGCAACGACGAAAAAGAGGACAATAAATAGAAAAGTCTTACCAGTTATACCAGTACCCGCTTGAGCCAGTGAAGGGCTGGGGCCGAGAGGTGGAATTTATACCGAGCCACAGAAGAACGGTGCCAAAACTATTTACAAAATAGTTAAAGCATGATTCAAAGCGAGAATGCTGGATTAAAACCCAATGAAAACCAAGGTCAGCTGATCAGCCGCAGCCTTTGTCTCCCCAAACACCAAGTCGGGGAGTTATTTCATTAGCTTTCACATTCGAGTCGCCCGCTTTGTTGGGTTTGTTGGCAAGGAGATTTGGAGTTTGCATGCATCAGCCGAATGCATGCCAAGACCCAGACCAGCCCTTGCAAACAAAGCGCCCGCCAGCCCTGCTTCAGGAGTTTTGGAGCCAGAGACTTTATCCCTCCAACAAACCAGCAAGCCACCCCGCCGCTGGAACGGCCGAAAACTGCTGAACTTGGCTCTTTCCATGCGCGATAAAACGAGCCTTCAAATAACTGGTAAACGTCTGGCTTTGCCCGTCTGCATCCCCAGCGAGGGAGCGGTGCCGAGGGACCCTGCGAGGTTCCTGAGCCTGGGGGCACCGCGGGAGCCCCTTCCCGCTGCCACCTCCCACACCAGGGGCTTTGGGGACGGCCAGGGGCAGGAGCTGGTCCTGGCAGCAGCAGGGCAGCACCCTCAGCCTGAGCGCGGGGGCACCTGCGTGCTGGGCTGCTCCCTTCGTATCCCCCACCCTTCTGGGGCCCCGAGAAGCTCCCACCCCGCGGGGCAGCAGCAGCAGCAGCACGGAGGCTCCTCCATCACGGCGGGACAGAGCCAAGGTCAGCAGCAGGGGCTCACAGCCTGGGACACGTCCCCATAGCCGGGCTGTGGGTTTAGGGCAGCAGCAAAACCCCTTCGCTGGCATCTTGCTGCCTGACCTGGGGAGACGCGTCAGGCCTGTGTGCTGACTTTTGCTGCAGCAAAGTGAGTTTCCCAGTGGGACGGGGGCATGACAACATGGCTATCAGACTCCCACAGCTCCCTCTCACCTCCCAGAGGAGTGGGTCACTCCCTTGTCACCCCAGCAAGTGTCACACAGTGCTAACGTGGCCCAGAGCAGCTCTCTTGCACACATTTAATGGGGGTCCTGCAACAGATGATGTGCTGCCGCTCCCCTAGCAGCACTTCTGGCTGCTAGCTCAGCCCCAGCGCCCAGGACAGCCACACACAGGGTCACCCCCATACAGGGTCACCCCCATCAGGGTGCTGCCACCAGAGCCTGCCCTGGCCATCATGTGCTGAGGGGTTGGTCCCTGCGGTCTGCAGCAGCCCCAGCCGTGGATGATGGGGCCTCATGGGGCTGCAGGGGCCATGGGCAACTGTGTGGCTCTGAAAGAAATCACGCCACGCCGTGGACAGGTTTTGGTAGGTAGGTTTCTGAGGAAGCCCCTACAATGCTCCCAGCTCTGCCGCCATCCTTTTCTGTTCTCTGTGCCTCCAGCTACAGCACTACAGAGGGATCCAGCCGCTGCCCTCCCCATCTTCCTGGGCTAATTCATAGCGGTCCCCAGCCCAGGATCCCCACGGACCTGCCCCAGGTCCCAGCGCAGGGCATGTGCATCCCTGCGGCTGCTGTTGGGCACGTCCCAGCCCCTCATGCACCCCAGCAAGTGGCAGACACAGTGCTTGGCACAGCTTCTGCTGGGCTGAGATTCCTTCCCCTTGGCTCTGCCAGGCTGGTTTTAGTTCATCTCAGCCACAGGCAGCAGCGATGCTGCAGGCAGGCGCAGCCACCCACGGCCCCATGGACTGTCCTGGAAGCATCTAGTGCGGCTCAGGGCCATAAAATGTCCTTTAATAGCTGCAAAGCCAGGCCAAAGAAGAAAAGCTCTGGCATGGCTGTTTGTTGACCGGCACAAAGTGCTCAAGCAGCCTGAAGCCGTCTCCTGTCTCTGCCACCAGCCCCGAGCAGTCCCCCAGCGTGGCTGCTGTGACCCGCAGCAGGGCTCTGCACCTCTGCCTGGATGGCCAAAGATGCTCAATGCTGGGATGCCCAGCTCCCTGCCAGCATCCTCAGAGCACGTGACTCGGGGCCAGGGCGGGGAGGGGGTGGGCGCGTCTCTAGCCCCTGCCTTTGCAACCAAAACAGCTGCCCCACACAGAGAGATCATCCCCAGGGAGCAAGAACCTGGGTGCGGGGGAAGAAGCTTCCTCAGGGCCGGGCTGGATGCCCTGTGGCGTGCTGGGTCTGGGCACAGCCCTGGCCTGGGGTGGGTGCCCCTTTGGGGTGCGTGAAGCCTGGCAGTGCCTGGGAACAGCCGTCCTCCACATCCCCACTGGTCCTGGGGCCACCCCGGCCCCATGGCTGCCAGTGTCACCCAGGATCCCCCTGCCACCACCATGGTCTTTGGGTTGGACAGCCTCCCGCAGCGGAGCGGGCAGGGCTGAGGAAAGTGGGAAGGAGCCATGAGCAGAGCTCCTCCGGTGATGCTTTGAGAAGGGGCAGAGGTATGGGAAAAACCCCAGGCAAGTGTCCCGAGACCACCCCCCCGGGGCTGGGCTGCCCCCAGCATGGGGCTCACCACTACAGTGGCCACGCCAGCACCACGCCACAGTACCACCAGGGGTTATTTTTGGAAAGCCTTTATGTAACTGCAAATACTCGTTCTTTTCCTGCGTCTGCTGTGCACAGGAGATGCTGGGGGCACTGCCATGGCACCCATCCACATCTCCAATCACAGCACCCCCCACCAGCACGACCCCAGCCCAGGACCAGGCAGGCCCCCGGCAGCCTCCAGCTCAGAGCTTTATTGAGGTTTTTGCACAAAAAAACACTAAGGTCATGGCATCAGCCGGCGGCGTCACATCAGCCAACCCCCGGCACAGGCAGCACGGGGCTGGGGCGTCCCTCAACTGTTCTCGAAGCAGCCCCGTTGGTGCCACTGCTGGTCCCGCACGCGACGCACAGACTGGATGAGGGGCTGGTTGGCATCCCACTCGTTCCAGTGCCGGTACTCGCCCTTCTCAAAGACGTGCTGGCGGCCCCGGTAGCCAGGGTACTCATAGCCCACCCACCTGCAGGGGACAGAGGCAGTGCTCAGCAGTGCCCCAGGGTCAGTTCCATTGCAGCTCCCCACCCCGTGGGCACATCCCCCACCGCTGAGCAGGGGCAATATTCCCGTACCACCCCAGAGGCCAAGGCAGAGGCACCGGCACGCAGCCACACGATGCTCTATGGCACTCTCCAGGGCCGCTGCTCCATCGCCACTGAGTGCCACTGCAGCAAGGCTGAGAGGCAGAGCACGAGTGGGAAATGCCACCCTGCCAGGAGCGGCTGGAGAACCCAGGGAGAAGGGACCTTGGCTGCACTGCTCCAGCAGCAACGTACTGGAGGAGGTCAGGGCAAGAAGCTGTCACAGGGCCCTAGGGACACTGCCCTGGTCCTCATCACTCCCTGTGGGCCAGGGAAAGAGTGGCAGTGGGAAGGGAGCAAAGTAAGTGATGGGCAGAAGCAGCATCATGGGGACATCTGCCCCATCCCCACTTCGGTGGCTGTGGCAGGCACTGCTGTCACCACCCTGAGGGGACCAGCCATGGTGCCATGGGATGTGCCCCCGCTGCCACCATCCTTACGTTCCGTTCAGGGCCCTGACACTGGCCACGCGGTCCTGGAAGCCGTGGGCCCAGAGGCTGGGGACGTCATCATCCACAATCTCCATCTTCCGCCCAGTATAGCCGGCGTTCTCAAAGAGGTGGATCTTGTGGTCGGGGCTGTCCTGGGGGAGGGCACGGATCAGGGGCTGTCCTGTACACCCCCAGCCCCCTGAGACCCTCCCAGCCTGGTGGTCCCCACCACTGTGGCCCTGCTGCTTGTCCATGAGGGCACAGACACCCCAACACAGCCACTACTCACGATCTGGAGGGGACGGATGGACATCAGGCTGTCGCTGTTGTGGCTGTTGGACCAGGAGTCCCAGCGTGGGTAGTCCCCCTTCTCCAGCACAAACTGCTCCCCGGCAAAGGCTTGCCGCTCAAAGCCCAGCCACCTGCGGGACCAGAGGGTTGGGGATGGCCCTGCCACCTGTGCACAGGGCAGAGTGCCCCAGCACAAAGCAGCACTGCAGGGGGATGCTCTCCCTGCCCCCACACCGGGGTTTGTCCATCCCCCACTCCACAGACTTACGGGCCAGATTCCACCTGGATGGAGCCGACCTTTTCCAGCTCTTTCTCGGTGATGTTGGGGAGCTCCTCTGTCAGCTCACATTTCTTCCCCTGGAAATTCTCCAGCTCATAGATCGTGATCTAAAGTGGGGAGAGATGCCATCAGCTGCTGCTGCAGCCACACCGCCAGGTGAACACCCTGCACGAGTGCGGAACCTCCCCGCTCCTTGGCCGATGCAAGCAGCAGCAGAGTGAAGCGCTCTGGCCACGTCTCCTCCATCCCTGCTGCCCCACACCGACGTCCCTCCCCCCCCATGGCAGAGCCAGATCCCACCACGTGTGTCTGCCGTGACAGACGGCTCCTGGGCTTTGCTCCACAGCTGTGTATGGGCCAGAGATGTTTGCTCAGTAAAACACAGGCTGGTCTTTTGTCTGTGACAGGCTAAAAAACAAGTTGACTGGCTCAAATACAGCATCAAAAACGCTGAGTTTGTGCTAAGGCCGCCGGGGCCGTGGGCTGCAGTCTCCTGCCCCCCACTCAGTCACAGCCCATCATTTCCTTCTCGCTGTTCCCTCCAAATCCATTTCTTCCCCTGGCCTGGCCTGGAACAAGCTCATTTTTTGGTGTTTTCCTCTAAACCCTGCCAGGTGCAGAAACCACACCACCTCCCCCAGACCTCCTGCTCTCAGCAGAGCTTCAGGGCTGAGCTGCAGGACGAGTCAGTGCCAGCAGCCCGAGCATGGCGGGGAGCAGGGTCCAGGGCGCCTGGCACAGTTCGGGGACCAGGAGGGACAGCACGGCAGCCAGGCTATGCACATGTGTGGCCAGGCACACCCAGCCCCTGCCCTCAAGTGGTTCTAGCTGAAACCCCTGAGCCCAGGACAAGGGCAGAGCCTCCTGCAGACACCACATGACGGCAGGTATCAAGGGACGGAGGTGACACCTGTGGTCCTTCGGACCTTCTTTCTACCCCAAAGCAATAAGAAGCCCAAGCTCCTGGCACCTCATTAGCCCATTTTCAGGATCTGCTCCCACCTCCAGCCTTCCCCATCCAGGAGCGGCTTTGCTCAGCTTCCCAGCTGCAGGAAGGACTGCAGCCACTGCAACACCCATGGCTGGTTTACCTCTAACCAACCTACGAGCGTAAAAATTAGAACCTTAAAAAAATATGCCCAAGGACTTTCACTGCTCAGACCTACAGCCAGTCCCCGCCGTGACAGGATACTTGATCTCCTGGATTAAAACGCTGCACAGCTGCACGCCAGACCAGCAGGCAAATGTACTGGCAGCCAGAAACGCAGCGAGCAATTGCCAGGCAGCAGCAAATCCCCCAACCAAAGCCTCCCTCCCCGGCCCGCAGCCCCACACAGCTCGGCTTGGTGGGCGAGGAGATTTATCGGAGCAGCAACATGAACACGGCTGGCTGCACAAGGAGAGCTGGAGGCCGCTAGCTTCCCCAGTGTGACCTGCAACACTTCGGCACTGGTACCAGCACGCTGCAGCACAGAGTGACCTACAGCGTCACCCAAAGTCCGTCTGTAACCAGTTCCCCCAGTATACCTTGTAATTGCCACCTCGCTCACCAGCACCCTCCCCAGTCGCCATCTGCTCAGGGGGACTTTGCTGCTCAGTCATCGTGCCTGCAAAACCCAAATTGTAGGAGGTTAATACAGCATCGCTTTTAAGTGAGGTATCAGTCTTTAAATTATAAAGTAGTCAATAAAATACAAAAGATGAAGCTGGCATGGGAACAGGTAGCAAAAGTTAATGCAGTTCCCCTGAGTGCAGCAGCCATAAATCCCCAGGGATGTCCAGGCAGGCAGGAAGCGCCGTTATCCATCCTCCTCTCCCTCCTGCACACAGGCCCTGCGTCCTCACCCGGGCATCACCGCGGGGCCAAAGAGCCCCTGACTGAATCAAGCCATCTTCCAAGTGACACGGGATCCCCCTCTGACCCTGGGCAGCTCGCCCAGTTGCTCATTTAACTCATGTCTAAAAGCCTGTCCTTTGTTTCGAGCAGGAATTTGCCGGGTTTCAGCTCCCAGCTGCTGACATCTTTCCCTGCTAACGTAACTCTGACGGCTCTACAGTGCTCCCGCAGCCCAGCATCCCGGGGAGCAGCAGACCCTGGCAGCTGGAGCTGCCGCTGCCACGTTGGCTGGTAGGACAGCAGCAAGAGCCCCCTCCTTGCTCTCCAGGAACATCTCACAAAGTTCCTACTCAAATAGGAAACCCCGGCCGAACACTCCTCCCCCGCCTGCTCTCGCCACGCTAACGCGAGGGGTTGTCGAGAGGTTAATAGGAGATGTACAAAAGAAACCAAGTTTGACCGGCGTCCTTAATCAAAACCCTGCAGCATCACTTCTTGCCAAGCATTAGCAAAACATTCGCTATAGTGAGACCTCGACTCAGACATGCTAATTCTTTTTTAAAGCCCCTTCCAGTCCAAGCAGTGCCGCTGCTACCTCTCCCGGCGTGGTTCCGCTCTGCCGGCCAGCGCGGGCAGCCCTGCTATTTATGGGTTGCTTCTGAACAGAACAGCACATTATTTGGACGCTGATACAGCAGCTGCGTCTACTGAATTCCATCCATGAGATTTCATCTCAATAGCATGGGCTCGCAGCGTGCTATGGAAACGTTATTCAGATTTCTCCCGGCTGTCCCTTAAAAATGTGCCACTCGATTTACAGAAGATTAACATCGAAATTCACATCAGCACGTTCACGCTGCTTCTTGCCAGGTTCTCTGGAAAACTCTCCCATCAGCAGTTAAAGGGAGGGTTTAGCCTAGAAACCAAGCACAGTGCAAAACAAAAAACTGTGCAAAATATTTACAGTTTGTTTGGGCTTGAATGCAAGATGGGACGTGGGGTCAGCGTCAGCTCCCTGGAGCTTTGCTGGAAGGACGGCAGGGAGGCTGGGGCAGCAAGGGCACAAATGGCACTCAAGATTTGGGTTCTTGCTTCAGCTTTGATCCTTACCGGGAAGGTTATCTCCATCAAACCCCTTTTCCTTCACTGCACCCCAGCCCTTCTCCCTATGCTGCACATTCCCTGGGATGCCCTGGGGTGCACAACAAGGTCTTTTGGGAGCCAAGTGCCTTGCACAGGGATTCATCCGTCTTCACAGGCAAAGTGTGATCTAACACGGGAAAAGCACAGTCCTTCCACAGCAGATGCCAAGCCGAGAGCTTTTTACTGGGCTCACAGTGGACCGGATTCCCCCTTTTGCAGGGAATGCTAAGCTATGTTCAACCACACGCATCTCCCTTTACTACCTCTTGCAGGATTTTCTACCTGCTCTGGGCACATCTCATCTTGAAACTAAGAACTACGTGAAACATCCACCAAAATTGCCAAAAAGCCACTTGGCCAGGCTGGACAAACTTGGAGTTGGCCTAAAATGGCAGGTGGCCAGAAAAGCGTCCCATCCACAGCAGCGCCCAGCTGGAGCCCTCTGCTGCAATTTGCTGTACCCCACCACGCATGGGAGCAGTTTATGGTGAGGCTCTTCATCCCCATCCCACCACTGACGTACAGCCAGGCTGGCTGCTCTCCTGGGGAGGCTGGGCCCCAGCACCCAGCAGGGCGAGCCCCGGTGTGATGTACCAAGTGCAGTACGGCAGAGACGATGCACCCAGCGCCTGCTGCAGCGCTGCGCTCCACCATCACCGCTCTTTTCACCGCTGCCCATTGCTGCAGTTTCTGATGAAGGACAAGACAAATGGCCTCCCAAGGATCTGCCTTCTCCATCGGAGCACGCCCGTGGGATGCTGCACGGCTCCAGCACACAGGAGCGGGGGTGGGGTGGGTAAGGGTTTCAGCAACGTAAAGCTAAACTGAAGCGCAACTGCCAGCTCACCTGTCATCATTATTCAAGTGACACTGGTACCTACGAAGACCCCAGCACAGACAGCAGTTGGATAGAGTCCATTTTTATTGCAGTTCCTTTTCATCTTTTCTCTGAATATGAAACTGCTCAGCTGTAGAATATAAAATCACTTCTGTATAGAAGGAGGACTCAAAGGAGAACACAAAATGACTTAAGTTGGTAAAAGACACAGACACAACAGCATTAGAAATAGAGAATTTTTCTTACCAGTCCATTTCTTGCCAGTGTCCTCATTACACTGAGGTCTGTAGTGGCTGCAGTGCCCACGAATCTTCCTCTCCCAAACTCACAGAGCTTGCACATCGATAAGGCAATTAAAAAAATACGGCAGAAGGGGCACTAGCTCTCATTGATTTCTCTTCCTAACAGAACTCAATTTCCTTTTGCTGTCAGCCTCCTAAAGCCCTTTGAGAAACGCTTACAATATAGTGTTAGAAAATGATATTTTTTTCTTAATATGTGATAAAACTGAACTTGAATCGTAAGTGTACAGTACAATACACAACAGCCAGAATATCTTTATTACTTAGGAAACTATGTAATACAAAGTATTTTGTATAGCACAACATATTTATTGTGACCCATATTTACAAATTCTATAAGGCTATGTGGTACGATAAAAAGTTTAAACCTATACAATAGCTCCTTCAAAAACAGGCATGATACCATCATGTTTAATACAGAAAGACTCCGTAAGCCATTAGACTTTGTCTCTCCTCCTTCTCCAATCCCACCAGAGGGATCACAAGTTACTTCAGATGATATTTTGGCAAGAATACTCTGAGCTAAGAGAATGGTGGCAGGAGGGGGCAAAGGGGACATGAGCAGCTGGGTGTGCTCAGGAACAGTGCTCACCATGACCAGCTTTTTCCAGCCCCACCTCAGAAAGGATGCCCACCATGGACCCTCTCTGCTCGTACCAGTGCAGAACTAGGTTGGACCGGAGGCTCCTGGACTCTGCAGTGCCAGCTGAGAGGTCTCAGAACACTGTATCCCCAAATCCAGGTCAAAGCTCCACAGAGGCTGGTTTCTGCCCCAGAAGCCCTGTCCTCCCGAAAAAGCCCACCTTTATTCCCTTAATTCACATGAAGATCTAGGAAAAATGACAATGGACAGCTGTCATGAGCGCAGAGCTCAAGTCAATCAGAAAACAAACATCTGTTTTTCCTTCACAACATTTCTACTCGAGGACAGCGACCCCCCCGCCCCGCAGCACTCAGCCCAGAGGCAGCGTCCGGGGTGACATCCCTGGGACCCAGGGTGGCCGAGGCTGCTTCGCTGCGCCTGCACCACGGGCTGGCACAGGTGTCCTCCAGGCAGGCACAGGCAGCCATTGCTGGTGACTTCTTCAGGCGAGCAGTTATGGTGACAGCACCGTGCTCTCACTGGGACAGTTGATTTCATTCACCGGGGCTGGCGGGCCAACGCGCAGGTTCTGCCCCGCGGCACAGCCCCTGCCGAAGGGCTGCAGCCCCCCAGCTCCCCGCTGAGCCAGCCACGCCGGGACAGAGGGCGGCCTCACTCTCCAAAGCTAGGTGTCCGCAGTAAGCAACCAGCAAACACCGTGCGGAGAACACTCTGCCACCTCCCAAAATACCACATTCAACAGACTTTACAATTTTTCCAAGACCAGATCCAGCCTAGTCCATGCTGGCAATCCTGCTCTGCTCCGGTGCCGCACCCTGCCTGCCTGCAGGGTACCATGGGCAGTGGGAGCTCAGACACGGTTCCTCTGGCTCCACAGGGTCAGGTCAAAGCTTTGCAAAGACCCTCTCGCTTCCTACGCGCGGCAACGCTAAGGGCAGTAACACTGTGGTATCAGCACCAGATTTTTTTCATAGCAATAGGCACAGAGACAAAGTGCCTTTTACTGGGGCACAGGCTTTTAACGCACTGTATTTAAACTATTTATATTACATTTATCTTAGAGCTGCCCTGATCCCCACCAAGCTATTTTGGTATACCAGCCCTCCATTTAAAATCTTCACAACAAGCCACATCCCTCACTTTCACACCTAGGACGGGAGGCATATTTCAGTGGATTTGCACAAGTATGAAAGGCTATAAACTAAAAGATGTTGCTGCTCCAGATGAAATGGCCAGTTAACAGTTTGCATTTAAAATCCGACACACAATGCATTTAAGTTTGCTGATAACTGTCTGCAAACAAAAAGGTGAAACAAACTTTTGTTCAAGCAAAGAGGTGGTGGTGGTGGGTGTAATTCCTATAGGAATTAACCTTTATAACCTTTATAAAAAGGTTTCAGACTTCAAAGGCTGAAGAACAGAAGCGCCTCTTTCTCTGCAGGAAGTAAACCCAAAACAGCAGGACTCCCAACAGCTGAAGGCCTCCAATTAAAGCTACACAGACCTTAAAAAGGTGAATTCGCAAACAGAAAAATATAAAGGAAGAAATCCGCAAGTGGAGATGCCAACAACCACTGTGTAAAACCTCAACTGACCAACTAAAATGGAGGGAGGATTTCTGGTAATGACAAGAGAAGTGCAATCAGGAAAGAAGCATTTATAAATTACACAAAACATGTAATTTCACTCTCAAAAAACATTATGTTGAGGCAGCTTTTTGAGCAAGCAAAAAAAGCTGAGCAGCTGTAATGGAATGGATGAGGGCACTGCACTTCCCAGGGAGGGCCAGGATCTCCGTTATGCTCCCCATTGCTCAGACACTGTTAGGACAAGAGCTGGAACCTGCTCTAAGGCAGGTTTCAGTAATTAATGAAAAAGCGTACCTGAAGAAAGTGCTGAAGCTAAGAGCTCACTCCCATCTTGTATTAAAAGCACAAAAACCCAGAAAGTATGTGGCAACAAAAGTGAAAGCATAAAGAATTCAAACAAGCATTATTTGGAGTTAAAATAGAATTATATAAAGTGTATTACAGTATGTTCTATCATTTAAGTAATAACATATTTATAT
Source organism: Falco punctatus (assembly GCF_963210335.1). Taxonomy (NCBI): domain Eukaryota; kingdom Metazoa; phylum Chordata; class Aves; order Falconiformes; family Falconidae; genus Falco; species Falco punctatus. The sequence continues at coordinate 99,731,614 of NC_137580.1, forward strand.
ATCTTTTATTACATAATGATAACCTGAAGAGAAGTAGATATTTAATCCATGTACAATATAAAGAAATGATAGAGCAGAAAAAACACTTTCCCATTCAACAACATTCTAAAGATGCTTTTTAATCAGACATTTAAGCATTAAACATTTCTCAGTAGTAGGTTAAACTACTAAAATACAGTAAGTTTCAGTGCATTGTCCAAGCAGATGTGGAAATGCATACACATTCAAAGGGCTTTGTGGAAACCTAGTATTAATTCCCTCAGTTGCCTCAAACACAGAGCAAACACTGCAGTTACAGAATTTCTGGCCTTCATTTATTAGACCAAGAACAAGTAAATCCTCCAACTATTGGTAATGCAATACTGTCAGCCTGCTGAATTAAAAAAAATCAAGCCTGTGTAAATATTCTCATAAGCAGGGGGAATTTACCTGATTTCTACATACTGTTTAAAGTAAGCCCCACTTCATCTGAGTAAGAAAAGGAATCATCATTCTTCTCTCACACCTGCAAACACTGCTGCTCAGGGCTGACCGAAGCACGCGTGCCGCACATGGTATACAACTGATGGTACCCTCGAGTGCTGCCATAAGAAAAATAAAAAATATCCCGAAAGACACATATGCAAAGCTTATCTTTAAGAGTTGCCTTTTCCACCATCACCTAAAGAAGAGGGAAGAAAATATGTGCAACATTTAAAATTAGCCAAGAGTCGCTCTTTAATCAGCTGCATTCAAATGGAAGTCTATCTCCCATTGCCCAGGGTTAAAAGCCACACAGAGTGAAACACTTGGCAGAAATCTTGGGTGATCATTTCTTAATCATTAGAAGGGACGGCTCTGATGTGAAATAGGGCAAAGCAGCAAGTAAAGATTTGTTTTACATCACAGAATTTACATTTCACCTCCATGAAGTACAGGGAGCTGCTCCCAGAACTAAATCTGGGAGAGAGATACGCACATATGGGACTTGTCTCCTGACATAATGCTGTTATTTCCTATGAGCAGACTGGGACTAAAAATCACCTCATCTGTGAGTCCTCCATGAGAAGTATTGGCACATGGTTTTGGCAGCTACAAGCTTGATAGACATCAGACCAGGCATGCCACTCTGGCTAGCAGATGCACCATTGTGGTAACCCCCCACATACATCAAGCTTTTCCAAACACCAATCATTAGGAAAAAAAAAAAAAAAAAAAAAGGAAAATGAGTTCAAGTGCTGGTGCTTTATCATTAACATCTACAAAAGCCCATCAGCAGGACTCTGGGAAGTGCAACACAAGGAGCAGCATCTGCTCCCACTCAGCCCCACCACTGTCACACGGTCCCCGTGGCTTTAGGGCCAGCTCCGGTCTCCTTTTGTTTTTCCCACGTTGCTGCTTTCTTAGTCGAGTCGTGAGGAATACTGACACAACAGAATAACCTCCCTCGTCAGGCTACATTTTAAAAGGTTTACTAAAAAGAGCACTTATTTGGGGAAAGAATAAAGTAGGTCTTAAGTGGACATCTTGGTTGATATTTCAGAATCTGTATTCAAAGATATTAACATATTAGAGTTATTAGTGGTATTTGTAACACCCGTGTTGTGCATGAGATACCTATACCGCTATAACATCAGACTTACCAAAAGAAAAAAAGTAAATCATCTAAGAAACTGAAGATCACATTTAGGTTATCTCACAAAATCAGCATAAAAATAAAAACATAAACCTGGTATTTACAGATTAACAAATAAAAATGTGAAGTGGGACTATCCAAATTGCTATTAAAGTGACATTCAACAGTTAACTGGAACCCTGATATGAGTGTAACATCCTCCCTCTTCGCTTCCTTTTTTGTTATAAAAACAGTATTTACATATTTTATTATTTTTTTTTCTTTTAAAGAGAACTCGTTGACATTATTGCTTGATCCTCTTCATTCCAATGAAGCAATTATTCCACATGCTGACAAAACACAGAATATACCATTTCAAGAGTGACAAAAGTTAACATTTTGTTCATCTAAAAATTATATTCATCTGCTAGGTCAGCAGATCACATGTAAATATAAGCCAATCAAAAATACTTTTTACAAAAAATAATCAAGTTTCCTTTTTCAATATGGCAGTAAACATAATTTGTTCTTTCACTCTCACCTTCCACAAACTTAATTCTAAATAGGAGCTTACTATTTTTTCACAAAAAAAAGATAAATTTCATTAAAATTGTTATTTTCATAAGCAAACACAAAGCCCAGCCTTACACCTCACATGTCTACCAAAAGTCACGCTTTTGAGTTGCTGAACACCTACGTAGAAATGTAGCCTTTGTTCAACAGCAAGGGGACTTTTCTGGTGCACAGCACTCCCAGATAAAACATTACTATCTTTCAAGACTTTCTGAAGTGCTAACTGTGAACCACCAGTTCTTCTTTCAGGCAGGTCTAAAGTGACTATCCTCCCATATCTGAAAAGATACAGCTTTGTATTTGACTATGAATATTAAGCAGCTTTCTCCACAAAACAGGAAGGCACCATGCACATAGCAGTTGAGGCAGGAAGCAAACAGCAGCAACATGACGTGAATTTTAGGTTCAGATGAGTTAAGGCTTCTGTTAAACTTCTTTATCTTCTTCTAGTTAGAATCGCTATCTGGAAAGAAAAAAACAGAAACAACTGAAGTAACGATATGACATGGTCAGGAGAGCAGTCACACCCTGCTGTGTCTGCTTTGTCTCACACACAAACCGTGTCTGTTACAGAAAGCCCCTACAAACGCATACTGCTGTCCTAGTGTCATCTTGGTCTTGTCCTATTTAATGTCCTAAACACTCAAGAGTTACCCAGAACACGGCTGAAACAACACACACCAAGGTTTGCAAAATGTGTGCAAGCCTCAGTTATTCGGTGACTTGACCATTCTTGCTTGATGGAAGCACTATGAAATTGCAGCACAACCAGTCCAAGTGTTGTTAAAAAAGGGAATTATCTGCAGAGAATCAGGGAAACTGTATCACCTGTGAATGAAAACTTCACTTCTACAAAAACCTGCTCTGAATTAACACAATTACTTTACATTCCTGGGTGCACACTTCATGCCAAGTATGCTTCAGTGTTTATGCTTTCAGAGTAACCATACTAACACATTAAGGAAACATTTTTCATGTGTGTTTTTATCACTTTCACTCAGCAAAGCCCCTCTTCCTGTAGGGATATACCTTTTCAAACCTGATTCTCATAATGGCTCTGTCTCTTCTTTGATTTCAGCTCCTTCAGCCACTGAGGAGACTTTTCTTCTGACCTAAGATATAGAAAAAAAATATTGTTATTTACTTATGAAAACTCACTACAGAAAAAGAAATATACAATTTCCCCTACAGCCTTGGGAAGCATACTTGCATTATTTTTTTCTTTCACCAAAATGAGTATTAGCATCTTTCTGACACTGGAAGTCTCTCACCTGTCCTGCTTCTCCACACTGGAGGGCAGCAGTCTGCTACCAGGAGTTCCAAGCTGCAGTTGCGGTTTAGCGGATTTGAACAACTGAGAATTCACTTCACCAGGACTCTCAGACTCTTGTCTTTTTCGCAGTTGGGCCTAAATAGAAGAATAAAGAAAAGGGCTCCTTTTTTAAGCCAGCATTCAAACTTTTTTTTTGGAATGCAAACCACATCACTCAGATTTATAAAAACAAAAAAATCCATTCCTGAAATCAGTGCAGGGATTCTTTCTTTTTGAAAGCATGCTTGCTATTGCAAAGCTGTTTTTTTTCCCAAATCACTTAGTATTTCTAGCCAACAGTTAAAAGTGAGTAACATAACTGTGAGGGTTTTCTACACATATGCCCCCTGCCCTCGCACCGGCCCCACAATGACAACATTGTCATCTTCAGCAAAACTCCCTAGATCTGTTCCTAGATATCATCTGCAGCTACTGAAACGGTTTAACTCTTATCTGACACGCTCTGCCTGTGTTCACCTTGAGAACAGAGTGGTCTAGTCCTGGAAATACGGGAAGTCTCTGTGCTTGTACAGACGATGATCTCACAGTATGCTGTATCTTTTCTTCCTCATCAGTATCTTCCTGTTGCGTAGTTTTCTTCTCTTCTAATTGTTTAAAAAAAAAAAAAAAAAAAGCGGGGTTGGGGGTGGGGGGGTGTTGGAATTAGCAGGCTTTTCATCTGCACCTTGTTCTAGATCTCTTCTTCCATTCAGAAACACATTAAGAGTAATATTAACATACCACAGGACTGAGTTCAATGCTTCAACAGAGATCAAAGCAAACATACTAAGTACACAGCACTAGAAAGATTTCTTGCTGACAGAGATGAGGGAGCAGAAGGTACTCCTAATTTCATGAATGTTGATGCTTCTAAATATCTCCGTTGATCACAGGACATGAGATTAATTTAGAACTGGCAGAGAAACATCTGAAGTCATCAGGTCTACCTCCCGCTCAAAGCAGGGCTTTGATTCCAAGAGGCTGAGGAGCCGAAGTCTGCACACCCAAGGGAAGGCGCTAACTACATGTCAGCTTCCAGAACAGCACTTCTTATCAAGGAAAGCCTTCAAAATTTTTTAGGTCTGTTAAACCCACACCAAAGTAACCATCACACAGACAACAGTCTTTCCATTGATTAGGAGGCTATAGAAGAGATCAGTTTGATCACATTTTCTTTCCTGTATTCACAGGCTTTAAGGGAAAGCTGAAACTGTGGGTCACAAAACTGACTTTTTAAATAGGTCCCCTCAGCTACAAAAATATCACCAGCCTCTCTAAAGAACAGGCTGCAACACCAATAATTCCTCCACTCAGGGAATATCTAAAGGATATCTGCAGTATCTATCACCATAGCACTGTAATGCTGCAAAATCACGGATCTATAACGAGCGCGTGCAATAAGCCATTCATTCACTTCCACAAGCAAGGATTTTCAATGTCTGATGCATTTCCTTATTGCATCCTAAGTAATAGGACAGGCCAGGAGGGGGGACATTTTTCATAGAATGAATTAAGGAGTTGATTTATCCTTAACTAGGCCTCTTTAGTCCTATAGTGCTTATAGATGCTAGAAAGAAAGAATATTTATGAGTGCTTGTAGAATATGAACAATTACAGTTGCTCTTATCAGGCAACCACAGGTCTAGATATAAAGAATGTGCATCCTACCGCAGCAGTTTCTAAACTCAGTATTTTCTCAGTGAGCAAAATTCTCTTAAGTCAGCAGCCAGAAACTAAGGGAAACTGAATCAAAGCTCTCCTTCACCCTGGTCTTCTGCAGGTCTGGCTACTGTGGCTTCCCTCACTCCAAAGGCTCCAAAAAATGGAAGGGAAGACCTGACTTAAAGGATCAGCCAGAGGTGAGAAAAGGAAGCTGCTGTTAAACCTTGATGCAACTTCAGGTATGTTACACTGTTTAGAAATTCCTGCCCTTACAACCAAGACAATTACTGCTAATTGTTTCAGAGAGTTGAGGGATACCTGTGGAATCTTTAAACATCCAGGTATTATCTGGTTCTTCTGTCAGAGAAAATCTGTTTTCAAACTCCAGCCCTCTGCTTCTTCTAAGAGAGTGGGAAATAGGAGCCCGGCGGCGTCTCTTTTTGCTGAGCTGTACACGAGTTTTCAGTGCACTGGAGTCCAGAATAGTGGTTTGCTATAAAAAGAAACAAAGTCTTTACTTTCAACCAGCCTGAAAAGAAGCCATCTCCTCTATAATGATTTCCCAACCTACTTTAACACATTAACCCATTCAGTTTAATTAAGCTATATATATTTGCCTGATTATTATTCTTGTAGTTACTTAAAGCTATATTAAAGAGAATTTATGATGAGGATATGCTACATTGTGGCTAACTAGGTGGAGTGCTGGTTCTTTGATCTCTCTTGGCTGTGGATGTCTGAACTGCATGAATTGTTTTCACTAAATTAATAAAAAATAACTGCAATAAATTGGATTTTGGTTCCTGGTGTATTTTAAGAATAGAAGAAGAAGAGGCCTTACTAGCTAGTAACAGCTGAGGGCCAGTAAGATGACTAGGATCTAAAAAGAGCAACTACACAAAATTCTCTTGTAGTAGAGTGCTGTAATTTCATTGTTCTGAAGGGTTGCATCTACAGTAATTTCAAGCCACTCATCAGCAACAAGGAGACTGCAAGTTAAGTGTCATACCACTCAAACACACACATGCACCTCTGTGCTTGACGGTAAGGTAGTAACATTTAGAGAGCAAAAGAAAGAGCCGTAATTTATTTATTTAAAGCAACTTGTTAGAGACTTGCCTGTAATCAGTACTGAGCCTCCTGTTTCTCTTCAGAAGACGTGGTTTTGTCTCTTTTCAAGAGATTTCAGGTCAGAAAAACTACCGATTAAAGCAGCGTATTGCCACCTGTACTTGTAGCTATTCATGTTTTAAAGAGACACCCCTAGCCGTCCAGGGAACAGTACAACGTAGGACCATCTCCACTACCTGCAGAACCACTGACAGACAGAGACTAACCACCATCCGTGCTGTTACGAGTGACTAACACTTCCTTTACAGAGCAAAAAGTGCACTTGGTATATTCTGCCAAAGCGTTAGGAACTGCTACCATGGCCAAGGCACATGTGGTTAGAGATCTCAAAGCAATGGAACACGGAACATGGCCTCTGCTTCAGAGCTGGGGTGGGCTGGAAGATGAGAGCAGCACCTACTTTGGCAAAACACTGGTTTCTGCAGCTCCCCACGGATGGCAACACCAGCAGAGAACAGAGCTGGCTGGAGGCACTTTCGCACAGCCTACGCAGGAAGCAGCTGTGATTTTAACAGTCAATTCTGCCGCACCAGATCAAACTGCCTCCAGCACAAACCTGCTTGCATCCTTCCTACATTTTACAGAGCAGTCTACTCAGTTCAGAAGGTGTGATGGCACTTTGACAAGCAAGGCAGTGCAACCAAGACCTTCCTAGCAGCTGCACAATGCCTTCAAGTTGGGAATCTTGCACTTACCAATATATCTGCCATTAGATACTGTATAATAAAAAAAGGTGCACCAACTCTTACTAAAGAAAATCCAGTACTTCCTGGGAGCTGTACTGAAAAACTACAGTTGCATCGGTGCTTTCAAAGAACACTAAGCCTCATTAACTGTGTATGGCCAAAAATTACTTTTCTTACAGCCGCAAGATTAAGTATGAAAAATTCCTTTAAAATGTAGTTGTAAGCTACTACAGAAAGAGACCAATCGTGAATAAGAGAAACAACAGAAAATGTCTTTATAGCCTTAAAGCTGCTTGGCTGATAGCACTAGGTATTTGTGTCATTTAATTATGTTCCCAATGTTCATAAAGCCGTTTAACTCCTTGCATTCTGCTCCTCAGCGAGCTATAAGAAAACCAGCAGTTTTATCAAGCGACTGGCAGACACTATCCAAGGCCAATAGCTTTTTGCAGTCTCTCAGAACCTAAGTGTTACAGGAACTAGAAAAACTTTGTAGCTTTGATCTTAAAATTTTCAGGCAGGAAGTCAGTTGGGAAAATTCAATGCGATAAATAAAAGGCAGAGGAAGATTGAGTGCAAAGTTTCCAGAAGATACTGCTTCACAGTGATTAACACAGGTAACAATACAGTTAACATAGAAGGAGAACTTACGTTTCCCATTATGGTAACTTACATCAATGAAAGAGAAATCAGTGGTCTTTTCATCAGGGTAGGCGTCTCCTGGAGGAGGTAAATCAGTCCCGTCAGTAGAGTCTATGTCAGTGCTGGAACGGTCAAAACTTATGCTCCTTTGGTCTTTTGAGATGTCATGGTGATCTACCAGGGAGGCAGGTTCTGTTTGAGAGGACAGTGAAGATGGGTGGCTATTTGGGGGTTGCTTTCTCGTTGAAATAACATCATTTTCCAAGGAAGGAGATTCGGGCACAAAGCTGTAAATTAAGAAAATGAAATTTATGAGACTTCAGGGTAAGGAAATGCATGCAAGGATAGTTGGGATCACACAGACGATAAAGGTAGAACTGAAGCTATGGCTACAAGTAACAAAGGCATCTTTGGAGGCAGCAGATACCAACAGCAAGGGTGCAGATCACTTTCATTAGCACAGCTTTTTACCCATATGGATTTACAGTGTATCAAATAATGCAAGTATGCAGATAAATTGTAATAATTTGATTGCAATATGCTTTTATTGCTCGGGGTTTCTTTTCCCAAGCACAAAGGCCCCTTCAAATGCATGCATGTGAATGAGATGAGGGAAAGAGCAAAGTGCTTAAAAGCCCTAAGCAATTTGCCCATTTGACATACGCATCAGCAGACCTTACACTTTGGCACTGTATACACTTGAAAACACTGAAGGGTAATACCCTGTTTGCAGGCCTCTGACAAAGAGTAACTGTTAAAAGATTCTTCTCTGTGCTCATCCAAAACTATCTTAAATACGTATAAATATGAAACAACAAATACTCTTTTACTCTAAGTGAATTCCTGCAGAACACTACAAGCTACTTGCAGGTCTTTCAAGAACAATCCTTACAAACACCTCTGTTGTTCACGTTCCCACCTTTTCCCTAGGAAGGCACACATATATATATACACACACAGAGACACATATATATATATTTGAGATATGTATTATACCTAATTAATATTAATCTATTCTAAATAATAACATATAGTATGTAATTTTTTAATATATGGTAGATGCAAAAGTTGTGTGCACACTTTCTGAAACACAAGAAGACTGCATATACACATCTGGACCTGAAGAAAATGCGAGTGCAATGGGAATGGCCCTGGCCACCACGGCAGCTCCTGCAACACAGTTCATGCTCCGGGTGTGAGTAACTCCATTTCACATGACTCCAAGGAAAGAAACTGAAGCATCTTAAGCAGTGCAGAGCATTTAAACACTTTGGAAGCATTTTTTAGATGCTAATAGACATTGGATTTAAAAAAAAAAGAATTGTATCCCTCGTGTTCCGACAGAAAGAAGCGTCTCCATTGGTGCTATCCCAAGACCAACAGCTCCTCCACTTGAGCTGTAGTAGATTTTGGTTCTCTCATTGCCTCTAGTTCTGGTCTGTAAGAGACAAGGAACACAAGCAGCTGTAACCCAGTCAACGGCAATTGCCAAGATATGAAAGAGGAGAGAGGACGTTGCTTGTTTAGGTGGATCCGATCCCATATCCCATTGGGAAGTTTGGAAGCAACAACGTGATCGCGCAGAAGTGCTACGGGCTCATCGATTCACTCTTGCCAGGCAGGAGGTCTGCTGGCCTCAGAGTAGGTGACTTTAAAGCATGCAAAGAGTGAACTGGCAGGGAAGGGGACTGGAAAAGGGCAAGATCAGGGCTGGAAATCACTAGAGAAAGCTCTGCAGGGGAGAGAGACTAGGCAGTGTCACTGGACTGGAGCACAAATGCCCTGTGCTCCTCCACCATGCTCATTCACAGCATGGACACTAACCAGAGATATGCCCACCTGACTGCAGAAGTGGTTCTCTGAACCAACTCCTTCCTTAAGAGCTTCTCTTTTATCTTGGGGCATATTTTGGAGAGAGCTGCCCGTCCAGCCACAGGTTGTTTTCTCTCAGGAGGTGGGCAGCAGGTGGCACCCTAAGGCAGGGCTCCACAAGCAGAAGCTTTCGGGGTGCCTCAGGGATAGCACCGAGGGCAGCGGGACCTGCACCCCAGCACTGTGATGCTCCCAGCGTATTCCTAGAAATTTTCCCCTTGCTTAGATTAACAGAAAGTAGTGTCAGGACTGAAAGCTGTATAGAGTTGTGTGTCTCCCTTTGTCACATAGGTTGGAGCATTCCTTCGAACAGCAGGAGATTGTAGGAAACACTGTAAGACTCTACTGTCAGTAAAAATAGGGCTGTCTTGCTTCTAATTTTAGGAGTTCCTAGTTTAAAAACCAAAATCTAAAAGTATTTAAGGAGTTATGGGTTTTTTCCTCTTCTTAAGAGTCTTTTGTTACTAAGCACCTTTGTTGAGCAAATATCTAGGTAAAGTGTTCTAAATCCAAAAAAATCTGAACACGTATGAACATATACACAGTTTTTAAACAATAGACCTCAGTATTTGGTACAGTCCACAACGACAGCAGTCTTGGGAGGAAAACACTCAGGAGTCTACTGTTGAATAACAACTTTCTGTGAAGCAGCAGTTCTAATTTCCAGTCTGGCAGAGCAAATGCTGCACAGAGGGTTTTTCCAGCACATGAGTAGTGTGAATGCTTCTTCCCTCCTTCAGCAGTGGGCCCCAGGATAATTAAGAACTGGTACTAATGAGCTCCAGGGGGAAGGTTTTGTCTAGTATTTTTGCTTCAAATGATATTTGGTATCTGCAGCATTAGGCTTCAGATCCATTAGAATGGGGAAGAATGTAGAGACGAAAGACAATCTGCACGCTTATCACCTTTCATGGAAATGAAAAATATATATTAAAAGGATCCTGTCTGATTTGCACATCTCTGGAAAGCCTCTCCCCTTCTACATGTAGGGCTTCAGCTAACACAGCAGTGCAGTTTTTCAAATTAATATTTGAAAAATATAGATGAATTTACACTGATCAGTGGTTTGTAATTCACTAACCTTTCTAATAGATTCTCCTTTACTGTTCTCGCACAATTACAGCATCGTTACACATTAAACACTGTGACACAGCTAATCACCAAACATGGCAAGCATGACTTGAGTACACACACTGTCATGCACAGTGGCTTCTTTCCATCTGAACCACAAATTAGGGGGGAAACGCCCTTCATAATAATGGTCAAATATTGCAACTTAAAACATATTTTCAGTTCTCATTACTGAGAGCTACTGTGCATCTTCTTCTATTAATTCATTAAGATTTCAAGTTGTATGAGCATATCCGTAAGCTACTAACAATGTTTAACAGGTCATTTACAGACGCTTGCTTCTCTGAAAAATTATCGTAGTGGACACAAATTTCAGTAGAATGGTTATCACAAATATGCAATATACTAAGATCAATCTTCACTTTCAATTGCAATTAAATTTATTTAGTTTTAGCAAGACAGTGCTAAGAGGCCATAAAGAATGTGTTGCTTCATTATATGAAATTAGGAGTGAAAAAGTAAAGGAATGCTGTTTTTTATGCTGCTGAAAAGTTAGAATCAAAAGGCAGCTGTCACTTTGCCTAGGGCATCACACAAGAAATAACATCAATTCAGAAATGACCTTTTGTATTCCATAACTACAGATTCCCATTTATTACAGGTAGCTGATACTATAGTAGGTCTTTGTTTCTGAAACTTTGTTGTAGCCTAGCTTCAAGAATTTGAAGAAACAAATAACTAAAATCTTATGAAGTCAGAGCTGTATACATCCATCACCTAAAAACACGGTTCCTTTTCTGTAAAAAAGAATCATTTTTCCTTATGAAGACTGCTGCAATCTAAAAGTAAGAATTTTCTATGGTGTCAACTTGGAAAAGCTTACTAAAGCACTTGAGAAAAATAAAAATAAAACCTTTTCGATAAGCTAAGAAAAATCCAATTAATGTCTCCAAATTAAACCATCTCCTTTCATTCTGAAAAGTTATTTGCCAAAGCCTGTTGCCACCAGCCAAGAGCAGCCCCTTCTGTTTATTCTACCAGTGATTAAGTTTAGCTGAAAATGATCCTTCCTTCACCTTCTTAGAAGCTTATCTAGGAGCAGGACCATGTTTATCCTGTTGCCACGTTATGACTTTTTATTTTAAAATTCCCTTCCTCTCTCAGAGAGAAGGAGCTCATTCACTGATGCGTTCATGAAACACTCCTAAAGGGGCTAAAATAATCACTCCACGACTCAAATACTGGAAAATGCCAGAAACTGGAAGTTCCTCCAACACACCACCAGCAGGCTGGTGACACTGTTCTGTCCCTACTGCTGCAGTGTTCCCATTTGCTCCCTGGGTACCCTGCTCCCAGCGCTCCCTCAGCCATGGGTTCAGCTGGTGGCCGAAAGGCGTATGGGGTGCGTGAGGAATACAACAACACGTAAAGTCTTAAGGGAAGTGAGTAAGGCAAAACAGGAAAGTTGAATTATCAGAGTATCCTGTAAGTTCCTGCCTCTGGGCTGAATGCAGAGGCGTGTTCGAATCACCCATGGCAAGAGGAAGAGAATGCCTGCACTTGTCCTGGCAGAGGCCTTCTACTTGATAAAAAATAAACTGCAAACAAAATGCAGTTTCAATATATTCCAGGAAGATTTCCCTTATTAGTTTAATGTTTAAAAGCATGTTACTCTTATTCCTTTCCAAGTGCCTGAATTGAATATACCAGTCATTCCCGACAATGAACTGGAAGTCAAAATAAAGCAGAAAAAGGGGGTTGCAAAATGCCACAAAGTTACTATACTGTCATTGTCATGCTATAAAAAGACCCCAAAACTTAACATTTCTTACAGTGGAAACAAAATTCCAAGACACAGGGATTGAGTTCAATACTTCAATAAACCAGAATTTTTAGGTGGAGCTTTTCTAATTAGGAAGAATTCTCCAGGTTTGAAATAACATTCCAGCACTGTCTGTTTTGGAGCCAAGACAAGCACGTTTGTTACAAAACAGATTTCAGAAACTGTCTATAACATACTGAAATCAAAGTTATTTTACAGAAGGTTTGGATGTCACTGTTGGCATGTCACATAGTTCACTGAACTTCAAGCTGAAACCTACCCTGATTTCATAAGCAATAAAATATTTATAGAACACAGTTCTCAAGTGCAGAACACACCAAACATAACTGACACTAATGTCTGCTGTATGATCTCAACATGTGTAACATTAAAAAACCCAGATAAAATGCTATTTTCATACTACACGGAGCAGATATTGGCTCAAACAGCAAAGATCAAGCTGTACTTTACACAAGAGGTGTAAATTATAAAAACCCTCATACTTCAATACTCCAGGTTAATTTCATTAAATCATTTTACTAACAAAAAAGCATCAGTAATATTATCTTTCATTCAACTGACATTCCATTACATCCTCCATTTCACCACACTAAAATGCTTCAGAGTCAGTGAGATGGGGACATTGTACCCCAGGATTTATCTGGCAGTGCACTGCGTGTCATCCTGCTGTTGGAGCAGCTACCTGGCATTCAGAGCACCCGTTTCAAACGGATTTTGCCATTCAGCCCATCTGGTAGCACAGCTCTTAAAGGCAGTGCTGATTGGTATGGAAGAGGACCAAATTTATAAAAATATTTAAAACAAACCCCAAGACTGTTAGCGTACCCTGTCTAATCATAATCAGACACTTCCTTACCTACCTGAGAGGGAGGAAATCAAGACAGTTTTAGCAAAATCTTCCCAGAACCCTACTTCTGCCCACCAGAGGCACAAGCAGGTTATCACTTTCTAAATGTGAAAACGTACATTTCTAACTGTAATTACAAACATAAAAATACAAAGAATAAAAGAAGTTTTACTACCTCTGCTAATCTCATCAAAGCCATTTGGTGTATTTCTCAAGAAAAACTGTTATTCTCATGTCTCTTCTACCATTTTAGCACTAAAAAAAAATAACATCTAACTTGTGTTTCAATCACTAGCAGACTTGTTAATCCTATTCCAGTCCAAGCAGGTTTTGTCATTGCTTATGAAAGTGATGATACTGCATTCTCACCGGAGGATTGAGTTTACATTTCAAAACTTATTGCAATTTGTAGATATTAAAGAAACATTTCCACACCTATAGACTAAAGAAAATGAACATGCAACTTTAGAAGAAACATACATGTGCACCCATGTCACACACATACACCCAAATTTTTCTTCTCATTACGAAGGAAAAGCTTGTACGCATGGCAGAGGGGACCTTGCTCAGCCTCACCTGTCCCCACTGTGCCGCTGCTCGTTCCAGGTGCCATACTGGCTGTCGGGCTCCTGCACAAGCGTGTCCGTGTCCTTCGCTCCTGAGGGCTGCCTGGAGAAGCATTGCTTCAGCTGATCCTGCAGGGAAACAATTGAAACATTTCATCAGTCTTTTATCCTTTAGCTAAATGATTAACAGGTTGTATTTGCAATACTGGTTTTGAATCTACCAGTTAAGCTTGGTCAACACAAAACAGGGAATAAACTTAAACAAGGAAAACTGCTATGAACTTGGAGCAATGATTCTCTATAAAATAAGCACTATTTTCCCGGGCAAATCACCAGTTCTAGAGGCCAGAACTGACTCCCTGGTTTTAGTAACTCCATATTGCTTTAACATTATCCTTATCCCAGGTTGCACAAGGTTTTTAGAAGCACCTATGCAAACACGAAGAATTCTGCTGGGAACTACATTTAATCTCCCCAAGCATACATCTCCCATCAACTCTACTGCTCTTTTCCTGGATCTAATAAAAGGACTTCCCCCGCACCCCCCTACCCCTCCCCGGCTTTCTTGGGAAGACATTCAAAATAATAAAGCATAAATAAGTAAGCATAGTGCCAGACACTAGAAAGCCTTTGACAAATTGACGTGTGCTAATGTAAATTTCAAACACTATGTACAACATAGAAGGACAGACTCCAGTGGTTTTTTCCTGTGTTCTACTCTGTCCTCTCATTTCCTAAGTATTTTTATTTCACAGATATGTTACTTTCTAAGAGAGAACATTGCATCTGAAGACCCTTCCCTTTCAGGGGAGAGAAGTGGGTCAGCTGCTGCTGCTGGCACCCTAGATTTGCAGCAGATCTATGTTAACATGCTCCAGAACATAACACTGCTGCACCTTTTGTTTTACCATTGTATTGAGTTACATACTGAAGTTCAACAGTTACTGAAATAATACATTGTGTGTAGATAATTAAATGTTGGTCCCTTTTGCATTCATTATCCCAAACAAATGCAAGTATGGCTTTCAGTGCTGTATCAACTTTGCTTATGAAGATCTCATCTAACAGCACATTGCACTGTTTTCTACATGTCCTAAGCTTTTTCTCTTTATATAAAAAAAGGAAAAAACACAACCAACCCATCAAAACACCTGCCCACCACCTCAAACCCACCTAGCAGAACATGCTGGTGGAAACTACCAACACACCTATTTCACTTCAGGCAGCACACACAAAGTAACAACCATACTCAGTGAACTGGCATTCCTTAATATTACCAGGGAAAAGAAGAAAACAAGAAAAAAAACAAGAAAAAAAAAAAAAAGAGATTGCATGTTTTCTTGCGTCCTTAATTTTGTAAACCTAAAGAATACTATCTTAAAACTATAAAAATACTGACATTAAGAATAATTCACCAATACTGATACTTGGCTACTGAATCCTACAATGCTTGCATCTTCTGCTACAAGTTGCTTATTTCCCCAACCATACTACCAGCCGTTGCCACCCTCTAGCTCTGTTATGCTCTTCGCTGCTGACAGCGCTCTATTTTAATGCTGAATGAAATAAACACCAAAAGGCTCCACCATTTATTCCAACTATTACAATGCACCATTACTAGACAGTCTAAAATTCCAGTTTGCAATACTCAAGTAAGGCTCGGGTTGTGTGTTGCAAGAAACCCAAGTTTCCTGTTTTTCATCTTCCAGATGTTCCCATTGCCTAATAATTCCCTGGTAGTAACTCTTACACTTTATATAGAGACACATACCTGTAACGCCCAGAGGCAAGCTGAGTTGTTAACATTTTTCAGCCCATTCCATACCAGCTTTTAGCAATGAGCACTGCACACACCTCTTAACAGCTAGGCGAGTAGCAGGGAAATAGTCCTGTACAGCTCAGAAACCACAGGGCATTTCCTACTGCTTGGCTCAGGCATATGTTTTGCTTTCCAGAGTCCTTCCGTAGCTTCATGATTTCATGCTCTGCACCAGGGGTTAAGCTAACACTCCTGGGCTCAGCCTTCTGCTGTTACTTGGTGGCCACTTGATTCACTTCTAGGAAAGGCACTAACAAATGCAAATCATTATTCTTGCTTTCCTCCCCACTGTCTATCCTAGTTCAGGTTGGCGGTTTGTTTGTGGTTGTTTTGTTGTTTTTTTTTTCCAACCTGATGCTTGTTATGAATTTTTTTCAATCCCAATCTCACATTACAGGTTACCACATTTTTATAATCAATGCACACAAAGTATTTATCAACTTTTGCCACTTTCTGCACAGAAACAGTTGCAGCTGTATCAAGCACTGTAGCTGCAGCACCTGGCAGCCTTAGTGGCAGCACACTCAGCCTCCACAGCCCTTGCTCAGCACCCCAGGGGGACACTTGCTGCCCCAACAGAATATGACCCAACAGACACAACCACCTCTTCTTTTTTGTTGGAAGTCAGTGTTTTCCACCTGCTACGACTAAGGTCAATTACCTCTGTGCATGGTATGTATTACATTGTTACTTGTTTCTAGCTAGAAACAGTCTAAAAAGCTTAGAAACAGGAATGGAAGCAGCTGAAAAACAACTTCATTTTATTGCATTGGGGAGACATTGTTTACAAAAAGTGTTGTGTTATCACGACTGTGATGTTTGTAAGAAGAAAGCATGGACAATCCAGATAATACCATTTTGGCAGCTACAGGAAAAAAATTAGATGCAAATATATTGCTCATCTGAAGGCTCAGTAATTCTTACTAAAATTTTACATTGCAAACTGATCAGCACATATTCTTCCATTTCAGGCAACATTTTACTTGATGTGATATATATTTGAACTTTAAGATGTGGTTTTATAGCCAAAATGACACAATTAACACTCAGATACCAATTCTCTATGCTAAAGCCAAAACAAGCCTGAAAAAGAAATAAAATTGCTACTTCTGTAGACATTGTGAACATAAATTCAGTAAAACAAACTGAGAAGTCAAGAATATGACACTCCAAATTCTAGCAGATTACTTTGTTACATTGAGTAATGCTATTGCATTTTGCTTCTGGAGGAAGCTACTTCAGAAGGCAGCTGCACAATCTTTCCCTGATGATCCCTTTCAGTCCACGCTTTTTAACTGACCCAATGACTAGCTGGAAAAAACAAGTGTTCTTTGAAGTCTACAAACCATTCCTTAGGCCTCAACTATTTAAAGACTCTGGCTTCTACCAGCTGAGAAGAACCACAGATAATTTGATGAGGTGTAATAACCTGGCCAGCTAGCTGAGAGAGGAAAGGTTCCAACTACGACTGAAATAGGGAGAAGTAAGAGGAGCCGATCCCATCCCCAGCTTGTGGAGGAGGTATCCGAGGGTGACACAGAAAAGCAATTTATAGCCTGTGCATCCTGGAGTAGGTAGTATATGTTGAAGAAGAAAGGGACAACAAACTATAAAGATTATTCTTGACAGTATGTGATTACTATCAAGCATAAGAATGATAAGGTTTAGGTTTTCTTTTGAAGATCTCTCTTGCATTATCTTCACTGCCCTCCAGAAAGACTAAAGGCAATCTGGTAATACAGAAGCACTGGCCATTGGGACCTTGGACGTGCCTGGGAAAAGTCCATTCCCTTTGTTTTCCTTCAGTAACTATAAGCTTATTTCTAAAACACAGTAGAGGCTAGTCAAAAAAGTAAAATAAAAACCCAGAGTGATAACTTTCTCTACCTCCATCCTCCTTCAGCCTTTATAATCCTTGGGTAGCACTTGATAGTTGCTATTAAACTTTTGGTTTTTTAAATACCAGTCAAAATTACACAATTTCTCTGAGAACTATACATACGTACCATTGCATTTTATGGCTGAGATGCTTTTAGACGCAAGCAACTCAGATTAGATCATACAGATACATTTGCATTTTCTGGCATTAACATTTTACTTGTAACAACCTGGTGTTACAAAGACCATGAATGAAGAACAAACTGGGATTACAAATTGGGAGCTTTAAAACATATGACAGATGCAAAAATAATGTAAGCTTTACTGAATGTACTAGAGTGACAATTTTCAGGTCTGTCACAAGCCCATTATATCACACATCCCACAGTGCCCTATATCACATTAATTTGCATAAAACCACAGAAGACAGATCAAAGTACCCTGCCTGCTGCCTAGTAGCCCCTTGCAATGCATTCCATGGCACAATAAGGTGCCAGTTTTTACCCAAGTATTGGGACAAGAAAGAACAAAATACTTTCCAACATGTACTGTTCCCAAACATGACCAGATTCTGCTTCATACTTAGTTCCCTAGCCTAAATCCTAACTTAAAGCTCACTTCTTCAGATGGATGAAAACAGTATTTTCCTTTTTTAAATGTGTAAGTACTATAGAGCAAGAGATCCTGCAAGATAAAGAACTGACACATCTGGCTTTGACTTTTGTTGCCCTTAAGAACATATCTGCTCTGAACAGAAAACCTTTTCTTCTGTAAGAGACAACTACCCACTATTAACTCAACAAACCTGTGCTAATATGTGTGAGCCGTTCTCTTTCTCTATCCAACCCAAAGTCCAAAAGAGGTGGTGTACAACGTGTGAAGCTAGGCCAGATACTGTATTATGAATATTCTGTTTATTGAGGAAATGGCTGTAACAGACATATCAAGGAAAAAGCAATAAAAAGAGGGGTCTGGTGTCTTCTTAGAGCACAAGATAAACCGAAATTAGGAATTCTCTTATTTGTAAGCACAGAAAAATCTCCCCAATCAAATAAATACTGCTCTCAATCCAGCATTCAAATGCTGTAATTCTCCACGCCTCAATCTTTAACTTAAAACACTTACATCAGTAGCCAGGAACAAAATCAACTTAATTTTCACATGAAATAAAACAGCCGAGTTGTATACTGATCTGCCTCTAGTTCTTCTTCTAAAATGAGACATTATGATTATGCCTCTTTCAGTACTCCCTTGGAATTAAGCTGGGTTTGGCAGCAGTCCAGAGCTGATTACTCCTGCAATTTCCAGTTCCTGAAAATGATGCACATACAATATTGGTCCTACCAGCACAAAAATTAACCGTAACTAAGAAAGAATGCATACATTTATGTGAAAAACACTTCTGCGCTGATGTGAAATAAAGACCTGGCATATGAAGAATGCCAGTTGAAAGAGATCTCATGAGTCAGAATCCTCACAGACAGTTTCAAAAATATCTTTGTTTGCAAAAGAGACAGAGACATCAGACAGCCAAAATGACACCCCACAGCTTGACGTGAAAAAATTAAAAGTTAAAATCTACTGGCATAAATTGAATATGAATAGGTAATTGCACAATGGAATGAAGTTTTGACCATCTGCCTCATTAACACAAAACTCAAAAAGAAAAATTCTTGCTGATTTCTTGAAAATCTTCCCCCTGCCCCCTCCTTTTTTTTTTCCTCTCTTCTCTTTTTAATGAAAAGTAGTCAGATGTTTGGTCAAATTGCCCATATTCAGAACTCGCCTGCCCCTTAAGTGCAACAGTGCACTTAAGGAGAGTTTACAAGTCCTTACAAACCCAGAACGCAGTCCCAGTTGTTCCCCTTGCAATATATCAGGAAGATGGCAATATACCTTATTCTATTAAAAAAAAATTCCATCATTTTATAGTTGACTCTGCTTTGAGTCGGATACTGGGCTAGAGACCTCCAGAGCTCCTTTCTAACCTGAATTATTCTATGATTATTCTAATGATTTCAAGGTTTATTACTAAAAAGTCAACTATGTATTTTCGACCACCAACAGAATTATCACAAACATAACACCACATCAAAACCAATGAACCAACACCAAAAAACCCAAACCCAGCACAAGGGCCTTAGGAACTATACAACATTTCACAACCCATGTGTTTTTTCTAAGTATCCAAACATCAACACAGCAAGTGGGAAATTGAACTTTGTGGCATCAGCATCCCAGGATTTCCATATATACTTACTAGCCAGCGAACTAGTGGTGCCCACAGGTAGTAAGTCATGGTTCAAGACCAACACTCCAGTTAGTTCCAAGCAATCAGGTGAGGAGATTTACCAACTCAGCATTTAAATAAGTTGTTGAAAGGAGTAACTGCCTTAGTGTAGTGTCCCAGGCAGAAGGCAGCACTTTCTGCCTCCCACCCCACCCTCCATGCTGCAGCGACAGATAAACAGTTCCAGGAACTGTACATTTTCTTTCTGATCTCACTGATGAGGAAAGTTTAGAGACCTCCAGTGCAGGCTCCACCCACAGGCATCATACGTGATGACTTCACCAGCCCTCCCAATACCCAGTTCAGCACAGTATGTTCAAACCAAGGAAGCACTTTACAAACACTGGAGACCAAGCCTAAGAGCAGTGACAAAAGTAATTGTATTAATCTCATAACCTCAAGGTCTTTACATTGTTACACAGGCCACCTCCACCACTGCCAGCAGGGAAGGAGACTGCAGTGAGCAGCCTCGATGTCTGCTCAAGAGCCATGTCCCACTGGCTCCAGTGTCTTTCTGGCCTGGAGAGGACAAGCTGGTTTAACGTGGCAAACCACAGCTGCAGCAGGGGTGCATGAGCATACACCTGGGGAAACACAGGGCATGCCCCAGCTGCCCCCACCTGCATCTGCAAGCGCTCACACAATGTATTTAGCACTGTTACATCCTAAGGTTCTATACTGCTCGACTCAACAAACCTTTACATAATAAATGTTTAATTTTTCCGTGTGCAGTGGAGTACATACCAAGTCCCATGGTATAAAACATTCTCATAAATGATATCAGCCACTACATCCTTGCTGTTGCTATGCAACCTAGGGCTGTCTCGGCCATATCTTCCAGTAGGATATGATAACCAACAACCAATTATACCCCTAATGTTAAAAGCTGACAGCATTTACCTTATGATAGATGGGTTGTTTTTAGAGGGTGACTGGTTTAATTCTCCACCTTTTCATAGCTTCCCACCTTGATGCACAAGCCTGAATCCCAGCCCCTTTTCCATGGAAAGGCATAGCAAAAATTGCAGAAAAGCAGACATAAGGAGATTGCTAAGTGTTCCTCCCAGCCCCTAACCCCAAGGAAGAAAACGGAAGGAAGAGTAAGTTGTGAACAGCTGGTACCAGACAGCAACTGAGTGGAGAGGGCAAAGAACATCCCAAGCTGCTACATATCCCATGTATAGTGTTAGCTCAGCTGCTCTCCTTTAAAAAGCTTTATACTACACCTACAACAGCCCTTATCACTAGTCTTATGGCCTTGCTAATAGGAAAGCCAGTCTTAACCTTAGAAGCAAAACTTTGCTTCACAGTCCTGTATTTGAACTGAATTGAACCAAACCTAATCCACTGTATTTAACGTATATCCCTTTGAAACGTGTATATGCCTTGTGCTACAGTACAAATATTTTCACCCTAATCAAAACACACAAACGGTGCAGATCTAAACACAACAAATGATTTAACAAGTGTGTTAGTGCAGAGCTGACAGGGATCCTCCTGGCCACACCAGCACAAAATGTTCATTGCACACAGTGGCAAAGCAGCCAGAGGAAATCATTGCCAGCAAGTTCAATAATTTACTCAAGTTCAAAAAGCATTTCCCAGCAACACCTTTCCAGCCTAAACTTGAACCCCCAAGAGTCTATCACAGCTCTCCAAATCCCAGCATCTCCCACACCTTTTGAACATACAAAATTACTTCCCCTGCTTGCCAGTCTTCAGCTAATCGCTTCTTCTCTATTAATGGATCTTTCACTCATGAGCCCCAGCTCTGCTGTGCCTCCCAGGAGCCAGGTCCAGCTGACAGACTCACGGTTTGAAAGGCAGCAGCACCACAGAGAGACCCAAAGTCTATGCACAGCAGTCTGACCACAACAGAAATGTGGCCAAAGTAATCTGAAGTTTCACCAGGAATCTGGTTACCATCATGCAATGAAATTTACTCACTGCTTTTCCAGTGACTCTCGGTGAAGGTAACCTCCTGGCTTCATTGAGGATTTCAAAGACATTTTAGCGTTTGTCATTTTTTATACCCTGAAAATAGAACTGCTATGACTTGCTGCAAACACTCACCACACACGTACCATGTGGTTTCAGTGTAAGGCTGAAGATAGAGCAGAGGTTGACTTATGTGAGAAAAGCAGAAAAGAACCAAATTCTAAATATATACCTTGCTAGGGCTGAGTGAGCCATGGCAACTTCCTCTGAGAAGTGGGCAAGCAGAAAACCAAAGCAGAGCACAGGGAATAGTTGGGAACATCTTTAAAATGCCTTCTATAACAACACTTTCCTTTTCAGCCTTAGGCAGTCAAGCTAAAAAGAAATAAAACCCCAAGAAACCAAACCCAGCAGGATCAGAGCCAGAGGCATGCCAGCCTGTCCATCAGGAAGATTTTGAGCAGAATAGTGCTGTCCTATCTAGACAGAGGAATCCACTCTCTCCCAGAGGGCATGCGTAACTTATCAGCATTAATAAAAGTTGGCACCAGGAGTTGAACAGGATCCCTCATCTTCAACATCACAAGAGACACAAGCCAGAACAAGACAATTTTATACTGTTATGCTAGGAAGTGAATATATTTGCTTTTTTTGAAAAGCTACATACTTGAAATCAACACCTCCTACTTGAAGTATTTTATTTCACAGCTCTTCTGCACAGTTAATGTTTTTCCACTTAAGACATAGGTTAAACTCCAAACAAACATTCCTGGGAAAAAGTGCTCTTTAGTTTAAAGTCTAGATTTAAAGATGTACAGAAAGTGACAGGATTTCTTGACAACAAGTGAATAACAAACATGCAGAATTTGGAGACTGTGCACTGCTCCTTTAAACAAAAATCTCAGACAACTCAGAAGATGTTTTAGAAGAGAGCAGTCAAAACACACACACACACACACACACACACCAGTGAACACCACTAGTATTTCCTGAAACTATCACAATGTTACAAGATGTCAATAAAAATGGATTGCCAGTGTTAACAGTTGTGTTCAGTGATGGTTTTGTTTAATGCAATTTACTGCTCCCTGAAAGCAAACTTAAGTGTTTAGGGGGGAGGGGAAAAAAAAAAAAAGCGCAAGGTGAATGAGCACAGAATTAACAGCTCTAAATATATTTATGTTCTTTTCTTATGCTTTAAGAACACAACAAAAATCAACTCCTTGCAGCCAGTCTAAACAAAATCACAGAGTAAAGTCGTTTAAGTGATTATTCCTGTCAAAATAACATGGGAACAACAAAGGCAGTATACTAGATGTCCATCACTATGGTTTTATGGCCCAGATTTATGCTGCCAGCTATGTTCATGGCTTGTTAAACCAAAGAAAAGTTATTAAGAATGCAAAAGCATGCACTGTTTCAGCATTGGCCCTTGTATCTTCATTAATTAAAGTGAACAGCTTTACTCCTCACCCCCACTCTGAAACGAGACAAACAACTCATTTTTAATAGCATGCTCTCTGCAAACATGCTTCACACTACCATAACAGCTCTCTGGAAACTTAAAGATAAAGTTCTATTCATTGATAGTACCAAAACCAGTATTTTTGAAAGAAAGTCATTCTGCTTTCAGAGAATATTAGGAAAAAAATAGCTCAGCTATTTGTTGTAGGGTCTGTATCAAAATAGTCAAGCTCAGAATAAAAATGCCAACTTGTATTACTTCCTTTTTAGAAATAGTTTGTGAAGGATGCTTCCGATATAGGACAAACATTTGCAGTCAGATCTTGGGTAAAATCAAAACTGATAGTACAGATCAATGCTCTTTTAAAAGCAGAGATACAATCCCAGGTGATGTGCAGGTGAATGGCATGTGTATAATTCAAACCAGGTTTTAACAGTGCTCTTCGTCCCTCACCCGCTCCTCAGCAGGATCCTACTCAAACAGAAAAAGTCATCCAGCAACTTTTCCAAGAAACAAGCTGAATGCACAAGCTTATATTGGCTTAGAAAGAAACATCTGAGAAGATCAGAAAAAACCAAGATAGGAATTTCAGCCTCTGGCAGAGAGGATGATAGTGAAAGGGCTGCAGGATGCAACAAAACCCCTCTGAGGCGCCAAGTGCCCTCCCAGCATGTGGGACACATGCAGGCAAACAACATACTCTACTTGCATCCTTATTTAATTATATTAAATATTTTTTAATTATAGTATTTAATTATATTAAAACTGAATTCAAACAAAATAACTGTGATGCTGTCAGATCAGCTTGAATGAAAAGATCGTTTTCATCAACTGACCAGTACACCAGAAAGCAAACCACACTTAAACACACTTCAGTATTATTTTTCGTACATATCAGATCAACTCACATAAAACACATCAACTACTTAACAGCCCAAAGAGCCACAGAATTAATCTTTCCCATTCTATTTCAAAATCTTCTCCCGAAGAATCTGAAACACCTCTGAGATCTTCCACAGCTTTGTTGTTCACACTTGCAGTCTGAATGCAGTTGAACTGCCAACACAGAAACAAACTGCCACACTTTTTTAGTAGCGGTGTAAGGGGCTAGCTAAGGAACTGAGGGTATTAAACAACTATGCAGTTTTTATTGTATGGCAACAAACTTTCAGATCTAGGACTAATAGTGTTGGCTGTGAAACCAGACAGCATACCTGTAATTGAAACATGACTGATATTATCATGAGTGAAACAGAGGCAACGTTTAAAGAAAGTACGTCTGTTCCTATTACATCAAAGGCACTGAGCTGGTGACATGAGATGAAAAATGGAAAAAAAGCCTCAATAAAAATGTCAGGGGAAAAAAAAAAAAAAATCAACTTCCATTTAAAAGATTTCTCTGTAAAGTGAAAAATTCTGCAAGATCAGCTACAGATTCCCAGATCTGATACTAATAAGCCAGAATAACAATGCAATTAAAATCGGTCCTGTGTCATTATGTGCAGCCAGTTTTAACACAGGTGACCTTTAATAGCATACCAGGGCCCAGGCATTCAGGGGTGCAGCAGTCACTAAGTTTCTTCACTCCATGGTGACACCTTTTTCCCTTAAATTAAATATAAGAACACTATATTGCATCTATTTGTAGAAAATATTCTCAGACCAATTAAATTCAGTTTCAGTGGAAACAAAAAGGACAGTGACTAGCTTTGAAGACATGGCTACATGAACAGGCTATCACAAAGCAAAGGAGAGGAAGGAAAAGCTTGCTGGGCAACAGGAATTGATGAGAAAAACAGTGTGCTCAGGGGTTTGTGTTATGAATGAAAGCAGGACAAATGACAAAGTAGTCCATTTCAATGAAGACATTAATAGGAGTACTACAGGGAAAAATAAACAGTCTGCCTTTGAATATACCAGTGAAGATATTTAAAATAAGAATTATTCCTGCACTCCTGTTTGTGATTTGCAGATCTGCATATATTAACCTCTGACAGATCAACTGTTGGGTTTGAGAACCACAAGAATTAGTTTTAGCTCTCAGGGGCATTTTATCCCTTGACCGTCCCAGCTTTTAAGTAATTCCTTAAAACGTGGCTGTACTTTCTCTAGATGCAGAATCAGATTGCCCTGAGTTAAGAGTGTAATTCAAGGCAAATGAATTTAATTTAAAAAAAAAAATGTTAGAAGAGATTAAGACACAAACTAAATTCACAATGTCCTCTGTATAAAGACCAGTTCCCACAGAAAAACTAGAGGATTACATTTTAAATAAGGTATATCCACCCAGCCTCCCCTCCTGAGGAGTCTGCTGCAGAACCTCCTCTTTGCGGCGCCACAGAGAAACACCCAACGTCAGAGATGGGATTGGGTAGAAAGTCAGCCCTGCCAGACATGGAATAGGAAAATATGACAAGGTACGAACAGAAAAACAAAGTGAATACATAATCCCTGACCTGTTAAAGAGAAGTGTTTGAAAAGAAAATTATTTCCCCTCTCTCACAGCCCCATTCCTACATTTATGACCTCCAGCAAGGAAATAACCAATTACGGCAACTCCCTTTCACTCCAGTCCTAAAGCTCCTCTGTAGAGGATAAAAATCTCTCTTGCAACCCAGAAAAAAGCAAAGCGATATCCATGAGCCTTTTCCCAGCTACACAGCTTGGAGTAGTTACCAACCAAAACACATCATGGTATGTGGTTTCCCCACATTTAAAAAGACAGGTCTGACCCAGGTGCAGTTCCCAACAGAACAGCCCCAAGTTTTCCCACTGTGGGATCCAGCAGACAGCATGCAGAACATTAGCCCTTTGCCATAAAAGCTACTACAAACGCAGGATAGCAACTTAAGTACAGCACTAAACAGAAAACAAGACAATTTTTGAGCCCAAGCATTTTTTTAAAAAGCCACAGATACACATATAAATGGATGAGTGTTCTTAATTCCTCTAAATACCCTTAATTCCTCTAAAAGATACCTGAATCAGTGACAGGAGATCCATACAAGCTGTAACCTATTATTTCCCTTGGTATCTAAGCTGGAAGTCCACCAAAGTCATGAAAGGGGACAGAGAGCTACACTGATGCAGTGGAATGCACTTTCACACCTCCACTACCTTCAACCCCAGCAGCAAGGCATTTATCGGTTAAGTTTACTCATGCTATCTTAAATTGTGTTGTTTGACTTGAGTTTTGCCAGGTTTCTCAGCCTCGTACAATGCAAAGTTCTCTGCCAGCAGCCACCCATGACAGCAGGGATGGGAGCTGAAAGCCACTGGCCCTTGCTGTGTCGGGCTCATGGCAGCAGCTGGCTCACAAGGCAGAGGGCTCAGCTGCTCCTTGTTTAAAAATTGCATCACTGAACTATCAGTGCCAAGTGACTACTTGACATTACATCCCTAAAACAAGAGGTCAGTTTATGATGGACTACATGCTTTATACTAATTCCATAGTTGTTCTGTAAAAAAATGTCAGTAGCTCCAAGGACTAAGTACAACCAGGACCCTGTTCCAGCCAGATTTAAAAAAAAAATAAAAAAAGAAATAATAGCTCATGGTCTGTATTCACAAGTTGTTCTGCAAAGACGCAACGGCACAAACTGCAAACTTTCACAAGTGCTGAGACCTTAAGGCTGACCACAAGAGTTGTGCACAAGTTACACCAAATTAACGCATACACCAAGCACATGCAAAATTACTGCTGAAACAGAGGAACAGCAGCTCCAGTGGCTGTCACCAGTGAATTAAGTGAAGAGGTCATCCCGTGTCTCACAATTTCTGCTCTATAAGCAGTTTAGTGTAAAGAAAGTAGTACAGCCGTCCTCTGTAGGTTCCACGTTTCCACTTTTAAGTCTTCACTTCTTTTAAACAAGTTTTTTGTTCAGATGATTCTAATAAATCTAAAATACCAGCTTAAAAAAGAAATCAACACAACCTCACCATGCTAACAGGGTAACAGTGGTTACCAAATATTTTCCTCGTCATTCTTTTGTGCTCACTGGACAATATTTTCTTTTGCAGTGCAGCCAAACAGGAGATTAATAGCAAGCTAGGACAAAAATGCTGTAACCATAACTGATAAAAAGTACTGGAAATAGCCTGTACACAAACACCACACCTGCCCAAGGAATGCAACTTTACCTTCAATCATCCAGTGAACAAAAACTACATGAGGCCACACCAGAACTTTACGTATTTACACTTTACAATGAACCACTACTACCTTGGGTTGTTTTGTTGTGTGTGTGTGGGGGGGTTGTGTTTTTTTTTTTTAAGGAAAACAAACAAACAAGCCAAAATATTTCAGCCACTTCAGAGCGCAAACTGTTCAGGCTTTACCAACATACTGGTACCAAAGCTTTGGTCCTGATCCCACTCAAGTCAACACAGTACACCCACTGCCTGTAGTACAAGCGTCAGTCTTAAATCATCAGTTTCAGGTAAAACTTAAATCACTAGTTTAGGCTACTCTGCATGAAGTAAAACAGAATAAACCCAATTTGTTTACTTCTCACACCATCACCTAAAAACAACTGCTGCTTTGCATTATTTACTGGTACTAGAAACAGGGGGATGTCAAATAACGGCTACAAGGAGCGTCGCAGACCCCTGCCCAGCTGCAAGAGCCCGCACCCCTTTTGCCCAAGGAAGGGCTTTCTCTGCACAACCACCTTTCCTCTACCACTTTGCCACACTATTTAACACAGACCGTCCCTCCTGAAAATAACCTAGAAACTAGGAAAGGCATTTAATGAAAAAGGGAGGGGGGTCTGCGTGGCACACAGTTGTTAACCAACAGCTCTTCACCTTTCCTTTGCTTCCATGAAATTACAACCTGCCTCCACCCCACTATGGTTCTCACAAGTCACGCTGGTAGTATAACTTCTATTTCATGACAAGGCAGCAATTATACTGAGGAAAAACACCTCTTTTTCAATAAAAGAGGAGAATAATGATTATTTACCATTGACTGCAGAGTGACAGCACTTCAGTCCTTTTAAAAAATTAGCCTCAGGCATATTTTTACTGAAAAATTACAAGTACCAACGTACATTCAAAGTCATGCTGACCTGTGGCATTGAAACAACTGACACAAGCGCAGTTTCAGACTAACTTTCTTTTTCTAACTTTAGACAAGTATTAGTCCTACCTTACCGTGCTGCTTTAAAAAAGATCAACAACATTCTTCCCCATTCCCAAAACCTTGGTTAACTGTGTTCCCTGGCAAATGAAAATATCCACCTGCGCTGCAGAAAGAAACCAGCTGGGAGCAGACAGACAGACACCACTACCTGGATGTGGTTTAGGGGCTATTTTCACACTGAAAAGTGGACACGACATAGGTTTTGTTATTAGATAAAACGCTGCAACAAAACCAAGTGTTTTGCTTTGCATTATCTACCTCGAGAGTCTCAAAAAGGTGTATAGCTTACAAGCTCAGGTGGCTCTGAACTGGTCTGCCTCTTCCTCAAAGAGGAAAACCTCTGCTGACTCCGCACTGAAAACCTTCGGAAGGACTCTCTGCTCCGGGATGCAAAGTGCCTGAAGGAGGAGGTCCGCTTGAAGGGAGTCCTGCTTCCACCTTCCCCGCTAGTCCGCTCATGAGCAACCGCAGTAGTGACTAAATTTAGTGCTTCCTGTAAGGATCTCCGCACTGTACCCATCCACTGGGTCATGTGAGTTTGTGCCACTGTCAGTTTGTCTCCAAGGTAATCCATTTTTCCAGCAGAGATGAGAAATCAATATTCAGTTGCAATTACTGTAAAATATATTCTCCTTAACAGCCCTGATTGTATTTCACAAAAAAGACTCCACTTACAAAATATTTTGTCAGGTAAGGTAAATAGCACTACACTATAACCACCATAATATTTCTATACTTAAATAACAAAAGATATGTGAGGTTGAAGACTGGTATTTGTCAAGTAGGAAAAAATAAAAGACTCTTCCTACTTACAATCAGATTTCCAGAGTTCCATCAAAATATGTTTAATTCAGCCATGTTAAACAGAGAAATCAAGGTTTAAATCCTGACACAGTCCCTCGAAATTAGTCCATTTACAAGCACAGAATTAGTCCCTTATTGTCTCATTTCAGAGCTGTAAAAGTAACTCCCTTTTTAAGCCAAGTTTTTGTTTTGCTGGAAATATCAGAAGGATAAAAAAAATTGTATTATTCTGGCTTGGCAGCTTTTCAGGTAACAGCACATTAAACAAAGTTCTGGTGCTTCTATACAATCCATTTAGCAGCAAAATTATTAGATCTTCTGAACAATAAATCCAAATTATTTTCCTCCCAAAAAAACTCTGCAGGAAGGTATCAGCATCGGCAGAACGCCCTCCTCACCAGTCTTCCCATCTCCAGGACCATTCTCAAGATTTTCACTTCCAGAAATGCAGATCACAGGCTCATGAGGCACAGTGAGGCTGAAGGGGAACCGTGTCAAGCCTGCTGCCTTCAAGACCGGACTTGCTGGCTCCACAATGCCTGCCAAAAGCTCTTCTGAATGACATCAGCTCCTCTGCTTCAAGGGGGGCTTCATAACAGAGGAATGTAGCTGGGAATGGTAGAACGCTGTACCAGCAGCCAGCATCGAGACTTTCCCCACGCCTATTGAAGTCGCTGCACACACCAGCTCCTCTCCCACAACCTGGGGATGCGCTCCGAGGAAGCTGTTGGATATCACAGCTGTTCGCAAGCCCGTCTCTGTCTCCCAAGCAAGGTTTGCAGTGCTCTGGGCGATCCCCGAATCAGGCGCAAGAGGTTACAAGCAGGCGAAAGCTGCCGCTGCCTCTGGTATCCCATTCCCTCCTCCCTGTCCCTGCCTTGCCTCTTCTCCGGAGCGGGAACAATGAGCTAGGTGGAACAGCCGCAGAGGTCTGCCTAAGGAAGGATCTGGGCTGGGCTTTATTATAGTACAGGCAGGGTTACCATGGCGACCACAGGGAACAGCATCTGCTTGCTGCCTAAGCAGGCAGGAGTTGCACAGATCTATTGGAATGATTCATAGTTTGCATATGTCACATGTACTTACTGATGTTAACCCTTCCTTGGGAAAGCACGAGCCACACCTCTGCTAGGGAATGTTTCACACCAGCATCCAAAGGCTTCCCAGTCCGTCGGGGCAGGCTGGGAGGACGCCCACACCTCATTCCTGTTGCTTATGGGGTGCTCAGGCAGCGCCACCATCTAGAACTGTTCTATTACGTGATTTACAAACTCAAACAAGGTACTTCCAAGTTACAGACTACATCACAGTGCAAGGTAATGATTAAGCTAGAAGCTCCAAACAAAGCTGAACAGGTCTGACCGTTTGAAGCAGACCTGCCCCCCCCCCAGCTTTCACACACTGCTAACTTGTGTAAGCCAGGGCTCGCTGTCATTCCCCCACTCTGCTCCCTCCCCAGCAGCTGGGAGACCACAGGGTCAGTACTGCCACTGCAAACCTGACACTGGCGGAGTACTGAGAGGACTCCACCGATAAAAGCACTGAACAGTCAGATAGCAGTGGTCATGGAATTTCTGGGAACAGCCCATTTGGGAAGACACAGAGTGAAAAACCAAGGTTTTAAAATCAATAAGCATAAGTAGGTGTCCAAACTCAAGACCTGACTAGCTCAGAACTGAGGGACAAGAGAGATATAGGTGTGAAGGTAAGAAAGGCGTGTTGAAAGCTACTCATTTTCTTGTTTATTCAAAGGTTTTTGTGTTGCTGTTGCTTAATTCGCCATACAAAATACCATGTCTTGCATCATCCTCTCTTCCTCTAAACCATTCAGGAAAAGATTTAATGGAATGAGTGACTTCTAGATAACATTTATCTAGAAATAGATAGTAAAGTTTTGTTGTATCAGAAATGCTACTTACAAACATGCATAAAAGCATAAGATGTTCTGAGGAAATGGGGTGCCTTGCCTTTTAAGAGTTGAACTCCACCAACCTGTAACTCATCTCCAAAAGAACTCTGGTGACATAATGCAGTATTCCATATCTTATTCTTAATTTGAGTATTTTATATTTGTTTTGAACATTCTTAAATCAGCAGTCTAACAAAAACGTCAGTGTTAAAAGGAAATCCAATCAACAGAGAAAAATCTTTTTTCCTCACACAGCTTTCTTTTAAAAAGCTACAGAGTTGTTTTTGCACTGAAAGAGATACTTCTGATCCGATGCCCCAAGAGCTGGGTGTTTCATACATTTTTGAAGAAATAGAAAAAAATTATATTTATTCTGACAGTTATGATAATGCTTCATGAACAATGGACATCCTGCATCCAAGAATGAAATTTAAGACTTACTACACATTTTTATGCTGTTTAATCTAAGCTCTGTATTTCAAACATCACTGCATTTGCAAGCGCAGCTCTGTGCTTGCTGCAGTACAGGGATTCTTCACAAGGCACTTTGCTATTTTGGGGGGCTACAGAATCAGACAGAGCCTGAAACCATCTGAAATAGCAATCAGGTTGCTCTGGGTTGTAGCTGCCATGCAAGTTAGTCAGCAGTCCCTTCACCTAAACAGGACGGGCAGAGCAGAACTGAAATATAACCAACCTTCTGGTATATCGCCTATCACAAAAAGGGAGGAGACGCAGGACCAGATTCAACTCAAGATCCACAGAAGGCAGCTTTCTTAAAGCTTGCTGCAGGAACTTCTCACACATGTACGTGTCTTGAATGATCTGGAAATTCCCTAGGGAATATATTTCCTTTTTTATTAGATTTCCCCTGAAAAAAGATGTTATGCCCAATTTACCATTTTCATCCGTAGATGATCGTAAAACTGCTGATTTGAGTCTATCTGCAATACTAAATTTAGTATCTTCTGGCTACCACATGAGCATACTGCTATGCATTCAAGTAGACTCAGCATCTGAATTATTGCTTAGATTTACACTTCAATTAGCATCATGGCAAAATGTTTTAGAAGATAACCAGATGCACTTTCACCACTAAATTCCAATGGTTGAAGATTTTTCCACCCCTTCATCTGAAATGCAGTAAGTGACTACATGTTCTCCTGCTTGAGCTCCATACCAAAACCGGCTGAGTTCAGCAGCTGCCAGGAGACTGACAGACTAGGCAGTCAAACTTGAGTTTCCTCAGAAAATCCATCTAAAAATAACTGAGGTCTGAACAAAATGGATTAAGTTAAGAAAATCTGTAGGAATGTTGCTTTATTAAAATGCATTTGCAGAGCAATTACGAAGAAGAAACTTCCTCAAAAATACCCCTCACTGGATACTGCAAGAACTGGATAGATTATTTCACACTTTTATCTTTTTATTTTTGCCCCTCCCCATCAAAAGCTGAATATGCTGACCTGTGTGGAGTTGTGTATGGGTGGGTGGGGTGGGGTGGTTATTATTCTATTTTATTAAAAAGGACTGGTTTTAGCTCTTGTATTCTGATAAGTAAAATAATCCACCGAAACCTCAGAGGACCCCATTACATCAGCAAGCAAAGCTGGAGAACACTTGAAAAGTCTGAAGGATGGAGTTTTCAAAAGCTGTAAGAAACTAAGTAGCAAATCACATTTGGGGCTTTTCTGATTCAAATGCGATTTCACCTGTATGAAAAACATAAGCCACTATTAAAAATAATTTTAGAAGATGTAAATCAACTTCACAATAGATTAAGGACTATATTAGTCATAGAAGAGTACCAGTTTCAAAGAGCAAGAGCACGCTGCCACAGACAATCCTGCCTGTGGGCATGCACACAATAGACCAAGAAAGCCTGGGCTCCCTGGGGAGCACACAAACTTGTTCTCTTCATTTCTTTTCTAAGGCTCCCCAGAATATGATGCTCTGTAGCACTCCACACAAACCTCCCAGCTGGTGAAAGCTTACAACTGTATTTTCATTAAATAACAGCATGTGGGTTGTAAATAGAGCCCATGCCCATGTATAACTTCTCTGGTGAATCCACATACCTTTTTGTAACCAACAGCCTACAGAACATAGCTCAAACCATACAGATGTTCTATAATTGTCTCCCAGCCACTTCAGTCCAGCAGCCTTTCTGGCTGAGTAAGGGTTTGTTTCTAAACAAGAACAGCACAAGACGATCATCTGTCCTTGAAAAATACTGGTGGTTATCTCACACTGCAGCCACTCTGGATCTGTGAAGGGTCTGCAGTTTGAGAAAACAGCGCGCACACTGCTAACCAGTACTGCATGACTAATTACCACAGTAGCAAATGGGACCTTGTTATTCAAACATTGCTGGATACTTTTATTATTAACATCTATTCCACCTACAACTGCAAAATGCAACTCTGCACAGCAAAGTAGCAATCCCTATTTTTTCCCTCATTCAGTAGAAAACATTCTATCGTTACATTATATTTTCCCAAAACTTCTTTCAGCTCATTTTGAGCTTTAACTGTTCTCAAATGCATATAATTATGCTAACAACTAGATAGTATTGGAAGGTCAAATTAAAAACAGGCCTGCATGTAGTACAGCACATAATTCACACACCATGAGAGGCAGGTGGAACTTGCAACACAGCCTCATGATGATAATAAGCGCGTGACCCATGGGCCCACAGGGTCTGCAGCGATGACTGGGTCCCCCACCACGACCTCCCTTCTGGCAGCACTGGTATGCACAGAACCAGGAAGGCAATTCAGCTGAAGACCTCAGGACACTGGGGATTAGTTTTCACCCAGACGGGATCCCTGAATGATCCTTTGTCAGCAAAGCAGATGTGACAGAAGGATGGGCAACATCAGTTTAAACTAAATGTGAAAACAGTCTCTGCTTTTCCCTTTGGGGACCCCCAGTCAGAAACCCATTGTCCCAATGCTTACTTGCCTCACGCCCCATCACTCCACTTAAGTTAGCAATTAGTAATAATTCATGCATTTCTTAAGTGTTTTCCACGAGTCATCATCCCATGTACAAACAAACAACATGACCACATACTTGCAAAGATCATGACAGCTTCAATTCTATCTCGGGCCTTAGTTTGTCCATCTCAATTACGCTCAGCCTTCAGCGACCAGAGGAGCAAAGCCTGCCCTTGTAAGGCTGTTCTGGTCTTGCATTCCACACCGACTCTCTTTCCATTTTATTAGTAAGAGAACTTAATTTAACCTGTTGTGTTTGACATGACAGACTATTTAAAGACACAGCACTGTGCTGAGCTTAGCTGCACGGCTCCAGACTCAATTACTCCTCGGGTTCCTCAGACACTACAGAACAGCTTAAGTTTTGTACATGCTTCTTATTTTTGCCTTAGTATTCTCTATTTTGCCATCCGAACTGTCATGTTCGAAGGACTAGCAAGCATTCCTAATTACAGGCTGAATTTCTTACATGTCACATCCCATAACAAATGTTTTTACCACGACACCTCCAAATTCTCAGTTAAAATAAAGCAATGCTTCAGTACTCAGTCATCTGAAATGCCAAGCAATATTCTAAAGGCTTCCCAATGATCTACCAGTTCACAACAGTCCTGCTTCCCCCACAAAGGGTTTCCCAGTAGCCACACTGCCCCAGCCACTCAGTAGGGCCCTGGCCACACATCTGGTAGAGAATTAAAAGCCTAACAGCTGGAGCAAAGGTTCTGTTTTTTTGCTTTCCTGCCAAACCAAGACCAACTGAACTGCTTTAGAACAGTCTTAACTTGGGAAAACACATAATCTGATAAGAGCTTGGGCAGATATAACATGTTTTGCTTTCCACATACAAAGAACAAAACTGTATCAAGCTGGTTTCCTTAAAATGCTCCTATCTTCTTGCCAGCTCACACGCCCCCTTTTTTTTTCAAAAATGACTTGCTATTACACAAACAAAACCAGATCCCCTGGGTACATTTTGTAGAATACCTGGATTTGGGGAAATCCAAAAAACGCACAAGTTTCAATCAGGTTATCAGATTTATGGGTAAAAGCTATCTAAGTTTGTCTGCCAGGTTAAATCTCACTTCACCAGGAAAAAGTCGGACATACAGAATTAAAAGGTACTTCCTCCATTACTGCCAGTGAGCTGTCACTGCTGTTCTCATAGAACAGTCTTTCTGCACAAAGTCTTTAATTTTGTCCTTTGTTCATAGCACATAATGATCTTTTTCATTTAAGCTAAAAAAAAATAAAAATACAGAGCTTAAGTTAAACAAAAGTCTAACATTTAGGTCTATGAACAAAGGACTGGAACTGTTCAGGCTGCTGCACTTGCTTGTACTCAGCCGAGTTAAAACCTGGCATAATTTCAAAACCATAACAAGGTGCATGGGTGCAGAAGATGGCTGTGACATACATCATCTAGGGGAAACAAACAAATCCCTTGGCCCAATCAAGAGCTGTTCTGCGAGAGGAGAAAGAGGTGATACGATTCACACCGCAGCATCCTTCTCTAGCTCTAAGCCAGCAGTCCGGTTAATCATCTGCAGCCGCCTAGGCACCTCATCTACAGCTCAGCATCCTTCGGACTCACACCTTCCCACATGCCTCCGACACACTGGGTATCTGTGACACAGGTGCTCAGCACACCCATACTGGAAGAAGTTTATGACATGGGCCCCAACAAAACCAACACTGCTGCACAGGTACTCTGAAGGCAACAAAAACCTTGCTTCTGCTTTGATTTTTTACGCAGTATCACGTACACCACCACAAAATAACTGACATGACAGGGACTCTAAGCAAATCATTGAGGTAAGTTTGCTTCTTACTCCATACTTTTCCCATTTGCTGTACCCAGCTTTCCCATCCCCCAAGTTCAAGATTCCCCATGAAACTTAACACAACCAAAGATGAAAGGGCATGGTGGTTTTTCTGTTTTGGTTTGGTTTTTTTCTTTTTCATGGTGGTTTGATAATACAATTCGTACAGATGCCTAGACTGTTTCACCTGCCACAGTCCCATAAGCACTCTATGGTCAAAAGGGGGGCGGGGAGGGGGTGGGGAGGGCAACAACACGGATGACACGATGGGAGGGAGCGAAGAGTCAGATGGATGAGTGTTTTAGCACAAGGACTTTGTACAGTGAAATCTCTTTTGTAACCTGACACACTGGGCATCTCAATATTTACTGGAAGTAAACTAAGGTCATGTATACAGTTTTAATTTATGCTTCTTCAGAATTTAAGACAACTTGCAAAGAACTTGGTATTAAAGGTGTTCCCCTTGTACATACAGCCAACTACAAAAGAGACTGAAATTTCATTTCCAGATTTTTTTTTTATACTAGATTATTTTAAAAGCCTGCAAAGGCCTCACAAACTGTGAGCAAGGACAGACGGCAGTAACAACAGGTTCTGGATCAATGCTTGGAAAGTTTACACAGGCACACGTTAATACAAGATATTTTTAAAGAAAGGTGCTAAAGCACTTCATAATGTCCACGTACATAGCCATCATAATGCCATCAATGTAGTCCACAGCTACGTTTAAAATCTTTATTTTTAAGAGAGGTAATAACCTCAGAATTACACTGATTTCTTAAATGCATTTCAAAGGTGGGAAACAATTACATTTAAAATTCAGTGCCAGTGGCTTTAGAGACAAATACTTTTAATGTATTCCTCCAGACTGAAAAGCAATATGAAGTTTCTTAATAATTATTCACTGTAACTGCAAAAATGCCTATGTAATAAAACGGTCTTTGCAGTTTGCTTCTGAAATCTGAGTCTTGTCTGATCTGGAACAGGACACAAGAATTCTTTATTTATCATCCAGTCAAATTTGCTTCAGGACAACCTTCGCTAAGGAATTTATTTGTGTCCCCTTGAAGACATCACATTCCCCAGTACACAAGTGTCCACACAGACCATGTCACATTATGACAAACTATCACCATAGTGTCATCTCCTACCCTGCAATGTAACAGAATGGTGGCAGCGCAAGCTCGAGAAGACTGAATCATGACAGCCAACCGTTGAAAACAGAAATGATACCACGCGCATGCTGCCGCTTCCTTATTCCACAACTACCTTATTCTTGAAGTTCAGCCATGGTATTACTGCTTTTATTTGATAAATAACAGAGCTGCACTTGGCTGCCATCATGTTATCCTGCCTACTCCAGCTGGAACGTCCAGGCTAAGGAGAAAATGATGATTCACAACAGCCCAAGTCCCAGACACAGAAGGATAGGGGAAGGCTTTACTCGCTGCCTTGCTGTGTGCTAATGTGACAATCCTCTCAAAGCACAAAAATTATAAAAATAACCATGTTTTATGGCAAGCACAACAGAGTCCCCTCATACAGGGACAGAAAAGCAACAAGAACATTCCCTGCCACAGAAAGTGACTTCAGGGAGGAAACTAGCAGCATTCCAGCAGACCGATGGCACAGGTTTTGCCACTTCCCTAGTACAAATGAATATACTCTGCCAAGGTTCCACAACCAACCAAATAGCTCAGTCACTGCACGTACCTTCTTGAATATTGGCTAAGAGAGGACAATAAAAAGGAACAAAGAAAGACAAAACAAGAGAAACACATCCTTTCTCCAGGTCTTGTACAGAAACAGACTTGGTTAGACCACAGGGAAGACCAAAAGGCAGTGAAATTAAAAAAAAAAAAAAAAAGTGAAAGAAGCAGCAAACCCCCACATTTCCTAGGTACACTGCCGTCTTGCAGCATCAGTGGAACATCCCTGGCCAGGCAAAGGAACAGGTATGAGCCATTCCCAGATCAGCGTGCAAAGGGATATAGTGGGGACACCGTTCCTTGGGCTTGGCACTGGCTGAGCACTGCTGACAAGTGGAGCCAAGCTCAGGGCTGATAAAAACAGCTGACATTAGGCAGGGCCTCCTTCCTCGCCCACAGTCCAAGTCCTCTCCCCTCTGTCCCCCATTGCAGAAAGGGAGTTTTGTTTCCAAAGGTCTCTGCAAGCAGCTTATCGCCTGTCTGGGCAGCAGGAAGAAAATTTTTTTTCAACCTATTTTGTATGATTTGTCTTGACTGCGGGCTTTTCAACCTTCCCACTCTGTATATGTTTATCTGCAGTAAGAATTACTTTGAGTTAGAAGCAGGAAAACAAGCAGACCACCACATCTGGTGCTCAGGAAGTAAGGGTTAAAATGGCCAGCTCTGAAGAGAACTAGAGGACTGGAAAGCAAGTACGGGGGACATCCTTAACGCTGTAACCCAGCAAGGTGGCAGGAGGATTGAAGGAGCAAATGTCTCATACCTACCTAGTGGTAATTTATTAAAGCTGAAGCTTATGCTTGAACATGGATCCCTGTCTCACCCACATCATCTGACAAAAAATATTCTCTGGGGCACACAATGAGTGAGAACTGTCCAACGTAACACTGTGAAAACAGCAAAAAGCTGTTGAAGTGTTAGGTGGGCAACTGATTAAACTTCCATTATGCAAAGTTCCAAACCATTTTTACATACAAAAAGCTACCACTTTTAACATATTTTCTTCTTCAATCTTAAAAAAAATTAAAAATAAAAAAAACAGAGTGACCCAATCTGATCAACAAATTTGAATCATGTAGTTAAGACATCCTTGCACTTCAAACGAGACAAGAAAAAGATAAGAAATTTTGCTGGGACATCACCTTTTCCCTCTCATGCAAGAAGCACATGAAACAAAGTTTTTATCACAGAGAAACGTTTTGCAATGTTTGCTAAAGAAGGTCATATACTGAAGGCATCTGATCTGCCTGCAAGTCCACCCCACAGCCTGACTCTTCTCGCTAGGAACACTTGGTCCCCAGCCACCACACCCCCTCCTCTGCCCACTTCTGCAAGCTCCAATCCACGTCCCCTGTCTCTCCTACCACGACCCTTCCCGACATGTTTCATGATACCATGTGGCTTATATCCACTCTTCGATTATCAGCCTTTGAGGGTAGATTTGTCTTTGCATAAGATCTGTAACATTCATTTACATTGTAACAACAAAAAACCAACCACAAAATTGCACCACTATCACCTAAGTAAAATTCTGCAACTCATGGTCTCATTTAAGAAAAGTCATGTTCAAGTATAATAATTACACTTCTTATGGATTTAAATTAAAAATATATAACAGAAGGGGAAAGAACAGGGGAAAGCAGAGGCACAGAGTAAGTTGTACAAAGTTCTAAACGCACTTGAAAGCTGCGCTTTCCTCTGAATTAACCAATATTAGAGAAACCAGGTAAGAAGAAAAAATAATTTGATTTGCATTCCTTGTTTTCCTTCCAGAACTACACTTGTGATAAAATAAAGCATTAATAAATTTCCATGGCTCAGCACTCTACATACTTTATTTATACCTGCCAAAATAATTTTATCATTCTACTACCATGGACACCCTTGACGGGATCAGTGAAAAACTGTTTTCCCATTTCATTTGTAATCCCAGCAGAAAGTCAGCCATCCTTTTCTCCATACAAAATTCTGTGCACTTTTACAGCAGTATGTAATTATTTCAAGATTAATAAAAATCTGTAAACAAAGGCAATTGTGAAATACATTACTTTTAATGTACGTTTTTAAACAATTTATGTTTAAATGCAATTACCAGTAATAATTTTAACAACTAGAGTGCCAAAACAGTTTTCTGGAAAATGTTAATTCTTTTGTCCCCCAAACTGTGTTTATATTGAACTTCAGAAAGGTTCAAAATAGTTAAACATCCTGAACATGCATAGGTTTTGTACCTTGAATTGTTTCAGTATAAAACAAAGTTATCAGTGTTAAAGCTGAGGGAACACACTAAAAATATAAGTTGTTTGAAAGCACACGTACATAATCATTCAGCACTTCCCTTCCACCTCAATGGAAGAGGAAAAACTGAAAAACAAAGGAGAAACAGGAAATTCCTACAGTACAAAGATACTGGAAGGTACTAAAAACATTTTCTTTACATTTGTTTATGTCAAAAGGATCAAGCCAAGCAAAAGACAGATAATTATGGATTTTTCCATTTATACAAATAAAAATCCACCACGAGGAAAGGTTTTTGTTGATAAACATTACCATACAAATACTAGATAACCCCTCCAATGTGGGTTGAAAATTACAAACAAATTAGCTACAAGCTTAGCAATAAGCTATGCATTAGCTTTTGTATCACCTAAGGAAAGATGCTATGGAAAACCAGGAGCTGTCTTAGTTGAGGAGATATCTAATGTCAACAAGAAACACAATATGAAACATATCTGTAAGAAAAAGGAGCTATTTGCACAGTGAAATGAAAATATGAGCATGTAAATAAATACAAAGCAGGGTGAACACCACATGCTCCCTGCAAACATGCCCAATTGTTCTCAGGAGCAGTTCTGTTGTTTTGATCGACTACATGATCTCAACATTGCCAGTGATTCCATTTTCCCCCAAGGTCCCAATCTTTGGTTCAGGAATCTTCCCAGTGTGCCAGGCAGCCATAGGGCAAAAGCTTCAGCCTGCAGAAGATCCCCTGGCACCAGGGAGGCCAACGCAAGCAGTGCCACAGCCAGGGCTCTTACATTATTAAGTCCAACATAGGAACAGTTAATTCTCTGTCGCTGAACTCAACAGACTCTCACATGTTAAGCACAGGTAACTGTGAAACATCTGTAACAGAGACTTCCTGAGGACGGAATGTGGCCTAAAATATCTCCAACTGCTAAACCTTTCTCACAGGGCAAAGACACCAAGCGAAACAAAAGAAAAAAAAGTATGGGAACATGCCACTTCTGCTCAAAAAAGTAACGGCAAGATGAGAGGTTGGGAAATCTCCTGTTGCTGTAAGAGTGAGTCAAATTACGTGCAAATGAGAAAGAACAATCCCCGCTATGAAGGGATATTAAACTTCGACTGATAGAAGTTTTACTGTCAATTTAGACCTCCGTATGAGCAATCATCGAAATCCCTCCTCACCAACACCTGTCTGCAAAGGCATCAAAATACAACTTCAGGGATAACGCCAGATTCACCAGTTTCATACCATCTCTTTCACATTTTGACATGACATTCTGATTTATCTCACTACATGCGGTCTGAGCAGTTTTGTAGCATTACAGCTCAGCCAGCATCTCACTTTTCATCAGCGGCAGTCAGCCCCAGTACGTAGGCTGGATGGGGTCTGTCATCCCCACCCTGTAGCAGCAGGAACCCCCTTACGTGAGAAGAGCTCTTTTCTCGTGCACAGCTGAGCTTTTCGGAAGCAGGACTTGGCCCACACACATTACATTTACTAAGCAGGTTCTAGCGGTTGGAAAATGTTTCCTCAAAACTCACAAGTTTTGGTGTTGATTGGTAACACTATACCTAAAGTCAGGGTCCATTTCAGTGTGCTCCCATTCAGAACACAGCAAACACAGGCAGGCCAGTTTCAAGAAGTGACAGACTACATGCTGTACTGGGGAACAGTACGTCCTCTGAAGAGTCAGATTTGGTCCAAAGCATGCTGCTCTCTTACATCAGTCGATAAATGCCAAGTTTACTATTTCTCAGATAGCGCATTTCTATCATCCTTTTCAAAGGGATAAAATACAGAACTTTTTATTATCATCCGCCTGGAGAAATTTGGTAGTATTTCTCCTTCTCACAGAGGGTGCTCAGGTAATCTCCAACTACTGAAGGTTCAAATATGACTTTCAAAATTCAGGAAACACTGCAAAGGGCATGCTTTTTTGTGCAAGGGCTTTCCTTCTTCAAAGAGTAGTAATAAGAAGTTGGAAGGTAAAGCTGCATCTTAAATCATTCTAGCTGTTCTCAGCATAATCACACACTGCCTAACAACTGTCTAAACTACCTTCCCACTGCACAGCTGGGAAGCACTGAGTGGCTGATTGTTCCTTCCATTTTTTCTCCCTACAAAACACTATTCCGTGCACCTTTCATTTACATCAGCCACTTCTTGATCACTGCAAGTAGAACAAATACTAGGTATAAGGTTACACAACATCTCCTTCATCCGTTTTATCTTGCAACATGCCATTTTTATGAAAAAAGCAATGGCATTTATTTGCCATTTCCATGTAACCCTGCATGCATACATGGTTCCATTATTTCTTGGGCTCTTTGCTCTTACTGCTTTGTTCTCCTTCCAGGCACAGCATGTCAGGCCCACGTCACCCAACGGGAGAAGGGCTGCACAGCCCAGCGCCACAACAAGCAGCCCAGTGCTCCCACACCTCCCGGGACACAGTTAGTGCACTGGTGGGGACCACAAGCCAGCTGGTCCCATGGTTGCACCCAGCCAACACACTCTTCTGGAGCCCAGAGCAGTGGCATGGTACAAGAGTACCCCCATGATGCTGCAGAGGGCTACATCTTAAAATTGCTTATCAGGGTCAGAGTTACAGGTGTGGCCTTTGTTTACATTTTTAAGTGCATTATTTCCTGCTGGGTCTGGAACTTTGTGGAGCTAAAAGGTTGATTTGCTGAAATTCCTTCTGCGTTCTCAACTTGATTTGCTGTGTTTCCTGCCCTGAACTGTGAAATACTGCTGAACTATAGGACAAATTCAGAAGTAAACCCAGTTTCATCTGACAATTGCATTCTCCAACCCCAGCAATCAAAACTTGCCAAATATGTACTTTGGTTAGCAAATAATCTGTACTGCCTTCCTTAATGTGGCAGGTATTTATTAGCCTCAGTCATGAATCACTAAACTAAATACTGCATTTTTTCAAAGCTTCATTCAGACTTAAGATTTACCTTCAGTTACTTTTTGGGAGAAGCTTTGCACTGCAGTACAAAGTCCTGCCATATCTTGAGGAAAGTCCGCTACAAAGAACTACTTTCACCATGCTCAAGTTGCTCTCTAAAATGTCATTTCCTTTCAGTACAGTAAACACGCACTGGCTGTATGAACAACCCACAAGTGCTGAAAGAACAGGAACAATAGTGGGAACTTGGCTGTCTCCCAGCATTAGTGACACGGACAACAGCATGGGAAAGCAGGAACTGAGTCAAAACAAGTTTAGATCAAAATATTAGTAGGGAGGCAGCAAAGTTACCTCTGCTTTGTATGTATAAATGAGGTTTAACAATCCACTTTAGCCTTGTACCAGAAGCGTACTCGCTACTTTAGACACAAATTAAAGGGGAGGGGGGCAGGGGCAGACAGTCCCACAGTTCCAGCTGCTCCAAGCCCAAAATGACACAGTCATTACAACAAGGGAAAAAAAATAAAATTACTAGGTTTACCAATAGTTTCATCTTACTGAACGTAAACCTTATTGCACCGAGTTAACCTAGAATGCGCTATTTCATGAAAGCATTTTATGGTAAATTAAATTGAATACCACACCTAATTATAACAAACTGACTTGGATTCTGCACTGTTTCCCCTGTGCAAAGCTGCAGGAGGACGGGTGGCCCTGGGCCAGCATGCCGGTCTCCTGCAGCTGAACAGCACTCTCTCGCGTCCCCACAGGGAACGGGCTTCCTCTGCCAGGTTTTGTTCTGTCTGCCTGCTCTTAGCAATGACACAAAAGTCAGAATTCCCCTTCTACAGCAGCATTCAGGAATTAGGAAAATGCCTTTCTGCAACAGAGCTGTATTTACTCAAATTATCTGAAAAGGAAGATTTAGCTGTTGACACCAGCACAGCAGGTACACCTCTGACATTACCTGGGCACGAGGGATTTTTAAGTTTGTGGGGGAAAAAAAATGTACGCCTGAAACAGGACTTCCCCATCACCAAAAGCAAACCCTGTAACAGAATAGCAAGCAGACACTGTCCACAGGGAACCCCAGGCAGCACGCACAAAGGGGAGCCACACGACACCAACACTGAGTGCCTTCCCTCCCTTAAGGCAGCCACAACCACCACCCGTGGCACGCCGGCCAAGGATTAAGGTTCCCTTCCATCACCCATCAAAATACTATTGCAGTGACATGCCGTGATAGCACGGTTATTA
The DNA here is from genome assembly GCF_963210335.1 of Falco punctatus. Lineage (NCBI taxonomy): Eukaryota > Metazoa > Chordata > Aves > Falconiformes > Falconidae > Falco > Falco punctatus. The sequence goes on from NC_137580.1 coordinate 99,775,612, forward strand.
ATGAGCTGCCACTTCCTTTGGAGTCACCCAATAAAGAGGTATCAAAACCACTCTTAAAAGGTAGCAACGAAAATCTTGTCAAAACAAACCTTAGATCTTACTTCTTAAATAGCCCAATTTTCTTTTGATTTTGTAATTATTGTTTAATGACTGTCAATAAAGAACAAGAAGGTCTTTAAGCCATCACAGTGCTGCAGGGTAATATTTTATTTAAAACATGCCATTTTCTTTTGAACACTTTCAGGATGTAGCATTTGTCTGCTATTTGAACAAAGACAAGTGCCAGACCAAGAAGAAACAAGCCCTCAATGATACCTAGTATGCTCAGGAGACACCTGAGCCGTACCACCACCACCCATACCAGAAGGCCAAAACTGAGCAATGAATCTGGAGCTGACTTTCATTTCACCTGTGTATCACAGTATTACAAATGTATAACACAGAGCTACAAGATTTAAGAGACATTCTCTACTCTTTATAGGACACTGGTTTCCCACAGGCTCTTTGGACCTTCATTTTATTACAGAGGAGCCAAGGCCACCCTTAGATCATATCCATAGTGTTTTCAAAGCATCTACAGCCACTCACCCATCCCAGATTTTCCTGTCGTGCCCATCTGAAACTAACAAAACTATCTATTTAATGAGGTGTCAGGATTTATAGATCTACCACAAGCACTCGGGGGGGGGGAACCAGATCAGGCCAACACCTGGCTGTCAACAGAAAGACCACATAAATGATTCTGTGATATTCACTAGAAATCACAGTGCTTTCTCATATAAGGGCGTAGACTGGTAGCTGCTCTTCAGTTGTATTCTCTTACCTACTTTGTCTTACCTGGACTGAACAGCAATCACATAGCTCTCCATTGAGCCCCAAGATACTGTCTCCGATACCCCAGCAGCACTACTGGAGGCTCAGCCAGCACTCTGAGCCAGGTCCCTCACTACCCACCAAACCAACCAGGACTATGCTGAAGGTGGCTCAGTTCATGTCCTGACACCAGCTCTCTTCCCCCCCATGAGTACTGCAGCACCTGTTCCAAATCAGCCAGGGCTCCAATTCCTTTCCTTCAGCACCTATTCTGGAACAGATCCAGAGCTTTCCCATCTCTTGCCAGCTCTGCCTCCACTGCATGAAGTCTGGCCTCCACTCACCAAGCTGGTTTATGTTACCAGGTCCTACTTCTGACACAGATCATAGTTTATCAGTGCATGCCTACAGTAAGCCTCAGATATATTAAAAAAGAGATTACATCATTTGAATTACAGCATCCCCCAAAATGCCCTGGGGCAGAGCAAGAATTGCTCATAACTTTGAGATGGCTAAGGACAGGAACAGAACCAACTGAGAGCACTCCACTAGTGGCTGTGTCCACAAGCAAGCCAAAAAAGCCAGTTATCGGACAAAGGATATTACAAAAGAACAGGAAACCTCATTACTGTGCCTGCATACCTATATGCTGACCAGCTCGACAGTGTGACTGATGCAAGCTGCTGGACAACAGACTACTGAGCTGCACCTAAAGGACTTCTTAGGCAAGTCAGACCTAAAGATGTCTTGCATCAGCTCCAGCAAAGCTCCTTACCAACTGGAAAAGGGATGACGAATACCCCATGTACCCTGGAAAATATTCAAATATATTGTGTAGCACATGGTCACTGAAAGACTGGCAATTGCATACATAATGACAACAATTAACCAATTGCAGATGATGAAAAGATCACAGCTAGGAGGAAGGTACATGGCAGAGCAGAGAAGGAAGTGATGGAGTACAGAGAGTTATGATTCAGCCTCTGAATTTCAGGAGCTGAACTACAGACAACCACAATGCATGTGGCGGTTGGTGCACAGTGCTCTGCTTTCTCCTTATCTGAGCATTTGACTGAAGGGGTCCAAATGACAAATACAGTCTGTTACTGTAGCTATCACTGCAAGCAGCTCAAGAGAGTTTGGGTTCCAGGTTGATGGAAAAGACAGCAAAAAACCACAGGCTAAGGCAGAACCACCCACAGGTGGTCCTACCAAGGTGCTGCAGACAGACCTAAGAGGCAGCCTGGACCCTTTTTCCCCTATCACCAGCACAAGCTCAACTGTGTGCCATATAGGTTATATCTCACACTACCTATAATCTGAATGGTCGAAATCAAAGAAGGATTAATATACTGCTGGAGTCACAAAATCACAAGCTTCTGAGAAATTTCTCCCAACAACACACACATCTAGAGTATAAAGAGACAACCTACTGAGGGTGAACCAGAGTGGTGTTTAAGAGTCCCGCTCTTCACCCTCTCAAAGAAACACCAACTACTTTGACTAAAACCAGACCACCATGTTAATCATGTTAATCACACCAGCCAGCAAACTTCTGGATTCTTGAACTGCCACCCTAAAGACTCGTAATAGCCTTATTCAGCAACCTGCAAGGCTCTGTCAGCACTCTTGGCTCTCCTCTTTTGGGGGGGGGGGGGGGGCGGGGGGCGGCTTTTTGTTAGTTGGTACAGTTGCAGCAATAGTTCTCAGTAGCTCTTGTGACTCCATCTTCTGTCATCAGGAAGCCCGATGCTCAGTCTTCCCTAGGAACCTGCTTCTCAGTAATTCCTGTTTTAGTGTTACACATCACACTAAAGAAAACACCAACTAAAAGTGAGCTGCAGCATTTCAGAGTCCTGCAGCATGCCCCATTAAAAGTGCAAATGATCCAGGTTTGATAAGCTTGCTCTTCTCCTCATTATTATAACTCAAATTGAAAAGGGAGCTCTGGGTTGAATTACTGAACAGAACTCTGCCTGCATCTAATACAACCTAGTGAACAAAACCTATTGCCAGACACAAAGACTACTTTTCAGAAACTTACAGCTGTGGCTCAATACCCCTGCCTACAAGACGAAGATTTCTTGGTGGTCAGTCATCATTTCAGGCACATTTGGGCAGACCACAAACTACGCCGTGCTCAAAAAAAATGCTATGAGGATTTCTTTTGACAACTTTCCTACACATCGCACTAATACATATCCTAGTCAAAGATCAGAAGACGAATCAGCAAGTAATTAGCAGATAGCTGGCACTGAGTAGGGCCACTGATGTCCAACAGCTCCACCACTGTGTAGGAATAAAACAAATACATAACAGGAGAGATACAAACTATCAGTAACTCAAAATTGTAGTTTTAAAATACCGATTTTTTTATTATAATATTTTTTAATTAAGAGTTACAGCTTCTTCAGGTATATCTACCTAATGAATAAAATATCTTAGTTCCCCAAGATAGATTAAATAACACAACACCTGACAACTAATCCCAACATCTCTGATTACTCCTGATTATAAATTGAGAGAACCGATAAACATCTCCTTAGTACCCTCCAGCTGTAACATCAACACATAAAGTGACAAAAAGTACAGCTGTGGTTTTCCATTTTTTTGTTTTTAATATACATTTAGTACCATGAATATCACAATTGTCCTTCCAATATTTTCTTGCAACATCTCAAGACAGTGTACAACAATGAAAATGCCTAAGAATTACTTAAAGGCCTCTAAAAGGGCATATACAGAAAATGTAACATACCTGTTCTGTTACAGACTAAACCTGCACAATATTAGGTATCACCCCAGTGATCTTCTGGACCAATCAAAAATTTGTTTTGGTTTGGGTTTTTTTTTCCTGGCCTTAAAGAAAAACCATCAGATACATGTGATAGCAAAAGCATTCAGAGATCTCTGAGACTTCTCACCCTGGCAAACCACGAAGGACATCCGCCCCCTCATCATATTGAGGTCTGATAATACCATGCTAACTTTTTTTAATGTGCAATTTAATGAAAGCTTGCCTCTTAAAAGTCTAACCAATCAAATAAAACAAAAACCAACAAACAAACCAAAAACATTAAGAAGTGTCCAAAGACTTCCATGTTTTTCAATACTACAGTCTCCAACAGGAAAAGATTTTTAAGAAAATGCCCAGTTCTTCAAGTACTATTTTCTCTCCCAGCTACAAAAAAATTTACAGTAGACAATCTCATCTCTACTAATGATCAAAGCACATACAAGGATTGTAAAATTAAACTCTACATAAGAGAAGCCAACTCTCTGTAGTTTCAAAATGCACTAGCAAACAGCTAACATTAAAAGGTTTAAAGTGTCAGTGCTGATTAGATGCTGAATTTACAGCTGTAAAAATTGCTAGATTAACGCAGATGGTACCACAAACAAATGAAAATTGATGTTTGATTAGTACAGGAAAAATTAAAACATTAAGTAATCAGGTTCAAACTAATATAGTATCTATTCAGAAAGGCTTTAAAAAACATATTAATCTTTTATAAATGTAGAAATATCAGACAAATAGCAATCACTGTGCAAAAGTAACCTTTCAAAGCTGGCAGACTAGCACAGTAAATACAGCCTGTTAAAAAGAGCTTTTCATTGAAGAGGGCCCTAAGGATTGTTTGAAGAGGAAGTGCTCACAGAGACAAGCAAAACCTATTAACACAGACAAATTAAAAATAAGCAAGGAATTGTAAAAATACACACTTTAAAGCCATTAGTACTGGTCATTTTACTTAAATGGCAGGGAGCAGCTCTAGCTAGAAGCAGGGGAAGGAATGCTTCTGGAAGCAGCAATCTCCAGAGTTCAAGGGTAGCTTTTAAACAAACTGGGAAGAATATTTCTAATAATTCTTATGATTAGACATAAAAGGGGAAGAAATTCCAATTACTAAGAGGGTTTTCTGAGGCACATTCAAGTTGTCTACAGTCTCTTTGTCTTAAATGAGTATTAAAGATAAAATAGCCTCTCTCACCCAAAATAAATCCCAAGTTTAATGTTACTATTCAGAAAGATCAGAAAGAAACTTCAAAGTAAAGCTGTTGCTAAATATGAAAAGTCTCAGGATTTCTGAAAACAGTTTAAAACATCCAACTTGTTAAGCACAATTACATAAAAGAGCACACTTACCCACAAATATTGCAGGAACTTTAGCAAACGTGGACAGTAGTAATACTCCATCTTCCAAAGCACAAAGTTAACGCAAAACCATCTTCATTAGTCAGCCTCCCCCGTCTTCCCCACCTCCAGCAGAAGTTAAAAGCAGACCAGAGCAATTAAAAGCAACATGAATAATGTACAGTGTCTGTTTATCCGGCCCCACATCACCGCACTGAGCTCTGTGCCTTTAACAGATGCTGTGGCTACTTATAAGCAGTAGCTGAGCTACCGGCACCATGTGACCTAACCACTTGTTATTTAGCATCTAACTGCTCAGACTTCTTCCATTTCAGTAATCCACAACGTGTTAGTCTAGAATTAATAATAGTACTTGGGGTTTCACGCTAAAAAGCCCTTCATCTGGAAGGAAAGAGAAGCTTCTAAACCTACTCTGTTTTGCAGGCTGTGTTATGAAACACTACTAATCCCACTGCAGTTGTGGTTGCTAGTTGACCTTATTTTTTGGTAACATATAAGAAAAATAAAAGAACCACACATGAAAGAGAAGCTCCTGCTTTTAATATAAAAATGTCTTTTGTGAACAAGGAGAAATAGACACAACAAAGTGGTTTTTTTATATACCACGAGAATGTTCCCAGCAAACGAATACTACCAAAAAAGGAAGAAAGCCTGGGCAAACCGAGCTATTAACCAACACTGGGTCATCCTCCTGCGGGCTGTTTTTAGAAATAGGAAGCAGAGCTAAATGATCAAACAGTGCTAGGTATTTTGTGAAGAGCAAAAATGGGCATTGTAACATCTCCATCTGTTCCTACTTTTTGTACCTATGTCCTTTTTTTGATGCAAAAAGGACAGGTAAGTGACAGGAGCCAGTCCAGGGAGGACCCCAACTGCCCTTCTCCCTCCCAGCACTTACCTTTGCAGGGAAGGGACAATATAGAGGTGACACAAAACAGATTCCAGCATGCCACAGCTTCCTTCACCTGACATTTTGGTTCTGGATGTTTAAGAAAAATTGCCCTCGCTTTTCTAATCGCCACCTATAAGATCTTATAGAGCTGACAAATTCTTCCGATTTCCTTCCAGGCTGATTCTGCTTTTAGGCTAACAGAACAATCCACACACAATGGTTTTTATAGTACATCTGTTTCCGTCTGGGAAGGAATGAAGCTGCAATATTACAGGCTTTATACAATCAGAAGATGGGAAGGCTTGCTTTTCGGTGGGCAGGAGAGAGACTTATCATGGGCAGAACTGGAAACAACTGGTGAACTGTGACAAGCCAAACTATAAATTCATTTGCACATGTTTATAAAATATGTATCTTCTCTCCCTTGCAGTTCATTTCCAAAATATTTTTAAGAGTCAGCTCATGATTTTCTTAAACAAATCCTTCTCCACCCACACACCACAGTCTCAAGTAAGTGCATCTTTATATGGATACCAGATTTTCCTCAAAGGACAAAAAAGCTTAATATGAAATAAATAAATAAATAAACCATATAACCAGGGGCTTCAAAATAATTCACGCCTACACCAAATAAAATACGTAACCAGAGGCTTAAAAATAGTTCATGCCTCACCAGTTCTAGTAGCAGAGCGCTCTGTTTTAGCTACATAAAGCAGTAATTTCTCTTATTAACCATAGCTGCATTTAAAGCTGCTCTGTTCCCAGATGAAGGCACAGTCCCTTCAGCCCGACAGAGCGAGCGCAGTTACTTCTATCTGGGGGGTGAGCCACATCACACACTCCTCAGTTTTTAATTCGTAAGACTCCTATCAGTCTTGATGACCTAATCAGGAGCTGAGGTTTGTGACCGAACATCAGAGAATTCAAGACCTGTGTCAGCTGTGATGAAATCAGTTCGAATTATGAAAGACGATACTTGAAAACATCTTCTGAAATTCAAGTGGTTTACCATAGCACGTTGCATTATAGTGCCTACCAAGGGAGCACAGCATGCATAATAACCTTAAGTCTTACAACAGGCTACAAAAACCAGAGGCCATTTTCATTTTACAGGTCGCCACACCAGAGGCTTGCAGGCCCTCAAACTGCATTCAAGTTGTAAAGGAAAAGACCCCTGCAATAGCTGCTACTACGAACCTACTGTGCCATGCAGATGAGCTCCCTGCCTGCTAAAGAGTCTAAGAAATTTGCAGCTAATTCTGGGAGTTAAATCCCAGTTGTCCAGAGCAAACATAAGAACAATTTTGGGTTTGTGCCTATACTGTGATGCAAGCAGGGCTAAAGCATAACATGCAAATTACCTGACATCATGAAGAAGTGAAAATTTTTTACATTGGCAGGAAAAAATTTTGTCTTCTCGATATTGTTAGCTCTAGCAAAGCAAACAGGAAATTATTTATTCACATAAAATCTATTATTTTTCTTAATTCTCTACTACATGAATGCCTTTAAATCTGAAGCTATTTCTTTCTTTACTAGAATCAGGCTATATCAGAATGAAAAGGGAAAGGAAAAAAGATCACATTGGAATAGAATGTTCAAGCACTAAGCTATAATTAGTAATAGTTGTAACAGTGACTTGTTAAAAAATACTAACAACAACGCTTCCACGAATACACTATTCTAACCTCCAAGAAACAGGAAGAAAGGTCAAAATATTCACACAGAAATCACAAATTAGAAGAATTTGCCTTGCTGCTCACTGCATCTTTGTCACTCATGCATCCCAGAAAGCAGAAGTCCATCTCCAGTCCTAACCCCAAGGACATGGCTATCAGCTGACTCCTGCGGCACCAGTCACTTTTGGAATGTCTCAACAAAAGACCACCAAGAGAACACTAAAACATCAAGCCACACAGCAGCAGGAATAGTTTTGCAGATCATAACATGTTCTCCAGTACACAAGACATGTAATGCTACTGATCTCAGAGAAAAATATACTCTAAGAAAATCTGTCAGTCTTCAAAGATACAGTTTGAAGGTTTTAAACTATGACACCTCCGCAGTCTCAAAGACCACCACGTTAAAATCCAGACTTAAACTCTATCCTGGAACAGCCCAAACAAACAAGGGGGCAGTTGCAAACTGTGGTATTTCTATTATTCATGGGAAAAGAAACCATCTTTTCAAGCTGTAGAATATATGATTTTTAAATTTTTTTTTTTTTTTTAAAGTACATAGAGACATTGTAGTCCAACTCTTCCTCAAACTCCAGCATATAAGCCACTGGTAGTACAATGCCTTCAGTCATTAATTCACCACAGTCTTTGAAAGTGGTGAAGTCTGAAAGCTACTGCTGCCAGTATAGAACACTTCCCACCAGGAACATCACCTCTGTGAGTGCTGTGATCTTTACCCAGCCTTATAACGCTGGTAAAGAGCACTGAAGATTTTCTTTGTAAAAGACATAGGGAGAAAAGTACCACCTGTAGTAAAAACACTAGCAATGACACTGGAATCTTTACACAAGCCTTACTCTTGTGTTCAAGCAATACAAACTCAAAATAGCTAAAAAATGCAATCTAGATGAGTGTTAAATCTCAAAGAATATCATCCTTCACAATTTCAACCACCAATCCCATATGATCAATTCTATATTGCAGTGATTCTATTTCAAAGAAGTCCTATGTAACATTTAGAAAAAGAACCTAATTGGAAGTAGATTTCCTAGAATATGATCACCAAGAAGTGATTTCTCCAGAAGTAAAATTATACAATTGTACCTTGCTTCCATTTAGGATTCTGTTCATCCATAAGAATCTAGCTCATTAGCTGTCCTGGAAAATTTCATTCAAGTAGTTGCTTATTATCATAGGCAGATGGGAAATAATGCAACAAACGCATGTTAATTGACATTGACTACTAAAATGGCGTGATGAACTGTCCCGTTTTCTTTGATACTTGTCAAACCAATGTGAATGAAAATGAATTTTTATTCTACAATAAAAGTAGCAACTTGTCACTTTGAGCACTACAGTCTCATTAGGTATCTTGAGTGACCAGTCATATGTACTGTAGCATTTTTTTTGTCACTGTGTCACAAGGAAAAGCAAATAACTTCACAACTAAACAGACTAGAAACCATTCAAACAAAACAGCGGCTTTCCTTCTAATCCTCTTTAAAAGGTGTATTAAGTGAAACGCAGGTTGATTCAAATTCAGAGGAGATGGATCACTTAACCGTGACTCTGCAGATCTATCCACCTCTCACAACACTCCAACTGCAGCAGCACAACTACAATGTGTCTGTCCACCAGAGGGAAGTATTGAAATGCGCCGATGAGAACAGCGATCACACAGCGAAAGCCTTTGTATTTTCTCCAAATGAAAACAAAAGGTATTAACCTCGGTGCCAAAAGAAGCAGTTCAGTTTTACATAATCCTCTGTGAAATCTACGTGGGGCATTGGAGAATATGAAAGTATGGCAAGGTTTCAATCTCCTGAACACATGTAAAAATCACTTCTCTGCACCTGCTCACTCACAATTTATACACAGAAAGGGCAGACTGCCCTTTTTGCTACCATGGCACTGCAGAACAACAAATACACCACTATTAGGCTTTTCACAGCAATACAAAGGAGTAAAGCACTTGGACCCTGATGAATCCCAGCGGATGCTGGACATGTGAGTTTTCTCTTTCAGTAGGGCTGACAGCCTTCCTTTCCTGTCTCAGGCTACACTTGATGAAGTCAAAGGCTTATTCTAAGTAACCTCACATTTAACAACCAAGTTGGACAACAGTAGTCATATTTATCTGGATACACTACCCAAATAGTTCAATTAGCCCAGCACTATTTTTGACAGCACTCTTCTCCCCCATATTCTACCTTGTCAACGACATCTTTACGTATCTGCATTGTAAACTGATGGCATATAACAACTTTTAGGGATTGAATGATAATTGCTAATTCTGTAAATAAATCAAACTCCTCCCAAGATGAGCATTCAACCTGCAATCCATGCTAAGAATGGGAAACACACGGGGATATCAGCCCCTGGATACCTTCCATGAAGCTTTAAGACTAGAATTGGAACAATATGAACCTGTTCCCAAAGCTTTTATTAGGAAACTTGTTCACAAAATCCTTATAGGTTCGGCTGTTTTCTTTTTCTTCACTAAAAAATAACTCACTCAGTTCCTTTCCCTTTTTTATCTTTTTGTCTATTCTCTAAGGGCTGTAAGTAACAGAGTGAATAACTACAAAACCAGCATCTCTGCTGAGGGCAATACATTCGGTCACCACACGAGTGTGCTCGCAGACTAAGAGGACAGATGAGGTTTGCCCTTGGGACAGTCTGGTAACATCTTTCAGTCACCCCTTTTCCATACAAGTGGAAGAATTTTGAAAATATGTGGGACATCCAGATTTTAAAAAAATGCAAATATGTATGTATAGAGTTATAAAAGAATGCATTCTGAAGTGACTACAGTATTATTCCAGTGTATCGAATCCATTTGCACGCACAAGGTTAAAAAAACCCCAAAACCCACAGCACTGAGTGGTTCAAAACAACCACTAACCACTTCCAGTAAGGAAGGATTTCAGTGGCAGAAGCAATGTCTCTCAAAATTGTAGAATTCTGTGCTGTCGATGTGGTTTTCAAAGCCTATATTTTCCACAGAAACAAATGATTTTACGTATTTTATAACTTTTGGAAGATCCAGATCTTTGCTTTGTATTTCAGAACATCATCTGGACACAGGATGTTTTTTCCCCAACATCAAATTCATCTGTGGACTAAAGTCAGAAGTCAGGACATCCCTCTGCAACTTAAAAGATTACCCAATAAGTTTAAGGGGAAATTTACCCTAGAATTATGCATATTAGAGACAAACCAAACTACCAAAAAAGTCAGCTGTGACTCTTCACATAAACAGTTCTCGGTGTGTTGCCTACAGAAAGAAAATTAAACCCATCGTTTCTGAGGCTATGGCACGGTTCTATTTTTCTGCACAATTTTCCAGAAAAGATTTTCAGGAATCTAACCCATTTTCATCATCTAAGCTGAGAAACAAACAAAAAGTATAAAGATCTAGACTCATCTTTAGAGTTCCGGATGAAAATTACTCGCTTAGAAAGAAAAACAAACAAGCTGCACGGTTACTGCTTTGCGTTTGAAGATCTGGCATAGACCAGTGTGGTGACGTCCTAGGGAGAAGCGTTCTCTGCCAGTTAAATTCCACAGCAAGTGCATTTGCTCCTGCTGCTAGGAAGACATACACTTTCTGTCACAGCTATAGGCAAAAAGGAAAAGAGTGCTGAATGGAGTAAGGCAGGCAGCGCCTCCCTTATCTCTCCCCTAGCCCCTGCCAAAGAACCTCCTCCAAAAATCACATACCATCCCATTATCTGCCCTTCTGTCCTTACAAAAACTGTGGCGGCTTCTCTGGGTAGAGACCAACAAAAAGTCTGTTCCATCTGTTTTGTCTGATCTCTGCTTGGTGCACTCTTTCCTAGAAGCCTGTTAAAATAAAGTGTGTGCATGTATATGTAACCACACGCATACAGACATAAAATGCTCTTTCAACAACAACAACAAAAAAAACCAAACAAAAAAAACCAAAAAAAAAACCCAAAACGGGGGGGGGGGGGGGGGGGGGGGGAAGCCAAACCAAAACCCAATCCACCACAAACCAAAATCAGGAGGTTGAAAGCTGACAATGCAAAATGGAAAAGCATTATAGCCATCAATGTCCAACTGGCTATCTGGCTATGGATAAATGCCTTAACGCATCACTGTGTTAAGTGAATCATGTGCATTTCACCAAAGTCAATATCTGCAGTGAAGTTTCACATACAAATGAGGGCCATTCACCCAGTTCAAAAAAGTAATAATAATTTGCTTCCTTCAGAAAAAGTACTCCAAAAAGATGATTGTTGATAACTTATAAAATAAACCCAAACTACTTTTTTTCAAATAATCATTAAATTGCAGAGCCAACAATTTAATATCCTATGTTCATAGCATTAACAAAATCATATAAAAAATATAAAATAAAAATAAAATATATATTTTGTATATATATTCTATTTTTATATTATTAATATTTTAAGGCTTTCTTGAATGGAAACATCGATCAATATTTATACACTTGAAACAAAAATCTAGTCATCTAGTACAACACAAATTCCTCATGAAAACACAACCCAAAAGGAAATGAACTCTATTGAAAAGTATGTATCTGCTCACTTGCTGCGAAGTCACAGCTAACGCTGAAAAGTGGTATAGAGGCATATTAAAAGTTTTTCCTCACTAGCAATTTTAGTTGCAGGAAACACTTAAACACCATTTGGCAATACCTTTTTATCCTCATGAAAGAATGATTCTGACTGAGATGACATCTTGTGTTTCCACCCATTATCCACACTTTCCAACAGGGAGCTTTGCCTGGATCGGTGTAGATCCTTTCTTCCCTTTACTTCTTGCACAACTGGGAGATTGCTTTTTCCGTGGCAGCTCTTTTCTGAATAGGATCGTCTTAAATCTGGGGGTGTAATTCCTAAACCAGGTGTATAGTTCTTCCAATCAGTTTTACTTTTCACATTGGAAGAGCCACTTTCACGTGTTGTCTTATTTGCATTGTCTTTGATCCTTGTTATAGAGCTCCCTGCTACATTTTTGCTCCAATCGCCTTCTGGAGACAGCCCCAAGAACTGTTCTTTTGCGACCAACTTCTTCTGTAAAAGGCCATCATCTGCCTTTATGGATGACTTGGAAGCAATATTAACTTCCAACCTTTGGTCTGTACCAATTGCATTTATAGGTTGTACCTTATCAATTAGAAATTTTGAACTTTGATTCCTGGAAGTTAAGTTCACTTCTTCATCCTCATCAACGATGAAAGTTTTCTTCCTAGTGACATCCACAGGTGAATTTACAAATTTATCTGAAAAAAAGCTGCCAGGATTTCCCCAGTAAGGAGGACTGAACCTTCTGTCTTTGGACTTTTGTTTATCAAATTCAGGGCTACATGATTCCAGTTTCTCTTTGCTCTTTTCATTTAGAATTAATTTCTCTGGCCTGTGGTACTCTTCTGCACAGTCACTTTGTTTGTTATTAACAGAATAGTGATCTGATCCCTTCCACTCTTTCCAGCTATAGGAAGATGTCATCCTATCTGACACATTTCTTTTGTTCTTTGATTTCTCCCTACTAAATGCACTGTGATCTTCAGAGAGCTTTTCTTGGACGTTACTGGCTTTCACTGATTCTTCTTTATATTCTGCCATAAGTGCATCAATATCTAGAATTTGGGATCTGTAACCATCCTCAGCCTTCCTTCCAAATAAATCACAGTTATTTTCACTCTTTTTCTGGGTGACTAGTTCACTGTCTTTATGTAACTGTGCAAAACGCAGGGGGGATCTGGGTTCAGGGTAAGAGGATACTTTTCTTCTGCTACTTTTGAGATCAGTTTGAGCTGTATTTTCCAGATCTTGTTTTAACAGGAAAGCATCAACATCTATAATTTTCTCTTTAGAATAATCCAGACCTCTTTCATGGTACTGTTGGTTATCTTTCCTAGATGCATGAAAATTACTAAATGCAATATTTTTGGAAAAAATATGATCCTTATCTTCTCTGACCCAATCCTTGTTAATACGCACTTCCCGTGAGTCTTCTCTACAATGTGTACTCGTCAAAGTTTTATTTGGTTGCTGCAATAGAGGTTTGGACCTTCCAGGAAAAACAGGGTCCAGATTAATTGTTGCTGCCTGACATGAGCTAGAAATTGTATTGGTTTCACTTGCACTAGGAGTGCCAACAAAGCTTTTCTCTTTTTTGTTACCAGGAACCTGGTAAGTCACTGCAAAATAAGTTGCCTTTGGCTCAAAGGCAGAACTCTGATTTTTCAAGTAATCATCAGGGCTGCCAGGAACAGTTTGGTTTACTTCATTCCCTTCCAACTCTTCTTTGCTTTTTTTGCTTCTCTTTTTAACTAAGCCTTCATCCAATTGCAACGAATCTGTCCGACTGAGCCTTTTGATATTTTCAGGGGTGAGCCAGGCAACTTCTTCCGTCTTAGTAGAATCCTGAGGCAAGGTCCTCCTTCTCCACCTTTCAGAAATCTTCAAGTCAGAAACACTACTTCTGGTTCTCCTGATTTTTTCTTCTGGATCTATTACCCTGTTTTTTTCACTGTTTTCATGAGCTGTACCATCAAAGCCGAAGTGTTGTTCTTTGCAATTTACACCTAGACTTTTCCTGAAACCAAAGGCCCTAGATTCCTCTTTATTAACGGGTAGAACTTTTGTATCAGGATGGTGGCTACTAGAAGACTTACAAAATTGTCCACTCGAAAGCACTGAAGAAGACTGGGCCCCATGTTTATTTACACTTGTTGAAGTAACTTCATGATCTAAGTTGGTTCTGAATTCATAGCTGTCTGTCCCACCTAGTCTAAGACTCCTTTTCTCAGAAGAGCATTTCATCACATTAGAGCTCCCTGTTTTATCCACGGAGGAGACTTCACTCTTCTCATTTTTAATTTCAGAATGTAGGTTGTTTAGGTTTTCATTAATTCCCAAACATTTACTTTTGTTTGTAGAATAAGGTATTCTCTCAGCTATAGAGTCCTTTTTCTGTTCAGGTGAAGTGCATTCACTGGAGAAAAAATCATTAGGTCCTCTCAACGCAGACTTGCTTGTAAAAACTTCTGCATCTCTAGCTTCTGATATAATCTTATCTTCTTTCAGGTAGAGAGTTTTACTGTTTGCCCTAGCTGACTGACCAGTCTGTAAAACCACCTCATCATTTTTATTCTCTTTCACTGACGATTTTCTAGTTCTGAGTGTCATGGCCTTTTTTTCAGGAGCCATTGTAATGGTTTCACTAAGAGCTCTTTCACCACAGGTCTGAAAGATTTCGTATCTCGGCTCTACTCTTTGGTAAATTAGAGAATCATCTGCATTTTTAGGAGTGGGTTTTTTACTTTTCTCAACCAAAGATTTCTCTAACAGAATTCCTGGAGTCATTTTCTTGTCTTCACTTGAACAAGCTGCTTTTCCACTTTTCTCTACATCTACTATTGGTTTTGATGAATCAGACTGCTTGTGATACTCCTTCTTTATAATAGTGGTTTCTTCTTCTCCCATCCATGATCGCCTGTTGTGCCCCAAAGTCACCACATCGTGCTTTGCCTCAAGTTCATTATTCATTTTCAGTGCAGAATCAGTTCCAGGATGATCAGCAGCAATGTTATGCCTCTGAACATTATGGTCAAACATGGTGGCTCGGACAGTTTTAATGTAGGTCTTTTCCATAAGTGTGGTTGGTTTAAATTTTTTTTCAAAGTCACTTGTGAATGAATTTTCACTTTGCTGAGAAAAATGCTGAACATCTCCAAGGAAGCTTCCTTTTCTCTCTATATGATCAGGTTCATTTGTTATTTTTAAAATCTGACGGGGTTTCCAAGGCGTCCCAGTAACATGCGCTTCCATGAAGTCTGTGCCATGTGCAAGCTTGACCTCCTTACTCTGGAACAAGAAAATCCAACAGTTAAGACTGGTTATTTAAAAGATGTGTAATGAAGTTTATTTTACAACTTGCTTGCACCTACGCTGTGCCACACAGCCTGTACAAATTAAACACATGCACATTCTCTGAACACACAATCAACTGAGACCAAGGTAATCTAAGCAAATGTGTAGCTCCAGCTCCTGAATCTTGATTGTAATAAAATTAACTCATAGCTTGATTTTTCACTTTTAATACAAAAAAGGAAAAATGTATAGTGTTGATGCATGGGATATGCATGACTTAGTCCCTGAGCTCAGATTTCACAAAACTGTTTATTCTGCAGTGAATTTATACCCACATCACACTCCACTGAAGGCAACACATACAAAAATAGTACAAAACTTTCAAAGGTTAATAACCACAGCTACCACAGAAACACTTACAAACATTTATGTTGCAAGCCCTACAGAAATTCAAGTTTGAAAGCAAAGCATAGAAAGCACCACACAGATGCAGGCACCTTCAGAGGAAGTCTAAACTCCTGGGAGACACCAGATATACTGTATTTTGTCAAAACTAAACTGTCTTCAAATTGAGCTATTCACTAACTAAATAGTTACATGATCAGTAACTGCAAGGAACATGAATATCTGAGTAAATATCACAGCTAGAGCTATTCAGCTAAGAACATTAAAGGTTGAGCTGAAGCAAAAAAGAGAAAGTGGGAATCAATATTTATTGTCAATTCTTTACTCTTATCTACCTGCAGAAAATATAACTAGCTGTTATTTTTAATAACATTCATTGAAAAAAAGCATAGCATGCAAATAATAAACAGACTAAAAGAATACCGCCCAGTCCTACAAGAGCTCAATCTTTTTTCAAGTTTTAAAATTTAAAACTTGGAACTGACTTAATCTCTTAAAAAAAAAAAAGCTGAAGAATGTCAGAAAATTAACACTGAAGACATTTATACACAAAGGTTTTAAATCTCATCTATATTCTTCTAGGAATTCAAAGGAATTTATTATCAGATTCTAAAAACAGCACTTACATTAATGAAAGATTTTCTTTCAAAAGCAAACTGATCCTCTATAAAATTATATTAAACTACAGAAATGTCGTATGTAACTGCTAGTTTCCTTACATATATTCTTATCTTAAACCTAAACAGGAAAAAAGCACAGCCATGACAACTCACAAGAAATACCCTTAAAACATTAAACCTCCAATAGTTAGAAGTATCAGCAGAAAACGTTTTGCAACAGCAAAGCATTGCTTAGAAACAAAGACAGTCTAACAACTTTTACAGCAAATCAGAATTTTCTGTATAATACCTTATTGTCAAAACTTCTAAGTTAAATGATATTTAGGAGATCGACACAAAACATAGAGCGTACATTGAATAAGGAGTTGTGACTTAGATGTAGAAACATACTACACTAATGCTATGCTTAGAGAAAATAATGGATTTTGTTGTGCACAAAACCGTAACAACCATAGTCAATTCACTGTGGGCTTTCATGCAATAAAAGTCCCTTTAAAACAGTACATAGAACACTTTTCACTCTATATCACTGCATGCACTGAACAGCATACATATTTAACTTCTAAAAACTCTGTAACAGGTATGATACTCCCATACTTTATCAGCACGTCCTAAAGACAGACTTACACAAGTAAACATATTAGGATTATGTCCTTCTTAATACTCTCAATACCCATTTTCAAGTCATTGATTGATAAAGACACACAGGACACAGTGCTCTCTGCCTTCTAAATGCAAACCTAGCTGGAGACCACATCAGCTAATGCCATTTTCTTACTTTTTGATTTTCTTGTGTTTCATAGATAGAGTCATTTCTAGTTTCGGCAGGTTTCTCAGGCTTTGCTTCGGTGCTTAATGTCGGACTTGAAAACCTAAGACAAAAGACTTATGTTACTTCTTTTAGTCCAGGGAGTTAAGTCAGCAGGTACACTTTCCTACCAAAGCAGACTGGTAGAAATTATCCAATAAATTCTACTTCTTAAAGGAGAAACATTGGTATTTCATAGGAAGTCACTGTATTTGGTGGTTGAATTGTATCTAGACCAAAAGATTGTTGTTTCCAAAACAATGGTTAGTTACACAGCTTATTGCATAGTATAAGATCACAGTGTCAAAAGACCAAGGTTTGCTGAAAAATTCTACTATTCCACTGTCCATAAAGCAGGTCCTGTTAGCTGAGTAACTACTGTGCTTATATGAAGCATGCTTTCTTTACACTACCAAAAATCATTAGCCTTCTTTACTTATCCCTTGTCAACATGCACAGAACATGAACTATTCCGACGAGTTCCAGGCCTTGCAATATGGCCTCAGGCGGTACTGCAAAATGCATAAACCGCAGTCTCATTCATGTCACAAATCTTTATACTTTTGAATAATCAATTACCCAACACTGTACTAAGAGAACGTATTTTATCTTGGATTGAACCTCTTTTTACTGGAGAAGTTTGGTGGGGTTTTTTTGCTTTGGTATGTAAAAATTAGCAGATCTCATTGTTCTATCAAACTGCTCACTGCCACAGCTCAAGCAGAATACATATCATATATCTTTAGGTTTTAATACGATAGTGAAATAAGATTCCTGGCTGGCTGGAAACCTGATATGCTACATTGCTGTGAAATACATGGTAATCATTCTTTTGCTTTCTCACAAATATATAAGCTTGCAGTCTACATTGTCTACCTCAAGATTTCAAAATACATGAAATTTTAATAATAGATACACACTTACAGTGACACGCAAAGGCCAAAATACTGACAGGTCGGTAGGTTTTTTTTGGCAGCTGTTGTCAGGGTCTATTTCATTACATTTTCTCTTTTTTGGGAAGGAAAAGGTGGGAAAGAGGCTCAAGAATAATAGTATAGAGAGTAATTACATTTAGTGCTACCAAAATGATCAGTTATTTTACTGTACTGAGAGAACAAGTTTTACTGAATTAGATGAAACTAGGAGGATTAAATAGAATTTCTCTGCAACCTACATCTTTGTTAAGTCTGCAGAAAGTGGTCGTGATTGAAGTGACTTGCGTAGATTTCCTGGCTTAACATCAGCATTTTCTGTTGTCAGTTCTTTGATTCTCTGTTGGATGTTCATACATCTGTTTTCCTTCTCAGCAGTTGATGGGAGAAGCTCTGTATCCATTGAGGTACCAGGATTTTCTGAAGTAAACAAACTAATCTGTTTTTTAACACTACCTCTTACAACATTATTCTCTTTTTCTGAGGAAGCTGCAGGGCTTTCACAGCCTAGAAACATAAACATTTCCTTTTGTTCTGGTCTTTTCCCCCCCTTATTAGTTCTGCTCTCACTACTGGTTTCATGGCTTCTTTCAGAATCATGCAAGTTCGTCATTATTTCTGGCTTTGTCTCAATTTGTTCATTTTTAGATTTAAGCTTTGTTTCCCATATGTATTTTCCATTACTTAGGATGCCAATGTCCTGACTACTGCATTTCAAATTTGATTTAGAAGAATTGCCTTTATCAAATTCAGTTTCTTCAGGTTTTGGCCCAATTTCAGACTGACCGTGACAGCCCATGTCAGTAAAAGAAGTTATCGATACATTCTCCTTGCTTTCATGAGATGAACTAGTCATCTTGCAAGAAGAAAGATCTTTATGTTCAAACTTAGCTGTCAGGTCCATGGATAAAGGCCTTGGTTTTCTAACCCAGGATTTGTCTGTAGGAGATTTTTCCTCAGAAGCTTCCACGGTGCGATGCTTTTGATCTCGTAACGATTCCAGAAAAATAGCAGATACTGGCCTATGTTTTGGCTTTTGCTGCACATCAATAGAGAAATCAACTCTACTGTTGGTATTATTTGCATCATCATCGTTTTTCTCCCCTGGAACTTCATAAGCATCTTTTTTTTCACCAGTTTTGAGGGAGTGCCAAGAGACTGGTCTAAGACTGGAGGAAAGAGATATCTGCCTATGAAGGGACCCTTCAGGATTCCTGGATGTCTCAGACGCCTGAGATGGCTTCTCCAGCTTTGCACTGCACTGAAGCTCTTTTGTTTGCATAGTACTGAATACTCCACGGTCATCAGCAGCCCTTTTTTCTTGGGCCAGGCTTACCTTTGATTGCTCTGTGCCTGCTGTCTCAAAAAGAATGACAGTATTCGCACTAGGACCAGTATAAAAAGTCATGTTTGTGACTACTTCACTGCCAGCTTTACTTTCATTTTCAATTACTTTCTGATCTACTAATGGAGGAACATTTCCACTTAATACCTTAACAGACGATGTTTCCTCAGCGGCCCTTCTAATAAGACTACTTGATCTGAAAGCTGGAATAGGTGGTTTTACATTTGAAAAAGTATCTGAAGTTTTCTCTTTAGAAAAAGGCTTTGGGAAAAGTCTTGGCCTTGATCCTAGTGATGGCATTGTTGCAGATCTGTAAGTACTCCCAAACTTGTTTTTCTCTTCAAGAGTTAGTGATGCTGAAGCTTCCTTTGCCTTATTACTTGCATCTGAAAGCACACTTACATACACACGTGATTTATCCTCATTTCTGATTTCATTTAAGTCAGGCACTGTTGTCAAAGACGCCAAAGTAGAATTTATTTCTACTCTTGTTGCCATAGTTGTAATTACACACTCAACAGAACTGAAAAAATCCAACAAGGAGAAAGAATCTGGGGGGTAAAAAAAAAAAAAAGAAAGAAAATGTAAATATTGATGCACAGTCAGCATGAACATCAAATAACATCATCCTAATTTGAATTCATATAAGGTAGCTAAACTCGGCTTAAGATGCCTTTCAGATATGCTGTTCACAGAGTGTATCACAATGAAAGACACACTGTTCCTCCTCCTCTAAAAAAAACAGCAAGAAGCACCATTATTCATTGATTAGGCCTAATAACCAAAGAATACATCATCAAACCTACAGAAGCATCTGCACAGAACTGAGTTCCCATTAGTTGAGTAAGATTCAAGGGCTGAGATACTTTAAAAAATTTTTTTTGAAGCAGACCTCTCAACGTCGACATACAAACATCAACTCCTTTTTACAATTTAAATAGCTGGGCATTTACACACATTGAGTGTGTACTTTCAAAAGTACTAAGACTGGTGTGACCAAAAGTATTATTTGTTATCTATTAACTAAGGCCTACAACTAAGCAATGGAAATAAATGCACATTCTACAAATCTCCAAAAGCTTTGCTACCACTTACCATAATCTGCATTCTCTGCTGCAACCAATCCATACAACCCGAATCACTTCTCATAGTGAAAAGATCTCAGCCAAGATAACATTAATAACAGGGGAAAGTGATCACTTCAGCCACACTGATCAGACCTCTCCTGCAAATAAACAAAGGGTGTTTAGATTCAAGTATGGCACATACCCAAATCTACACAGGTAATACCACATGAGACAAAAATCCTGAGCATTTTAAGGAGAAAAGGCTGGCTCCCATTTTGAAGTATAATGTCACCCGATTTAACTGTATAAAGCAAAAGCATGTTTACTTGTCAAACAGTTATTAAAAGAATCAGTAAGAAATTATCACCTAAAGCTGAAAGGTGAAGGGCAAATAACTTGGTCTGCACAACAGACAGACCAAACTGAAACATAGTTAAACCCACATTCAGTACTTACTGTTTTGTCAATCCCTGGTTAAACACAGAGCTCTGTATTACTGTCATCTCAGTTGCTGTAATTTACTTTCTGTTGTGTATCTCCTTTCTGTGACAGCAGCATGTGAAGTGCCACCTGAGCAGCTGACCTTCAAATGGCTGATTTTCAAACAAAATATCACTTCTACCATGACAAAGCAGTTTTTCCAATATCTCGCCAACAAAGGCAGATTAGCAGCTTTGGAATTAATTATATTCCTACAGCAGAGCTGAAGAAAACCCAGTAGTAATTAGGATTTCAACTACAAGAAGCAACCTGAATTTTTCCGAATAAAAAGTATACTTAAACTTTGTAGCAGATGCAGGTGGCTATGTAAGTTTAGATGGCTTTTTTTTCTTTTTCTTTCTTTCTTTCAAGAAAGCTGTCATACTTCTAATTTTTAGGGAATTCATACTGTATTTCACAGTCTTTCATTCAGGGGTTCATATTTGTGCTGCCACCCTCTTGCCTACTTTTGGGCAGCCTCTGAAGGGGCAGTCTTTGGACTCCTCGCACCTGATTTTTTTTGTGTGTGTATTTACCCTACAAATATGACTATTCATAGATTCTGTGGAATATGGAGCCCTCTGTGTATGAATATTAAAGAAAGACCCCAAAAAACGGAATATTTGTCTTCCTGAATCTGCAGTCTGGAAAAAGAGTTATTTCACCTTCAGTTTCCCTTAACTAGACTAACATCACGCTGGCACCATAAATTGCAGAGATTTATTTTTGACCTTTGCATTTATGCCTTCCTCTTTCAAGCAGGCTAATGAACTCTGTTCACCTTGCCCGTTCCCTTTCATCTTTCAATCCACTTGAAATTCTGTCTCAACTACTTACACACTGTGCTAGTTCCCTTCGAGTCCACGACCTCTCCTTTCCAAAATAATCACTAGCCCAATCAGCTTATCAGAATCAATCTGCCCCTTCCACAATCTCACAGATCTTAACGAAATCTTCCTCCTTCTCCCACTCCTTATTCTAAGAAACACCATCAAAATCCGATTAAAATGCTCTCACATTCCAAGGATGCAAAGGTTTTGTGAAGAGCAGTTGCGCTCCAAAAGTAAAATATTAACACTTGCTGAAATAAGGGTGATGCTAACAGGAAATACCACAAAGCAAAAAATTATCCTGTAAAAAAAAGCATCTGTCTTGCAGTACTTGAGAATACGTTTCCTCCTATCATAGTTCTTTTTCTTTGGAAAAGAAGGCAGCACAGAGCTTCTTAAATGGAATAAAACTTGATCCTCAACGGAACGCAAGGCAGTGCGTATACAATGCAGGCCATAATCCTTGCTAACAGTGTACAACTCATTTCTCCAGCCAACATTCCTAAACCACAATTTACCCATTCCAATGATATTTGTTCCTTAGTTTTATTACACTACATTTCAGCTTTACAGGATCCCATTCTTTTCTACACGATCTAGCAAAGTCAGTCTTCAGGTTTCAAATTCTTACTACTCAGATACCCTACAACAGACATGTGGCCCAAAACAGACAGTATTCAAAAAAGGAGAACAAAATATTTTGGGGGGAAAAAACCTACCACCCAATTTTGAACTTCAAAAAGTTCTACATTTGATAAAGAGGCATCATGTTATCAATGCCACTTATACATACACTAAACACTGTGTGTCGGTTCTGAAATACACACCTTGGTTTAGATAATGTTTTACTGGAGAAAAGCATGTTTATCTAGTGAAATGTGCAATGTACAGAATTTTGGGTGATTTAAAAAAGTCAATTGTAAATTACATTGCATGAGGATTTTACATACTATTAAAATTTAGTATGACTACTGTAATTGTACCATTACAACTGTAAATCCCTCATCGTCAGCTACAAGATGTCATTCCCTTCCCTGACCTGCCTCTGCTGAGGGACAGCTGGCCACCATGCACGTGCTGCTGTGGCTGCCACACTGTCCTCAACGAGTCCCTCTCCATTCAGCAAAGCGCCCGAGCCACCCTGTCACCTTTTCTGGGCCCTATTTTTCTTTGTGCTCCTTAAGCTTCAGTCACGCTCCCCTTGGCTGTTCTGGGGTGCATTCTGCATGCACAAATGAAATAATAAATGGCACTGAAATATCTTTTGAAATTCTTCCTGCTTTTAATGAAAAGAACAGCACATAAAAGGTCTGGCTCTTCCCCCACTGCTCTTCTTCCTCAGCTTCAAAACAACTGCAACTCTTCTTTTTCCTGGGCTAAGCTGAACAACCACAGGGTGTTAGAGATGCACACACAAACACTGCTCCAGGCTCAAACAGAGTCTTAAAATCTTAATGTCTTGAGGTGTTGTCTGGATTTTTAATTAAACAATCTATGTTTACAAAGATTATTAAGATTGCTCATTAGAAATCAAAACGGGTTATTCACTTGACAGTGTTGTTTCTGCAAAAATCACACGGGAAGGGCTTTACTCAAAACACACCCTTTATATTTAGTGTTTGCCTGCCCTGCCCAACAGCAGCAGCACACAGCAGCAGCACACAGAACTATTATTTACATCAGTGGTAATTCCTTTAAGCCTATTAGGACAACAGGAGCAGCAGCCTGCAGATAATTTTTCCACCATGAATCACGTGATTATTGCCAACTTCCTTGCTCATAAATAAGAATGTTTTAAATGACACAAATAATCTATGATCTGTCCCTGAACCTCACAGCAGATAAACAAGTCCATCTGCCTTTTGTAAGGATGGAAAGCATAAAAATTTTGCAGAGAAAAATATCTCTGCTATAAAACAAACAAAGCCAAACACAAAACTCCAGTTTATAAAATTAAAAACAGTGAGAAAGCATAGCTCCAACAGTGAATATCCATGCCTGTTTACAATAATACTCCAATAGAAAACTACCAAATAAATACAAGGTTTTCCTTCTTTAGACATAACTTTACCAGCAAATCTGCTACCAATATAAAAAAAAATAACTTCCTTAATGCGTAAATACAGGAAGAGCTTTGTATAATGACATATATTAGCAGCTTCTGAAAACACAGCTTTGCCAGTAAGCTATAGTCATCTGTCCTGCAGGTTTACACTGGTACACCGAGCCACAGGGGCTACTGAAAATAAACCCAATGCCCATACATGCTGCACAGACAAAGTAAGATTTAATTCATTCCTTCTACAAAAGGCTTCCCCACTGTCTTAAATGTTTCAGTCTTAAAAAAACAAACATACATTTTTTTTTCCCTTCCTCTCCTCACTGACCATATATTGGCACCAGTCTACAGCAATTCGTGTCAGTTATCCTAAGCAATCATCCTTCTGCTGCTTCCTACAGCACTGGGAGAGTTGCTGATAGGATCTGCTCTGTTAAGTCTTATTTAATCCTATCACTTACTGTGCACGTATGAAGAAAAGAATAACTTAACCATGTGTGTGAACACTGTCAAGAACAGAAGATTTACTATAGCACAATCAAAATAACAGAGGGGAAAAAAAACCCTGCAATTTTCCCGAAACTTTTATAACTAAACAGCTCATGCAACTAATTCAGTTAAAAAAAGGCTTTTTCTATTCTTGGATTTAAGCCTGATTCATGTTATTAGTACCGTCATTCACTGAAATGGGATCTATCAATTGTATTTAAGAGGACATACAGGGTCTCTTAAAGTGAAAGATTAAAAAAAAACACTGTCATACTGGCTGTAATTTTTAAAAATATCCCTGGACAAACTAACTAAGAACGAGTAATAAAACGCATTTAGATATCTTTTCCCAGACTCACAGTGAGAAGTTTAGTAGAACAAGGCACTTGTTCTGCTTCTCAATAATCAAAATTAACAGGTTGAGAACTAAAAATACATATTCCAAAACTCACAAGACCGATCTTATGACCTGCAAAGTGCCATACTAATAATATTCCAAAGCACTGCAAAATTTAAAATATTGTCTCTCCATTCTCCACATGCAAGCCTATTTGAAGTCTCTTGGGTGTTTACGTTTTTTTAACTGGGGGGGGCGGGCAGTGGAAGAAAAAAGTACTGTTCTCTTGGATATTACAGTCCAGTCTCATCACAAGGATGAAATACTCCACTCTGACATTTTCTCCCACTGCAGAGAAAGATTAGCATTTTGTTAAATAAAGTGCCCATACTATAAATAGCAGCATTTACAAGCACTTATAAATCTCTAATTGCTACTGCCAGTACAATTGCATAACTATCATCACTTGTTAGAGCTTCACTGAGACCTACACGTGCACTAAAGAACAGAAATATTTTCAACAATCCTTTCCATTACGTGCTGCCACGTCAGTACTAGACTGAGAACCTTATACCTTGTATTTTAATATCCATGTTACAAATGTAAGGCAATTAAAAGGGTAACAAATTATAAAGCACTACAAGCAAGTAGCTTCAGTAATTCAGAGTGGCCCCACAGAGGCCATAACATTTCTAGCAAACCAAAAATTCAATGTTAAATACACTGGCACATCCATGTAATGGACAGCATAAATCTAAGACTACATTCTTGATGTAGCAGGACAATCAACTGAAACATGTATTCAGGAAAACACATTAATTTATGTTAAAAGAGGATTCAAAAGAAAAATGCAACTGTCCATAACCGAGATGGAACGCACAGTGACAGCTGTGGGGCAGGAGTCATCATTCTCCAAATGCCCTTGAATTTCTGAGAGAAAGATCAGTCTGGAGGGAATGACTTGCGAAAAAAATTGTCTGTAATTGTTTCCACAGTTGTCAGTTCTATAGAGTTTTCATAACAATGTTTGTGTGTCCCACATAAGAAGCGATTAAATGGCATTAATCTACAAAAATCTGTCACCACTAGCAAGCAATAACATCCCTGGCCCATGTCTGTCTGGCAGCATGTCTGCACTCTGTTCAGAAAGAAAAGATAGTGGAGCAGATCTGGAACTGGAGGGGTTTGCCTCCAGTTATTTCTAGAAAAGGGTTTCACAATTTCAGACTTTAAAAAGGGTTGATTCTGGATTATCAGCCTGCTTGTTCTACGGCTCTTCCCCCTCAAGCAGCCCAGCTTCCATCACACAGCACTGACAGACAGTGCCCAGCACCCTTCCTGCCCAACAAAACACTCTTCTCTGTAGTGCCAAACAGTTTTAAAGGAAGAATCTGTGATTCTTCCTAGCAAAAAGAGATAGATCCTTCCAAACATCAACTGCAACCATACTTTCACCTGCATGGCCACTACATTCATTATCATTTACCCATTTTCAGGGTGTTCAGCTCTGAAAAGACCTCCTAAAATATCTGCACTCTCAAGTTTTGGGGGAATTACCACCTTTCTATAGACAATTAAGGGCAACTACTTCTCAAAAACAGACTCTTGGTTAGTTTTTCCTTTTCCTACACCATTGCTAGCGTGTTCTCATCAAGAGAGGGACCCATCAAGAGCACACAGACTGAAAGAGCATGTTAGGAATTTCCTCTGACCTGCACAACTACCTCATTACATCTCATTCTTCCATAATTCCATTCTTCACAACCCTCTCATTGACAGTTTCAGAGTAACTCTTTTGCCTTCCAAGTTTCACAGAGGGTCTAATTTGTTTTGAAAGTCTCATGAGACCAAGCTAGATCAAACCCTAACCGAAGCAAAAATTCTTTGAAATGTTGGTGAATCATCATTTTTTGGTACCAGATACTGCACATCCTCACCCTCCTGAGTGAACCATCTTTTATTTCCAGCTAGCATTCTGCACGAGGGATTCCGCCTGCCTCGTTAGTGGGTGGGTATTTTCAGGAAGTCCAAATCTTTTGGCAGCTGAAATAGAGAACAAAAGCAAAATCTTGATTTCTGCCAACGAAGGGTAACATTCAGCAGGAGTAAAACAGATTACTGGGCAAGGCTGAAGTCAGGCTAAAAGCATATTTGTGCAGAAGGACAGTATTCCCAGCAGGCCTCAGAAAGCAATGTTTTGTTTGCTTATGTCATCAACATTTGCTTTTGTGGACAGCTTTAACTCCTGTTAATATCCTTTTAGGTTTCATCCTCATAAGTGTGTTTCACCCACAAACAAGACCTGCAAATAACTTCCCCCTACTATATGCAGTTTAGCATGGGGGGAAAAAAAAAAAAAAAGATATTCCAGAAATAATTGCATTGCATGCCAGATAAAATATTAATAATCAGGTTTGGCTACAAGCAAGAATAATTGACTGTGGAACTGGAAAAAGAAAAATAAGTCAAACTAAGGCTCTTACAGAAAGACGTTCAGTTGTTTCAGATAAAAATCTGCAGTTCCCAAATGTCAGCAGGGTTACACCCCTGACACAACGGATGGTGGACACTTTAATTTGCAACCTGGCAAATTTCTCCTCAAACCTTTTCAGAATCATTATAAAACTTCCATCTGGTTAATTTGTAGGGACAACACTGTCTTCTCATTGCAGGAAGCTTAACTTCATTTTTAACTGTATTTAAAATAATTTTGATTAGACTATGTTTTTCTGCATAGATTCTAAAGGAACACGGTTAAATCCCTGGCCCTGACTTTTTCGTACTCTTATGCTGTACATCATGAATATGATGAAATTAATCACATACTCTCAAAGGAGGTATAAATAAATTAGTATGGTCTCCATGACCTTGCTTTAGGAGAGATGAAATTTGGTTCGTTATTAGTTCAGAAATACATCAAAGAGCTACGCATCCCTCTGACCTCAAGCAAACAGCACTTTCTACCATCCCTTTCTAGCCAAAAGCCCACAGAGATGAGGCAGAGCTGCATTTTCTCTAGATGCTCCAGCTTTGAGTGTGAACACTCTTTATTTGACAGGCACACCATGGACATGGCTGAAGGATAACATGGAGGTGGACGAGCCAGCTGTCTGCAGCACAGATAGAAATACAGGACTGAAAAAAAAAAAACCAGCTTTGGCGTTCTTCCATTTGTAACTCCCCTACAGAATACCATGCTCAGTACCATGTTTCAACAGTAAAAGGAGCTTAGACACCACCCACACCTGGAAATACTTACTGTAATTGCACATACTTCTCATCCTCTTGGTAGTAAGGGAAGACAAAGGACAACTGTCTCCGATCCCAGAGCTGACAGGACACAGATATCACCACTGGATTTTCTGTTTCACTCACCGTGCTCACTGCCTTCAGAGCTGCCAGCTGATGTAAATGCTTTATAAGCAGCAACAATATCATTGGTACAGCTTCCTCCCAAAACACTGGTGAGAACTACACGAACACTGACGTTGAAACCATTTACTTCATGGAGAAAATGTGAAGTTAAAACACCCCTCAGAAAACCCCTGCAATGAAACACCTTGCTAAGCTTGCCAGCCCACATGGAAACAAGCAAAGCTCATGAGGAATGGGAGTGTTGCACCTTTTGTGTTTCTTAAGAGATATGGGTCTTCTTCTGACCTGAAGTGGCACACAAGTCAAAGTATCAAGTGAAACAGATCTGTAGGCTTTGGCTTATTTAAAAATAAATAAATAAATAAACACCTACTTGTTACAAAAATAGGTAAGTGCCTTCACAGAACTGCTTGCAAGTGAAGACTATGAAGCCATCAGAAATAAACCTGACACATCACCCTCTGCACCCAGGAAGGAATCAGGGGGAACAGATCATTTCATATAAACTGATCTTCTGAAGGTCACTGCATTACAGAAATAGCATGATGTGAGAAGACATTTCCTGCTTGCCTTTATACACAGCAGGTGCTTTTGTGTCAGAAGGGACTGTAAGAAAGGACAAAGCCTATAATCCTCTGACCTTCCTCTTCAAATTCTAACAGGATTTCCAGCACTGGAAAACCCATTTGTGGCCTGGTGCAGTAAACCACCTTCAGAAAGTATAACAAGCTCGCATCATTCTGTGATTGCCTTGGAATCAGTAGTACTAATTTATAAATGCTGTGTCTTTTATACATGCATCTGATTGATGAAAAAGAGATTGCAGTATTCCCAGATGGAAAAAAGAAAGTAGTTTCATCAAGACTTTAAGAAAACCTGAGACTACCAGCCTTGGAGCGCTACCTTCAACATGCTAGGAGATGATTTCAACAGTTTAATCATCCGAAGAAAATCTGTACCCATAAAACAGAGGATAAAGAAAACAGAGTGATGGGAGCAAAGACCAAAAAGAATCGTGACAGATTAAAAATTTTATATATGTGTGTGTGTATATATATCTACACATGCATCTTCTCAAAAGCAGAACACCTGGGCAAGCTAAACTGCATGGTTTCTATAAGGATGACAGCTTTCCTCCTGTTCTAATCCTCAGGATTTGTTCTCACCATGAAGGTTCAAAGACAGCTGTCTCAGGCCACTATATAGCCACTGCCAACAATCATTAAAGAGCAACTACTAACTGACCCTGGGAAAATGTCTCTTGGGAAAACACAGCTTGCTCACAAGGCAGAGCAGAGCCAGACCTGTCAGGAGAGCATCATCCCTCTATATAATAATGCAGAGGTGCAGAGACCCAGGTACAGGCCAGTGCCTGCTCCACACCATAGGAAGAAACAGGATTTATACTTTATTAGTTTTATACCTGTACTTGTCTTGTGCAGCTTCAGAATCTATCCTTCAATTGCTAGCTAAAAGACTCATTCATAAAAAGCAAGTGCCACCTACAGATAAAATACTTAGAGCAAAGATGTTGTAATAGATTATGCTGCTTCGAAGTTTTCATCTAGCTGAAAAGAAATTTGTTGTTGTGTATTCTTGTTACAAATGTTTATGTCTGCTTCAGCTCTTACAGCTATACGATCTGATGTCTTCACTGGCTAATTTTTCACTTGCTTCCTTAAAAAAAAAAATCATACACTAAAAAGTTCAGTGCTCAGCAGCGTTGGATTTTGCTGCTAATGACACATTTTCTTTCAATACAGACAGCCGGGGTTGTCTAGCAGCAATTTCTCCATTCAGTTTACCATTCTACCTTTCAAATACTGGCGTTAGTCATAACAGAAGCATGTAGTCTAGCTTGGTCAACAAGCAACTATACTCAAGCCCAAAATACTTGTCCCAAGCACTACTCTAGAAATGACCTGCAGCACAATGGGAGAAAAGACACTCTGAACTGGCCCTGCTCTGAACAGGACCAGATGATTTCCAAGAACAGATCTCTTCCATGAACAAATGCACAATTTCTAAGCCTGCTCCTCTAAGCTGTAGCAAGCTTACCACAGCACCACACTGCAGCAATATCTGAGGTGGACAATAATGCTATCTCCCTGTTACCGTTGGAAAAGACAAACACTATGACAACAGACTGACTGAGTCAGCATTAATAAACCATACAATTTTATCTCACTTCCCTGCGCTTGCATGCCAATACGGGCAGGTGGTCCCATGGAGCAGCTTCCAAAAAGGCACTGCCAGCAGGGCTGCCAAGGGCTGACACTAGAACAAGGCCTTGCACAAAGCTTCACTTCTCCAAGACTCGGCTCAGAACTGCCACTGGATGCAACTCAGTGCACTGGGTACAAACATTAAAAAAGCACCATAGGCACTATCTGGCAAATTTTAACTAACGACATTCTTAACAGCTGACAATAACAACGGTGGCAGCGCACATAACTTTGAATTGCCCGGAAAGGGGGAAGCACCTCCCCAAGCTGCAGGTCTGCAGGTGCAGGGCTGGCTGGCATCACCAAGGCAAACCCCAGCTCACCGACAAGCTTCTTTTTGTGCGCTGGCAGAAGCGCATCCCAACACATCCCTCTGGGACATGTGAATACAGAGGAGTTATTATGACTGATCCTTTTCTTATGTGTGGTCCCCATAACCGAAACGTACTTAAGGCAAAATGGAGGGAATAGTAGAATTTACATTGGACTTGGGTTGACATGTCATTGGCATCAACTCGGAGAAATTTTCCTGTGTACTCAGTAACAGCCAAACCACATTGAAAATCCAACTTTGGCACCAGTTCTGGTAGGCCAACACCGCACAGCACAAAAAATACCTGCCTCAGCTGTTTTACCTAGCACTATATATGACACAGGGAAAGTTATCTGATAAAAACCCTTGTTTGCCCAAGCTCTTGCTCCTACAGCAACAATTCAAATGCTTTACATAAAAGATGACCCAATTTTGAACAAGCCAATTATTAACAATCTTGAACTGGATTAATTTTATTCTGTTTATGCTTTTGAGTATACAGATGGAGCCACTAAAACTCATTCAAATTCAAACGGACATGACCATCAGATTTGCAATTTCCACTCAGATCCCATAAATACTGAAAAAATTACTAGACTAGTGAGAGTTGGGTGGTTCTGTCTTGAGTCAAATAAAATATTGTTACAAAAGCAAAATACTTGGTGGTATTTATCATTCTCTGGGCCAAAAACCCTTATGTCACCCTCTGCTCTACAAAACAATTATATACTTTGGAATTAATCTTTTTGCCTCTCAGGTTGTTACAATTTTCAGACAGTTCTTTGATCTCTTCCTTGTATAGCCAACAGAGCATTAATTTGGATAGGATATGTTACTGCAGCAGGGTGCTGTCTCCTGTCAGGCATCAATAACCTGCCCCAAGCTGCATACCCATAAAAAAGCTGCTATGCCAAGAATGTTTTACTTGCCAGAGGAGCTACTGCTGTTAACTCGATGACAAGGCTCCCATTTTTCCTTCAGCGGTCACGTCTAGCTTTTCTCATATGCAGGAAATAGTCTTAAGTTTTTTTCCTCCACCAATGCAATTACTCGTTTCAGAAACACTGGCTGGTTTTGCTAATTCATGTTTCTTTTGTTACCTGGTAGCAGGTTACTGTTATCAGCAACCCACAAAAAGTGTTTCCTCTTCCTCCGAAGGTGATACAAATTGAACAGAGTATCAGATGGTTCTGTAGGACTAAGAGGAATCAAAGCAGTGACACTACATTTCTTACCATTTCTGAAGAAAAGCATGTTTAAGCCAAGAACTCTGACAGCACAAAGCCCACGCATGCATATTAGCCATCATTTACTAACTTGTTCTTCAGAAACACGATGTCATTCAGCAAAATCAAGGACTGCGATGATTGGTCAACACACTATCTAGAAACTTTATGACTACAAATCAATGCCCTCCATCTTCCTATGATCTTGAGAAAGCACAGAAAAGAAAAAAATGCCTCTTAACTGAAAGGCAACAGTTCAGACACTTAAAATGTTAACACTTATTATTAAGGGGGGTGGAAGAAAAATATAGCAGTGCAAAAAAAAGCAGGACCAAAACCCAAACAGTGGAGACACCAAGAACGTGGAAGCTCCTGCCTGTGAACAAACACTCATGTGGAACACACCCCCAGGTCCAGCACGCCGCCACGCTAGCAGGGACGCAGAGGGGAGGTGAAGGAAAGTGTTATGTGGCTGCTTAAAGTGACATTCACAAGCTTTAGCACAGAAGTGTATTTTTAACCACAAATGAACAGTGCAGGTTTTTTAATTTTCTGGTAAGTTTCAAGGACAGAAGCCATAGAACACATCAAAATGAAGATAAAACAGTAAAATAAACACATTTAAAAAAAATGCAGACAGTGTCGACGAATATATGGTACAGGCAGCTGACACAAAAATGAGAAGGAATGAAAGATCACAGGTATGTTCTTAACAGCTACTCCAGACCTGAGAACCTAGGCATGAGCACCCGCCTGCGAGCATCCAGACCGAGAACCTTGCCTCAAGTCACACCCACCTAACCACACTCACACCAGTATTACAGCAGTCCCAGTGCCTGCTCCATATTTCTCAGGGCATATCCAAAGAAGGGATTTTAACAGTATTTTAGTAACCTGAGAATGATCTCACAGTGAACTTAGAAACATCGCCTTTCCAAAGTTATTACAAAGAAGGTTCCTTTGACTGCAATCTGATCCAAAACAAAACCAGAACACAGAGTTCTCCCAATTCCCCACCTCTGACCATTCTTGCCCCCAGAATATCACACAGCAACTGTGTGCCCCTGGAAGGCACAAGACACATTCACTGACTTCAAGAGGCACAGTAAGTTCTGCAGCTACTGGGAAATCTGCTGAGCTGACTCCATCACTGGCCTTTTTGTTGCATATCTGCAAGTTCAAATAGTGGCACAACGCTGTCATAAAAACAACAGGTAACTGGCACTGGATCCAGAATTTCTGGAGGAGGAATCCCATCTGAACCAAATCATTTACAGAACAGGAGAAATGCCAATCCAAGAAGCTGAATGTAAGGCCAAATGTGTCTTCAGCTTCCTCAAGTCAGTGGCAAACTTGGCAAGTTAAATCAAAAATCCATACATCCCAGTAACTTCCATGAGACAGCAGCCAGTGGAAGATGCTTCAGGAATGACATAGGCACAAAATATCATTTCTTTTCAGTGTCCAGTAATCTGTGGTTTAGTGACTTGATTAACCAACAGAAGATCAGATGCCTACTCAGTGAAGATGACTGGGTGATTTTTTCTTTGGTTTCATTGCATACAAACCAACTAGCATACCATGGAAAAAAAATACATCTGAACTACTGGATACATACTCTGCACAGGAATCACACTGATCAACCTGAATTCCCCTCCCCAAGAAGTCTTTGGATTCAAGAGCCAAAGGGATAAAAATCAGGGTGAACAAAAACCAGATATATAGGATGGGAGAAGAGACCTGACCAAAACTGCCCAGTGTTTAGGCAGCGCATGGCCTGTTTGTTTCACAGCAAGATGACCAACCCTACAGATTTTGATGCCTAATAAAAGCCAGTTCAACTTATTATAAACTGTCCTGCACATTGGTTTAAAGCCAGTATTGGTTAAACAGTGATAAATTACCTTCTGTTAATTAGATTGTTTAAAAATATACACTCATGCCTTAAAAAGTTTTTTTTTACTCCAGCCTCCTCTCCAGTATGCTCTCCAGATGTAACCAAGAGCACAGCCATTGGACCTGGCCAACAGTGGCCAATTGTCTCACTACTCTTCAAAGTCAAGTTCCAGTATTGACACTCTCTCCAACTTCTTAGAAATTACTACCCCTGATCTCAAACATGTTCGACAGCTCCACAACCACAGTCCATCAAGCATCAAGTGGCCATCACACTCCAAGCAATGCCAGGGACGTGGACTGACCCCCCAGCAGGAGCAGCTGAGCAGGAAGCTGCCAGACAGCCAAGTGCCCAAATGGCATCCTTTTGCCTTCCAACTTGTGCTGTTATCAGTTTTAAAGCTCTCCAGATGCTAACCTGCCATCTGTTTCATCACCTCCTTCTCCACACTCCTTAAGATGTTCTCAAAATGCCGAGTTTAGGTGCCCCTTCCATATTCACAGGCTTTTTCCACACTCCCATCAGCAACTGAGTTGTGGTGGAACCAGTGTAATTAACAAAATGCTGAGATGCAGGTCTCCAGAACAGAGCTGCCTCACAGTATTTGAGGGAGCCAACATAAGCAGAAAATGGAGCAGGCCACAGTTTACAAAGGTTTTAAAGCAGCAAGAAAAATCCAGACTACAGCAGCCCTGAGCATGAGGTAGGCAGGAAAGCTGAAGTCGCCCTGCCCTGAGAACCTGTGGGAAGGCTCCAACTGTCCCGAGGTATGATGATGCTTCTAACTCATCAGGAGCAATACCACAGAGCTCAACTTTACAGTGTTACTAGAAAGGTCATAACAGACATAAGAGACAAGCATTTCTAGAGCCAAGCTGTACAGAAAAGATAGGAAGACCTTTAACCTTGAAGTTACCATTTTCAGCATTTTGAAGATGTATTAAACTAGAACTACAGCTCTTACATTTCAAAAGCAAAAAGAAAAGAAACTCAGTGGAGCTGAGATGAGACTTTTGGAGACAATTTGAAAAATATACTACACTGCTGCCCCCAGAGCCAAGCCTGTGCAAAAAGTGCCTTAGTCAACCATACATCTACAGTACAAAAAAAAACTGATTGAAATTTAACTGTTTTCTACATTGTGTGCAACAGTCCAATGTAAACAAACATGACACAATGTGTGATCATTGCTTTACATGTATTTCACATATTCTTTAATGTATCACAAATAATCTCTAAAGATACTACATGCTGGTTTAGGAAAGAATACCAATACACATTCCTAATATTCAAGGCCAAGTATGAGAGAAAAGGCCTCCTATTTTTTTGTAAGAGGTGTCAATAACAGGGCCTAATACACACTCTCATTTCATTTTTGCATGCACATAAACAGTGAATTCAATCATTACAGCTGCTAGTCTACCCTAGCCTTTTACCCCAATATAGAGTGCCTTAGGGAGAAGGAAATATGTATTTCATCTTAAATAAGGCTTCAGCCTCCCCATCCACCTCCCTGGATTTCATCTTCATGTGTAAGCACCAACATGACAGCAAGTACTTCATGTAAAGCACTCAATCCAAACTGACATCTGCAGACATGTTTCTTGCATGTGATTACAACACAGCACACAAGAAAGCTTCTCCTGTCCAAAACTAACCCTCTGTACTCCAAGCGCAGAGCAAAGGCTCTGATGGAATCTGCAAGCACTGCAGAAGCAAAAGGAAGCACAATTCCAATATGTTTAACAACTGAATTAGCATAATGCTCACCATGCAGAAACCAGTTTCCCTGACCTTCTTGAAATGCCAACCTGCAACTACCGATGAGTCCTTCCTATGTGTACTGTGATTCAATGATGTTAATGAAGAAGTCAGGAAAACATCTGTTTCCCCATCAAGTTTAGTGACAATAGGTCAGACACGCGGAACCTCTCCCGCAGCCTCACAGAACCGTGTAGCTATAGTGAGCATCTCTCTCCTACTAGGTAAAATTCTACTTAGGAGAGTAAGAAAAGAACTTAAGTTGTATTAAAAACTCTACTGTAATCAAAACAGTTCATTTAATCTCTCCTTTGCAAGCAGTAAACACAGTAAATTTTTAAAATACTCATTTTGTGAAGAACACAAACCGAACATTATGACTTGTAAGAATTACAAGATACATAAATTCAAACATGTTTTAGAAATACTTAACATTATTTGCATAAAGTTACATATTTTCTTGGACATAATTGTTATGCTTGAATATGCAAAAGAAAAACCCTGTATCGTTTGTACATGCGTACTGCAAGAATAGGATGATATACTCTGCAACCATCATATCACTTAAAATATTTTAAGGGCAGATTATACTAACATCTGACATTTTACAGAGCCAACACAGTAAGAGCACTGTTTGACAACAAATAATAAAAGTAACATTTCTTGTAAGGTCTCTAAGTAAAAGAACAAGCCAGCTAAGCTGCGCAACTTGAGCATAAATGCCTGTTTTAGAAAGGCATCTGTGCTCGTTTTGTTCAATGAAGAATTCTGAGTGTTCTCATGAAATATCAAACACCAATTATGGCGGCCAAAAATTCCAACCCTGTTTAAAATGTATCATGGCTTTGCTGGGCCGAATGCTTTCCTTACAGATGAGACAGCTTTGTTCATTGAAAGCCTTGTATGGTTGAACATACTTGCAGCAGATACACAACCCTCTTAAATTTTGGCACAACTCACTCCCTACTAAGAGTTACTGATGCTATGGCTGAATTGAAAAAGCAACCAGGCTTAATCCAGGCTGAAGTCTGAGCTCATTAAAAGAACGGAATAAAGACAAACTAAAGCCCATTCCTGTTTATGTCTTTCAAATTCTCATCATCACTGTACAATAAAGATCACCCTAGTTTTACAACAGGAGGAATAACAAGTTCTATAACACATTTATTAATAGCACTTGTTGAAAGGCACAGAAAGCATGTATTTAATCAATACTAAGACCAGAAAAAACAGTCACTATGAAAACATAAACAGAAGGGGCTGATGTGTATGGCAACAACATTGTTTGCATCAGCAAAAGCACATACAAACACTCATATTCCCATACGCTGAAATACTGGCAGCTTTTTAACTATTAGAAACTATGAAGGGTAAAATTGTTTTAAACTACTAGAATTAAAGAAAAATAACAAAACAAAAAGATTAGCATCTTCACTTCTTCACCTCTTCTTCAATGTGCCAAACCCATGTATTTTAGATTTAAACCACAAAATGCAGCTAATTTATTTTTCTTCTATTTTTGCCATCTATCTCATCTGCACCCAAGTGCCGCTTCTGCGGCAAAGTTAAAGTTGTCTATTCCTGGCCTGGCCTAGCTCAAAGAGCACACATGCTTCCCAGCAATGCCAGAGCTCTGCAGACTCCACTGCCGAACTGTAACTGGGTCAAGCCGGTGGCTGGAGTTAACAGGCCACTCTGCTCACAGCAATTCTCTCCCCAGCCCCCAACCAAATTAAAGGGGTATTCTGACCTGGAAAAAAAAACACTTGGATCTCCCTGTTACTCCACATTGAAGTTTACACCAGTTATGTAAAATAAGTAAGAATTACACCAAAGCTAGAGCCATTTGTACGCTGCATACATACACTCTTTGAAGAAACTGTGGGAACGCACATGCACGCTTTTTCCCTCTAAGTGAAAACTGTGCAGATAACCAAACCTTCAGCAGCTGAATTGTTATCTTTCTCTACTTGTTACAGCAGGCTAATGACCATCCTGACTCATAATTACTACAATAGTAAGAAGCTTTCAGTTCTCCTACTCCTGCAAGACCAACACTTATCTTCTTTCAGGCATGCAACAGCTTTATTATAGGCCAAAACTGAAAGTTTTGGCACTTAATTCCGATAAGAACTTTTAATGAATGGCTCTGTAAGCAGCTTTAAAAAAGCCCAGATTCCTCCCCACCACCACCCGCCCCAATGTTTAAGTGCATGTTCATAGGACATGACTCTAAAACAAAAACAAGCAATGTTTTGGATAATAAACCTCTGTAGTCCTAGACTGCTCAGACTGCACCACCACAATCACACAAGCCTAAGAAAAAATTAATTTTCTCTCCTCAAGTATGTTTTGTAGAAATGAAGAGTATAAAAAAAAAAAAATCAACTCCCATTGTTTCAAGGTAATTGTAAGGTACTCAGGAATTGTGAAAACATGTAACCAACGATCGCCTATTTATACAGATGCATTGAAAAATAACCCCAGCTTGGAAAGCTGTTTGAAGGCTTCCTTGTCTGCAGAGGTTCCAGCATTACATATACTCAGAACAAACCAAAGACAGTGTTAAGCAACAAAATAGGCCACCTTTGTTTAAGAAAAGGATCTAAAGATTAAGCTGTTTACAGCTAGATTATTTATGCCTAGGCCTGAAGAAAATCATCACCCAGTAGACCTACATATATCCCTTTCTGATCAGACATTCAGGTCATACTAGCATAAATTGATATCCATTCATGAGAAAAAAAGGAAACATTACTAATTTTTTTTTAGCCAATAGCTGCAAAACGTTAGAATAATCGTCCTACTGAATTCAGTGTGTTTTGCCAAATCTCAGTACCCAGGTTTTCTTAAGAATTTGGTTTTCCTGTCACTTAACAGAACCCAAGATATGGAAACTCCACTGTGCGTAAAACCACCCACAGAAGCCCATTGAAGGCAAACAGTAATTGACTTGCAATGTTTTTTATTTCTTACTTTTTTAAAAAGTATTACTAGAACACAGCTTCAAAAGAAAGGCCAGAGTTCAGACAGAAGTTTACATATGCCCTTCAAACTTACTGAAAGCCAATCAAGGAAAAGAAAGCAGACAACTTTCATCTCCTTCAACAAGTGCAGCATCTCCTCAGAAGCAGCTCTTCACAGTCATGTCTCACTGGAAGCACGTATACAGGCAATCCAACAGCAAATTCATGTTCATTATTAGGAGAAGTCTGTACATTCAACTGCATAGGTGAATCTAGTTTATCAAGCATGATGTCTTTCAGTTAAAGTATTACATCTACCAGGTCCATGGTCGTTCAGAAGGTTGTGGTTAGGATTCAAGACTAGTTTGCCACAGAGGGAATCCCACAGCTCTCCTGACCCCATTATTCCAGCCTCTTTGGCTGCAAACCCAAGACAACCACGCGGCTGTTTATACCACAAAGGCTACCTCTGCAACCAGGGGAGTCTCCATTTAAATAGCTTTCAGAGGCAAAAGCAAAATGTTTGTGGCTTCTTCCATATGATGTCTTTGAGTGATTCCTACACAGAGAACAAAAAACACACCTAACACATTGCAACATTCTCAGATTCTAGTCACCTTTGTGCATCAAACACAAAGTAGTGATACAGATTGTGCTCACAGCATCACTGCAAGCTTCATGCCTGGGCTTGCAGGATTAAGTAGTTTACTTCAGTCTTGGTTTTACAAACAGCTCAGTGAATACAGTATGATCTCCTATTCCATGAATGTCTCTTTAAAGTATTGAATAGACATAATATTTTCCTCCCAAAAGCTACCTGCTACTTGAGAATTGAACAAGGAGTCCCAAAAGGCTGTGCCTGCATCAAGAAATAAATTAATAACATAAACTAGCAGAAAACCTAAGACACTGAATACCTCCCTACAACCAACAGCATTGTGTACATCTCCCAAGCTACAGAAGTGAAAGAAAGACTTCCAACTAGCATTATTCATATCCTCTTGCAGCAAGACATCCTCTAAGCAGAAATAGCTTGAAAATAAGAAAAGAATAGTGACATTACATGTTACTGGATGCAGAACATTAAAAACTTGCATTTAGACACGCACATACACACACACCTCTTTTACTAGTGAAATTTTTAAATAACTACACAGCATGACAAGCTCATTTGTCAAAGGAAACTTCCCCCGCCTAGTGACCAGCACCAAGTTATCAACTTTTATGTACTATCAATTTCAGAAAACATACCAAGTCTTAGACAAAAATCTTAACATATGAGACTCCTCAATAACAAACCAGTACAACTTTTAAATACATGAGCAGCCAAAATTAGGAGGAGAAGCAGTTTTCTGCAACCACAACCATACTGTGTCCCTAACTGACATGCTTAAGAGTAATCCTCTCAAATATGATCCTGAGTCCTGTGCTCCTGATCTGCAGAGTATTCCTCACAAGCACTGTGGTCTATACTGAAACTGTCAAAACTATGGAAAGTTTTCTTACTACTATTTTAAAAAATCAAGGACAGGAGAAAAATCACCAGGAGTTCTATCAACTTGATTCTGACGATACTTGGAAAACCCACCAGAAGACAGAAAACTCCACGACCAAAGATCAAACAAAGACTAATCCCAAGGAAAAGACTAGGCAGCAAATGCAGCAACACATTCTTCACCAAGGAGAGCAAGCTCACTTTTTACTTTACAATAACCAAAACACTCTGAGAAGGGAGGCGTTGAGACTGGTTTCAAAATTATCTAGTAGCCAGAGAAACAGAAGCAATGAATGGAGCAGAGTCCAGGGCAACACCCAAGCAAAATCAGAGCCCTGTGAAGAAGCCCAGGAGGTATAATACCTGAGCTCTACCTTCCACCTGGGACCTGCTGGTCAGGACTCACTTCTTTCATGTGTGGTCTAAATTTTACCTTCAGTCCATGGAGCAGTAAGGGCCAGCAAACTTTTCAAACATAGAGCTTAGAATCTGAATTTCTTTCAATAAAATTTATTTCCAAGTTGTAACTGGTTTGTGTTTTTTTCCTGTGGGAGAGATCAGGCACACAGTGTATTACTACTTTCAGAGGTGTCTGCAGACACCCTTGCTCAAGTAGCGTCCAAGGTGACAGTGCTACACCTGGTTGGAAACAGTATTAAAAACTTTTTTTTAAAATAAACACACAACACAATCATCACTACACATAGCTCCCAGACTGGCAATGATCAGAGGTAATGAGTTTTTTCATCATCAGACATTAACATTTTCCTAATACATTGGTATCTAGACAGTTAAAAGCCCAGGTAGATGGGTACTCTGCCCTTTCTCCTCTGGCCGTTAAGACAGGCAGCCTCTAGAACCGCAGGTGAGTACAAACCTTGGATTAGTGACATTCACATTGTTTACTACCATATATAAAATGAAATAGTAAAAAATGACAAATACAAGTATCTAAATTAGAAGACAGTCCTAGATTTTGACTTCTTATAGGAATTTTCCATGACATTCTAAAGTCACTTTGTTCTATGTCTTATATATATTGGAAAAAAAACATTTAGTTCAGAATTAGTTCAGAGCATCGTCTGAAAAAGAAGAGCCTAAAGTTTACATCTTCAAAACTATACACCTATCAAAAGTGATTTACATCTTCTATTTAAACAGGATTCCTACATCTTTAATTACTCTAAAGCAGAAAGGCTTTATAGATTTACTTGCTAATAAATACCTTTGACATTTTTTTTTTTTTTACAGAAAAAGGCATAGCATACAGTGAAGAAAATCCTACCAAAAAGTTTATAAATTCTTGAAAGATTTCACAGGAAAAGAGAGAAAAACAGGGGTCCTTAAAAAGATGCAAAGCCTTCTAATTTATGGAAGGGAGACAAGGACAAGAAAAAGAAAATACAAACAACCTTCAATTCTGGCAAAAAGTACCTCTGAAGCAGCTAAACTACTTCACAGTTGCCCTGGAAACATAGTTTACCTCTTCAGCCTACCATGAAAATTGCCTGCAATTACCACAATGGAATAAAGCATCAGTTTTGACAAAATATCAATTGCTATATGCTGCAATTTAATGCAGTACCAGTATTTTATGATGAGCAATACTTCATCTTGAATAGAATTATATTACTAGCCGCTGAAGAACCAAATCTGTAGGTATAATAAAAGGTTACGATAGCTCATAATGGTATAGAAGACCTCTGCCATCTGCCAAGTGTGATTTCCCTTAATCCCATTCCTCACACACAAATCAAAATCACACGGATTACGCCACAGAAATAGAAGTCAAGTCAATACCTGAATCCGCAAGATTAACCTCCTACCTTGAGACGGGAGAAATGCAAGAACAGTAAAAATGCTGCAAAGAGACTAAGGAAGATAAAGCCTTTTACATGAATACCACACAGGAAATACAATGATTTCACAGATTAGCTTCACCCTTTCAGAATCCCGATTTTGCTCCCTCCCAAATCCAAGCGCAGAACTCCATGCAAATTCAGGCAATCAGGAACTGACCTTCAGTGTGATCTTTTGGATCAACTGTTTCTACCCATAAACGGAGCTCCTCATCCCTCCATCCACACATAAATCACATTTGGAGTTCAGAAGAAAAATGGACAAATGAGTTGCATAACAGAAGACAGCAATACAAATCTGTCCACCCAAATGTCAGAGACGCTTCTAAAATAAAAACATACAGACATGCACGGGCTGAAATGCCAACGAAGGTATGTGTAGCTGCAATTAAAAAGAACCAGCGTGATGGCACTTAAAACTTAACTCTAGAGAGCAGATACATTTCCGAAGAGACCAAGGCATGAGAGAGTCACCACATACCGCGCTTCTGAACGCCCGTGTCCCTTCTGCAGGCTGCTGTCAACCCAAGCAGCAGTCGGAACGGCTGTAAACTCTTAAGGGGAGGGGAAGGGGGGTGTGGGGGGGTGTTGGAGCATCTTTATTTGGCCGTTTAAGAATGTCAAGCACATTATCATCACTAATCCTGAGGGGAACAGATAATTGCAGCGCTTACAAAAGTCATCTTGGATTACAAAATAAGGCTCTAACCTGCAGTGTTCGCCAGCAGAGCATTACACCCATGAGCCATCAAAATCACCACGAGAAGTACCTGCAGCCGCCCCCCCGACACCGAGCCGGGAGCACCCAGGGCACCTCCTTTGTGCCTCGGGGCGCAGCACGGGCACACGAGGACCCAACTTCTCCCCGCGCCCTTGGCTCTGACGCAGTGAAAAACCAGCCGCCCGGCGAGCCCAGCGCCACCGGGACGGACCGCGGGACCCCCCCGCAGGCCGAGCCCCGGGCTGCGCTGCCCCCCGGCTCCCCGTGTGCGCCGCCCGCCGGGAACCGCCAGCCGCGGGAGGGGCAGCGCCGCCCCGGCCCCCCTCCGCTTCCCCACAGCCGGCTCGGAGGGCGGCCCGGGCCGCCGCTCCCCTCAGGGCGAGAGAGCCGGACCCGCCCGGTGCCTCAGCGGGCTGGGCCGCCTTTGTCCCGCCGCCCCCAGCGCGGTCCCACGCCCCGGCACTCACCGGGACCCACCGCCGGCACTTACCCTCACCGGGAACGGGAGGGGGAGGCGCACCGGCTCGTCTCTCAGGGGAGCCGGCGCGGGACGGCGCCGGCTCGGCCGCAACGGGGAAGTTGCTAACTAAGTTTGAGCGCGGCGGAGCCCAGCGGCCTGCCCGGCTGAGGTGATCGGCGGCCGGGCACGGCCGGACACCCCCACCCGGGGGCGGGGCGGAGCGGGGGCCGCCCCCTCCACGCTCCCCGGGACGAGGGGCTGCCGGGGGCAGCGGGCGGGCCGCGGCGGAGAGGGGAGGGCCGCGCCAGGCCGCCCCGCCCCGCCCCGGCCCCGCCGCTTGCCGGGCTGCGGGCGCTGCCGGCCCCGCCGCGCCGCAGGGGGGGGGGGCGGCCCTTCGCCCCGGTGCCAGGAGCCGCCGGGCGCGGCGCGCGCGCAGCCCGGCCCGACCCCGCGGGAAGCGCCTCTGCTGTTGCCATGGCGACCGGGCGGCTCCGCCGGGGTGGGCGGGGCCTCCCGCGCGCCGCCCGGTGCCCCTCACAGGCGGCTCCTCCCCTTCCCTCCCTCCACCTGCTCCCCGGTGGGCACGGGCGCGGGGCGCGGATTCGCGTCCCGGCTGCGGCCTCCGCCGCCAGTCCCCTGAAGAAGGCCGCGATGAGGACAGCCGCCCCTCAGCGCGCCGCCGCTCTGCTTCCTTACCCTCCGGACGGCACGACCCCCCGCCCCTACGCC
Organism: Falco punctatus; assembly: GCF_963210335.1. Lineage (NCBI taxonomy): Eukaryota > Metazoa > Chordata > Aves > Falconiformes > Falconidae > Falco > Falco punctatus. Next base: position 99,819,419 of record NC_137580.1, read on the forward strand.
CAGCCTCCCGCAGCCCTCCGGCACCTCTCGTTCCCCCCGTGCGGGTGCCGGTGGGAGGCGCCCCGGCCACGGCAGCCCTTCCGACTGAGCTTTGTGCCGCCATGGTTCGGGCCCTCTGCCTGGGGCAGCAGCGAGGGACACTGTGAGAGCCTCCCCGTTCCCCCTGTCAGACCGGTGGCCGCAGCCTTTGCAGGGTGCACAAATGGTGGCCTGGAAGGTACAGGGGCCCATCCAGGGAACATGCCTCCTTAGACTGGGGTGCGTTTCTCTCCAGACTGGGGCACATTTCTCCTCAGACCAGGGAGCGTTTCTCCTCAGCTTCCCCCCCCCCCTCCTTCTCAAATGGCACCCAAGTCACTAAATCTGCTTGCCGGCCCCTCGGTGGCCCGTCCACAGCCTCCAAGACTGTGCCACAGCTGTAGCAATTCAGATGTTCCAAATGCTGCTTTTCCTCATTACAAAAGGTGTGGTTGTGTGACAAAGGAGTCCAAAGTCAGCTTCTGAGGCAGGGCCGGTGCAGAGGCTGGTGACTCGCGACAGGCGGGCAGTGAGCGAAAGGAGGGCCTGGCAGAACCGCAGTGGGTACGACAGCAGCAGGCCCGAGGGCTCATGCTGTGCGGCACAGGGGAGAGGGCAGTGCCACACATCCTCACCCCAGCTCTCAGCAGCACCTTGAAAGGTCAGGCAGCAGGTCCCGCGTCCCTGCCACCAGTGGGGAACTTGCTATTCTAACATTAACCAGCCCTCGAGGGAAGGAGACAATTCAGATCCCACCTTCTTTGCAGTTGTTGGGGGTCCTGAGCAAATCAAGCTGATTGATCTGTCTGTGACGCATTCCCAAACTGCACAAGGGAGGTGGCATTTCTTGGCAAGCCTTAGCTATATGGGTGCACAGTAGCTGCCTCTTAGCAGGTGCATGGATGGGTTTCAGGGCAAAAGCACCCAGCTCTGCATCAGCTGCAGGAATAAAGCAGCATGCCTCACCTCCTCTGTCCCCACCCTTGTTGTACACGCCCACATGCCATTTAAATTAAGATCCCTTTCCCACAGACACCCCCCCTGCTCCCAAATCAGGATAATATATGTGTTTTCCCCACCTTAGCAATCCTTTTATCTTCACCACACAAGCAAACACAAAGGGATCCCAATTTCATGATTCATTTGCCTTTCTCGTCTCCAGAAACCAAGACATAACCCATCCCCTCATTCATCCATCCCCCCCAGCACCCTTCCCCAGCAAACTAGCAGCTGCAACCTCTGCACCAGCACCCACTCTGCAGCTCAGGCTGTTGCTGGTGACTGGTACCTGCCCATATGGAAAAGGCTGATCCGTGGCTTAGATCAGTGCCCCTGCAAAGAGGGTGTTACTGCACACCTCTTTGAAGTGGTTCTTGTTCCACCCATGGCTTGGGAACCCCTGCTCTAGTACATGGGGCATTCAGCAAGTAATACCAAACAATGAAATCGTCTGATCAGTTATTCAGGAGCCACTCTAATGGCAGCACCCTCCACTAAAACACCTACATGCGGCGACATAGCCAGAGATGAGAGAACTGGCCAAGCCGGGCTCTGGAGGGTATGTAGCCTCTGGGAGGCTGCATTCAAATAGATGACTTCAAGAAGAGCAGATGCATTCCCAAGAAGCTGCTGCCTTGTTTCCCACTGTCTGAGGAGGAACCTCAGCGTGTGCCTTTGCAAATGCCCAGGGAGATGAGACCTTGTGAGCTTCAAAGTAGCCACAAAAACTCTTGATGCTTCAAGCCCCGGCAGGCCAGAGGCAGCAGCTGCACCTGCGGGATTGCAGAGCTGCAGGGTAGATCCAGTGCCGCAGAGCAGGCCTGGTCTCGACAAGCCTCCAGTGCAAAGCTGCAGGGGCCGTATCCTCACCCTCAGTCAGACCCTGCTGCCCCGGGGACACCCTGACTGCGTGGAAAAGGGAACGGCTGTAGTAGCGTGGGTTCAGCGCAGAGCGGGAAACCGTGGGACCTGCAGTGCTGCTGCGGGGAGCCGGGTACCCCACCGGTGGTCACACTCAGCCCTTGCAGCCCAGCTCTGGCGCCAGGCAGGAGAACCACCACCCCATCGCCACCCAACTGCTGCAGCTCCTTGGGCAAGTACAGGACCTAGCGCCTGGCACACAGCCCTGGCTCCAGGAAGGGTTTCTTCCCCCGTGCTCTCTCCTTGCCTGAGACCCCACATGAACCTTGCTACTGCTGTGTTTATTAGCCAGTATTGGACTATAGTTAACTGCAATCTAGGGGCAGAGTTAAATGCAGAGTTCTGTTCTATCACCTCATGTATATAAATTAGAGCTGTAATTCCACCCTGCGGTGTGGATGGCAATAGCAAACAGACACTGCTAGACCCATCTCACACAGACATTTGAGCTTTGAACCTTTGGTTTATGATTTCACCAGAACCATCAGTGCGATGATGTGCAAGCAATATAAAGTGAAAAAGTGCTTGTACTTGGGGAAAAAATGACAGGTCCCTTTATCTATGAGAAGTCTCCATTTTTTAAACACAAACATTCTTTGCCATCAAACTGACAAAAGGCTCTGCCAGGCTGATGCACCAGCTTACCAGCAGCTCCACTTCTCAGATGGGTAATGCCAATGTTTCTCCTCTCCATCATACAACTAACTTCCAGGGTGGGACCTTTTCAGAATTAAACTAAAAATTGTGTGAAACAGTGAAAACCAGCAAATGTTTCATGTACCGGCAGGGCTGCTCGGGTGATCTGGTTCTTCTCCCATAGTCTGTCAGTGCCCTATAGTGGAGAAATGGGTTAATTGCATACGCCACATGGAGCGACTGCCAAACCTCTGTTACACTCCCGCAAACCCGAGGTCAGGCCACAGGAGCCGGTGGGGAGATCCCAGGCAAACACCATCACCGCTGCACAACAGCAGCTGCCTTGGGCCTCCACGGGGCCAAAAGTCTGCTCCTGCATCAGCTCTGCCATAGCGGCAGCCAGACTCTGCCCAAAGTCACTGGGTGCAAGGGCAAGGTTCCCTCCTTTGTTCTAGCCATTAACAATCTCCATCCATCTCCTCCTGCTGAGCAAGTTGCTCCTGTTATGAAGAGGTGGAGATGTATGCAAAACCACTTCATCTGGATCTGGGGAACAAGCCTCTGCTCTTTTCAGGTCCACATGGGTTTGAAAAGCTCTGGTCCTGAGCAGTGAAGCACTTCCATGTCCTATCTTGCAATCCTCTGTGAAGTTAGTGCTCCTGTGAAAGCCAAAACTATCAGTGAAGGTTCAGGATGAGGCCCTAGGAGGAACTAGCCAGGAGGTCCCTGTGCTTCTCAGGCATTAAGTACTGCAGGAAGGTGCTCCACTGCTGACTACAGATAATCTGCAAAAAGGAAGGCAGAAAATCCTTCTACTCCCCATCACCATCATGGTAACAGTCCTTAAAAGCTCCTTCCTCACCTCTTTGTGTTCATCCACCATGAAAATCAGTGCAGAGCTACACAGAGAACGGCAAGTGCCTGGCTCAGAGCACAGCAGAGGCCATAGCCCTGGCATAGCCTTCCTGATAAAAGCCCCACTGGCCACAGGACTCCCCATTGCTTCCTCTCCCACCCCCAAGTTTGACTCCTGATTTAAACAGGAGCGGGGCTGGGAGAAGGAATGCAGGAGAGGGAGTCCTGGTGTAAGGGGAAGGGTCTGTAAAACACAGTCCCATGTCAGCTGGCTCACTTTGGCCATCACTCATGGCCTTGCAAAGGTTGAGCTCTGTCAGGGTGCTAAGCAGCCCTGGCTGCAGGCCTGGAAAGGGCATCACCCATCCAGTGGGTGCACACTGCTTGCAGGATTATCCCACAATATATACAAAATACTTCTTCCTCCAGAAAGGCGAAATTCAAGGAGGCAGGGGTAGTCAAACCTCAGCTGCTGAAAGCAGGTATAGCCAGAAATCCTAACAAAAACCCAAGGATAACTGGGCATCACATTTGTATGTATAATGCTGTTCAGTAGGAAGGAGTTGTTAAGATTGAACTGTAGTGGAGGTTTTATTGCATCAGAGTGAAAAACTGGTGGGTGTGGAATTTTTGCCAATTATATAATCTCCGGCAGTTTTGCCTTCAATGGTTTGGGGGAGCACACAGTACCCATCCTGGTGGGAGGCCTGCCCTGTGCTATCAGCAAAGAGCACATGGTCAGATGTGTGGGGACTGTGGGGAGAACAAAGGGAAGCAGATTTCCTGGGAGTCTGTTTTTGTTTTCCCAAGCAGAAGAGTGACTCAGATTTCAGCTCGCACTCCTGTAACTCAGCCAACAACAACATGTTGTTAGTCAAAGTGATAAAGGCAAGTATCTTTGTTCCATTTGCTGAACTCATAAAAGCTCAAACTTGTCCACCCAACAGCCAGCTCAGTCACTAAACCAGAGACCATGGGCTGAACCCTGAGCACCCTCACAGTGACAACAGCATCTTGCTCCCAAACAGCCTCCCTGCACTGCTGGGCACTACTCAGAAAATACCCTTCTGTCTAAACCAGCACAGATGACCTCAGTTTGTGCATTAACATAGTTGAGAGCTTTCTGATAAATATCATGAACGCTTACATGTCATTGTAATGCAGCTGCTAAGTGTTGCAGAAATGCTTTCATTTGAGAAATGCTCCAGGAAAAAGCACTCTACTGCCTTGTGCTTAAGAAATGGCTCAACACATCCCAGCTCTTTTGTCTCCTCTATCTGAGCTTGTTTTTCATGGCTTTGAGGTACATCCACAGCTCATTGGAAATACCACAGCACAAATTGCTCCACCACAGCCACCACACAAAAATCTAGCAAAAGCAGACTCCAAATCCCAGCCTGGCAAAGCCTGTCCCTGTTGTCCAGACCTCCATCTCTTGATACTGCTGGGCAAGCTGAGGAGCCAACGCTGTTGCTACCATCTGTACTAGTGTACCTTACCCTGGCATCAGGGTAAGTTAGTGGCGTCTGTGCAAACCATGCTGTACTGGTTGGTGCAAACTGGGGTTCTCCAAAGCCTAGGTATTGCTACACCCAGTTGTGGGTAAGCCTTTGTATAATAGCTTTATTTTCCTTCAAAAAAAGGCACCTCTGAAATACATGTTAGAACACCTTAACAAGTCAGATGTAGCTAGAGGTGTTAACAGGACAGAGGAGACCTTAATAGAAGTAGGTGTTTAGACTAGAAGTACTTTGTTTGCACTGAGATTTAACATGTTCATTCATGCATGTTAACAAAGCACTATAAATACGCCTGGTCCTTCCCAGCGCTGCAGCCATGGCCGAGGCGCTGCACAGGTGCCATGTACTGCAGCACTGTGGGGAGGGTGCACTAGGACAAATGCTTGCAGCCACACTGCTGGGCTTACCAACACAGCCTCTCGGTTGCCCCCTCACCCTCCTTCAGCCACAGCCTTGGGCTGCCCTGGGCATGTGCCGCCACATAAAACTGGTTTGTCAGCCGCAGTATCACGAAGGCTGCCTAAGGGCTCAGACTCATGCAACAGAGAATCAAAATAGATCACAGAAAAAACTGGGGCTGCCACCACCCCTCCCACCCCCCGAGGAGCTGCCACCCTCCAACTCCAGCGGATGGTGAACCATCTCCTGGTCTCCTGAAGTGCCCTTGTTTGCAGCCCAGTGCACAACATCGGGAACAGTTTTTCTTCTGGCACCAGATAGGAAGCTGCCACCAGTCAAGAGCTGCTTTGCAGGCTGTTGTCTCCTCCAGTGCATGGAGGTGGCATTACTGATGGAAATTTCAGTGGCTGTACCAACGTAAGTGCACTTCAAAGCACAAGCTCAGGATAACTGCTTTTATGAGAAAGTATCCAGAGTTAAAAATTAATGAAATCCACTTTTAGGATCATTTACTTTCCTCCATCTAAACAGCAAGATTTTTGCCGGTCTCTCCACACCATGAATGCAGAGCATTTCTACTTTTGCACACTGGGGACCTGGCCTCTAGTGATTAGATTGCCAATTAATATCAGGTAATTAATACATTCACAAGGGCTGGTTGAATCCCACCGACATTTTGCAAACTGTGCATGTTTGGGGAGTGTCTTCATCAGCCCTTTGAAGTTCTTAACTTGCTCCCTGGCAATCAATTAGCCTGCACTAAAAACTGGTGCTGTGCCATTAGAGCAAACGTGCCCCAAGAAGCAAACATATTAAGGATTAATTAAATACCAGGGTTTATTTAATTAAGCCTCTTCTCGTAAGTATGCAGAAGCAGGAATCTGGAGCTAGCATCCAATCTTGCTTTCACTCCCATTTTTAGAAATGCATTTAAACTTGATTGGTGCTGTTTAAAAAAGACATTCAGGCTGATGCAAATCTGTTCTGCCTTCCCAGTGCCAGCCCAGGGACAGACAAGCACATCATTAAAGGGTGGCTGATGGCACCAAGCACTTCCAGGGTCAACATTCACTTCCCAGGGAGTGCTGCAAGCCCACCCAAAGACCTTCTGGACTCTATAGGGATGACAAGTGCCAGCCCGGAGCACTGGCAGGGACCCATGAGTGGCTCATCCTCCCACTCTCATCCTCCTTGATTTTTAATGAAAAACTTGTCAGGTTTCCTTAAACTCCTGTTACCCACTTACCTGCAATAAGAAAGGCACTGCAGCCTGTCATATCACCACCAGTTTAAAGGTCTAGACATAGATCCAGGAAACATGAGGCAAGCTAACAAGATCAAGTCCAAGGTCATTTTATGAGCTATTACAGAGAGCGCTCCCTCACCTTCTGCACACCCTGTCTGTGTTAGCAGAGGATTATATGCAGATACAAAAAATCACTACTGTGTCCTGGCTTGGGGCTGCCCTCGCACCAGGGCCCTCTGTCACCTCTCCATCAGCTGGACATTGGTGCAATTCACTCACTCCATGCAGCAGCCAAGGATCTGGCCCAGCTGTTCCTTAGAAATTGGCAACTTTTTTCTCCTCCTGCTCTGTTTCACCTTAACAGTCATCAGTTTAAGTTCACACTACCAGGGGAGTTATGGCAAGAGGAAGGATGGAGGTGACAGTATCCGTGGGCTGAAGAGCAGCAGGCAGCAGAGGCAAGGAGATGTTACTGCCTGGCTGCACACAGCATCTGCCCAGGGAGGGACAGGGTCAGGCAGCAAGGCCGTGTGCTGGCTGGACAGACGCAGCCAAGAGATGCAACTGGGGAAAGCAAAGACCACGATGCAGGTCAAAACAAGCATTGCAAAAGGGCAAGAAGGGAGAAGTGCAAAAAGGACACAAAGCAACAGCAAGGTCCTGGGGAGAGGAGGGACTCAACAAAAGCGAAGGAGAGCTCTGAAAGCTGGAAGCGATGTGAAAATACAAACCTCCAAAACACAGTTGTAATATCATCCCTCTGGCTGCTGAGATTCCTGTGCTGCGTGCCTCTCACCTGGCTGCCTCTGCCTCTGGGATCCCAGGACCCAGCCCTCAGTGATGCAGAGCAAAGCTGTTCTCTGCCTCCTGTGAAGGAACAGACTAGCTCTGGAATGGGACTGGGTGGACATGGAGCTGCCACAATGTCTGAGTTTGAGAAAGGGCAATCACAGGCGAGTTCCGGGTGGTGGGATGCAGACGGCTGCAGTTTCTCAGCACTGGGTTGTGTTTCCCCAGCCCGGCTGCAACCCCCAGCTCCCCCCAGCCAGCCATGCTGCCACTTGCTCCGTGCCCCAGGTCCCCAGCTGCAGAGCAGGGCTGGGCTGTGGCAGAGCATGCGCTGGCCCAGTGCAGACCTTTCCCAGCACTCCTCCAACCCCTCCGATTTATTAGCACAGCACTCCAACCTCCCCCTCCCCCAGGCCCAGCTCATTTCAGCTCCCCCATCCCACATGCTGTGATTCTCAGGGTCTTGGTGAATCTTGGCCTTGGCCCCAAACGAATCACTGGGCTAGCAAGCAAGTGGAGCTGACTGCAGCCCTGTGTGCTGGGACGGGCACGCAGATGACCGTGGTGCAGCTGGTCACGCGCCAGCACAACCAGGGGCCTGGAAACAGCCAGGAGCCTCTCACCATTCACCTGGGAATGAAGGAGCAGCAGCTCTGCCCTGCTCCATCTGCCCTGCTGGAGGCCAGCCTAACGGGATGCTGAGGAGCATCTTGCCTTGCTCACGTGTAGCTCCCAGCAGACTGCTGCACAGCCCGTCCAAGATGGCACTCTCCTTGGAGATATTTTGGGAAGGAAACGCTTGGCCAAGACACGCACGACCCCCAGCACCACGTGGAGCCTGGCATCACCCACACGGGCAGAGACCTGGAGCTCTGGCGAACAGCAGCAGGCAGCCAGGCTTCTCAGCACATCCCCAGAGCTGTTACCCATCCCACTCCCCACAGCCGCACTGGGACTCCCTGCACAAGTCAGCCTGCAGCCCAGGAGCCTTCTCACCCCTCCCCCGCCAGACTCTGGCGCTGAGGGACCTTTACCAAAATGCAGGCAGGTCTCCAGCCAAGCTGCCTGTGCCCCAGCTGCAGCTGCTGCCCGGGGAGCTGCCCAGCCACAGCTCCACAGCACCCTGGGGAACAAACCCAGCACACCTCCGCCTGCCCTGTGACAACCTCCTCCACGGCTGCTCGTTCCCAAGAGCCACCACTGGCTCCCAGTCCTTCCCCTCGCCGGTGCTGCAAGGAAACAAGAGAAGCTCCTACACAGCACAAACCAAACAATCGCAGTGCTGCACAGAGTGCTCTCTTAACTTTACAAAACTGCCTTCCCTGCTACAGAAATGCTGGAGGTGGGCGGAGGGCAAGCAAAAGATTCTGCCCTAGAAGATCTCAGGCCAACACTGATTCTTGCTTTGAAAAATTCCTTGTCAGCAGCTCAGAAAGCACAAAAATAGCTTGGTGCAGATTAACTTAATTGGAATTACTGTTTCATTAATGGCACCAATGAGCATTTACCAACGTGCATTCAGCAATGAGAGGAGCTTTACCCAGGCCAAAGTTATTACAGTTGTTGACCAGTTATTTTTCTGTGGGTTTGAATGCTCATTAAAAATTAGCAGCAGTTTTTCTAGCAACAAGGAGCAGGTATTCTGAGGAGGGAAGCAGAAGTCCTGCAAAGAGCACCCGGATTATATTGGTAGGAGAAACATTATCCTGGGACCCCAGGAGCCTCACCTCTGCAAGGCAGGGCAGACGCAGCCGGGCTCAGCAGCTCGCTGCAGACACACTGCGAGCCCACAGCTGAGCTGCAGCCGCAGCTGCGACCATGCGGCAAGGTGGAACTCGGACACAGGATCTACAGGACCACCGCAGCCTGTTTACAGTGCTCAAGATTGTGAAAGCAGCAGTGCCTGGAGCAGAACAGCTTGGATATGGTGACAAGGAGCCCGACAAAGCAGATGATACCAAGTTTTTCAAACTTTGTGCTTAACACTATTTTTTCCTGGAAGTGTTTTTCCAAGATGCATCCCCCCAAGGGCTGTGCTTCAGCCAGGTAAAATGGAAGAAAGCAGCATCACTGGGCAGCCTCACTGGGCACACTGGAAGATACAAAGCCTGGTACCACCTGTCCCACACATGCTGCACATATCTGGACCCATGGGACTCAACCCCGAGTCCACAAAGGAAGGTTTCCCTTTCCACTGCATGCCTTGATCAGACAGAAAGGAGCCGGGTTTCACCTACCAGCTCTGCCCCTGGTCTGCACAGGTTCTTCATGTCTGTCCTCAAAGCACGGATAGAAGCACCTGAGCATCCCACTGTTCCCCCAGAGATGAAAGTGTTTTTGGGTGCAGCACAGATAACCCCCAGTGCTCTCGGAAGCAGCATTTCTGAAGGTGTCAGCGCTGCCTTTTCAGGGTAGTCCACGTTTGCAGTCTTACCAGGGACTGGGCAACTGTAAAGAACAACCAGGATTTTATTGATTTGAAAATACATTAACCATAGAGAATAGAGCTTTAATTTTTCTTTCTGAACAACAATAAGGAACAGTTTACATAAAAACCAAAAGCATGGGTAAAATAATATAAAACAGATCTTATACCACAGTGTGGAATTCAAATAATCTAAGAACATTAGCAGCACTTCTACAAATATATTAAAAGCTATAGTGCTCATTAAGCTCAGATAGAGCAACTCCCAGAGACCAAAATGGCGTCCAACATATAAAAGCAGCAATTCAGTGTAGGGCAACAAAAAAGTCCAATGCCAGTACATCAGATACATTCATAACCCTGCTGTTGAGAGGTAATCCCGTGTCCCACAGAGCTTGGGATTGGAACCTGTCATCTCCACAGCGGCTGCAGCAGGGTGACAGCCCAGGGTCACGCATTCACCCTGCCAAGCTCTCCAGAAGACACCTTAGCACTAGGGAGGTGACAATCATGGGTCTAAGGTTACATCTGAGTCGGATTTGCAACAAAGGTATTCATTACAAAGGCCAGGCTGGATGGGGCTTGGAGCAACCTGGTCTAGTGGAAGGTGTCCCTGCACATCGCAGGGGGCTTGGAACTACACGACCTTTAAGGTCCCTTCCAACCCAAACCCATTATATGATTCCACAATTAATTCTGTTTGTAAAAAACAGCTTTCTCCTTCCCTGGCTCCTGGGAATTACTGTCCAAGAAGAGACTGAATTTCTGAGAATTTAAGGAGATCATAGTAAAAATTCATTTTCATGACTATGTATCTCAGTTTCCAGTATTAGGATTTTCAATTCTTTATCTTCCTTAGTAGTGAAGCCACACTGATTCTTAAAACTTCCATGTACTTTTTGAGATCCTGTGCATAGTTTAAATTTTAGCATTGATATGTTAAAAAAAAAAAAAAAAAAAAGACAAATGGTGCTTTTTACTCCTTACAAAAAAGTTGATGAGAAGTGGCCTTCCTCCAGTCATCTCCCACTTGAGCGGCACTTAATACCCATCCCTTGCCACATGCCAAGCTCCTCGGGGTTCTCAGCAGCTCTTGCCGGGCAGAGGAAAACAGGGGCTTTCTGCAAGAGACCCGAGAGCCTCCACTGAGGCCAGCAGCAGACCTGTCTGGTGGGACAGAGGCTGGGACACAACCTGCCTGCTCCAGACACTGCTGTGTGTGCCGGACTGGTCCCAGAGCCGATGGGGCCACAGACCCTTCGTGTGCCAGCAGCTCAGGAGCCATTGCACCCAGCCACGGACCAGAAGCTGTCACCTGCAGCTCCGTCTTTGGGCTCCCTGTTCAGTTTCCATTGTGCAAAATCAATTTTAAAAAGGAAGTTATTGAACAACTGAATGAGAAATTAAGGTTGAATATGCTTATCAGTAATCTAAAATTAGACATATATTAAAAGACTGCTATGACTATTCCAACAATGTACATTCTCCAGGAAATTCAGGATTCGGACAAAGTTTAGAAGAAAGGCAAACACTCTAGGCTGTAGAAATGCATGGCTACGGCACCAGAACAGCCTTAACTTTGGCCCACGCTGCCACCGTAAAACATAAATGTGGTGTCGCTGGGGACCACAAAGGCTTCAGGTGCCTTAATCAGCAGTATGTGTTCACCTCATGGCAGGCAACAACAATAATGACCTTGAGTGAAGATCACTGGAGTGCCTGAAATAGCTGGCAACAGTAAACGGCATTTTATCTACTTCAGGGTATCTGAAAAAGTTTTATAAGAATTTCTGAAAACTGGTTCTGGTGAGAGTTACAACCCTTCCCTATTGCTAGAAAATTGTCACTTCACCTCTAAGTTGTGCTCTTTCACTTTCAGTTTGCGCTCATGTGATAGTAAAATACTGAAAATGTGCCCAGAACTGCTCAGTACTCATGAAAATTCCCGAACAGTTATGATGAAATGACATTTATTTTGGTCCTATTGATAATGGGCTCAGAGGCTACCACTAGCTCAACAGCAGTGCCACAGTAGAGAGCAGCAATTTAAGATATTTTAAGAGATTTCTAAAAGCAAATTTACATGATGAGAATCCTGACACTGGTCCCACACTTGTTTTGAGGACTGTTTGCCACAGTGGCTCCCAGTGCAGAGGATTAGCCAGCTACTCAAAGTAAATGAGGAAAGAAAGCAAAACTAGCCAGCCAGATTAAAGTAAGTGAATGAATAAATAAAGAACAAATAAGAATCTCATCCCATAAACTGCTCTTGGCCACAAGGCTTGTGTCTCCAAGGTGAGATTCTGGGATGGGCTCAGCTTGCCCATGGGTGGGTCCCCAGCAGAACTGCGATTCCAAGGACCACATCAAGCATAGTCACTTCTCTTGATCTGTTTTTCACTAAGCAGGGACGATGGTCGATACCTGCGTTTCTGCTGCTGGCCCTTGTTACAATAAAAGGTAGATGTGGGTATGTCAAGCGATTTCAAAACTTAAGAGGCTGGATGAGAGCAGCAAGTTCCCATGCAAAACAACCACCTCTCAGTCTTCATGAAGAGTGTTAATAGCAAAGCAATTCAGAGACTCAACACAGTAAAACTCCTATAAAACACACACATTTAGGAACAAAGACAACTTCTAAAGTGTTTATATGGGTGACACTAAAAGAGATGGGTACCAAGAGTTATTTGGTAGGTTGCGTTAGCAGAAAGCTCAAATACAGAAAGAGAATCCATTAGTAATTCCCTGGAGGGAACATGGGGCCGAGACACAAACATTAACTGTATTTATGCATACCCAGATTATCTGCTAGCTGAGCAGCCCTAACAAAAGCTAAAGCGAAAGCCCCACACCTCCGCGGATGCTCAGCCCGGGGAGTCAGTCCTTTGCTCAGGCTCAGCTCCAAGTGACCCAGAGCAGACAGCGTGGGCTGGGGGCAAGCGGGATGCAAACCTTGCTGCAGCCAGGGGAGGGATGCAGCAGTCTCAAGCCAGAAGGCAGAGCAACTTGAGTCCCTGCTCCTACAGAGCGAACAACAGCAGGCTAAAGACAGTCATGGGGTGGATTTCAGCTGCACGGAGCTGCTGGGATGAGACATTCCTCTCCTCCAGGGAGCCAGACGAGATTACTGTATATGGGCAAGCATTCCCCTGCAACAAGCCTCTCCCTTTGCGGCAAACAGGCGATCCTCTGGCTGCACAGATGGGAGATCTCTGATGTCTCGACACCCCGAATAATGCTTTTCTCTCAGGGCAATCTAGCCGAGGGGTAGAGCCGGGCAGTGCCAGGCAGGAGAGGCTGAGGCCAAAGGCGGCCTACAAACAACTGCGTAACAGAAACCTTTGCTTACATTTTAGTAGCTTTTAACCATCGAATAGATCTTGAGCCCCAGACTCCTGGTGGTGCTTCACTGTGGGTCCCCACAAGCACATAAACCTGTGGGTCAGACAACAGCTGCCCCAGAGGGCTCCGCAAGGAGCACAGCTGCTACCCACTGCGAGTGCTGGGAAGATGCTCAAAACTGAGCTGGGACCCCGAGTGGACAGGGGCTGCGGAAGGGCAGAGCACAGGGGCTATCGCAGCCTGTTTCTGACCTCCAGCAGCTGCTGCCCTGCGCGCTCCCCTGCCAGCAGCACGGCAAGGGTCTGGCAGGGCGGGCAGCCAGCGAACAGCACCATCCACCAGTGCAGGGGCTGCACACCATTCGCGCCTTCTGTCTCAGATCTGCATGGGAACACAAAGCTAGACCTCCAAGTTCAGACTTGAGTTCTCCCAGGAGTATTTGGGGGCAGATGGTTTTTGCTGACTTTTGTACGAATCGGGGTAGAGCAGCGCGTGGGGAGCACTGCCTGCCACAGAGCTAGTCTGGACAGGTGCTAGTTCGGAGAGTGGATCAGCTCCACAAATACTCTCTGTACAGGTCATGTAACACTCCCTTCCTAACCAAACAGCATGATCAGCTGCAAAGGTGAATGACTTTAGTTCCAATTTAAATGGCATAACATACCTTTCAACTATCCAATTTCTTTGCAACCCACACCAAGCCTCAGCTCTGCAACTCTTCTTACCCACGCTGATCCCAAGGCAGGGACAAAACCCTGGCAGAGGTCCGCTCCTGCTGGCTCTAATCAGCACCATAGCCAGAACAAAGCTTTTTATAAAATATCTTCCTCCTTTTTTTGTTCTTTTCCAGTTTTAAATTCAGAACTAAAATGAAGCCAAGCTGAGGTCATGATGGTGGTTCTGCTCTGAGCTTCCTGTCAGCCGTACCAGAACGATTCTCACAGCACAGGGACAGTGACAGATTGGCACATCATGGAATAGGTGCTATAGAAACCACACAGTTCTTAGAAGCAAAAGATTTCTTCTCCCCCCTTCTCAAAAAATAACCCGCTTAATTCACATTTTCTGTCTATACTGTATATATATATATATATGTTATATATATAGACACAATTTTCTGGTAAACATTTACAAGATATCGTAAAGAACATTGAAAAGATATATCTCCATCTGCATAACAACACACGCTCACATACTTCAGTATACAAGGACACACAGGAATGTACAATCAATAAATAAATACTTCTTTTCCCCCAGAAGTTATTCAAAATACACTGCTATTGAGCGGCCCAAAGACACTCTCAATTAACACAGACAGCAAATATTGTGCAGAATTTCTTGGCTGTTTTTGTTTAAAAACCAAGGAAAGAAAAACAGAAGCTTGAAAGATAAAGTGTCAGTGACGTTGCTTGATAAGACTGTATTTCAGTTGACCTGTTGGTTCTTGTCCCTCAGAAAGGGAAGGACAGAGTGCTTCCCTCCCCCTTTGTAGAAGGTGATAGAGGCAGACTATGGCCTGTCCTAGAGAGGGAACAGGAACAACCTGGTAAGGAGGGCACAAGGTTTTCACTCTGCTTTGTGGAAAGATAAAAGATTCACATGTAAACTGGCAGATTTGAAGCTCAAATGCTGTTGTTTCCTGTGCTACTACAGACCAAGCACTCTTTAGAGATTTCATGCAGAAAATTGCTTCAAATAATTTCCTAGATTGTTGGTACACATTTGCTTGTTGGGTTTCTGAGACATGAAAGGCGCCCCATTGCTCTCGCCCCCTGCTGCAGTCCTCTTCCCTAAAGGGTTCTGGATGCACTACTGCTCCCTGGTTTTTCTAGCTGCAGCCTCCACATCCCTGTACTGCAGAAAGACTAGCCGATTTGCTCAGAAACTGCACATTGCTCCACCACGCTCTGCAGAACTTCTCTGAAACAGCAGTTTTCTCTTCTGCAGATTTGCGTCTTTTTTCTGCAAGCAACACCTGACACACGCCACAAGTAAATACAAAACACAGTCAGCACGGACAGATGTTCCACAGAAGGGAAGGGCCCCTTTTCCCTTCTGGTGAGCAGCGCTCCAACAGCAAGAGAAGAGCAGTGCCTTATCTTGCAGAGGGGAGGAGGAGAGCGCGCACACACATCACACATTGCATGGAGGGGGAACACAAATTTTTGCAGCAAAACTTGAGAGAAAGTACCCTTATAGAAAGCTACAACCCAGTGTCTTCCCTGCTGATGGAAGCACACCTTCATGGCAGCTTTCTGTGGCCAGGACAAAGCCCTCCCTGGCTGAACTAAACCAAAAACCTACACCTCTCCTTTTCCTTTATTGTTTTTACCTGAGTTGAAAAATGAATCCAAACCCTCCATAGCGCAGCCTTAGCATGACACAGCAGCTCAGCTCTGACGCTGGTAGTGCTGGAGAGGCACTTCATGCAGTGTGCTCCAGGAGCTGCAACGCTGGAGAACCACTACAGGAAAAGTGGCCACAGAAGTGCATCTTCCAAAAGCAAAGACCACTCAGGGACCTTGGGCTATTTTCCTCTTCACAGGCCTGGGAAAGAAGCCCACCAAGACCTAACTGGAGACTTTCAGTGGACTTAGGGGACTTTGCAGCCAGCCCCAGAAGCACACAGAAAACCTGCAGGCACCACGGGGACTGTTTGCACTGTCTAGCTTTGAGGAGCTGGTCTTTAAATTAACAGAGGAAGAGAGAGGCACCTTCAGAGGGAAAGTCAGGACAGCCACCAAAGCTGGGAGCTCTGACTTGCCTTCCAAGGAGCTCCTCCTAACAGGGGTTGCAGAGAATGACAGGGAGACCAGACTCCTAACAGAAGCAACTAGAGTAAGGCAGGTAAGAAAACCTCAAGTCTAGAGTTCCCAGAGGAGGTTAGGACCAGATTTTCCAGTGTTCAGAGCGCACTACAGAGGCCGGAATTTGAAAGAAAAACCCCATGTTGAATTTGGAGCTTTTCTGAAAACCCATCCAGATATGAAACTCTTGTGTGCTCAGATGCTGTAGTATCAAACAATGTAAAAATCCCAGGGAGAGAACAGAGCCCTAAAAAAATACTAAAGGGGATGCTATGCATCAAGGGACAAGATCAAAAGAAAAATTTCTGTGATCAAAGTCTCTCTCTGTTACTGGCAGAACCTCATAATGACAGTAAGAAACCGAGTACTGGCAGCATCCCTGTATTGCTCAGGCTGGCTGGGCTGGCTGGCTTCCCCATGCCACAGGGTAATGGCTGTCCAAGCAAGCAGCTTTGTTCCCTTCCAACAAAGGCTGTCGAGCCCGAGTCAGCCCCGAGGAGGGCTGGCAGCTCTGCTCTCCCAAACCCCGAGCTCCGACCTGGGATGCTGGCAACTGCCTCAGCAGTCGTGGTAGTAACAACACTTGCTGCCCTTCTCCTGCAGCAAGGCAAGGAAGCGACTGCCTGGGTCCTGCTTCCAAAGCAAGTCCGTAGCAGTGAAATGCAATTGTACGGATCTTTGGTTAAGTCACTGAAGAAGGCTGCAAAGATCTGAGCCGGGGCCCTTGGGCCTAACACTGAACACAGCACTCGGAGAGCTAAGGGTACTTCCAGTTTAGACAGCAGCATGTGTCCAACTACCTTATTTCCACAGGTGTGGCACTTCAAGATAAAGGAGAAGGGGAGGAAGCATTGAAGGGGAGTTCTGGCTCTTTGTCTGGATGCCTCATCTTCCTCCCCACATCCTTCATTTGTTCTCGATCAGAGTCTGGACTTTATAGACAAGGTCCCGAGCCAGCTTCAGGATCTGCTTGGTGTTGTGCCGCTCAGCCATTTCTGGAACAGACAGAAGGAACCCACAAAGGGGCTAGACCTGAGCAGTCCCACATCTTGAGGAGTGCCCCCCGCCTCACAGCTCCCTGCTGCTCAGCCAAGCTCTGTGCGGGAGACAAAGCTGTGAACTCCTGCCCAAGTTCCCAAGCACCATCCCTCGCAGAGACATCTGACTCTGAAGAGCCATTGTTATCCAGCTCCTCTCAGCATGATTACAGCCAGCAGGAAGCACAACCTACACTCACAGCTCCCTTCAAGCACAGCAAGGTGGGCTGTTGCCAAGGCTGGCAGGCTGGCTTCCCCCAGGCATCACCAGTCCCCCCCAGAGCCTAGTCCGGGGCAAGGGGGCTCTTTACCATCGTGTTCCAAGTATCAGCATCACACAACCACATACTGCTCTACTTGTTTTAAAGATTTACCAGTATAGCCCAGATATGGCTGTCTGTAGTCAGACAGACATGTGCCGCCTATGTCTGCACCTGCCACAAATTCAGCCCAAGAACACAAGCTTTACCGTTGAAAAACTTGATGATGTCCGTAAAATCCATGTTGTTCTCCAAGATTATGTCCCGGTACATTTCCACCAAAGCCAGGGCGATGAAGAGCACATAGTGTGCAGAGGAAACATGTGCAGCTGCCCAGATGGTTTCCCAGACGGCGAACACGTCATCATACACCAGCTCTGTTAACAGAGGAAAAAGCCCAGCAGTCACTACACCAGCCATGGGTTTACAACCATCCTGACTCAGACTTCACAGCAGCAGGGGGAAGACACACTGGGTGGTTTCTTCCCACAAGAACTTGTTCCACTTGGAAGCAGTAAGTCAGTCATCTGCAGAGATAAATATTCTGGCCTGCAGCAGGTGGCACAGGTTTCAGGATGCAAACCTGGCAAAGGCTCACCAGCAGCTCTGGAACAACAGGTCCTGTATCTAGACAAAAAGAGTCAGCCACAAATCTACCAGGGAAAAGCAAAACAGGGACACATGGTAAAAAGTTAACTTCAAACAGCTGAAGTTGCAGAGTGTATTGAGAAGCATGGCAGACCTTGCCTTCCCTCCCCATTTGCTGGTCTCAGCACACACCTCTCTTGAAGTCCAGGAGAAACCATCGGTAGCAGAAGTAGAAATGAGTGTAATCACCATTCTGGTGCATCAGCTCAAAGAGCTCAGAGTCCAGAATCTGTCAAGAAAAGCAAAAGGAAACTCAGAAGTACACACCAGAGGCACCAGACTTCCCTTTGCCTGCTTTCCTCCATTCCCACCGTTCTCCTTCCACATACCACACCACCTTCCACTCAGCTTCTCCCTCCTTTGCAATTCTAGCACACATTACTCCAGGCTGTCTTTACAGTCCCCTGCTCTCCCTCCTGCTTCCCACCACTGAAAGCTCCTCTCAGCCCCTCTGAGACCCCACCCCTAGAACAGCTTTCCCCCTCTGGTTTGAGAGGCTGCCATCACTGTGCCAGGACCCCCGTACCTGGATCAGAGATCTCATGTTGGCAAAGTGGGTGTCCATGGCTCCTCCGTGGGGGAAGTTCTGATTCATCCTCTTCATAAGCTCAGTGAAACAGCTGAAAGCCAGAGCCTCTGCACAGAAAGGAGAGACGGTCATTGCTCGGCTGTACAGACACTGCTGCATCTGCACCTGTATCTCCATACCCTGCCACCCCCCCGCAGCAGGAATATTCCACCCCACTCCACACACGGTCAGGGGCATACGGTAGGGACCAGCCTTGGAAAGACAGCTCACACTGCAAAAAATACCCATTGTCCCCAGGCTGGGCTCCTGGGAGTCAGACAGCATCAAGGCCCAATGGGACCCTTCCAGCAGCTGCTCCACACCTCTGAGCATGGGACCCTCCCACTACAAAGGGCCACCAGCATCCCAGCAGATCCCCCCACATGCTCCCACAAAGGCATGGGGAAAGCGGAGCAGAGCCACCCACTCACCATCATCCAGGATGACCAGGAGAGGGGCTAGCAGGTCACACATCCCCTGCACATAGCCAATCTCAATGTGCTGCCAGATGTAGCTGTGTGAGAGAGCGGGAAAGGTGGCCCGTGAGCCCTCCCTGTGCCAGGCATGAGTGCCACAGCCTTGCTTGTCCATGCCCTGCCTCTGTTCCAGGGATGCTGGCACTTCCTACATGCTGCCACCAGTGCATGGCAGCAAGCAGGGAAAATCAGATTTCTTTACTCTGTTATACCTGTGCTCCATTCCTCTATAGCTGGCCTGTAAATGCTTAGGCTCCTGTGGTGGCTTTTAGGTAAGCCACGCATAGCACAGTCTTGGATGGCCATGGCAGGGTGTTGATCCAGGGCTGTGCCATGGCCATTGCACGGAAATCAGTGCAGGGTGGAAAGCACAGCAAGGCAGGGTAGTTGGTCAAAGGGCAGAGACTGAAAAGAGTTTGTTAATTCGTCTCTCATTTTCACCCTTCCCCCTCAATTCATCCTCTTGGTGCACTTTGCACGGTATCGCCTGCTTTGCCTCCCTGGACCCAGCGTCCCAGGAAGCAGGCAGCCCTGCAGAGATATCTTCCCATATTTGGTAGCAAGTCAAAACGTGTTCAGAAAGGACTCAGATCCACTGCTGGCACAAGGGAACAATCTTTTCCATCCTGCC
This sequence comes from Falco punctatus, assembly GCF_963210335.1. Taxonomy (NCBI): domain Eukaryota; kingdom Metazoa; phylum Chordata; class Aves; order Falconiformes; family Falconidae; genus Falco; species Falco punctatus. The sequence goes on from NC_137580.1 coordinate 99,838,996, forward strand.
CACTAGTTTTCCAAAATCTGCTGTGTTGTAGGTCTTATCTCAGCAGAGATCTCCAATGCTGGCTGTCAGATAAAGTGACAGCTCTAATGAAATAGCAGCTTCTCCTCGTATCTGCAATATGGGCAGTATTATTTTAGCTTTCGCTGCCCCTGAAACAGCCACAGCTGCTGAGCTGGGGCTGATTTGAGTCAGTGAATGTCACACAGCAACCTCTTAGTACAGGGACTAAGCAAAGAGAATGAGAAATGCACCCAGGTATTGCCGTCTCCTGGGTTCGTGGGGAGGCACTAACCACTTGGTTGCTTCAGGCACTTCCTCATTAGCACTACAGCTCTGCGGGCTGATCCTCATTAAAGCATTTTCCAGACATATTCCAGAGAGCAGGTGGGCTGCACTGGGTTCAGAGCACAAGGCAGTGTGCCTGGGCAGCCCCAGGGAGCCCTCTGCTTTGTCCAACAACCCAGACAGACAGCAGTCACGGGGCAGAGCAGCACAAGGCAGGATGGCCAGACTCCTCAGACTGCCAAGTGTGAGGCCCTCGGAGCTGTGGCCCCAGTTCGGGGATGACGAGAGGATTTGGGGGAGGAAGGCAAGGAGGCAAAACTCAGTAACCACAACAAAGTTTGAGGCTCCAGCCTCAAGGCGAATTCAGGGAAACCACCCAGCAGCATCGGGAGCCTGCTCCCATCGCAGGGAGGGTCGGAAGGCCCCCACCCTCACCCCCACAGCTCCTACCTGCACATGATGTTGCGGAGTTTCTCCAGGTTGGCAGGGGTGAAGTACCAGTAGTTGCGGTCACACCGCTGCACATCCTTCTCAATGCGGTGCAGATTCACCGTGTACATGTCCAGCAGCTCTGGCTGCCCAAAACAAAAGCAAAGCCGATTTGTTTTCAAATAAAAAACAAAAGGAAAGTTGCAAGGGCAACAGAGCGACAGGGCAGTTTGGGTGGAAGGGAGTAGTACATTCAACTTCAGGATTGGCACAGGGCAAATGCAGGTAAATAGTGAGGCACTTGGGAAGAAACCCACCCAGTGAACAAGTCTGCACTTACAGAGTAGGTGACGCCCATGGAGGAGACAGCAGATGTTTCACTGTTGGCCAGATCAGCTACAGTCAGAGAATCCAGCTGTGGGTACAAACTCTCCATCTCTGGCTCCTCAGAGAGGTTATCTTCACTCTCCACCAAGCTCTGCTTTTCAGCTTCACTGTCTGCCCAGCTCTCTACCACAGTCAGGGCCACAGCATCACGATCATGCAGGACCCTGGCTGCGCTCTCAACCACAGGAACAAAGTCCATGCTTCCACCGGTGGAAAATTCACCCTCCAGGCTGCCTTGCCCCTGCAGCTTCTCCTCCTGTTGGGCACCCTCCAGGTCCTGTGGGGCTGGCACGTCAGACCCACCAGCCTTTCCCTGAGAGGTGGCCAAGGATTTGTTGGTTTCCAGGGCACTGTCCTCATTGCTGAAGCTGCGCTCTGAGAACCCCGATGTGATGGAGAAGTTTTGGGAAGAGGGGTGGCCAGAATCAGGGGAACACGTGCCATTGGGAACCGTCCCATTGGGGATCTTGCTTTGTTTGCCATCTTCCAGCTGAGCATCCGCTTCAGTCTGTTCCACTTCATCAACAGATTCAAACACCTGCAAAGCAAAGAGTTGTGTGACAGTGAGCAAATGCCCTGCATTCAGCAAAGTTAACAGCTGAACGCAGCTCTTGGGGCAAGAATGTCCGTGTTCCCCCATGGTGGGGAGGGAGAAAGATCTGTTCTACATGTGCAGGGCTCAAACAAGCTCAAACCAGTGGAAGAAAGCTCAGAGGACTTGAGGGCATTTTAACTTACTAGTGCTATGTCTGGCTGTGGCTCCACTTGTTTACTATAGTGAGAGACAGCTTCAGCTGAGCATCTAGCTCTCTGCCTCATTTTGACCAGACTCTTGGAGGAATTTCTGGGCACAATTCTCAGCATTTAGGTTCCCCTGCCTGCATTTGGCAGGTCAGTGCCTGGTCATTTGCACAACTCTGAGCCCACAGTGCCTGCTCCAAAGGACTATGCTTTTACTCAGCATAATGTACTGGGCAGAACATCATTTAAACAGGTTGGTTAAACACATGGCTACCAACATACGGAGCATCCATGGGCCCTCAAGTGTGAAGGCCATACAGGGGCTGGTCATTCAAGCCTGGGCAGAGCAGGCTGGTGAATATTAAACATCGCCAAGCAGTGTGCAGTTCTGACATTAGTGGCTCCAGAGGCAGGTTTGCGAGTCATTTACCTCCTCCAACTACTGCTTCTGTTTGACAGAAATCATTACAGTTATCAAATAGCGAACAGCCCGGGGCAGAGAGCCATATGCTGTTGGGTGGCCGGTGTCTGAACGAGCAAGAGGAGACAAAGCACAGCACTGCTGCTCACCTGTGTGCTGGAGCTGGAGTCACTCTGCAGCCGGGCATGATTTTGTCGGCCAGAGCTGCAGCTCTGTGAAGACTGCAAGAGAGAGGGAAAAGGACAGTGAAAAGGCAAAGAGCATGGTGTCTGGACCGGGAGGGAAGACTCATACCATGCTATCACAGGTAGGCACATCTGCATGTAAAGAACAAGGAGAAAATGCATCCAACAAAATTCTCATATTTGACCCATGAAAGATGTTCCCATCACATCATCTCTGTCACGGAGATCTGTCACATAGTGCAGGACCCTGCCTTAGCCTGCACTGACATTTACTGCTGGAGAAGACGACAAAAACAAAGTCCCAGGCCAATCCAGTTGTTCAAACACTGTACATCTGGGTCTGAAAGGAACTGCTTTCTTCTGGCCTTTGGAGAGGTCACGCTGTCTCCTTGGATTGCAAATTTCTACAAATCTCTGTCCTAATTTGGCAGCAATGCAGCTCACTGCATCTTCGTTTACATAAACAATGAAGTCACAAGCTATAAAACAATCCCTCCAAGCCTATTAATGTTTTAATGTTATTTTTTTTTCCTTTTCTTAAAGGACAAATATTGATGTTTTAAGCCAGACTCAGTCAAGGCAGTGCTTCTAAAAGTCAACAGCACCCTTTTCCTGGCTTCCAGCTGAAGCACAAAAGGAGCACTGGGCTCTGCAGCAGCCAGTTCGGTGCTCTGCCTCATGGACTCCCTCTAAGCAAGCAGCCTCCCTTCAGAGCAGCCTCCTGGGGACGTGAGCCGCCCCGGCACCAGGCGGATCATAGCACAGGAGCCTGTGGCTGCTGCCGCTGCACACAAGCCAGGATGTACAGAGCATTGCAATGACATCACACACAAACAATAGCGTTTTAAGAAAACACAGCACTTTCAGAATAGCAGCAGTTGTCCCCACCCTAATACTGTGGGTGTTTGCTGGGCAGGGCTCTGATGGAGCGAGGAAGGGGGACGGTTTTCCTCCATTACCATGGGAGCATTTCATAACAGGAAATTTCAGGTTGAGATGGGAAAAGGGTGAACCTCCGCATGTATTGACTCTGCCAGCTCCCCTCCCAGCACATGTTCTCAGAACAGGCAGACGTGGATACAGAAGGACCACCACAGTGGAGATACTGTGGGGATGGGAATGATTCCTAGGGCGTCAGCAACGCCGACTGCGCAGCCCACCTCCGCTCATCCCCTGCAAGAGCTGCGTCGTCCAGCTCTTTCACACAGACTCGCCTTCCCTGCATCTCTCCCTCTCTGCACACACACAGCCGCACGGTTGGGGCTGAGCTCATCTCTTTCCCAAAGCACCCAAACTCTGCACAGGACGATGAAGGCAGGCTCCCGTGCCACACCTCGCAGGCCCCGTTCGGTTTGGCCTCCATTCTCCTCTGGTGTGGCAGCTCAAGGTCAGACAAGCCAGCACTGCTTGCTCTGCTGTGCCGAGCTGTTCTCCTCTCCAGGGACAAAGCCCACACGGAAACACTCCCTGGCCTCTGTTCCAAGGACTGCCTTTCCTTTAACAGGCTTTTTCCTGCACACCCTCTGGTTTGGGCTGTGGCTCTAACTCCTCGCTGCACTGCCAAAAGCCAGGCCCACGTACCCGGGTGCTGGGGCCCAGCTCTGTCCCATGATGGCACGACGTACGGAGGCTGCCCTGAGCCTGGCAGACTCCTTCACAGCCAGAGCTGTGAGCCACCTAGCAGCCTCCTAGAGCCACCCAGCTCCTCCTGCCCACAGGCAGTGGCCCAGGCTTCCTCTGTGCTGAGCAGCTGATGGAAAAGGGAGCCAAGAGACCCACTGACCTGCTTCACAGCCTGCCAGTGCCAGAAACATGGTCTTCCTCCCCCTGCTTCAACACCAACTTCCATGGAGCTAATCCTGATGTGCATCAGGAGTGCAAAACCAGGTAACGAACATCTTTTTTCTCCAGCAATATTCACAAGGAACATTTCACAGGACTGGTGAGTGTCTGGATTTGGACACATGGCTCCCTAAACGAGTTCTGGGGTCCTGGCTGCCCCACTGCCCTCTGCCAGGACCCCCTGCCCTCTCCCTGCTGCTCCTATGCCCAGCACCCCCACCCAGGGTTACGGATGTAGAGCTGTTCAGTGCTGCTGTGGATACTGCAGCTGCAAGAACCAAAGAAAATTTGTTAGATCTCCAATATGTCACGGCCTGCAGACCAAAACCTCTTGGTCAGTGCAGTACCACACAGTATGGGAACTGGGGCCATGCTGCAGGAGATGCCTGCTCCTACTGCTAAGCACTCTGGAAAGGCAGATGAAAGAAAACGGGTAAGAAAGCTCCAGCTCCACATGGATTACAGTGAGCAAGGAGGCACAGAGGCAGGCAGAGGTCAGGGAAGGGGGGTGAGCAAGAGTTGTGTCTCCATCTCTCCTTGTAGCACAGGCCAACACAGCGCCTGGGTGGGCACAGCCCTCCCCACGCCCCCACACCCTCACCTCATTGCTGATCGTCGAGTCCCTGTGCATCATCCTCTGAATGTGGGAATCCAGACTGGCCCCAGAGGAGCATTTGGCCAGAGCTGCTGCATGCAACTCCTTCTCCCGCTGCCGGACGATGGCCTCGCAGCCCAGCCACTCTGCCATGGTGTGCTCGTAGCAGGTGCGGATCTGGTCGTCGGCCTGTGGTGTTTAGAGACAGAGGGTCTTTGAACAGCTGTCCCTGGAAAAGCCCAGAAACCAGCATCTCCTGCATCCCCCCACACAGCCCTGCACAGAGAAGTGCCGCTCCTATTAACTATGTCTAGATGGGACATAAAGTCACTCATCTCCTGCACAGTGCCAGCCAGAGCCTGACCCACAAAACCTTGCAAAAATTAGGATGGAAGAACAACCATTCATCTCCTTCCTGCCTTCTGGAGGTGTGCAAGGCACCGAACATAAGTAACCAGAAGCTGCATGGGAGGAGCACTGAGCTTAGTCCTATCAATCCCTGCTTACCTGAATCCTTCTCCCATCTCCTAGCCAAAGCTGCTGAGCAAAGGGGACACAATGCCCAGTGAGTTCACAGGGTGGACTCTGGCATACAGACACTTCAAGCTGTGAAATATCCAGGGCACATCAATGCCATACACCAGGCTGCTGAGCTGGCAGAACACCCATACCAACCTCTTTCCTTTCTGCCTCAGTCATCCCAAACTGATAATGGCCCAAAAGGAAGGGCCAGACAGCCTTCCTGATCTCATGCTGGATCCCGCCATAGTAGATCAGCCGCAGCAGCTCCTGGTCCTCATAACTCTGTGGGAAGAGCTTCGAGTCAGCGCACAGATGCAGCCAGGATCATAGCCCATAAGCTGGCAGAAGGAAGGGCAACCCCAGCCCGGCTATGCCTCCTTTTAGTGTCCAGACATTGACCTCCTGCAAACTCGCTGCCCATTCATTGCAGATGATCTCTCAGATCTCTGCTTGGCCTGAAGTAGAGCCAGAGGCCCCTGCAGGTGGACATTTGGGGAAACACGGGCTCACCACAGCCAGAAAGTGGCCTACTAAAATCACTCAGGCTCACTGCTGCGCCTCAGAGCCCTGGCAGCATGTCAGGACTGCGGCGCTGGTCGCAGCTCTCCAGCTGTCCTCCCGTAACAGCATGCTGGGACCCTGCTCAAGACCACGGCACTCAAGATGCTGCCACAGGCAGGCTCTGAATAGAAGCACATTACGGAGAGCAGCCATCAATCCCCAGCTTCCACATGTCGAGGATTAGGAGCCCTGGGGTCTGTGCAGCCTGGGGCAGGCTGTCTGACTTCTCTTTTTGGGGAACTTCACAACGTGCTTTATCTTACCATGCTACAACTGCTTAAGTGACACTGCCCTGGACATCCCAAGCCCACCACAACTGGCACGTCCTGAAAGTACTGGCCCTACCGTGCTGTCCTGCAGGTATCTCTGCCATATGTCCACAGTCAGTCCTGAGCTGGCATTGCAGGGCACGTCAGGAGACACAATGTTGTGGTTAACCAGCGCAGATAAGTGGGTTCGCACCGTGGAGAGGTGTCTGCAATAGGCCAGCCCTGCATCAAGCAGAAGCAAACATTCAGCTGCAGAACTCTGAGCCACAGGGATGAAGCGCAGGAGAAAGTTCTATGAATCTGGTCCCTGAAGGAGACCCTCTAAAGCCACATCCAGCCTAAGCGGCAAAACGGGGAGTCTCCTGGGACAGGTCAGTATCTCATTGCCTTGTACCACAGCACTGCTGCTCACTGGGCTGAAGTCCAAAGATCAGAGTTCAGATGTTTGCTCCCAATCCTGAGCACGTGTACATAGTGCCTTGCATACAACAGACTGGTCCCAGTACCCCTGGCCACTGCCCTGCTGCCTCAGCACACTCCTAGCCCAAAGCCCAGGACCTTATCCCTTGCCCATCACACATCTCAAGGCATCATGGATGTGACAAGTACTCACAGCCGTAGAAGGCCCGGGAGAGGATTTGGTACTTCATATTGTCACACAGGAGCTTCAACGGAGCTCTGCCAATAAAAACATACCCGGTGCGAGGAGAGGAAACGCTCCCATGCATTCCCTCAGCCCCTGCTTTGATCTGACTGTTCCAGCTTTGCTTTCAGAGGTGCACTACCAGCCCTCTGCTCAGCTCAAGAGCAGCAATTCTTGCTGCCAGGACACGGCCACAGAGTAGCTCAGATGTCCCAGATAAGGGGACAAACCTCACTTTGGCCTGGACACACCCCACTAGCCCCTGCAAATGGTCCCTGGACAACCCAGCTGAGTGTGAAGCTGAAGACACCACTGGCACCCATAATTGCTCTCGTTCAGCCATCCAGCTGGGCCTTCACCTGTAAGCCTTGTTCTATTTTACCTGTATTTCTCAAAGCAAGCAGCAGCACAGCCATCGTACCTTTCATGGCTGCAGCCGTTGGATGGCCCACCATCAGAGGAGCCGCTCTGAGAGCAGGAGGAGCAGGAGGACTTGCGGGTGCTGGGTTGCCACATGGGAGGCAGGCCAGCACCCGGTGTGTCCATCAGATCCTGGGGCACTGTAGGAGGACAGAGAGAGGAGCATCAGCCACCGTCTGGCACTGCCCCTGGGGTCAGGTGAGCCACAGGAGGTCAAGAGAGAATTGAGTTTGATTAGCAAATACAGCATCCCACGCTCTTCCCAAGGAGACTTCAGAAACCACGTAGGGCCCACACCAGGTAATCACAGCACCAGCACTGGTGAGATCCAGAGAAAGGAAAGGAAACAAAGAGCATTGATGAGAGTGAGCGCGAGAGAACCATCTGCTAATTAACGACAGCACCTTCAGCAAGCTAATTTTAAACTGCTGAGTGTCGACCAAGGCAGAAAAAACCCATCCAACTTGAGTGAAGGGCCTGCAACAGACTGCCACACAGATGAGAAAAAACATGACTGAAATCAACTGTTGTCCCAGGAAGGGTGGATCACTGGAAGGGAAAAGCCCCCACCTCTCAAACATTAGGATCCCATCCAAGATTCAGGGAAAGAAGGGAGCATCCAAATCAAAGGACAGGAGAGAAAGACTTTGATGAAGAGGTTGAAAGGGACAGCAGGAACAAGTAGCTTTTCATGTTGTCACTTGCTAAATCCCTGCTTAAACTCAGAAGTGCTATTGCAACGGCCTTGGATCCTGCGCCGGTGCCACCCTGCAAACTGGCCAGGCACAGAGCCCATGCAGGAGGCACGTGCAGCCCCGAGAGCTGAGATGCCCCGTGCTGAGCAGCTTGGCTACTCTCTCTGGGCCTGGAACAGCCCCTGCCCCTCAGTCTTGGGCCTCCCTAGGAAAAGGCCATCATGATAAAGGTAAACTGGGATGCAAAAAAGATTAATAAAGAATAATCCTAATTATTCCTCCTTGGAAATTAAATTGTGGTAGAAATTCCATCTTCCAGCTGGGAGAGGGCTTTCTCATTCACCCTTGGTCTCACTGACTCTCCCTGCTTGTGATATTGAATAACTGATATTGGCAAGAAAAAGTTGAAATATTCCTATTAAAGCCTCTTCGCTTTCCCTCATACTGAGCAGGTGCTGATGGGTCAGTTACAGTCAGCAGCGACAGGGGATGCCTGTGCAGGAATTGTTAAGTGACAACACAGGCAAGCAGTAGTACCAGACAGATACGACAGCCGCATTACACTGATGCCGAGCAGCCCCCAGAACAGCAAGGGGAGGTTGGGATGTGATGAGGAGACTCGGAAACCATTTAGGGATCACCACCATCTTGCTTGCAGCTGGAGTCCTTGCAATCTTCCCTCTCACGGCAGTGATGGAGATGACAGATGCAAGGAATGGATGAAAATTACCATTAATGGTAACTAGAGACACAGAGAGAGGACAAGGACACAAATGAAAAGGGTGAAAGGAAGAATCTGTAGAGAAGAACAAACTAATGCGGTCCCACCTTCCTCTGGGAAGGTCCACAGGAATCCCACAGGCTTTGATGGTGCCAGCTGAGGAGACTGCAGCAATTAATTTCACTGAAAATTTGGCCCCCAGCATGGAATTTTAAGGGGGAGATCAAAAGAAAGCTACAGAAAGAAGCATTTCTATCTGCTATTTTAGCCTCAATCAGATTTTTGTCTGACTCACTGAATTGTGTTAATCAGCTAAAGTCAGGGAGAACTAAGTATAATCTTTATTGATGTTATGGAGGAGTCATAGGAGATGTGATTGACCCCCTCTAGCCTCAAAAATACAGGAACAAGTTTTTAATCAAATTTAATAGCTTTTTCAAAAAAACACTCCACAAGTCTTCTATTATACTTTTGGTTTTACCCCTTCTAAAGTAATCTATGATGTTCCCAGAGGTCAAAAAATTGTTCTTGGTACCCACAGAAGATCTTGAGGACAAATTTACAGTCGTTTCAGCCAAGCACATTGTTCAGATCATTTACAACTGGACACTAAGAAAGATTTCTGGTTTGGTGAATCCAGCGGCATCCACTCTCTTGCCCTGTGAGCTAGGGAGCGGAGACACAGGGGTCAAGCTTGGCAGTACACAGAGAAGGGTGCTGTAACATCTCCTTTGCACTGCAGAAGCAACGCGGAGGAATATAGCTGGAGTTAATGCAGCACTTGTTGAGGTGGTCTAGTGATAGAAAGAGAAGAATCAGTCCGGGAGGCTTGTGATGGTGAAAAGTGACCCCCAAAGAACATGACCAAAGTGAACCTTACTACTGAAATTATGTGTAAGAATTTTTTTTTCCAACCATTAAGACAGTCACAGCCTTTGTGCAGCTGCAGAAACGAAGGACACAGTAGCAAGTGAAAGGTTAAAACAAAAAAATCAAACCGTAACTCATACGTGACATTGAATAAAAGGCAGTACTGTTACCAGCAAAGCCTATTTCTCTGGAACCACTTTCTGGCATGATGTGCCATGTGCCTGCCGGTGCTGCATTCCCAGCTGCTCATACACCTCATGAAAACCCACCTGAAACAACTCTGCCAATGCACTCACCGAATTCAGACTGTGTCCCTGGGTAGATTATTCTGAAAACGTAATCTGTGGCTTCATCATCTTCCTTGTCAGATGCAGACTCAGAGGAGCCCTGGGGACTTCGCTTCCTCAGCTTGGGAAACACTTTCCCCTAGATGAACAAAACCTGCCCTTCACAAGCGGCCCCACGCTCGGCCACGCAGGCCAGCGGGCTTGCTGCCTCGCTTGCCGAACTTCTGCCCAACAAGAGCATGTGTTTTTTCAGCCTGGATGATGTTTGTGTGTTCTCTGTGATGGAGCAGCTTTTGGATTAAGCTTTCAATTACACAGCGAATACAGAACGCTGTTAGCACGCAGGGTGTGTATAACCCACGCAGCATGGCCAGGTCCATGAGAACCAAACCTGTCATGCCTCATGGCCAGCGCTCCCATACCACCTCCCTCACGATTTGCCCAGAGGGGGCTGTGTAGCTGGTCAAGACCATGACCTTTAAACCAAACTGCCATATTTCAAGTCCACCTTCCTTCTTAGTTTTGGGAGAATTGTTTAAAATGCAGCAGCTACTAACATTGGGCAGAGGGTCTTCCCCATCAGCTCTGCTCTGTGACACTCCACAGGGGCACACCAGCAAGAGCCCACAGGGCTGTGGGCTCAGGAACAAGCCCAGTTTCAGGGCACCTACCTTTCCCCGCTGTGACCAGAGGGGTGGATCCAGCTGCCCATGGGGCAGGAGGCCGTTCTCCAGGCAGGACAGGAACTGCAGTAAGTGCCCTCCTCTGGGGAACCGCAGCGGGGGCCTCTGAATCCCATCCTGGCTCACCAAGACAACCGTCCCACCGCTGTCTACTATTAGCAACAGTGACAGCAGAAAGAAGACAGACATGAATGAGGGAAACATGAGCACCAAAAACGCAGAGGGCAGGCAAGAAAGCTCAGGGAATTGTATTTCTGGTATGGAAAAGAAATATTTTCTCCCTCATTTGGATTCTTCTGTAAACCCATTACAAGTCTGGGGCCCTGGAGGCGGCTTGCCTGGGAGATCACAGCCTTGAAAACCGCCAAGCATTGCTCTGCAAGGAGCACTCCCCAGCCAAGCACCACAGCCAAGAGCTGGTTTAAAGGTTTTCCTAGAAGCACTTACATAGTAGTGACCACCCAGAGCTCTGGACATCTGCCCTGGAGCTGAATCAAAACATCCCCATATGCGCACTCCCCAAAGCTAAGGAAGCAAGTGTCAGGGCAGTAACACCCTCCATCTGCCCCCCACTCTGGCCTTACCTTGCTGGTGACAGTGCAAATAGACTATCTCCTCCAGGTGAATAGTCATGGCATAATCCCAGTACACGCTGGAACAGAGAGAGAGGAGGTTGTGAGCAAAAGGCTCTGCTTTGGTTCACATCTGCTCCAGATCCCGCCTCCAGCTATCCTGGCACCAGGGGAAGCTACAGAAAGGATGAGGTCCCAGCAGCAGTGTGACTGGCATGAAGTCAGCCTGCGTAAATGACAACATCCCTCCAGAACCAGCAACTGCCCCTGCCATCACAGCTCAATCGATGCAAGTCCAGTCCCACGTTGCCCTGGGCCCATTCCTCTGCCCTCACACTGTTCCCAGACACAGACAGCGTGCCCACAGATCCTGGCAATGGCAGGGAGGGATGTGGAGCCCTGCAGAGCTGAGCACTCTCCTCTGGGCACCCCAGAAAGAGCTCCCTGCCCCGATGTAGACCTAGGAGAACCCCACGAACCTGGCAGGAGCAGCCCTGGAGCCCCAAGGGAATACGCAGTGCAGCCCGAGCCTGGGCTGCTGCTGGGCTGAGCTCCTGTCCCCAGCAGATGGGGAAACAAACCCTTGCAGTTTGTGGGTTCTTTTCAAAGATGAAAATAGATTTGGTCTGCATTGCTTCTGTTCGAGAACTGCACTGCCTCAGCACAAGCACCTCGAGGTGCTGAGCAAATCTAGAAAATGCTAGAGAGCTGCTGTTCATCAGGCAGGGCAGAGGGCCAGAGAGATGACAGGAGGAAGCCAGGGAAGAGGATGTCTCCAGGAGACATGTGGCCTCACGCATGGTTTCGTTTCTGCAGAGAGCCTAACAAAAGCACTGCTCTCTGAGGGTATCAGCATTTAATAACATCCTACTTTGTAACAAAGCAAATTTCCAGAGTCTGAGCAGCATTTTGTGCCACTTCACAAAAACAGCACTTAAAAATAAAGGCATTATAAAATGGTTCATGAAGGCAGATAAGGATGGGAAGGGGCGCGTAAGTCACTCCTTCCAGATTCATACTGACTTCGTCATCTGACTCCTCTCTTCCTTGGTCACATCTTGACACTGGGAAGCTTTAGAGCTTAGGCTGATGCCCAAGTCAAGAACCCAGAAAAGTAACATAGATATTAAAATAGCATTTTAGGGGGAGGGTACCAGGCATAACTGAATGGCTCAGGGGCCATGAAGAAAGGGGAGATGAGAAGAACACAGGTAAACAAAACCCCCAAAACTACAATTGAGAATAAATAAAACTGAGGACAACTTTTGCTGAAGATCTTTACCCTAGGTCAAAGGATCAGTGTCCTAAATGCCCCAGCTTTCCTGGAGCATTTGCTGGCGTAAAGGGATTTTGTTTGCTTTGTTTCGTTTCTCCGGCAAATCAGGACCTGGCATGATTCTGTAGTTTGCTAAAAGGAATTCAGCTATCAAAAGAAATGCCAGCAGTCCATAAGGCAATCCCAGGCAAAAGGGTATGGTGATACACACTGCCAAGCAAATTAAGCAGATTTCAGGCCTCCTGGACGAACAAGCTCCAGGGACTTCGTTAAATCCAAGGGACTCCTGAATACCTGTATGTAGGATCAGCTGCAGACTGGACCAAAACAGCACCACAGAATGGCAAGCACTCTGTTACCGAGGTATGATCCAGGAACTGCTCATGCTCCCTCTCTCTGCAGGTACTCTTCCTCTGTTAATAAGCTCCTCAATTCTCCAGATTAAAGTAACGATGATAAACCTGAAAGCACTGTGTAGTATATAGAGAGGGCATTCTCCTGAGAAAACCCTGAGGGCAATAAATTGAGCCACTTTGCATCTTTCAGAACAAGCACCCCCGCAGTTCCCCTGCTGAACACTTCCTAGCAGAGATGGGCAACAGCAATGCATCTCACACTATCTCCTGCAGCCCACCTCTCCCACCACCTCAGGCCTCCTTCCCTGTCCCTTCCCCCGTTACAGACCCAAGGATGACTGTTGCTCTGTAGTAAGTGGGAAAACTCACCGATGGCCTTGGACACCAGATCCAAACTCTGAACCTGGGGAACATTTGCCTCACCTCTTCTCATAGTCCAGATCCCCCACAGAGCCGTTCATCAGCTGGTTGGGCGTCCACTTCAGTGCCATGATGTCGGCAGTCTGGTGAAGGGACAGGTATCCGGGGATTGCCTCCATGTCATCTCGCTTGATAAGAGAAACGCAGGGAGAGAGTGAGCTGGGGAGAGTAGGCAAGAAGACACCAGAAGCATGAAGTGCCACCTCAGGCTACCCGAGGCTGAGCCATGCCCCCAAAGCACAGTACTGGACCATAACACAGCCCTGCCTGCTACCCCTGAGCCCACCACCCACCAACAGTGAGAAACCCTCAGGGGCCCTGCAAAACCTCCCAGCAGAGACAAGAGGACACTTCACCAGCTTGGAAGAGGGCCGAGAGCAGCTGTCCAGCTGAGGCTAACTTAACAACTCCACCTAAGCAGTTTGCACTTCATTATTTGACTGTAACAAGCAAGAAGGGAAAGGAAGATGTGTTTTGTGGCCTCTGGTTAAGAGTGGGCAGGGAGAGCAGCCTGTTTCTACTCAGAAGCTGAGCTCTTCCATTCCACTGGGAGGATCTGTATCACCAACACCTCAACGACCAAAGTCCAGTCACTGCCTTCCCAGATTAAAAATGAGCCTGTGCTTTTCTCCATCAAAGGGAAATATGGTATAGATTTACCTGGTGGGGAGCAGAGCAGTATTTTAAAGCCCAGGTACCCCAGTAGGTACTTACTGGCTGCACCAGGACGTTGTTCTTGCCATAGAGGAGCGTGGCTCGGGAGTTCTGGTGCAGCGATTCCACGTAGTCCCTGGCAGACAGTGATGGCCGGTCATCCATACTGCCACTCGAATGCCTTTTCTGAATCTGGAAGAGATCCACCTACAAATATGAGGTGAGCACAGACAGCTCTTGCTTTCAACAAGCTTCTCTTGGAAGCTCATTCCCTCCTCCACTTAAAAGAGTCACTACTAGAAATCTTTCCCTCTGTGTCCTCTAAGAGGATTCCTGGCTCAGGCCAAGCTCAATTCTGCACTTAGAGAAGCCCCAGGAGTGTGCTTTGTTTGCAATAAACAAAGCAGACTTCAGCTGCCTTGGCTTTTCATCCATACATGTTGCTCTCAAAGGGCAGAGACCACATGACACAGTGCCACGTCAGTCCAGCATGCCTGCAGTCCCCACAGCCTAAGTTCCCAGCACTCCTGGCTGAAGACTTCAAGTAACTACACTCTTCTGCCTTCCCTCATCAGAGGGCTTTCACAGCCCTTTTCAAACAAACGGAGCCTCCGAGCAAGCGCTGCCTGTGTGCTGCAGGAGGAGCACCGCAGGGCTGCCCCCCCCCGACTCACGCAGAGCGCCGGGCGCTTGGTGGGTGAGTCCTGGCGACAGTGCGAGCTGTGGATCCGGTGCCTCTGAACCAGCTCGTCAGCGGAGGGATCTGTCCAGAAGTGGTCAGCGGTCTTCATCTTTGTGTACTCCAGCGCACAGGGCCCCACTGTGCCGAGAAGAAAGTCACAAACATAAGGAGGTCATCGCTGTTGTTCCGATGACTGTGGTCACCTCTCAGATCTGCAGAGCTCAGCATCTCAGGGCAGGGATGGGCAGGACAGCAGGCAGCAGGCACCAGGCTCAGCACCCACTGCTGCACTGTATAACAGCAGCGAAGAATCCAGAGGGGTCAGCCAGCCCTGGCAGTGAGCAGATAACCCACTGCCTGACCAGCCACATGCATGCAGAGCCCTGCGTTGCAGCACCACACTGCCTCCCAGAGCCTGGCCTGGTTTATGCCCGTCAGTATTAATGAAGCCTGTGCAAGAAAAGGAAATCTCCAAGCTCAGCCATGAAACTCTCCATCTCTGTGCATTGCTCAGCAGCAGCACATCATGTGATCTTTTTAAGTGCTACCTGTCCAGGGCTATGAAGTTTTCTGAAGTTCTTACTGGAAAATAACTGCATTTATCATCCCAGATCACAGAACTGGGAACACAGGTTTGCAAAGCAAGCTATCAAATATCAAAGTAGGGTAAGAGGACAGTGTTACCCAATAACGATGCAAGAATTGGCCCATCCACAGGATCCATCAGGAGAGCTTCTTTCTCATAGTACTTACTAGAAGAAATGAAAGACAGCAGAATGCTGTAGCATGTCAACCCCCTGGGACAGTGGTTTTAAATCACTGTAATGCCCTGCTCTTTCTGTATCACTTCTTGATGGTAAGAAGGCAAAAAGCCCTTAACAGGCTGTTTCTGCTAGCTGTAAATTTCCTGGGGAATAGATGCCCTCCTGCAGCACATCGGAAGCATCACCATCTCCTAACAAAACATCCCCAGGACAGGACACCTCAGCATGCAGTTTCCAGAAGACGAGGGCAACGCAGTCCCTGACAACCCAGCAGAGCATCAACCCTGACAACCCATCAGCAGAGCAAGAGTGGCCTCTCTTTGTTTTAGGGCGTGTACAGGGGCCACCAGCAGCAGGGTATCAATCACAGTCCCCGTGATGGGCACAGAGCAGCACAACTGGCCTGTGCCATCCAGGGCTTTCTCTGGCCCACTTGGATGCAGCTCAGCCAGCAACACCTCCAGCACCTTCAGAAGGGGCAGATGCTGGTAGCAAGTTAGGACAGGCAAAGGGTTGGCCTGTGCCAGCACTCACCTGCTGTTTTCTACCAAGTAATGCACGATTTTATCCAAGACCTTTTCAAAGAGGGCTGTGCGGATCCAGAGGTGCTTGATGGCTTGAGGAGACAGGTTGGGCAGCTTCGGCATCTTGCGCGCATTCTCTGGGATGCTCTGGACTTGATTTCGTCTTTTAGAAGTACAAGGCAAAAATAACATCATCACTGGCTCACTGCTGAGCACCGCAGGAGCCCAGGGCACTCACAGCACTTTGTGGGGCATAAGGCCAGGGTTTCAGTGGTGGTGGCTGTGGTGGCTGGGGGATGCACAGGGAAGTACACGGGGACAGGGCTCTGGAGACTGCTCCCTTCATCTGTTCCACCCCCTGCTCCAGAAGGCGCACATCCGCATTTCAAAACTGACTTCTCCGAATCAGTTTCCCACTGTAAAGGCACCCTAGAACAACCCTCTGCCTCAGCAGAGTCCTCCAGCCCACACACCTTTTCCACTGGTGCCTGAGGACAGCAGTTCACAAGCAATGCAGCTTGTCTTAGGACAGCATAAAGATTCCTGCCCCCAGGTAGCTGCTTGATCCATTGCCCTGGTTCCTGCCCAAGGATGAGTAAGCCACTCAGACAGAACTTGAATTACTGCAGGTTCAAGCCCTGCACACTGAGGCAGACCAAATTTGGTTCCAGTTGGCTTAGTGCCCTGGCTCATAAACTGTGACAGCTTGGAAGCAAACACGCTTGGCTGTCCCTGAAGCATGAGACAAGGGGCAGAGGAAGTAAGAACTTGTCCAACCTAGCTTAAACTGCAACCCATGGTCTCCTATAAAAGCAACCAGTCGGTCAACACACCAAAAGCCCGGGACAGGACCCTGCTCCACTGGAAGAGCAATTAATTCCCCCTGTAGAAGCTCAAGCTGGACATCGCGATCCACAGCCAAACTCGAACTACACACCCACACCAAAACACAAGTGACCTGCGGGATAACAGCAATGCTAGTGCCTTACGCATTCTCAATGAGCTGCTCCAGGTCTTGCACTTTCTTGCAAAGCTCCTCTGCCAGAGGAAAGCTCTTTCCCACCTTCATAAACAGAGCTGCTATCTTGTTGCTGCGCAGGAATCCTGCTGCCCTCCGCTTCAAGCCGTATAAGACACAGGCTTCCACCGCAGCTGCAACAGAGCAAAGTCGTTACTGAAGCGGCAGGAGAACTCGGAGCTCACGTCACAACAGCCGGTCTCCTGCTGCATCCATGACCTTACTCCACAGGAGAAATGTCTCCCAAGAGGAAACCAGCACCATGTTCTACTTCCACCTAAGCAGACAAGAGATCAGGGAACCTAGATGTCTTTTGACCCAAAACAGCAGACAGCGGTACAGCTTTGCTGCCCGCACAGTCATCAGATCTGCTGACTATATAGAGGTACAATTTTAGTTTTGCAAAACAGAAGAAAGACTGAGGTTGGTGAAGCTTATTAGAAGTTCAGCTCATCCGAACCAAATGACTAGCTCGATGGAAGTAAACACGAACCATGGGTGTGCCAAGACGCAAGTACTGCAAAAGAGAGTCAACTTGTGCCTGCTAAAGTAGATCCACAGTCTCCCCAAAATCACCTGAGAGGGACTAGTCAGGCAGACTAACTTGTCTTGCACTCGCTTAGCTGACCAACCGGCAGCCTAAAGAGACCTTACTAGACTGGCAGTGAAATGGGAACACGCAGCTTTCGAACCGCAGAGGTGGTACCTCTGTGCCACCAACAGTGAGCGGTCTGCACTGACGTGCCAAGCTCGCAGCCTGGATTAGGATTTCTCAGGGCACTTTGCTCATTCATAAAAACAGAGCGGGAGAAAGGACTGGGCCCACTGTGCTTGCAGTCCTTTGTTCTGAAAATGCCAGGATACAGCTCTGCTACACGATATCCTGAATGCAAGTAAATTGATGCTAATGCTGGAAACTCTCAGCATGCACGGAGGTTGTATCCTGCTTCCAGGTCTGTGCCGGCATGATGGCTGTTATCAGAGAGGTGATTTTCCCAGCACAATAGCAACCGGTTCATGGCGTGACACTAATCACATGGATCAGGAGCTGCCAAGAGCCCACTCATACAGAGTCACTCAGGTTAAGCCTGTGGGAGTTTAATCTGTGGTTTAACAGCACGAAGCTAAGTGTGGCTGTACACCGCACAGTGATGCTGTGGTCCCCTGGCTAAACAGGTTTGAAACCATTTCAGGTGACCAGACCATCTACGGGGCCAGCAGCCACCACAGCCAAGCCTGGGACAGAGAGCAGGCTTTTGCAGGGCACTGCCATCAGTTCAGGACTTGGGGTCCCTCCGCAAGCTCAGCGCACGAGTCACTCTCTCTCCAGCGTGCTCATCAGTCCGGCCACCATCACTAATCATTGGGCTAGATGGAAGGATGGGAGGTAAAACTTCTCAGATTGTATTTTAGAGCAGAGAACATCCCCACCTGGCCTGAGGAAAATGTCCTCATCAGACATGCAACAGCTAACAAGCAAGCACGTCGCCTCTTCTCCAGGTAGGATAATTGCTTTGCTAGGCAGACAAACAGGCTGACATTCTCCTCACAGGTTTCTTGCAGATTGTAGAGAAACCAAACAACTCCCTGAAGTTTTCCCTTTGGCCCAGTCTGAGCGATGGGTGCAGCTGGAACAGATTTCACCTCCTGGCCCCCTGTGCTGGGATGGTCCAAGCGAGAAGGAGAAAGCCTGGGAGCAAGAGACAGGCACACTGAGGAATTCTAAAGCAGCAGATGAAATGGGGCAATTTTTTCACAAAAAAAATAATTAAAAAAAATCTGTGTCCACGCAACCGTTTCCTGAAAAACCTAAAGGCAATAGAGAACCTGGCAATAAACCACAGGCAATGCCAGCAGCTCAGTCTGGCTTCAGAGACCCTTCCAGCCTGGTGGTGACTCAGTTGGCTCCTTGCAGCTGGTATTTGGCAGTTAAGTCCCCGTGCAAAGCTTCACCTAACTCCCTGCACTGGGCCCTGCCGAAAGGCAGCACCAGGCACTCACGGGACCAGAGCGAGTGCCCAGAACGCGCTGGCCTCCTGCCCTCTCCTGCCAGGCTCCCTGCCTGGGCACGCAGTGAGCGGGGAGCTGGCTCTGCTGGCAGCGGGAGATGGCAATGACTCCACAGAAAGATACACACACGCACAGGCTCCACTGGCAATCTGTTTGCCAGAATCCCCTGGGAGGGCTCAGGATGGATGTCTAGTGTCAAACACAGACTTATTAAACAGGCTCATCAAAGCACTGGAAAATTACACGGACCCACAGTTCTGCAGGCTATTGATCCGGGTCTGACAACAAGCTTTCTGGTGCACCAGCACCCCGCCTTCCCCAACCACCCAATGCTGCAGAGCCAGCCACGGTGAGCCTTCCCTGCGGCAGCCCAGCAGATGCTGATTTGCCTCTTGCCTGGAAAGGCATTTTTTCCTACAGCTGAACAACTCTATGGAGACATTTAAAAAGACATTTCATGCAGACCCATCAACATCAGCTCCCAGGACTGAGAGAAGCTCTCATTATCTCTGCCCTGCTTAGTGCCATGCCTGAGTTCACCGCCGAGCAGACACGGTGGGCATGCAGCATCTGAGGTGCTGTGAGACATGTCCTGTGCTAACAGCAGAAAAGCAACACATTTGGGTGAGCCCAGTCCTGCTCACCCAATACCAGCCATTCAGAGCCACTGGATAGATAGGTAGTTTTTACACAAAGCCCTGCACAAACCCTCCTGAAGCCCAGACATGCTGCAAATAGCAGAGCCCATGCGTGGATGGGTCTTCCTACCCGTCCCAGAGGATTATCTGCAGCTGCAAAATAAGACCAGACTGCTTCATGGCTTTGGGACCAAATGCAAGAAGACCCACACCTCCCTCACACACACTCAAATCACCCCACCCCACATCGCTTCATTCATTTCTTCCATGCTCCAAGACTAACATAAAAGCGACAGACACAAACAACCCTATCTGCCTGAGGCTGCACCCAGCCATGCCCGTTTCAGAGTGCCCAGCCATGGAAAGCTCCGGCAGGTCTCCACTGCTAGCCCCCCACAGTGGAGTCGGCCCCAGCTAAGTGAGGTCAGGAGCCAGCTGAAGTGGAATTGCAAGCAAAAAACCCACAGTTTTGTTTTTTGGAATGTAAGGTTATACTGACATAGAGCTGAACTAGAAACCACAGCAGCACCTTCAAAATCTGGGGAGAAGTCCCCCCTCCCCTCTCCACCAAGACCAAGCCAAGGGTGAGCTCTCGGTGGCACCACGCTGCCAACATTAGCTCTCTACTGATGGAGCTGGACTTCAGCCCCTGAAGTCTGTTGCCAACATTGGCAGGGCACCATCACCCCCTCCTCCAATTTGTATTTTTGGGGGATTTCTCTGGTCTCAAGCAGCCATCTCCAGCTCTTCAGAGGTGACCTCAGCCTCCGCAGTGAGTGCCAGCCTGGCTGGGCTCCAGTGCTCACCCGGTGCAGCTTGGTGCCAGAGCTGCCGGACACAGCGCAAGAGCAATGCTGGATCTGTGGCATTCGCAGCTGTCAAATCAATTATGCTGCCAAGCAGCAACTTATCAGGGCCCAGTTACCTGACAGCTGCGTGTGGTGACAAGAGGCCAGCAAGGCAATGAGCCCAAAAAGCCCCTCTGTGCCTCACACCCACCCTCGTATACCAGAGAGAAAAGCCATGCAAGCAAGCCTGAGGCAGGCAGATGAGGTGTCCCTGACTCTGCTGCCCATCAAAATGCATCTCTGCCCCTGCCAGTCCCCAGGGTGCCTTACAGTACCAAGCCAGGAGACAACAGCCCACCCCAGCAAGCACAGGGCTGTGCAAAGCAGCACAGCTGAGGGGCAGCTGCAGCTCACAGCACCACGGCGGACCAGCAGCCAGGGCTGCCTCCCTGCAGCCCTCGCACAAAGGCAACTTCTGCTGGGCACCAGATGCTCAGTGTGCCATCAGTTCCATTCTGAATTTCCAGCAGATAAGCAAGAGCGCTCATGGTCTTGCAGGAGAGCAGCACATCATGCTGCTCATGTCACGGCCAGTGCATCGCACCTCCCTGCCAACCAGTGAGCAGCACGCGGGAGAACACCCGGACTGCTGAAAAGCCTCCCAGCGCGCTCCAGCATGACAGAATGGGCATCAGCATCCGTCAATGCTGTAGCCTGGATGTCTCCAAAACACAAGTCCTGCAGGCAAAACTACACACAAATGTGCAGCCTCCACAGGAAAAACTCTCCCTGTGCCCTCCCAAGGGCTCGGAGGCTTGAGCACGCTAAGAGTGCCTTGTCCACACTACATGCAAGGGTAATGGCAGTTTCTTTTTTAACCTTATGAATTTTTGAGCCCAGTTCATAACTTACTGTCACCACTGCAAACAGACACTGTGAAGAGATTCTCTCCATCCCCAAGGATATGATCTACAGCGTGGTACAGGGGCTTTGTGCAGCTACACCCAGGTAAGGTAGGAGTTCTGTTTCTTGGCAAAAGACTAAAGGTATTTCCAAGATCTTGAGAGCTCTCTGGCCTGGCATGATTCAAACCACTCAGGGGTTGAGCATGAAAGCAGTCTCAGCACTGATGTGGACAACAAACCCCTCAGCTCACGCAGGCCCCCAGCCCTGCCGCCAGCTCTCCATCAGCCTCCCAGGGCAGCGTAACGTGACAGATGCCAACTCGCGTTTGTCTGCTTCAAACCCTTCCCTTACAGGCAAAGCAGGGCAGCCGGGGGCAGCTGCCTTTTCCTGCCAGACCACTGGTTTCATCAGAGGGGGTTTGCGGTACACTGGCTACGCAGAGGGTGAGGAGGGCTTGACAAGGAAGGCTCTTGTGAGTGGATCTCCCCAGAGAAAAGGGCAGCTCTGCCCAGCCAGAGCCAGGCTTGCAGCACACTCCGCTTGTCAGGGAAAGAGGTTATTTATAAGCTCTATAAGCTCACCTGTCTCACAGAGAGCCACAACAGAGGAAGGTGCGCATACTATTCAAATGAGAAAGCAACAGCAGACAGACCAGAAGGCAACACCAGAAGCCAGTGAAAGTGCAGCAGCATCATTAAGAAGCCAGAAGGATCCAACGAACCCTTCGTGCCTGGATGCCTCAGGTCCATGTCACAGGAGCCTATAAATAATTGCAGGCTGTGAAGCCTCGTGCTGCACAGAAAAGCAGAGAATGAGTCACACCTTGAAGTCTGTTCTGCTCTTTCGATGCCATTTGGTCAGCAGTGTACAAAGGCACATAGGCCTGAAACCAGCACCAGCGTGTCTATTATGCAAGGGCCCAGGAGAAAAGGAAGAAGGCAGCTTCTTTGCTCTTCAGAGCAGAAAAGGAGACCTCGCAGCTCCATTCTCCTTCTTTTTTGTGCCTCTGTCTGTGGATACTAGTCTTACTCAGCGGTAACAGTGCTGCACGAGCCTTCTTGGAGCAACTTCTTCAAAAGCTAGTTGTCATCACTTCTGTCATTTTCTTCCCAGCCTCCAAATTAGCAAGCTGCCCTTCAGCTATTTGTAAATTGAGGAGAGCTGCTCCCCCTCCACACACTGCCTGCACCGTTTGCTCAGCAGCAGACACATGGCCCCAGCCTGGCATGCTGGAAGCACAGCTGACTGTAACTTGGCAAACACCCCTGCTGAGAGCAACAGGCACAGCAAGCAGACCAGGCTCCGAGCAGGCACAGGCTGCCACCCCCTTACCTGGAAGCCAGGGCTCGTGGTTTTGGAGCAGAGCAGTGAAGAGGTTCCCTGGCAGCTTCAGTCCCAGGGCTGAGCCACAGGACAACAGGGGAGTTTCTTCCTTTGCCCTTTAAAGAAACTTGCTTGGCCAGGGACCCTGCGAGGTCCATCCACATCCCTGTCTCAAATCCCTGGCAGCAGCAATGCTGAGCAGACACCCACAGCAGCAGAGCCTGGCTGCCCTTGCCCAGGCCCCTTCATTTGCAGGAGCAACGCTTCCCCTTGCAGCTATGCTGGGCTTTAAGCAGGGACCACAGGGCTGGCTAGCTGTCACCTGGGGAGGACACGTGGCAGCAAACAGCAAGGCACAGAAAAAAGCAGCGGATAGCTTTCCCAGCAGCTGGCAGTGGTCTCTCCCAAGGTCCTTTCTGCCATACCATTTAGAGGGGACAGCTAGCATCCCGTCCCTAACACTGCCTCTCTTTGGAAAGCAGCTCTGTGCCCTGCAGAAAGGGATACAGTTTGTTTCTGCCATTTAAGTGCTTTGCGGAGGCAACTGCTGGCCTGGGAACCCCTGGTCTCAGGGGTTCACCACTGCACAGCAGCAAGCGACAGGGAGGTGGCTGAGATCTGCCCCAGGAGCACCCAGGCACACTGCAGAGCAGGATCCCCCCCAGCAATTCTCCACAGAGCCCCAGGACCGTGATGAACAGGAAGGCCGTGGCTGTTAGGAAGGCTCAGGCCAAGGGAGCCCACATCACCTCCACTGCGCGGCATAGCTGGGCCCAGACTCCGGTTCTGTGCTGCTGGCGCTGCAGCCTGGCATCACCCTGCCTGTTGCCATAGACACTGCCACGGCAGCTGGGGGCAGAGCCAGCACGTGGCGTATAGCACTGGCACCAGGGCTGCAAAATTGGTGAGTGGGCAGACAGGGAGCATAGCTTCCTCCAGCAGAACTACGATGATGCCTCTTCTGTCTGTCATCTCAGTAGAAATCCGTGAAACGCAGCAGGCAGCAGGCAAGCATCACAGGCTGCTAAACGGCAGGGGAGGCAGCGCTTCCTCGGCAGCGGTGCATGGTCAGGCAGTGTGTGAGATCAGACTGAGCCAGGAGAAAGGGCAGCACCCACCTTGCCGATGGAACCTCTACCCATGCCAGAGGCACAGGCACGCATACCACGCCTCCCAAAAACCCCATGCTGCGCCCTAGGACAAGCCATCCTGCCCCAGGAGTCAGCAGGCAGAGGGAACTCTAACCACTTCCATCAGGAGTCCAAGTGTAGGAACTTTGCCTTGCAAAATTCAGGGAGCATCCCAAAGAGGGCAATTCTGCCGATCTTGGTAGATGAGCTTCATCTCACACATGCAATTGGGTAAGCACAACAGGGTAAGATGCCTGACAGATTCACTAGCCCTCAGCAAGTCACTTTCAGCAAACTACCTCCACCATTTGCCCAGTGCTGCCAGTGACCAGCAGTGACAGCTTTCTCATCCACACTGCCCTGAGAGCAGCACCCGGAAGGACAACCACAGTGTCTGGCAGGAATCTGGCGGAACGGTCCATTGCAAAGCTGACTGCTACTCTATGTAACGCTGCCAAGGGAAGGGGCTATGAACAGATTCAAAAACAAAGGCACCTGGGAAAACCACCATTGTGCAAGCCTACTACCAAGCCAGAGGACAGCAAGGAACTTGCTCTTCTTCCACAGCGGTCACTGGTGTCTCCCCAAACCAGTATCCATCTCTCAGACAGTTGCTAGTGAGGAGACAGAAGCAGATGGAGGGCACCAGATGCCTTGCCAAAGCACACTCTCAAGCTCTGGGTGAGTGGGTAAACACTTGACACTGACAGGGCTGGCAGGGTATGAAAATCACAGTTCACACACCTGAATAACGCTGTTCCTTTGTTTCCTTGAAGCTCCCCATCTGGCTCCAGCTCTATCCCACCTGCATCCCCAAGGGGCTGAGAAATTTTCTTATCCATGCAGCACCTAGCACAAAGGGCCTGTTCCATGCCCAGGGCTCCTGGGCTACAACCACCTCACTCATCCAATAGCCTGATATGTTTGCCCTGCTATGAACCGACTAATTGCTTTCTGCCTAGGTTTGAAATTCATCAAACACCCCCTAGTCCACCAGCCAGGTCTCCCCACTTTTGCAAACACTAACCCTGGCAGCACCTGGCAGACTGGACAGCTGAAGCTGCTGAAGAAACTGCTTTATCTTGGCATTAACTGTGTCCACGGCAGACACTACTCTCCACTTTGAATGGGTGACGAAAGCAGCACAAAAGGGTCAAAAGAATAGAAATAATCTCATTTCACCACCCTGATGGCAAATTCTCCCCAACAATCAGCAGTGATCTCATTAAAGGGCAAAATTATGTTTTCTTCTGTCAGAGGAGAGATGGGGAGCCAACATGCTGGACCATCAGCACCACTCCGTGGGCTGCTGCAGCCCCCAGAAACTTCTCCAGTGTAGAGCAGTTGCCAAGACAAGCCTGGGCACCGCCGCCAAGTGAGCTCGCCAGCCACACTGTGTGTTATCACACGGTGGTTGCAGTTTGGGCTGCCACAAACCGTGCTGCTCCATGGGAGCTGGTGGGCTGCCCTGAATGCTCCTCCCAGGATGCGCTGGCCTGCTGAGCCCTACAGCAGGTGGGGTGCTGAGAGCTGGCCTCAAACTCATGACTTGTTCCACCCAGAACACGGCTGCTCTCTCCTGCTCCGTATACCTTTGAGATACAAATACTCCTCTACTGCTCCACAGTCCCTGCCCAAAGTCCTCCTGCCACATACCATAGATAAAAGACAACAGCTTTTCAGGAAGGTTTTTATAAAATGCTTTGCCAAGATTTTGATGGACCCATTCTGAAACACTTCCACACTTATAAAGCTGTCACACCAGTGGAAAAAAACCAAGTGAAAAAAGAAGGTTAAGTGAAAAGCACAGCTGCGAGAAAACAAGCCCAAAAGCAGCATAGTATCAGAGCAAATCTTCCACAAATTCCATTTAGAATTCTTTAGCAGCCTCCAGCCTCTGCTCCTGCTCTCAGGCAGACTGAAGACTCCTTTCCATAAATTCCTGTTTCATAATAGCAAGGAAATATTTGGATTTGACAGACTTTCTGTTGAATCAGTTCTCAAGGGAATTAAAAATAATAGATTATTTTTGGTATTTCTTAAGTGACTATACACTGCCAACACCCCTACTACTTTTAACACATCTCTATATTTTAAGCACAGAGCAAAGGCCTCAGGGACTCAGACCACTGCCAGAACAACTCATCCTCTGGCACTAACCACCTCCCCAGCCCCAGCACACACCCCACAGTGTGTCCCCAGGAAAGCCACATACCACAGCCCCAGCGCCAGGCAGGGAAAAGCCCAACATGAAGAGGGTGTTCCTGCCCCCATTTCAAGTCAACTTCCCACCAGAGACTCACCACAGAAGGAGATGATGTGGCTGCTGTCCTCATGCACAAACTTCCTTGTCACTGCCTCCTCCATGATCTGCTTCACCTGTGGAACAGAGGCCCAGTTAGAGAAAACGCTGCATTTCAGCCATGGAGCAGAATGGGGAGACCTGCAGAGGAGTGGGCGAGATGCTCTGCTCACTTTGTGTCTGTAAGGACACTCCTCTGCTCTCTGAGTTTTCTAATTGCTGCTAATAGCACATGAGGTCTCACAGAGAATCAATGCACCTCTGGCTGCTGAGCACCACTGGCTATTTCAACAAGTCAGGTATAAAAAAAAATAAATGTGGTTTTGTTGTTGAGAAACTTCAAAGTAGGAAAACTATGAGCAGAGAATTAACTTCAGGAATCAAGTACCATTTACATAAAAGAGATCTTAATAAGGGTAACCAAATCTCATATTTAATGCTTTTACAGTATTTTTATGTTCTTTCATTTTATGAGGATTTGACAAATTTCATGTGACATTGCTGTCCCAAATGACTCCAACCATCTGTCAATGCCAAATTCAAGGATCACCTGGCACCAAATGTGACCAGGAATGCCATTTGCATAGCGATGCAATCAGCACTGCCCTCTGACTGACTGAGCCTCTACTGTCTATGACACATTACTGGCACTCATTTCAGTGCAATTAATCAAAAGGAAGCTGTCACACAGGTTGCACATCAGGGGAAGAACATAAATAGGAACCCACATAAATTAGGAGTGTAATTTTTGCAGACACAAGATGGAAGGTCAGGCCTGCCAGGTAAGCAGGCTGCAGAGGACAGACTGTAGCCTTGGAGAAGCTCCCAGGACTGCCTGGCTCATCCACAGCAGTAGGTCAGAGGAGCCTGAGGAGTCAAGGACTACCAGAGCAAGAAATCAAAGTACCCCTAGCACTGCTGCTCTTCCTGTGTACCTGTTGCTGTCAGCACTGACAGTGCCCAGCTCTTTCCGTCCCACTGAGAACATCCCTTTCATAGCATACAGACCCCTCAGCCCTGTTTTGGAGATAGGGCAGGGTCACCCTGTACCTAAGTGCTCATGAACTTGTGGTGCATTAAAGCTGTTACACACCCCCTCAGAGCCGGCAGCTGCAACCGCTGCTACGAGACTGGCTCCCCATGGCTCAGCTTGAGCAGCCTGAACAGGATTACCCTGCAGAGCTCATCCTCACCCTTCCAATACGAAGCACTTCCCACCGTGCCTTCAGTCTCCACAGATGCACCTGAGCCAGCTCCCTGCTCTCCAGCCCACCTTCCCGTGCAGCCTGTGCTGTTTGCTTGGTGTTTTGGAGCTAGAAAGCTGGGCTAGAGCAAGCTTTGATTCAACCCTTCACAGAAACTAAGTTACAAACTTGACTCACTATCAAAGGAGAGGATTTTTTTAAGTGCCTTGACTTCCTATTTCTGATGGTGAGCTTCCAGCACTGCCATCAAACTGCTGTCCCCTCCCTTTGCTGAATGTCTCCTGTTTGAAGTGTGTTGTCCTGCCTGTGTGCCTCCCACTGCTCCTGGGAGCCACCTTGCTGATGTGCTGAACTCCCTTGTCCTCCAAAAGAAGGACACTGAAGGGAACACCAAAACACATGCTGCTGCTCACCAGTAATGCAAACTTGCACTCTCAGCAGAAATGACTTCTCCCAGTGTCCACCAGTTGGGGGAATACTGCTCAGGGTGCTCTGACCTTCAGGGTGGGATTTGGCATGAAATGCCCTTCAAGCTGGATGACGTGGGGGAGTATGGTCCTGTGATCAGGGCAGAGCAGATCAGGGAACACAGAGCAGGTCTGAGGGCTGCCTCAGCTCTCAAGCAACATCATCTCCCTTTGTCCCCACACCTCTGTAGGACACAGGCACTGCACGTGAGATGGGGAGTTTAGTGCTCAAGGAATTTGGAGCCTTGCTCAGAAAGTGCTAGAGAAGTAGGTGTTATTAATGAAGGAGGCAGACCTAGCCTGATGGCCCCATGAACTGCCCTAGCCCTGGAAGCTGCCCTCTGGCACAATCCAGCCTGCTTCCTCGGCACCATGCCCGCTGAGCCTCACCGGCTAAGCCCTGCCAGCTCTCATCATCAGACCACAGGATCTGCTGTCCCTCCACCTGTCCCCACATCACTCCACAGCCCTGGTACAAACACTGCAGCCTTTCCAGGCAGATCCCAGCTGTTCTGCTCACAAGGTGCTGTGCCTCTTACAGCCAGCCTGTCCTACCCTGCTCAGAGTGGCGGTGATTTCCATCCCCTGCTGTCACCCTCCCTAATCCTGCTGAAATCAGCGAAAGTCCAGCTGAATGTTTGGTCCTTAAACGTCCAGTTCCTCACTGGTTTTCCTTTTAAATACAAAGCTGTCAGCGTGCCCGGATTTCATCTTCTAGTGCCTGTATAACATCTTGCTTTTCACTCTTCGGTTTCAAAAAATGCAGGGGAAAGGGTTCACAGTGCAGAGATGTGCGCATAAGAGAGGTTCTGCTTATCAAGATGCTCTCTCTGAAGGCACAGAGAGGAGGAAAAAAGCACAGGTCAAGACTTGGCCAAGCAAACCCTGCATGTATGAAAGACCTTTAATGGCATCATTTGGGGAATTAAACTCCTTTGCAAGATAAAATCAAGGTCAATTATGCAAAGCTGACAGCTCAATAAAGGAAATCCTTTTACGAATATGGATTAAGAAAATGTCATATCTAAAGCCAGAAGCATCTCACTGCATGTCAAAGCAATCAGGTCAGCTCCCAGTACTGCTCTGCTCCAGTGTGCTGGGTGACTAACAGAGCCTGCTTGTGAACCCAGGAGGAGCAGGACTTGCGCAGTGATTCCACCTGTATCTGGAAGATCAGATGAGCTGACAGTGAGGTGAGGACCTTGGGACCGGCGGTGGCTCAGAGTGCTGGGAAATTGCCCTTGGCACAGCACAATACAGCTCCTACATCCCGACTCTGTGCCTGGAGCAGCGACTCCAGCTGCAAGAATGCCCCAGGCGCAGAGGGCTCTGCTTCCAGAGACCTGCAAGAAAGCTCCTTCTTCTACCTCACCACTGTGGCAAGTGGCCAAAAATTGCAGCTGTCCCTTATCAGGGCACCTTCCAGCAGGGTGAGGCAGGTGAGGTTAGCAAGCCCTTCCTCTCACTATGCCCAACATAGTTTTGCCCCTTGTACCATTGAAAAGTGCTGAGCACCACAAAAGGGGACAGCTGCAATCCTCATTTGGGCTTCACAGTTCCAGCAGTGTTTTATTTTAAACTTCAACAACAGAAGGAACACTGCGAAACAGAAATGGGGACAGAGCAAGTCCCGGTGACAGGAAAGGAGTCCTTCTCTTCTATTTGCTGTGTTATAGTGAGACATATCCCTTGACCTCAGCTGCAGGGGCGAAGTAGAGACACAGCACACACCTCATGTCCACCAGTGACCAGTGCCCAGGTACACACCAAAAGAAGAGCTCCTCCTTTTCCTCCACCTGACATACAAGTGTCCAACGAAGACATGCCAATCCCTCCTTCTGAAACACTAATCAGTCCAAGAACCATCACCGATCACACCCTCATTGCAGCCCTGGCAGGGAGGCCCAGTGATGCACACCTCAGAGCCTTCAGGGATGTTCCAAGATTAGGCTCTCCCAGCAGGCTGGGCTGCCTTTGTCCAGATGGCTCACAGCCCTCACCTGCCCGGGATGAGCTTCCTCTGTCAGCGGTTCACAGACACTTGTCTCACTAGACAACTCACCTACTAGAAAATGATGAACACATCGCTACCAAATGTACCCTCATGGCAACACTGCTATTGTCTATATTTTAACCCCCGCTCAAAATACACTTGAGAATCAATGCACGATTACCAGCTTCCGATTAAAACAGGAACATATTCAAATTTAAGCGGTATATTCAAATATTTGCCAGCCACCTTTCACGTAAGCCATCGTCTCACTGCTCTGATGCAATGCCTGCAGTCGCAGCTACTGCAGGACTGCCTTCTGTGGGGCAGCGACCATCTGGTTACTCAGTGCCTGTGGAGCAACCAGCACAGCGGGACTCCAACTCTGACCAGGCATCTTGGTGCCAACACAGCACAAACAACCTGCACTCTCATGGCACACAAAAAAACAACCTTTCAAGAGAGACAGTTTAATGGAAAATTACTCATTAAAAGAAAAAAAGAAAAACAAACAATGCACTGTATTGACTGAGGTTATCACACTAAAATCAAAGATACATGAAGAAATAGAAATGGAAAGCGGATTGCAAGAAGGGCATGAAGGGCTAGAGCAGAACGGGAGCAGCTAAACAACAAAAACAAAGCCCCAACAGGTAAGGGCTAGACAGATGGATACAGTCTTGTAACAGAAAATGAGTTTTCAAACAAAACAATCTTACATTTGCCCATAAACAGACACAGCTGGCATCTGTAGGACAGCTCCAGCCCAGACAACCCCAAAACTCTTGATGGGTCTCCTGTGCTGTTGTCTGCAGGTCCCAAAGGACTCTTCCACCTGGACCCCAGCCCCTCCACAGCCAGCTGGGATCACAAATGCCGCAGCAGCCATCTGCCACGGTGCTCCCAGATCCTCTCTGGAAAGCGAAGCGTGTTTGTGACACTGCAGGGATGGAGAATGCCAGCTAACCCATGTTTGGCTCACTCTATAGAGAAGACTTGAACAGCCTTTAAACATGCTGCATTCCAGCATTTTAATGCTAATTCTCATATTGTAGCCAGAACAATCTCAACAAATGAGGCTGCCCACTCTTTATCTAGAGCCAGCCTAAGGAAAATGAGATGTTTGCTCTTCTTCTATTAGAAAGGAAATTAAAACAGCAACTAATAATTTAGCTGTAGGTAAACTCGAGAGGAATATTATAAAGTATTACACAACAATAAAAACACTCCTCCTGGCTCCAACTGTGAGCACAGCACAAGTCACCCCCTGCCAGGAGAGCGGGGTCACAGGGACACCTCACAACAAGGTCTCCACCCAAACACAACAGCATTAATTGCAGTTCCAAAAATACAACAGAAGACAAGCTAGTCCTGACATTACCATCTGAATCACTGATTCGTGAACAAGTGAGCTAGTCCTTGGCTTCATGTGCACGTCTGAATTACAAGGAAAACATTTTTTTTTCCTCCTTGTCCCACCTCCAAAGCCAGATCCAAAAGCCACAGGCATTGAGAAAACCGAGTTATGGCATTCACCAGGGGCAACAGCAATCCCAGCACACCCACTTCAGACCAGCGATTTGAGCTTGCATCCCCATACCTGCAGCGAGGCTCCTGATCGCAGATGTCTCAGCCTTCCCTTTGGTTCTCCTTGGCCTGGCCCGCTCCATCACAGTCAAAACATTGCTATTAAAATTTTGTTTGACTAACCACTTTTTCTTCCCCCTTCAAGAACAAAACCAAAACCTTACCTATCCAACAACCCCCAGACCCCAAAGAGGGATGGAGGCTTGTGTCTCTCTGCTACAAAATTCCCAGGGTTAGACTTCAACTCAAAATCCAATGTTCCCGCAACAGTGCTTCTTAACTGTACCCAGTCCCAGCCGCCATTCACATCGGTGGAGCAAACCAAGTATTACAGCAGTTGCAATAACCACCGAGCTGCAGAGATCAGAAGCAAACCAGTAACCCTGGGTTTAATTAGTCTGAGGCAATATTGACTCAGAACTCTGTTTCACCTGGCTGGATTTTTCCAGGCAAGTCACCATACAACCTGTACTCTAGATTATCCAGTGATGTTTACAGTCACAATTTTCCCTGCCATGCTTCTTGCAAAGTCCTTCGCTGGTTATTAAGGCATTTGTATTGAAGCACAGCATCTCCCATGTACTTGGCTGTGCTCGTAACTCTGTGAAATTGTTTCTAGCAATGCAGATGCAGAGTGGCCAGCTTCATCCTTTTCCCAGTCCTGTTTCAAGGTGAAGCTTGGTCACTTTGCCAAAAGGGCTGCAGAACAGCGAGCTCTGTGCAATACAGCTGTGATGACACCCCCAGGCGTGGGCCTGTTTGCTAGACCCTGCTCGTGGCTCCCGGAGACGGGGTTCTGGAAGACAGCCTCTGATAGGGAGACACACAAGTCACTGAGCAGTGAGGCCAACAGCCAGGTGCTCAGACTCTTTTGTCCCACTCCAAAGGGGCAAAGCAGCCAGACACCGAAACATGTACATCCAGAGCAGTGGTGTAGAGGAATGAAGCTGGGTTAATTAGCATTGATAATATACAGCTGTGGGCTGGCTTCAGGGGCAGAGGGTTGGCCAGTGTAGATAAGGTGCGGCTGTAGCTGGTTCTGTTAAGTGCTTGAGAGTCAATGAAGAGAGAGCAGCCAAGGAAGAAGCAAGAGAAGAGAACATATGCCCTGGATGAGGAGAGACTAAGAGAAGGCAGCAGAGGGACTGGCATGAAGAGTACGTTGGTATGTGACGGTGAAAGACCTTGTTGCAGCTGGCTAGTTTTGAGAGTGTTGTGACACAGTGGGAGAACAGAACCAGGTCTGATTTCTGCCCTTGTAGTGGGACCTCCCACAATGAGAGACACTTCATATAAATAAAAGCTACAATAAGATAAATGCCTTCAGTGATTGAGTTGGTCTTTGCAGAAGTGTTTTTAGAAACTGCTATTGATCAGGTCTGGTCAGAAACAGCAAGACCTGCTGCTGAATGTTCACATAGCCCGCATTCTGAAAACAAAAGATTCATAGTAAAAAACATAGTGGAAATTGAGGTGTCTTCTGCTACCTTTGAACATCCACCTCTGCGTGGGATGCCAAGGATTTGGGTGGGATGAGATGATGCAACACCAGAGCCAGAAAAGCTGCACTGCCTGTATCCTCTCAGAATCTACCTTGCCTAGGAGGGCAATCAAGCACTGACTATCATGGTGCCAGACAAAATTAGCCTGCCCACCAGCAGCACTGCAATAGCTCTGAAAAACCCCAGCAGATACAGGAGTAGCCCTGAAAAATCTCTCTTCCTTCCCAACTCTTTTCAAGACTGCAGGAAGATGACTCTTGCCTCAAGTAAATATGCAGGGAATCAGGAAAAAGCATCCCTATAAGCATCCAGCACAAACAAGCACTGTGTTCAGGATCCACAACTGCTGTTTGTCAGTGAAGTCTCTTCACTAAATCTCAATGGGTTTCTTTTCCACAAACTTGTTTAATCTGCTCTTCTATGTTAAAAAACCTCACAAAACTAAACAAACAAACAAAAAATTAACAAATATCTCCCACATTGATGATACAGGCTTTAAACTTGCTTTTGTCTGTTTGTTCTTCCAATTCTTTTATGAGCTGGTGTTTCCTCATTCTCATTGCAGTCTCCAAGTGCTGCTTTGATTATGTGTTTGGAAGTTAACTCTAGCACTTAAAAATCCCATTTTACATGTCATTTTTGGTGCAACATGTCCATGTGGGCACTCCTTGCGGTAATCTGAGCGTTTCTTTAATTGCTTCTCCAAATCAAGATCTCTTTCCAGGAATAAGCTCTGGTTCAGCTCCACAGGAAGCAGCTTCCCATACACGTGCAAGACTTTCCATGCAGTGCTACAGTGTTACCATTTCTCAGGTATTATAATATGCCAAAGGATCACTTGGTGAAGCAGATGCAATATTAAGACAACCCTAGACACATTCGTATCTGCAAGGACAAATGTGATTCACTTGCACCACAGCTCCAACAGTCATGCTGCAGGGCTTTGCCACCAGGTCAGCCAGCCCACACTGCCCAGCAGAAATGCCAGCCTCTGGCTCTCAGGCTGACTTGTACCAAACAGTTGGACTTGATCTCAAAGGTCTTTTCCAACCTAAATGACTCTGTGATTCTATGATTCTAAAGGTGGTTCAGTGTTCAAGACAAAGCAAGTGCAGAATCGCTGTTCAGCTCTAGGACACAAACCCCAGGTCCTCTACTTGTGTATGGACTGTGCGCTCCAGTGCCCCCAGAGCTCTCTGTGTGCTGGGTGGATAGAAAAAACAGCACTTTCCATCACACTGCCTGCGCTGCAGCTAAAAGCCACTTTTTAAGCTAAAGTGGAACTTCTCAGTCCGATACCTCTCACAAACCAGATTTATCCTCTCATTTGAAATGTCTGCCTATTGTCTGTCTTGTTGCTACAACATCCTTTTTTTAGCAGACTTGTTTACAGAATTCACATTATCAAACTCAGTGTTGCAAGACAGTTTATCTTCCAAAAGCAGGTGCCAGACTTTTCCAGCACCATCACAAGTTGCAGCCAAGCTCTGCCACTTACCTAAGAGTTTATTAGCTGACCACTAAATAATTCAAATTAATTGTGCTCCGGTCAGTTAAAATACTGCTAGCTTCAGAGTACATGCACTATTTATACGCACAGACTTCAAGGACTCTCACCAGCCATTTCAATGGACCAAGAGAGATTACGGTCCCCTTGCACCACAGGAGGACAGCACCGGGACAGCTCTAATGGCACCACGCACTTTACATGCACTAGCCTTTAAAGCCATTTGTCAGCTCCATATTCTTGCTGCCACAGAAACATTGATCTCAATCCTACCAACTAAGACCTTTGGCTTTTCTAAAAGTCTTATTTAATTATTCATCATCGCTTACTAAATAAAACACAGCACCTTCTGCAGCTAGGATATCATCCATGTGATACACGTGGGATTTTCAGGCCAGCCAGCAGACCTTCCCCAGGAACCACGTGTACTCATGGCTGGGAACTGGGCTGAGTCTCCTTGGGGGGTAAGGCGGAAGCAGAACTCTGAATATTTGGGCAGTTAGCTGGAAAAAGAAATGTAAAAGGCATTACATTGAAGGGTCCATAAAGCAACATTGTACCTTGGGAGAAATGGGAACGATCCCAGTGATGCATATTTGCTGACAGTATTTTTCAACAGACCTTCTTCATAGGGCATCAACTTTTGGCCAAAAATCCATACATACAACACTAATTTAAGATCATGTTATAGCTGGTTCTATTCCTGTTGTGTTTGTCAAACGCAAATTTCCCTACCATCTGTTGGCACTGCTGGTACCACTAGCTGTAAGATGCTCAATAAAGGCACTGAAACATTTTAGGAAAAACTTTAGTCATTTCTCTGTTTCCAACGTCTGATCTCAAAGCTTTACCCTGCTTTGTTCTGCACCCATCATGCCACGAAGCTGCGGTTTTCTGAGGTGCTAAACGCTACACTGACAAGCAGTTTGGATTCAATTAGCAAACATGGCAAAGACTGACACTACCTGCACTGAAACTAGGTGGAACTTCCAGCCTCGAATTGCTTTGAAGTCCTAAATCTGTGCAAAACCAGGTATTTCCATGGCAACGGCCAGGATACCAGAAGAGGATGACCTTTTGGGAGCAGAGAGGAGAGGCTGGATGGGGAGGAAGGAGGCTCCTCTGGCATACAGATCTCGTCTCCTTGAATGCTGAGAAGGAAGATGAAGGAAGGAGGAAAGCTGCATGAAACCTCTTCTGGGTACAAAACATCAAGCCAGGGGTTCTGGAGTGTGAAAGCACTTCTGCACACCACTGCTTTTATCTTCAAAAGAAGAGAAAATGGTCCCCAGCGATTAGTAATACTCTTTTCAGAAGAGATTGGTGCAGGCAATCGAGAAATGCTGCATTAAAGCCATCTGTTTACTTTTAATATAGGAACGTTTGAAAAAGGCTGACCTGGGTGCTTGAGAGACGTCAGAAGGTCCCTCTGCAAATAGAAGCTTTCATTACAAACCTTCAGCTTATCATACTCATCTTCATTTTGCCTGAACAGTTTTGATGGCTACACAAAGGCCTTTTTTAAAAAAAATTGGCCTTGAGAACATTTAAAGCTATCAACATTAATTTTTCAAATCCTAATAACATTAAATTAATTTACAATTTTCTACCAATCCAGAATGAAATAGCTGGCAGTGACAGCTGCAATCTGATATTTTGGAACTATGGGCATATGTACGTGCTCCAGAAAAACAAACTCAAGCTGCAAAAATATTGCTCTTACCGGTCACTCTGTGTTACTTAGCCACGAACTAGACAATATGGCTGCATAGCGGGGGCACATCATTTAAAGGGTGGGAGGAAGAGAGACTGACTATTGTCCCTATGATACATGATGATGCAATTAGTCAACAGCTACACAGTGACAACCATACAAGCTATTAAAAATAAATCTTATATCCGATAGAAGATCATGGGACATCAGCAAGCAAGCAGCCTGTGGTCAGTCAACAATAGTTTTTTAAAACAATTCTAGGAACAGGCAGCAACATGTTCTATACAGGCACAGCAGCTGTTGATGAGTAAAAGAGTTAAAGCTGCTTGCCGAGTGGAAGGTTAAAATATAAACTACGTTTCTGCAGAAGAATAAACAAGACAACTGATTACTCCCCCTATTCCATTCAGCTTTTCACACAACTCATTTTCCAGGCACAGTATAGTACAGCCTGTATTTCACGGGTAACACCTGCTTCCCCACCTATTTTTCTATGCAGTGCAATTACCTGGAGGCAGTCAAAAACATACCTCAGAATTCTCCTCTATTAAAACTGAAATGTGCAAAAGAAGGGGAGAGGCATGGGTTGCAAGAATATTTTTAGTTGAAAATCCAAAGCCATTTTAAACATGGATATTTCAGGCTGTGGGTTTTTAAAGAAGCCTCATTCCAACTGATAATAGCTCTAAACAACAAAAAAAAAAATCAGGGAAGATTTGGTTATGCTTCTTATCTTGCATAACAGGAAACAGGATTCCTCAGAAAGACATACTTCCACTCCTTCCCTTGCAGTCAGCTGACAAATAGTCAATTTTGCTATGACCGGGGGGGTGGGGGGGGAAAAGGGGGCGGAATATGATGGTGATAGCACAACTCATTTCAACTTGTAAATCTACTGCAGAGCAGGACTTCTTAAAAATAAAAATGCATTAACCGTGGCAACAACCAAATATTAAAGCCCATTTGCTCACTGCAGTGCTTTCAGTAATTTTGATCTATTGTTTTATCTACCTTCTCTAATCATACCTCATCTTCACAATATTTTATTTGTTCAGTTATTCCAGTAGGATGACAGATGTGGCGTGGCTTCCAGAGTACGATCCATAGCTGCCCCCAGTCTCAGTGGAGCTCACCTGCACTTGAGGACCCCAGCAGATCACACAGAGCCATGGCTGAAGCAACATCAGATAATGGTCTAATGAAATGAGAACACACAGTTTTGTGAAAGGTAAAAATTCTGGGGTGGGGGGAGTGGGGGAGACTTCTGCAGTTAGCCCCTTCTACTACTCCCTGAAGTCTGCACAAGCACTGGACTTAACCTGAAGTCAGTTTAGGAGAGGAAGAAAAGACAAAACCATGAACAAAATGGGCCTAGCGAGCAGGGAGCAACAGGCAGAAGAATGCCCCACCAGCTCCCAATTTCAGACATGCTGCTAAATAATTAACTATATAATGCATGGAATCATGTTTCCCCAGGTTTTTTTTAAATCCTAACAGAGCAAAGCCCAGGTGGAGAGAGCACACAGCACGGGTCTGCCATGGAGCATCCCCACCTGCACAGCAGTGCACAGACAGCCCCTTCTCACAGGACCAGGGTCCCTGCCAGGTCTTACTGCTTCCAGCTGGGAGAAACCTGAAGTGCAACCACCTAGTGCCTGTGCAGGCAAAGAACCCACACCTGCACCAACATCCTGAAGCAGAGCCCCGAGCAATGAGACCCACCAGAAAACAATCTCTGCTCTGCACCTGCACTGCCCTTACTAAAGGGCTGCTGGAGAGATACTAGACTGTGTCAAACACCCACATTACAGCACCATGCCACGTTGGCTGGTAGCTTTTCACCAGGGCAGAAGGGCTTCCCCTTACATCACCTCTCTCCTTCAGTCTTTACTTGCATTCACCAAACCCTCATACAATACGTTTATTTTACCAATAAACAGCAGAAGGGCATGTCACAACCCTTGGCTCTCCTCCCCTAGGCACAAGCTGCACTTTCTTCAAGCACATATCCCCTGGAGGAAGGGCAAAGGGAGAGAAGCCCATACTAGACGCCAGTGCAGAAGATGCTCATGTGCAGTGACAGCCTGCAGAAGCCACAGCGGTCTCTGGAAGGAAGCTCCTGTCCACTGGCCGAGCGGTTTAACCAGCACACTGATGGGCAATCCCTGCCTACCACCCTGCAGCGGCAGTTGATGTGCAGTCTGTTGTTTTGTCTCTCTCCACTCGGGAGGCGTAGCAGACAGACAGTAATAATGAGATGCCAGCTTTATCCAGGATGCTAAATAAATGTCATACCCTTTTTCTGGTTTAATAGCTGTTGCCAAGGCAACAAGTAGTATTCCTTACCACCACACCCAGCACAGGATTAAAGGTGGGAAGCAGTCTCGATGAACAGTCAAACGCACTGCGCTGTCACCCTCCTCAGCCCTACCACCCACGGTCTCCTTCACCCTACTCCGAGCAGTGTCTCCCATAGGGACATTCCACTTTCTGGAGCTGGTAAGCTGGAGATCAAGATGCTCATAAAACCAGAAACAAAATGTCCCACATCATACCCTCCAAAATCCCAGGGGAGGTGACCTGCAGGGACAGGCCACAGGCAAGAAATGACAACAGCTCCTGGCAACCCAGCACTCCACCACAGAGCAGAGCAAGTCCAGGCTCTGCAGGGGGTCCCACGACATTCAGCTGCTTCAGACAGCTCTACAGCTGCAGATGGGTGGCAGAGGCGGCCCTGCTGGCTCATGCAGCCCACCTCCACACACAGGCAACACACCAACTCCGCGGCAGAGCACTGGGACTCTTAGCTCCCCGTCTAGCTCACTGTGTTAATGCCACACACATTATAAACACCAAGTGCTGCGCGGACAGAAGGAGCCTGAGTCAGCTCAGCATAAAACACAGTATAAACTAAGAGTTAAAGAAGCCTGAGAGGAGAGATCAGCGCCATCAGATGTCAAACGGCACCGCTCGCACAGGACACGGGGGCACACAGGTGTGCGGGCCCCGGCTCTGCGCAAGGGCCCTGCGGGCGGCCCGGCCCGGCCCGGCTCCCGGCGGCAGCAGCGCCGGGGGTCGCCCCTTCCTCCCCCGCAGAAAACCATAACTTGTGAGCGCGGCTCTGCCACCAGCGAAGGGCGATTTTCAAAAAACACGGGGCACTGGGGTGCCAAAATTCGCCGGTGCTGCAGGGATACTCCTCCGCCTACCCGGGGACCGGGCGGCCCCGCTTCGTCCGGCGCCTGCAGCCCGCACCGCCCCCGCGGGCTCACGCTCGGTCCCCAGCCCTGCCCGGCGTCGGGGGTGATGGGGGGGGACTGTGAAATCGGCCGCCCCAGCACCGGCAGGAGCCAGCGGGATGCCGCGGCCCGGGGCTCCCCTCCCGGCAGGGGGTCACCGAGCTGGGACCGGGGCTCCGGGGCTGCTCCCGCGGGGGCCGCCGCGCTCCGGCACCCACCTCCTTCTTGACGGTGCGCAGCAGCCGCTGCCGGGTCTCCGCCTCTGTGGGGGGAAGGGGGAGAGGCCCGTTAGTGTAGTGTGGCCCGGCCCCGCCGCCCGCGCCCCCGGCCCGCCGCCCGCCCTACCCGCCGAGGCCGCCGCCATGGCCGCGCTCCTCCGCTCCGCAGCGCCGGCAGAGTGGCGGCGGGGCCGGGCCGGGCCCACCGGGCCGCACCGCCCACCCGCGCCCGCCGAGGTGGGGCCGCCGCCGCCGCCGCCAATCCGCGCCCGCCGCCGGCACGGCCACGGCCGCCCCCGGCAACGGGCCGCGCTCGGGGGCGCCTCGGTTGGGCCCGGGCCCTCGGGGGGCGACCCCGAGGAGCCCCTCGGGAGCGGGGGGCGAGGGTGGGGCTCAGCCCGTGCCAGGCCCTCGGGGGGCCGCGGCCAAACCCAGACTCTCAGGGGGACCTCAGCCGAGCACGGGCCCTCAGCGGGGCAACCCCAGACGGGCCGGGGGTCCTCAACCAGGCCCGGGTCCTCAGTGCGGGGGTCCCACCTAGGCCGGGCCACTCGGTGAGGAGTACAGCCAGGACCCCCAGCTCCCAGGGCCCCCAGGTCGGACCCCCTCCAGCCCAGGCCCCAGCACCCCCGACCTGGGGCCAAGGTGCCCCCAGGCTGGGTGACTGACATGGGGCCGGGGCGAAGGCCGCAGCCTGGGGCGAGCCCTTGGTGTGTCCCCGCGCACGGGGATGTGGCGCAACAGGCACCGTTTGGTGCGAAGAAGCAACATCCTCACAGCCGTGCACCATCCAGGCATGCTCCTGTGGGCTCTTCTGCACTGGGAAGGCGATACATGAGCTGAGAAGACCTATTCATAGGGGACCCAAGACACCTCCCATCAAAATCACAACTGCTTCAGAGAAAGCCCTGCCTAGCAGCTGCCATTAACGTATCTTCTGTTTTTCTGTTTCCTCGTTTGCTGTTCCAGGACATTTCCATAGAAACAGGATCCCGGCTCCTTCGCAGTCTGGTTTCCAATAACTACAAACCACATTAGAGTGAGGGCACTGCCACGGCCCCAGCTGGCCCTTGCTGCCATTGCTTGGGAGAGGACTCGGTCCTGGCACGGAGAGCAGGGAAATGCTCGCTAGCCTGCCAGCTCCACAACCCTGGGCATTGCTCCTCTGCTACACCTGGACCTGGGCTGCATCCTCTGCGTCGGAACAGCTGCCTTCGCTCCCTGCTGATGCTCAGCGGCCCTGAAGATGGCAGAAACCATCCATCCCAACAGTTCCTTTCTGGTGCCTGGCCTGGGCATTTGCCTGCCAGGGAGCTCTGGATTTGGGATTAATCAGAATCCAGTCCCTTCTGTACTTCACCACTGGCACAGGGGCGAGGAGAATAGTTGTGCCATATCTGTTGTAGAGAAAACCTGTTCCCTTGTACGCTATTTCTTGTGACTGTTTACTTGCTTGCTAAATACCCTGTGAACAGAAGTGGTGGCAGCGCAAATGTTGCTGAACTGCAGCATTAGGGCTGGCTTGCTGGGGTGTATGTGATTGCTGATCCAGATGGATCCCAGAAAGATTCTGGGCTTCATGGGAATCTAGCCTGGGCGGCTCTGGATGTGCTGGTGAGGGTCACAACTGTCTGCAGTCAGTGAGTGTTGACTTGACCCTCAGGATTCAGATTCCCACCCAGGGAGTCACCCGTGGCCTCAGGTTGGGCCCCCAGCGAGTGACACAGCACTTAGTGTGCCAAGTCGGGAATTCCACGCCTGCTTTGTTCATAGGGCTGCAGCTCTGCTCCCCACAACCACCATCTGCAGTCCCCCAAGGCAGCAAGCCCGGTTGTCCAGTCTCACCAGTGGGCACCAGTGCATCTTTTCTGCCCAGCAGCCTGTGCCAGGGGTCTGTCTGTGGAGAGCCCTGTGGATGGGGTCCCTGGGTGCAGGAGAAGGACCAAAGGTGCTAAGAGGCAGGAGCCCAGGGCTTTTGGGGTCTGACCTGAGACCTGCACAGCTGGCCAGGAGCCAGGCTGCAGCACGGCCCTGCCCAAGGGGCTCCTCCTGCACTCCCAGTCAGCCCAGGCGGCTTGTATCCAGCTCTGCTGCTCTGCAACCCTGCCTGTCATTTATTGATGACCGCAGGTCCTACACTCTTGACTGGGCAATTAAGACAGGCTAATAAACACTCATAATGAAGGCATCGAAGCCTCATAAAACACCATGTAGGAGCACCATCAAATATCAACAGTGAATTCGATTACCAAGGGCAGAGACAGCCTACTCACTCCTCTGACCCTGAGCTGTCACTGGGACAGCGTAGAGCTGTGGCTCTGCATACACGCAGATGCTGAAACTGAGAAGGTGCCAGGTTCCCGAGGAGCCAGGGCGCAGCATGAATGTGTCACGCGCAGCACCTTGCACAGCACTGGTCTCTGTAAAGCTTCTTCAGACCAGGATGAGACTACCTGACTCAAGCCAACAGCATCTGCCAGCCAGGAAAGCCTGGGCTGCCTGACAAAATTTTGAACCTGGCAACAGGCAGGCAGGCAAGGTTCTGCCCGTTTCTCACTTCTGCTGTTGTGAAAATGATGCTGGAGACATCAACCTGCCTCCTGATTGGCAGGGGACATCAGGAAGTGTTCAGTTCGGCACCTTTGTCAGGAAAACAAGCCTGTCCAAGCCAAGCTAGGAACAACTTTTAGGACTTCGACAACAAACAAACAAACCCCAGTTATTTTAAGGGCCAAAATGAGCCCAAGCAACTTTTGCAGCACCCAGAATACCTTAGCAACTCTGCCGTAGCATTTGTGCTCTGCCAAGCACTGCCCGGTTTCCCCCTCACCTGTGCTGGCAGGATGCTGCCGAGGGGTGATGCTGAGGGGACCCACTTTTGGGCTCTGCCGAGCTCGAGGGAGCGACAACCAGCTGGTGAGTTTGACTCAAACGCACAGCACTGGCAGACAGAAGCCCAGAGGAAGAAGATCATTTTGATTCCTGTTAATGAACCGTGCTGGTTTTGTACAATCTTCAGTCCTGTCAATCTCTGCAATACTCCAGGCCAACTGACATGGGGTAGGCAGCATCCACGCACCAAATGAACCCAGAGACATTCAGGTGGCTGGTGGTGCCAGCACTTCTGTGGGACCATGTACCAAGTAAGGCAACGGGGGATGAGTAGTTTGCCTGGCTGCTTTCTCCCCAGGAACAATGGCGCTATACAGGGAGTGGGAGCTATTACTAATTTATTACCTTCCTTTGGGGAGAAATTAGCTGGAACAAGCACAGTGACAAGCTCTCTGTAAGCCTTGCTGTCTTCTTTTCCTTGGAAAATTTTGCTTCTCCCTGGATTAAAGATGGGTGGCAGATGATTGGCCCCTGTTTTCTGAAGTCTGGAGAGCTTAAATGAGAGCACGTTGATCTATACTTAATGTGATTAAGTTACATCTCTGAGTATCATGCTAATTAAATTAAACTTCCTATTGCTGCCTCTGTGGCTTAAACAGGATAGTTGCTTTAAGACCACATTTCACTCCTCTGCATTTCATTGCATGGATGAGCAGGTAGGATAAAAGCAATCTGCTAATCAAATAATCGTATTGCTTAGAA
This sequence comes from Falco punctatus, assembly GCF_963210335.1. Classification (NCBI taxonomy): domain Eukaryota; kingdom Metazoa; phylum Chordata; class Aves; order Falconiformes; family Falconidae; genus Falco; species Falco punctatus. The sequence goes on from NC_137580.1 coordinate 99,881,938, forward strand.
ACAACTTCTGACTTGGTGAAAATTCAAATTTAAATCTGGTTTGATCTAGATTTAAACTCTGCATTTTAAATCTAAAGTGATTTGTGCTTTGAGTAAAGAAAACAGCAGCAAAAGTAAACTGATGAAGGGAGCACAGAGAGTACATCTGACTATGATATTGCAGGGATTTAGACAGCATCATAGGTGATGCTCAGGGGACCAGCTGGCTTTCAGAACATGAGCTGCAGTAAAGAAAAGGCAGAGAATCCTGTCATAGCTGCCTGCCAGCTACCCCTTCCTCATCACGGGCCAAAATGAATGCTCAGATCCAGCACCCCTGACTTCAGCTGTGTATTATTTCAAATACTACATAGCCCCCAGAGCATCCTCTCTGAAATGTTTCTAATTGAATGTCAAATGATGGACAAAAATACTTGGCTACAATTGGCGAAATAATAGTGTTTTATCCAGAAAACACCCCTGTCTGGCATGTCACTGGTGAGCACGCTGAGCCTCACACAGTACAGCTGATGGGCCAGGCTGGAGCCACACACAGTTCCTTACACAGGGGCCAGAATAAACAAAGCTCTGGGGAAAACTTGTCTCTCCAGCAGGTTGCAGAGCTGGGATCACACTGGAAGGCTGGTGCTTGCAGGGCCCCAAAACACCGGATCTGAGTCTGGGGACCACAACTCCTCACAATGAAGACCATCTCCCAAAGACACCTCTCCCTCTGCCCTCCTCCCATCTCCAGCAGCCCTGAGAACCTGCAACAGTTTATCCAGCTTGCAGCTTCTAAAAAAAATTGAGATTTCAAAGCTCTCTTCTCATTGACTTGACAGCGGCAGCCTTGACACAATGCTGGAGAAGAGGCAGCCGCATGAGCGGGTTTGTGTAGAGAGGCAGTAGGCATGGGTGGGTGATCAGGTGCCCAAGGAGAAGGTGGGAGCTGGAGGAGCGGGATGGAAGCGCTGGGTGCATTCACAGCTCATTCACCAGCGAGGACCCCGGGGGTGCGATCTGTCAGGGATGGAGGCTGCTGGAATGGCAGCAGTGGCATCAAACCGACGGGGTGGCACATCGGCTCAGCTGGAGCAGAGCAGCGTCTGTGTGCTGGGAAACTGATACTGGCAGGGAGTAGGGAGCTTTCAGACAGCAACGTGCAGGCTGCACGTCCCAGTATTGCAAAACCACCATGCAGCTCTGGCTTGGAGCTGTGGAAATAGTTATAGCTGTGCCTGGCTAGTGCCAGTCCTGCATGCCCAGCTCTGCCCAAGGTGCAGAGTACAAAGCCACCTCATATAATCTAAAAGATCAATGTGGAGAAAAAAAAGAGTCTTCAGGAGAGCAAGTAGCTTGGTTTTAAAAAGATGCTGGTGTTTGAACAGCTGCTGCTTTACATCTGGGAAGTGATCTCAGCCTGACACCCTGCACTGAGGGATGCTGTGGCGGGACCTGCTCCCCACAGACCACCGCAGACCACCTCTCACCCCCTGCCAGCATGGCCAGCTCATTCTGTTCAGGCTGGGGGTAACTCCGAGCCCATCTGCTGAGGCTTCCCAAGCAGGGAGCAGGACTGGCATGCAGCAGGGTCTCCATACTTGACACGCCGAGCTGTTGCAAGTAAACTACCTGAAAAAGGGTCAGCTACGGAGAAAGAGCTATCATTTTTTCATGGTTGCTATGGTGCCAACTGTCTCTGTTCTGTCTTTTATGCCCTTAAGGTGGTCTTTGGTCAGGGGGATTAAACCTTGCTCCCCCCAGCACACTTCTCAGACAGGTTGCACCAGCAGCCAGGATTTCAAACCCTCAGCCCTTCAAGGGCCAGCTGCAGCCCCACTGCCAGCCCCCCACAGCCCCAGCAGCTGAGTACAGCCTTGTCTTTAATTCCCGACAGCTGCGCCCATACCCATATTGCAAGGACTGCAACTGAAATTCAGGGCTTTGTGAAGTCCCAGGAGTGACACAAATCCTGTATAAATCTGCAGGAGATTAATTGTCCCTCACCTGTGTGCCAGGCCTTGGCTTGCGGGAGAGCCACACTGGCAAAGCCTGGCAGGGCCACGTGCATGGGGACTCACGGAGCAGGGGCTCTGCCTGGCTGTGGTGGGACACCCCCAGTCTCCACTCACTCCCCACCCACCTGCGTGGGACCACCCTGACACACTCCAACTAAACCCCTTTGCTCGGAGAAAAGCCAGTGCAGAGAGCTGATACCAGTTGGTCCTCACAAACCCATGCAGAAAATTGTTGCATTTTCAGAGGAGAGGTGTTAAAAGGAACAATAATTTCATGTTCCACAAGCAGAGAATGAGAAGCCACGCTGAGCGCAGCCTGTGCAGGGACCAGCAGCAGGTGGGTGGCAGGAGCAGATCCACTACCCATCCCTGGGAGGGGGCAGCTTGGGGCTGGGCACTCCAGTTCAGCTGTCCATTGCTGTGATCCCCACACCTGGCCAGGGAACACCTGGGGCACACAGTGTGGGGGTGGGGGGGGGAGGGGGGCAGGCAAATGCAGGAGGGCAAGGAGGCGTAGCTGGTTAAGACACAAGTATCCTGTTGCCAGGGCTCTCATGCTCGTGCAGTGCAGGTGAGGAGCCGGTGGGTTGGTGTCCTCAGCTGTGTCCCTGCCCCGCGGTGGCTGTGCTACCATGCCTGGGCTAAACCCACCAGGCACAGCCTGTCCTGCATGCATTGCCACAGCCAGCCAGAGCACCAGGACATCAGCACCAGGGACCGGCATCAACCCCGAGTGGCTCCAATCTGACAGCCTGGACAGCCAGGGCCAAATACACCAAAAAAAAACCAAAATAAGTGTTTTTAACTGGACATTTCTAACAGGTCTCCATGCGTGTGCCTGAAGGATTAACAGTGTCCAGTGGCAGACACCCAGCAGCTGCGTCACGTCGTCACAGCAACCTGCTAACCATGGCCCTAAGAACCGCAGTTCCTGGTTTGATCTCTTCTGTAGTTTCCTTTAATTACAGATGAGGGTGCCTGCAAAAGCCGGTGCTGGAGCACCCTGGAGCCCTGGCAGCACTCGGTGGCCCCAGACAAGGGCTCGCTCTGAACTGGTCCCTGTGTCATGGCCCAGGGCAAGATGCAGGGACCTGGCCTGGATGTGAGCCTGCCACAGGCACATTTCATTTGCAATGAAACTTGCTGTTAAATTGTCCAGCTGGAGAGATCAATGGTACACTGCCATTCCCTCCCTGATCATATCTGAGCTGCAAAAATTATTTCACTTTCAAGTGGTTTATTTGCAACAGCTCTCACCCCTGTGCTTTGAAAGACCCAGCAAGTCCATAAGGACAGATAGGGTGATGCAAGATTACTTAAACTGGGTGGCTCTGTTGAGTTGTGCTGGCTTCTGGCAGAACACTGAGATGGCCCCAGCCCACGAGAGGCCAGTGGGCTCACGGCGAGCACCAGTCAAGTTCATGCCTGGCGTTTGCCTCCTGGCCAGTGGAGATTTCCAGGCACCGCTCACTCCGCAGAGCATCCTTTGCAAGAATGAGCAGTCACCCCCTTCGGTGGGTCACCATTCGCAGAGCAGTAATTGCAAAATACACCAAGGAAAAAGAAAGAACTCTTTGTCGGGAGGATGGAGCACCACCTCTGTGTGCAAATACGGTTCCATTTCACCCACTCCACCCCAGCCTCAACATGCAGCTGCCCGGGTGCAGACCCAGGGAGCAGAGGGGACAGAAAGCTGTGCAGTGAGGCTGGTCCCCACGCCTCAGCCCTGTGCTGAGAAAACTGCTCTCCCCCCTCCTGCCTTTGATCAGAGGATGGGTTTCTCCGCCGGCTGTTCTCAGTGCTGTGGGTTTCCAGTGGGAGGTGGGGAAGCATCAGCCTGACCCTCCCCTCCTTGGATCTGTCATCAGCAACAGAAAAATCCTTCACGGCCCCAAGTTACTCAGCTTGAATTCTGCAGGATTTTCCAGGGCAGCAGGATGGCAGAGCAGCCCTGCCCAGCACCTGCCACCAGCCCTCCCCAGCAGGGCATGGCCCCAGGTCCCCTGGCTGGCCCCACACCCTTGGGGCTCCAAACCCACCCCAGGGACAAGTGGAGCAAGAAAATGGATTTCCTCCTCTCGGTCATCGGATTTGCTGTCGATCTGGGCAACGTCTGGCGGTTCCCTTACATCTGCTACCAAAACGGAGGGGGTAAGGACACACTAGGGTTATTTAAGTCCTCTTTCGGTGAAAAGAAACCTGGTTTCCATCTTTCCAATGCTGAAAAAACTGGTTTTTCTTTTCTTTCTTTGTCTCTAGCTGCTCCTCTCCAGACAGGGCAGTTTAGAGACCAACCCAACTTCTCCTGACATTTGTCTCTTTTCTGTTTTGTGTCTTTCTTCATTCGAAATCCTCCTCCACCTGCTCCTTCCCCGGCATCATTCACTCCTTCCCTGGTGTAGTTAGAAGTGCATTAGCAGCTCTGGGATCACAAAGACAAAACTAGTGTGGTCCAAACTGCATGAAAGGATTAAGAATCCGTAAATTTGGGGTGGGAGGTTCATACACTTCATGATCTTGTGACTTTGTGAAAACCCTTTCTGATTATTTAAAATAACCCTCACAAGCATCCCATCTGCCTGCCGCAGATCCCAGCCATGCAGCCAGCAGTGCCGGACCCTGCGGAGCAATCCTGGCTCCCCGGGACGTGCAGCTCAGTGCCGCACAGGGCTCAGGGTGTTCAATCCTGTGAGTGATCAACAGAAAGTTAAGATACAAAAGATGTATGAAGGAGAAAACCTTGAGTAAAAGACGCCTAAATAAATTGCTTTAAATAGAGCAGAGCAGAAAAGCCTCTTGCATGGAAATTAAAAATGAGGAATGAAAATTTCGTGCTGTTCGCAAAAGCACAGTGGATTTAATTGCCAAAGTTGGCATTTGGGTAACGTCCTCTACTGCTTGGGAAAATGAGGAAGAGATAATTAGTACCATACTCAAGGCTAAACTGTGGATCCCAGGTGCCCACACTGAAGCACAGTTATTTGCGATTTACTCCTGTGGGACCAGGAGCAAACTTTAGCCACTCTTCACTGATGTGGTTCAGGCAGATGGTTTCCTCTCCAGCCCCATGCACACAGGAGGTGAGGAGTTTCCATCGCAGCTCTTGGAAAGCACAGCCATGAGCCACACAAGCAGGAGCGCTGATCCAGGCTGATGGTGGGCTCACCCATCAGCTGGAGCTGCTCCTAGAAGAGAAATCCTCAAGGCAGTCCTGTTAACAGGAACGTAGCACCTCTGGGCCAGCAGCCTTGTCAGGCAAATGGGGGGCTGTGGGAGGATGCTGGGGATGCCATCCCGCACGCCTGCCCCAGCACATGTAGGGCTCTCAGAGAGAGGAGCCATGGGGGTTAAACAAACTAATCCCAGCAAGGCTGTTCTGATGAGTGCAGAGAGCAACTCCAGTTCCAAAACCTCCATGGGGTACAAGCACAGTCCTGGTAAAGATGACATTGTTATGAATAATGCAGATTACAGCGTTAATTATTTGTGTCTTGGGGCCGCTGTGCATATTCAGCAGGATTTTCTCCAAAACTCTTCTAGATCTGAGAGGTGCTTCGTGCCCCATCTCCTGCACCCTGATGGTTTGTATTGATCTTTGTACCATCCCAGCCAAACGATCCCTTCCCACGAAGGCTGGGATGCCAGCAGGGACTGATGCAGCAGCCCAGGAAGCTGGGGCACCAAGTGGGGTCCTCACATCTGTGAGCCCCTCTGAGGAGATAATTTGCGAAGCATCTTGCAAACACACAACCAAACCCAAACATGTTGCTCTGGGACACATCCCCGCAGCACTGGGAGGGACAGCTGTAGTGGACCTCCACCTGCAGCCTGCCTGTGCTGCATGGGACTGCAGTGCTCACAGCCGCTCTGCTCCTTGTCCCACAGGAGCCTTTCTCATCCCATACACACTGATGGCTGTTTTTGGAGGGGTGCCCCTCTTCTACATGGAGCTGGCCCTGGGGCAGTTCCACAGGATGGGTGCCATCCCCATCTGGAAGCGCATCTGCCCCATCTTTAAAGGTAAGGGCCACTGCTGCACACCTGGGGACCCGCGGTGTTGGTGAGCGGGGCCATGCAGGCAGTGCAGGTCCCCACAGCCACGTCCCGGGGGGCAGCAAGAGGGCTGGACCAGCATGGTCTGCTGAGTCTGTCCCCCTCTTTCGCCAGGCATTGGCTTTGCCATTTGCATCATTGGCCTGTACGTCTCCTTCTACTACAACACCATCATCGCCTGGGCTCTCTACTACTTCTGTTCGTCCTTCTCGGGCACCTTGCCCTGGGCAAGCTGCGATAACCCCTGGAACACACCCAACTGCACCAACTACTTTGGGAGGAGCAACGTGACCTGGACCAACTTCTCCAGGTCCCCTGCTGAGGAGTTTTATACGTAAGTGCACATACGTGGATGATGTGTTTAAGCTGGGGCACATCGCCATGGAGGCACTTGGGTCTGCTGCATGGGGAGCAGGACCGGGGTGCCTGAGCGCAGGCTTTCACAGGGGGATGCTCTTGGGGAGCTGTCCCTGTTCTTGGTGTGCTGGGGAGAGGTAAGCATGGGACTGCCTGCTCAGAGCTGACCCAGCTCCCCGGCTGCCTGCAAGGGCAGAGCCAGCAGCACCACGCTGGCCTGAGACCCCTCCCCGGCCGTGGGGATCCCTGCCTGCAGGAGGAAAGTCCTGGAGATCCAGAAGTCTGGGGGTCTGTACGACGTGGGGGGGATCCACTGGCAGCTGCTCCTCTGCCTCTTCCTCATCTTCACGATTGTGTACTTCAGCCTCTGGAAAGGGGTGAAAACCTCTGGGAAGGTAAGAAAGAGGGCTCTGGCGCCAGCCCTGCCCGGGCACAGACATGCCGGAGCCCCCAGCATGGAGAGGCTCGCAGCCTGGCATGCCGCTTCCCCTCCATGGCAGGAGGGACCGAGCCTTGGTGGGGTCTTGCAGCTCACCTGGCTGCTTAAACACAGGATATTGCCTCCACCCCCCCTGAGCCACCCCAAGCAGCCAGAAGCGAGCTGGCCATGCCCGACCGGCGGGTTTGAGCTCTTGGTGCAGCAGCTTTGCCGGTGCTGCGGGCTGACAGCTGCCTCTCTCCAGGTGGTGTGGGTGACAGCCACGCTGCCCTACATTGTCCTGCTCATGCTTCTGGTCCGGGGGGCCACCCTGCCCGGCGCCTGGAGGGGAGTCGTCTTCTACCTGCGCCCGGACTGGAGCAAGCTCCTGAGCACCGCGGTGAGTGTGCGGTGGGACACACCACCCTGGCGCTGGCTGCCTCCCAGTGTGGGGGTGGCAGCACCCAGACCCCCTCCCCAGGACACACACACACCCCTGCCCAGGTCTGGCCCTGCCGAAGTGCTTCAGGGCGATGGGGCCCTAGTTCCTACAGAAACAAGACATCCCAGACAGGCTCTTGGAAATGTAAATCTATAATTGAATCACCCATCTCATTGCTGCTGGGTTTTGTTTGTGCCATGTTCTCACCCTGGCCTGACAATAGGCTTTCTGTGGGTAATTACCAGGCAGCACTTGAGAATTCTCATTAAAGGTAATAAGGACCATGTTGCCAGCACTGAACCTGCCCAGGCAGGGGTGGGATGCGGCTCTTGGGGCTCCCTTTGACTTTGTCCCCACACTGGGCATGGGCAAACACAGATGCTGTTGCTTAATTCTGGCTGCAGGATGTGAGGGTGGAAACAAGCTCCCTTCATCCTGCAGCAGGTCCCATGCTCCAGGGACCTCTCAAGGGGGGATGGGGCAGGCAAGAGAGGAGGTCTGGCAGCATGTGCCAGCACAGACCCCATCTCTGTGCCATGGGGTGGGCACACCATGGGGTGGGCACACTGTGGGGCACCTCCCAGCCCCATCCTTGCCCCAGGGAACCCCTGCCCTGCCCATTCTCCAGCCTGCTTGTTGCTTCTCATGCCAGGTTTGGGTTGATGCTGCTGCACAGATTTTCTTCTCCTTGGGCCCTGGATTTGGTGTACTTCTTGCTCTGGCCAGTTACAACCATTTCCACAACAACTGCTACCGGTGAGCTCCCAGCCATGGGTCCCTGTGGGCACAGGGGCTGTGCTGGGCATGGGGGCTGCAGCCTGCGGGCATGGGGGCTACACCAAGCATGGCTGCAGTGGAGCCACATCCCAATAGCTCCTGTGCCCCATAGCCATGTGCTGAGCATCTTTCCCCATTTTACTGGCGGTTTTGATGTGCAGGGCCAGGAGAGGGAACTGGCAAGGGTGCGGGCAACCAGGGCAGCTGACCCAGGGTGAGAGCTGAGCTGGAGGGGGAATTCTGCTGCAGGACATGTCTCTGCTTTCGGCATTCCAGGGATGCACTCGTCACCAGTGCAGTGAACTGCCTCACCAGCTTCCTCTCAGGCTTTGTCATCTTCACTGTGCTGGGCTACATGGCTGAGATGAGGGATGTGGAAGTGGAGGATGTCGCGAGAGATAAAGGTTCGCCCCCCTCCAGTGCAACTGCCCAGTCCCAGCCTGTGGTGCCCAGCTGCCCTAGCCCCCCCTAGCCCATCATGACTGAGGGAGGCCGGGGTGATGGCCAGCCCTGAGGTCTGCTGGGGCATGGGGGCTTGTGTCCAGGAGCCATTCCCAGGGGCGGAGAGCAGTGAGGTGTCCAGCCCCTGTATCACAGCTGGGACCAGGCACGGCCACTCTGGCTTTGGGGCATCTTCCCCAAGAGCATTCCCCAGTGCCCAGAGCTGTGCCAGAGCAGGGAATGGCAAACCAAACCAGTGTACTCTCCTAGGACCAAGCCTCCTCTTTATCACCTACCCTGAAGCAATCGCCAACATGGTGGGATCCACCTTCTTCGCCATCATATTCTTCCTGATGATGATAACGCTGGGGCTGGACAGCACGGTAGGCACCTCAGTGGAGCCTGGGGCTGTGTCCCCAGCAGTTACTGGGGATGGCTGTGTCTGAATGGCTAATAGTGGGGTGACAAGGGGAGCTATGGCCTCGGGAAGGAGGGCTGCCTGCCAAGCCCTCTGAGCATGGCTAGCGCAGGGAGGGAGGGAGGGGATGGGATGTCCCCACTCTGCTCACAGGCAGAGGGGGCTATGGGGGGAGCAGAACCATCCCCATGTCTCATTTTTCCACCCCACACTGTATTTCCTTTGCAGTTTGGGGGCTTGGAGGCCGTCATCACAGCTGTGATGGATGAGTACCCCCAGGTCCTGGCTGGGCGACGGGAGCTCTTTGTCCTCGGCCTCATCACAGTCTGTTTCCTGGGCTCCCTGAGCACCCTCACCTACGTGAGTACCGGGCACTACTCCGCTCCCATGCCCACCACACATCTGCTCATATCTCCAACAACTGCTGGTGCCAAAAACCTGCCTCGCATTCCTGCAAGGTCTGCAGCTTCCCTCTCCTCTCTTGTACTGTTCCAGGGGGGAGCCTACGTGGTGAAGCTGCTGGAGGAGTTTGGTGCTGGCTGCTCAATCCTGGCAGTGGTGCTACTGGAAACAATAGCTGTCTCCTGGTTTTATGGTAAGAAACTGCCTGTTTCATAAAAATCATCCTGCAGGTACCTACGTGGGTGTTTAACCTTATGCTCATGAGTATATGCCAGGGCATTCAGGGGCAGAAGCGTGTGACTCCTGGCAAGGCTGGGATGGGCCACAGAGGGTGTTGTGGCCATGTAGCCATAAATCTCCCTGTACCCACATCCTCCGCGGGTCTCTGGGGCCATGACAGGTCTCTCCACTGACAGGGATACAGAGGTTCTCCCACGATGTGAAAGCCATGCTGGGCTTCACGCCAGGGATGTTCTGGAAGGTGTGCTGGGTCGCCATCAGCCCTGCCTTGTTAGCGGTGAGTATTACAGCCCAGATTAAAGACAGATGCCAGCCTCCCCCTGAGTGCCCTGCAGAGGAGCTGCTCTTCCCTCACTGGCTGCTGCTGCTGCCCAGCTCCCTGGGCAACCACGGTGCTGGTTACTCCCCTCTTGCTCACATGAGGTGAACAAGCTGCTGGGAGGGTAGACCGGGGTCCTGGCTGAGGTTGTAGGACCTTGTGCCAGCCTGCCCTACCGGCTCCCCGTACTACTCCTCCAGCCACAGGCAATGACAAGCTGCCCACAGCCCCTGGGACAGAGGGTTTCACCACGAAAGGGATCTGGAAGTAGATTTTCTAGCCTCTTCTGCAGCTCCGGGGCAAAGCTGGGAGCCAGCAGCTGGGTGCTCACATGGATGCAAGTGCAGCCTTGTTTTATCCTCCTGGTTGGCAGTATCCCACGCTTGCACTGGCATGGCCAGGCATAGGTACATCTCTTGACAGCACTGTGGCACTGTGCACCAGGCTGGATCCATCCCCTTTGAAATGCCAGCTCCCCCAGCACTTCAAAGGCTGCCGTTTGCAAGAGGCAGAGGGGTCTAATCTCGATGGATCTCCAGGAGAAGAGGCCTTGTGAGGATTAATTACAGCTCCAAGCGCTTTGCCCTGGTTATTAAGAGAGAAGTATTATCATCAAAGCAGACAGCAGATGATTTCATTTCAGCATGGGGACGTGCAGCCTTTGCAAGCCACTGTCTCAGTGGGTTTGTTAGACGAAGACCTTCTAGCCCACACCTAGTGAGAGGCAGCAGTCTGGGAAATGTCACTGTGATGTCCACACTGACCTTTCATGGTTAGGAAAGCAGCAGTGGCAGTGGGACGTGGATGTTGTTAACCTTTGGGATGAGCTGGCATCAGCGCCGGGGCTGTGGAGATGTCACAGCTGATATGCTCTCCATGGGGAGCCAATGGGTCTGGTCTGCTGGCTATGCTTGGCCATAATGGAAGAGCTTTCCTGGCACCCATGTCACGTGCACGTGGGTTTTGCGAGCTGTATGGCCCTGCTATTGCCCTGTGCCTGCTTGTGAGCAGCAGCAGGGCATGTCCTGCCACGGTCTGGCCCCATGAGCATCCTTCCCTAACAGGCTCCACTTCATTCGATACAGTTCATAGTTATCAGCTCCCTCCTGGACCAGCCACCTCTGACACTCTTTGACTATCAGTACCCTGAGTGGAGTATCTTGGTGGGGTACCTCATAGGAGCATCGTCCTTCATCTGCATCCCCTTCTACATGGTGTACAAGCTCGTCTGGACGCCAGGGTCCTTCAAGCAGGTTAGGAGCAGAGCCATGGGTGGGCAGGGACCCCTGCTTGGGTCAGCCTGAGACCAGGGCCAGTGAGCTGGGCAGATGGTTTATGCATCCTCAGCATCTTTGTTCACATTGCAATTAAATCACACCTGAAGAGCCACTTGGAAAAGGGCTCAGAGGCTCTTTGAGGCTCGATGACCTGATCATTTTAAGTTATATTTCTGAAGCTGTGACTTTGGCTGTGCCAGGAGGCAGCGGGGCTAAGTCAGCACAGTCCTGTAGGCAGGGGACCATCTCCAGTTGTCACCCCTCCTTGCAGCCCACTTTAGGGACACATCCTGCCTGCAGTGCTCTGCTGCAGACTGACAGAGCTCTAGCCCCCCAGTGAGCGAGATTCCAGTGGGGATGGCTTTCGGCACCCTGGGCAGGCAGCCCTGCACATGGCACCAGTGCAGGAAGGAAACCCATTGTCTTTTTTTCTCTACCTGCTTACACTCTCCAGCGCCTTGCTGTCTGCATTTGGCCAGAGAAAATAACACGAGACCTGCAAGCAGAAGTGGCGTGCGCATCACCTGTCCTGTAGCCCAGTGGGATGTCCAGGGGACACAGACTGCTTCAGCTTCCTGCCCGTGCCCTGACAAAGCACTGGGGCAGGCAGAAGAGAAGCTGCCATCACCTTCCTCACAGCCAACTGCCCCCCGCATCTCCCCTGGTGGCTGCACATGCTGGCAGCAGCTCCCCGGCTACCGGCTCCTGTTGTGTCAGAGCATCTCGTCGGAAGCGGCGCGGAGCCCGTTCTCCCTGCAGGCAGGAAAACCTGATCCCCAGCAGGGAGAATGGGACCTGCCGCTGAGTCCCGTGGGCTGGAAGGGGCCAAACTCCTCCGGTTTGGAGGTGAACCCTGACTCCTGGTGAAGACGGAGGAGTGCCGCTGCAGAGGGATTGCTGTCCGACTGTACAAGCTGTGAACACGCCTTGCTTGGAGACACTCGCATCCTTGCTGTGCAAACCTGCTTGGCGCGAGTAGTGCATGCCTTTAGCCGTGCCGTGAGTGATGTGGAAAATAAAGCTGCTATCAATTGTTAAGAGATCGGACGAGGGAGAGGAGCCAGAGCTCACTGTGCCGTGCTGATGCAGTACTGTGGTGCGGCTGAGAGCACAGGGCTGGGCTGGGCTGGGGGAGGTGGGGGGCTGCCACTGTCCTGACACACAAATACCTTGTTCCATTGCAAAGATCAAAAGTCTGGGAGAGAAACTGTGTGGCCCCTCGGGTACATACTGCTGCGGCAAGACAGGTCGGTCCCTCCTGCCACCCCATCCCGTCATCTTGAAGGTCATCTTGAAGAAGACCTACACATACATCATTTTAGAAACAAACAGGCTCAGGGTGAAGCAGCCCCGGCGCTGGTGTAAACCACCCACTGTCCACCTGTCGCAGTTTCCCAATAACATTGCGCTGCTTCCGATGCTCTCGCCATTTCTCCACAGTTGTTAGCCCATCGAATGTGTTCCAGCAGCCGGTCCAGCTCAGTGGAGGTGGAACAGCAGCTCCTGCCCCATGCCTCAGCCATGTGCTGGTTTTACTGTGGTGCCCCTCACCGTGCCCTCCTGGCGGCTCCTGCTTTCCTTTGGGGTGATGCAGAACCGACCAGGAGAGTGCAGCCAAGAGCTGGGGGTGTATGCAGGGATGGGGGGGGGGGTACACGGAGGGGGAGAGCATATAGGGGCTGGGAGGGATACACATGGGCTGGTGTGCACACAGGGGGTGCAGGGACACACGGCTGGTGGGGGACACATGGGGCTGGGAGGGCGCATGGGGCTGAAAGGGCACATGGGGTGAGGAGACATGCACACAGTGCTGGGGGGACACATAGCACTGCGGGGGCACATGGAGGTGCAGGGACACGTGGGGCTGGCAGGGGAAACACAGGGCTGGGGGAGCATATGAGGCTGAGGGGATGCACACAGGGCTAGGAGGCACACAGGGGTGCAGGGACACACAGGGCTGGGGGAGCACATGGGAATGGGGGGGACATATGGGTCTGGGGGGATGCACACAGGGCTGGGGGGGCACATGGGCATGCAGGGACATACAAGGCTGGGGGGGCACGTGGGGCTGGGGATGAGGTATAGATACCATTACATACACATTTATGACAGAGTAAGGGAAGGTGGCTGGCTCAGCAAAAGGCCTTCACCTTTATCTGTTGAAAGACTTTTGCCATAGAAGGGACAAGATGTCTGAGCTCCCCAGTTACCACGCTCTGATTTGGTGTTTAGCTCTACGTTAAACACACCTGCGCACAAAGGTTAGGCCAAGCTGACTCTCTAAAGCTGTTAGAACTGACAAATTAAGGGACCTCTCATCCAGGGAGTCAGCCTTGGGAAGGATGGGGAACAAAGAATGGATGGGGAAAAGATCTCCGTTCTCTTCAGTGATGCAGAAAGAGCCTCTGGGTGAGGACGTTGTGGCCGCAGGAGGAGACAAGCCGATAGAGTGCTGCGATCCACAGAATGTTGGTTGGAAGTCGGACAAAGGTAATTGTTGTGGGGGGAAATCACGACCTCTGACTCAGATAGCCCCCCGAGAGAGGGCAAGGCCCCGCTTGGGGAGTGTGGGGAGCTAGTAAAAAACCTCAGCAGTGCTGTCTGAGGGTGTGTGCTCGTTTGCATTAAAGCAAGAAACTTGTAACCCATCCTGTGCCTGACTGAAAATGCATGTGTAATGCGCTATGAGTGTGCAAGTGCTCTGCTGTCCGTGGTGCGTACCCTCGAGCAACTGGGTGAGCACGCTCAGAGGAAACATTCCCCCGTGCTCCCAGCACTGCCATAAAGAATGCCGGCCTTCTGAAACTTCCAAGCAAGTCTTAGAGGGTTTTTCTCCGTGACCAACTTTACAGTATTGTTTTCTGGCAACCCAGGTGGGACACTGCTATTGAGTGTCAGTGGATCTGTGGGATTGCAGGAATTCCAGCCAGCACTGAGGGATTCTTGGGGAAGACCTCTGATCCCCAGACCAAAGGCTCCAAAGTAAAGTTCCCCTGGTCAGATGTAAGGCATCCTTTTGGCTCTGGGAAACCTGCCCGTAAGTCCAGGCAAAAGCCCCACCAGCCTGGGTTACTGAGGGCTCTCCTGGAAACAATCTGGTAAAATTTCCGCCTGACATACTCAAGTATAGATATAGATATAGATTTCTATCTGGTATAGTGCACTCTGAACTTCTGAACATGCTTATATACATGTATATTGTTACAAAATCTTAGGCGCACTAAAAGAAAACGGGCACTAGTCAGTCTAAGTGGAGGGACATTTCAGAGAAATCTCTTGTTGGGATGTGTTTTTGGGACACTGGAAACAAACAGGGGCTGGTTCTGTGAGAAACGTAACTAAAAGCAACGTAGTTAAATACTGTAATCAGTGGTGGCCGTTTGTATAAACTGGATGATGAGGAAAAATGGCCAATGAATGGCACTTTGAATTATAATGCAGTGTTACAGCTGATGTTGATTTTAAGGGGGGGAAAGTAATAGGACAAAGTTTTATACACTGATATGTTTTTCACTTCAAAGAACCAGCCTGAATGGCAAAAAGTGTGGTATAAATTTACCTCCTGGTGATCCTTTTGTCTTGCCTTTGGAAAAGGGTAAGAACAGGTCTTTGAAAAGGTGCTGCTCTGCTTGTGATATAGGACAAAGATGCTTAAAGTTATATGAACAAGAGAAAGAAGATGGTTTAGTTAAGCGAGCTAAGGGAGGACGATGGACGAGCAGAAAGGCTCATCAAGTCTTCTGGTCTCTTTGGCCATGACTGGACAAGTCACCTGAAGATGCCACTGGTGAGAAGAGTCTCCACTGCTGATCAGGGAGGGTGTTTATCGGTAAACACCTTAACACTGAACACCTCCCAGCCTCAGAAGTGACACTGGGAAGGCTTGCCTGGAGATGGCTGGCCACCACCATTCAGCTCAGACCAGCTCTAGCCGAGACAAGGGCAGCCAGCCCAAGGGACAGGGGGACAAGTGTGCCACTGCAGGAAAGGAAGATGTTGAAGCTATTTGTGTTGCCACCACATCCTTGGGGGCTATAAAAAAGAGCAAAGCGAGGAGTAAATGCCAGTACATGAAGAGGCAATGTTCACCCAAGCAACATGCAAGGTGCAAAAGTAAGGGCAGAGCTGGACAGACAAAGGGTGAGGCCACACTTAGTAGCTGAGAAACCAACTTGTGAAGGAGCACTGATTTTTTTAAACAAAGGCTTAGGGCGTGAAGAAACTGAAAATAAACCTGTCACCTGGTGTGATGCCACAAGCTGTCCAGATGGGTTCTCAGGTGTGTGGGAAGGGGAGGTGTGCTGTGCTCAACACACAGCTCCCTGGGTCCTGCCAGCACACAAGGTGAGATGGGGGCAGGGCAATACGCAAAGCCCAGCATCCAAGGAGCAGGAGGCAGTGGAGAGCTCGGGGTTTGGGGGCATCAAGTCTGCGTGGGTAACCCAGGTAAGCAACCTAGAAGATACCTGGGCAATCTGGTGAATCTAAATGTGATGGGGCAATGCAGCCAGTGATCACTAACAAGGTGCATGTATGCCAGCTGGGCTTAGCTGATGGTGCTCACTCCCAATGAGAACAGGTGGTTTCTTAAGAGCTGGAAACTTTCTGTCCTGGCATGGGAGGTTGCAAGAAGTGCCCACATCCATGTGGAGGAGCGATGCCTGCAGGTCAGCGTCAGGATGCCCAGCTCTGTTGGCAATCCTGCCCGTGACCCGGCACATGTCCTAAGGAAAGCCACAGTGGTGACTGGGATTTCTCATGTCATGAGGTGACATTCCCAGCCCTGGCTGAAACAGCTTCTCTGTAAAAAGGGGGAATGCAACTTGTTCCCCACACTTCAGCTGTAAGCTAGGGCAGAAGATCCTTCCTCAGCCCCTGCACGGCCTTCAGCCCCAAGAACATGGGGGTGATGCTTGCTGTGCACAGCTCATGGCTGACACTGGGTGAGGTCCCAGCCGAGGCAAAGGACTCAAAGGGCATCTTCCTGAAAAATGAAGCACCCTGCTGGTGTGCCCAGGACTCCAGAAAGTGCCAAGATTTCAGGTCAGCAGAGAGACAAAGGCCTCGGAAAAGCTCAGCCAAGCTGTGCTAGGGGAGCAGGTGTGGCACAAGGGCTGCCAGTCTCACACAGCATAGAAGATGTGCTGGAGATCCCAGGGTGAAAACCACAGAGCTCCAGGGAATGCCACTATGTGATGCCCCAGCATCCCCAGCCTGGTGCCCGCAGAATCTGCCAAAGCAAAATCCAACCATCCCACCAGCAAGACACGGGATGCAAAGCCACATCTCCCTGGCCAGCGTGCACAGCAAGAGCCCTGCCTGGGCCACCAGGAGCTGAGCAGCCGCAGCCACCCCTGCCCGCAGAGAAAGCCCTCACCCACACTGCACTGGGGACAGGGACATAAATGTTTGCCTTTTGGGACCTAAGATGAGACTTGCAAGTTCACATCCCTTTGTGGATCTGGCAGATAGATGTAATGGCTCAAGGAGAGGCCCCTCTTCATTGCTGTGTGCTGAAGCATGCACATCCCTGCTTACCATCCCCTCTGGCCATGCTGCCTGGGAAAAACCTTGCAGTGAAACCATAAGAGACCAACCGAAGATGTGACAGACAACTGGTGTCATTTCTACCCAGCAAAGATCAGAAAATCCGGAATACAGGTGAGCTGGACACAAGTAGGAAGCCTGCACAGAAGAGGTGCTTGCATCATCCGGCTGACCTGCAGAGATGACCCAACGCCTTGGAAGGAATCAGAGATGGCCCAGATCCAAGAATAGTACTGCTTTAATTCATAGAGGGAGTGAATCAAATAAAAAATATAAATCCTCTTGCTTTGGACTTATGGTAATACATTGACTGCTGGGGAAGAAACCTCCCCCAGGACAGAGCGCTGGAGGCTCTCCAAGGGGGCTTCTTGCCTTCCAACTCTGCTGGGCTGATGGACACCGGGCTGTGGACTGGCCCTGTCCACTTCTGAGGTGTATAAAGCTCTTCTTCCAGCAAGGGGCAAAAAACATGACACCTGGAGATGAGAAATGTAGCCTTGTCACTAGGTGACAGGAGGAATGAGTGATGAAGGCTGGAGGACAGCCAGAAATACTCCTCTGGCTACTTTTCCTTGAGAAATGCAGCAGCAGCAGCACTAATGCCACAATAATCATTAAGGAAAAAGACATCACAAGGCTGACTGGACGGACCAAGCCCAGGGCTGCAGTCCGGCTGTTGCATCTCTCCAGGAAGCCTCTGCTCTGCACCCCAGGATTGAGAGCTGCCAGTACCCAAACCCAAACCAAGCCCCAGGGGATGGGGAGCAGCACTCCAGCCCCTTCTCTGCTCCGGGATGGGGAGACGCTCTGGGTGCTGGGATGGGGACCGATGAGCTCCAGAGCCCTCGGCTTGGGCAGAGACCCACCTCTACTGAGGGGGGCTGGATGGGGCAACCAGCCTGGAGAAAGGAGAATGCAAAACACAAATACAGGCTGTACAGAGACCATCCGGCATGACCCTGTCTCCCTGCCCCCCCCAGGTGCTCCCTGGGGTGGGTGGGCACAGGGAGAGATGTGGCAAGTGCTGCAGCCATGCGGAGAGGGAGCAGATGTCAGGCTCCACAGGGATGTGCATCAGAGGTCTGCCAGAAGCAAAAAGGATTTGGGAAGGGGCAACATGCTTGAAAGCACAGGGAGCAACAAAAGGCACTCATGCTGTTTACAGGGGCAAGGGACGTGCTTAGGGCAGACCCGCCTGGGGCCCCCCCAGCCCATCAGCAGCATCTGCAGCCACGTGGCACCTGTGGCCGCTGCCAGTGCCAAACCCCGCTCTCTATGGGGGCTGCTTTTCCAGCATCCTACAGGAATTGCAACAGCAGAGCTCCAGCCCAGCAGGCACTGGGGCAGAGGAGCTGTTGGCAGTCTGCCGGGAAGGTAAGTGTGCAGTGACAGGCACTGGGTTCATCCAAGTCTCAAAGGGAAATGGCTCAGCTGTGGTCCTGCTTGTCCGTGGAGCTGTCATCCTGTCTCCCCACAGCAAGTGCAGCATCAGGAGGGTGCAGCCACCAGCGGCGTTAGGAGCCTTTCCCAGTTAGCCAGGACATATCTCCAGTTCTAAAAAAGATTTTAAAACAGCAGTGCTGTAAGATGTTTCCCAGCACGCGCAAGCAAACGTTCTCGGTGTGCCTGGGCACTGCCCTTGGCGCTAGTCTGGTCATTGGTCCCCATCCCAGCACCTGTGCTGCTCTGCGTAGAGGCACAGCCAGCCCAGGCAGGACAGCAGTGTGCCTTCCTCCGCCCTCACTCACATGTCAATAAAATTGTCCAAAAAGTCACATATGGATCCTCAATTCCATGTAAAACTGAGTTCAAACTATTTTTTTAACTTAAAACAAGCCCTTCTGGCATTCAGCTGAAAATTCAGGGAAAGCCACCAAACAGCAGGCGCCTTCCCATCTGAGTGATGTCCCAGCCCAAAGGCAGCTGCCTGCTCCCAGCAGATCTGTGCACCAGCACCCTGCAAAGGGGACACAGCAGCCATCCCGCCCACCCCCGGTGTGGCCCCTGTCACCCCCAGCCCCACCACCCAGCACTGCGGCATCGCACCCCTGCAGGGAGGGGCTGCAAAACAAGCACGCAGCCATAACCAGTGTCCTCACACTGGAATTAGGGACATGGTCCAAGCAGGGAGCTGGCTGTCCCTCCTGCCAGACCTTCACCCCCAGCGCACCCGAGACCCCAAATTGAACGTACTTGCCATGACGGACAAACAGCCTAAAAGGTACGAAAGCAGCAGGAGACAGAGAGAGAAAAGACATTCAAGTTTAGGCAGTCTGGCTTTCTCCAGGCTCACCAAACCCCACCATGGGGGCCAGCAGCTCCCCTCGCAGCTGGGCTGCCCAGCAGATGCCACATCCCTCCCAGCGGAAAACCAGGCAGCCAGCAACCATTTCCTGATGTGCTGGAGATGATGGACACAGCCCTGCCCCAGTCACTGGTGGCTGGGTGGACACTCAGCATGCTCCCCATCCCAGGGATGCCCAGGGTGTCTGAGCTGGCTTGGGCTGCCTGGGTGCTAGGAGTGCTTTTCTCCCTGAGCTTTTGAAGAAGTCTGCTTTTATTCCAGATGTGGAAACACCCCAGGGACAGGAACCCACATTTCCCCCTCAGCTGTGACTCCCACTCTAAAGGCTCCTTCCCAGCTGTTATCACTTCCCTGGCATTTGCCTTCCAGCACAGCATGTTCTGTCCTCCCTCTCTGCATGCAGGGATACACGCTCTCCTGTTGAAAGTCTTAAACACAAAGCAAAGGGAGAGAAATGCACTTTGCCTATGAGCTACACTCTAGTGAACCAAGAAGAGGCTGAGACACTGAGGGCCGGTGTCCTGGCACTGCAAGCTCTCCAGGCTTTGCTCTTGCAGAGAGTTGTGCACAGGCTGCACACTCAGCCTCTCTCTGTGGGTCCTCTCAACTGACAGGGTGCCCAGGGGCACCCCAGCATCAGGCAGTGCTGCCTTGGTGATGTGCCAGCACCCGGTGGCAGTGAGCACCACTGTCCCATCAAGTCTGTGCAAGGATTTGGATCCTGGTGTTTAAGATAAACCTCCTGTGTGCGGCCAGACCTGGAGGTGGTTGGGAGGCAGCACTGCGAGGATGGAGTGAGTGAGGCAGGAAGGGAGATACGAGAAGGGTATGGAGTGGGGAGCAGCAAGAAAGAGTTGCCCAACGCCCATCAGGGTCCTCCCTTGGGGTGTTCAGCCCTGCCCTGTACCCCACTGCTGCGCTTGACAGTTCCTGCAATATGTCTACTTACTCCACATCACGCTTTCGGATGCTCCTGCCAGCAGCCAGAACCTCAGCCACCTTGGATACAATAGGGTCGTAGTTCATGCTCGCCACAGCCACCACCTCATCGCTCCTAGGGCCAGGCAGAACAGAGTGGTTAGGACAAGCCCAGGTGGCCACAGCTCCATCACCCAAAAAGCAACATGCTGGAGAGAAGCAGGAAGCAAAGATAAACACCCACTCCAGGGTCAGGACCCGTCCCAAGGCATGAGCACCATGGGGACTGCGCTAGTGGTGTGGGACAAGGGACAGGAGAGGGCTCAGAGCTGGCACTGCAGGCTGGTCCCACTGTGCTCTAACCAACGCTCACATGCTGGCATGGTGAGCATCACTGGGGTGCCCAGGGCACAGAGACAGCATCTGTGGGATCTGTGGGAAAACAACAATGGTGGATCTGATGGTGGGTAAAAACCTAGACAACAGCAGGCATGCCCAATGGGTGCTGCCGTCCAGGCAGGCGATCCCTGCGCTGCTGCCCTGTACTGAGGAAGTGAAGAAATGGGTGGTCAAGATTTCCCTGTGGGACACTCAGTTGTGCTGCTCCACATCTCATTCCTGATCCCCACCTCCAAGCGGGGGGGGAGAGTGCCCACCCCCAAGCTGCATCACAGGCATGCTCCTCCCCAAAGCACTGGGACATCTGGGGTGTCCAATGCCAGAGTCCCATCAGCCCCAGTGACGAAACCCCTGTGTCTATGGGATGTCCAGCAGTGCATCCCAGTCTGGCTGACCATCACCCACCAGGATGCTGGTGGCACAATGCAACCTCAAAGGCTGAATGGGAAACAAATGAAGCAGAAGGGAAGAGGATGCAAAAATGCTGGAGGAGCTTTGGCTAAAAGTCACAAGGCAAACAAGAAGGGGTCTTCTGCTTTGATGTTTGCAGAGACCAATGTGAGTGTAAATCCTCGAAGACTGAACCCAGGAGATGACTCACAAATAGATAACAGAATAGACAATGCAAAGATCAGAGAAGGTGCATAAGATATTAAACACTGGTGATGTTGCTGAGTAAGTTGCAGAGCAGAGGCACTCAGCAAATCAAGATCTGCTCTTCAATCCACTGCCAAAGAGCTCTGCGACCAACACAGCAAAGAGCAGCTGGGCGGAGGGGAGAGGTGGGGAGGCAGGGGGAACATATGCCTCATTCCTGGGAGGAAGAGAGCAGAGGCCATGTTTCAGAAGACATTTCATCTCTGTGGAGCCATGCTGAGCTCTGTGGAACAGCTGAAGTAATCTCTCGTAGCTGCCTCAAAAAGCCACAGGGTAACTCCATCTCAGAAGACTAACTATTTCAAAAGGCTCCGATTCCTAAATAAGCTCACTACAAATAAGGGAGAGCAAGTCAGAAACAGCAGCGGTCTGGCTTCCTCATCCCATGGGTGAGCACAGGCGTGCAGAGCAGACCAGGAGCCCAGAATCTTCTCTGGAACCACTAGAGCTTGTCCACAGCTTGGTTAGTCCATACCACCCAGACCCAGAGACGGGCCGACACCAGCTCCAGCACCAGCTGCTGCTTCATGGGAGCAGTCACAGGAAGGGGGGAACCGCTGCACTGCCAGGAGCTGCAGAGCAAGACTTGGTTGCCATTGGAAATCCCATCTCAAGCATCCTTAGCTCACTGCAGAGATGTGTACCTACAGCAGAGGGGATTTCTGATAGCCTGCAGCTCTTCCATCCAGCAGGTGAGGTGAGCATAAGGAGTAACATACAGATGTTGATGGGCAATACATTCTCACTGGAAAGCAGGTGTCTGTGGCAGGCAGCGAGGGTAATTAACCACCCGAGAAGATTACAAAGCATGTATGTGTTCAGCTGAACTGCCTGCTGGGCTGTCACCTTTCAGAGCTGCTGCTGTGATATAGAAAAGCTCTTCACTTTCTGAGCCTGCATCTTCTCTGCTGTCACACTTGACATCCTGCCTCATGTAAAGAAGGTCCTCCACCCTCCCCAGGACAGGATCCCATTCCCTACGGGTGTAACTCCAATTATATGTGCAAGGACTCATGAGTTTTCTTTACAAAAGACAGCCAGCCTCCTCCCAAGATGCTTGCAGCAGTACCTGAAGGCACTGCAGTGCAGATTTCCTCTTCTCCTGTTGTCCCAAGCTCAGAAACACAAACAGCCAATGATAACCCCATCCCAACATGAACCACAGCCTGGGGAGATCCTACAGGCATTTGTTTCCATCGCACAGGGCCTCAGCCTTGGCTACTTCACCATTGCTTGATGCTCAGCACACAACAGGGTCTGAGGCTTCACAAGTCCTGCGGGGCTCTGTACCAGCTTCACACCACACACCACAGTCTTGAAACTTCAGTGGTTTCCTCTGTGTTTGGTTTCCTGGGTACAGTCAGCTCCCAGCTGGGAAACACAAAGTGGTTGGAGAGACCTATCCATCAAAACCAGGGGGAGATGTGCTGTTCCAAGGGAATGAAAAACCAAGGGGTGTAAGGGAAAGGAAAGGGAGATGCAATCCCACCAGCTGCCCACCAACTCAGCCTCAAGCCCAGCCAGTGCCCGACACAACCAGCTGGGAAGGTGGATGCAGCCCAAACACTTCCATCAGCAAGACATAGGGTAGGTGGTCCTTCTACAAAATAACTCATGGGGCACTGGTGAGCTGGAGCCTTATCCCATATCAGCAGTGCCTTTTAAACATTTATTCTGACAAATGGGGAAGCCAGGAGGAACCCCTCTTTTTTTTTCGAAAGGTCTTCAGAGGAAACAGGAGTGCTCTTCCTGCACCTGGGATTTGGAGCCATCAAAAGTCTTGGTGTAAAGGCTGAGGGAAGATGGAGCACTGTGGACAAGCACTGTGTCTGCAGGGTCTTCCTTTCCTCTGGAGGGTGCAACGCAATGGAAGTAGGGCACCATGAAGAAGACAACCACAGCAACTTCCTGGATCTCCCAAGATCTCCAAGATCTTAGGGGTGGGATGACTTTGGTCTATTTTGGCTGAGGTGCTGCAGTGAATGCAGTGTCCCATGAGGATATCTGCAGAGCACCATCCCATACACCTCCTGGCACAGGGCCTCACACTGACCCCTCCACAGCTCACAGCTCTGAATGGGGATAAGTAAACAGCTTTCTTCAAACTCTGAGGAAAGAAGAGTGTTATTGTGAAAGTCAGTGCTGAGGACAGGCTCCAGGAGTGGGAACCACTAGCAATTCATGCAACAACCAAGACAGTGCGCACCAGAAGAGTCCAAACCATTGGGTGGGCATGGCAGAAGGAAGCAGAAGGGGATGGTCGACTTGGGACAGTGTCCTCAGTCCAAAAGCATTAGCACCAACTAGAAGAACTACCACCAAACAAGAAAAAGAACTGTTCCCAGTGGTGTCCCACCAAAGCCAAGATGGGGACTTGATTACAGTCAAGCAAAACATTGGGAGATGCACTGGCCGGCCCCTTGCCAGCCGGTGCTCCTCCAGTACCTCTGGCTCTCAGCGCAGGATGCCATCCTGGTACCCAGACACCATCTCCAGGAGCCTCTCCTGGATGGCAGAACAACACAATGCTTAACAGCAGACCCCGGACGCCCACCCACTGGTGTGCTGCTGCCCACGGAGCCTGGCTTCCCTGCATGCTGGGCGGTCTGCCTAGGCAGCCACTGTGGCGTGCTGAGCGTCAGGCCACTGCACAGAACAGGGATTATGCACCTTGCTCAGGGCTTTCCTTTTGAACAGGCTCTACAGACACTTAATTAAAGCAATCTGACATTTCCTTTCTAATTAGGGTTGGGACAAATAGCTAAATGCTCGGGTATGGAAAGGAAGAATAGAGGTTTCAAAGAAGATTAGATGCTGGAAAGAAATGCATGTCAGTGCGGCTCGTGGATGCTCAGCCCCATCTTGCTGCACGTGCTGCACGCCAGGGACTGCTAGCAAGGCCAGGGGACCTGAGACGGGGCAATGCGATGGCTGCAGAGCGGCTTCGCAGGGGATGCAGCAGCAAAAGTGCACACAACTCTGCAAACCACTGCAGCAAACCCACCACAACCAGGTTTTTATCTTCCACTGGCTGACACTCACTGAGCAAACTGTGTATTTTAAAATGCTGCTTTGGCAGTTAAGTGATTTGAATGCACTTCAGAACCTTGGGGGGGGGGGTGTTGGGGCGGGAGGGAGAGCCCTGTGGCTGCAGCTGTGGAAGGGGAATGTCCCCCTGCAGCAGCTCTGCCCAGCACAGGTGGTGCCTTGGCACAAACCCACCCTTGTAGGCAATTTTGGCCGAAGTGCCAGTGAGCTCAGAGGTGCATCCACATGCAAAGGGCCCCTGGGTCCCGGCAGATGCTGGAGCCTTAGCGCCTGCAGCAGGTTTTTATCTGGGGTACACAGGCACCAGGAGGAGGGTGAGCACTGGGGACCTGGCTAGCTTGCACCACGGGATGATAAAGCGAGCCCTGTGCCTCTGCAAGCCCGATGGATACATCTAATGCCAGGCTCCATCTGGGAGCAATGGGGGCAAGTGGCCACCCTCGGGGAGGGGGATGTGGAGGGGAGGCTGTGAGGGACATTGGGCAGGGGACAGAGGCACAGCGAGCCCTGGTAAGAAGATCTCTGCAGATCATCTCCCGGTCCCTGCCTGAACGCTGCTGCCAAGTAGTTCGATTGCTGAGCCAGGCAGACCTTCGCTTCCCTGGTTTCATTCTCCCCATCCTTAATATTAGAAAGCACTTCAAGAGATCCCCTCCGTCTCCAGGCGTGAGGAGGCTCTGTGGCCATTGATTTCAGGATGGGATGGAACTAAGGCAACAAAAGAATAAACAGCCACAAATATTTCTGGGAGAAATTCACAGTGCATGGTCTTGCTGGTCTAAACAGCCAGCATGGCTCAAGAACAGCAGAGGCAACACACCCTGGGCTGTCAACACACCTCAGGAAAATATTCCCAGATAGGCTCCCAGCTCGGGGGAGAGCTTGGTTCAGGACAGGTATGATGAAAGCTCCTGAACTCTTGCTAACCTTCACCGCTTTTTTGAGCTTAATTTGTCAAACCAGAAGCAGAGACAGTGATGCTCCCAGTCCAGCCCTGGTCACAAATCATTAACGCAGCAATGAGGTGGGGGAGGAAATCTTTGATGGGAATTGCCAGCGACAAATTAATAGAAGCCATTATCTGCTCTCAGATAATACGTGAATAGACAAAGTGCTTACATCTGGCAGAGACATTAGGTCCAAACACCAGTTTAACTTGCTTTATGCTTAGCACATGGTTTCTCTAGGGCCTTTCATTAATGTCCTACAACCTCAGTGTCCAGAGAGGGACTGACTGACAGAAGCTCTGGCAAAAATATTTTCCAGCCTAGCGGAACAAGCTTGGACAAATGCTTGTGTAGGAACATGGAGAAGAGAAACACTTACTTGGTATAAAATGCAACAAACTTCAATTCATCTAAATCTCCCTGAATGACAACATCGTCGAATCCTTCCCCATGGCCTGGAAGGCAGAGAAGAAGTGGATTCAGCAACAATTCCCCTGGATCCAGCTCTAGCCCCTAAACCGGAGTGTTTCAGTCCAGAGCTACACAAAGAGCATCCTGCAGTCACCAAGAGACCAGCACCAGAAGATGAGGGTACCAAAGAGCACATTTCTTGTTCAGAGAAGTGCAAGTTCAGGGAGACTGTTCATGCTGGGCCATTCCTTGTGACCAAAGACATTCCCCTGGCCATGCACCCCACGCCCATGAGCAGGCAGGATTTGGAGGAGATACCAATACCCTCAGGAGCCAGGAAGGGAAGCAGACCAAGGCAGAGGCTGGTGTGGAGGGTCCGCAGCAAAGGGGGCTGACTGTGGCCTCTCTACCACAGGACACCTCCACTGGCACAAACTCTACAGCAGACGTGGGGAGCCCCTTACCTGCATATCGGATGCTCTTCCCGAACATAGCGGTCCACAAATACGGGACTGTGCTGATCTCCATGCCGTGGGCCAGCATGTTGAGCGCAGCTATACGGCCTGGAAAAGAGAAGCAGCAGAATAAGCAAGGAAGCTCCACGCTGGGGCAAGTGTTGTGGCCTGCCCTCAGGTCACAGTGCAGCGACATCTCTAGTCCCAGAGCAGAGGGAAACCAGGACTTGTGCTTAGGCTAAAAACCCAAACATAGAGCAACAAGCACCAGCAAGGAAACACACTGCATCATCTGAGGCTGGGCTCGGGGTCCTACCCAAGTTAGGACCTGTGCCCAAGCTAACACTAGGATGTGAGCTCCTAAGTGTCCCAGGGCAAGGAGATAAGGCTCCTGCAGCAACCGCAGATGCCAGGGAGTACACAGTGTTGTATAGGAAAGCCTGTCCTTGGGCACCTCTGTGTTTGTAACGAGGTGTTGTTAGGCCATGCACATCAAGAAGGCTGACAAACGAAATCGTATTGAACAGGATAAAATATACGTGCTTCAAAATGTTTAATGCAACTACCCTGTAGTTGACAGTTATCTCATTCTCTCACCAGAAGGCTCAGAAATTTCCTGGCAATCTAGAAAAGGCTCTTTTCACCAATTTGCTGTTGCAAAATGAAGGGACTGAAAAGTACCTACCGTGCATATGGGCCATCTGCCAGTGCGGGACATTCACCTTCTTGTTATTCCTCAAGGCCAGCGGGAACGTGACAGCATCACCAGCCGCAAAGACTCCGGGGACATTGGTTTGCATCATCTGCAGGGGGAAGCAGAAGTGTGTGTCAGTGGGGTTTGCACCCTACACGAACAGAAACAGGGAACTGCTCTAGAACTGCCACGTTCCCCAGAAACCCATGGACAACCTCTGCTTGGCCGCAGGACTCCCAGGTGGGATTTGATTTAGGATTCTTCACTTTCAAAGCAGACCATGCAGGCAGGGACCTGTATCATCCCTCTGCCGGTGGGTTACCTGGTAAAAAGAGACACGGGCTGGTGTCCTGGAGCCCCTCCTTAGAAGACTGGGGTCTGTCAGTGTTTGCAAATAGAGCTTGGCTTATTGCACGTATGAGCAACAAGCACAGGGGTGGGTGGCAAGGAGCCCAGCCTCCCCAACACACACCACCCATCAGCACCAACACTGCTCCCACTGGAGTCACAGCTGGTGGCGAGGAAGGAAGAGATCCTTTGGGATCCTTGAAAAGATGGATCTTTCTGCATTTCTTTCCCCCAAAATATCCATGCCGTTCCAGGACAGCTCAGAGCTAGACCCAAGCCACGGCGTCCAGGGCTGGGATTTACAAACCCCTCACTTGCAGGGGGGTCCCAGGCACTCTGGTGTGATGCTCCCAGCATCTCAGCATCCTGGCAGATGAAAAGCCTGTGCAACAGCAGTTTGGAGCCCCAGGGAAGCTCATCTCGGAGGACAGCAGACTCAGCTCCTCCTGCTCTCCCCCCTGACAGGAGCTGCCCCCCAGGCCCACCTTGTTGACCACAATGAAGCCTTTGGAGTCAATGTTGATGCCGCTCTGCTTGAGAAAGCCTGTTGCTGGGACTGCACCTGCAGGAGAAAGCAAGGGCTGCAGCTGTGGTAGCTGGGTGTCCCCACAGCCCCAGCGGACTGACCCTGAGGCCAGCAGATCTCCCCCTGCCCAGGCCACCTGTCTGTCCCAGGGAAAGGCAGTGGGTTGCTCCCGGAGCAAGGAGCACCCTAAAGAGTCCCCACTACTCCCACTACATCACCCTCTACACCCCTTGGGTCCCTACCGCTCTCCGAGCCATCAGTGCACCGCTGCAATCTGCCCATCACCTTTTATGCTTGAAGATAATTTTCAATCCACTTCTTAAATTTGGGAGGGGGGCAGGGGGGGTTGGAAATAGTTAAAAGGGAGCCCTCAGAATTCCAGAAAGGGCTCTTCTGCCTCCTTCACAACCTCTACCTTTTCTTCAGCTTTCATTTTCCTTTTTTGATCTTTTTTTTTTTCCTCTAGCCTTCACGAATCAGAGTAGTCAACAGAACAACAAAAGCAGATTAAGCTAATTTTGTGACTCTTCTGGTCCACAACATTTTTAAAAGTTAGAAAGTGAGAAAGGGATCTTTTTTTCCCCAAATGTAAAGGAGAAAACCACCCTCTTCTATGGCAGTGGCAGCAATTTAAAAAAAAAAAAAAAACAAACAACCAAAAATAATAAAAAAAAACAAACAAACAAAAAAACAGGAAAAAAATCACACTGGGGAGGATTTAAAAAAAAACAACTTGAGAGGAAGAAATTGATTTGAATGGGGGTTTTTTCTGGAAAAATCAAAACCATTACTATTTTCCAAATATATTTTCGGTTGCATTTTGGGGTGGGGGCTCTAGAAAGGCCTTTTTCAGCTTTGCTACGCAGACTCATGTGTGACAACCAAGCAGGGGTGGCACATCAGCACTAGCACCTCAAGCTACCTGGCCCCGGGGACGCATTGGTGCCACGTCCCCACGCTCCGCACCGCCCGCGGCAGCCCCTTACCGACACCCACGACACACACGTCGGCCCGCAGGACCTTCCCGCTCTTCAGCACCACCTCCTTCAGCTGCGTGAGACACAGGGGGGCATCAGTGTTATTTCAGGGACAAACCCCCCGACACCCTGTCTCGGCAGCAAGCCGCGCTGGAGCTCGAGTCATTGCTGCCATGCCGGTTGCCTGTAACTCCTTATGCAGGCAGGAGGAGGAGGGTGGGAGCCATGAAACCACCGCACACTGCCTGGAGTGCCTTGCTCCTGGGAGCTCCTGGGTTTGCCAAGTCCAGGAATTTAAATTTCAGAAGCTAGGAAAGAGTGGAGGGCAAAACCCCGGCGGTGAAGGGAATGGCAGCCTGGGGGGATGCTGCGGTGGTGCCCCTGGGGAGCCTCTGCCCACACCCTACCTTGCCCTCCTGCTCCCGCAGCTCCGACACCTCTGTCTGCATGTAGAACTTCACCCTGTTGCTCTCGAACATCTGGAGGGGGGACATGGGACAGAGCAGGGGACATCAGGACCCTGAACCATCCCTGCTCCTGGTGTCCCTGTGCCCCCTGCACTGCCCTGCCTACCCTCTGGGCTCGACTCCAGCAGAAGAAGGTGAGTCCCAGCACACGGACCACGAGTGGGAAGACGCAGCCCATTCTTTCTTTCTAGTGAATGCTACCATCACAGCTTAGTCAATAAATGCCCAGTAACAAATGAATTAGCGCATTAAGCGAAACAAGCAGACCCCCCCACTCTGTCACCTAAACCACTTCCCAGATGGAAAAGAGAGGTCACCTTCATGACAGCGCGGCCAACCCTCTCCCCAAAGAACTTCTTGAAGGGGACTTCCTCCAGCTCCACCAGGGACACTGAGTGGGCCCTCTCCGCGAGGTAGGCAGCCACCTCCATCCCTGGGGAACAGAAGCATCTCGAGATCTGGGGTGCCACCAGACCTGGTGGCCGCAAGGGGCCACACCATTTCAGGGAGATTTATGATTTATGGCAATTTGTTCTTAGATGCAGGTTTCAAAGACTGAAAGGAGGAATCAGCCCTGACGAAGTCCCAAAGTGCCCAGGAAGCCGTAGCACTTGGAGCAGTGGACCTCAGATGAGGGAAACCTTCCTCTTACATCTGGGACTGTCTCAGCAGAGGTAATGAGCTGCGGGCTGAAACCAGCCCTTGTGACCAGTTATCTTCTTTGATCTGAATGGGAGAATTTTGGTGCTGGCAAGTGCATGGGAACCTTCACCAAGACACTTTCTATCTATGGGGTTTGTTTTGGAAATGGATCTTTTCAATGACCTGCATTTTGCAGCTGCCCCCCCAACACCACATGCTTTTCTGTAGATGGGATTGATTGAACGATTAAACCAGGATTTTTTTTTTTAAAAAAAAGAAGAAAAACAAATACCAACATTTTATAATAAATTCCCTGACTAATAACCATTTGAGCTTAAGGCTTGCAGGCCCACAATAATTTTGTTAGAAGAATATAAAGCAAAAAGAATGACCATCAAAGAAACTCTAAGATTTTTCCTGTGTATTTTAAAAATTCACCACCCTGCTAAAAAGGGAAATAAACCCACAGGCTTTCACCTATGAACAAGACTCTCCCAATTGAAGCCAAATCTAGGCACACTGGATTTAAAACCACCCAAGCACCAGTACTCAACTTGCTGTACATTTTTCAGACTGGGACAGCAATATCTGTGTCCATGCAAGCTTAACAGCTCAGCCTCTTCAGTAAAATCAATTTTTTTAGCAAGAAGATGTCCTTATCACCCACCCTGGAGCTGGAGGCTGGACTACCCCAAGGTCCACTTTGGTAGGGGGGTTACCTCTAAGCAGGCAGTGAAAAACTGGGCAAGGGACTGGGTTGATCTGCAGGAAGATGTGGACAGCTGAGATGAGGACACCCGCAGAATGAGCACTCACCCAGGAAGGATGCTCCCACGATAACCACATTCTTGCTCGTGGCCAGCTTCACAACACGGTTGGCATCTTCGGGTGTTCGGATGTTGAAAACATTTTCTACCTCCTTGCCTTTGCAGCTGAGAGCTTTGGGCCTGAAAAAACATGTTGAGGGTGAACAGGTACTTTTCTTAACCCTGTGGTGGCAACTGGGACCACAGACCCCCTTTCCTGGGCTCCAGCAGCACCTCAGCCTTTCCTTTTTTCACTTTTCTCTTCGCTGGAGACATAACGTGGAAAAACCCAAATGTTGGTGCACAATGGCCAGAGCACAGCCACAAACACAGAGCACAGCAGGGTCTGCTCGGTGGCCAACCCCAACCCCATCCATGCACCAAAGTACCCGTGGGCCTGAGCTCCCTTCTGGAGCAACACAGCACAGTGCAGGACAGGTACTGCTTTGCAAGCTTGTGCTTAACTGCTGGCATGTTGTAAAATTTTCAGAAGCTTAATGGGACACAGAAAACTCACTCTGTCCTCCAGCAGATGCTTTGGAGCCATTTGGACTTTCATAAACCTTCGGAGATGCAGGTTCTACTACCTGTTCCTAGGGGCATGCTGTACCAGTTTAATCATCTCCTCCCTGGGCACTTACTGGAGCCTACGTATTATTAAATATCTGGCCTCTGCATACCCAGCTCACATCTGGAAATGGGACAGATTAGCCTAAATAATTTAGGTACCTTAAAAACATTTACTCAGTGATCCTGGAGATTGTGCATAAGGATTTTGAAATTATTGCCAAAGGCTTAATCCTCTTTTGAACCTAATTTAGGTGGCTGGTGCAGATGGTATTTTGGCTGTGGCACTGCACACCCCAGCACCAGCAGTTATCGCTGGTGGGGCTGTTGCTGTTATAAGTGGCACACAGGGTTGCAAAGGGATTGTTCTACAACATCCCTTCCCCAGATGATAAATTTTGCCAGGGCTGCATTCCTCCTACTTCATTTTGTGCCTTGGTGTTAGAGCCCAGGGAAAGGGAACAAGGATGCCTCATTTTAAAGTGCCAGTGTTGACAAATCTGCTATTGAAAACAAACCGACCCACTACTTCCAGGGTGCTAGGGATGATGCCAATCTCAGGTGATGCTCTGTGCCCCAGCAGCAGCTGTGTGGAGCAGGACAGGCACATTGCTACTGCCTTTCCCTAGGGCTGGACCAGGTTTCAGTCTTGAAAACTTCCCTCCTGGAAGCAAGCCTCACAAAGGGATCTGTTAGGTTGGGTCAACAGCAACACCTTAAGGCTGCAACAGAGAAATATTAAGCTTTCATTGTTGAGAAAGATCTTAAAAGGTTGGCAGGAAATGAAAGATGGAAATTTGGATGGATGAATTATCAGATTGTCAGGGTTGAGTATTATTGAGGGGTGAAAAGAAGAGCAGTGTGGCAACAATTCAGACTATTTTGGAGACTTTTGTTAAAACAAATATGTTCAAGGTCCTGGGCATTAATTTCCGTATCCTAAGATGATGAACACCTTGGGAATTTCCCGAGTCTCTCCCACACAGTCTCAAGCCAGCCCCCAGGGAACAGCGCAGCAATAGGGTGCTGCTGGCTCCACCTTTTCAAATCTCAGTTTTCTATCAATATCTTTAACATCAAACAGTCCATGCATCCCGACTGCTTTTTGTTAACACCCTTTTGACCTTGATGCTGACCATGAAACACCCCAGGTAGCAAATCCTGCAGCCGTCCTGCCAGCTCCTATGTCTGATGGATACCTGCTTTCTGGATGACTCTTGAATGATGCTGAGGCTTTCCAGCTTTGGCTGAGCAGACACACTTAGCACAGTTTTATAGATATATATGACATAGATATAGACAGATATAGATATAGACTGATATAGATATATACAGATGTATCCAATAGGTGTTCTTTGCCTTTTCGGCAAACACCATTGCAAACAAATCCAGTGTCTGAATTCAACTGCCATATTTGACCCTTTATCCCCAGGCACAAGCTCTTCACATTCTCAGGCGAAATAGTTCCTCTTGATCTTTAAAATGTTTGTTCATAGCTTACGTGTTCCCAGTCGCTATCAGCAACT
Organism: Falco punctatus; assembly: GCF_963210335.1. Classification (NCBI taxonomy): domain Eukaryota; kingdom Metazoa; phylum Chordata; class Aves; order Falconiformes; family Falconidae; genus Falco; species Falco punctatus. The sequence goes on from NC_137580.1 coordinate 99,914,319, forward strand.
TGTTGTATTCCATCTTAAATCCATCCTTGAACACAGCTGTCTTGTTCTTGATATCCACAGCCGCAACCTGAAATCATTCCTAGATAACGTTAAGGGATGAAATCCCAGACGTTCACCGAGCTCCCAGCCCAACCAACTTGTCTGTTAGGTTTTAGCTCCTTGCGTTTCTGTCCACAGCTTAGCCAACCCAGAGCTTGGGTGTTCCTAGTTGCCTTTTCACAAACCCTTGAAGATCTCCCAGTATAAATAAAATAACGAGGAGAAATGTTTAAACCATTATTGTCTGCACTGCTTGCCAGCTCATCATCCTAATCAGAGGCCAACCGGTCACTCCAGATCCACATGAGGATGCTCACAAATGGCAGGTAAGAAATGACAGTTTGCACAGGGATTCCTTCCTGCCACAGGAGGAATTGCATTAACTGTGGTTTTGAACAAACACCAGCAACCTGCACGCTGCAGCACAAAGCAGAGGGGCTGGGGGAGCTGCATGGTTTCTGCAATGGCATCCAGTGAGCCAAGAACAGAAAGAGCTGCCACAATGGCTAAACACCGCCTCTGAGTACTAGCACTTGCAGGAGACAGCCTATAAGTATACACAGGTCTCTCCTTACCTGCATTTCAGTTAAGACTTCGATGTCATAGGTTCGGAAGAACTCCTTGGGGCGCAGGGTGATCTGCTCCGGGTGGGAATCCATTGACTGCAAAAAAAGCCATTTTTTTTGCCAACCGCTGTTGTTTGAACAGGAGAATGAAGAAATGCCTGTCACCAACACAAGCCAGCGGTAGTCTGAAGTCAGTCCTTACAGCATGGGTTAAGAGAGTTGCCCTACAGGAGCTGGAATCAAAGCCTGTTCAAGTCACAGTCATCACAAGACACCGGACTGGGCTCTGGTTCCTTCTCTGCCTGCTCAGCATGGGGCTGGTGCTCACCGGCTAAGGCAGGACCACAGCGAGTGCTTCAGAGTGTCTGCAAAGCAGCTGTACCTGCAGCTCCTCATAACACACACAATTTCATAGGAGCAAAAGAAAAGCCAAGTCATTTGGAAAGCAATCAGTTGCCAGGGGAAATGAAAGCTAAAAGAGCAACAAGAACAATCAGCGTTAACACAGCAAGGGCAACACTTTCAAAAGCACCCAAGTTAACGCAGCACAAGTTCCCTCAAAGGCTGATGCAGGGGCATGTGGCCCGTATCTGCTCATCTTTAGCTGCAAGATAAAGGTTCTTGCTCTTCTCAGCCTTCCCTGGTCACTTGGGTGAGACCTACATCATCTTTACACGCAAGGTTGACCTCACATTTGAGCCCAAGTTCATCTGTCCTCCTAAACCTGTGCACACAAGCTCAGACATAGGCTGAGGACAAGCTGAGCATCAAGTGACCTGTGTGCAGGCTGCTGCATGCTCCGTGCCTGCAGTGCAGCAGGGACAGGCACGGCCACACGCATGCCACGGTCAAGCCCTACAACATATCGCACTGCACTGAGCAACAGCAACACCTACCCGTGCCACACAGGCATAGCACTCGGGCTTGACACAAGGGGGACAGGGGCTGCAGGAATCAAGGGCTTCACCAACTGCCCCTGGGGACGGATGTGCAAGGTCCTTCTCGGCGGAGGAGGCTCAGTCAGGGGCTGGGATGAGCCTTGCAGGACACTCCCTTAGCGTGACTTCAGATAATGCTGTGCTCAGAAGAGACTCATGCCTTAGGACTGAAGGCACGTGCAGAGCCATACAGGTTTTACTGCAAATTATTTAAACACCCAACATTTACAGAGAGGAATGTCTGACTCCACGGCTTGGAAGCGGCGGCCCCCACATCAGGGCACAGGGAGGGCAGCGCAGAGCAGTACACAACCACCACGGGTCTGGCTGCTGCTCAGTGCTCCAGCTATGATAATGGAGACATTGCAGCTCACCAGGGAGCGGGTCATGCTCCAAAGAGGACAAAGAGGAACAGTCCAGCAGGACCTCGGGACAGATGGAGAACACGTGAACAGGTGTTCAACAAGGCAGAGGAAGCACAAAGCTGCAGTTTCAGGAGGCAAGAAGCCTGCTGCTTACAGCTTTGTGTGCTCCTCCTCTAATGACTGTTTCCAGGGTTAGTCCCACTCACAATATGAATAAGAAAAATCGCCTTTTTTTCTAGCCTGTTCCCAAAAATTCTGCCTTCTCTTCCATGGGCTTTGTGCACCTTTTAAAAGCAACCACAGCCAGAGGTGATTAGTGGAGGTTTAACAAACCACACATAACATCTCCGGCTTGTTATTATTTAACAGAGTGGAAAAGGCAGTCTAAGACTCACACGGCAGAGGTAAGTGTTTCGGAGAGCTGCCTGGCTGGGACAGGGACTGCAAGCTTCTCCAAGCTCCCCAGCACAACCTCTGTGACTCTTGGATGTAGGTTTCAGCCAGCTGCTCCTCACCCCAACTTCAAGCAGGTCTTGTCCAAGCACAGAAATGACTTGAACACTCTCAAAAAGCTGCATGTATACTTGCCTTCCTTTGAAAATCACTTTGCCTTGGGACTGGAAGCAGAGTTAGGTGCTGCGATTGTAAAGTACCAGCCCCCATATATAAGCATCCCTGACATAAAGGGGAATACATATACCACCTGTTCTTACGTTATCCCCAAGCTTCAAGATTAAATGCTGCTGTCCAACCTGAGTTGCTGTTTGGTGTCAAGTAAGGGTCAGGGGTCAGCAATAAAAAATGTTATTAGAAGATCATCCTGTGTCTACAAATTGGAATGCAAAATGGGCTGTGTACCAGAAAAGGTGATCTTTGCACTGAGATCAAGTTACCGAGTTGTGATTATGACTGATAATCACAGTAATTATGGCATGGAGCATCACTGGGCAGTAAGAACCATGCACTAATAAAAAAGCTGGTAGACAATACAGTTTTTTCACATGCCCCATTTCATTGCCCTAAAGATTTTGATCCAGAAACATAACAAGAAGGTATGAGCTGGCCAAGACAGCTATTGCTAGATGTATGAAGAATCACAGAATCATAGAATGATTTGGGTTGGAAAGGACCATAAAGACCATCGAGTTCCAGCCCCCTGCCCCGGGCAGGGACAACCCCCCCAGCCCAGGCTGCTCCCAGCCTCGTCCAGCCTGGCCTTGAGCCCAGCCAGGGATGGGGCACCCACAGCTGCCCTGGGCAGCCTGTCCCAGCGCCTCGCCGCCCTCACAGGGAAGAACGCCCTTGTTTCTGTGCTGGAGTGCTCTTAGTTCAGAGTTTGAACGACTCCTCTGTTGTGTTTCATATTTCAGTCATCAACACAAAAGAAAATTCAAGGGAAAACAGAGACAGGACAATTAAGGAACAAACATGCCTCTGCAATGAGTAACAATGGGGAAAGGTCCTAGAGCAAATTTTAAAACAGGAGAGGAATGTGACATACCCAAAGTGATACAAACCTTACTGAGCTTTGGTCTGTCATAGGGCAAGTGTCTGTCCATCGTGCACATCACAATCCTGTCCGAGAAACCCTCCTGGCGCAAGGTCTCTGCACACACCAGTCCAGCTGCCCCTAAAGGAGAAGGAAGACCAGCCGCAGCCATGTGTATGGGGCATTTCAAGGTCTGCACACTTGGCTCCTAAAACCCATCAGGCAGGGCTGACTCCAAAATCACAATCTCTGCTAGCCCTGGCCTTACTTTTACAGCCCTTCCCAAGCCAAGCAGCTTGCATGGGAAGCCAGCTGGGGTGGGCACATCAGGCAGCAGGAGGGACCCTCTGTCTGTGGGGCATGACATCAAGACCCTGCGGGACTTGCCTGTCCTTAACTCGCACAACCCACAAAGGGCACACCTGAGGAGTGCTGCCAATGCCTACACACCTCTCACAAGCTCAGGGGCACGGGCAGCCACTCAGACTCTTGCACTCCTCTAGTCAGGGAAGGGTCTCGCAGTTTCCCCCCTGCACATTCGACCACCTCCTGGTGAATTTACAGCCAAACAAGGAGGGCAGGGAGTCCTTCATGGCTGAAGTGTTGGTTGCGTGCTTCACTGTAGAGTATTTTGCATGCAATTTCTTTGAGGTTTTTTTGTTTGTTTGTTTGCTTGGTTTTAACCACAAAAAAAAGGATAAATCAAACAAGAACCTGTCTTGGGGCATGCTGCGTCCCTGCAACCAGGCAGCCTGATGGGCATGTCTCTTCTTCCCTGGCCAGACTGGTGCAATTTGAGAGCTCAAGTGAGAAGTCCTGAGCCTCTTCTCAACGAAGGAAGCCCTGCTCAATGATGAATGTTTTAAGGGCCACAGTTTCTGTGATATCAATAAAGAAGATGGACCTGGACAGTAGCATGGTTTGGTCTGTCAGCAAAATGCTCCTGTTGATGGAGGAGGGGGACAGTGGAAGAAGACACAGGTGGGTTGACATCCTGTGCATGCTGCCTGGGGCATTCTGAGCCAGGACTGATGCTGCACAGATGCCAGGATAGACCTCACATGAGGAAGGGGCTGTGGACATTTGCGCTTCAGCTCTGTGGATCTTGGTCCTTGATGCAGGGCTGGATATGTAGTCTCTTCCCAACACCTCTTCCTCACAACCCCAGCTTTGAAATCTCCTTTCCCATCCACCAGAACAGACCTTGGTCTTCAATAGACTGCTAAATTTAGCTGGTCCAGCCTGAGAAAGTTCCTTCAGCAATGGCTAACATTGCCTATGGCGTGACCTTGCTGAGGACTTTGATGACTGTCCAGCCCTGCTGAACACTAGGACAGATCAGCTGACCTCAGGGAGCAGCAGTGTCACACTCTGGCTTTCAGTCAACAAACAGCAGGGGCACAAGGAAGGGAAAAAATGTTACCCAGCAGCAAGGGAAAAGCCAGCCAGGCTGGTTTTCCCCCCTGCTCAGGCTGTGAGCTGCAACTTATATGGCAGGAGCAAGAGATAGCAGTGTGCTCCCCATCTCCACAACTTAGATCTGGTGACCTGGGGGCTTTAATCAAGTATGAACACATGTGCCAAGAGCAGCCATTCCCTCCGAGTCCCATGTCCAACACCAGATGGGTTGTGTCTTCCTCCCACCCTCCATTTCACCACCACATGGTCCAGCCTGGCATCCAACCCATTCCAGAAACAGGCAAACTTGGTAGATGGGATTCACTCCATCAGGCTTTCTACAAAAAATGCACTACACAAATGGATCTGGGACAAGAGATAAGAAAAGATAGGTTGGCAGTTTTGCTATTTCATGCAGGGATTTGATGTTTTCTGGAAAAATGGAAGAGTTTATGCTCAAAGAAGCACCTTGAGGTAAGAACTTCGGAGCTGCAGGCAGCTGCAAGGGGATGAGATAGAGATGTGCAGGCTCCAAGAGGAAAAGGTATATTCACATCACAAGACTGAGAGGACTTTACACTTATCAGTTGTGGAAATCAGGGGTTACTGATCTATCTGGGTAGGGTGTAGAGGGAAGAAGGTTCAGGGTACCCACTGCAAAGGACTGTGACAGGGAACTACAAATCCCTACAGACCAGAGGTACAGGTCACCTTTGGACCATCAGTGTGTAGGACAAGGCTCAGGAAGATCCTCTGGTCTGACCCTTTGCACAGGGAGGGACACAGGAGGGGTGACAGAAGGTGCACAGCACACAGACACCCTGCTTTCTGCACACTCGCCTGGGAGAGGACACATGGCAATGCCAGCACATGCCACCCAATACCTGCACCGATGATCAGCACGTTGGTACTGCTCAGGTTATAGTTACTCAAGGAGATGCACTTTGCCATCATCTTTGTCCTCCTCTGTGTCTGAAGAGCCTATGCCAACAACAACAAGAAGAAAAGTCATTATTTTTTCTCAGCTTTAACTTGGGTAGCCAGGCAGGAATGGGGACAACTACACTATTGTCATAAACCAGCTTGGATAGAAAGGGAACAACTGCACCCTTGTGCCCAACAAGGACCCCAAACCCACGCTCAACCAAATACCTCTCCACCATCCAGTCCACCACCCCCTTACAAGGTGCAAAAGAAAAATAAATCCATTGTCTTCTGCAAACTCATCCAGGTACACAGAGCTGGGAAAAAAATGAAAAAAGCAGCTCAGGTGTGTCATTGCGCAACTCTGCAACCAACAGGTGAGATGGAAATGCATAAGTCCCATCAGGAACTTCATCCTGCACCTGAGCAAAGCCTGTATATCTCTGATACCCAGAGAAGCTGATGGACTTGTCCAACCAACCAGAGCACACCCGAGGACGTATGCTGTTGTAGCCCTGCTGCACAGACCCCCTGTCACCAGGCATCTGAGGCCAAAATCTGTTTCTGGTAGAGGGAACAGGCTCAACCCTTTTTATCATATTCCACCCTAATCAGCTGGAGTAGAAGTTCTGCCATTCAGGTGACCTCTCTGGATCTAAACCAAGTGCTATAAGGGTCTAGCTGGCTCTGAGCCACTGAATTCACACACGCATACAGGCGAATGTGCATCAGAAGGCAGCTCTTCATGGAAAGAAAGATGGCAGTGGCCTGAATGGGCCTCATTCTGCATGCTGCCTGGGGGGATGAGAGCCCTCCCTGCCCATGCACCAGGTTCCTCTCCAGCAAAGAGCTGATGTCTGGGCTCAAGACGAAGCACAATAACCTCTGTCATCGCTGTGCCACATTCAGACCCAACAGACAAGGCCAGAAGGCTGGTGGAAGAGACCTGTTTCCATGGGCCAACTGAATGAAAAGTTGCTGTGAGCTTAAGGAAACATAGGACAAGTTCAGGACAAACAGCTAGTGAGACCTGAATCCACGGACACCCCAGCTCAGGTGTGTGGCAGCTGCAGGGAGGCTGGGGTGCACAAGCAGGGCAGGAGGGGAACACACCACCTCTGCCCTGCTCCACTTGTGCCTCTGTACAGACTTTGGGCTGTTGCTTGAGACAGGACTAGGGCAGGCCGACCTTTGGTTTACCCGTGTTGGATGCTCACACATCACTCTGTTCAGGCACTGCTGCCCCTACCAGAGAACCAAAAGAAAAGCATTTCCCCACCCCCACGCACACAGAGCAAAACACAAAAGCATGGGCCTTGATTTTGGGATGCCAGTGGTCCCTCACCTGCTTGCTTGCTCGGATGTACACCTTCTCCTTCTCAATCTTCACCTGAGGGTGACAGAAGAGCAGCGGTTCGTAGGACAGTGAGAGTCTCTGGCGTGCAGAGGTTGATTACACCCTCTGCAACTAATGAACAGGTCTCACCAGGTCCCCTGCAAGAGTGGCCCAGGCGGCAGAGCTCACCCCAGCTGAACACTGATGGTCAATGTAAAACCTGATTTCTCTCTCAGGCTTATGGCTGGTTTCTCAGTCCCACCCCACTCCTGCTCAAGAGACCTCCGAGCGCGCACCTCCACTGTCAGGCTCCCAGGAGGCATCTGATGCCTGTGAGTGGGTGGCAAGGGGAGCTGCAGGGGAGGAAGGACAGCTGGGTAAGGTGCTGCTCACCACTGGCCACCCCAGCATCTGCTAGGAAAATGTGTGCTCCACACCTTCAAAGACATGCTTATTCCAGTGCAAACAGCCATTTTGCAGATGGCATCAAGCTGAGCGGTGCAGCTGATACTCTAGAGAAGGGATGCCGTCCAGGGGGACCCGGGCAGGCTGGAGAAGTGGGCCCCTGCGAACCTCAAAAAGTTCAAGCAGGCCAAGCACAAGGTCCTGCACCTGGGCCAGGGCACTCACCAGTATCAATACGGGCTGGGGGATGAAGGGACTCGAGAGCAGCCCTGCTGAGAAGGACTTGGGGGTACTGGTGGATGAAAAGCCAGACATGACCCGGCAGGGTTTGCTGGCAGCCCAGAAAACCACCCGTGTCCTGGGCTGCATCCCCAGCAGCGTGGCCAGCAGGGCGAGGGAGGGGATGCTGCCCCTCTGCTCTGCTCTCGTGAGACCCCGCCTGCAGCGCTGCGCCCAGCTCTGGGGTCCCCAACATCCCATCAGAAGACATGGACCTGTTGGAGCGAGTCCAGAGGTGGGATACAAAACTGATCAGGGGGCTGGAGCCCCCCTCCTGTGGGGACAGGCTGAGAGCTGGGGCGGTTCAGCGTGGGGAAGAGAAGGCTGCGGGGAGACCTTAGAGCAGCCTGCCAGTGCCTGACGGGGGCTTACAAGAAAGCTGGAGAGACTTTTTAGTAGGGCCTGTAGCAATAGGACAAAGGGTAACCGTTTTAAACTAAAAGAGGGGAGATTTAGATTGGACATAAGGAAGAAATGTTTTATAATGAGGGTGGTGAGACACTGGATCAGGCTGCCCAGAGAAGCTGTGGGTGCCCCATCCCTGGCAGTGTCCAAGGCCAGGCTGGACGGGGCTGGGAGCAGCCTGGGCTGGTGAAAGGTGTCCCTGCCCATGGCTGGGGGTTGGACTAGGAGATCTTTAAAGGTCCCTTACAACACAAGCCATGCTGTGATTCTGTGATTTCCTCTGCTGCTTCAAGAACAAAGTTCTCACCTGGAACCTGGGTAAGCTGTCCAAGCCAGGAAAGTCCTCTATGTCACCTGTGCCGATGTTGAAGCAAGCTCCATGCCAGGGACAGCGGACTCTTCCTTTGGACAAAACCCCTACAGTGAACATGGCAGAGCAGAGTTGGTTTTGCCCTACAGTTGCCCTCCATCCCTGCCTGCAGCCCGCTGAGATCAAGCTGCCATGACCTGGCCAGGCAGGTGATGGTGACGGTGGGCTTCTCGGCTTCTTCACAATCTGAGCGAGGCTGACCTCCTGAAGGCTGCAGGTTGCTGCCCAGAGCCTCTTGCAGCAGCCAGCAGGAGCTGTGCCGCTCCACACAGAGCCACCTCAAAGTTCGAACTCTGTGAGCATGCCCCCGTGACACTCCTTCTTCACCCAGAGGTGTCACTTCTCCTACAGGACACATGGCAGCTGTTGTGGGCCTGGATGGTCAACAGCATCTTGGCTACTTGATGTGGAGTTCTCTTAACTTGCACATGGGATGGTCCAGCCATTTGGGATAGAGGATAAACACAGTTACCAACTGGGGTTTGATCCCATCCCGCATGAGGGATCCCATCTAAAATGTCCTCGCTGACAGTGCCCTTCCAGTGCCTCTGAGCACAGCTCCAAAGCTGCCTGCTCTGCCTGGGATATAGTCTTGCTCTCCAGCAGGGCCTGGGGCTGCAGTCCCCAGGGTCTCGTAGTCACTTCCACAAGCCCCAGTAGCACCCCGAGCAAGCAATGCCTCAAGCAGAGCATCACTAATTTAGAGCAAGTGTGTTTCAGACCTGATCCTGTCACAGCAAGGAGTCGGGAAAGCGTGGGGCATGCCCAAAGTCATGAGTTCACTCCTTGCAAGTGTTTGCTCAGAGGCTGCTACCTTGGACTTTGGCTTTCCCTGCCTGAAGGAGCTGGCTCACACCACCAGGGCAGAGTGAACAGCTACAATTCAGTCATGCCAGGCCGGTCCTGAGCTTCTGCCTTCACTTGCCGAGGCACAGCAGTGCCGCATCTCATCACCCACCACACGTGGGGACACAGGGGCAGCCCCTGCACTTACCTCTGCAGCAAAGCCTGTATTCCCCAGTGAGATCCCTGCGGGTGGCCAGTCTCAGGGGTGCACCCACAGGTCTCTTAAAGGCAGGCAGGTTCTCACCTCTGTGGCCACTGAAGCAGCACGGGGCTCTTCTGCCCTGCTCAGCAGGCTGCTAGCCCCAGGCAAGGGGCAGAGAGCACAGCTGTCTGCACCCAGCACTGCTGCTGGGCCAGCAGCGGCCAGAGCATACTCAGCAGGATCCTCTGCTGTCTTCTCCAGGATCCCACCTCCAGCAAAGTGCCAAGATAGGAAACCACTGTACCTCATCCCACTTCAATCAGTAACACCAGCAACACTTCTTTTTGCTACTGAAAGGATCCCATCAGCCCAAAGAGCTTCCTCCTTCCCCCACAAACAGGATTTTGATTTGAAAGGAGCTGTGGGTTTGTGGGTTTGTGGGTTTTTTGAAGACTGAGTGGCCTGAAAAATCATAAGGTGATTTCCTTTCCCCTCCCTGCCCCCCCTTTAAGACTTTTTTTTTTAATTCCTTTGTGGCTGGGAACTGATAAACAGAACAATATGAAAAGCCACATAAAACCAGGCTTTGCATGGGGACAGCAAGCTGCAGCTGCTTCATGCCACCCAACACAAGTTCAGCTCCAGCTGAGGAATGAAGCAGAGCCGAATTCAATGGTGCCCATGCTGTTTTGTTCTTTAAACTCACCCAAAGAAGCCCCGGCCCTGTGACCAGCAGTGGCAAGCTGGGGTCACCAGCAAACCAGACACGTGGCAAAGGGCTCCCAGGAGCACCCCCAGCTTTCTGCCCATGCCTTCCCCCAAGGAACATGCCAAGATGATGCTGAGTGTGCAGCCTGGCACTGCCCCATGCCCCACAGCACAGCCGGATGAACATCGAGCTGTCTTTTGCCAACACTGATACCCTCGATTAGTCTCCTAGGATGTGATGCAGACTGACCTTTGACCAACGGAGCCCCATAGTGGGGACACTTGTGTCCCACGGCGTGGAACTCACCACTCTCCTTGATGAGCAGAGCCTTCCCACAGCCCAGGTCCACTTCCCGCATCCTGGGGAGGAGGAGCAAGGAAAACACATGGCAGAGCACCTGCCTGGCAGCAAACACTGCACACTTGCCCTGCACCCCCGCTCTGGTCCCACCAGGCTCCCCCTCCTTCAACTTGCTCACCACTGGCTCCAGGTGACTTACAGGTTTGGGACACTCCTGCCACCAAGCCAGCTTTGGAGGTGTCTCTACTGGTCCCAGCTTGAGGCACATCCAAGCTGGGCCACTGATGGCAGCTTCTTCATCCATCCCTGTGACAAGAGGTGGCCCAAACCAACTCCTCAGCTGCTCAGGAGGCAGCTGGTCATTTCCACCCAGGTCCAGGGGGTCAGAATAAATCCTTTCAGCATGTAGTAGGAGCACCTACCCGTGACCTTGCTGTTTCCCTCAGCTGTTTTTGCAGAGTAAAGCTCACACAGGGACCTGCCCGTCTGCTCCAGGCTGCTGGCCCAAGCCCTGCATCACAGAGGGGCTTTGCCTCCCTGCCACTGCTGGCACTCAGCCCTGCATTTGCCTAGAAGCCAACTTAACCCTTGAGCCGTTCCCCTGGAGAGATTCAGGTGCTCTTTGAAAGACCGCAGCTGCTTGTGTGGTACCCTGGACAAAAGCATGATTAGCACAGCAGGAATCCTTTGCACACAAAGCTTTGAAATTTTTAGGCTCTCCAGGTCACAACTCCCCAGCTGCAGTCACCTGGTCCTTGACTGGCCAAGCCAGTCTTGAGGTCCTGAGGCACCAGCCAGCCCTGTCCTGGCCAAAAGCATCTCCTTGCCGATCATGCACCTTGTCTGCATCCCCATCTGCTAAATGAGTGATTAATGATGCCATTAGTACTGGAAAGCAGCATTTTAGAAAATCCTTCCTAACTCCCTTGGCTTGGCTGAGAGCAGATCTGCAGCCTTCTGGCTCAGCAGGGCTGTGCTGAGAGATACACACCCCTGCACTGGCTGCAGTGTGGGTGCAGCATCCCAAATTTTCCCACATCCCACCCATTCCCATGGGTGCATTTTCCCACAGCAGCTGGCTGCCCAGGTCTCCCCGGGAATGGCGTGCAGCCTCCCCAGTGCTCAGTGGCACACAGCCAGCTGTGCCCCCTTGCTCTGCTTGCTGCAGGCTGGCCTGGCACAGGTTTCGCAATGCAAAAACGTGCTTTTATTTGCAAGAGTTTCGAAGCCCTGCAGACCATATACAGAACTGGTGTTTAGGCAGTTGCATTACACTGGGCAGTTGCACTATCCACTGAAATACGTCTTTCAACCATTCACCATTTCCAAGAGGCTGCCCGCATTGCCCCTCTCTGCAGAGTGTGGAGATTAGAATGCAAGAGGCTTCAGTGCTGAGACCCCCACTCCTCCACCTGCCCAGATCTTTGCCAAGCGGATTTCCGCAGATTTCCAACCATAGGGGCACTGCAGGCTGTTCAGGCATTGTTGAGTGAGCCTGATGTTGCTCTGCACTGAGCAGATGTTTACTCTCTGCTCTTTCACTATGCCTCCACCAGATCTTCATCCCAACATGTCCTGTCCACACCTCCTTTTCTCCCCAATCAGATGCTCTCTTTCCAGCCAACAGCCCGGATACACCCTGTGCAATCCATGACCCAATGCAGTTAGCAGCAGCTGCTTCCTTACAGTAGAGCCTTCCAGCTAACCATGGAGGAAAGTAGAGAGACAAGTGAGCCCTGGTTTTGCAGGGAGCTGGGTGCAGAGCACAGAGCTGCTGTTGCATGGAAAGATCCCCTCTACCAGCCAGAAAGCATGTCCCTGCACAATTTGATGTTTATCTGGAAATCCTGGTTGTTCCCATTGCATGAAGTGGACCATCTCTACAGCAAACCTGGCATGTTGCATCTTGTGTACCAAATACACCACTGTGCACACAGCAAACCCCATGCGCTCAAGAAAGCTACTGAGCACATGTGATCCCTGAATGCTGTTCATGCACAATAGGTCCCAGGGTCTGAGAAGAATGGCACTCACCTTGCATGCTCATTGCTCTTTAGGACAGATCAACTCTATCCCTATAGAGACACCTGTCCCACTCGCTGCATCACAGCAACACAGCTGAGACCAGGGCTTAGTCCACCAGCATCCCTGTAACACCTCCAGACTCACCCTGGGCAAGATTTCGTGCGGGCGCCTGCTCCACCTGCATCAACTGTCCCACTAGAGTAAGGGCAAATGCTCAATTTCCTTGCTACCTCAGGTGAAAACAGCAGCAAAGCTTGCAATGCCTGCCCCTGGGAGCTGTTTTGTCCCAGTAAATTGGCAGCCCCACACCCAAGTGATGCAGCTCCGCTCCCTCCCGGTGTAGGACACTTGGCACTTGGAGGTTCTTCCATCAGCACAAAGGGAATAGAGCAGTACAAGTCCTACTGCATTCCTCAGCTGTGCAGCACTTCAGATAAAACCTGTGGTTAAATGACAACCATAACTCTATGGGAAGATAAGATAAGTGGAAGAGTTTACAACTTACCCAAGGAACTGTGTGATCTGAGAGAGTCAAAAACAAGACCTGATGTCTTCAAGGCAGCACACAGCCACCTGCAAGGCTCCCAATCCCACACTCGCTCCACAGCAAGCAAGAGGATGATTTATGCTGCACTGCTCCCCACTGAGCTATTTACTCAGTTGGGAATTTGCCCTGTTGCCCCACTCCACTCCCCACTTCAGAAGCACCAGCTAGAATTCAGCTCTGGCCTGCAAAAGACCTTTGCTCAGGAGTTGAGGGAGCACTGGGGCTGTTTTCTGTCTGCAGCTCATTGACCTCCCCCAGTTAGCCTGCTGGGAGGCTGGCTGGGTACAGCAGCACCAGAGCTTATCTTCCATTATCTATTACTGGTTCTGCTGAGACCATCTTGGTACCAGAAGGATAGAAAGGGTGGGCAGAAAGAGTACCTTGTGCTTGCAGACTCCACTAACACAACGTGGAAGTGCCCAAACTCTTGTGCCAGTGGCTGCACTGCTGCTGTGTCCACGCACATCCGTGCCCAGCACACTCCTTGAGAGAAGCATCCTAGAAAATCCCTCTGGGTATCAGAGTGAGAAGGGACTCCTTTGGTCTGGCACATTGCTTACATGAGCCACAGGCCCTTCTCGCAGCACCTCTCTTTTCAGCTAGACTTAGCCTGCCAGAAAAAAAGTTATTCTCAACTTAAAATGTCTAGTGATGGCAAGTCCATTGCCATACTCGGTAGCGTGTTTCAGTAGCTGAATGCACACATGGCTGAAGCATGAGGTCAGTTTCCAGACCAATGCCAGTTTCTAGCCCTGGCTTTAGCTGAGGAACTCCCTGCCACAGCCACCTGCAGCCAGGTATGTTCTCACAGACTGCAGCGAGATCCCTCCTCACCTTCCTCATGACCAGCAGAGCTCTTTGGATCTTTCCATCCATATTGCATGCTTTCCAGTCAATGTATCTACTGCAGCCCTAATTTTCCAACGTCCTTCTTGCGCTGGGGCACTGAAGCAGAGCACACTCTTCTAGTAACATCTCAAACATGAAGTCAGCAGAAGCTGCCTCCAGGAACACTTAGTGTTCAGCCATGACACTGGAGGAGGACCCTTCTTGTGCAACCAGTATTTCCCAGCATCGTCTCCCCTTTCTACTTCACTCCAGCTTCAAGGCCACTGCCTGTGCTCTGTCTCAGGTTCCCTCTTCCCCAGCCTTGCTGCTGCTGCTTACTGCGCAGGAGGTAGTGGGTTGCCCATCATCTCCTAGAAGCCCCCCTGCAGCCACTGTGCTTGCCTTCCAATCCAGTGCATCTCTACTGACTCCTCACCCCCATCTCTCACTGGAGGAGGCCATCTGCCTCCAGGTCCTGAAGTCCCCCCAGCACTACTCTGAGCTGCAGCAGAGCTTGCAGCGTCAGCCACATCTCATCATGTGAAGATTTAATTCAGCAATCTGGTGCATCCTTTTGTAGAACGGTCTAACACAAAAATTCCCATCACAATGAAAAAAAGTTTTTTCCTGCATGAACTTACCTTATGAGAAGAATCTATAGCCCAGGAAGCCCCTTAGGTTTAGCTTATAGTACATGGATTATTCTAGAATATTATTACAAGCAATAATTCAATTTAAAGCAAATAGCTGCCAGACTCCTGTGTCCCACACACCTGACATACTCTCTCACTGGAATAAAAGCTATTTCAAATTATGTTTTCTTTCACACAAGGACAGAGCCCACTGAGATCCCGGCCATCAGGCCAGCGGAACATGCTGCAGGAAATGCACATCTACCCCAGAAAAGAAACACCAGCCTGTAAAGCATGGTGGCCAGGACAGGCACTTCTCAGACTTCAGAAAACTTTTAAATCAGAGTAGCGAAACTGTATACAGCTGAAGTGTGTTGCAGTTAGCAAAAAATTTGGAAAACTGCATCCCTGGTGAAAGAGCAAATTGAAAGAGATGAACTCGGCTAGAAGAGCAAGGCACTGCAGAAGAGGCTTACCACACTATCTGCCCCATCAGCTCCACCCATGCACTACTAAAACTACTAAGGCTATAAATTCATAAAAAATTGTCGGGGTTGTCTAATGCAAGCTGAGTAGAGCCTGTTGAGAAATTCTGCCACAGAACGTCACATTTTTCTAAGATGAGTCCCAGGGCAGACTGTGCAGGGAACAGCAGACCTTCTGGTAAAAAAACAGTTGTCACTTGTCCATGAAGCAATTTTTAAAGATTAAAAACAAATTAATATTTTATTAAGTTAAATTATCCTCTCCAGAAACTCTGAAGAATAAGATAGGGGGTTTGGTTTAGGTTATAAGGTCTCTCAAGTTTCACCTGCAAAAATTCTAGGCACTTACTGTCCATTTTCCAGGTCCTTCACATGGCACACAGACGCTTCCACCACATCCTTTGGGTTGTGGTAGGGATTGCTAGCAATGGGATGCTCTTCAAGATGATAATGCCGGGCAGTTCCATTGACTTTGTAGATCAGGGGGCTGGCTTTCCCGTTGGGCGACATCTCCTCCTTGCTTCTCTCCTTCTCGGGTATCACAACTTCAATTTTCACTTCAACTGCAGGAACAGAGAAATCTTCATTAAAATGAAGCTGGAGCTGTTGCTGCCATTCTGCCTCTCCCTCGTTCCCTGGACTTTGAAAGGGGCTGACAGACATCAGAAGAGACATTTTTTGTTGGCTTGCTGGGGAAGATAAAAAACACTTAATATGAAACTTGGCTTAATTATCCAAGCCCATTATTGCACTGTTCTTTCTCCATTGGGCATCTCTGCATGATGTACATACTCTTGCAAGCAGACCTTAGTCATCAGTGAAAAAGAACCCCTCAGTCACAGTTGCTGTCCTGTTTAGTGGAAAACAGCTTCAGACAGCTAGATGTGAGGCATGCCAAGGCCTCCAGGACTCAGGCAGACTTCAAAAAACCCAGTAATTGTTTGTCGATAACATTAACTGAAAGAGAAGGCCAACACTGCATGGTGTATAAAGCTGCTACGTTAGATGAAAGACGGATTACATGAAGACCAATTAATATGGAACTAGAAATATCCAAAATTCTTTCGGCACGAGGTTTTCAGCCTAAAGTGAATCTTCCACATTGAGAAAAGCAAGGATTGTCCATTTTACCTAGGTGTACACCACTGAACAGGTTTAACAATGAAAGCATCCCTGGCCTGGGGACCACGGGACCCAGGGACACGCAGGAGCTGCTTGTGCCAGCACAGTGCATCCCCCGACCATCAGAGGGGACATCGGAGCCAGTGTGTCCCCCCGCCCCACTGCCACCATGGGTGCTGTCATGGGGCAGTGATGGAGCAAGGTAGCCCCCAGCCCAGCACATCCAGGGCGCTGCCCCACCATGTGTCCCCCTGCTCCTCCTGCCTCAACTGGGATGTGTTGCCAGTCCTGTCCTCCCCATGCAGAGACGGAGGGGGAACACAGGGGCTCTCCTTGGCCACCTGAAGATGTTCCTCTGAGCCCCCCGAAGGGCAGCACTCACCCAGCCTCGCCATGCACCCACACCCCCACCCACCGCACCATGCCCAGGGGGAGCAGGCTGGACACAAGAGCACCAGAGGAAGCCAGCGATGATCTTTCACATCATAAAGTGGAAAACACCACTTTAGCTCCTAGGGACTTCATGAAAGTAAAGCCATTAATATTTATAATAAGCTCCAGGAGAGTTCTGTAGCAAGCCAGGGTGTAAGTGCCAGAGACTGAATAAGTATTTCAAGCAAATGGGAGATTGCCGAGATCTCCCCATCTTATAAATGTCATGAACAGGAAAAGCTGTGCAGAAGATAAAAATAAAAGCTCACAACCTAAACAGGCTAAAGAAAGGCAAAGAGAGGGGAACAATGTGCCCCGGAAGAGCGGGATGAGCCACGCAGCAAGAGAAGGGTGCTGAGTCTTCCCAGCTTCACCTGTTGCCACACACCTTTTATTGACAGTCCATTGAGAGGAGGACAGAAGAAGAGGTCAGGGGGACAGCTGTTCATTTAGGAAGGGAGAAAAGCAAGTGGCCATGGTCATGCAGGCACTGGAGGCAGGCAGTTGTTTCAGGGGTCCTGCGAGTTCCTGCTTTTTGTGCCAGCTCAGCAGAGCAGGGGACGGGGTGGCTTTTTGCCAAAGTGCCAAATCCTCAGACTCACCAGGAGCAGAATTTACCATAGGCTCGGACAGACAGATCCAGTAAAGCAATTTGCTATGTATCCATGCTGAATCAACATAAAATGTGACCTTCTGTTGCATTATTGCAGCTGCCAGCTGCAGGAATTACTGCAAACTAATAGGCCTAGCACCCTGCATTAAAAAATAATAAAGTTGCCATGAGCAAATTTGTTACCGGAGCTCTACAGAAGCAGCCCAGCTCCCTGCAGGTACCCAGCAAAGAGGCTGCTTTCCGTAAGCACTGTTTTCCTATGGCATTTGGAAAAGCAGACATGGATTTTCCAAGGACAGAGTTAGGAAATGTTAATTTATGCCAGTCCCTGCAAAATACAAAGAAACAGGAGGATTGTTTCATACAATTATGCAGTCAATCGACATTTATCTGGAGCAAACGCTGCTGCACATCCTTGCATGCAGACCCGGCGCTGGGCAATGTGCTGCTGCCGCTGCCGACATGGTGCAGGACAAGCCCAGGCTGGCACTGGCAAAGCTGGCAGCTCCAAGCCCTGATGGTGACACTGATGCCGGTGAATTCACCCTGCAGGGAACAACCCACATCTCCCACTTGGCCCAATGCCCCAGAGCTCTGTTTTCCAAACTGCATTTGGGTCAGGTGGGCACCTGGAGTGCTGGCTGATCCACGGGTGTATGAACCTGAGGAGATGAAGACAGAAATTTAACTCTGAGCTCTTTAGTTCTTTCTCGGTCAGAAAAACATATGCAAAAAAGCAGCAGGTCTCTGGCACCAGTGTGTGCCAGCATGCCCAGCCGTCCCCACTCAGCACTCACCAACACTGCTGGACAAACGTCCAGAGGAACAGAAAAAGGTATAAAATCTTCCCCCTCTCCTGTGTCAGGCCCCACACTTCACCCCTTGCCTCTGTGGGGGGCAATTCCCATTCGCTTCTCCCCAGCCCTTTAATCCCCCCTTCTCCTCCTCCTCCTTCCCCTCCAGCCCCGCATGAGGTGTCCCTCTGGCCAGAGACCTGCATTCCCAAAGGATGATCCCTCCAAGAATCCAGGGCTCAGAGGCACCTGAGCTGATCCAGCAAACTGTTTCAATTCTCATCAGGGAAAATGACATTTAAATGAAATATTTATAAACCCAAGTTTAATTCTGAAATCCGATTGGCACAGTGTGGTTGGGTCCAGCACACTCCATCCCTTTGACAGTCATTTTCTCTAACTGCTAGGAAAGGTTCCTGACCTTAGAGCAAACTGGAAAGTTTTAGGCACATGCCTACTAATCTGTGCGGTGGCTAACTCCTCGGGCACTGGCCAAGGCCACCACTGTCACACAGCAGCACTGCCCTGGCCATGGCTGGTGGGAACAAGGGTGATGGTTGTAGCTTCCACAGCAGAACAACCGCTGCGCTCTGAGCACATATATGTATGCATCTATAGATAGATATAGATGATGATATAAAGATGGAGATAAGAGATAGAGATAGATATGCCTGCTTGCCCTGTGCGACCAACATCACTTACATACATTAGCTCTGGGGCCCCAAAATAAGGACACGGACCTGTTGGAGCAGGGCCAGAAGTGGGACACATATCAGGGGGCTGGAGCCCCCCTCCTGGGGGGACAGGCTGAGAGCTGGGGCGGTTCAGCGTGGGGAAGAGAAGGCTGCGGGGAGACCTTAGAGCAGCCTGCCAGTGCCTGACGGGGGCTTACAAGAAAGCTGGAGAGACTTTTTGCAAGGAAACATAAGGATAGGACAAGGGGGAAAGACTTCGAACTGAAGAGAGTAGATTTAGATGAGATATCTGGAAGAAATTCTCCACTGTGAGGGTGGCGGGGC
The DNA here is from genome assembly GCF_963210335.1 of Falco punctatus. NCBI lineage: Eukaryota > Metazoa > Chordata > Aves > Falconiformes > Falconidae > Falco > Falco punctatus. The sequence goes on from NC_137580.1 coordinate 99,933,327, forward strand.
GCTGGGACAGGCTGCCCAGGGCAGCTGTGGGTGCCCCATCCCTGGCTGGGCTCAAGGCCAGGCTGGACGGGGCTGGGAGCAGCCTGGGCTGGGGGGGGAAGGTGTCCCTGCCCGGGGCAGGGGGGTTTGAAACTTCATGGTCTTTAAGGCCCCTTCCAACCCAAGCCATTCCATGATTTTATGATATATGTGTATGTATGTGGTTTTGTGTGTTCATGTACATTTTTAATATACATGTATTTTTTCTCTATTTATATACACAAATACATATGTATGAAGGACCAGGAGGTCAGGGCTGGAAGTATTTTATAAGAATATAAAAAAAAAAAAAAAAAAAAGAAGATGAAAGAGTTGAACATTACCAGGTGCTGATACCACACATCCACGTACACCTCAGCACTGCCAGCTCTTAGTGTTCAAAAATCCTGACTCAGCTCCCCAAAATCATAGAACTGCTAAAATACAGACTCTTGACAAGACTATACATTTTGACCCTTTTTTTTTTCTCCCAGGTTTTCAGCCTTTAGGTTGGAGCACTGCCAGGACTCCCACATGCATACCCAGGGACCGTGTCCCAGCCCCACTTATCAGTTTGGCTCAGGTTAATTTTTCACACCGTGGTAATGATGCTCTTGTGCTTTGCCTCATGTCATTAACCCCTGGCAGTCAGTCATTAACACCCCATTACACCTCCTGTAAATTTATTCCTTCTCCACCACTATTCACAGCCCTGTGGGACAAGTCAAAGCCCCTGCCTGCTTTTAGACAGGTACCTGAGACACGAGGCTGGAAATGTTGACATCAACCCCTGGGCAGGGTGCTGGCAGGTGGAGGGTGGCTGGGCTGCAGTGCAGGGCCATGCTCATTATTTTAAAAAATTAGGGCAATTAAATGACCCAAGGCTTCTTTACCACAGGATTAGGTTCCCAGTATGGCTCAGTGCCCTTCCAGAGGCTAAATTTAAACTATGGGTTTCAGGCCATTTAAAGTATAATACTTAAAATGGTAGAAACAAGGAAAATACTAAGTTAATATGGCAGTGCAGGAGAAGAGAGAATTGGCATGAGCCAAGAGCTAGCCTGAATCTGGGGAAATCTGGGTAAGATGAAGACACCTGGCCACAGGAGCTGGGCTGGCGGAGGGGAGAGCTTCTCCAACCACAAAGTCCTGCGATGCCTCAGGGTTTGCTGCACAGGGGCTGCAGGCACAGGGCAAATGAACACTGAGGGCAGGGAACAGCCTTGTACTGGCTGTACAGTTCCAAGAGCAGTGGAAACCAGAAAAGCATCAAGGGTGGCAATGATGGAGGATGATGTGTTCACCATACCCTGCTGGTGAGCACAGCCAGAAGGCCTGGTTTACCCCATCAGGGATTATTTCCCTGCAGGCAGCACTAAGTAAATTGACTGCTGCAGGACATGTCTTGGGGTCTCGCTTTGCCCTGCCAGAGCTGCACTCTCCAGGCACCGCCCAGGCTCGCCCATGCTGCCTCATAACTGCAGACCTCCATGACAACTACTGTAGGTGGTCTCAGAGACACCAAACCATTTCCATTAAAGATGACAAGAGCTAATGACAAAACCGCTGCATCAAACGTGCCCAGCTCTACCCTCCTTCTCCAGATGCCCCATTCAGCATATGCCACGCTCCCACAAACCAGGAGGTAGGACTTGCCAGCCAAGCCTGGGGGCACCCTCAGAGCCAAGCTCAGAAGGACACACAGCCCATGGTACCCCCTCCAGCAGTGAGCAGCATCCCTGCAAAGGGGACACAGGGTGCTCAGAGCCAAATGCACCCACTGCGCAAGGGCAAAGCTCACTCACAGACATGCCGTCCTGTGCCGGAGCTGCTGCCCTGCCCCACCATCAAGCACTGAGCACAGCTGAGCGTGCAAAGAAAGATAATCACAACTTTATAGGTTTTGCAAGCTGCTCTCCCACACTTGGTGCGGAGATGGTGCTGCTGCAGCTCACACCAAGCAGTCACTGGTGCACGATGGTTCCCTTTCCCCATCATCCTGACCTGGCTGCTGCTCCTGGAGAGCGTGCTGGGATCCCACACAGACTGCCAGCTGGCAGCTCATCGCATATGCATCATGCACCAGGAGAAAAAAATTATGCGGAGATTGAGAACTGGGCCTTCAGAAGAGGATCCAGCATCACAGGACTGCAGCACTAGAGATAACAGACAATCACTTCACTGCTTGAATGTAAGTTCTTAATTAAACTCTTAAATATCAGAATGGGGTTGGGCATTGCAGCAGCAGCCAGACTTCAGGGCTGGTCTCCGGTACAACCAGCACAGTTATTTACTGTTGCAGGACTCCAGTCCCCAAAGCTCTTGTAGAGGGGATCTGCTCATCAGAAGGCTTTCCTAGCACACAGCAATGCATGTGCAATGTCAAGGTTATCTGGAGAAATGCTGAGGGTGCTCAGGAGGATTGAGGGTCTCTCTTGCATATAAGATGATGGAGCAGATAAGGACCTCGTTTGTATACATCTTTCAAAAGTGTCTAAAGAAATTCTATTGACTTCAAGCTGCATGTAAAGACTCCCTTCATTTTGAAACAGCACTGATGGAGAAAATAGCTCTGTTTTGTCCCTGCACGATTCTTTTCTCAGTCATAGAGAGGATAGGTGTATTCTTCAAAACAGGAAAGTCCACTATTTAGCTCTGATGGTGCACAGCTCCCACAAGAAATGGGAATGACAAATGCCATAAAAAGACTGTGAAACCTCTTTGCCAGAACAATTGGTACCTGCAAATGCATCTGTTTATGTCACTGCATTTGCAAGGTTTATAACCACTGAGATGAAACACCACAGTCAGTGATGTGCTAACCAGGGGCTGAGGAAAGGCTTGTCAAAAGCCTTTGAAGACTGCTAATCAAAACCAGAGCTGAAGAGAGAGTGCTACATTGCAGGATGGCATTTTCAGTCATTTGGCCTTGCTATGCAAATGCAACTCTACATCTGCAGTTCAGGAAATACGCCTGCAGAGCGTTTTTATTCCTCCACCGGTCCAAGATTAAACACAATTCTGCTGATGGTATACAAAATAAAGTGGAACTGCCAGCAGTTTGTTACAAGTTTAGTCAACAAAGACATTTAATCCTGGATGCATTTTCACTCCTTAAACATTTCAAGGAAGGATATAAACAGCGTGGGTTTTCACAAAAGAAAACTTGCAGTTCACAGCGTTCAATGCCATATCACCCTGGCACTGCAATGACCTTAAAATAATCCAGTACAGGTCAAGGGTAGAAAACCACCTTTATTTCTTCTTTGTGCCTTGCAAAGCAAAGACAGAGGACCTCACTCAGTGGATGCTCTGTGGGTCACCGACTGGACTTGTATGTCCCCTCTGACCTTTCAGGTCCCTCCTCAACCTGAAATCCCCATTGCCTGAGACAATGAAGATAAATTGACAATAAAAGGTCCCGAAAAGACATTTTTCCACGCAGCTGTGGATGCTGACTGATCTGATAGATCAGCACGACTATCTGATTCCCCTTGCCTGTGGGCACGAGCACGGAACAAGGCCAGGGTCATACCCCAGCTCCCTGCTAGATGCCCAAAACAAGCCGCAGGATGGCAGCTCCTGGAAGGCAGTTCAGCAACACCGAAGCACCAGCCCCTCGTGCACCAGCACCGGGCCCTGGGGACTAGGGCTGGGGCGATGCGGGTGCTGCCAGCTATGGCGAGTGGTGCCTGCTCGCACCCACGCAGCCGGCAGGAGCTCAGGACAAGGCTTAACATTGACACTTTCACACCAGACCTCCCTCCATCAACCGGTTTGCCTGTGCAGCCCCTTCCTCTCCTCTGCGCACCCACCCTTGCCAAAGGCAAAGCGCAGGGAGCCTGCCCAGCCCAGCTGTGGTGGGAGCGCGCAGGGCTGGGGGAGCATCCTTGATGGTCAGGGGCCAGCAGCTGCTTTCCCCACCGGAGGCAGCACGCGTGGACGAGCTTCATGAAGGAAATAGAATCCAGAGAGTGGAGTGGCCCCAGGACCCGGCCTGGGTGGTGGAGCTGGGACAGACCAAGCAGTAGGTGATCTTGCTCCTGCCCTGGTCGTTCCCTTCTGGCAGGGACCAAGTTAAGTGCTGGCCAGCGAGTGGCAAAGCCGCAGCAGTAAGGAAGGTGCTGGAGCTGTGCAGACCTGCCATGGGGCGCCATGGGAGCAGTTCTGCTGGGAGGGGCGGCATGAGAAGACGGGACGGGAAAGAACCGGCAGCGAGTGTTCGGCTCGGGCTGTGGGGTGCAGGCTGGGATCACCTCCCACCCGCCCCCCCCGGCACCGCAGCCCCCCGCCTCTCCTTCCCCCTCCTCCCTCTCCTCCTCCCCCCCCCCCCCCCCCCCCCCCCCCCCCCGCAGCCCCGCACAACTCCCTGCCTGGGAGCGAGAGCGCCGGGGACTCGGGGGGGATTAACGGGCCGGTAATCCTCCCTGCGGGAGCCCAGCATTAACATTCCCGCTCTGACCTACTTCTCCCCCCGGGGGCGGCGGGAGGGGGCTCGGCACCGGGAGCATCACCTGGTTTGGGCTTGGAGAAGCATCCTCCCATGGCGCCGGGGCGGGCGGGGGGCTGCGGGCAGGTCAGCGGGGGCACATCCCGGCGTGGCGCCCCCGCCGCGGGCTCCAGGCGTCGTTGGCGACCTGCGCCGGGCAGAAACAGCTCGGTGAGAGGCGGGCGGGGGGCGGGGGGGCGCCGCGGGGCGGGGGGAGGCGGCGGGCAGCAGCGCGCGCCGGCGGGGGTTGGGGGGGGTGGGGGTGGGGGTAAGGGCCGCCGGGCCCCTCGCACCCCCCGGTAACACCGAGGGGAAAACGTGACGCTGGGGTAACCGTGCTCGGGAGGCGCTGGTAAATGCAGTTGTGAAGTTTATAAACGCAATCGGCCTTTCAGAGTTTAAAATGACAGAAACCCTCCTGTCATTCGTGTTCGGACTCTCGTAACTTCCCAGCGCCCTGCCTTTGGGAATGGAATCTGAGCACACAGGTCACGGCCCAAATGTGACGATTAAACTGTAAATACATTTCTGTCAGGTTTTTTGCTTCTATTATTAGGTGATGGAAAAAAAGAAACCTACTGTATTGCGCAGTCCTGCAAGTTCCCCCTTTCCAGTGATGCTCATTCCTGCAGAAACCCCATTCGATTTGGAACAATTACTGATTTGAGAAAGGGTTTTGTCAGGCCATTTTGTACCAAAATGCAATTTTTTTATACTATTAAGACAAGATTCTTTTATGTTTAAGTGGGACAGGCAAACGGTCCACTTCAAACTGTTTATCTCATAAGCTTTGACCAGTAGTGCTCTCCGCTTTGGCACAGACCAAGAATTAGGATAAACCTTTTTGGTTATATTCCTTGACTGAAAACTGCAAAGATTCATACAACACAACTGGCAACAAAATAGAATGTTTAATTAATTTTACCCATTCATACTTGTACTCGAATCAATTTACTATGGTTTTGTCGTATATTTTTCACAAAGCCTTCTGATCTGGGCAGGAAGTTAAAACCGTTTCCAAAGGATATTTTAACACAGGCAAAGTAGGCTTTTCTGCAGCTTAGAAAGTGCCTCAAGATCTTTCTGATGAGAAGGAAAAACAACTGCCAGCAAGCAGACACCAGACACTGCAGTTCCTCCCATTTACTTAAGCACCAATGCAAAGCATCCGGACACATCCCCGTTTTCAACTACATCCCTCCAAAACACACACACTCCTTCCCACACACCTTCAACCTCCCCTTCTGCTGCATATGGCGTGACCTGCACCAAGTCCCAGGTGAATCGCAGGATCACCTTCAAAGCCTGAAGCATGTGGAATAAGTACCCCAGGCTACAGAGGAACAGGAGAGTGGTGCCTCACCACATCTTGTAAACCAGACACCTGCCATTTGATAATGGCCACTGAGGGGTACCAGTCTGGGACAGACAATACATTAAGAGGACAAAAACCACACAGGCTTGCCTGCAGACTACAAAGAGTGATGAGATGTGTGTGGAGCTGCCAAACAAGCTTATTTGCAAAGGGGGAAAATTAAATGCAGCAGGGAAGAGCCAAGAACTCTTCTCACAAGAGCATCCAAGGAAAGCAGCACGCCAAAATTTAGGCAAGAGCAAATGCAAAAAAAAATGCCATGTAAGAAGGTGCACAAATGCAGAGGGAGATTTAGGAGCGCAGGGGGAAAATGGAGCAGAGGAGTCACATGCAGTAACTGCTGTATGGCCCTTTGCCAAAACTGGCAGGAAGAAAAACAGCTTTGTATCAGAAAAACAGAATCTCAAGCCATTGATGTGTCAGTGATACAGGACAATAATTTAGTGTAAAACATACAATAAAAAACCATGCAAAGACTGGCAAAAAGGGAGGTGGGAGGTGAGAGCCAAAAAGGAGCAGGTGGGGGAGGGGGGATGAGTTGGAGGGCACATCCAGGAAATTCTCAGCCTCAAGCCAAAAGGGAAGGTAAACCTGCACCTATGTAAGTCCATACTAAAATCAGGTGCCGCTGTGAGAGGAACGTGCCAATGAGACAGCATGAGCCACACAAAGGAGAGTGAAGAGTAAGTTGAAATGAAGATACTATCACCTACACAGGGGCTGGGCTTTCTTCTGGAAGGCAACCAGCCTGCTCCGAGGTCCACGATAGCCCAGGAGCCAACCAAACCCCCTGCTAAGCTGCAGCAGCCGTTGGCAGTGGGTTTCCTGCAGCAGAACGAGAACGCTGTGCCAGCAGGATGGGGCTATTCTTCAGGCAGGCAGTGCCCAAGCAGCACTGGAGCAAGCCCTGGGGATGCTGCACACGTAGGGGAGGCACAGCAAGGACCCCTAACTACCTGGGCAGGCAGTGTGGTAGATGGCAGAAGGGCTGCTCCCAAATGCGCCTCACCAGAGGATGCCTAGATCTTCTCCAGACCCCCCAGAGATGCTCATGTGCAGTCCGATGGCCCTGGGACTGGTTTCCAGCTGGTCTGGCTGGTTTTACAAGGGACTCTGGAGGGATGCCAAAGCTCCCTCCCTGAGATGCCTTTGCTTTGTTTGGACCTTAAAGACGGCAATCTGAAGCCATTCCCTCAGGCCCACTTCCCATCTCTTACTTTCCCCACTGATGGTCCCCCTGGGCCTTCAAGCAGCCACCAACAATGAATGCATCAAAGCTTCATACAAAAAAATCCCAAACCAACATGAATCCCTTACAACCTAGCAGGTTAATCTATCAACAATAGAAGAATTAATGCTAAAATGACTAACTAGGTAGCCCACTCCCTCTCGGGTACAAGCTTACATCCAAACATTATTAACAGACGAACTAATGTCCGATCTCCAACAAGACCAAACATTCCAATAGACCCTGTTAACCTAACCCAGGTGCGCCCACCAGAAAGATTTAAATCTGTAAAAGGAACTTAGCAAGTACAAGGCCCGACTGTTTACCAAAAACATAGCCTTCAGCCTAACGAGTATTGAAGGTGATGCCTGCCCAGTGTGCTCCTATAGACTGAGCCACCCACAACCCCCTAGAGCAGGGCAGAGCAGAGCAGAGCATGGTGGACAGTTTCTGGGTGTCCCTCCTCTGCTCCTGGAGTTAACCAGGCAAAAGCCAAAAGGTTCTTGGTAGAATTTCAGCTGCTGCTACCCAAGGAGAAGCTGTCTGGCTGCCCACAGCCTCAGTCCCAGAAAGCACATAGAGACGTTTCAGAAAGTCACTCAAGACTCAGCTGGTTGCAGAAAGGCACCAAGCTGACCTGCCAGACTGACTCACGAGACACAACGGGATCATGTCACCACTAGCGGCATCCAGAGATACTGATCTGGAGCTGGATCCTGCCAGAGTCATAGCCAAAATCCCCCCTTTGCTAGGAAAGGGAAAAAAGCTCATACACAATGTGATGTAACTGAACCCAGGATCACCTGTAAAACCTTGCTAGCTCTTGAAGGGTAATGGATTGACCTATACAAGGTCATGCTCATGCCTCAGTAAACCAGTTCATAATCTGTCCCCTGAACAAATTGATCTGTGCTTCACAGCTGTACAAGAACACTTTCAGCATCTGCTCAAATTGGGCAACAAGGAGCTATTCATCAAAATATGAGGCAACAGTTGTGGTGCTGAGGAACATACTATCCCATCTCTAAAAACTCCTGCGTGAATGGGGAATCAGCCTTGCAACAGGCTGTATGCAAACAGGGCTCCAGCATCACCCCCAGAGAGCACTGCCTATGAGCATACACCCTGCTCCCACACAGAAGAAACATGGAAACCGATCCAACATGAGAAATGTAGAAAACAATCCAGAGCTACTAACCCCGAGCGCTTCCACTGCAAGGCAGTAAAACTGCAATATTGCAACATCAAGTTCTCACTGCAGGTAAGGGACGTAAAACCAGAAGGACCACGCAGCTGAGCCCAGATGTCCACCTCTCTGGCAATGGCCAGCAGCACTCTGACAGTGCCACAAGCAGGCAAGAAGAAGGCAGACACATGGTGACTCTAGCCCATGTTTCCTGCCAGGTTCAGGCAACCCATGCACAGATCAGGATCCAGAGCTTGCACAGTTTTTTAAAGACAGCGCAGTACTGACGGTGCTATTAACAGCGCTGTATTTACTCGCTGCTCGCTGCTAAAGCCCCAGGCTCCTATTTCAATTGAATGTTCTGCTGTGACTCCAAAATCTTTTCCAAATGGTAACATGGTTAAGCATGTAAGTATACAATATGTCACAGGTAAAACTAGTATTTTTCCCCTGAGCATTAGTTTGTGTTTATTGCAACAGTGCCATTTTATCACCTGGCTACCAAGGTCCATCATACTCAACTGCAACATCTCATAGTCAGCATCTGCTTTGCTGCTGTGACTAATTCTGTATTGCCTGCCTGGAGATCTGGCACATGTCTGAGCACTGAGCTGTGCCCAGTGACATGGGCATCTCCCAGACATACCAGTTTGCAATCCAAGCTAGCTCCGGCTGGGTGTGTCAGCTGGAGACCTCCCCACCTGGAGCACTTAGCACACGACACTGGTCACAGGGTCACCTCAGCCATGATTCACCTGCTATGGAAGGAGGCCCTGGTACATGCGGACACCAACTGCCACTGTGGCCCCTCCTGGCTCCTCCAGATCTCCACACTGAGCTTTTAGCTGCGCCCTCAAATTTTTATGGATGTTGTTCTGAGCAGAGTTGCCCCTTGCCGGCTGACCCTGGCCAAGTCAGCCCCGCATGCCACCAGAGGGAGAAGTGGGGAGAGAGGGCTGCTTCTCATCCTTTTCCCACTTGCTCAGCACAAGCCCCCACCCCTGGCCCATTGGTGTCCTCCCCAGCACCCTGGCCAATCTTTTGAGAGGGGGGTCCTGCCACCTCCAAGGGCAGCTTTACCCCCTCCTCACCCTACTGATCCCCTGCTCTCAAGCCCTGGCCCCCACATCTTGCCTCCCCATATCATATCCCATCTTCTCTCCTCAGTGATGTGAGGGCTCACAATGTCAGCAAGAAAACTGATGTGATGTCCTTGCACAAGGGACTGGTGGTGTGAGGCCAGAGAAGGCAAGGGCTGTGGTGCTGACTCACCGCTTGCTCCCAGGGAAAGGAGCCTGCACTAGGGCTCCACCATGGGCCCACAGGGCCTGAGGATGGAGGAGTCAAAGATGCTAGAGCAGCTGACAGCTCCCAAGGATACTGGTTGTGGCTACCAGAACAAGAAACATCTTGACCTCTGGGTCTTAGAATCCCAGGTCCTCAAGGCTTTGCAGGGGCACAGCCCCCAGTCCTCCCACAGCTGCATCTCCTCCACTGCCCTATCCTCCTCTTGGGCTAGACTCAAGACAACCCTGGGGCTGCTGGGGGCACAGCTCAGGTTCCCAAGTTCTAAGAGCTCAAGAATATGACCATCCATCCAAGGCAGCCAGGCAACAATGGGAGCATCCTGCCACCACCAGCAACCAGCCTCCAGTCTCCCAGGCAGTTCAGGATCACGTGCTCAGCCAGACTTCCTCCTCTCTTGATTTCTGCTGGGGACAGGTTCACCAGGTACCACTGCCTGGACTTGTTCCTTCCCACAGCTGGAAATGCCTGCATGATGTCTGCTGTGGGTCCAGCAAACCAGGCTCCAAGGCCTGTGTGCTGGCAGGGATCAACAGGCTTCTCTGCTCCACACAGATCTCCATCACAGCTCAACTCTGCTTTCTTTGCAGTGCTCTGCAGGAAACCTGGAGGGAGCCCTAGGATGAAACCTGGGCGAGTGCCTGGAAGATCTCTGAGGAGATTTCTGATTAGCCACTGGAATTCACAGTGACCAAGTGGGATGTCTGGGACTCACTCTGTTCCCAAGGAGGTGACTTCTGTCTCTACATTGACATCAGCAGTCTGGAGGAAAAGGGCTGCATGTTCATGGAAAGCCAAAGTTCACATGAGTGAGGATGCAGAAGATCTCTTCCAGGACACACACCAGGATCTCAAAGCAGATGTCAGCAAGAGTTACCTCCTAAGGAAGCAATTTCCTCAGGATGAGGAAGAGACCTTCCCCAAGGTCGAGGAAGAACTTAGTTTAGAGGACTGAATAAACCCACAATGGAGAAGGCAGGAACGATGGGCCCCTGGGATGCCTGCTTCCCAAGAAAAGTGGGATAAAAGACCTACCAAAGAGACCTGACCCCACTCGGCAGCTTTTAACACGGGGAGGGCAATATGGCAGCCCCAATATGGTTGTGGTCATGACCCCACTGGCCTTCATCTCCTATCAGGATGGCACCTCTTGCTCTGCACCTTCTGCCCAGGCAGCTGCATGTCACTCCTCTGCCATTCAAAGATGTCCTCCTTGCCATACACACGGCATGTCCAGCATTCACCAAAAGGGCACCAAGACACTTGGGAAGAGGTTGGGAGGCTGATGTGCCTGCAGCAGGAGGTCCTGCAGCTGTTAATAACAGGCATCAGAGGCTGCATTTCAGCCTTGCAGGCAATAGGCTGAATCCCACACCTGAGAGCACTGCACTGAAGAGCTGTTGTGTAGCCACAGAATCATGGAAGAGTTTAGGCTGGAAAAGGTCACCAGTGGTCATCTAATCCAATTCCAGCTCTGCACAGGGTGTGATACCAACCTGGATCTAACATTAATCCTGCCCTAAGCTTTGGAGAATGGACCCAATGCCATTCATGACATGATAAAACCCACTAACATTTGAGGGTCCGGAATGGTACCAGGCCTTTTAAAATGAGTATCAGTGGAAAAAGCTGAGACATGGTGGTCTATAAAGAACAAGAAAATCCATTCTTGGCAGCTGAAGACCACCCCAGATCTCCCCATCCACACCTTTCCCATTGCCAGATGCAGCACCCATTAGAAATGAGAAGTGGAAATGTTCAGAGATGTTCACTCTCTCAACAGTTTGGAGCACCCAATGGTCTCCTGCAGGGACTGGGAATGACATCTTTTCTCCCAGGCCTGTCACTTCTCGGTATTTTGCCATGCCTGGAAGCCCCTGAGATGCCTCCAGGGGAGGGAGGGAAGGGGCTGAGCAGTGCTGGTGTCCTGTGGAGCCACAGCAACCCTGGGGTCTGGGCAGCAGGTCTTGCTCACATGCTCAGGAAACAGCTGATACCCAGTTCTGAGGTCAAGGAGGAATTTTTTGCCCTGGGCAGACTGGCACAGGTCCCTGGGATTTTTTTTCCCCTTCCTCTGTAGCATTGAGCATGGCCCCTTGCCAGGGCTCCTCAGGGCCATTTCTTGCCAGAGATTCCCTGCTGTTGCAGGACCAGGAGTCCAGCTGTGTCCATGATCTTCCCACTTCTCCTCTGTGGCAGCTTTGTTTTTCTAGTTTTTGGACATTTGTAGTGTAGGTCTTCTAAGGCAATGTCCTACAGCTCCACTCTCAACAGGAGCTGTTGTTTTTTAACTGCCCCTGCATACAATAAAATTTTCTTTTCATTGTATCTCAAGTTTTGTCATCTGCAAATATATGCCTATTTCTGCCTCAAGAACCTTGTCCTTCAGAAGCATTATCAATTACTGCAGATATTTTTGGGACTTACAACAATGTTATCACTGTTTGAAGAACTCATCACTTTCTTCTCAGGACATCCTTCACGGATGTTTCTGAAGAGTCCATGTCAGAGTCATTTCTTTCCTAAAATAGGCCTCACCAAAACCCTTGTGCTCTCTGCACACTTAGATGGCACCAGCTGCCGCAATGCACCCAGGTCTGAGAGAAGGCCCTATGGGCAGGAGAACGACATCAATGGAGGCACCTGTACTCGGGGATACCATCCCAACCAGACACCTGGAGTTTTAGGAAGGTCCCTGATGTCTATCAATAACAGCCTTTTTCTAACACACTTACTGCTCAGGTGAGAGATTCTGGCTGGTTGTCGCACATGGCTGGTTATCCATCTGAACGCTTCATCCTGGACAGAATCTATCTTCAAAAATAAGAAAACAAAACTCTCCTATCTGCAAGCCTGGTCACAATCTGCCCTGTGCTCCTTGGTTTCTCACCTACCAGCATGCAATGCCATGTACACCAGGCATGCCAGGGAACAGAGGACACACAGCAGCTCCGCATCTCCTGGAAGGCTTGCTTGCCTGCACAGAGCCTCGCCTGCTCTGCAGAGCAAGGAGGACCGTGGGCCTTTTCTAGCCAGTGAGACCTGGCTCTGCAGGCTGCGCTTCCCGAGCAGGAGCACAAGGGGAGGGGGCGGCTGCAGGCTCAGAGCATCTGGTGGCACTCTCCATACTTGCAGGGAAGAGCTGGCTCCGGCTCTGGTCCCGCTGTGGAAAAAAACAACGCTTGATCCTAAAAACGTACCCTATCTACCGCAGAGCTGCCTCCCTGCCAGTTCTCCTTACATGCAAAATATTGTCTTTAACATGAGGCCCAGCAGGAGCCATGGAGCAGTCCCAGCAACAGACCTATTTCGGACACACCCTACAAAGTGAAGCACAAACCCCACCACAGCCTCTTTGGCAGGTCCCACAAAGCACAGCCCCCACAGAGCCACCCCTTGGGCGCACAGCACCTCCCCTGCCCACTGGGTCCTGAACTTCCCTGGGACCCAGAGCCCTTATTTCCCACCCACCTCCTCACCCCGGGCATGGACAGCCAGCAGCAGACCCGACTCCCAGCCCCATCACTGCACCATGCATCACCCTGTCTGGCTCCATCCCAGCCAGGTACATACTCACCCTGGCTCACCACATACCGCCCCCCACCCCGCCAGCCGCCCCCCACCCCACCAGCCGCCCCCCCACATCACACTCCTGGTGTCCTCCTATGGCAAGGGCTGCCTGTTTCTCTTTTCTGGGGATTTGTTCTAGTTTGATTCCCACTGGTGATTGTCAGAACTATGCAGTGGGCCACCAGCCTCCACCACATCTTCCCATGCCTGGTGCAGCAATCTTAGAAATATTTAAGAGTGGTGACTGCATGTCCCCCTGTGTCTGATGAGTACATCCAGACTGTTCTCTTCCATCATCTCTTGAAGATCAACTCCTGTTTCACTCTCTGTCCTCCTGTGCACAGCCTCATGCTCCACTTCTCCATCTGTACTCAGTGGGGCAACTCCAGTCACCAGCGATGCATCTCACCTCTGCCCCCTCAGCAAGTTTCAGCAGCATCTGCTGCTTTGTGGGCTGAGGCCATTAATAAAAATATCTAAGGTGGATCCCAAGAGTCCCTCCAGCCCAGTGGCCAGCACACCTGCCTCTGCTCCAGTACCTTCCTGGCCCCCTGTACCCCTGGCATGACCCTCAGTACCCCTGCCATGCTTCCCTAGCCACGCCAGGGACCAGGCTCCAGCCTAACAGCACCTTCCCACAGCTGACATGCTTCCCTCCACAAAAGCGGCCAGTCTTCATGGGCCACCGGTTGGAAACAGTCCCAGTGCATCCCAGCACAGGTTGGCAGAGCAGGAGCCAGCGCAGACTCCACAGTGCACAGACTGCGTTCACCACAGCACAGAGCAGGCAGTGGTGAGACAGCATTTGTGGTCTGGTTGTTGCCTGAGCACAGCCGCACCTACAGTGTCACCCAGCCTACAGGCACCTTCCTGCCATCTCCACCGACCTGCAGAGAGCAACTCCAGTAAAATCCAAGGCAGCTGCTGGCACAAAGTCCTGCTGACACCCTGAGCTGTCTGCAGTGTCCCTTTCTGCCCACGTTCATTCTCCACCTGCTGCACCACCCTGGGCACAGCCAAGCTGCCACAGCCCACAACAAGGAGAAACTCCCCAGTTTAGCATCAGGAGTTCCAGTTCCCTGCGAGGTCTGGCTCAGCAGAGTCAAACTGCCCCATCTCCAGGATAAACTGGGCTCTGCTGCCAAGGAAAGCAGGTCTCTCCTCTGGATGCGAGACTCTGAGCACAGCTCAGGCGTAGCCGGAGCATCTAGGGTCCCCAAGACTCTTCCCCGCACCCCACGGACCGTGCTGTGTGCTCTTTGTTATCAGGGCAAAATGCAGTGGCCCTGACCCGGGGGAGGTGCACAGCGTTCGCCCACCACAAGAAAAGCCTGGAAAGAGTCATTGGGAAGACACCCAAGTCACACAAAAGAGAGCATGACAGAGGATGATGTTTTCAGGGCAGGGAAAACTTGTATTTTTAAAATAATTTTGGGGTGAAAATAGATGGGTGTCCATCCTGAAGCTATCATTTTTTTAAGGAACTGCACTACAAAGGATGAACACGGGGCTCCCAAAACTCCCCCAACACTGGCTCCCAGCACCTGCACAGACTGGCCGCCCAGCACGGGGTGCCCTGCAGGGAGGAAAACACCCTCCTTACTGTAGCTGCCTCCCATCCCTCCACCTCGAGAATGCTGCACCCACACTGTCACACTGCTGCACAGGAACCCCCTTCTCTCCCCCCCCCCCAGCACCCCAGCCTCCCCTTTACCTATCAAGGTCTTCACTCCCCCTTTTCCCCCTGGACAGCTCTCCAGCCAGTTCCCCCTACCCTCTGCCCACCCCTCCTGCTCTCAGGTTCCTGCCATTTCCACACCCAACCCAACTCTGCTGCCTGGACCCCACTCTGGGGGTCCCCCAGCTGCTGACACCCAGCGACTCTGACACCACCAGTGCCCCACCGCTCTCCTCCTTCCCCTACTGCTCCTTCCACCACGTTGCTTCCTTGGGAGTCCTCAGCCCTTGCCCACTCCTCAGCACACCCCTCCTCACCAAACCTTTACCTCTTCAGCTGCTTTCTGGCGAGGACCAAGATCTGCTTTGCACTCCCCTGGTGCAAACAGTGGGTTTGGCTTTGCCAGGTGATTTGCTTTTGGATGGCCTCAAGAAACAGAAACAAAACTCACTTTTTGCTGCAGGAGCTGCAGGAAGCTGAGAGCCGCTCACAGCCCCGCCAGTGAGCTGCATAGCTCACTCTCACGGAGGACAGAGAGGGATGCGTCCTGGCACACTTCACTTTGTCACCTTGTCACCAGGAGTTTGTGTCAGCAGCAGCACAGAGAGCTACAAAGCTGCCATTTAACGTGCCCCGCCAGCTCCCGAAGAAGCGCAGCAGGAACACTGTCAGCCTACAATTAGCCACTATTGCTTTACTGGCTGCTGCTTCAGCAGTTCACAGGCTCCAGGTTAAAGGCTCACCCAGCAGCGCTGTCATTGCCACCCCTCCAAACACGTCCTCTGCAAGCTCGATTGGAAATAATTAAACATGAGATTTTATTCAGATCTCAAAGTTATAGCAATAAAAAGGGCAAATGCTGAAAATTCACCCCAGGTGCAGACTGCTTGATGCAAAAATCAAAACATTTCACAACACAAACGAGTTTTAATTCTCATTTGCTCTATTATGGGCAGCCAAGTCCTCCTCTTGCTGGTTCTCACTGCCACTTCATGACGGCACAAGAGAAAACCGTGTTCCCTACGGAAGCTGCACGCAGTGCAAAAGAAGTTTATCACAGCAATGCTTTCCAAGACTAAGAGCTAAAGAACACCACCACCGAATTTCAGCTTCTATTCACCGCACTCAGAATTGGATGTTCCCTCTCAAAGGAGACCGTGCAGTTACCCACACTTTTGCTGATCCCGTTTACCCACGCACTCACGCGAAGGCAGATCTGCACCTGCACTGTAACCGCTCGGGCTGCCGGCATCTTGCCAGCCCCCGCGGCTGCTGGGCTGTGAAACCGGGGCCGTTTGCCCCGGTGGGATGACAGTCCCCTAAAACTAGGACAAACAAACTTGGAATACACGCTGGGGGAGGGGGACAGGGACCCCAAAACCGGAGGTTCAGAAGAAACGCGGCTGTTCCCCTACAGCAATCGCAGCCCCTGGGGTTTTTTTTCTTCCCCCTTGGAATCCCTAAGCAATCGCTGCATCCCAAGAGATGCGAAAACAAGCAGCGCTGCCGCGCCGCTGCGGCGGCCCACGGCCCCCTCGCCCCCAGCCCCGGCCTTACCGGCAGCTCCCGCTGCAGACGAGCCTCCGGGTCCGCTCCGGCGCCCCTCGCCCCCGGCACCCCCGGTACCCCCACGCCGGGGGGCAGCGGCGGCTCGCTCTGCTCGGAGGCGCGGATGCGGTCCTGGGCAGGCTACGGGCAGCGGCCCCACACCGGGACCGCTCCAACCACCGCTCTATCCCCCCCGGGGACAACCCCCGGGACGGGTCCCTGCCGCCCCCCCCGCTTACCTGGGCCGTAACGGCAGGGGCGGGCGGTGGGCGGGAGCGCGGCCGCCCCGGGGCGGGGAGGGGCGGGGCGACGAGGGGGGCGGAGGGGCGAGCCGGGGCGGGGCGGGGGGGCGGGCCGGGGCGGGGCGACGGAGGCCGGAGAGGCGGGGCGGGGAGGGGCGGGGCGGCGGGCCAGGGCGGGGCGACGGGGGTGCGGAGGGACGGGGCGGGGGAGCGGAGGGGCGGGGCCCGGCAGCGGTAGCAGCAGCGGAGCGCGGGGGTCCCCGCCGGCCCGTCCCACGGCCAGGGCACACGTGGCGTGGGTGGCCGTGGTGGCCCCGGGCACCAAAGAGGCGTTTCTGCTCCCACCTGGTCAAGCAGGGACGGGCATCGCCGCCGGCAGCCGCGGTCATCCCTGCCCGCTTGGAAATAACCTGCCTCATCCTTTCCCAGATCACTTGTTTCACATTTTCCTTCTGGTTTTACACTCCTCTGCTCTCCCCTTGGAGGCAGGGATCTCTTCCTCCTCTTGCCTGCCTGGCACCTTTCTGTTCTCCCCAGTAAACTATTTTCCTTCTCCATCATCTCTCTCCAGCAGAGTGTCTGCACCTCTGTGAGCCTTATCTTATTGTGTGCCCCAATTATGTCCTTTATTTTTCTTCTATGACTTTTGAGACCACCCTGGCTACAGAGGAAGGTCTTTTCTCCCTCAGAGATTGTCTTGGGTCACTGCTGTCTTACACCCTGACTGTAAGACCCCCTGAGGTTGCCCAGGTTGTTCACTGCCTTCCGATGTGTGGCTTTAGTTCCTTGCTCCATGCTCCAAACGAGACAAGAGGCTGAACTAGGCTGTTCTGCTGTGGGTTTCACTGCTGTTAAAAAAACTACCCACGGATGGAGCCTGCAGATGCAAGAGCTCCAGGGAGCCACATGCCTCCACAGCTTTGCAACAGCAGCTGTGCATCCTCGTGGAGCTGCCTCCATTTTAAGGCAGGAGAAAGGACATCAGGTCTGGGTACGTCTGCAGGCAGTGGAGCAGGAGCATCTCCACACCTGGTGCTGCGCCTGGCTGGGGCATGGTGCAGAGCTCATCCCACAAGATTCACTGCTGCTGGCGGCAGAGACCTGTGGCAGCCCACAGCCACCTCTGTTTCCCTAACCAGCATGCAGGATTTTTGACCTCTGGTGTAGAAAAGCACTCCCATGCAGCTGCCAAGCAAACAACAAGGATTTGGCCTTGGAAGGAGTCATTAAATTGCTTTGCAGGGAATTATCCCAACAGGGAGCTCTGTTGGTGGGCCACAGGCGGCCAGGCTTGCCTGACACTACAGGCGTACAAGATTTGGGGCTGTTTCACTGCACCCAGGGGTGGGACGGTGAGACACCAGCAGCACTGTGGGGCTGTACTGCCCCAGGAACAGCAGGAGACGCAGCTATGACTGCAATGGGGTGACTGGGCTAGAACAGGGACCCATAATGGCAGGGTGTGTGGGCAGCCTTAGTCCTGAGGGATGGCTGTGGGCCCTCCCTTCCCCATAAATACCACAGAGCTGTTGGGCAGTGTGTGACCCCATCATTGCCATCTCCTGGAGGGCAGCCTTGCGCTCTGGGCACTGGCTCCATCACCCTTACACCGCTCCTACATTGAGCACTGCCTGGACCACAGCGTCAGCTGCTGAAATGTCCTCGTTCCCTCTCTGCCAAGGCAGAGGGAACCCTTAAGGTTGCTGGCAGGTCCTGCCCCTCCTGCTTGGTTCCTGGGCTGCCCTGGGGACCCTGGGGCACGTGGCAGAGTGCTCAGCCATCTGGGGCTGCTGGTGGGGGCAGTGGGGGCGGTGCGGTACTCACTGAGGGGGGCTGACAGGGCCATGCCAGCAGTGCCAGGCAGCTGCACACCACATTGCCTGCCATCAGCTCCCTGCCAGCTCTGCAGGGATCAGGGAGACAACAACCTGCAGCCGTGCTCCTCTCACCACCCCCAAATTAAACCCCACCACCACCAGCACTGCAGGAACGGGGACAGGCTGGTCCCACACACAGCCTGGGGCTGGCAGAGCTGTGTCCTGCCCAGCCCAGACACACACGGAGCTGGCAGGAAAGGGAGGGCAGGGATGTGCTGGGGAGAAGGTGAAGGACAGGCACTGGTGTGACCCTGTAACCCAGCAGGCGACTCTCTGGCACCCCCAGACCTGCTTTCTAGGCTGGATCCAAGCCACTGCTGCACCATTCCCTTGGGAAAAAGCTCTGCCCTTGCCTGCACAGCCCTAGCCTGCCTTTCCCCGCCTTCCCCTGGGAAGGAAATTCTGGAAGAGGAGCCGGGTGGGAAAGAAGGGGAAAGAGGAGGTAACAAGGGAAGGAGGTTGTGTGAATGGAGCAGCCCAGGGGAGAAAGCCTGGTGCAGGCAGGGAAAAAAGCCCAAGCAGGCAGGGCAGAAAGACCAGTGCAGGCAAGGAAGAAAGCCAGGTGCAGGCAGGAGCTGTGGGCAGGAGGAGGAGTGCTTAGCTGAGGCGCGAAAATGTTTTGACAGCAGGCCAGCCCTGACGTCATCCAGAGCTTTCGGTTTCTTAGGAAATGACAGACCCGGAACTCAGATCTTCTGCAATAGCTGGAAGAGACACCATGGCTGAGCAGCAGCCCACAGCTGACAGCCCCGGCAAGTTCTCCGTCATAATTAGGTTTCAGAATAGCAAATCTTTTGCAGTGCCAGTGTCTCTGGACGACAGTGTGCATGAGCTTAAGGCCAAGCTGAGTGCATGGGACTCCTCCCTGACCCCCGACCAAGTGAGGCTGATTTACAATGGCCAACCTATGGTGGATGACATGACCCTGCGACAGTATAACATCACACCTGACAGCTCTTTGTTCTGTATAAAAAGATGTAAGTGCAGGGTGGCCTGGGGGAGGTGGGTGAAGAGCGGGGGGTGGGTGCAGACTGGGGTGTCTCCTGAGGAAGGACCCCTGGCCAGGACCGCAGGCAGGAGGGAAGGGGCAAGGCAGCTGCAGCTGTGTGTGCACCTGGGAGCTACCAGAGTGTACTTGCACTGGAAGGTGGGAGGAAGGCAGGAGGGAAAGGAAGGACTTTGGACCTGGAAGCTGAGCAAGAAATCTGCTTTCTGCATGGCAGTGGGGAGGGATGGAGAGGTGGAAGCTGGGAGCGTGTTCTCAGCCCCACAGTGTGCTGCTTTCCTGGGATGGGCAGCTGGGTGGGATTCCTGGCACTGGCAGCTTAGTGCAAGTGGCACAAACCAGCGGCAAAAGGTTTCACAGCAAAGGCGTGAAGAAGAGGGAGAGGGTGGGCAGAGGCTGGGATACTCCTCTGGACATGACCTGTCTCCTGAGGTCTCCTCTGCTTTGTCTTGCTGTTGCAGTGCGAGGTGGTGGTGGGTATTTTGACTATGCATCTGCACCTTCAGGTAAGGTCATGCCCTGGTCCTCACTGACAACCTGGTGCATCAGGGCTGGTGGAGCTGCACAGTGATGAGCGTAGGACCCCAGCTCAGTGCATGGTGGTGAGCGTGTCCCAGCTACAGTTCGTGGAGGAGAACATGGAAGTTGTGGTAGATGTGGGAGCATGCAGTGGTACATGAGGGGACCGGTGTGGCTAAGGTGGTCAGGAAGGGTGGGTGAAGGCTGCTTGAGGATGGCTTCTTCTCCCAAATATGAGGCAAAAATGACATCTTCTTGTTGTTCTGGTCACAGGCTTAGCCCCAGAGGCGCTGTTGGTAGGCTTTCACAAACCTCTGACAGACGAGGCCTCGAGGAGCACAGAGGTGAGGTCTTGCAAGACACAATTCCTGAGGCTGGGGTGCCTGAGCAAGGAGCGCTGCACCACAGGGCTGGGGAGGAAAGCACAGCTGTAGCATGTGGGCTCACAGTCTGCAACCCCCCTGCGGATGGCAGGCTTGACATTGCCCACTGCCACTACAGCACCTCTCTGGGTGGTAGGAGCTGGTCGACACTGCCCTCAGTCCCAGGATGGGGATCCCACCATGCCGGCAGGTCTGGCAGGCACAGCTCCTGCACCAGCCTATTTCCCCCCTGCAGGAGTGGGGAGCAGGGCCAGTGCTACACTTGATGCCCGGGATATTGCTCCTGCTCTTAAAAGACCCCTCCTCCTGACTCCAGCAGTCAAGCACAGCTGGAGGAGAGAAATAAAACTTGCGAGGGCTTTCCCCTATGTTTCCCTCTGCAGAAGAGCTATCGCTGCGTGAACCTGGCCTCACCACGGCCGGCAAAGTTCTGCTGCTGCACGGTAGAGGTAAGGGCTTTGCTGGTCCTGGCAGGGCACTGTCACACCCAAAGGAAACGGCACAGCAGGATACCTGGGACTGACCCTGGCTGTCACCTGGGAGGTTGGATGTGCCTTCAAAACCTGTTATTCACAGGAATTCTGCATCCTCTGGAAAAGTCCGGTCCCATTTGCTATGCTAACTCAGCACAGGCTGCCCCAGTTTTCAAGTTTGTGGGAAGACAAATTCCACTTCCTTGCATCCCACATTTTATTCTCGCTGCTGAATTTCATCTGCCTGTGGCCATTGTCCTCTCTGCTGATATACCATGGCAGAGGGGGGATAGACCAGGCTTCACTCACAAGAAAGTCAGCAGCCAACAACATTTTTTCCCTCAGGAAATGGAAACTTTCCTATCTGGAATTCCCACTTGCAAAATAAATCCTAAAAATGAGTAGGTGCAACATGTAGTTTGGGACTCTCGAGCTGCTGTGTGTCCACCTGTTATCTTTCCTACAGATGCTTGGGGGATGTATGGACTAACTGATGCCTTCACCACCCCAGTGGCATCTACTTAATCAGTCCTCTTTGCTGTGCCTGTGTGCAGGGTACTTTTGGGCACTGCTATGGGGATCCATGTAAAAGGGGTCACGAGCCTCAGACATGGCCAATGCTTGTTTTGGATCCCAGGGCAGAGGAGCTGCCAGTCAATGATTTTTCTGGCCTCTTCACTGATGAGAGTGATGGCATTCTGGGCAGCGGGCAGCTGCTACTGATCCCCTGCTGCTGCTTGCGAGGCTCCAATCTCCCATGCCAAGCTACACTGTGCTTCATGGTAAATCCCAGCGTGTCTCCTGCAAGCAGCACCCAGTGCAGAACACCCTATTCAGTCCCAAACTGTCCACACTTTTGTTGCAGAATCTTCCAAAAGTGATGCCGGAGATAATCAAAGACTTTTCCAAGTTCCACACTGGGTACCGGTAAGAGCTGTCGGGTAGTGGGAGCACCTTTCAAAAGCCCTGTCTCAGGTGGCATAAGCCTGTCTTCTCTCCCACCTGCAGAGCTTACCTCCCTGGTGCAGGCATCTTCCAGTGCTCCATCACCGGCCTCGGCTTTGAAGTGAATTCAGAAGTGACCATCACCTACAGATATGACACCTGGACTGAGCACCTGAGCAAGGCTGACCAGGAAACATGGATGCCTGCTGGACCCCTCTTCCACATTGAGGTGCAGCCCAGGGTCGTGCAGACGGTGTATCTCCCCCACTTCATCTGCCTGGCAGGTACAACAGCTGCAGGGACCTGGGTCTCCCCACCCCGGCGACATATCCAGCTCCTTATAGATGTGTCTCCAGACAGGGCCAAATTCTCCCTTCCCTCTGAGGTCCCCTGTACTCCCTTGTGTTCCTCTGTTTTGCCTTGAAGGTATCCTTCATTCTTCTCTCACTTTCTATCAAGCTTTTCCAGTGGTCTCTTCCCCCGCTCCTGCTCCACACCACCAGCTCCTCCTTGCCTGCCCTCTCCTCCCAGCTACTGTGACGACCCCCATACACTACCCCAACCCAACTGTAGATCAGCCCCCAGGCTTTCCTGGAGAGTTTCTCAGCCCTCTGCATCTATGGCAGCTGTGGATGGCAATGTCCGTCTCTGCTTGGCTCCACTGGGACAGGAGCTGGCCGGCTGTGCCCACTCACAGGCTGGACCACTCTGGGGTGGGATGCAACAGGTCAGAGCTGGCCCAGGCAGAACAGCAAGTGGAATGAAATTGTCCATTTTCACTCAGGCAACATGAGGAGTCACAAGGCTTGGATCTGAGTTCTCTGCACTCTAGTGCTTTTAATGAACCACTGTTAATGAGTGGAGGAGGAGCACCAGCACCCACGGCTGGGCTGCAGAGTGTGCAGAGGAGTCCCAGTCCCCTGTGCTGGGGGGCCCTGACACAGGCACTGGGTGTGCTGGCTGAGGGACTCTTATGGCAAATCCATGTCCTCTTCCGAAACAGAGCATGCTTCTTGTTCCATGGCTCTGTCTCCCACTCAGGGCCTAGCAAGCAGCCATGTCAGCCAAGAAGTGGCTCTACACACTCTTCACTGACACCGCTGTGCTAAGCAAAATGTAATTATATTAATCTGTCAGGTTAACAGCTAAGTGTGCTCCAGAGATAATCCAGGTGACCAGCTGTCAGCAGAGCTCTCTGACCCAGTCATCCCTAGGGATGTCACCTCAGGATGTTTGGGCTGTTCTGGTGACCAACAACTGGAGTGAATCATCACACAGCAACCATCTGCCTCCCTGGCGTGTGGTGGTGTGATGCTTGTATACAGGATGCTGCATGGATGCAGTCTGACAGTTTTCACGGTCCCAAGCTGTCACCTCCAGATACGAAGTTTTCTGAGCCTGCAGGAAGATTGCCAAAGGCCTGCAGCTCCCTGCCAGACCCCAAAAGCCCAGGACACACATGGGACTTAAAGCAGAGCATGTCATCGTGTATGACATATGTCTTCTTTCTGCTGCTAAAGCCTTAAAGAGGAGGCAGCCTGAGGGGGTACCAGGACGACTAACCAGAACCTCAGTGCCTTTGCTGTCTCTTGCAGAAGGTGTAAATACCAGCCTATGCTCCATTGCCCATTTTGAATCTGGGAGGATGACCCTGAAGAGACCAACCAGACTGATCGCTTTCTCTGCAGTCCTGAAGAATCCCAGCTTCTCGCTGCTTGGGGTGCTTTGGAGGAAGTTACGTTCAAACTTAAATTCACTCCCTATGCACTCCTTGGTGCTGATCTTTCAGCAGCTCAATGCTGCAAATACAACTCTTCACCTCTACCTGATCCCAGATGACAACTCTGTGAAGCAGGTAAGACAGAGGGAGCTTTTCTGGGTTAAAAAAGGATATCTAGGGTGGCTGCAGTAGCGGGGACTGTATTTGATAAGCAGAGATGCCTCCCAGTTTTTCTGCCACCAGCCTCTGATTCACATATGGTCCTGTGTCCCCCATCTCCCACCACAGGACAGCATCCTTGCTCCTGCCTCCTCCACTCTCCTCTTTAATGGATGCCTCCAGGAATCTCTGTGTTTTTGTCCAGGACTGCATGTCCTAGCACGAGCGAAGCCATGGCACGGGCTGCTCTGCCACACAGAGCGGACGTAGGACTTGCTGGTGACTGCCAGGCATGACAATAGGTGGCTGCACACCAGTGGCTCTCTGCTGTGTGCAAGCCCTTACCCTCTTTCAGAGTGGCAGTGCTTTACACTGCCCATGTTCCTGTCTGCACACGGTAGGCTCCTGCCTGCGCTAGCGGGAGCTGCCAACCCCTGTGGCACAGCACTGCCTGTGATGCACACCCAGTAGTCTGCTCTGACTGGGCTACTCTCTTCTTGACTTTCCAAGGGCTATCCCAAATTCACAGCTCTGGTTGTTTTGTTTTCTTTTTTCCTTCCTGAAAAACAATGCTTGATGTTTACAGGCCATTGAAAAACAAGAGAGGAATTGGAATTCAAAGTTTATTCCCAAGCCTCCTCCACTCAACCCTCTGTTCTTTGGCTGCGTTTACCAGGTGATCAGTACAAAATTTGTGGTGATAACGCCTGAAGTAAGTGGGATTGTTCCCTTTTGTTTTTTTAAAGTGAAATAGAAAATAGAAGTCTCTGTCTTCAGTCATATTCTGCTACCAGAATCTGTCTCATGAGGCCCCAGAGCCAGAGGTGCAGGCAGCTGTACTGTTTACAAGTGGCAAAGGTATTTCACGATACGCATCCCCAGAAAGAGCAGGGAGCACACACCAAAGCCCAAAAGGGGCTGCATTTGTTTTCCCTTAGGGCAGAAAGCATGATGTAGGACTTGTTGGACTTACCACAGCTGCATACCAAGAAGAAATTTCAGAGGTGTTGACTCAGGTGTGGTCCCAAGTCCTTCATCTTCCTCTCCTCTGCAGTGAGTTTCCTTTAGCTTAGCAGCAGAACTGGAAAGACATTTTCTCTCTATGCCATGAGGATGTGACATGATTTCTTTCTCTGTTGAAACTCCATTTGAGAATTTCTGACTTTGAGCACCACGCCCTCTGGCAATCAGACTGCAATGGCTGGGAAAATCTGGGAAGATTTGGCCATTTAGTCCTTGTGGTTACTTCTTTTAGACAGAAACTTGTGACATCCTGAGAGCAGCTGATTGACAGTCCAATGGCATGCTCATGGCTGGTTATGAAAATCTCCTTTCATAGGTCTGCACTCCACCATGAAAAGGGAATCAGAAACTTAGGTCGGATGGGACCTCAGGAGGTCTCTGGTCCAACCTTTTGCTCAAAGCATGTGAGTTTTGAAGTTAGATCAAGGTGCTCAAGGCCATGTCCAGTCAAGGTTGAATATCTCGCAGGATGAAGATACTACAGCCTCTCTGAGTCTCTGGTCCAGTGTTGTAACACCTTCCTTGTGTTTTTTTTCCCCTGTTATCTAATTGGAATTTCCTTTGCTGTGCTCTGTTTGCCTGTGCCTGCTGCCTCTTGTCACATCACTGTGCACCTCCGGGAGGCTGGCTCTGTCTTTTCTTTAGTCCCCCTTCACACAGTTAGAGACAGTGATCAGTCCTCCCCGTGACTTTCTTTTCTCTGTGTTGAACAAACCCAGTTCCCTCTGCTTCTGCTTGCATATCATGCATTCCAGCCTGGAGCTGGTCTTGCTCCAGGGTGTCCATGTCTTTCTTGTACTGGGAAGCTCCAAACTGGAGCTGGCGCCCAAATGTGGTCTTACAAGCACTGAACAGAGGGAAAGAATCCCTGACGTCATTGTGCTGGCTGTGGTCTTGTTAATACAGCCTGGGGATGCAGACTGCCTTTGCTGCCAGGGCACACCACTGACTCCTGTTCAACTTGCATGCGCACGAGGACTCCCATCAGTTCTTCCCTGTGAAGCTGCTTTCTGTGTCCACCCAGAGCTCAGGCTCTTGTCTGGTGTGAGGCTATTCCATCCCAGACACAGGACTCTACATTTACCTTTGCCAAATTGCATGACCTTCCTGCCAGCTAAGTTCTCCAGCCTTTCCAGGTTCCTCTGAAAGGCATCCCTCCCTCCAGCTTATTCATCACTCCCCCTTGCAGCTACAAACCTGCTGCTGAGCTGAGCACAGCCCCAGACAGGCAGGGCCTTCAGGTTAATTGCGAGAGAGTCTTAAACCCATGAGCCACAAGGTAGTGTTTGGGTTTCCCACTTCCTGGACTGACCAAGTGGTAACTGGTCACTCTGCCTTGAAGAGCAGTTGTGAAGATGACAGACCCAGGCTCTTGGCAGTGTCAGGCAAAAGCAGTAACAGCTGTGAAGTTGCAACCTGGGAATTTAAGGCTGAACGTTAGGAAAAAATTTATCACTTGGTGGAGATGCAGCCATCAGAGAAGGTTAGAAGGTGGTGAATCTCTGCTCTTTGAGCTTTTGAGTACACAGCTAGATAAAGCGCTGGCTGAGCAGATCTAGACTTGACATTGGTCTGTCTTTGAGAGTTACATCAGATAAGACACTCCAGAGGTCCCTTCCAACCAAAATTTGAGATATTGGCAGAACAGCAGAGTCCTGACGTACATCTTCCTTTTTTTCTTGCTGGTAAGGCCAAGAAACATAGGATGATGTGTGTGAATTCACCGCAGCTCCCCACAGTGAGAGGCTCAACTTGTTTCTTTACCATTACAGGCACACTTGCCGTTTTGCTACAAGAGTCCAAAGGAGCAGCAGCTCTTTGTTGAGATCTACATCAGGAACATGGCAGAGGAAATTGGACTCCTTATGACAGACACACGCAATGGCGCTGTGGTCTGGAGGGCATCACTGAGATCAGGTAGGAACAGCAGGTCCCTACAGGTGCTCATTCACCTTAGCAAAAGCAGAGGTGCACCACTCAAGCAGACCTCACCCATTTTGTGGTCATCATCCACCTGTCCTGCAGGGAAAGCAAACCATGTGTGTACAGCAACTGGCCACTGAAGAACAGGGATCTGAAAGGATACCCCAATGTCAGCAGGCTGGAGCTTCAGATTTAATGTAGAGTTTCAGATGCTGGGGTTTAAGAGAGCGTGACAGCACTATTGGTGTCTCTCTGTTCTCTTGGTTAATGTTTGCATAGAAATCTAACTTATTTTTAAAAGCCTGTTAATGTAATGAACACCCATGGATGTGCTAGTGCAAACACTCTGTGATGCAGACAAGGCAAGGAGAATACCAAAATGTTAGTGAAAATCAGCATCTTTAAAACCTACATGTTCCAGCCAGCACTACTCTTCTAGATTTGCTAAGTGCAACAGCAGTGTGTGAAACAACGCCCAGAGCATACAGGATCAGGGCAAGGCCAGGTGGACCAGAGTGCCTTCATCATGTGTCTCTGCTCACAGCAACATCACAAACATGGCACCCAGCAAGCCTGCTGATGGTGTGGGGACTGCTCTCTTGTGGCAGCGAGAAACCATTGCTTACAGCTATTCTGCTTTAGGGCTGGCTGTGCTGGCTTGGGTCCCATGCAGAACTTCAGTCAGGACAGCAGACGATGGAGGCAGGAGCAGGGTTAGGAATGGTGGGTGCCAAGACTCGTGTTCACGTGTCCTCGGGGAGGACAGAGGTGCACCCAGCTCCAGAGCTGCAGGCACCTCACTTCCACGCCTCTCTGCCCAGCTGCTGCTGGGCCAGCTCAGCAGCCACCACACATACTGTTAACTTCAGGCAGCAGCACCCACCGGTGGGGTCCCCTGTGGGAAAGCTTGGCAGAGGAGCTGCAGGCAGCAGCATCTCACAGGCACAGGGTATGGTACTGCTCAGTACGCCTTGAGACCTCTTCATAGTTAGTCTAATGCAGCACCCCCTAAAAGTAACACCTACAGCCATGCAGAACCCAGGACCTTCTATTGAGTTCTCCACAGGTGGGCAGGAACAGCAGGAGGAACACCTAAAGGCTTCATGAAGAATTAGGCACCTCGGGAAGATGTCGTGGAAGATTAGGCACGGTCAGTTCAGTGGCGGCATATTCAGTGATCTCTCTCTCTTCCAGGTGATATTAATCTTCCTGCCTCTGTCTCCAAGACCTTGTCAGGTCAGTACAGTGTTTCAGAGCTGCATTCCTAGAGTTTGAATCTATTTCTTTGGAGCTCACCAGCCTCTGGTTTAAAGCAGATATCAGCCTCTTTTCCCATCCTTATGATAGTTTCTAGACAAAAAGCCTTGAAAGCTGCAGCCTCAAACTTTTGCTCCCCCATTACTGGCAGCATGCTCTGTGCCACGTGGGTGGGTAAAGTGGCATGGTGCTGGTGGCCTTCCAAACTGGTTTGCCTTCTTTGGGGACAGACATGCTGTTGATACAGAGAATGACTGCAGCTAGTACAGTTCATGGTCCACAAACACTATTTCATCAGTGTTCTAGCAGGTGGTACAGCTGCTGTATCCCATACAGCCAGCCTGGCGGCTGATGGCCCCTGTGCCGAATGGGAGCATTTTCCAAGGGACTGATGTCCCTGGGAAGGAGCCTGCGACCAGGCATTGGCAGAGGGGACAGCAGGGCCACCTTTACAGCAACTCCAGGAGTTTCTGGCCAAGGGGCTTTGCTTTCCACCTGCTTCAAATACAGTAACAACAACATGCTGCCCAGCAGTTCTACAGGTATTCTCCCAGCCTAATTTCTCCATGGCCACAACACTTCATCATTACCCCTTGCATCACATCTTACTAATGAAAGGCCAGATCCAAGAGGACACCCAGGCAGCTAAGTCACAGGTTGAGGCAGATAGGCTCAGATAGACACAAATTTGGACATTTCAGTGTTACTTCTTTTTGCTGGCCATGCATGCAGTCACCACATTGGCCTACAATCTGCCCAAGAGCACCAGGAGAGTACGGTGGCAGACAAGAGCAAGGGCAGGACAAGGGACAATGGTTTTAAACTGAAAGAGGGCAGGTTTAGGTCGGGCATAAGGAAGAAATCTTTTACACTGAGAGTGGTAAGATGCTGGATCGGGTTGCCCAGGGAAGCTGTGGGTGCCCCATCCCTGGACACGTTCAAGGCCAGGCTGGATGGGGCTTGGAGCAACCTGGTCTGGTGAAAGATGTCCCTGCCCATGGCTGGGGGTTGGACTAGGAGATCTTTAACGGTCCCTTCCAACCCAAGCCATGCTGTGATTCTACAAGGAGATGCCTGTCTGTGTGCCCACTTCAGCCTTGTGTAGGAGGACTGGGTGGAGGTTTGGGAGGAGAAGCCAAGCAGCACTGCCCGCTGCACTGACCTGCAGCTTGCTCAGTGCCCCGCTGGCATTGGCTGCCTTTCTGGGCTCTGTTTCTTTACAAACTGCTTGCAGTCCTGTGAGATTTCAGAGCCTTGAGCAACCTTGTGCTCTGAGTTAGGAGCTCCTCACCTTGCAGGGCCAGGGGAAGCACAGTAACTTCATGCCCAGACACTGTAGGAATCCAGCTGATGGGAGCTGCCACCCACCTCACCTCCCTCAGCTCCCGCCCCCTTCCTTGCTGTGTCTCCAGTGCTCCCACCACCGGTGCAGTGGGTGCCCATCCTTCTTGGTGGAGGAATGGAGACACGTGGCTGTGGGGCAGGGTGTACAGCCATGGTGTCCACTGTCTTAGGATGCCACATCCTGCAGCGTGGCACTCAGCTGTGGCTGCCTGGCCATGTGCAGCACAGCAACATGAGTTTGGTATCGGCTAGGTACAGCCTTCATGAAGAAGCACAAGACTGAGCTTTGCTCCAGGATGAGCCAGCTGTCTACCATTCTGCTACACTTACGGGATGTAAACGTCATCAACAGTGAAGAAGAAGAGGAGGTGCAAAGTCAAGTTACACATCAAAGGAGGAACCAGGTTTTGCTGGAGCTTATTGAGAAGAAAGGGCTGGAGGCCCAGGAACAGCTCTACTGTATCCTCCAGAAGAAAGACCCATACCTCATTGCAGACCTGGAGAAGTCCAACTAGGCCTGGGAAGGCAGGCCGCTTTTGCTCCCATTTCTCAGCTTACGGGAGCAACAGAAGGGCAGTCAGGTTTAACAGCATGTGGATCCTGACTTTTCAAGGCAAAATCCACAGTGCAAAGCAGCGATAAGCTGTCTGAACTGTCCGGTCTCAAGCCTGCCTTCCTTGGCTGACTCAGCTGCCAGCACTGGACAACCAGTGTCATGCCAGAGACTGGTGAGAAGCTTCTGGAACAAGACACTTTGATTCCTAGTCCAGTGCCAACACCTTGGACCTGTCTACTTCCATGAGACAGGGCCTCTGCCTCTCCAGAAGCTCCATGCAGCTGCTAGCAGAGGAGATCCCATCGCAACAGATCCCTCCAGCTCAGCCTCCCTGTCCTCAGTGTCCACGGGCACCTCTCACAGCTGGAAGAGAGGAGCTGCTTTACCAGGCAGAGCTGTCTGCAAAGGCTTCTTCTCATGTGCCAGCCACAGCAAGCCAGAGATGTTGATGTGAACCCATATTAACATTAAACCTTCCCCTCGTTCTGCAGTCTCATTTACCCAAATGACTAAAACTCACTGAAGGAGCAAACAAACATCCTGACTCCAGCAGCAGCAGCTGTGTGAAGGAGCTCCTCCCAAAGAAGCCACAAAAAAGAGCACAGATACTACATAAAGGTTCATGCATCCTCAGGGAAACTCCGACTCAATGGCAGCCACTTTACTTCCAAAAGAAAATCAGCAGATTATTTTTATATCCCATTCTTTGCATCCATAAAGTCACTTCCTTTCTGGATCATGTAGATGCCTTCACTGATGGCATCCTCCTGCTGTTGAACACGCCAGTCAGGGCAGCAGCAGTCTGCTCTGGTGTCCAGTATCTAAGAGGTTTTTTTTGGTCAAGCTCAAGTGCAATTCAGACTTGCCTAAGTGGAAACAGCAACACAAAGGAGCTTCCAGGGAGCGTTGAGTGAAGCTGGAGTCCTCACCGTATGCTCCATGAGACTGCTGTCTTAAGTATTGCTTTATATTTATTCCTCCTCTTGAACCTGGAGCACATCGCTGCTGAATAATGCTGAGTGTGTCTCTGCCCCGTTAAGGGTTGACGCTCTTCAATGCAACTAGGGATAGTATGAAAAGGAGGAAGCTGGGAACAAGACCATGCAGGGACACAGACCTGACCAGCAGATGACAAGGGAGGCAGTGAAGGGGACCAGACATCACCACTCACACTAATTCCTTGGCTATCCAGAAACCACGCTGGGGCTGGCCCTTCCAGGATGATCCGCCTGGGCTTCCCAGCTGCTGAGTGTATGATCCAGGGAGACCCTGGACATGGGCTGGGAGGGGTGCAGGAAAGGACCTGTGGGCATGGGAAGGGGAAGCAGGAGGAACAAAGCAAGGGGAGGCAGAAAGTGGTACAAAAGGGGCCATTCAGGTATAAACCAGGGCTGGTTTGGCTGGGCCCTGTGCCTGATCACCACAGTCTGTCCTATCGTTTTATATTTCCTTATTAAATGTTTTTTTTAACTATTTGTCTGCCTTGCCTCACTCTGCCCAGTGCGAGGGTGTGCTGCAAGGGCCAAGAGCCAACTGCTGGTGAGACCTGGGTCTGATTCAGGGGACCTGGTGTCACTGCCTGGAGTGAGTGGTGTCCCAGTGCAGCTACTGGAGTAAGCGGGGTCTTTAACCTCCAGTCATGGGGTGGGGATGGTGTCCCCAAATCTAGGTACTGGGGACACACACCAGTGCGAGGTGAAGGAGGGGCTCTGCGTAGCAGGAGCTGGACCCTGTGTCACAGCCTGCGTGTCTGGTGGGGGGGCGAGAGTATCTCCCAAAACCGTGGGGGTGGGGTGTGCCTGTGTATTCACCAGCAAAATTGGAGCTGGACCAGCTGCTGAGTGAAGGACCCACGGGGTGGGGCTGGGGTCCAGGCAGGGGTGCCGGGGAGACAGAGGGGCCACGCTGGTGCTCAGGGGACCCGAGAGCGCACGTGCTTGTGAACCCCGAGCGTGTGTGTGCCAACACCAGTGACCTGCCCCGCCCCTGCCACCCCGGAGGAGGAGGGGCTGGGGCTGGTGTGTGATTTGGGTCCTGCGCATGGGTGCTGATGACGGCAGCACCTTGCCTGTAGCCAGCTGAGTCCCGTCAGTGTGTCCTGCGTATGTCCCGTGCCTGAGTCCCCCGTCTGTGACCTGTGTCTGTGTGTCCCGTGTCTTTGTGTCCTGTCTGTGTGTCCTGCGTCTGTGTATCCTGCGTGTGACCTGCGTCTGTGTCCCATCCCTGTGCATGCCGCGTCTGTGCATCCTGTGTGTGTCCCATCTCCGTGTCCCATGTCTCTGTGTCCTGCATCGGTGTCTCCGGTGTCGATGCGTCCCACGTCTGTGTCCCGTGTCGCTGTGTCCACGCGCGTGTCCCGAGGACCCGTGCCCCGCTGCGGGCCGGCTCCGCGGAGGCGAAGGAGGCAGCCGCACGCCCCGGCCTGGGCAGGCCCCGGAGTCCCGCGCCGGGCAGGGCTCCCGGCGTCTCGGCGTGTACGCCCGGTCCCCTGGGCAGCTCCTCCGCCTCTCGGGGGCGGGAGGGACCTTCGCCGGCCAAGGGGCGGCAGCTCCGCCGCGGGGGCAGGGGGCGCCCACCCTCCGCCGCAGCCCCGCAGCGGGCGGCACCGCGGGGCGGGGCGCTGCACGCGGCATTGGCGGGAGGTGCCGGTGGGGCCGCTCTCTGATTTGCGCTCCGGCCGCGGGGCGGGGTGGCTGTGCTCTCGCGGGAACGGAGCGCAGCGCGAGCGCAGCGCGGGAAACGCTGCGCGGGGCGGGCGGGATGGCGCGGGGCGGCGGCAGCGGGCACCCCGGGGCAGCGCGGTGGGGGCGCCGGGAGCCGGCGGAGGGGGCTGAAGGCGCGGCGGCCGGCAGGGACGATGGACCCGCGCTGTCCGCTCTCAAGCGCCTAGAGCGATCGCAGCGCACGGACCGGCTGGACGCGCTGTTCGGTTTCGAGCGGCCAGCGGAGCCCGGCGAGCGGACGGGATGGCTTATCAACATGCACCCGGTGCGGACCGGGGGGGCGGGCATCCGACGGAATGGAGTCCCACGGTGGAGGGGGCCGTCCCACGGGGGGCCCGGGGGAGTCGAGTCCCACGGGGGGAAGGGAGTCCCACGAGGGGAGGGGGGGCCCGGGGGAGGGGAGGCCCACGGAGGGACGGGGGAGGCCTGAGAGGTCTCGCAGGAGGAACTCCACTGAGTCCATGGTGTCTATGGGCAGACAGAGGTGCTGGACGAGGACCGGCGGTCAGTGAGTGCTGTGGACTACTACTTCATCCAGGAGGATGGGAGCCGCTTCAAGGTGGGTCCCTGGGGAGGCTGGGTGGGGTACAGGGTCCCACGAGTGGACCTGCCACCATCACCCATCTGCTGTTTCCTAGGTGGCCCTGCCCTACAAGCCCTACTTCTACATCGCCACCCGGAAGGTGAGGAGGGGACCCTGGGAGGGCTGAGGTCTCCAGGGTACAGGGCAAGCAGGTCGCTGGGGAGCTCAGGACCTGGGCAAGCTGCTTTGGGACCATAGTCTTTTGAGAGACAGAGCCATGCTGCTCAGCCTCCGTCTCTCATCAGGGCTGTGAGCGAGAAGTGTCCTCCTTCCTCTCCAAGAAGTTCCAAGGAAAGATTGCAAAGCTGGAAACCATCCCCAAAGAAGACTTGGACCTGGTCGGTATTACTCTGCCCTTTGTGCTCTTGAGTAGTGGGGGTTTTCTTTTGGACCTGAAGTAGGAAGGGACTGACTAGTGAAGGGAAACCATGCTTGACTTCAGCCTCTTAGTGCTGTTTGTGGTGCTTATCAGAAATGGGTTAATTAAGGCTAGTTGCTGATTGGTAGTAATTACTTTCCTTGAGCACATCAGCTGTTTCACTGTGTGTTCAAGAGGTTTATTTACAGGAATTAATGATTGGAGGAGGAGAGGGTACTGTGGGAAGAGGAGGATGCTCATTCTTGACTTCTCTTCCCTGGGTTGAATCCTGCTTGTGGGCCTGCCTGCATGGGCAGCAGGGCTGGCTGGGCCCTTGCTGTGCAGCTCTTGAATTCTTCCCTGACATGCCCACCAGGGTCTCTTCTTGGTGCTTGACTCTCCCACCCACTGGCACCTTTTTTTGGCCAGTTCTTGCACCTGCATCAGTCTAATCTGCCTTCCCCACCCCCCTTATGCTGACCATCCCTCAGTACTCATCTTCCCTGAGCTGGTGTCTTGCTGCTTTGCAGCCAAACCATTTGGTGGGCCTGAAGAGGAACTACATCAAGCTGTCCTTCTACACAGTGGATGACTTGGTGAAAGTGCGGAAAGAGATCTCTCCTGCTGTGAGGAAAAACAGAGAGCGAGACCAGGCGAGCGATGTCTACGTGGCCATGCTGTCAAGGTGGGAGCTCTGCTTAGGGTGACTGGTCAGTCCTTTGTGTTAATAATTGGATTCCCTTAACTGTTTCTTAGCTGTCCTCAGAGAGGCGTTGTCCTGCTTGAGGTCTGACCCCAGCTATGCCTCTCTGCCACCCATCTCTGAGATGGTTCTTCTAGCTCAGTGCTGCACATCAAGAGGCCCAAGAGCCTCTGGGATGTGATGTGCTGTGGTGGTACCTCTGCCTTCCGGTTGAACAGATGCCCTGTCCCTGAGAAGGGATACCGAGAGGCACCGGGCAACCTTCTAGCTGTGACTAAAGTGGAAAAAAACCCCAACAAACATTTTCTATCTGAATAAAAGCCAGGCACTTGTTTACAAGATTGGAAACACAGTTGCAGATATGAAAAAAAAATAAACTTTGTTTTTTAAGTCAACCAGAACATACACATGAAAAATTTGCCCCTCTGGTTTCCTGGCCGTGCAGTCTGATTTCAGCTGAAACTTGAGGAAGAAGAATTGAGCGACAAGCACTCCTTGCTCACCTGGAAGGCATGCCATCCCTGTTCAAAGTGCTTCCCAGGTTGCCTTGTTATGCTTAGACTCATTACCTTACTTATAAATCTAGTGCTGGCAGAACGATTCACTACACGATCACCCAGGGGTTTGTCTGGCTGTGCATCTGAGCAGACACAGCTCACAAACATGAGAAAAGGTGAATTGAGATGGGAGTGACAGGACTGCGTCTGCTGTCTGTTCCGGGGACACCTCTGCAAGCAGGGTGTGATTGCATGGTGGGGAACAGTTTCCTGTTCTCTCCTGTCACTGACTCCTGCTGCTGGGTGTCACCAGTGCCACATGGCTGTCCCTCGCAGCCAAGCATGTGAAGTTGTGTGCTTCAGTAAGGCAGCTGCCTCGCTCTGCTCCTTGCAGCACTCTGAGCGGAGGCAGCCTGAGCACAGATGAGGAGGGGATCTCCAGAAAGGTTGCCACCCAGATGGACAACATTGTGGATATGCGGGAGTATGATGTACCCTACCACGTTCGTGTCTCCATTGACCTGAAGATCCATGTGGTGAGTAAGGAATAGGGAAGCTGAAAGAGCTTCACTTTCCTGCTGCTCTACTCCTGAAGTGCAGGCAGGTTGGAAATGTTTTCTTTCCAGGATCTTTGTAAAGGCGTTGGTGACAATAAGTTCATGTGTAAAGCTTAGTCCTGTACTGCTGGGCCTTCTCCTCAGTTAATGACATGCAGAAAAGTCAAATGATTGATGCACCACTGCAGTTTGAGCCTTTCTTCTGGGCTGCATTTAATTCATGCAGGACTGTCCCTAGCAGCCAAAGCGATGCGAGGAGCTGGCCCCACAGTCAGGCACTGCCCGCCCTCATCTCTTGACAGGCTCACTGGTACAACGTGCGATACCGGGGCAGCACTTACCCCCCTGAAATCACCTGCCGAGATGACCTTGTGGAGCGACCGGTGAGCATTGGTCAGGCAGGCATCGGTCTGACCAGGTGCACGGCTGCTGTGTCTGGTTTCCGATGTGCTGCTGGAGTCACTGTGGTGCGCAGGGGGAAAGATTTGTTTCTGGGCTTGAGTAGTGATTTAGGGGTTGATAAAGAAGACAAATGACATGTCTAGAAGACATGGTTTGCTTGCTAGGCTAGCACTGGGCTTGATGGGAATTGCTCTTTACATTCAAGTCATTTTTAGAATATTTTCTAATGGATTTGGTCCTGTTCAGGATCCTGTTGTTCTCGCCTTTGACATTGAAACTACCAAACTGCCTTTGAAGTTTCCTGATGCAGAGACAGACCAGATCATGATGATCTCCTACATGATTGATGGGCAGGTAAGGGAGAGCAGAGTGGTTTCCTCCACGCTGCAGCCAGCAGCAAAGCTGGGGAGCAGGCCAGTGTTTCGCCTCCAACCCAGCTTGCTCCAGGTTTGCCTTGCTGCCAGTGCTTGGTGTGTGGCTGTGGAAATGAAATTAAAGTCTGAATGATGCATAAGATAATTAGTTTTGTGATACCAGTTCAGGTTGCTGGTGTTCCTCTGAGGGAGCAGTTGTAACCTGGAGACCACAGGGACAGTCATGTCCTGTGTTGTCTCCCCATGGCCTCCTTAGCCAATGGTCAGCAATGGTTCAGCAGATGACTCCCAAACAGTTGTTCCCCCTTGACAGAGCTCTGGCTTTCAAGAGGAAAATGTCCCATTGTTTGGACAGCATTTTCGGGTTGCCTGCAAGCCAAGTCCTCCTAACTGCCTCCTTGTCACCTCCCTAGGGCTACCTGATCACAAACAGGGAGATCGTCTCGGAGGATATCGAAGACTTTGAGTTTACTCCCAAGCCAGAGTATGAGGGTCCATTTTGTGTCTTTAATGAACCAGATGAAGTAAGTATGTTCTGCCCAGCAGACTTTTACTTGCCTGGGGCTCTTGTTGGCCAAAAAGAACAAATCATTTGGTAGGCTCCCTTGCTGGGAAACACGGTGGGTCCGGCAGGGCTGGTCATGCTTTCTTTTCTTGGTAATAAGGGTGATAGAGGTCAGGCTTGGGCTGGGTGTGGAGGAAAAGGGAAGGGTGGAGTAAACTGTATGGTATCCATGACCTGTCCGTGGAGGAGATGAAGTTACTTTATATATGTATTTCTTCCACTCTTCTGTTTCAACCTAGGCTCATTTAATCCAGAGGTGGTTTGAACATGTCCAGGAGACCAAGCCCACCATCATTGTCACATACAACGGAGACTTCTTTGACTGGTAAGATCAGGAATGAAAACTAAGCTGGCAAGGTGTCATCTGAGCTGTGGGGCAGGGTCAGGGACCAGCCTCAACATCCTTCCATAGTTCACACAGTGGTGATAATGTATGGTCCATACCACCTGTCTGGTCAGTTTGAGCATCTCACAAAATCCTGTGGTCATTGGCTTGGAAATATGAGCTTCTGTAGCATCCCATCTGCTTGGCTGGGCTGCCTTAAACCCTTGTCGAGGTGGCAATGTTGGTGTAACAGATGACCCCAGCCTTGGGAGAGCAGGGAGAGGGTCAAAAGAGACCCGGAGGATATTGGGGAGGGGGGTGCAGGCAAGCCTTGGGGAGGTGAGGGGAGAGCGACCACGTGCCTCTACCTCCTGGTGCAGGATGTAAGCAAGCAGTTTTGCTTCTTGGGTCATGCTGCAATTCTGTCCTGCAGGAAGTTTTGTCAGTGGCCAGATGGCATGGATAAATCACAAGAAAAATTCTTTAGATAGTTTCTAGCAAAGCAGTTGTGAAACCGTTGTTGGAGGTGAAGGGAAATGGCTGTTCTGTTCCTTTTTTTCATGCTGCCTCTTTCCCCAGGCCCTTTGTAGAATCAAGAGCAGCAGCTCATGGAATTAATATGTATCAGGAAATTGGATTTCAGAAGGACAGCCAGGGAGAGTACAAAGCATCCCAGTGTATCCACATGGACTGTCTAAGGTACCAAATGCTGCTCCTCTACTCTATAACTGTGTCTTTATTTCTTGAATTTGTATAAAATACCTGCACTTGTATTTGAATACGGTCCTCCTGCCTTGTTGGAAGCCTTCCTGTTTCGCACCTCCCTAGGCTGGTGTGATAGTCCATTTCATGTCCTACTTTCCCTTGGCAGTCTACTGCAGAAGCTGCTAAGCCTTCCCTGTGAAGGGCTGTCAGGGCTGACTCTCTCCCTGCAGCCTGCTGGTGGCTGTCCTTTGGTGTTTGAGGTCAGGTTTGGGGGAGTGGAAAAAGGGTGGGATAAGATCAAGCCATTGGAGTAGGGAAAGGATTATATCCTAACCCAACCCCCACTACAGCTAGAAGAGGAAAGACACTTTGTGGGTGCATGGGGCAGAGAGAAGCTGGGGGGTTTGTGTGGGTTTCCTCCACTGGAGCAGTGTCTGGACTTTGGAGAGTGGCTGGCTGTCCTTGCAGTCCTGGTAGTGTCTCCTCCAGTGGCTAAATGTTTAACTTAGAGCCAGTGAGGGAGCTGGAATGTGGTAATTCTGAGCAGTGATGATGGTACGGATAGCGGGGTTTGTCCTGGTTGGGATTTAAGTGCATTGGTAGAAATGCAGGATATCTGAAGCTGAGCAGCCTCTTACTCATCTGTGCTTGGATGCTCAGCTCTCGGCTGTTCTTGGTGAGAGGTCCCTTTTGCAACTGAGGTCCTGTTTGCAAGCCTGAACCCCTTTTTGAAGGGCAGGGCTGGTTTCTTTGCACGAACTGGTATTTTCGTGGTTCTGTCCAGGTGGGTGAAGAGAGACAGTTACCTCCCAGTGGGAAGTCACAACCTGAAAGCAGCAGCTAAAGCAAAACTGGGTTATGATCCAGTGGAGCTGGACCCTGAAGAGATGTGCCGGATGGCTATGGAGGAGCCTCAGGTATTCCCTCCAAGTGCTGTATCTCCTCTGAGCAATTAGAAAGCAAGCCTAGAGCAACTGCAATATGATTGTATTGTTAAAGTGTTACAAAATGTTTTTGCTTAATGCAGTGGGTTTTGCGAAATTAACTGCCTGCCTCCCCAATTGCCAATGCCTTAGAAGCAGTTAAGCTTGTGGGGAGAAAGGGATTTCTTGAAGTGTTTCTAGCACTGGCATTGAGCTGTGTATTTTCTGTATTTATTTACATCAAGGCAAAGTGGCAGGCACCACCTAAATCGGAAATGTCACAAAGAGCCATGACTTGCTGGAGGGACAAGGAATAGGTTTAGCACTCAAGGTGTCGTGGGCAGGGGATTTCTGCTGGAGCAGCCTCCTGATTCCCATATGAGCGGTGTATGTGCCATGAGCTTATCCTCCCCATTTCTTCTCATACAAAGCTGATGTATCATGGTGTAATTAGAGCTAGAGCAGGATGTCCTCTGAAGCAAACAGATTATTCTTTACTACCTAGGATATGTAGAAATGCACCTTTCCCTTCTTCCTGCCGATAACAATCGTGTCCAGCAGGAAGCAATGAAAGATTGTCATTGAGCTACTCCATCATGTGTGATTGGGATTAATTTGCCTCATACCCTTCCCCAACAGACCCTGGCCACCTATTCGGTGTCTGATGCAGTTGCCACCTATTACATGTATATGAAGTATGTGCATCCGTTCATTTTTGCTTTGTGTACCATCATTCCCATGGAGCCTGACGAGGTGGGTGTACTCCTGAAATGACGATTTCTTTGCTGGGTGAAGAGCCACATCTCCCACACCGCATGGCTAAGCCATGGACCCGACTCCCACTGCCTGGGCACTTTCCCATCTGTGTCAGGGAGGAGGATGGATTTGGAAGCTACTCCTTTCTCTCCATAGCCCCAATGTGTTTTGAGAGATGTGTCTAAGAACAAGAGACCTGAGGGTCCACAGTAAAGGCTGGAGCAAGAATGTATGGTTGGTGCTACATGCTCAGCCAGGATTACTTGTAGTCATGCAAAGCTGGGTCTCCTGGTGGCTGTTGTCAGCTGTTGGGAGGATGTGCTAAGCATGTAGGAAATGTCCCTCTCCTGCCATCCGGTTTAGCTTACAAAAGGCACTTGACAGTGGAGTAGCATCAGGAGATGATGGCAGCAGGGGTCTGGAGGTCTTTGCACTGTCCATTTGGAGACAATGCAAAGACTGGAGGTCTTTGCCTGCTCTCCTCCCAGCCGACACAAAGGAGTCTGTGTTGGTTTCTCACTTGCTCCCATCACGTTTGCCATGGGCTGCAGTACTATCTGCTGCATGGTCGCACGTGTGTCACCAGCTGAAACAGTCTGGCTTGCTGATGTGGCTGTAAGGCCCATCCGGTCCCACCAGTGGTGGTACAGCACTGCTTGCTGAATCGAGTTTGGGTTGGAAAGGACCTTCAGAGATCGCCTAGTCCAGCTCCCTGCCACAGGCAGGGACACCCCCCCCAGCCCAGGCTGCTCCCCGCCCCGTCCAGCCTGGCCTTGAGCCCAGCCAGGGATGGGGCACCCACAGCTGCCCTGGGCAGCCTGTCCCAGCGCCTCGCCACACTCTGTGTAAAACATTTCTTCCTTATATCTAAATCTACTCTTCTTGAGTTTAAAACCAGCTTTGATGTCTCTCCTTCAGGTGTTAAGAAAAGGATCTGGGACACTGTGTGAGGCACTGCTGATGGTTCAGGCCTACCATGCCAACATAATCTTCCCTAACAAGCAGGAGCAGGAATTCAACAAACTTACAGAAGATGGCCATGTGCTGGACTCAGAGACATATGTGGGAGGTCACGTGGAAGCACTGGAATCTGGGGTCTTCCGCAGTGACATCCCCTGCCGCTTCAAAATGGTAAGGGGCCAATGCAGCCAACTACTGTCCTCACGGAATGTGGCAGTGAGGAATAACATTCTGCTGGTGTTAACATCTCCCACGTGTCCCTGCTGGGCTTGGGCAGACCTTGAGCACCTGAAGCTGCACGGAGCTGGGCTG
Organism: Falco punctatus; assembly: GCF_963210335.1. Lineage (NCBI taxonomy): Eukaryota > Metazoa > Chordata > Aves > Falconiformes > Falconidae > Falco > Falco punctatus. The sequence goes on from NC_137580.1 coordinate 99,973,894, forward strand.
GGGAGGATGTGGAGGAGGCCTCCAAGTGGCTGTCTGTGCTTCACTGGGAGAGCAGGTGTCATATGTGTCACGTACTGAAAGCAAGCCAGACCTTGTTGACAGCAAGGGAGACCAGCGAAGTGGAGGTTTTGAGCCAGTGGTTCCTGGAAAATATGCCTCTGTCCCCTGTCTTGTCCTCCCTCTGTCCTTCCACCCAAACTAAGCTTCTTCTGAACCCTTCCTGGGAGTCTTTCATCTCTTTCTGGTTCATGCTGCTGTCTCTGCAACCTCCCCCTTGCCCTGCTTCACTGCTATCTTGTGTTCATGGACTCTTATAAGTTTTCAGATGTGGTTTCACTCTCTGCTGTGAGATGCGTCACACTTAGTGTGAGACGCTTTGGTGGATGGTGGATATGATCTAGTGAATGATCATGGGGGAGCACATACTGGGTGTATAAAAGGATCTAGACTAAGTCTGATTCTTAGGACCCTTGCACCAGCCAGCATGCAGCTGTGAGAGGTGCAGCACTACCAAACACAAATGCAACTGGCTGCTCATTAGCTGCCCTCATCTCTTCCTTTTGTTGCTTTTTTTTTTAAATCTGACCTGGTGTCGGTGGTCTCAGCCCTGCCTGTGTCTCAGTATGATGCCCTACGCTGAAGGGCTGTGCTTAGAGCTCCTCAAGTCAGGCAGAGACATGAGCAGCAGGGCAGGAGCTGCCAGCCTGCAGCTGGGGATGGCTGCCCATGGTCTCGGTACCATTCCCATGCCCCTGCAGAATCCTGCTGCCTTTGACTTCCTGGTGCAGCGTGTGGAGAAGACGCTGCGGCACGCCATCGAGGAGGAGGAGCGTTTGCCGCTGGATCAAGTCACCAACTTCCAGGAGGTACATTGCCTGTGGCTTGGCTGGGCTTGGCAGGGAGGGCTGAGTTGCAGCTTTAAAGTGCCTGTTCATCTTCATTTTGTGCTCTACTGAGAGAGACCAAGAAGCTTATCTATGGACACCTGCAGAGTAGATGGTGTTAAGGGATGTTGTAAGCAGCCACCACCTCCAGCAGCCCTAGCCAGGACACCCCTGCCCAGGTGCTGGAGCACACCCCGGGGATGCAGGGTCTCTGTCCTGGCTGAGGGATGCGGTTCCTGCTTTCCCCTTTGCATGCTCAACCAGGAGCAAAGCTGTGAGACAGGATTTAGTGAGAAGACAGACCCCTCAGATATCCCAAATACTTATGTTCCTCTCATTCATGACTTCTTAATGGCTACAAAGCGCAGGTCACCCCTCTCCAAAGCTGAGCCTGGAGTTTCTTGGGGGGCATCATCAGTTAGTGACTGAGGACTTCTGGTCTTTGCTGTTGTCTCCTTTAACCCATTTGTACTGAAAAGGTCCTTGATCCGAGTAACCTTTAGGAAGTAGTTGCTCTCACCTTTCACAGGTAAAGCCTACCTTGGAGGTCCAAAACCAAACCTAAAGTACTGGTTGGTGATCAAGGAGTCCTTCCTTAATGCTGCTCCTCTGGTCCTTTAAATCCTTCCCCAGAGTCTGTCCCTGTCCAGGAGTAAAGGACCAAATTCAACAATTATTTGACTTTTTGTCTCGCCACAGGTTTGTGATGAAATCAAGGTCAAACTGAATTCCCTGAAGGATGTTCCGAACAGAATTGAGTGTCCCCTTATCTACCATCTAGATGTGGGGGCCATGTACCCCAACATCATTCTGACCAACAGGCTGCAAGTGGGTAACATCAACCTCATCTCTCCTAATTTGTCTTTCAGATGACCTTAGTGATCCCTCTGATCGGATCCCCTTAGCAGCGAGGCCTGAACTTTTGGCTCAGGGCAGAGGGATCCTATAAGGCTGGGTGCGAAATTCACTCAGGCTGCCGTGATGCCAGCTGTGCTGAGGCTGAGCTATTGTTTTTGTGGGTGTTGTGTTCCTGAAAGGTTCTGGAAAGGAGTGCTCACCGAGTACCATCTCTGATGTTTATGTCTGTGCTCTAGTGCCACCCAGCACCTGTGCTGGCATGAGTTGTCATTTGGAGAGCTGTCCCCTCTAACACCTTTGTGTCTCTTGCTCATGTCTAGCCCTCAGCTGTGGTGGATGAGGCCACATGTGCTGCCTGTGACTTCAACAAACCAGGTGCCAACTGTCAGCGCCGGATGACTTGGCAGTGGAGAGGAGAGTTCAGTAAGTACAGTAAGGACCGTGCAGTCCAGCCTACAAAGATGGAGACTAATTCCTGCTTCTCCCTTGGGAAACTGATGGCTGCCCTCCTCCGCAGTGCCTGCCAGCCGCAGTGAGTATCACCGCATCCAGCAGCAGCTGGAGTCGGAGAAGTTCCCCGCCCTGTCCCCTGAGGGAGCACCCCGCGCCTTCCACGAGCTCTCCCGGGAAGAACAGGCCAAATATGAGAAAAAGCGGCTGGCAGGTAAAAAAAAAAAAAAATAATCAAGCTCACGATCTGGAGCAGTTTTGCAACCTAGACTGAGTGGTGCTTACCATTGATTACCTCTCTTACAGCTGTGGGGTGGGTTCAGACTGGGTCTGCTCTCAGGCAGCCCTTCTCAAGGATGCTGGCAGGCTCCTGTGTGCTTCCCAAAGAGAGGTCAGGCACTGGTGCCTGTGTCAGTTTTTCTCCTTTTGTCTGTTGAGAGCTGTGGAGCTCTCCTGTTGAGAGCTGAAACGTGAATGACTTCAATTTTTATTTTTTTAATTTTTTTTGGAAGGCTGCTAGTTTAAGCCTGTTAATGAAAGGGAAACATAACGTTATCCCATCACCTGGCGTGCTGCTCTTCAGCAGAACCATCTTGCTGGCTGGGGGCAGAGCCTGGGTTTGTGGCTGGGCCATACATGCATCATGAGTTTTTCCCCCACCTGTCCCTGTTTCTCCGTAAGGAGGTACTGTTTTCCTCTGTGCTGGTGCCTTCCTTCCGCTCCCTTTGGAGCAGGACCATCTCCCTGATTACCTGTGCCTGATGCTTAGATGTCTCCCTGTTCATACTGTGCCCATCCTTGAGAAGCTCCCTCTGCCTTTTCCCTTGACTAGATTACTGCCGCAAGGCGTACAAGAAGATCCATGTCACCAAGGTGGAGGAACGAGTCACCACCATCTGCCAGCGAGAGAACTCTTTCTATGTGGACACAGTACGAGCTTTCAGGGACCGCCGCTACGAGTTCAAGGGGCTGCACAAGGTAGCAAGCTCAGTCTCTGGTTTAACTTGTCTTGCTAAGGCTGGGGACCTCTTACCTCTCACCCAAGATCCAAGCCCTAAAGGATTGCTCTATTCAGCCTTCGTCTTTGCGAAGTACATGGTGGAGCTCCTGACAGCTGTGGCTGCTTGCTGCTGAATCTGTAGTGGCTGCTGCCATGGCATTTACTGCCTCCGTGGTGCTGTCAGAAACAAAGCTGCATCTCCAGTTTTCACTGGGTTTAGCAAATCCTCATCTAGTCTCTGTTGTGATATATCTGATCTGGCTGGGTTCAGTCTAGACCTGGCTTCTCGGCTTGTCTCTTCATGTAGGAAGAAAGGCCTAGACCTTGCGTTAAGGAACAGTTGATTCCAGGAGGATGTTCTAGTTCTCTGCTGATTTAGGTTCATGCTAGAGGAGACCAGGGCACATTATTCTTGGAGTGTGTTGGAGGCAATGACAAGGCCCTAGGACTCTGGTGGAGTTAATTAACGAGCCATTTGCTTTGTGGTTACTCACCGATGCCTCTTCTGCCATGAATCATGGAGCTGGCCAAGAGGCTTTTTCTGCACAGGTGGTTTTGCTATTTAGCCAGAACATCATGGGCTGCTGCAGGCAGCGTGTTCAGTTCTGGCCTGTGCACATGGCGCAGCACAGCTGGTGCAGACAGGCAGCGCTGCTGGTGCTGATTGAACTCTGATCACAGTCAGATTACAGTTGGTGCTGCAGGTTCCTCCTACTGTGTGGCAAAGTGCCTCTGGCCAGCTCCTGCTCTGCTGCAAAAGAAAAGGGAATGTTCAGCTCATGCTACTGATCTTTGGCAAAGATACCATTCTAGAGTTGTCATGCTATACTGGGACAGAGGGGGAGCCGGTTGGATACCACCAGTAGCGATGTGTGGGATCATCCTGACTGCCTGTGGCTTGCAGGTGTGGAAGAAGAAACTGTCTGCTGCGGTGGAGACAGGAGATGCCTCTGAAGTGAAGCGCTGCAAGAACATGGAAATCCTGTATGACTCCCTGCAGCTGGCCCACAAGTGCATCCTCAACTCTTTCTATGGCTACGTCATGCGGAAAGGGTGAGTCTCCCCGCTGGGTGATGCTGGGGTCCTCTGGAGAGGACCCTTGGAAACTGGGATTGTTCTAGGGAGACTATCACTTGCTGCTTCTGCTTCTGCAGCACCAGGATGAAGGTGAGTGCTGCCTGCAACACTCTTCTCGCTTCTGCCGATGACTTCTCATCCTAGAGACTCCTGCCAGACATTAAGTGTTGGGCATAAGTGATGGGAATCCTGTCTGTTAGTGGGTGTCCAGCTTTTCTGAAGCATCATAACTAGGCCAAGGAGAACTATATACTAAGGGCCAGTGTTGATGGGTTTCTTGCCCTTCTTACTCTGGAGGTCCTCCTGCCCTTTCCATAGCTGGGTTTGGGAGGGAGTGCTTCATGCTCTTCATTCCTCTGCTCACAGAGCTCGCTGGTACTCCATGGAAATGGCTGGCATCGTATGCTTCACAGGAGCGAATATCATCACTCAGGCCAGGGAACTGATCGAGCAGATTGGGTGAGTATGTGCTGAGCTGGGGAAGAAAGGTCTGTTTGCATCTGGGACAGATCTGGGAGCACACTGAGCTTTTATCAGTCAATGTTGAAGATTCAGATATGTGGCAGTGGTGTGGTTATTCTGTTGTATCGTGAGGGTTTGCTTTGCAGAAGGGACCAAGTGGATGAAACAGGCTGCTTTTGCCTTTATGTGGGACACAGAGCTGATCCTCACCCATCATACGCTCTCCTGACAGTGACCTTCCTTCTTTAGGAGACCTCTGGAACTGGATACCGATGGGATTTGGTGTGTCCTCCCCAACAGTTTCCCAGAGAACTTTGTCATCAAGTCAACCAATGCCAAGAAGCCAAAGGTGACAATCTCCTACCCAGGTGCCATGCTGAACATCCTGGTGAAGGTGAGCTTTGTACCCATCCCGGCCAGCTCTCAGTCTGGGGAAAAAGGAGGTGGAGGGCTGATGATGGAGGAGGGCCTCTCCCATCTCTGCACCCTGTGTAGTGAGTGGGACGTTGGGGCTGATGGTTCTGCTTGCTGCACAGCTGCTCTCTGCCCCAGAGACCACCTGACAGCAGAGGGAGAGGCTCTGATGTCCCTGCAGCAGAGAGGGTGGTGTGTAAGAGGCCAGGGCTGATGCATGCTCACCTGTGCAGGCGGGGAATCCAGACTAGAGCAAGGTCCAAACCCATCCTCTGCTTGCTCCAGGTTCTTTAAGACAAAATAACATAATTTTAGGGTCCAAAGCATTTTTCTTTTCAACAGGCAGGTTAGATGTCTTGATTTGAGTCCCAAACTGTGCTGTAGCTTTCAGAGGGGTGGTCAGTGTTCCCTTTTGGGCAGGGTGTGCCCAAGGGGCATCTCCTGGTGTAACCAGCCCAGCTGTTGAGTGAAGCTGTTCTCCTGGGGCTGTGCCCATAGGAAGGCTTCACAAATGATCAGTACCAGGAACTACAGGACCCAGCCTCTCTCACCTATGTCACACGGTCGGAGAACAGCATCTTTTTTGAAGTGGATGGACCGTACCTGGCCATGATCCTCCCAGCTTCCAAGGAGGAGGGCAAGAAGCTGAAGAAAAGGTGAGACTTCAAGCTTGAAATATTATCGGTTTCCCCAGGTAACAGATTGAGGGTCTGTTTCCCTTCATGCACGCAGGGCACGTTGGTCCTTGCATCTGGAGCTGGCAACATGCTTGATTTGCTGGCTTTAAATGGGAAGTTCCTTACACTAGATTGTCTTTGAATCCAGTTATACACTTGCCTCCAGTGCCATGCTATGGCAATAAATTCTAGAAGATAACAGCAAACCAACGTTTCTCCAAATTGGTGACCAGACATGATCTCCTTGTTTGGGTCTGAGGTGTGCCGGAGAACTTTGACTTTCCTTCTGAGGACTTCCAATGCTGTTTATATTCAAGTGAATCCGTTTAAATTCACCAATTCCTGCCTTCCCAGCTCTCAGGAGTTCACAGACCTCCAGTAATGCTTCTCTAGATGTTTCCCCTTCTCTGTCTGGAAGAAGGAACAGGTCCTGCCATTATTGTCAATTTACTGGGTGGTTGTACTCAAACTTCACTGATTTCCTCCTAAATGGGAACACAAGCTAGAGCAGTAGCAACCACTAGCTGGAAGGGTGCCCACAGACCTGGGTCTGGCTCCCAGAAATGCTGTCTCTGCCCTCCTGCACCCTCTGTCCTTACAGCCTTGTGCTTAATGCCCCCTTGGATGAGCTTCAGCACCCACCATCTCCTGTCGGTGCCTTTCTGCAGGCAGCGAGTCCCTGCCACAGGAGTTGAGGTCATGCCAAGAGCTGAGCGAGCTCTGTTCTTAGGAATGTTCTCTCGGGGCCCGTTGGTTTCTTTTAGTGTGGGGATGATAGCAAGTACATTTATTTCTTGGTCACTCTCCAACCAAAACAGCCTGGAGGTGGCTAGCAGGCACCATGGTCAGTGAGGGAAGAAAAGGCTGTGCTCACAGGAATGTGGTCGGGTGGGAGAAGGGCTGGCTAAGTGATGCAGGCTTGAGTATCCCTTCTCTTCTCTTAGCTGGTGCTCCCATGCATTTTTTCTTGAGATGTACAAATATTTGGGAGAGCTGGGAAATTAAAGGGGAAAAAAAAAAGGGGGGGGGGGAGATAAAAGGAGAGAGGGTGTAGTGTTCCTGTAGTCATGTCATGGCTACATCCAGTTTCCTCTGAACTCCTTTGCCAGTGTGTGAGCTGACAAAGTTTCCTCCTTCTCTCTAAACCTCTTCCTAATGTCTTCCTCCATCCATTTCCCCACCTGGGGTCTCGCCTCCCGTCCTTTAATTGCATGCAATAGGGTCATTCTCCCAATGTGTATGGATGAGCTGGGGCACAAGCTGGCATGCTTTTGCAGACCAAGTTGTAAGAGTGGGTAGAGCACCACCTCTAGATGTTCCAAGATGATCCTAGTGCTGAGCAGTGCAGCTCTGCTGAACGCGCCAGGTGGCAGCATGGTGGCATGGGGAGAAGCATCCTGGCAGGAGGGGCACCAGTGGCATCCTGGAGTATGTGTCCCTTGGTGCAGGCCAGGTTTTGCCCAGGCTCTGTCCCCTAGGTATGCAGTATTCAATGAGGATGGGTCCCTGGCCGAGCTGAAGGGATTTGAGGTGAAGCGCCGGGGCGAGCTCCAGCTGGTGAAGATATTCCAGTCTTCTGTATTTGAAGCCTTTCTCAAAGGCAGCACCCTGGAGGAGGTCTACGCTTCTGTGGCCAAGGTGGCCGATTACTGGCTGGATGTGCTCTACAGCAAGGTAAGCGCAGTTCAGCATGTCTGTGCTCCCAAGGTGGAGCCAGAGAAGAAGTGGCAGAGCTAGTCAGGCACTGTTGGGGAGGGTGGACTTCACTTGTGCAGAGTGGTGGTCCGCTGTGCCTCTGATGGTCAATTCCATCATACTCCTGCTGCTTTGGTTCTCTAGGGCTGCCGTCTTTCAGTGCGAGGGTGCTTCGTTCGGGTGTAACTGTGGGTGAGCAGCGTCCTTCTGCAGTTGTCTCCTTAATGGAGCTGGTTTGGTGGCCCTCATACCCCTCGGACACTGGCTGAGAGCATTTGCTGAGGCAGGGAATGACGGAGCCACTTGCCTGGGGAGTGTTTTATGAGAAGCATGGAGCCATCAGCTATACAATAACTGGGGAGAGCAAAGAAAATGTAAGAAACTGGGGGGGTGAGAGAGACTGAGAGCGTGGCTGGGTCCTTCCATTTTGCAGTGACCTTGTACAAGTTCTTGGTGAGCCTAACTTGTGTGTGCTGCATAAAGCAGCGCTGCCACCCCTGTGGCATAAACCGATGCAAGCCTAGGATCCATGCTCTCCCTTCTCAGTAGGTCACGTCATGTCGGCAGCTGCAACAGGGAGCAATTCCCAGGTTCCCCGTAAAGAGCCACATTAGCTGGGTGCAAGCACTCCCCATATCTGACAGCAGCAAGGTTCAATCATTAGGTTCTCACTAGCTTTGTGGTTTTTTCCTCCCTCTCAGGCTGCCAACATGCCTGATTCGGAGCTGTTTGAGCTGATCTCAGAGAACCGGTCTATGTCACGCAAGCTGGAGGACTACGGGGAGCAGAAGTCCACCTCCATCAGTACTGCCAAGCGCCTGGCAGAGTTCCTGGGGGACCAGATGGTGAAGGATGCAGGGCTGAGCTGCCGGTTCATCATTTCCAAGAGACCAGAAGGGTCTCCAGTCACTGAGAGGTAACTCAGTCTTGAAGGGCCCAGGATTTTTGAGTGTGGGTGCAAGCAAAAGGGGAAGGGCAGAGTAGCAGGAGGCGAGTGAGCCAGGGTGGCATGGCCAAGTAATCACCCGGCTGCCATCTCAGACTGAGCAGGGCTAGTGATGAGTACTGCTGTTACGACCACTGCGTGGTGGCCTCACAGGGCTAGGAAGAGAAGCTTTGGAGGGTCTCTGCAGGCTGGGAGAAGGGATAATGTGCTGCCAGGACCTTGCTCTGGGTGGGTAATAAGTGCTTCACTGCCTTCCCCAGGGCCATCCCTCTTGCCATCTTCCAAGCTGAGCCCAGCGTGCGCAAACACTACCTCCGAAAATGGCTGAAGAGCCCTTCGCTGCAGGACTTCAACATCCGTGCAGTGAGTGGGGCATCCCTGCAGGTGGCCCCTGCTCCAGGACAAGGGCTCATCCCTTCAGGGGCCCAACCAGGGCAGAGGCTACTCATGCTTGTGAAGTGGGGTGCTGGGGCTGGGGGTCCCAGGGAGATGCTGGATCCCGTGTCTAGTGGCCTGCTCAGCTTTCTTTGCTACCTGCTGCTCTGCCCTCTTCACAGATCCTGGACTGGGACTACTACATTGAGAGACTGGGCAGCACCATCCAAAAAATCATTACTATTCCCGCAGCCCTGCAGCAGGTACAAGGATGTGAGGGGGCAGGAGGGCGGCTTTGGTCAGGGGGCTCAGTGTGATTTGGAGATGCTCTCCAGGTAAAGAATCCAGTGCCACGGGTCCGGCACCCAGACTGGCTCCACAAGAAACTCCTGGAGAAGAACGATGTGTACAAACAGAAAAAAATCAACGAACTCTTCACTTCCGAAGGCAAGAGACAGGTAAAGAAGGCAACAGAAATGTGCTGGCTGTGCTGGTGGGGTTCTTCTCCTGCAACCCATGTCCTCCTCCTTTTGTCCTTGCTCCCTCAGGTCCTTGCCAACCAGGCCCCGGAGGGGACGCCCAGCTCACAGGTGGGTGACATAGAGGACTTTGGGGCTGCCAAGACCTGTCAACCACTGGTTCCCATCACAAATAAGCGGAAGCGAGTCCCTGAAGCAGAGGAAAGCCAACAGATGTCTCAGTACCTGGAGATGTCCCAGTCCTGGCGAGAGATCCTGGGTCCACCTCCGCCCTTGGGCACAACCAAGGTAGGTGAAGCAGACTGGGGAGGAGATGTGCAGATGGGGCTGTGCTTGCCCACCCAAGCAACTTGGCTGCTGCCAGGAACAAGATGTGGGTCTGCTGAAACCTTCTGCAGGCACATGGCCCAGGGCTACAAGAAATATGACCAGGAGATGGAGAAATATAACCACTGATGGAGAAAAGGCGGGTGGGGGTGGCTTCACAGCTAGGGCAGGAATGTGATGTGGGAGTGGGGGATGGAGGGCTCAGTTGTATGACATAGTACAGTGGGGCTGGGAAGCCTGTGTTGGTTTCTGGCTCAACTCCTGCATGCTGTCACCCTGCTCAGGACGAGCAGCTGGTCTGGCTGCGTTACCACCAGAAGAAGTGGGAGCTGCAGGCGCGGCAGCGGCGGGAGCGGCGGAAGAAGCAGCGGCTGGAGGACAGTGGGGTGACAGCAGGTGGAGGAGTGGTCCGCGATGCTCTCTCCAAAGGGCTGAGTAGCTACCTGCGTAGGACGGCACGCAGCATCCTGGATTTGCCCTGGCAGATCGTGCAGGTACTGGGGAGGGGACCTACCGCAGAGGACACCCTCGGGGCTTAAGCCCTGAGTTTACACTGTGTGGCCAAACGGTGAAGTTCAAGGACTGCTGACCCCAATGCCACTCTGGTGTTAACCCAGCTGGGGCGGCAAAGCCTCAGGCTCACGCATGTCTGTATGGAGCCCACATGGTCATTCTTGGGGTGAATCTAGGACGTGTGCGTAGATCTGTCAGTGGGGCAGCTCTGGTTCAGCCCGTGGACAGCACTATGCAGTAGTCACAGAACCACAAAAACACCAGCTGAGGTTGGAAGCAGCTCTGGGGTTCATCTGGCTGAACCCCCTGCTCAAGCAGGGCTACCTAGAGCCAGTTGCCCTAGACAGTGTCCAGATGGCTTTTGAGTACGTCCAAGGTATGAGGCTCCACAACTTCCCTGGGCAACCTGTGCAAGGGCAGAGGGAACCTCCTGTGTTCGAGTCTGTACCTATGGCCTCTGGTCCTGCCACTGGGCACCAATGACAAGAGCCAGGGTCTGTCCTCTCTGCACCCTCCCTGCAGGTGTTCATGTAGGTTATGTAGATTGATGAGATTCGTCCCACCTGAGCTTCCTCTGCTCCAGGCTTTCCTCTTATGAAAAATGCTCCAGTCCCTTCTTCGTCTTTGTGACCCTTCACTGAACTCTTCACCATGCCCATGTCCCTCCTGTACTGGGGAGTCTAGCACTGGGCACAGTGTGCCTGTGATGGACCTAGGATTCCAGTGATGTCTGGAAGCAGCCAATGTACAAACGCAGAGGTAGGGTGATGCCATCCAGGCGTTTTCACAAATCCTCGTTACGCATGGCCATCTGATCCCAGCCCCTTGTCACTCACTTCATCTTCCAGAAGGGCCTTCAGAGCTGCAGGCAGCTCTTGTGCAGGCAGGAGCCTGAGGTGGCGTGGCTGACTTGGCTGACATCAAGGGTCAGCTTGAGTTGGCTGGGCCAGCTTTAGCCTGGGATAGTAGCAGGACACAGGGACTCCAGCACTGAGATCAATGACTCTTTAAGCTGCCTGCTGTCTTTGTGGCCACCAGTGGCCATATAAATCCACAAAGTGTTCCACAGCTTAGATGTAAGCACTGGCATCGGAGCTCCCTGCTAACTCTTAACTTTGTACCCCCATATCCTGCAGATTGCTGAGACCAGCCAGCCTGGGCTCTTCAGGCTGTGGGCGATAATTGGGAGCAACCTGCACTGCATCAGGCTGAGCATCCCCCGTGTCTTCTACGTCAACCAGCGTGTCCCAAAGCCACAGGAGGGAGCAGCCTATAGGCGGGTGAGGACCTGCCCCTTCTGGAAGGGGAGACAGCCACCTGTGATGAGATAAGGTGTTTCACCTCTGCTGCGAGCAGATACTACAAGCATCTGCCTTGGAAGGCCTCACTCTCCCTCTCCACAGATGTACCTCATCCAGTCCCCCTGCTAAACCCAGCCTGCCCAGAAGGCAGGTTGTGGGAATTTGTTACATGCATGAGTGTAAACCACTGATTTCCTTAGAAGGGAGCACCAGGAGCTGGGCTGGCTCAGACCCCTGCTCCTTGCAGCCTTTAGAAGTACCCCAGCTCCTGGCAGTGGTGCCGCATGGTGTGACATGCCCTGCTAAGCGTCTCCCTCGCCTTGGCAGGTGAACAGGATCCTGCCACGCTCAAACATCGTTTACAACCTGTATGAATACTCTGTCCCAGAAGACATGTACCAAGAGCACATCAATGAAATCAATGCGGACCTCTCTGCTCCGGACATTGAGGGAGTGTATGAAACACAGGTAACTCTTCCAGGTGCTTGTCTTTAAGGGTTGCTGAGTGGCAGCTCATTAGCCTGAGTGCCAGTGGTGCGGGAGGATACCTGGCACTTAAAAATTCAACAACTTGGTGAGATACCAAGAATCAAAGACCCTGCACAGCAGAGTACTGGGGAATATACTCACGTTTGCATGGGCAGAGATACCGCGTATCAGCATGTGGCTTAAGGCATGTCAGGGAAAGGGGGGTCGGTTTATTTGGAGTCAGTAAATTTGGGGGACGGCAGGGATTTAAGCAGAAAGAGTGATCTTCCTCCAAACCAAAGCTGCACCATGCTGCTGGTGTTTGAACCAGAAAAGATAAGGGATATTTAGAGTATAGATAGGGGAAAACCCAACATGTGTGGAGTCATACCTAGATCGGGTGCCCTGTCCCCTAAGATGAAGTTATAAAAGCTTTAGAAAGAAGAACAGGATAAAACTTGAAAGTTTGGGAAGAGCAAGAACAACCTAAACAAAGTTCAGCACAAAGCAATCAAGCCAAAATTAAATTTACCAGGGCTATTAATGCTGAAACCCTGAAAATGAGAGTGGGAAACTGGAGTACCTGCTTCTAATGAGGACACTGGTTTGTTCAGCAGCTCAGAAAATCCTGGTGACAGGAATTTAATCAAGATGACATTGTAGTGCCAGGATCTGACATACATGGAAGTGGCGGAGTAGGTTGCACACCATTTTAAGAGTGGAGCTATATGTTAAAGGAAGCATGACAAGTAAATTCGCTACTGAATTGAAACTTAAAATTATTATGGATCAAAAGTCTTTGCCTAAGTGGGACAAGCTTGGTGTGAATGGTGCTGCTATTAGCTACAAAATGCTTTCTGAGATGCAAGAGGCTGCAAGGGCAAAAATAACATAAAGTTGGAAGACCAGCTACCAAAGTTAGTGGTATAACCTGGGAAGTGTTACAGTGGGGCATGGTGAAAGAAACCCTTTTTAGCACTTTACTGCTTTTAGAAAATGTGGATAAATGTCCCACAAGGCAAGGCACAACTCTTAGTTTAGTAAGCAGTGCCCAAAATTTATTTCAAACTACTCTGCCAAAGTGACATGTACACCAATTCATCATACCTGCAGGAGATCTTCTGGTAGCAAACCCAAGTCCTCTCCACTACCATAGTGTTTAGCAAGTGGGGCTAAGTAAAATCAAGCAGCAGCTAGCTAAGAGGAAATTAAAATTATCAACTGAAGTAAAACAAGGAGCATGAAGATATTTTAAACATGTAAAAGGGAGCAAGATGATTGAGGGGCTGCAGCATGTCTTGCAGGGGGAGGCTGAGCAAGCTGGGGCTGTTTGCTGTGGAGGGGAAGATGCTCAGGGGACCTTCTTCATGGGAGGAATAAAGAAGTGGAGCCAGACTCTTCTTGGTGGTGCACAGGGAAGGAGTGGCAGGCAGTAGGCACAAACTGAAATGTGTGAAACTCTGTGTAAGCATCAGAAAAAACTTCTGCGATGGTGGTCAGGCAGGTAGCCCAGAAGGAGATACAGAGAACCCAGATGGACACAGACCTGGGCAAGGAAAGACCCGTCTTGATCTTTAAACATCTGCAGTGCAATTCTGAACACAGTCTCCAAAAAATGTAGTGGGATTAACAGAGGAGAATGGTGAGGAGGATGCGAGGATGGGAACAGCTTCCTTGCAGGGGTGGAGCTTAAGGACATGGGAATGCTTTGGCTTGCTAAAGAGATCTGAAAATGGGGGGTGTACTCTAGGGGTCTATAAAGTCAAAACTGGCATGAGGGAAGCGTGATTAGGTGAGGAGCGTTTATGGCTTCTTACAGCAAGTCATTCAGGTGCCTTCTGCAGCAGTGGAGTTTGCAGCTGTAGGGTTAATTAAACAGGGCAAATCAGTGGTGGATCTCCCTCTGTGCCAATTATTTGGTGGTTCAGGTGAAGGTTTTGTCTCAAAGGAGAGCCAAAACACAAGTTGCAGATCTGTGAGATTGCCCAGATATCCACACATCCTCCAAAGTACCTGCTGCTGCCCTTGATGGTGGGATCCGAAGCTAGGTAGGAATGCAGGTGAATTAAGAAGCCTGTTCTGTGTCTCCAGCGCTGACAAGGGTGATAATACCAAACTCATGCTGGAGGCACCTCTGGTATGTCCTACCTGTGGCTTTTAAGCTGTGTCATTCTAGGCTTGAAACACCCAAAAGGACTTTGGTAGTGCAATGTTGTTCCACCATGTCTCTCCCCGTTGTTACAGGTGCCACTCCTCCTCCGTGCCCTGATCCACTTGGGCTGTGTGTGCACAGTCAGCAGGCAGCTGGTTGGGCACCTGGCAGGGCGAGAGACTGAAACTTTTGACATTGAGCACCTGGAGATGCGCTCACTGGCCCAATTCACTTACCTGGAGCCAGGTGAGGCACCCTGGGAGAGATGCTCCTGGCACACCTGGGACCTGGTGCCCACGGGTACCACTGACACTCTATGCTGTGTCCCTCTAGGGAGTATTCGTCACATCTACCTCTACCACAGCTTCCAGGGCAGCAAGGCACTCTTGGGTCTCTTCATCCCCTCGCAGCGCAAGGCTGCTGTCTTTGTGATGGACAAGGTAAGGTGGGACTCCAGAGGCTGGGGGACTCGGGATGCTGGTGGATGAAAAGCCAGACATGACCCGGCAGGGTTTGCTGGCAGCCCAGAAAGCCAACCATGTCCTGGGCTGCATCCCCAGCAGCGTGGCCAGCAGAGCGAGGGAGGGGATGCTGCCCCTCTGCTCTGCTCTCGTGAGACCCCGCCTGCAGCGCTGCGCCCAGCTCTGGGGTTCCCGTCACAGGAAGGATGTGGACCTGTTAGAGGAGGGACACCTCCTGTGAGGACAGGCTGAGAGATTTGGGGTTGTCCAGCCTGGAGAAGAGAAGGCTCCGGGGAGACCTTAGAGCAGCCTGCCAGTGCCTGACGGGGGCTTATGAGAAAGATGGGGACAGACTTTTTAGTAGGGGCTGTAGCAATCTGACATGGGTTAATGGTTTTAAACTAAAAGAGGGTGTAGATTCAGGTGAGATAAAAGGAAGAAATGTTCTACTGCGAGATAGTGGAACACTGGCACAGGTTGCCCAGGGAGGTTGTAGGTGTCCCATCCCTGGAAGGGCTCAAGGCCAGGCCGGACGGGGGGAGCTCTGAGCAGCCTGATCTAGTTGCAGATGTTCCTGCTCGTTGCAGGGGGTTGGACTAGATGGCCTTTAAAGGTCCCTTCCGACCCAAACCATCCTATGATTCTACCCTGGGGGTCAGGCAGCAGGAGATTTCTCCACGCATCGCACATCCCTGCTGCAGTTTGGCAGGACTAGTGGAAGGCATCACATGATATACAGAGGGGAGAGGACTGCGCAGGCTGGGGTCCCTCTCCCCCAGCTCCAACCTGGTCCCCCTTGGGTGCAGGTGCGCAGCAACCAGATGCCGAATCTCACCACCCTGTTCTCAGCGGAGCGCAGTGCACTGCTGGAAAAGGTGGGTGAAGACCTGCTGCCCCCAGACAAGCACACCTTTGAAGTGCGTGCCGAGACCGACCCCAAGGCCATCTACAGAGCCATCCAGCGGCTGCTGCTGGGCTACAAGGTGAGATGAAGGCGTGAGGAAGATCCCCATGGGACCTTGTCCACGCAGGCATGTGGGAAGGGGAGAATGCTGTGGAAGGCACTGGTGCACCATTTCCTACAGCGCCTGTATGTAGCTGCTGGCCCGAAGGTCAAGGTTAGAAGTGGGTGTTGCTCAAGGGCTTTGCCTTGCTTGGGCTGGCTTGCCTAGGGTAGTGCCAGCAGTGAGGTTACCTCAGCATCTCCCCTCATCCCTGTGCTCAGCTGGAGAGCTGGTTGCATGGAGGTGGGTGCTTCAGGAGTGCTGGGTTGTGCTGTCCCCACCATGGGGACCTGCTGTTGGGGACAGGGTGCCTGGCACTGCCGGTTTCCTGCTGAGCAGAGACACTCGCTGGAGAAGTGCACCAGGACATGTCCTCCTTCATGCAGGACGAGCGCCGGGGCCCCACACTGGTTGCTGTGCAGTCTAACTGGGACCTGAAACGGCTGGCAAGTGGAATCCCCATCATCAAGGAGTTCCCTCTGGTCCCCATCCGGCTGGTAGATGACATCAACTACTCGGTCCTGGACTGGCAGCGCCATGCTGCCCGCCGCATGATCCGCCACTACCTCAACCTGGACACCTGCCTCTCCCAGGCTTTCGAGATGAGCAGGTGCCTGGGGTGGCCACGTTTCCCTGGGGCTGCTGTGCCCTTGGTGGGACCACAGGAGGCTGCCTCATTCCTGGAGAGGACAGACGGGGGCCCCTGTCTTTGCAGCAGCGCTAAGCCCGATGACCATTTGACCTGTGCCCCAGGTACTACCACATCCCCGTTGGGAACCTCCCCGATGACATCTCTACCTTTGGCTCTGACCTGTTCTTCTCACGCCACCTTCGTCGTCACAACCACTTGCTGTGGCTCTCGCCCACGGCCCGCCCGGACCTGGGGGGTAAGGAGGCTGATGACAACCGCCTAGTCATGGAGTTTGATGAAAGAGCCTCCGTGGAGATAAACAACCCTGGCTGCTACTCCACAGGTGAGGAGGAAGTAGGGTGGTAGCACTGAGTAGGGGCAGAGCTGGATCCTGCTCTGCAAGCCCTGTGGAGGGATGGATGCAGTCTCTAAAGAGTCTCTGTGTTGACAGTGGTCCCCAGCAGCTTTAAAGTTGCAGCAGTGATGTGGGCAAGGGGCATGTCCTGGGGGCAGGGAGGTCTCACCTGCAATTGTGTGCAGGCACCTGAATACACGCTTTTTCCCAGTTCATGGCCACGGACAGCAACACAAAGACCACCTGCAGTGTGTCAGCCCAAGGACAGACTAGCTCAGCTGGTAATACCTGGTTGACCCTAGGACAGGTCTCTCTCAAAGGGAGAAGCAGCTTGAGTGGTAGTCAGTTCTTCTGAGCTCCTCTGCTGCAGCTTCCAGAAAAAAACCCAGAGGGTTAGTGGATCTTGTTGAAAGACAAGTGCTGGTCAACACAGTCTAACCTGTGAAAGCATCTCCCCACTTGCTACAGCAACACCTATAGATTACCCTTATAACTGTGAAAAGCGCTTCTGGCAGAGGGGCAGGGAGGATGTCCTCGTTTGTTGTTTGCCCTGCCTGCTGAGAGGTTGTGTTTGCTGTTAGTGTGTCTGGAGCTGGACATCCAGAGCCTGGCTGTAAACACAGTGTTGCAGTCCCACCACATAAATGACATGGAAGGAGGCTCCAGCATGAGCATCAGCTTTGACGTGATTCAGCAGGCATCCCTAGAAGACATGGTGACAGGGAACCAAGCTGCCAACATCCCAGCTAGCTATGATGAAACTGCCCTGTGCTCCAACACATTCAGGTATGGCTCTAGAAGCTATCAGGAGATGGAACACCTGGTCTCCATCCTGGCAGGTCCTTTTCCAGGGTCCTGTCTCTCATTCCCTCCAGACTTATGCCAGCAATGGGGCTTGTGGAGTGCTCCCAAGTATAAATTCAGATCTCGAGGGCAGGGCAGGCATCTTCTCCAACAGGCTTTTGAAGATCCTGGGCTCAGAACTGCTTGGTGGCTCAGCCAGCAGATGTACAGGGATCTTGGTGAAGACTTTGTCCTTTCTTGTTTCTCCTTTCTTCATGCTCCACCAGGTTACAGAGGCACATATTTACCCTGTGGCTCGTGGGCCAAGGGCTCACATATCTCTGCTCTGGCAGAGTTCCTGCTCTGGATCCTCCAGCATACTGAAAACATGTTCCTGTCTGGAAGGGGGAAGGGGTTGCTCATGGCTGGTGGGGTGACGCTGGTTGCTGCTCCCTGGCAGGATCCTGAAGAGCATGGTGGTGAGCTGGGTGAAGGAGATCACGCAATATCACAACATCTATGCAGACAACCAGGTCATCCACTTTTACCGCTGGCTCCGCTCTCCTTCTTCCCTGCTGTATGACCCCGCGCTGCACCGCACACTCCACAACATGATGAAGAAGCTTTTCCTGCAGTAAGTGAGACCTGGAGCATGCCAGGCTGGTCAACACGGAAGGGACAGGTGTGGCATTAGTGACCAGGGTGCTGTTGGCACCCACAATCACTCTCTGCCACAGCCTCCAGAGAGGTGGGCGGTAGGCTGGGCCTCCCATACTGTTTGGTGAGCTCCTGTGCATGCCATCACTGATATGCATGACGCCTGACTGGGCTGGATCAGCATGTCCTCCAGAGGTTGCATCTGCTCCTCGGTCTTTGCTTTCCTGCCTGCTGACTCGTGCTATTGTGCCCTGCCTGCAGGCTGGTGGCTGAGTTCAAGCGTCTGGGCTCCTCGGTGGTTTATGCCAACTTCAACCGGATCATTCTGTGCACCAAGAAACGGCGCATCGAGGATGCTATCAGCTACATGGAGTACATCATCAACAGGTGGGATGTGCTTGCCTAGCTTGGCCTGGAGGTGAAGGCTTTCAGATGATGGAGCTGAGGCGGGGCTTGGGGCCAGGAAGGAAGATGCTGATTTTTTTGCCTTCTGATGTGCCTCGGCACTGAACTGATGGGTTTTTTTTTTTCTTTGGTGAAGCTACTGAAGGGACAAAGCTTCCCAGTTTTCTTGCTGTCATGCCTGGAGTAGGGAACTGTCCCTTAGCTGTCCTCTATAGGTAATATTCCAAGAATACCCATAGGATTCAATCCAGAAGAGACCTTCAAGAGAACCTAAGGTGCCCAGTACCTCATCCCCTAGCTGGCTCTCGGCATCCCAGCCATGGTGCAGGCACTAGAATAGGGACCCAAGATTCCTTGGGCATGGCTTCCCCTGGGGTGCCCAACAGTGGATGGGAGAGGGGAACCCCCTTTCTCCTTGCCAGCCACCTCCTTCCCAGGCTGTTCCACACAGAAGGCTCCGAACTACTAGGGACAATGCCAACGCTGTGGCTGACCAGTCTCTTTCCTCCAGCATCCATTCCAAGGAGATCTTCCACTCCCTGACAATCTCCTTCTCCCGCTGCTGGGAGTTCCTGCTCTGGATGGATCCAGCAAATTATGGAGGTATCAAAGGAAAAGTGAATTCTTGCATCCACTATGGGGAGGTAAGAGACAGAAAGCGGTCAGTCCTCCCAGAAGCAGGGTGCTGGGGGCTGAGCTGAGTAGGGAGGTGCTGGCTGGGCATGAGGAACTACTGTGATGTCACTGGCTCCTCCAGAAGGACAGCAGCAAGAGGCAAGCATCGGAGGAGGAAGACAGCGAGGAAGAGGAAGAGGTGGCAGTGGAGGAAGAAGAGGAGGAGGAAGGGGAGCCGAACGTGGAAGAGCAGCTGGAGAACAGCTGGAACATCGCACAGTTCCTGCCCCAGGCTGCCTCCTGCCAGAGCTACTTCCTGATGATCGTGTCAGGTGAGCTGTCCCAGCGAGGGGACAAGGGGATGGGGTTGCTCGTGCCTCTCCGGTGCCAGGGAGAGCCTGCAGCAAGGTGGCTGCTGGTGTGAGCTGGAGCTGGAGCCTTGCCTGTTTCTCCCCAGCCTACACTGTGGCTGTGTACCACAGCATGAAGGAGGAGCTGCGACGCAATGCCCCTGGGAGCACCCCCATCAAGAGGAGGAGCACCAGCCAGGTGTCCCAGGAGGCACTGGGGGAGATGGGGGCCATGCCTGGTGAGTGCTGAACCATGGGGGTAGTCCTGGTGCTGGCAGAGCCACTCACCTTACTGTCCCGATATACCATCATACGGCTGAAGCACTGTCTTCTCGGTCTCTCTAGGCATGATCGCTTTCTCGCAGGACTACGTGGCCAATGAGCTCACCCAGAGCTTCTTTACCATCACCCAGAAGATCCAGAAGAAGATGGCTGGTTCTCGTAACACCAGTGAGCCATCACACTTGTTCCCGGTGCTGCCTGGCTCCTACTTGCCACTCAACAATCCAGCTCTGGAGTTCATCAAATATGTTTGCAAGGTCAGCATGGTGGGCCAGGCCCCCTTTCTAAGGGTTTGCAGCCAGGGCTCAAATTCTGGTCCTTGGCTATGGCTCAGATTTGCCACAGCTTCCATCCAGGAGTGATCTACAACCAGTTTGTCTTGCCCATCCATATGAGGTCACGAGGATATGAGCTGTCCCAGTGAGGACACTCTCCTCTGCTGGTAGGCTCATCTGGCTCTTATTCTTGTAGGTCCTATCCCTGGATGCCAACATAACCAACCAGGTGAACAAACTGCGCCGGGACCTGCTGCGCCTCATCGAGGTGGGCGAGTTCTCAGAAGAAGCCCAGTTTCGGGACCCTTGCCGCTCCTATGTACTCCCTGAAGTTATCTGCAGGAACTGCAACTTCTGCAGGGACTTGGACCTGTGCAAGGACCCTGCCATCTCCCAGGTGCAGCCTCTTTTCGTGGGGACACCAGAGGCCCCAGCATGGCAATGCTGGAGGCGGGTCAGTCACATTCCCCATCTTCTCAACACCAGAGTTGCAGCTCTGCTTGCTGCTGGTGACCAGCTTCACCTAAAGGCTGTCTTCTGTTCACCTCCTTTTCTAGCAGCTCAGGTCTGAGCTGAGCACCTGTGGCTTTGGCTGATGCTCTGTCCTCTCCAGAAACTAGACACAACATCTCAGTGCTTGGGACTCTTGGTGCTCAGCTCCTTCCTCTTTGCCCTTAGGATCGGTTGGTGCTGCCTGGCTGGGTCTGCCCCAACTGCCAGGCACAGTATGACTTCGATGCCATCGAAACAGCGCTGGTGGAAGCCCTGCAGAAGAAGCTGATGGCCTTCGTGCTGCAGGACCTGGTGAGTGTAGGGCTTCTCTACTCTGCCCCTCCCCCTGGCTGGTTGAGGCTGGACACATTCACTTTGCCCCTGGCAGAGGGGCTTGGCCTCGTCTCCTGTCACACCAAAAACTCTTTGGCCACCAGGTGTGCAAGAAGTGTCATGGTGTGAAGGAGACACACATGCCCGTGCACTGCAGCTGTGCGGGAGACTTTGCCCTCACCATCTCCTCCCAGGTATGCCTGCACCCTCTTGCCTGGCCCAGCCCTGTGCCAGCAGCTCTTAGGGAGACGCCAAGGAGTCCCGCAGTGCCCCGTTTCTCCTCTGCCTCTTTTCTAACTGCTTATCCCCTGGGACCTGCTGTGCTGCCCTCTGCCCTACCAGCCCCGCCTGGCCCATCCCCCTGGAGCCCCTTGCTGCCCAGGAGTGCCAGGAAGCCTCCCTCTCTGCTCCTTTCTCCCCAGACTTTCATGGACCACGTCAACGTTTTCCAGAACATTGCCCGGCACTACAACATGGCCTACCTGCTGGAAACCATCGAGTGGCTACTGTGCAACAATGCCCAGCTCCAGTGAGGTGGTGGGCTGCTCTTCCTGCCTGCACCGTGCATCTCGCTGTGGGAGAACAGTCATGGACCCACTTGGCCATGAGCCAGACCTCCAAGAAGCTGCACACCCCTCCTGCGGTGAGGGAGGGAAGGCAAGAGCTGTGCCAGGGACTGCTGTGGGGGCAGGAGGGGCTGGAACTGTGCTCCGCAGGTCTGTGCTGGCCCCCAGGTGTGGTTTTAATGTTGTACTTCTATAAATAAATGGATTGTAGAAGGCAGGTGTGGTTTCTGGGGGTTGGGAAGCAGGGTCTGTGGCCCGTCTGGCAGGGAGCCGTGGGAGCGGGGGGCAGGGGGCAGGGCCACGTGGGCGGGGGGCGAGCTGAGCCCAGAGCTCTTGCCCTGCAGTGAGACCTGGGCTGCTGTGGAGCAGTGGGAGGGGAGCGGGTCACAGCAGAAGCAGGGAGCTCCTGGCTGCGGGGGGGCAGGGAGCGGGTGGGACTTGCCCTGTGGGAACCCACGGAGGTACTGGCAGGGTCCGAGGGGCAGAAGCAGCAGACCAGGTCCGTGAGCAGGTCCCAGCTAGAGCAGGCATAGCAGGCGTGCCCAGGGTGCCCCCGGACTGGGTGCAGGGCACGAGCGCTCTCCCCGAGAGCTGTTCCTCCTGCTGCTGTCGGCCCTCCATGCTGGACGCTGGCACAGCCATGGCAGACCCTGCGGCTCCCCGGAGGAAAGGGCTGGGTGCTGGCCAGGCTGGGGTGTCAGAGATGCTCCCCTCCCACCCTGCAGCCCTTCTGGAGACCCTGGGTACGGTGGGGGCAGGGCTCTGGCAGTGCAGCAGGCCCTGGGCTGCCTGCTGGGAAGTGGGGACCCAGAGAAGAACTTGGGCTCTGGCAACAGGCTCCTGTCCCATCCCTGCCCACAGGGACGCCCTGGGCAACCCAGGCTGCTGGCAGGGCAGGGGCAGCCAGACCCCTGTGGAAGGGCCAGGGGGTGCAGGCCCAGGCGCCTGGAGATGCTCTCAGCTGCCATCAGGACAAATCAGACACACACAGCAGCTCTGGCAGAGGAGCCCAGTGCGGTACTCGTACTGCGTGCACAGCCGGGCGGCAAGCGGCAGCTCCTGCCTGATGCAGCATCATGCCCACAGCTCTCCCAGGCAGGCCAGGTTCTGCACAGGGCAGAGGACCCCCAGGTGACCTAATGCACAGATGTCCTTGAGGTTCCCCCGCCAGCCTGGCGCAGGGAAGAGAGGCGGAGGGATGGAGGGCACAGCTGGTCTCCTGGTCCTGCAACTGCAGGGAACCGCTGGCCAGAAGCAGCCGTGAGGAGCCCTGGCAAGAAGCTGTGCTCAGTGCTGCAGAGGAAGGTGAACGCCCCGCGGGGACCTGTGCCCATCTGCCTGGGGGGAACACTCCTTCCAGCCCCCAGAACTGGCAATCCACTGTTCCCTGAGCATGTAAGAAGACTTGTGGCCTGGCCCACCTAGGGCTGCCATAGCTCCAGGGGACACCAGCGCTGCCCAACCACCTCCCTCCCTCCCTCCCCTGGAGGCACCTCAGAGGCTCCCCAGCATGGACATCTGAAACAGTTTTCTCCTTCTAGTAGGTTTCTCTCATCCCAAGTAGCCACTAAGATCTCCTCCAGCTGCCTCAGTTGTTGGGGGCTCTTTTGGAGGAAACTGCCTCCTCGGGGACCCACCTGAGACTGTTCCCAGGCACATCGCAGTCTTTTGACATCTTACAGGGACCTGAGATGCCGAGTAGCAGCCCCAGACTCCTCCAGGGATGCTACCTGAGAAGCTTTTCCTCTTTTGGAGGAAGTTGCCACTGCAATTTCCCCATGTGACAGCAATTTTAAGACCGCCACTGCACACGGGCCCTTCCTTAACAATTTCTGTTGTAACCTGAAAAGAACCAAATATGAACCACCACCTACTGAATCACAGGATGGTTTGTGTTGGAGAGGATCTTTAAAGATCACCTTGTCCAACCTCTTCTGCTGCAGGCAGGGACACCACCCACCCCCATCCCCCCGGCCCCCAGCCCAGGCTCCTCCCAGCCCCGTCCAGCCAGGGATGGGGCACCCGCAGCTGCTCTGGGCAGCCTGTCCCAGGGCCTCGCCGCACTCACGGGGAAGAATTTTTTTTCCTAATTTCTTATCTAAATCTACCCTCTTTCAGTTCGAAGTCTTTCCCCCTTGTCCTATCCCTACGTTTCCTTGCAAAAAGTCTCTCCAGCTTTCTTGTAAGCCCCCGTCAGGCACTGGCAGGCTGCTCCAAGGTCTCCCCGCAGCCTTCTCTTCTGCAGGGTGAACCGCCCCAGCCTGTCCCCACAGGAGGGGGGCTCCAGCCCCCCAGTTTTGTATCCTACCTCTGGACTCGCTCCAACAGGTCCATGTCTTCCGATGGGATGTTGGGGACCCCAGAGCTGGGCGCAGCGCTGCAGGTGGGGTCTCACGAGAGCAGAGCAGAGGGGCAGCATCCCCTCCCTCGCCCTGCTGGCCACGCTGCTGGGGATGCAGCCCAGGACACGGGTGGTTTTCTGGGCTGCCAGCAAACCCTGCCGGGTCATGTCTGGCTTTTCATCCACCAGTACCCCCAAGTCCTTCTCAGCAGGGCTGCTCTCGAGTCCCTTCATCCCCCAGCCTGTATTGATACTGGTGAGTGCCCTGGCCCAGGTGCAGGACCTGGCGCTTGGCCTATTTCACAGGGGTCTACTTCTCCATCCTGTCCAGGTTGTAGTGTTGCCCGTAACTAAGAAAAGATTAGTGACAAGTAGCTGAGAAAATATTAGCCACATACTCGTATTGAAACACCATCAGTGTGAACAGCCTGAACACTGCAGCAGGGACTGCTGGCAGTATAAAATTTCCCTGCCTGGTCCTTGACCCCTCTGGAGAGGCTATGGCCCTGGAAAGCACACAAGCAGGATGCCAAGAGGAATCTTCCACCTCCACAGCATAGGCATGGGGAGATTTGCTGTGATCTCCATTCAGCTCATTATTCTGAGTCTGAAAGAGGAAATTGTTGCAGTTTCTCTTCTAGTAAAACCTGGCAGTAGACATCCAAAGCTTCTTCAATCACCATCTGAACTAGCAAGGTTAGACCCCCCAGAAGTCCTTGGCTATTCTGGGGTGCCATCACAGAGGGGTGGCATTGGTGTGAGGAACGGCACCACCAGCCCATGGTCCAGGTTAGGAGACAAGCTGATTTCTTCTGTTAGACTAATTTGGAGTCTCTTCCTTGCAGCTTAAGAATTTGCACTGAAACCCACCGAACTGCCACCAAGTGCAGCAACCCTGCTGAGGAGGCACCAGCTGGGTGCTCACCTAGGGGAAGGCTGCAAGGGTGCTCTGGCTGGTGGAGCCCACCAGGGCCAGCAGCACAGCCCAAATCCTCCCCAGAAGCCTCATAGCCTCCATCCTGCTGGGACGCACACAGCCGTGGCATGGGCAGCTCCATGGCATGGCTCTGGTTCCCCTCAAGTGCAATTTTAGGCTTCCCAAAAGGACGGCATGTGGCCACAGGAGCAAGCAGGTGGTGTCACGCACCCACTGCATGGGTCACCCAGCAGAGATGGTGGCTCTCAGGAATCCTCCATCATTCTTCAAGCAGGAAAAAGCCACCCACAGTCAAGGTGGCGCTTTCAGTTCAGCCACAGCCAGTGCAAAGGGACACAGGGGGCCCAGACAAGAGATGAGGCAGCTTGTCGGGGCCTCCCTTGCCGCCAGGCAAGACAAGCCCCCCTGCCCAAGCCTGGCTCTATGGGGTGTCTCAAGCTCCATCTGGGGACCTCACCTGCACCTGGTTGGTGTCAAAGACAGTGGGTAGGGCCTGGAAACAACACAACCCTGTCCTGGGTGGTAGGGCTGGGGCAGTGTGAAACGCTTCACCTCCTCAGAGCATCACCTCCCCTGCACCTGTCACAGCTCCAGGTGGTGATCAGAGCTATCTCCATCTTCTCCGGTCCACCTCATCAGCCCACGGCCACAAAGACTTGCGGAGCCCTCCTGTGTGCATGTGCAGTACAGCCCCAGGATGTCCTCAGAGGCACCAACATGTCCTCACTGCCACCAGTGCCCCAGCACAGACACCACTGCCCACTCACAAGCTGCAGCAGGCATGGGGCACCCTTCCTGCTCACCCTGCAGCCCCCTGAGACCCCAAGCTTCATGCAGCATGGCAGCTGAGGCTGAGGAAAGGCTATCCAGCATTAGGCACACGATACAGAAGATGAGGAAGACCGAGAAATGTCCCTGCTGCCCAGGGAGGTCCTCTTGTCTAGCTCCCAGGTACTTACCGACCATGGTCCAGGGTTCAGTTTGCCCACTTTCCACTGTGGGACAGGAACCACTCCCCTCCCAGTGAAGGAAAAACCTCTGCTGGGAGCAAGCGGCCCACCACAGCCCAGCACTCCCTCCCTGCTCCTGGCAATGCTGCAGCTGGCCACCCGCCACCTCGGGACCGATACAGGGAAAGTGTCTTCTGCAAGGCTCTCCTCAAACAAGGATGTTTTTATGGTGTGTCTGAGGAGGACAAGAAAGAAAAGAAAATTTATCTGAAATACAGAGACCAGGATCTGTAGGAAACCAGCCCACTGGAGAGACCTCACAGGTGCTGTTGGCTCTGGGTCTGCTGACAATCCTGTCTGTTCCTCACCCTCAGTGTGGCTGGGGAAGGGGAGAATAAGGATGCTTAGTGGGTGCAGTCTCTCCAGGAATGTGTAAACACTTGACAAGGGGCCCTGCTGCCACCAGCTGCTGCAAACCAGGGTGCTGCCCAGAATGTGCAGCTAACCCAGCTGCAGTTTCAAAATGAAGTCCGCACTCTCAACTGCAGCATCAGCCTCTCCTTCCCCCTTGTCTGAACCGAGCGATGCTAAAAGCCCCTGCCCCTCCTCCAGTGCAGACTCACTCTCCCCCTATGCTTGGCATACAGAGATTGCTTTGCAGGCAGTGGCCACCTTCTCCCCATCACCAGCTCCAGTGGGAACAAGGACCTGACAGCTCTTACAACACACCGGCCGGGATGAACAAACTCGCTTCTGCCTTTGAGAAAACACACTAAAAGTGCAGGTCTCTGCAGAAAACAGTGGGAAGGACACCCCACCCACCACCTCACCTCCATTCCTCTGCACTCGAACCAGGAGGCAGGAGCAGGTCTGGTGCTGGAGGGAGCAGCTGGAAGGAGGCATGAGGTGCTAGTGGGGAGGTGGAGGGTGGCGCTTCACGAGGCCAGGATGCCCTGGGGCTTGCTTCACCTCCTTCCACCAGACCTCCACATCCCACTCGGCCAAGGCTACGCACCAGCACGGCAACACCAAGGAGCACCTAGTTCTACAACGCAGCGCTGACGCACCCGGAGCTGGGAAGCCCACAGGCTCCCCACGCCGAGTGCTGCTGCTCTGCTTCCCTGCCGTGCTCACCGGGAGGGTTTTGCACCCGTTGCTCGCTGCATCCTCGACGGCTCGTCCTGCGCGATGCCGGCGCTCGGCTCCCACCTTCAGCCCCCGGCACCGTGCCGGGCATCCGCTCGCCTTCAAAGGCTGCGGGGATGCGCATTTCGGGTGCGCTGGCACCACAACCCCTCAGGGGCACCGCAAGCCCTCAGGGGCACCGCAGGTGGCATCGTGGAGTTTATACCAAAATCCTCCCGCGCCCGCTGCCGTCGTCCCCCGCCCATGGCGCTCGCTGCCCCGCGGGCCGTGCCCTGCTCCCGGCGCGGATACCGGGGGCGGACGGGGCGGGGGGCTGCTGGGCAGCTCCCAACGAGGGGGTCGGGGTCGGGGCGGGGGAGATGGTGCGCCGGGGCGGAGCGACGGTCCCCGGGCTGTCCCGCGGCGGAGGCGGGGCCGCCGGCCGCTTATAGCGGTGCGCCGGGGCTGGGGGCTGCCGGCCGCAATGGAGTACGCGGAGGCGGAGGAGTACTACTACGGGGAGGAGGTGGCGGGCAACGCGACGGGGGAGGCGTGCGAGTGGCAGGCGGACTGGGAGGCGTCCTTCTCGCTGCTGCCGCTGCTGTACCTGCTGGTTTTCGCCCTGGGGCTGTCGGGCAACGGGCTGGTGCTGCTGACGGTGTGGCGCGGCCCGCGGGAGCGGCGCCGCTCCGCCGACGCCTACATCGGCAACCTGGCGCTGGCCGACCTGGCCTTCGTGGCCACGCTGCCGCTGTGGGCCGCCTACACGGCGCTGCGCTTCCACTGGCCCTTCGGCGCAGCGCTCTGCAAGCTCAGCAGTTTCCTGGTGCTGCTCAGCATGTTCGCCTCCGCCTTCTGCCTGGGCGGCCTCAGCGCCGAGCGCTGCCGCGCCGCCGCCCCGCCGCCCCGCGCCGTCCCCCGCCGCCGCCCCGCCGGGCTGGGCCCGCTGGCCGCGCTCTGGGCGGCGGCGGCGGCGGCGGCGCTGCCGGCGCTGCTGCTGCGGGAGGCGCGGCGCGGCCCGCGCAACCGGACGCTGTGCGAGCTGGCGGCGGGCGGCGCGGGGCGGGCGGCGGCGCTGAGCTTGGGCGCCACGGCGGTGGGCTTCGCCGCGCCGCTGCTGCTGATGGCCGTCTGCTACTGCTGCGTGGGCGCCGCCGTCCGCCGCCACCTCCGCCCGCGCCGGCGGCTGCTGCGGCTGATGGCGGCGCTGGTGGCCGTATTTGCCGGCTGCTGGCTGCCCTTCCACCTGCTCAAGAGCCTCTTCGCGTTGGCGGCAGCCGGGCTGCTGGAGCTGCCCTGCGCGCTGCTGGGGCTCATCGCCCGCCTGCACCCCTACGCCACCTGCCTGGCCTACCTCAACAGCTGCCTCAACCCGCTGCTCTACGCCTTCCTCGACGGGCGGTTCCGCGCCCGCTGCCGCCTGCTGCTGGGGCAGCGCCGCCCGGCCGCCGCCGCCGCCGCCTCCTCCACGCCCAGCGGCCCCACGCAGCGCTCGGAGCTGCCCCCGGCCGGCACCAAGCTGTAGCGCCCGCGGCCACAATAAACGCCCTTTCCGCCGCCGGAGCCCGCTGCCTCCTTCCTCCGGCTGCGGTCGGCGCGGCGGCCCCCGCCCGGGCTGGGAGGGCAGGCGGAATCCGGGGGGGGGGGCCCGGGCCTCGCGGCTCCGGTCACCTGCGGGCGCCCCGGCCCCCGCCACAGCGCCAGGGACGGCTCTGGGCCTCCCGTCTGGCCCCGGGGCCGCCGCTCTTGCCAAGCCGGGGGCAGCCCCTGTGCCCACCCCGCCCGGGGACGTGGCTCCCTCCCCCGCGGCGGGCCGGGGGGCGCTGGCTCAGCCGCCATCACCCAGCCAAGCCACAGCTCCGTCGGGGTCAGCCAGGCAGTGTCCTGTGCCCTGTGTGCCCTCGGGGCCCGGCCAGCCCGTGTAAGCCGTGCCTGGGGGCTGCTTGGAGCCAGCGGCGCCCAGGGGGCTGCCAAGAGCTGGGAGGGCGCGGGCGTGCTGCCGCCCCCCCGGACAGGGCTGTCCCAGCGGGGCCCTGCAGACCACTGGACCCTGTGCTCCAGCAGCTGGGTGGGTTTTCCTTGAGCTCAGGCGAGCCAGCCTTTCTCCAGGCACCATCTGGCGCTGGAAGTGTCCTCCAGGCAAACCCTTCCCATGTCCAAGGGGTGACGCCTGGGCCCCTGGGTGTCTGCCTGCTGAGCTGGTGCCAGGCGGGCAGCACCAGGTCTTTGGAGCGTTGCATTGAGTAGAAGAGTTGCCGATCCCACACTGCCCAGGGTGAGCCTGCCCTGGTGCGGGCTGTGGTGGTCTCTCATTTCTGGAACTCCATGGATGCATTGCCCCTTTCCAGCTGGCAACAGGCAGCCCTTCTGTGGAGCCTAATGGCCCCCTCCGAGGGCTGAGCCCCTCAGAGGGTGCGGGCTCCTGATGGTACCGCTGTGGGTGCTGGGACAGGACCAACCAAACCTTGTGGTGAGGACGCTGCCTCACCAGCGAAGCTGCGCTAGAGAAAGCTGGGTCTGAGCTGAGCAGACACCCCACATAGCAGCACTGCATGTGGGGGACAATGTGCTTTCTTCCTCCCCTGCCCCTGCAAATCCTGGCTGAAGTTTTTGCTGCCTTGTCTCAGTACCCAGATGTACTGTCTTCCAAGCCCAGACCAAAGTGGGTCACAGCTGTGCGGAGTGACAAGGTGAAGCCGTGTACACAGGGGCACAGAGGAGTGTCAGGCAGCACAGACGTAGGTGGGACGTCCTCAGCCCCACTGGTCTGGACAGGACATCAGGGCAGTGTAATACGGGCTGTAAGCACTGTACCTCCCAGGTACCCTGTAGCATTCCCTCCCTGCTGCTGCTCTCCTGGGGCGCTGCTATCCCTCCATCCCCATGCCAGCCCAGGGCACCAGCATCAAACCGGGACAGGCTCATGGTCCACAGCCTCCAACTGCCTCTCCTTCCCCTTCAGCTCAGCTGGGCAGCTCTACCTAACCATCAGCAAGGTAAAAAACCCTCAGATGCTATTTGTCCTTCCTTCTGCCCAAGCCTTGCTTCCATAAGGCTGTGGACTTTTCTTTCCTTGTGAAATGCTTGAACCAGAACGCTTGGGACATCTGCCAGGGCAGCTGCAGACATGGCTCCAGACCACATGAGGGGAGCATGAATACAGGTAAGGAGAGCCCTTGAGGAAAGGCTGAGGGTGCAGGGGGGATCCCAGGAGGGGCAGCCACTCACCACAGCCCCCTTCCTCTGCAAAAGCACAGCAGAGAGGAGATGGTGACAATGGGGCTGGCAGGTGGGAACCATCCCATTGCAGGCACTGCTTCCCCTGGAAGGAAGGCCAGAAGGGGGAAAGTTCACAGCCCACCTGCCCTTCAGGTGGCCCCACATGCTTGAATTTACACCAGTAACCCGCTCTGTCCCCAGACGCTCTCTGGAAGCCCCACTGTCTGCGTCCTACAACAGTGCAAGATATGCCTGCTGTCCTTGGCCCCAAGGCACCTGCTCCACACCAGCCCTGTGGGCTGCCAGGCCTCCTCCTGCACTCCAGGGACAGAGGGCTGTGCGGTCAGCCTTACCACCCTTTGGGGCTTCCCCTGGGGAAAGGTCAGAGTGATGCTCAGGGCCGGAGCCCATGCAGAGGCAACTGGGACCAGCCCCACTGTGCTCCCACAGCTATCACAGCCCCTGTCCTAGGTGAAGCCGTGTCAGACCCATCTGTCCTCCAGGCTGGTGGCCACACAAACCCTGAGCGCTGGCTGGTCAGGCACAGGGTAAACATGGGGATGGGATGGGGCCACGCAAGGCGTAATCACACCAGCCAGGGCACCTGCCTTCCCTGCTCTGGCATGCAAGCCCCTGTCCAGAGAAGGAGCAGAGACCACTCTGCAGCCTTCCAGGGTTTCTGCTCCGTGTGTCCACTGCTGTGTACTAGCAAGATGCATCCATGCTCCTGCTGCCCGTGAGTGCTGCATCCAGCTTCAAAACCAGCTCTCAAAGCTCAGGCTGTCTGGGCAGTGGTTGGTTTGGACCTACAGCATGCTGCAGGATGGGTTTGGGGGCAACTGAGCAGTGGTGGGGCTGGTCCTGCCCATGCCATGGGGCAGAGCAGCTCTCCTCTCCAGCTCCACTTTGCCTGAAGGCAGACAAGCAGCTCTGGGGAGGAGAGGGCTGCTAGGAGCAGACAGTGCTGAGCCCATGGACCCACCTAAGCCAAAGGACAGCAAGGCAAGAGCAGGATCTGGGAGGAGCAGTTGGGCACTGGACCCAAAGCACCCCATGAGCCCCAGGGTGGCTGCAAATGTAGGAGCAGGGCTTCCTCCCCAGCACTGCTCCCTACGTTGAATGCTCAATCACATCCTCTCCATCTCACTGCAGCTGCCTCCTGACACACACCCCAGAGAGACATGCCTGTGCCATGGCACTCCAGGAGGGAGCTGGGCTGACAGTGGGGTAAGGGGGATGTGAGAAACCTTCTGTAGTCATGCTCAGGTGCTGCAGGGTGGAAGAGGTTTTAAAAAAAAGCCAACAACCCAGCCTGCTCCAGCCATCCCCTGGATGGGTACATGGGATGGTGGCTTGTGCCAGGCAGGCCAGAGGCAAGAGAGGGGAAACAAAGGCATGTGGAAGTGTCAGCAGCCCAGGGCCAGCACCTGCACCTTAGCACCCACTGTGCTGCGCCATGGGTGAAGCAGCACCAGCATCACTGCTCTGCCCCAGCAGCTACTCCTTCCCAGGCTGGAGCGGCTGTGCAGAGGATGCCCAGCTGCCTGCAGGGCCCAGGACAAGGAGCTGCTGGCGGCTCCCAGTGCTCAGACAAGGGCCCCACTGTGTGCTTAGCCGCCGGCAGCCCTGGGCACTGCCACACCTTGTCCCAGGGCTGGCTCTGGTGCTGAGTGCCTGCCTTCACTCCTCTGGGGAGATGCCAGCTGACCCTTTCAGGGTGAGGGAAGCCGCTTCCAGGCAGCTGCAGCAGGAGTTGGCGGCTGGCAGGAAAAGGAAGACTTTGTCCCCTTGTCTCCCAAAGAAATGTGACAGAGCCAACAAAGGCAGGGTGGGGGTGCCCTGGCAGGGGACGGGGATGCCTGTCCCCCTGGGGGATGTTTCCCTGGAGACAGGGCAGCACCAGGGGCTGATGCCTCCACACGTGTCCTGTGTTCCCAGGCGCTGGTGGCTCCTGC
This sequence comes from Falco punctatus, assembly GCF_963210335.1. Taxonomy (NCBI): domain Eukaryota; kingdom Metazoa; phylum Chordata; class Aves; order Falconiformes; family Falconidae; genus Falco; species Falco punctatus. Next base: position 100,005,708 of record NC_137580.1, read on the forward strand.
ACAAAGAAGCACTTGATGAGCTGGTGGCAGTGCCCTCGCTCAAGGGGTCCCGCCATGCAGCCCACTCCTGGCAGCTGAGCTGGCAGCTTCACCTCAGCCTGGCTGACTGTGGCCCAAAGGAGGCAGAAGGGGAATGGCCCTGGTGCCAGGGCCATGCTGGGCAAGGAGGGCATGAGGCCACCAGATCTGCAGCACCACAGCTGCCCATGCCTGCCTTGGCAAGCAAAACAAAAGCCACTTACTCCGAGAACACCCAGGGATGCAGGAGCCAGCATGGTGGCACTGGTCCTTAGCCTGGCTTCTCAGCAGCTGTTTTGCAGAGGCCAGCCAGACCAGAGCACACCTCACCGTCAGCGCACGCAGCATCAGCTCACTCAGGCACCCAGCCCCAGGCATGGCAGCCCTGCACACGGCATTGCAGCACCATCACTGCTTGCTGCAGGCAGACACAGCTTCTCAGAAAGGAGAGACAGGGAAGACAAAGGCTGTGGGCTCGGTACACCATGCAAACACCCTGGACTGGTATCCAGCCTCCCTTCCAGGCTGAGCCAAGGCTACTGAGGTTTCTTCTTCCAGTCCCAGCTGCCCGTGTCACTGGGAGTCAGGCTTCTCCTTCCCAAAGAGCATGATGGGCTCTGCAGCACCACGCTCCTGCTGTACTTGTCTAACTCAGCATGTCCTGCCCTGCTCAGATGCTTTGCTCGCTGTGCTGAAGTAACAGCAGCCTTAGAAGGCCTTAATATCCCCAACCCCTTCCTCCTTCTGGAGCAGCCAGTGGTAGCACCCCGCAGAGAGGAGCTCCCAGCAGGATGAGGGGACAGTGTATTTATGATTTGTTCTGCTCAACAGGCTGCAGCCCAGGGAGAAGAGGGAGCATTTTGGGGCTACAGTGGCCCAAAGCACCTGGTTTCTGCATGCAGTGAAACCGCATGGCAGGGACCCCTGGACATGCAGCCTGGGCTCACAGAGGTCCCCAGGAACCTGGTCTCTTATGCCACTAATGTGGCAGGTGCCCAGAGTCCTCCAGGCCTCCCAAGGCGTGCTGAAGATCTTTCTTGGAGCCTTCCCTCCAGTGCAAGCCTAAGAGGAGGGTCTCCTCTGCAGCTGCTGTGCAGCTGCAGCTTTGCTGATGAGAAAGGGTATAATAGCAAGATCATTCAAGAGCTGCCTGTCTGGTCTCACCCCACAGAGCAGGCACTGGTCAAGTTAGGCCATGTGTGACCAGGACTGGTGAGGCCATGAACAAATTCAGATGCTGCTAAGAGGGATTTCAAGATACCTGGTGCTCTTCTGAGTAGATCAAGATACTGTGGGGCCTGGAGACCAGCAAGACCTTCTTGGCAGAGAAGTCTGCTGTGCCTTTCAGGTAAGGCAGTGGCAGGAGACTGGCCGTGCCCCACTGCATCAGAAAGAATAGCCCTGTAGGGTAGCTGAAAGCAAGTGGCACCCCAAAGCCCAGCTGATCTTTGGGCTACGGGCTGCAGGAACAACTTGCAAAAAACCAGGAAATATTGACGCCGTTGCTATAAAATCAAACCCTGGATCTGATGCTGGTGATGTGGAGTTTCAAGCCTCCGTTTAAGGAACAGCAGCAATACACGACCCCTCAAAAATGTGCAAGCAGGACTGTGTCCCGTGTACTGGGAGAGGGACCAATTGCCACAAGCTCAGGTGTTCTTGTTCCACTCTGCAAGAGAAACTGGGCAAATCCGTACATGGCGGAGGATCACCGACAGAGAACCCTGGTTCCAGGTTAAGGCTGGCACTTCAGCGAGGGAAGCAGGAAAGGACAATCATGGTCCTGCTGACAGAAGCCCCAAAAGGCCGTGTGCTACAGCAGGGAAGAAGCTGAGGCAGTCAGCCTGGAACAATAATCATCACAAGACCTGAAAGTTCATGCTCAAAAAGTTATTTTTCCCCTCATTATTGTGATGGGTTGACCTCGGCTGGACACCAGGTGCCCACCAAGCTGCTCTGTCACTCCCCTGCTCAGCAGAATGGGGACAAGGTGGGGAATAAGATGAAAAGAAACTCACGGGTCAAGATAAAGGCAGTTTAATGAAGCAATAGCCAAAGTTGCATGCGTAGAAGTGAAGATAAAACAAAAGATGTTATTCTTTACCTCCCAGCAGCAGGTGATGTGCGGCCACTTCCTGGCAAGCAGAGCTTCAGTGCACATAGCTGTTGCTCCGGAAGACAAATGTAAATAATAAATGCCCCCCTTCCTCCTCCTTTCTCTTAGCTTTTATATCTGAGCAGACATCATATGGTATGGAATACGCCTTTGGCCACTTTGGTCCAGCTGTCCTGGCTTTGTTCCCTCCCAAGATCTTGCCCACTCCCAACCTGCTGGTGAATGTGGGGGGGAGGTTGGAGGGACAGCGCTGACGCTGTGCCAGCCCTGCTCAGCAGCCAAAGCAGCGGCGTGTTATCACCACCCTTCTAGCTGCCAACACAAGCACAGCGCTATGAGGGTGCCGTGGGGCTCAGCCAGACCCAATACAATTATTAAATACATAAATTAACAACCTTACCAACAGAAATATGTATGCTACAAAGTATCTAGGTGACAGCTGTGGAAGGAGTTTCCAAAATGGATGACTGTAATGACAGGCATAAAGGATTGACTTAAGGTGGTCTTACAGAGGGGATGCTGTACAAAATGCAACTCATGTACTTCTTAGTATTGCTAGCGTAAGAAACAGCTGGAAGCGTAGAGGAAGGCTGAGGAAACTGAGCACAGACATGGTATCAACAGGCTCAACTGTAGCATAAAGGTCTAACTGCCAAGGCTGTAGCAGGCGAGAGACCTTCAATAGGGCAGTTGTAACGGCCTCCAAGGCTGCAACAGGGACATCCTTGTTAGATGCAAGGGACAAACACACTCACTGGAGAGGTGTGTGATGCAGGAAAGTGGTGCAACCCTCCCCCTTGAAGACTTTAAGACCTCAAGTGGAAAAGGTCCTGAACAACAAGATACAGCTTTTGAGTGCACCTTGCTTGCAGCAGGCTATTTAAATAACCTCCAGAGCTCATTTCGTTCCCATGGTTTTTCTGGACTACCAGAAAGGTTTTGAGAATTAAAAACTTGGTTTATTGGCACTTAGAAGTTCTTGGTTTGCATTTCCAAGAAAAATGGAAGTTTAGAGAGGACACATCAATTTTACTGATGAAAGTAATGCAGGGAAGAAATGTAACTCAAAAAAAATTTGGTACAAGATCAAAAAAATGAAATGCCATTAAAAAAAAACACCCAAAACCCCAAAAACCTAGAAATGAGACGTTTCCAGAGAATAGAGGAGGAACACTGAGTAACACCTTCCTAACAGGAGAGCAGTAGGGGATCAAACTATGTGCGGAAGCCCAGGAAACATGTAAGAGCTATTTATCCCACATTGGTATACTCCGGGTGTTACAAATGAAAGCTTGCAAGCAGCACCATCTCTGAACTGTATTTTAATGAAATCTGGTTCTTCAGAATTTCTGCTGGCCAGCTGGAAAGGAAAAAGATTTCTTCGTCTTAATATAAAATTCAGCTTCTACAGAAGGATAATTTTCATCTGAAGCACCATGTGCCATCACAATTAACAAAACCTCCACTAGGTGTAAGAAAATTGAGAAGACTGGCAGAGCTTGCTTCTGCATTGAAAGGATGCTGCCACTCCCTTACCTACATTTATACCAGGATGTCCAGGCCCAGATTCTGAACAAATGCAGTCAGTTTCACCGTGTGCTGCTAAAGGAGCTGGAATTCAGGTAATAAGCAAAAGTCTTCCCTCTCTTCTGCAGTTCTTGGGAGGACTTGGGAGTTCTTGGGAGTTCTCCAGGACTACAAACCATTACTGCTTAAGATTTTCTGTGCAACAGATATTTAATTTGGATTTTTTTTCCCCCCCACAAACATCTATTACACATTCCGCCGTCAAAAGAACCCCAATGATCTATTTCATTTGATGTTCCTCAAGTTGGGCACCTCTCAGTCACACTGCATTTCTTCAAACCACCAGGCTGTAGGGGACTTCGGCTTTCTGAGCACCAAGTTCATGGGACATCTTGCCCTAGCAGACTGGAGAAGCTGGCTAGCCAGCGAACTCAAACCGAGTCACCTTGGCCAAAAGCAGTCTGCTAGGAGCTGTAGTGCAGTCTCCAGCTGGGAGGATGAGGGAAAGGCATTGTCCCTGCTGCTGACCCAGGGCCAGATGTGACTCAGCAATGCAGGGCTCCAAAAGCTCCAAATTCCAGCACTCTTAATAATAAACTACCTGGATGGAAGAGCAAGTTGATCAAAGCAACACAAACCTGAGAGAGTGACAACAGAATAGAGGGTCACTTTATTTTCATCTGGTTGAGGAGTTTTTCTGCTGTTGTAATTATGTCTCAAAGAAATAGCAGCAAAAGTGTGGAATAGGGTGACTGCTAACAAAGAATCTGAATTCCAGCTTTCTACCCCTGATGATCACAATCCACTGCAAGCAGCATAGGAGGCCATCATCTTCTAAAAGTATCCTCAGCCTCTGACTGCTAGCATGGTGACAATTCCACCTGCTTACAGAGACCTCGTATTCAGGAACCTCACGGCACTGGCAAGTGCCAATCCCCTACCTTCAACCCCCTCAGAACCACCAAGATTTCATTCTCTCTCACACTCACACAGGGACTGTGTTTTGATCTCCTCTGTGCAGCTCAAACTCCTGACTTGGTTTTCTCTAGCCCAAGTTCAGTATCTTTGAACTCCAAGTACTGATCACCTCTTAAATAAGTCAAGGCTTATTTTTAAGTTGCTGCTAGGTTCTTAACTAAGACAACCTGCTAGGCAGGATGCTCTGGTCTTCCAGGTTTTGCACATGAATACACCCCAGATGCAAAGAGGGTACTCACACTTTTACCTCACTAAAAACCCATAGCAACCCTCTCATCATATCAGGCACAGTTCCTATTTCTTTTAAAAATAAATATTTATAAACAAAAGGAAGATATTCAGATAACTACAACGTTAAACGTTTTCTTGCCAACAGCACAAATGTCTTTTTCATGTGAAGTCACAAGAACAAGTTGAACACCAACACAAGTAACTGTCTAAAAGCGCTCTCTGCTCGTCAGCTGCCATAGTCCTCCACTGCAGGAAACCACATCTCCCATCGCAGCAACCAGCTCCTCTGTACTTCTCTAGGACTTGTACCAGGGCTGCTCAATCTCCTTTCGTGATCAAGTCCTCGATATATGCATCCAGTTCATCATCTGTATTAATATCAATGTCCTAAAACCAAAGGCACAAGAAATACCAGTGAAAAGTGAATCCTGAAGAACAGTGCAAGGACAGACAAGACAGAGCGGCACAGTATCCTCTACAGCAGGGGTCCTCAAACTTTTTAAACAGGGGGCCGGCGTGCAGATGAAGTGGCAGGATGTCATCTGTGGCTGCTTGGTTTCCCCCCCCAACCCCTGGCTATGGAGTAGGGGGTTGTTCTGTAAATACTGGGGGGCCGGACTGAGGACCCTGGGGGGCTGTATCCAGCCCGCGGGCCACAGTTTGAGGACCCCTGCTCTACAACATCTGTCTTGGTCAGCCTTTACTACACTCTCCAGGTGCTGGCATCTGCTCTGAAAGCATCACCAGCTTTCCTTGTCAGAGTCTGACAGAAAACACCTGGAAGCCAGTTGGCACCTGATGCTCAAACAATGCACTCAAGCAACACATTTACTGGGCTGATCTGGGTCAAGTCAGTTGGGGTTTCTTTTAGCTTTAACACACATTTTCCTAACAGAGAGCAACTACTTCCATCTGCTTTCACTAGCTTCTCTATTTGGTGCTCTTAATTTTATTGAAAGTAGTTTTGCATTTAAAGTTGATTTATTTAAAAAGCTTTTATTTAAATATATATTTGCTATTTAAATTTAATATTTAATAGTATAATTAATAGAACTTACCATACAATTTTTTGTAATTTTATTTGTTTAATGGATGGGGTTCAGAATCTAACACCACCTCTGTGCCTAAGAATGGGGCAGAAAACCCCTGCAGAACACTACCTACGCCCAGGGAAATTCTCCCGCAGTCCCTATGTTTCATAGCAGAAAGCAGAAAACAAATAGAAACTGTGCTCTATTTACATGCCATGAAAAATCCATCTGCAAAAAATTAACACTCATCAGGAACCCAAGACCTGGATTCTAAAAGGTGGGTAGTGTCAGCACTGCACGCTCAGCTGCTTCTGAAATTCTAAGCCAAGTTGCACCCAACTGAGGAAGAACTGAAGCCCAGTTAAATGCTGGACTAAAACATCTCAAGTGCCTGGAGAGGCCTGGCTCTGGGGAAGGTTGCTACTAGTGGTTTTGCAACGTTGTGGTTTTGCACCCCTTCCTCACCCACCTCCTGCACTTTCTGCAGAAGGGCCACGATGTTGGTCCTCAGCTTCTGCAGTTTCTCCTCTGTTTCCTTCAGCTTTCTCTCCAAGTTGTGGAGGTTTTCTTCACAGGCTTTGGCCCGGGCGTCAGCACGTGTCTGATATGAATTGCACAGGTTCTGCAGACCTATCTCATACTGTTTGAAATATTCTTTCTGTAGAAGACAAAACATAACAGATGACATGTTAAGAAAAAGCACTGAGCATCAAGAAAATGCCAACAGTCGCAGTCAGCAGTTGCAGCTTGTAGAAAAGCCCAGCTACTGGCACCCTGTGACCAACCACCACCAGCCTAACATCATGCCCCTGCACGCCCCGCCAGAGTAGTTAACCATGCTCACATTTGCATTTCTGATTTGCCTACTGCAGGCAGCACAAAAATCACAACGGTTTTTACATACCTCAAAGACCAGAACTGCAACAAAAGCTGCCTGAATGCAGATTAAGGATGCAGCATGTTTTAAAAAGCCTAAAACCACAGTTATGCTGTTAGAAAGATCTGACAGCCTCTGTACACAGTGAGTTTCCTCAGTATAGACCACCCAGACAACAAAGTTTATTACTGCAAGGCAGGAACATCTACCCTTGCAGAAAACTCCAGACAAGATCTGCGCGTCCTGTGGAAGCAGCAGAGGACCAGTAACGCAAGAAGACGTCTGAATTAACAAAGAGGAAGAGACAGGAGAGACTGCCAATAAACAGATGGTGAGTAAGGGAGCTGGGCACTTTGTAGACTACCAAGTAAGGCTTACACTGCTCACCTACAGATGCCTCCTGAAAAGGCCTCCTTTTGTCATATGTCAGAGAAGAAAGAAGTCAGAGAAGCCAGTACAATTTCTCCACGTTTCAGCCTGCACTGGTCCTTCCAACACCAGCATGCAGATACGGGTGTAGGCTCAGCCCCAATTGTTCCTTGCTCAAATAAACAAAGGCCACCCCAAAAGCCTTAAGATGTAAAGCTGAGTCACAGGTGATCAGCCTGCTCACCTGCAGAAGTGTGAGGGGAGTTGGATTCCTTGTTCTCCCCCATTTTTAAGTTTATAAGGCTGAGGGCAAAACGAACAGGTATGCCTACATCCTATTTCTACAAACCTCTAACCTGGCCTCTCTTTTTTAAAAGCTTAACACCAATGGACAAGTCAACAGCCTTCCCACACAGCTGTATGGTAATTACAAAAATCCTCAGCAACAACTGCCAGAAGACCTAAAACATGTTTCAGAGGCTCTCATTTTTTTTTCTCAGCTACATTAGTCTGTTAAGGATCCAAATAACCTTTTGAGAGTGTGATCTTGCACCAACAGGATGCACACTTGCTGTAGGAATGGAATGTGTGTGGAAAAACCCCAAACTTTTCTAGAAACACTGAACTCACCAAGGGAAATGCCAGCAACCCTTCTGAGCTCATGGAACTCAGCTCCTTCTTGGAGATAGGAAAGTTCGGAGGTAGGAAGTACCGCAAAAAATTTCTATGCAGGAAAGAAAAACACAAAGCCAGAATTGGGAGTTTAAAAGACTAAAGCAATCAGACTGCAGCAGCTCACAAGACCTGCAGTGAACCCACCGAAGGATGTGGACTAATAAGTCTACTGTTTCTTGGCTGCTGCTGGGACCAGTGGTGTCTGGCTCAATTCTGACACAGTCTGAGGTAGAAGGTTCAGCCACAACAACCTGCTCTTCCTGCTGTGTATCTGGAGCCTGGTACTCAGGAGAGGGAGGCTTCATCAATCTCACATCCTCACTGCCCTTCTTTACCCTGGAAAAAAAGTATTATGGGAAAGTCAGATATCTTTTTCTATACTGGCCATACCTGAAACACTGTTAACAGCTTCATCAGAACCTATATCCAGGTGTCAGTCTGAGACCTCCAGATTACACAACAGCTACCTCCACAGAAACATCACATCAAAGTGATGGGCAGACTGTAGGGAGCCTGTCATGCTCATTCCTTAAGAAGCAGCTGGACAGTCGTGAGCGCACACACGCTTCCTGACATGACAGCAACATACTTGTTTTCAGCATCTATGGAAGTAAAATGGGGTATTCCTCCTAAAAGCAAAACAAGTCTCCAAAAACCAGCAGCTAGAGATAGTTACCAGCGATCCCTTGGTGTGGTGTCTGTAGGAACATAATCAAACTTCACCTTCCACCGTACTGCATGCTTGCCCATTTCCACAGCTGTGACACGGCCTGTGAACCACTCCTTGTTCACACGTACTTCCACATGCATCCCTTTATCTGCAAGGAGGGTGACAGTAAAGATGTTTGCAAACATTCATATGCCAGAGAGCATGTTCTGCATGAGCTGTAGAGAAAACAGCCACCCTCAGCAGGGAGCAAACCTAAACCTGTGACAATTCCTTCAAATGGTACGTAAACCATAAAACCACTGTACACAGTTCAAGTCCTCCTTAGAAACATTAAGATGCAAGGAAATTATACAGCGTTTTCAGACAGAACTGTACTCTGGGCTGTTTCACACGGGCTTTCCAGGCTTGTGTGGCCACTAGGACAATTTGCCATGTGTTCCTAGTGGGTCACCTTCCAGACAGCTCCTTGGGAACAAGCTCAAGAAATGCCCTGCTCTGGCAGAAGGTGCAATACCACACTGGCTATCATCTTTCCTGGGGGCCCCTCAGCTCCTCTTCTCTCACAGCAACGCAGCAGGTCTAGATACAGTCCTCAGCATTTCCCAGCTAACGTAACTCCACGATCCATTCAGTTTAGGAAAAGTGAGAATGACATCAGTCTACACCACACAGCCAAGCATCACCCATTAACGTCACGCAGCCCTCAGATTACAGATCTTCCCACACCACAACTGCCTCTTGCCTAATCAAGGTGTTCCTGGCCAAAATGTTTCATGCAAGTTAGAGTCATCTCGTAGTTTGTGACCCAAATTTACACATTCTTGTTTTAAAAAGCTCATTAATGAAATCACACGTTTAACCAGTGAGTCTAGTTCTGCAAAAGTCCTTTTCCACTGTTAGATACCGGAGGCAGTTCATGGGTTCATTTCTCACCTTTCTGAGCTTTCTTCAGTTCTGCCAGCTCTTCTTCCCCAGCACTGTCTGTAAGCTGTGAGCAGGGAGAGATCAGATTAGCTGCCTCCCACCAAGATTATAAACACTTGACAAATACTTTCTGCTGGGGAAACCAGTGCACTCTCACCTCTACCACCACCTCACTGGAATCCTTCTTTTCTTCTTTCACTCCCACAAACTTGCCCCGTTTTGTTTTCTCCTTCTTGTGCTCCCCCTCCTCCTCAGACCCATCCTCTGCGGTGTTCAAGGTCCTCTTCCGAGTGGAAGACGCCTGCAGGAAGCAAACAAGCTCTAGCCGTAATTCCAGCATGCTACCAACAAAAACTTTTTCAACCAAGTTAAAAAAAAATTTCAACACTCAGTATTTCATTTGATAATTAATTAGCTTTTCCAGAAGGTTTTAGCAGGCATTACGTGATCATGCAAATGCTCACCCTGCCACTCCACATTATTTTTTTTCTGGGGAAACAGTCTGGTCTAACAGGAAAGAGATGAAACAAGTCTTCAGGAAGGATGCAGAATGGCTCCCTAACCCAAGAGTAAAGTAAAAGTTTTGTCCTGTGCAGGGATTACAGTGCAAATCCCATGCAACAGAGCAAGACAGGCTATGCAGAAAAGAAGGTAAGGAGATGACAGTTTTCATCCCATAGAATCTCACCTGTGGGCATTTGACAGTGGCAGATTTCTTTAGTGCAGGCACCTTAGCAGCTTTTGGACTGGGTGCCTCATGTGAGCTTTTGGGGTTCTGCAGGACAGCACAGGGTGGCTTCATTGTTGTACCTGGTTTGGCAACAGTTTTTAAAGTGCTGTTAGACTTTCCAGCTGTCACAGTCTGCTGTTGTGTCTTGGAAGTGCTTGCCTCCTCCTTGGAGAGCATGCTTGCCAGTTTGGGAGTGCTGATATTCGGCCAGGCTGAAGAGCTCCTTTTCAGCTGACTGATGGACTTGGGAAGAGGTGTGGGTGATGGCGGTGGTCTGCTTGGAGCGTTCTTGATTACATCAGGTAAAGGAGGAGATCGTGGGCGCTGAGGTCGGGTTTGCGACTGGGTGTCCTGAAATAAATGAGGGCACAGAGAAAGGACAGAAGAGTCAGGCACTGTTTTTCAGAGCAGTTAAGGACAGCACAGAAGAGTATAAAGCCTACAGCCATATCCCATTTACCTCCCCTGCAGGCCGTGTGGTCACTTCCAGAGGCAGTTTCTTTAAGTCAGCTTGAGACCGAATTGGAGTGGTTTTCTATTACCAAAAAAAAAAAAAAAAAAAATCAGAAAGGCCATCTCTAAAAAGCTGTCAGGGCCTGCCTGAACCCAGCCCAGCAAACAGTTTTCCAGTTTAAAATCAAGAATTATAAGGCATGCTCTGTGTCCTTCAAGAGGCATCCCTTCAGAAGAACACAGCAGTTGCTCCCATTTTCTTAGCAGAAAATCAAATGCAAGCTGAGATGCTTGTTTTCTGTCATTAAAACAACCCCTACCCCATACGAAGGAGCACAGGTGGCATTAGAGGCTGAGACAGATGTGACTTGGCATCAGCCACTGCACTAGGAGGTCCCTCAAACCTGCTGTGCTTAGCTTGAGACCTCTAGATTCACCTGCAGAGCTTCCAGCTTTTCCTGCTGCTGGCGGATTTTCTCTGTTAGTTGTTTCTGCTTTTCCTCCTGTGATTTCAAGTCTTTCTTCAGAGTTCCCAATGGTACCTTCTGCTTCTGCTCTGCAGCTTCACACCTAGCATGAAGGGAATGCACGACAACCTCAGCAATGACAGCAAACCTGCACTGTCTCACACACACAGCACTATCCCCATATCCCATCCCAAATGCAGCAGTAAAACCGCTGGGAAATTAATTAATGTGTTGCTCCCTCAAGTGTGCAAAATGTCATTCTTGGGCTCAATGCAACTCAGAGGTGTTGCTGCAGTTTGCGTGTCTAATGGGTTGGAGCAATAGTAGCAATGAAGACAATTGCAAAGACCCCACTGAACATACATTGCTACCAGCCTGCACTTATGACTGTTCTTCAATCGTTGTCTATCTATGCTACCTACATTAAAATTAACATGCAGAAACTAAAGCTACAATCATATTTCTAGTGACAGTGCAGAAAAAACATAAAGGAACTTAATTTCATCAAATCACTGGTTGAGATTGGAGGGGCCTTTGGAGGTCATCTGGTTCAACTCTCTGCTCAAGCAGGGTGACTTGGAACTGGTTGCCCAGCCTCCCTGGGCAACCTGTGAGAGTGCTTGGTAACCCTCACTCACAGGGAAAGTTTCCTGATGTTCCAGAGGAACCTCCTGCATTCTGGTTTGTGCCCACGGTCTCCAGTCCTGCCGCTGGGCACCACTGAGAAGAGCCAGGCTCTGTCCTCTTTGCAGTGTGCCTCCAGGTGTTTATATATATTGAGATCCCCTTCAGCCTTCTCTGCTCCAGGCTGAACAGCACATCCTGGTGCCTGGCATTGTTCCTCATCAGGGGCAGCACTTTACAGTTCTCCTTGTTGAACCTCATGAGACTCCTGTTGGCCCATTTCTCCAGCCCATCCCGGTCCCCCTGGATGGATGCATGAAACTCTGGCACTATCAGCCACTCCTCCCAATTTGGTATCACATAGAGATTTGCTGAGGGTGCACTCTGAAATTTATATATTTCACAAATGCTCACCAACATGTCAGCTCCAAATACATATGTCATCACTACTTTCTCACAGACCGTGAGCACAGCTTAAAGGGACAAAATCACTGCCTATCCCTCCAATTATTCTCAAAGAACAGATGACCAGAAAAATGAAAAAAAAAAAAAAAAAAAAAAAGTGTAGATAAAGTTTTTATATTAACTGATTCTTACCTGTCTTGTTCAGGATCAGGGTTCATAGAGCATACCCAGCTATCAGGGTAATTCTTCTCCACTGAACTCAGCTGGAATGGGAGAGTCCGCCATTTCAGACATACATCTGTCAGACAAACACTTTGCAAGTCAGGAATATACAGCCTGAGCCAAAACCCCTTTTTTTTTCCATAGCATTTCTCAAGCTCATTTAATGCCCAAGGACCACATCAATTCTTGCTTCACGCTCACAAAATACTAGGAGGAAGATCTCAAATCTTGTACAAGGCATCCATAATGAGAATCTGATGAAGTCTGGCATCAACAGATACTACAGGGCCTCTCACTGCGGCAGTGACAGCACGATGAACCAAACTGAACAGCCAGTCCTCAAATCACTACTCAGAAGTCAGGCTGTCTCTTACTGATATGAACACAAAACAAGTCAGAGATTTACTCACTAAAAAAAAAAAAAGTTATAATAATAATATAATAGATTTTAGATGAACCAGGAATTTGGCTTCCAGAGCATTGCTGGCCTACCATGAAATCAACAGCTTACAAAAACCACATTATGCCAAGAAAATGCAAACATTCTTAAATCAGGCTCTGGAAGGATGGACAAGAAAAATGACATCAGAGGACATGCATAATGACAGGAAAGCCTCTCCTCTTTGGGAGGAACTTGGAAAGGATTGAGGAAACTGTCAAGGCAGGAGAGCCTAACAAAATAATTCCACAAGACTGGCCTCAGAGCCCTTGCTACGTCCTGTCCTGTGGGAATAATGAAGCTGAGGGAGTTTGGTGTCACTCTACTAGGAGACAAAGTGTTGAAGATCTCCCTTCCCGCAAGTAAGTGCTCAACCAGAGCTGTTTAGAGGTGCACAGAAGAGAACTCGAATTAAATTTGAAAGTCAGCTGTACATGGTTCTCTTCTATGCTCACACCCACTACCAATTAGCAAGCCAGTGCGTCAGAACACAAGTTACAAGTTACCCCATGGCAGGGGTCCCCAAACTACGGCCCGCGGGCCAGATATGGCCCCCCAGGGTCCTCAATCCGGCCCCCGGTATTTAGACACACACACACACCCACCGCCGGGGGTTGGGGGGGGAAACCAAGCAGCCGTAGTTGACTGCCTGCCACTTCATCCATGCGCTGGCCCCCTGGTTAAAAAGTTTGAGGACCCCTGGCCTATGGGAAAGTTTCAGATCTTACTCTAGTGCTGGAATGGGTGGCTTTGGGCAGTTCCAGTTCATATGCCATTTCTAAGCCCATTCTCAACACCACTATTGGCCACACCTGCCCTGTTCTGTTAGGGCACCTGAAGAATATCATGGTTAGTAAACTGTGCAGGAAAGGAACCTTACACCAAGATGTCCAAGTGTACCATCAAGTGCTGACAAAGGCAACTCACAGAAGGAGACAAGCCCTAGAAGGGGATAATGATAGTGAAGCTTGCGTCAAATCTGCTACCCAATTAGCTGCTCCCTAACTACAGCCAGGAGTCCCTCCTCCCTTCCCCAGGAAGGACCAGCCTCCTAATCACAGCCTGGTTAGACGCACCGCACTGAATCGTGGTAGGGATCTCCATGGCTCTCCGGCGCTTGTAACGCAGTTCACTAGATGGAGGCTGGTTCCAGTTTGCTGACAAATAACCAAACTCATCCCAGAACTTGATGATACCTCTCTGGGCTGGAAAACAAACAAGCCCCCGCTCAGTATGGAGCCATTTCCACAAAAATCACCACCTGCACCCTTGGCTGCTCTCCCCCTTAACTGCCTGCCAGCCACCAAAGCTTCCCATTCCAGCCCCTGGTAATCGTGAAGCTTCGTTACCTATGGCAACATCCTTCCAATACTGAGCCAAATGCTCTCCCATGGCCTTCAGCAAGTGTCGATACTCTTTGGCATCAGCAAAGTCTTGTTTATTATGGGTTGGCTCCAGAACTAAATAGGGCACATCCACCACACCTACCACTCCACCACATGCCCTGGAAGAGGGACACACAGTCACAAACATCATTAAACTATGACCAGGTGGTTGTTCAGAGAAATAGTATTGAAAATAGTGGGTTACACAGACACTCACTCACTTACCCATTCCTGCAGCAGTACTGGTTTTAGTTTATCAGCTTTGAGCCAGCACGCAAAAAGTTAGGTAGGCTCACTTATCTGTATTTGCTTTCAAGACCTACCCTGCCTGGAATCATCAGCCCCAGATGCCAGCATTGAGAACAAAAGCCTCATACAGCTGCAGGTATGACCAAAATCTGTGCAGAGAACTCTCTATCATGAAATCAGGGAAATACTGGGCAATATTAAATATAATTTATTTGTCAGAATACAAACTAAAAGCTGACAAAATGAGTAGCCTCATGCTCATGAAGATAGATTAATGCAGAACAAGGTTATTGCACAGCCTAAGTTATACGTAGGAACATGCCAGGCTTAAGCAAAAGGGTTGTTGCAAAATCTCCAGGAACTCACATGCCACCCTCCAGCTGTGGGCCAACCTTCTCATACATCTTTATCAGGCGACTGCAGTTATAAATGAACATGCCATCCAATTCGCGCTGCTCAATATTCACACCAAAGATAAAATTCAGTTCTTTGGGTTCCTTCAGTGCTCTGTAAGAGTATGAAACAGAGCCTCAGAGATGTTGAAAATAAAACTATTTTTTGCCATCATTAGACAGACGGTACAGGCATCCAGCACCTTTGAGTGTTACGGGTTTACTAACAACTGCCCTGTATCTACTATTTCTAAAACACATGAAGCACTTGTTGAATGTGCATTACAACTAAACAATGAACAAAATACAAAATCTTCGCAATACAGACACCAATTTAGGCTGGACAGTATCTGTTCAAATAATTTAATTACTCATTTGGATATGTTTCCTCCTTCAGGAATGGATTCTTGTTTCTATTTCAGATCTGCTTGTTCAAAAAACTTACAGTTACCTAGTTTTACAAAAGTACTGTTAAGTACAGACTGGTCCTCTCCAATGTTATTTTGGTTTGTATCTTCCAGATGTAGATCTCTATGCTAGATAAAGCATGGAAATTAAGACTTTGATCTGAAAATACAGTCTTGATATTCAGATTCTGGGAAAGTTCTCATCATTAAGATTTACAACACCATTAGTCTAAGTTCAAAAGCTGGAGGACATAACACACAGCCCAAGCAGAGCATTTTTCCTGGAAATGACAGTAGAGCAATTTGCATGATTGTTACTTTATCTGTACAGCAGATGACTTCAACAAAAGTTGGCCTCAGGTATGTTTGTGAGCACATACAGATTTCTGAATCTGAATCTCTCATAATCAGGAATTGTATCTCCCGCAATGCAGAAAGCCTCAAGAGATTTAGATCTCTTTGCCTATAAATCAACCCAAACCCCTATGTCTCACAAACAGAACTACTGCTCTTTAACAGACTAAATTAAGTAGGTTCCACAGCTTCCATGAAAACCATACTGAGGATTTTCATAATGAGGATCCTCAGTTTCAGGCTGATGGTATCATCAGATGTGAGCTCCTAACTTTTAATTATTGCAAAGCACAGTCTATACCTTTGTCCTACCCACACCTCTCATTTCTGACCTCCCATATTTTTCTTCCCACATCAAGTTCTTAGCACTTATGTGCTTTATCCCAATTAGGAATTTTGCTTCTGCTTAAGTGATCAGTTGAAGATAGTGGAATTCTTTAAAATGATCTGTTGACTGTCTACTAATATCAGATTAAAAGAACCTGAGCTGTGCATGCATGAGGACTGTACAATAATAATCTGCAGATATAAGTAAGATGTAACTCTGTCTTAATGGTCAAGCATTGCAAAATAAATCCCTGAAATAGATTCATTTCAGGTTCACTTTCTGTTTAAAGCCATCCTCTTCCCCACACAGATGTATAGGTACTCCATAAAACACCTTCCTTTAAAAGATGACTCTAAAGTTACTAGGAAAACACCTGGAATAGCAGCCTTCAGTAATTTTAAACCTAAACATTTGCCAAGAGGTATTCTGAACACTGCCAACATAGAAACCAGGCTAGAACGTTACCCTCTTTGTCTCAGCTCATCTAGGTGGATGCCTGTGAGTTGAGAGCGTCAGTAGGTATGGCAAAACACCCATCTCAGGGATTAATTTTCTAACTTCTGGAAAAGGGTGTATAGCCTTAAATTTCAAGTAACAATGTGCACTCACCTACAAAACATTAAGGGCATCTCCTCATTTTTATCAAAGAGGACATGAAGTCTAATTGTCATCCAAGTGGTGGGCCAGGATTTTATTACTAAGACTTTGGAATCTGTCCTATCTGCTGGATAACCTGACCCTATGCAGGCTTTGGAAACCAGAAAACATTTCTTTCCTTGATGCACCCTGCACCAGAGACACAGCAGAAAACTGTCCTAGGACATACTCTATAACTGAGGCTACAGAAATTGTTTCATATAGAAGGTTTCCTGTTATACACATTTTTCAGGTGTTTCTTCTGTTTTCTGGATAAAGTGCATGATTATGGAAAAGCCTGACCCTCTGAGCTGCCTCTGATCACTGGTAATGAATGCAGGGACATAGGGAAATTCATATACCCGCCCAGAGCCGGCAGAGCACGCAGCAGCTCTCCCGGGAGAATGTGTGGCTGAGTCTGTACAGAAACCTGGAAAAGAGGCCTTTTCCTCTGGTTAGCTGTTACATACATCTATTTTCCTCATCATCACGTTTGAAACCTGACTAGAGATAACCTTCTGATGTATCTACAATTGGGGTACTCTTCCAAACCAGCTGAACTGGTTTACATTGTGTGGCCTACAAACCCTCTTAAGATACAAACGGAAAGAACTGCTGAAGAAAACTTGGAATCTCCCAGTTCCAACTAGTCAACAAAGGGCATTTTCAAACAAACTTGTATTGTCCAAGTTCTTTGTTTGTTGTTCAGCTTTCTAAAAGGAAAAAGTATTTTTCCCATTGGTAGGAAGGCCAGACCATTCACAAAATTTCACTTTGTGCACTAATGTCATCAAAACCAAGAATTAAAAGACAAGTTGTACATGGAAAAGTGCATGGAAGCTGAAAAAAATAGTTTCTCCCAAGAGTTTCTGCATTCTTCAGATCACAGCTCTAGCACTTTTAAATTAAAGCTGTATTTATTTATTTATCTTTAGCATCTTAAGATGCATTAGATCTATCTCTGGCAACAAGTCTGGGATAGTTCTGACCTAAGCATCCATGTAAACTAGCATGCAAAACAACTAGGTGGGAAGAGAGACTTGGTATATACAAATCCCTAACTTTCTCAGACTCGGCATTTGTTTTAAGAGCGTTTGTTTTTCATTACAACTTCATTTGTGAAATGCATATGACAAATTTGCAAAAAAAATGCATACAGAGAGTGAAATATTCCTGTGAATATATCAATAGTGAAATTAATTGCAACCAGAGCTAAGTTAGAACAATGTCTTGGGAGAACAAGCCAAATCCAAAGATGTCTTTCAGCAAGAGGCGGATAGCAGAAGAAACCAGAATACCAAACTCAATCCCCTTGGTTTAACCACCAGGGCATACAGGATGGCCACAGACATTTAAGTGTGGAGCAGGAGGGCTCCCTCCACCAAACAAGAAAGCAGGAGATACCTGTGCATGTGGAGTGAACAGCTTGGGAAAATCAGAACTCTGAACCACCTTGCACTCACCGCTGCTTCGCATCCTTGATCCTTTTCTTCACATCGGCCTCTCGGCGCATGGTTATTGCAGAGTTCTGGACTTGACGTAGCGTCACCTGCAATGAGGCATCGCACAGTAAAACTGCTGCTGTGAAATTCATGAAATTAACTCACTTCTATGATTTTTTCCCTCTTCAAGAAGATATCAGAAATATTTTAAATGTAAAGAATTCACAAACGGTGGAGGGTGACAATCAGCACGCCTTTACATTTGAGGCAGCACTTGGTGCTGGGTTGTTAAGTAGCTACACAGCTGCTTGGAAGAAAATGTCTAAATATAACTAAACACCTAAGGTAACTGAAACCAAAGGGTAATGGAGGCACAGGGAAATCTCCAGGGCACTTGCGTACTGTTGTTTCCATTAGATGCGAACAGGAAGCACAGTGATTGTAAGCTGGTGTCACTTGCTGACCCCACCTGGCATCCTTGCAAGCCCTCTTCCCACCCAGCAGCAGGTTGGGTCTCAGCATTGACCCCATCAAGAGCCACAGCCCCCCTGGGAGAAAGCAAACAGCCCATCTCCAAAAGATCCTGCTCAAATGCTTCAGAGCCAGCTGCGCAGGTAGGGTGAGGGAACTGTTAAAAAAAGCACCCAATTTTACTTCTGCTCAAATACCTCATGTTCCCTTGGCCTCTTCTGCAGAGGCTGACATCAAACGAAGTGCCTGGGGGCTGGGGCTTGCCTCTCTGCTCAGGATATATTGGAGGTTGTGGGCAGGGAAACATCAGCACACTTCCCACTTGAGCTGGAAACCACGTGTAGACACTGAAGCACATCCAGCAGCGATGAGACCACAAAGCTGCCTGAACAGCGCTGGCAATTCACCACTGACTGAAGTTGCCACCTGCTTAACCTACACACCAGGTGCTACCACTGGGTGCTGACCAGCCAGCACTGCTCCCAAGCTGGCGTTGCTCCAAAGGCACCACTCTGAACCATCCCTCAGTGCCTAAATGTGACATGCTGCCGAAGCACAAGGCTCACCCTGGACTCCCACGTAAGATCACCTCCTAGGCGCAGCTCAAGGGCACGGGCTTTACTCTCCGCCTCACGAGCCTTCTCCTCCGCTGAAACACACAGGGGGAAAGAATGTTGTCAACTGTTCAGTAAAGACAGTGTATCGTAAAGCATTCACCTGAGGAGACTGATTTCCAGAGAGGCTTTGCTGCACTGACATGTACAAACGTACAAAGGTAACCCAAAAAGGTACAAAATAGAACCTTATATATGAGCGGGCGACACCAACACGCCATCTTAAACTTGCTCAGAGGTCACAGTCAACACTGTCATAACAGCAGATCTAAACTCTGCAAAAGCATGTTTAAAGGAAAGATCCAGGAGAAGCTAGTAAGGAACTCGAAAGAGTGAGGATGCAAGTGGCCCTGCCTCCTCTGTCCAGAAGCATGAAGGCAGAGAAAGGCTCTCACAATACAAAGACCTAGTTCAGGCTTGAAAAGGAGTCAGAAAGGTCATTTTCTTGCAGAGATGAAGGGAAAGGACTACTCTCAGACATGCTTTTATCTTTGGTAACTGCTAAATTTTGCCTGGAAAAAGACAAATCTGTGCTACACATAAAACAGGACAGTGTTCTGAAAACCTATCACTACACCTGATCTTTGCCCGCACCAAGTTTACCACTTAAAAGAAACTCCCCTTTTTGCTTCTCTCCCAGGCTATTACCAAGACTGCCTGGCAATAGGTATACATCACCCTAGTATTGCTTAAGATTCATTCAATAAATTTAATTTTCAGCAAGGAGGTCCCTTCCTAAAATTGAGACGCAATGGGCTTTGGTAAATTAGCACCATGTGTCTTGCACCTGTATGCTCTCCAAAAGCACACTGGCTCATGTTCCCTTTCAGGTCAGAAGCCTGTTCTGCTCACAGCAGTACAAGAACTAGATGGATGAGTAATCTTGCTCCATCCCACAGGCTACGGCAGGGGTCCTCAAACTACAGCCCACGGGCCAGATACAGCCCCGCAGGGTCCTCAATCTGGCCCCCGGTATTTACAGACTCCCCCCGCCGGGGGCTGGGGGCGGAAACCAAGCAGCCGCAGATGACCTCCTGCCACTTCATCTACGTGCTGGCCCCCTGTTTAAAAAGTTTGAGGACCCCTGGGCTACGGGGTCCACAGGGGTAAACACTGTCTGGCAAGTAATGTCCTGCTTGAGCAGCGAAAGCCAGAACTGCAGCTGCCACCTGCAAGCACCTGCCTTGGGCACGTGTGCTGCAGATGCAGCCCTGCGCTGCAATGCTCTCCGCACTCACTTCTGAAACAGGAAGCAGCAACATGGCAGCTTTCATGAACTGCAAAGATTTCTAACAGAAATAGACTGCTATAAATAAAGTATGAACAGAAATGTTTACATGCAAGATGACTAGAAGAAACAATAACGCATGGGTTAAAAGGCTGGCATGTGCTGACAGGCACAGACATGATTTGTGTCACAACTTGTGCCATTATCCATCATATATGAGAAGTTCTGACAGTCTGGTGAAGTCCCCACTGACTGGAAAAGGGGAAACAACGCCTATTTTTAAAAAGGGGAAAACGTAAGACTCTGAGAACTACAGGCTGTTCAGTCTCACCACCGTGGCTTGGTAAGATCATGGAGCAGATCCTCCTGGAAACTGTGCTAAGGCGCATGAAAAATAAGGAGGCAACAGGTGACAGCCAACATGGCTTCATTAAGGGCAAACCATGCCTGACGAATCTGGTGGCCTTCTACAACAGGGTTACAGCATTGGTGGATAAGGGAAGACCAACTGATGTCATCTACCTGGACTTGTGCAAAGTATTTGACACTGTCTTGCATGAGATCCTTAGCTCTAAATTGGAGACATGGATTTGACAGATGGACCACTCGGTGGATAAGGAATTGGCTGGACAGTTACACTCAAAGAGTTGCAGTCAACAACTCAACAGCCAAGTGGAGATCCGTGATGAGCAGCGCTCCTATGGGGTCAGTATTGGGACTGGTGCTGTTTAACATTTTTGTTGGCAACATGGACAGTGGGATCAAGTGCACCCCCAGCAAGTTTGCTGACAACACCAAGCGTGTGTGGTCAACATGCTTGAGGGACGGGATGCCATCCAGAGGGACCCTGACAGGCTTGAAAGGTGGGCCCTTGCGAACCTCAGAAAGTTCAACAAGGCCAAGTGCATGGTCTTGAACATGGGTTGGGGCAATACCAAGCACAAATACACGCTGGGATGAGAATGGATTGAAAGCAGCCCTGCAGAGGACTTGGGCATGCTAGTGGACAAGAAACTCAACATGACCCAGCAATGTGCACTTGCAGCCCAGAAAGCCAACCATGTCCTGGGCTGCATCCCCAGCAGCGTGGCCAGCAGGGCGAGGGAGGGGATGCTGCCCCTCTGCTCTGCTCTCGTGAGACCCCGCCTGCAGCGCTGCGCCCAGCTCTGGGGTCCCCAACATCAGAAGGGCAGGAGTGAGTCCAGAGGTGGGACACATATCAGAGGGCTGGAGCCCCCCTCCTGTGGGGACAGGCTGAGAGCTGGGGCGGTTCACCCTGCAGAAGAGAAGGCTGCGGGGAGACCTTGGAGCAGCCTGCCAGTGCCTGACGGGGGCTTACAAGAAAGCTGGAGAGACTTTTTATGATGGTTTGTAGTTACAGGACAAGAGGCAATGGCTTTAGCCTGAAAGAGGATCGACATAGACTGACCATAAGGAAGAAATGTTTTACAGTGAGGGCATCGAGGCGCTGGCCCAGGCTGCCCAGGGCAGCTGTGGGTGCCCCATCCCTGGCTGGGCTCAAGGCCAGGCTGGACGGGGCTGGGAGCAGCCTGGGCTGGTGTAAG
Source organism: Falco punctatus (assembly GCF_963210335.1). Taxonomy (NCBI): domain Eukaryota; kingdom Metazoa; phylum Chordata; class Aves; order Falconiformes; family Falconidae; genus Falco; species Falco punctatus. The sequence goes on from NC_137580.1 coordinate 100,027,535, forward strand.
GTGTCCCTGCCCACGGCAGGGGGTGGGAACTGGGTGGTCTTTAGGGTCCCTTCTAGCCCACACTGTTCCATGATTCTATGATTTTGGAAATACAACTGGAACGCAGTGAGGGATGGTGTGGCTTACACCAAGGCAAGCAGCAGGCCTGCACCCCCACAGCCGGCAGGCAGCAGCATGGCTGCAGCACACCCTAGGAGCTATCTCCCTCCATGCTCTCCCAACAGGCAGACAAACTGCAGCTGTGAGACACCCAAAACAAGGAAATACAACAGTGGAGGAGTGACCTTGCTTAAGGTTTATGGAGGATGAGGTAAGCAAGAAGATGGCAGGATAGCAACTGGCTCTCAGAAATTACCAAGCACCTCCCCAAAAAGCAGCCCTCAGTTGCCAGCCAGAAGGAATCCAGATGCTGTAGCCAGTGTTTGATAACCTGTATCCACCGTCCCCCATGCCATCCATGGTCAGCGTTACTTGGGAAATGCAGATTTTTGGTGTGTGCAGGTACAGAAATGCAACTGCGCACAGTCAACTTACACTATTACAGTAAAAATCACTTTTCCTTTCAAGGCAGTGTTCTATTTGAGTTTTTTTCCACCAGTTCCCACAGCAGCATGCTCTGAGGTTCACAGCAGCTTACCAAGCAAGTCACAGCACAACTGCACTGTGCGACGGACTTCATCATCAAGAGTCAGCTTGGCTAAACGTGAAAACACAGGAGTTTGGAGACTCTTTAAAACACTTGGTCCATTTAAATTGAAGCTTGTACCATAGGAGCTGGTAGGCTAAATGCAACTGTGTCTGGAGGGAAGAACACAGCAGTGACCCACAAAAGGCACAGGTTAAACTTGCTCTGCTAACACAATGATAACTGAGAGGGCATGGCTGACAGGGAACAACTCAGAGTCTGAGGGCTGAGGCTCTAATGGGCAAAATGCATGCCCTCAGCAGGACAATGAGCATACAGCAGCTAGAATCCACATTCATGTCCTCCCAGGGGACGGTACTGGACATACCCACGGTACTGCCAAGCAAGTCACTGGACACCCTAAAATACTCTGGACGAACATCCAGTGCAGAACATAGCTCTTAATGGCTTTCAGTGCTGGACACCCATGTAAATCTTCACCTTTTCTGTTTGTTTGCTTTTCAGTCTTTGTAAGAGGATTTCTTGAAACTAAACAATGGCAATACCAAGATGCCTTGGTGCAGCATTCAGTCTTGGTTCAGAAACAGATGGAACGCAGCTGATGACTTTCACAACTACCTTGCCCAGGAATGGTACTTTTTTGAGTCCATCTGCTCACTTAGGGATCTGGACGCTACAGCTTATCACATGAGGCAGGAAGTCAGTTTCCAGGGAATGAAGAGTGGCCTCTCTTCATCTTAAAAAATACGTATGTCTTCACGCTTGAACCATGGCTCTTTCTGGCTATGCCCAAGCCATTTCACCAATAGTCACAGCTGCCCATACATCTTTTTTTTTCCCCTTTTCTTTGCCCCTTCCCCTGCCACAGGTATTTTTCAGTTATCATAAGTTTTGGTTCAACAAGCTCATAAGCTACTTCCAGAGACTTATCAATCCCTCAGTAGAGTTCTACAGTATGGTGGATTCCAACAGATCCCTGGCAGGCAGCCATGGCATATTGGAACTGTGGTTACATCAGCTGAGACCCACAAACTCTCACAACGCACCCCTAGTTTTGAAAGAGAAAACTAAATCATTCCCTGGAGATGATGCCTCCAAAAAGTGGTGTGCACCCTCAAGAGAAAGCATATGCTGGAGATGACAAGAAATTAATCTTTGCTATCAACAGCCGAACAAGAGAACTTGGTTGTTACAGATTAAATTCATTTTCCTAGAAGCAAAGAAACGACATCTGTGCCATTGAAGCTGAGGTCAATGCTACAAAAACATTTTATTCCTGGAGGCTTCATGTGACCAAATCTTGCAGAAAACAGTCTGAGGTCTGCTGTGAGTTTTTGCCACCATGTTCAAAGCCATTTGCTCAGCACCCACTTCACCACCGGAGGCAGTGGGCTAGCTTTGGAGATGAAGATGAGTTTATGTTTCCATGCCAATGGTACCTGTTCTTACTTAGCACTGGCACACCGAATGACAGTGGTGTTCTCTGTCAAATCATTAAAGCTCACCTTGTAAGCATCACAAAGGCCTCATGGACTGCTGCAAGAAAGAAGACTCTCTAAATCATGCTATTTGCACCTTCTTGAAAGGCAATGCAAGTGTGTGCTGAATGCCTGCTTTGGCTATAGGACTTAATCTAAAAAATAAATTCATCTATGAGGACTGAGGCACAGGATAAAATCTGGTTAAACTTCATAGTTTCAAGTCTATCTTGTGAGGCTGTACTTCATAAAGGAGGAACAGGGAACATAGCAATTTACACAATTTAATTTTTCTGCTTTGCTTTGGGCAGGGTCAAAATCACACTGCCCTTAATGACTGCACAGGCTGAATGTTGCACCATCACTTGTAGAGCTGACCTGCACACACATACATATGTGCCTGGAGTAGCTCTTACACAGGGAGAGGACACATGCCTCTGATTATTTATGAAGGAGAATTGTGAAACCTATCAGAAGATACGGGTCAACATGTCTTACAACTTCCAAGATTCATCCTTCACTACAGCGTTTCCCCATCAGGGGTTACTGAGACCACTTTGTATGGTAAATTTGTGCAAATTTAATGAAGTTATACGCTATATTTGTATGTCTATACAATTTCTATATGCTGACTATCCAAATGTCAAATTGGGTTTCTCCTGAGAACTACAAGACTTCATAGGAAGGGAAGACTAGATGGACAAAAGGCAAGTCCTGAAGGTGAGAAAGACCCAAGAAACAAACCAGGACTCCCCTATACACCCAGACCCATCACTTTACATCAAGCGACAGAATAAAAATCTGTTTTTTGAACAACTGCCTCAACAGGAAAGGAGCAGAAGGAGAACAGGACCAAAAGCTAATGATATGCAAAAGGTGGGAGCAGAACTGCAGGGTAACAGTGTGACGGTTTAGCCAGGCTTCTGATGGAGAAAAGGGTGGACAGCTGTGACTCTAAGGGTTATTCTGTACATGTATTTCCCAGAGGAAGTGGTCTTAGGGAACAATGCATTCCTTCCATTACATGGAAGTAAGTCTGGGTCATCTACAGTCGGTCTAATAACAAATTTCTTGAGCAATCATAATGACCACAGAAGCAAGCATTTTCAGGTCATAATCAGCAAGGCAGACTCTTTCAGTCCTTTCCTTCACTACAGTAAAATGAGGATGCATGCATACCCCGAAGACTCACCTATCCTCGCCATGTGCTCTGCTTTCTTCACCTCTTGCTCTGCACGGGTCTTGAAACGGTTTGAAGTATACTTGTACATCCTGTGATAATCAAAACTTATTAATCAGCAAGCTCAGCAGTAAGGTCAAACCATAGTTTCATCACTGTATGAGAGAATAAGGTGTCCGCTTACTACTCTACTCTTCTCGATAGATTCAATATACAGAAAAGGAGGTATACATATCAGGAACTGGGCGTTTTTGGATGCAGTTATGCAAAAAATTTTAAGTCAAAGATGCTTTAATAGTAGCTACAACCACAATACCCTCTTCTGCTTTAACCAGCAGGGGCAAAATATATCCATATTCTTGGAGGAAATACCAAAGTTTACAGGAATAACTTCTTCAGAAGTAGAAAGGAGGAGTGAATACATATGGAAAGCTTCTCAAAAATCTCCCACTACTGATAAACAACCCTTCTTTTCTCCTGCAAACAGCTGTCCACAGGTGCAGTCTGACAGTGCCCACCTCCATGCAGGGCTAGCTGAAAGCCTCTAAGTAGCAGAGCAACTCTCTGAATGGAGCTTCAAGTTTCATTTGTAAGCTCTCACGACATTTCTGTATGCTACACATCTGACTCACAACTTTGTAAACTGTGCTTGAGCTGTAGTGGCTTGTTTCACCTTCCCTATATCATAATATGCCAAATGCCGATCACAGTCTGATTGCTACAGAGCCTGTCACCTCTGTGCAGAGGCACATAATTGGGGAAGAGATGACAACACCAAGAAGGATGATCAGAGCCTGCAGGAACTCAAACTGCCTTAAGACACAAGGTTTTGGATGTATTGAGAGGAAAATCCCATCCCAAATAACTTTTTCATGAAAAAATAAGCCTCTTCAGCATTTACCAAAGCCAAAGCCACTAGAAATGCCGTTTTTACAGAGAGAGGCAGAAACACATAATGATGTAAGACTTGATTGACCAACTCATTAACTAATGTAGGAGGAAACACGTTTATATCCCAGTGAGAGACAAGGTACCCTGAAATAACAGATAATCTATCAGGATCCATGAGAAATCACCTTGCACAGATGAAAAATTTCATTTAGGTATGTTTCTGTGGGTGAGCACACATGGATGTTGATACTGATGTCAGAAGCAATTTCACCAACAGAAATCCCTTTGTCTCAGATCCAGAAAATTCACGCCACAAGCACAGTCCACTTAAATACAACTCTGTGTTTACTAAACTGATTTTCTGCTATTCAAAAGGATCTTTTCACTGGGGAAAAAGCAGGCAAGTGCTAACTCTTCCAGAAATCACCGAGTAACCACGTTACGAGATGCAGACTCAGGTTTTTGGTGGTGCCATCTCCTCAAATCTACTTAAGGGCAATTAAAGCTACCTGGGGCCAAGAGAAAGAACACATTCTGAAAACCAGACTGCTTTCAACACAGTGGCATAATTAAATTACCTCATCCACATCCCGCCTGACTTTACTGACAAAAAAAAAACCCCAAAAAACAGCAGAATGAAGCTGAATTATCTTAACATGCCCAGCTTGTGAGGCAAGGCAGTACCTGAAGGGGACCTTATGGACAGCACTCCCTTTGCAACAGGGTGCAGTGCAAGCAATTGTAGGGTGTCCCAGACAGGCATCATGAGCCATCGCCATGCCTGCCCTCCTGTTTCTTTTCCAACACCAAAAGACTTCAGCCATAGCCAGGAAAACCTCTATTGAAGTGTCCTGGAACAGCCCCATCTAGCAAAGACATACAGAAACAGGTCAGACAGGCAACAAGTCCACAGGACGGAATAGTAAAACACCCTCTCCCAGCTTTCAGATGTTCATTACAACTGCCATGGAGTGCCCTCATGAAAGGACACCCTTGCACGTGGCCTGGTTACTTCTGTCTGTATGGCCCACACTGCTAAGCAAGCTCAAAAAGTTACTGTGGAAAGGAACAGATGGAAGCAATCCTTCAGGAGACAAAAACCATTCCCAGGGAGGCTGGTACCATGGTATCACACCTGCAAACACTGGCAAAGGATCTGCACAAACCCAGCCTGCCCCTGGAACGTCACAGGCTCCAGAAAGGCGTGGAGAAGCTTCTACCCACAGAAACACAGCTTCCAGAAAGGGCAGGTGACCAAAGGAAAATGAGTGCCCTACCCAGGAGACAAGCTGTTATTCCTGACAAACAGTAGAACAGCTGCAAAATCTCAGTTTTCAGTAGAGGCACTTCAATACCCTGAACTTCCATTCTTTGTTCTCTAACACCAATACATTAACCTGCAGACAAGCCACTGCACAAGCTTTTCCTTCAGAGAAGGTGGCAATCTGCCTTACAGCCCTACTGTAGGAGGGGAGCCACCACCTCCTGAAGGCAATACTCCTGAACAGATCTTGAAAGCAGACCAGAGGGCAGAGAGACAAGCCAATGGCTGCACCTACCAATGCCCAACATAAGGCATGAAAGCATCACTTCAAACAGAAAGACATCAGGCCCAAAGTTCACCAAGAAGTACGTAAAAAGACCACAATCAGGAGATATTTGTCAGCTCATCATCAGATAATTCCTTGCCCTTTGCATGCCTGGCTGGCTTATAACAGACTTTCTTAAAAAAACCAAACAATATGGATGCACAGAGGTGTCTCCATACTGACAGATGAATGGCATTCCCTTACAGTAGTTCACTGACCTTTACCAGGAGGATATGAATAAAATCAAAAACTGTTTATGTTCAGTCATCATGACACTTTCCCAAACACTAGCAAAGAGCCTTAAATACATACCACATGCAGCATACCATCCACTTGGGCTGTAAGAGAGGAGAACCTTCACTGCCTGCTACCCATTCCTTTCGTGGACCAGGAAAATTCAACAGTTACCTGGCCTAGGCTACTGAGGCTCTGCAAAAAACCAGCTGTGTTGAAGAGCTGAGCATTGCTGCTGTATCAGTTGTCCTCTAAAGAAACACCTCTAATGGTGGTACACTTCTCCCGTGCACCCCCATACAAACTGGAGTCCCTGGTCAAGTGCAGTGGAATAGTATTAACCTGCAGCGCCCTCAAAGCCCAGCAGCTACATGGGGATGTGTGAGCTCTGGCTCCAACTCTAAAGGGAAAATCCAGGGCATAAGCAATACTTTTCAGCAGGTTCAGGGAGAAGATTCTCAGCAGGTTCTGTAGCAGAAGAGTAAGTCCACTCTCAGAATGGACTGATTTACTGGTTTTCCCTTGGGAAGGAGCCACCCAGGGCAGGCTAAGCTCTGCTCAGGTGTCTGAAGGTAAAAGATCGAGTTTCCACAACCAGGGCACAGTGTAGGCACCTACCCCAAGGGCTATGCTGGCTCTTAGAACCCACAGTGAAGGCTTCAATGGCTCGTCCCAATGGCCACACAGCTTCTGGAGCCCAAATCTGGCATCAGGAGTCTGAGACCAGAAGGAAGCAGTCTGGACACTCTCCAGAAAGACCCAGTAAGGCTACAATGATTGCCTCGAGTCCAGGAAGGGCTACACTGTGCTCTACAGGAAGGCCTTGTTTGCACAGTCTTTACTACTCTGCTGCAGAAGTGAGGATTTTAAATGTAAATTGCTTTTACAGTGTTGGGGAATTTTTATTGGCCTACCACCATAAGCAGATCTACAAGGAGTCTGCAAACATGCAGCACAAGCAGATTTCTTAGATACTCCTGCACCAGCACTGATCCTATGAGTGTCAGTATGGAGCACACCTTAGTCCCCCAGCACCAGTACCAGCTCCATTTACCACAACTGTCCCCTGAGCATTGGCATGAGACAATATTGCAGCATTTCTCATCTCATCAGCCAGTGTAACCCTCCTTCTGTGGCTGGGCCTTCCTGCCCTCCAAGCCAGACCATTTATTGGTCATGAATTATCATTGCTGATCAGTTATAGTTCGAATTTCCCCTTCTACAGCTGCAGCTATTCCCTAAAACCAATGAAAAGCTGATACAGAATTGGTGATAGGGATCCAGAAGAGCTGCTGTCTAAATTGTCTGAAAACACAGCCTCTTTTCAACAGAAAACAGTCCTATGGTATAGAACAAAATTCTCATACCCCTCCCCAGGCATCAACTACTGACCACTTGGAATAGAAGATAATGAGGCAGATGAACACATGGGGTGACCTAGTCCATGTCGTATTATCATGACAATGCTAGCACTATCAGCAGTGTTGGCATTCTGCCTTTGAGTCTTGTAAGAAGATGGTTTCTGATGAGATAAAAACCTGTGCCCTCCTCCTCTGCTTTTTCTCCATAGTACTTCTGCTGGACTGTGGCATAAAAGGAAGCAGCACATGGCACTCACATGTAAGTAAAACCCAGTCAGAAATTCAGATTCTCTACCCAGCAAATCAGGATTTTCAGTGGCAAGTCAAGCGGTACCTCCTGACTGCCTTCTACAATGAAATGACTGGCTTGGTCAACAAGGGAAGAGCAATGGATGTAATCTCTCTTGACTTTAAGCAAGTTTCTGACACCATTTCACACATTTTCATTTAATAAGCTGAAGAAGTATGAGCTTGACAGACAAACCATGCTGGAAGTTGAAAACTGGCCAGGCTCTTAGGGCAGCAATCAGTGGTGTGATATCAGATTGTGGTTAGTAAAAGAATCTGCTGGGTTGATAGCAGGCCCATACTATTGAAAGACTACTGCAATCTGAAATGCTATATTAAAACAATCCACAAATATTCTATAAAACTACTACTATTTTATTAAGACAAACCATGTTAAAGTATCTAGAATGCAGCCTGTGTGCTCCTAAAGACAGAAGAACACTATTGCCTCAAGCAGATTTAAATACATGTTTTTCTTTCCCCTCCCACCCTTACAACCTTTTCTAGTTCCTGCTAAACCAACTGGCAGCACACCTCAGCTCATTTCACATTTTTTGTTTAAGGGAATTTAAAAGGAAGACAGGGAAAGGTATTTCCAAATCTCTATTCCAACCCAGATCAGCTACACATAAAAGTTAATTTTCAAAGCAACTGTTTCAAAGTGCTCAGTCTAGTTTCTTTTCAGTAATAACTCTAACACCTACCATACCTATTTCCTTGTCCTACTTAAAAAAGTTACCCAACAGTTTTGTATGGTTATGGCATTTTGAACAACAGGTATCTTCATTGCTTTGTTTGCTCTGAAAGGGGGTAATATTGCACAAATTACTCATTCAATTTTCAAAGGCTTAGATTTTCTACTACCTACCTCTTTTTCCACAATGTCAATCCCACATCCCATTCTATTACGATCTGTTTCTGTTGCTTTAACATGGAATTATGCAGGATACACCTGGACAGCAAAATGCTAAACCTCTTCTGTAAGGAAAATCCAAAAGGTCCCACACATTTGCGGAATTTGCGTCCAACACTCACCTTGGTTTGTACAGGCAGCATGAAAGTCGTTTGGTTTGTACTTTGTGTCCATTTATGAAGATCCTCATCCTGGGATCAATATAAAGCACAGCAGCATAGGCACGGAATGAGCGGCGCTCAGGCTTTCTGCAAGAGAGGGATGCTTACAGAGACTGAGCAGTTTGTTTAGCATTTCCTGGTAGGACTACCAGCTCCCAGTCTGGCCGACATAGCCCAGAGATGACTCCACCAATTCACCCCCTGAGTAATCAGTGTCTCTTCAGTCAGTGCTCCTCTTGGAGTCTCTTTCAGTCTGTGTTCTGCTTCCTCTTTCCTTCACAGTTTTTCCCCCTTCATTCCCCTCCAATTAAGAAGAGCCATTACATACTACTGTCACAGAGCCTCCTCCCCCATCCAAACCAAATGAAGAAATTTCTCCATGGACAAAGCTTCTAAGACTCTAATTTCCCAGTAAACTGCTACCTAGGAGCCAAGGGACCAACAGAAGCACCTCCCCACACTTCTCTGTACTACCCCTGATGTATTTTAAGCACCTACAGCAGGATTCACACCTCGTGCAACTGTTAATTTTACCATCTCCACTCACAGCCATCTACTTCAAAACACACCAAAGAGACAATCTTCTGCAAAAAACCTAGGTAAAAGGGAAGACCTTTCTATTTTAATTACCGTGCAGCTACACTGAGTGAGGCTTTTCTTTTAATTTTTTTCTACCAATGTCTTCTACAGACATTTTCTATTGAGCTGTACATTTTAAATACTGTTACAAAACACTGATGCACATATTACTGTAGCATGAGAAGGATGTTTTGTATACAGCTGAATAATAAAGGTCAAACCCATAAACTGGACCACTTAACACTGTGTGCCCCACTTGCTAGTGCGTTCTGTTGCCCTTCGGTTAGTCAGGAGTAGGCTCTGACAGAAACTGCACTCATCACACACAGAAATGGTATCACAAGGTCAGGAGGAAGAAGCTCTTTCCAGTGATCAATGATAATCACGAGAGCTCACCAGCAGGCACCAAAGAAACTGAGAAGCCTGTAAAATCCATGGAGATCCCCAAGTAGTTTGCTGCGTCTGTGTTCTCCATAGCATCAAGCTAATACAACAGAAATAGCGAGGTTTACAGTGTTCGAAACTGTATTTCTAGAGGAAATTCAAGCGCTTCAGGGTAGAAGCATGTAATCTCATAAAAAAGGTGAAGCATGCTAGTTGTGCCCATGGAGTTCTGGGGTTTAATAAAGCATCTGGCTCAATTCTGCTCAGTTTTTCCTTTTCAGGCTACAAGAGAACAACTCAGCAAACACCCAGCTCTCCCTGAACAGGACCCTCTGCTCCTCCAGCTGCCCTCTGAGTACATCCTTCCTCCTCTGCAGGGAAGAAGTCCAGGAGCTGAGGAGCTGTCCCTGCTCCCAGAAAGACATGGCGATACATCCCACCTGCACCCACCCATACCATTCACTCATGGAGGATGAACTTTGCATTTTGACAGCATTAATTTAATCACAAAGCTGAGTATCAGTTTGAGAACTGCACAGACTCATGGACGGCTGTCATTCCAACAGATACATCTTTGTTGAGCGGAGAAAATTAAACTTATAGCTTAGGGCTCCTTTGTTTTAAGGTCCTTAAAGAAGGGTGTTGAGTTTGCTGCTTTGACTAAGCTGAGACAAGCCAATGCAGGCATTCACATCAAACACTACCATAACCCACGCAGGCCATTTACATGCATGAATTCCAACTGCTAAAGAACAAGCTAAAGATTTTCTGAATTCTCCAGTTTCCCATAGAAAGGGAAGCTTTTAAAAAGCACATGCACACAGTATATAGCCAAACCCTACACATAATTTAATCTGAGCCCAAGAGCCTGTAACACCTATCACACTTACGTTCCTTCTGGAGGTGTTTCTGCCATCTGAATGTCTCGGGGATCAGAAGTCACATCCAGCTCTGGCTCTCCATTATCCATTAGTTTGAGGTTAAAGATGATCACCAGGGTGCCTGAGCAAGTAACAAGTTGATCAGGTGAATCCCAGCCAAACCCCAAACACCTTGGCTGTAACCAGCATCGTCCATACGTACCTTTCTCACCACGTATCTTACTAAACTGCTCCATCACTTCCTGTTCTGATTTGAAAGGTGAATACTTATAAATTAGCTCCGTCTCAATAGCAAACTTCTCCATGTTGTCAGTCACAGACTCCCGGCTTCGTGCGTTCCAGGTTGGCAGGGGAACAATAACCTGCACATCACAACGTACCAAAAGCAACTCAGGCTCACCGACTCTAGTCAGCCCCTTCTGCACATCATAGAGAGACTTACCCCTTCCGACAGCCCCCTAAGTCACTGCAAGAGTCCTTTCTAGCTTTTCAGTGGTTTGCAATTCTGTCAAATGCTCAAGGAACCCTCTCTGCCAGCCTCCGCGCTGCCTTCCCACAACATCTAGTCTTACACTGCACCATTCCCAAATAACCTGTATGGTACTGCCTACTCACACACTCAATGTCATTTTTTCCCCCTCCTTTTGTAACAATTGTCATAACACTAAAAAAACACCCGGACATCGCTTCTTTAAAACTGTCAACCTCTGTGCTTAACTTCTCTCTTGAACTCAAATATCCGTCACTCATATTTATCCTGAACTCACTATTATTTTTATAGGATTCTAGCAAGGTTATTGGTGTTTTATGTCATATAGAACAAAACCAAAGAATTATAGACTGAAGCTGCCTATTAAGGACAGGGACTCTTGTCCTCACTTTAAAATTGAGGTTAAGCCAAAATTTCTGTCTCCAGAGCCACTGTGGGAACTGTATCGCTGTTCCCAGTTTGCTTCAACCATCAGCTGGCCACTAGCAAGCATTGCTCCCTCAGCAGCTTCTTTGTAGAGATCCCTCATTATCACAATGGAAAATGCTTTCTTAGATACTATCCCAGTGCAAATGCAAAACTTTTCACTATTGGCTTTGCCTGGAAAATGCTTGTACTCAAGCACAAAAATACTTCCATGTTAAGAGTCTGGATACAGAACAACAATGCCTGAATTATCTATTAAGATATAAAAAATTTCAATAGGTAGAACCACACTGATTATTTTATTTAAAAGAAAATAAGGATCCAAAAGAAGAGACATGCCTGGAGTTTATGACCTACGAGTAGCAACTTCAATCACACCTTTAATTCTTTACAGAAAATCAAATCAAAGCAATAAATTTAAATACATCTCAAATTCAAATTTTGTGGGAAAAGGAAACTGCAGGAAGTCTGGGCTTGTCCTGAACTCAGCATAAGCAACTTTAAGCGATTGTCACAAGCCCTTCAAACTTGTAGTTTAGAGAGACTTCTCAAAGAGAATTAAAACCAAAAGGAAAAAATCTTTGATGACTTTGCAGAACCTACACAATTGTATCGCTGAGAGAAAACCATACACTGATGCAACCACAGTGGCAACTGGCACTGACATAGACTCTTCTCCTGTGAGAGCTGGGGAAGTTCAGTTGAGAGAGCATTCACCATTATTAATTCATTATGACAAAGTACATGCAAACCTCATCAATGCCTTCTTCCTCATGGAACGTCCGTGACAAGAGAAGGCAAGTCATGGTGTTGTTTTTCTTTGTGAACAGGATAAAATCCTTCCCAATCCGCATGGAACCCCTGGAAAGATTTCAGGCTGCATGTTACACCTGATGCACAACACTTTCTAGAAAGCAGACCACATTGCTGAGTTTTCTTGCCATTATGTTCAACTATAAGATGCCAAAACCAGGTAAGGCAGAAGAAGAGGGCCTAAACAGCAACCACCATTTCTAACTGAACATCACATTCCTTTCAAAAGGCATCTCACTCTGGACAATTTCATAACATTTCAAAACATTTAACACTAGTCACAATTAAAAGGTGCAGAAGTACAGTGCAGCGTTCCAGGCTCACACCATGTAGAAAGTTTAAAAATACCAACAAAGTTGGCTTTTTTCTAAATCTAAAAAAAATTACTAAGGTGAGATGTGACAATAGCCTTCAAATATATGAGCAGGAATGTGAGTGAGAAAGCAAATGCACACTTAATTTTGCTGTACACAGAATGAATAGCAGCAGACAAGTTTCTGGGAGACAGACAATTTATTTTCCAATGTCTCACTTGAAAGATTCACTGACACTTCGGCTAGTGCAACTTAGCAGCTAGTTGTCATGAAAAGGGACAGTCCCATCTTCCTCCCCACTCTTCTAACCCAACTCATCCAAAAAACTTTAACAGAGAAAAGTTAACATTGCATTAAAAGCAGGGTTAGCGTTCTGTCAGTTCAGTTTTCTTTAATTGGCTTAATTCAATACCAAAGCCCACCTTTTGCACGTTTAGGCTTTAGTCTGTATTTCTCAGCTGTCATACAGTATGCTTCTTGCTCAAGGTTAAGAAGGGCAGAGATCTGTCCTAGAAGTGCACAGGAAGGATCTGGGATCTGTTCTGCACTGAAGCTGGATCAATAGTATCTCAGGATCCCTCACATCCCCTTTTTTTCTTTCCCCTAGATAATAGAGGCGCACAGATTTCCCTGTAGGTTGCACATAAATAATCAAGCCACATGGAACAACGTAAAGGAGAACAGCCAGTCAGAGCAAGCCACAAAAGCCCTTTAACTTTCTCAAAGACATCAGTTCACCACAGCACACACCCTTCTCTTTCCTAGCAAATCCACTTCAACCAGTAAGATCTCCTTTCGTCTCTGTTCCTCTGCCACTTAATCCCACTCCTTTCATTCCTTCCATCATTCCCTGTCTTCTCCATGCATTTGTTTGATTTAAGAGAAACAGAAAAGGTTTAAATCCATCTGACTTGCACCAGACAACCTTCCTACTGAGAGGCTGCAGCACTATTTTGCTCCAATTTTACCATCTGGCTGCCATAGCCATATTAAGGTTCTGTTTCCTGCTCTTTCATTTTTTTTCCCCAGCTCTTATCTGTATCCTCTGCATCATGCAAACACAATGGCAAAACACTGTAATCAGCTTTGGACAGACTTCTCAATCACTGAAGAACTACAGCAGATGTTCACAGAGTTCCTGGCTACCAAACCATGGTATCTTTATTTAGACTTCATCTGCTTCTTTTTTTTTTCTGGAAAAAAAGATATATACCTCCCAGCAAAAAATACATTTACTATCTCAACCCTAACCTCCATAATCTAAGGAGGCTGGCCTTGTTATACGTACGATTTCAAGCCATTCCCATACTGCCCAATTTGAGTTGACTCAGGTGATCGCTTGGCTGATTTACCGAATTGGATAACACTGGCAGCTTCATCTAGAAGGAGAGACAGGGAACAAAAAAAGATTTTAATATACAGATGCACACACATATCTTTTCACTACTTATTCACCACTGTAATTAGCACAAATACTATAGCATGGAAGAGGCCAGAAGCCCAAGCCAAGGTCTCATCCTGAAGCTCCACCATACAGGCCTGTAAGATACACACTGTTCAATTGCATTTACATTATCAAAAGCTTTGTACAGATGCCATCATGCTGACAAAAAGAGTTTCAAGTTCCAGACTAGTCCAGTGCCCTGTACGAAGACATTTATAATAATAAAAAAAAAAATGTCCACAAGATGATCTGTTGTGTCCACTGCAATTATCAACGTGCTCATAAACCAAAACACACCCTGGGACACTGCAGGTCTGCTGCACTGCTGACACCACAGATTCAAAACTATTGGCACTAGAGCTTAAGTCATTACTGCAAAAAAGGTCTTGAATTTGGGATAAACATTACTTTTTCTTCATGGCATTGAACCGAACGCTGTGATTAATGAATACACCAATAAGACAAAAGCTAATTTTTGCAGAAGATTGCTGGACTACTGACAGCAGGACAACTGTGGACAAAAAGGCAGTACTATCAAGTACCACAGCAATTAATGGCGTATTTTATTAGCAGAGGACAAAATTAGATGATGGCTCTACAGTTGACACAGTCTGTCATTTTTAGTCCAAGCCTTTCTATTGTTCAAGGCATAAAGCCTTTTAATATCATCCGTAAGACAGAACAATTCCTCTCCCTTCCCCCAAGAGATAGCAATCATTTCACCATGGAGTTTGCTGGGAGAAATGAAATGCAATTCCAGACAAGGAACACAAAGTGCCTTAACAGGAAGGCTAACAACAATTACAGTCCTCAAATGCGTACACAAGCTGTGAGCACAGGACATCACTCACGCCACCAGCCAGCTATGCGGAGGCTGAGCCGGTAGAAAAGCTGGATTTAAGCATACAGGAGACTCACCCCGCTCCACTAGTGCGGAGTTTTTACAGTAAGACGTTCAGCACTAAACCACTGGTCTAACACAGAATCACTGAGGTGGGTGTCAGAATGCCCTTTTCCATTGAAATGACACTCAGATTTAAAGCCACAAATTACAAGGGTGAAAACACAGGAGAACAACTGTGCAAGCACCTCGCTGCCTCAATTCAGTATGTTCATAACAGAGGTCTATAACTATTTCAAACCTAACCTTTCACTGCATGGCAGCACCTCTTCCTTTCCTTCAACCTACTATAGTGTTCTCTAGCTAAACAAAGTAAATGTTAGATTCCTTCATATTTGAGATCTGGGTAAGGATATTGATGATGATAACAGTATTATTCCTACTACTGTGTCAGTTTTAAAGCCTGGTCAGAAAAGGGGTGGGGTTGAGAAGGCTAGTGGAACCCTTCTGCTATACAAAAAGTTGTATCAGCAACTGGTTTTAAGAAAACTTTGAGAAGCCTAAAAAGGGTAAATTGTCCAAAGCAATTCCTCTCTCAGAAATGGTGACCATATGGTTTATCACTCAATGTTAGACGTCCGAAAGCACCCTATAAAGATTCTTCTTTCTGGGCAGAGGGACAAAGATGATGCTGAGCAGAGGGGACTACTTGGGATCATCTCTGTCTGCTCCAGGCTTGTGGTCTTTGGAAGAGATTTAATCCTTACCTCCTCCCAAGAATCAAGGTACAAACAAATTTTTTCCAGCTGTTTTGAGTTAGCACTCTGGAGGGAATTTCACTTAAGGCTATTTTAGTCACACCGTTTTCATTTTGTAGTGTCTGAGTTACTGATTTTAAAAAAACCCAAACTCCCTGGCAACAAAAATGGGGGGTGATGTGTTCTATGCCAAACAGACAAGAGAAAAAACAATCTGAAGGAATTTGCCCCAAGATGGCAGATTGATCTTCAGAGCCCAAGAAAAGGAATCAAGGGCACAGATAAAACTTCTCCTGGTCAGAAACATCAGATGCCTGGGATGAAGAACTGGGAGGCAGAGCTGTTTAATCCCTGACTGTTGGTCCTCCAGGACAGCAACAGAGCATCCTCCTGAGCGACAGCCAGGCTGCTGCAGCACAGGCTGGCTGACACACAACACACTGCTGACAGTCCTGCAGGCAGCTGCCCGCTCCCCCACTATGGGTCACAAAATAGCCACTGAAGTCACCTGGCTTCACCCATCCAGGAGAGTCCTCTCTTTATTTTCAAGTTCTCCAGCTCAGAATACACTAGAGGAGTCCCGATTCAAGTACAGAAAATTATCCCTCCTGCCACACCAGGAGTACTGTGTCCAGTTCTGGTCTCCTCAATTCAAGAAAGATGCAGACAGACTGGACAGGGTCCAAAGGAGACGATCAAATGTGCGAAGAACCTGCCCTATGCAAAAAGACTGAAGGAGCTAGGTCTCTTCTTGGAGAAAAGAGGAGTCTGGGGGAATCTCATCACAGTATTCCAGTACTTACAGGGTGGCTACAAAGCGGATGAAGGCTCTCCCTTCACAAGGAGCCACACGGAAAAGACAAGGGGCAACGGGTACAAGTTGCACTGGGAGAGGTTTCAACTCAATATAAGAAAGAAAAATTACAGAGTGAGAACAATCAATCACAAACCTCACCAGGGACGTGGTAGAGTTGCCATCGCTGGAGGTTTTCAAGATGAGATGGGACAGGGTACAAAATCATCTCATCTAGGCTCCCTTTCTGACGAAAGGTTGGAACAGATGATCTTTGAGGTCCCTTCCAACCTGGGCTGTTCTATGGTTCTGATTCTAAAATGCAGCTTAAAGACTTTTCTTCAATCCTTGAAGAACACAATTACAGATCACTTCCTAAATTAAGTTGTTATACTTTTTCAACCCACAAGTTGATTCATTAAATTCATGCAGCACCTTCAGAGCCCAAGCAGCAGATAAAATTCTCAAGCCTAAGTATCCTCAGTAGTGATACCACTGACAGCATAGAAAATCCCGACCTAAGATGTGCTGCATGAGATCTGTTGTTTGTTTTTCTAACTGACTCCTATTTAGTTCCTTATGAAAAAGCCAAACTTCTGGACCTAATATCTCCCTATGGGACACAATACTTTTATAGAAAAGACCAGTACTGCAGCCTCACTGAATCCTCAGATCTTTTGATAACATGACTTTACTACATAAGATGTTTGCAGCTTGAATACAAACCTATTTTAATTTTCAAACCACACAATCCTTAGTGACCATTAAGAGAGCCAATGCAGCAAGTTCTCAATGGAACTGTAGTAGGAGTTACTTGACAAACACGACTAGTTTTTAGAAATGCTAATCACTTATACTTTCCGCTAATTTTAGTTGAGGAGCTGCCATTTGGCTTGACGCTCAGGAGCTATCAGAGGACTCAAATTTGGCCTATTGCCTTGCCTTGCTATACTCTCCTCTGTTTTCACAGCTTACCAGACAGATCTAGCTGTCCAACACAGGACAAGACCAATGAGAGAACAGCAACAGGACAGAGTAACACAGAGGATGTGTTAATGGAACTGTTCATTTAAGCCATTCAGCTCTTCCCTCTGTGTGAAAGCACCCAGAGATACCTGGATTCGTTTACTCATGCTCCCAGATGATGTCTCACCCAGCCTTCTAAGCTGTCCTTTCAGTGTGCTCAGGAAGATCATGTTAGTTGGGGCTCCAAGAGCACTACAGCAAGTCACCTAGTTATTCTTTTCAATGTCAGCTTTATGTACAATAAAAATAATCCTTAATTAAAACTATTATGCAGAAAAAGAAAACATTCCCAAGCTCTGATCTCTGTGAAAGGAAGGTCTGTATGGATGTTGATGCTGTTTTCAAAATAAGAAGGGAGAAAAGTCCAATAAAAGGTTTTCTGCTGATATCTCCTAAAATCAACTTTCAGATAAGAGATCTTCAAGATGTTTTTAAACTGGTAGATCCTGCATTATGGGAAATCAAAACTCAAACCCCTACAGCCAGAGACAGAAACAGAGAGAGGCCCATGTAGGGAGTTAGAATTACAGACTCTCCCCAGCCAATTTTGTCCATGTTGACAGGCAAACAGTACAGGAAATCAAGTTTCTACCTGGCTGCCCTTGGTCAAGTGACATACTGTCCTGATTTTGGCTGTGATAGAATTAGTTTTCTTCTTAGTAGCCAGTGCAGTGCTGTGTTTTGGATTTGGTGTAAAAACAATGTTGATGGCACATGGATGGTTTCAGTTGTTGCTGGGTGGTGTTTTACTAGGTCAAGGACCTTCTAGTTTTTTGGGCCCTGCCAGAAGAGGGCTGGAGGGCCACAGGGAGCTGGGAGCGGACACAGCCAGGACAGCTGACCCAAACTAGCCAACTAGCCAGAGAGGTATTCCACACCATGGGACATCATACTTGGTACATAAACTAGGGGGTGGGCGTGGGGTGGCTGGAGCTGCCGATTGCTGCTCAGGGACTGTCTGGGCATCGGTCAGTGGGTGGTGAGCAGTTGGTACATCACCCGTTTTATTTTCTCCCTTCCCTTTGGATTTCATTCCTCTCCCCTTCTCCCTCCTTTTCATTATAACTGTTATTGTTATTATTTTGTCCTCCTCGGTTTATTTTATCTCGTTTATTAAATTGTTCTTATCTCAACCCTCAAGTTTTACATTCCTTCTCAATTCTCCTCCCCACCCCTCTGAGTGAGAGGGTAGCGAGCTAGCAGCTGCGTGGCACTTAACTACCAGCTGGGGTTAAACCATGACACTTTCAAATGCATATCAAGCTTACTATGACAACTGAGTGTTAAAAGTCATGCATCTGCATCAAAACAACGTCTCAGACTACTGAAAATTAAGAAGTAATTTTTTTTGAAAGTACTAAACAAAGTTGTATACAGGTTTTACATTCTGAAAAGCAATGTCCTGGAAAGGGGAAAAGAGAACTTCATAGCCTATTTAAAATTAGTTAAAAAAATGTTTTTTTTCATACACAGAATGAACCACACTGATGCAAGCATCCAGACAGGCAAATGACAGAAATTATATGATATTTGATGTATATGATGTATAGTGCTACAACCCACAGTACATGCCAATCTCCTTTACAGAGTAACTCAGACTACTAAACTCAGGATAAGATCCTTCAAGATTTAGCAGAAAGATCAGTCAAAAGAAGCAACTTAATACTTAGGCAACACTTAAATCCCACTTTGTCACAAAATCAATAACATGGGAGAAATAACAGCATAAAAGCTGCTGTTAGACTCTGCAGCATTAGAACAGACATTAGTCACCTTCCACTCTTGATCCAGAGAGAAACATGTAGTTTTCAAGACATGCAGCAAAGGTTGTATTTCTTTCCCCTGATCCAAAGGCTTGTGAGAAGGCCACAGTTAAGCCTCTGAACTTGTTTTATGGATGAGGCTTAATTGCTTCCTTCAGTTCCACTGGTGGACAGAAAAGCACTCTCAGAAGACCTGTTTAGCATCATTAATTGCATTCCTGAGAATATACAGAAAGCATCTAGAGCTCAAAATAAATTCCTTCATGCAGGTCTCAAACCTTTATATCAAAAATGTTAATGTATTTTTATAGCATTAATAAACAGAATTAAACTTTGTACTGGTTTTGGCTTGGATAGAGTTAAATTTCTTCACAGTAGCTTGTACATGGCTGTGTTTTGGATTTGTGTTGTAAACAGCATTGATAACACAGGGATGTTTTAGTTACTGACGACCAGCACTTACACAGAGTCAGAGCCATGTCTGCTCCTCACCCCACCCCAGCAAGCAGTCTGGGGGGCAAAAAGAGCTGGGAGGGGATACAGCCAGGATGCCCGACCCCAACTGACCCAAGGGATAGTCCAGACCATATAACGTCAGGCTCAGCAATAAAAGCTGGGGGTAAAGAATGAGGAAGGGGGGGACATTCAGACTGATTGAGTTTGTCTTCCCAAGTAACAGTTACAACTGATGGAGCCCTGCTCTCCTGGGGACAGCTGAGCACCTGCCTGCCAATGGGAAGCAGTGAATGAATTCCTTGTTTTGCTTTGATTGTGTGCACAGCTTTTGCTTTTCCTAATAAATTGTCTTTATCTCAACCCATGAGTTTTCTCACTTTTACCCTTCCAGTTCTCTCTCCCATCCCAGTGGAGGACTGAGCGAGCCGCTGTTTCCGGCTGGGGTTAAACCACGACAACCCTTTTTGGCGCCCAACATGGAGCTCAAAGGGTTTGAGATTATGACAGATTTGATTGCATATGCTAGATAGTAGCTGAACAGCAATAACCAGTATAAACTCTAACTGGCAGGCTCCTCTGCTTGCCTTACTGTATGGTAGAATCTAGTGCTTGTTAGCGGCTGCCTTTTGCTTTCATTGCTTGCTGTACTGCTTATAATCTGACTCTGCTGTGCCTGGGAACATTTTGACAACAGCAGTGCTGATATGCCTGGGCTGGCAGATGGCCAGGGCATGGCTGCTGTTCCTATGCTGCTATACTGGACAGGCTGGAACTCCAGCGTGAACCTGAATCGAAGGGACTCTGACCTGTGCATGAGTCCACACAGAAGCAGAACACCCCGAAGCGTCTGCGGTCATGGACAAGTCCATGCCGGAGTAAGTACATCTCAAAGTGTCTGTGGCCATGGTTATGTCTGTGCTGCAGCAGGTATACTTCTGAAGGAATTGTGACCTGAGGATAAATCCGTGCTGCAGCAAGTACAGCTTGAAGCATCAGTGGCTGTGAATGAGGTCATGCTGGAATACCTCAAAGCTACAGATAAGCCCACAACAGAGCAGGTACACCCCTGGAGGAACTGTGGCCATGGATAAGGCCACGTTGGAGCAGGTACCTTCCTGAAGGAACTGTCGCTGAAGGCAAGGCCACGCTGGAGCAGGAGTATCTCTGAAGGCATTGTGGCCCATGGATAAGACTGTGCTGGAGCACATGCACCTCAAAGCAACTGTGGCTGTGGATAAGCCTACACCACAGCAGGTATGCCCCTGAAGAGACTCATAGATAAGGCTCCACTTGGAGCAGTTACAACCCTCAGGGACTGCAGTCCATGGATAAATCCAAGCTGAAGCAGGGGCAAGGGGAGTTCATTGCAATGTTAAACCCTATGACCTGGCCCAAAGGGACCGGGGTAAAGACTGTAATGGAAATACCTTTAAATTGTTGTAACACATGATTTGAGTTACATGTCATGCAATTACTATAGTAGGAACCACCAAGAAGCAGTGCAAATGCAGCAGTGACCTGACCTGGGCTTCGGTGCCCACTAACTCCATGTAACACACTACCTCTTGTGTCCTGAGCAATCACTGTAACAGATCGAGCCCAAATTCATGGACTAAATGAACTCAGTGGGCATTTGTGGACATTTATGGACATTTAACAGACATTTCACAGGGGTGGTCCATATACTAAGGGAATGATATCTGTGTATATATCAAAGAATGTGAAGAGGGAGGGAGTGGTTAATGAGGATGTATTGGATAATATGTGACCTGAGCATGATGTAAATGGTATGGAATAAGGGGTTGAGAATGTACTGGTCTGGGCTGGAATAGAGTTAAATTTCTTCACAGTAGCTTGTACATGGCTGTGTTTTGGATTTGTGTTGTAAACAGCATTGATAACACAGGGATGTTTTAGTTACTGACGACCAGCACTTACACAGAGTCAGAGCCATGTCTGCTCCTCACCCCACCCCAGCAAGCAGTCTGGGGGGCAAAAAGAGCTGGGAGGGGATACAGCCAGGATGCCCGACCCCAACTGACCCAAGGGATAGTCCAGACCATATAACGTCAGGCTCAGCAATAAAAGCTGGGGGTAAAGAATGAGGAAGGGGGGGACATTCAGACTGATTGAGTTTGTCTTCCCAAGTAACAGTTACAACTGATGGAGCCCTGCTCTCCTGGGGATAGCTGAGCACCTGCCTGCCAATGGGAAGCAGTGAATGAATTCCTTGTTTTGCTTTGATTGTGTGCACAGCTTTTGCTTTTCCTAATAAATTGTCTTTATCTCAACCCATGAGTTTTCTCACTTTTACCCTTCCAGTTCTCTCCCCCATCCCAGTGGAGGGCTGAGTGAGCAGCTGTGTGGGGCTTAGTTGCCTGCATTAAACCACAACAATACCACAGGATCTTAAAGTACCGAGGGATCAGAACAAAAATGTTAGCCAATGCTTATTTACCCATCTGCCCCACCTTCTCCAAAACCTTCCAATTAAACCCGACTTTTCTGCCCAGTAGAGAGCTCCTCACAGGATTTACCCAACTTTAAGACAGAAAGAAAGTGTCATGGCTTGACAGTGCTGTTCAATGATGTTAAAGCAAAGCAAGAAGGTTCTTCTCCTGCTAGGTACAACATGGATTTACATCAATTCTTATGACAAGGCAGAATTACATTTCTTACATTCTTCTCACACTTAAAAAGTGTCCTAAAATCTTAGGAGATTTTATATTGTAAAGTATTGATTTCAATCACAATGCCAATGATGAAAAAAAGGCAAAATGCTTTCAAAGCTTTCCGTTTCAGCCATGGCACACTTTTTTATTAGAGCGGAAATACACTAACTGCTTGGGAACCTCTAATGGGACAATGGCTTATGTCCATCAAAGCTTGTGTGTGTTCCCTTTTCTGGCTACACTATTCTCCCTCCATCCCCAAGGCCAACTTTGGTGCACTGGAAGACCACAGGCCAGGCTGACTGAACTCTACAATGGAGCAAAACAGTTTTCTTTTGGCCAGATTAGTTTTCTGCAACTGAACAGGTGATATATGATACAGTGTGAAAGAGCCAGTGGAGAGGCAGGAACATGTATCCAGGCACGGAACATGCCCCTTTCAACAGAACCAAGTTGTTAATTCAGCTTAAGCCATAACATGAAACCTCAGCTTGAAAATGCAAGTGTAACTTCCTGTCACTTACTTGAATCCATTCCCGTTCCATCATCCAAAAAACATAGCATGAATCCACCTCGTAGGTCTTCCCGTCGCTCTACAAGAGAGGAGTTATTCACTACTCCCACAAGCAAAAGTTGAAAGTTCCATAAAATGGAATCAGGGTTCATGACAGAAGTAACACAACAAAGAGGACTTTCACAACCCCAATATGGCTAAGCTGTAAGAAGAAGCACCAGATTTTTGTTACAGAATAACTAGAATTTCTCCTGTACTTTAATCTGTATCTAAGTATATGCTACAAGAGTATATTGTAAAAGCAGGTTTCTTCAGCATCCAGTATAAACAACTACTCACTTTACCAGACCTCAGCTGAAGGCTGATCTAAGTGCTTGCCCAAGTTATTTGTAAAGGTACTATTTTTTGAAAGACAACAGGCACCTTGCACAGGACAGACAGTAGAATAATAATTTAGGTTGGAAAAGACCTTTTAGATCATTGAGTCCAACGATAAACCTAATACTGCCAATTTCACCACTAAAATATGTCCCTAAGCACCCCATCTACCCATCTTCTAAATACATGTAGAGGGCGACTCAACCATCTGCCTGGGCAGCCTGTTCCAATGCCCAACCACCCTTTCAGTGAAGAAATGTTTCCTAATAGCCAAACTAAACCTCCCCTGGCACAACTTGAGGCCATTTCTCCTTGTCCTATTGCTCATTACTTGGGAAAAGAGACCGACTCCCACCTCACTGCAACCTCCTTTCAGGCAGTTGTGGAGAGGAATAAGGTCTCCCAAGCCTCCTTTTCTCCAGACTAAAAAACTCCAGTTCCCTCAGCCACTCCTTGTAAGACTTGTTCTCCAGACCTTTCACCAGGTTCTTTGTAGCAGCTTTCACCAGTGCCATTCTTTTGACATGCTCCAGCACCTCAATGTCTGTCTGGTGAGGGGCCCAAAGCTATGCACAACGCTGTGTTCAAACACCCTCACTCTTATTTTACCAAGTACAAGACACATATGCAGCCTAAATCTACGTTAACTACTGACTTAACTGCTGACATGCAAGGAAACAGCAGGAGTTACTTACCAGTATAAATATCTATTCTCGTGGCATCTGCATCTCTACAAAGCAATAAAAACACTATCAGTATACAAATGTCAAATAGTAAATATGTTAAAATCCAGACACATGCAATACTTTCCAAAATGCACTGGTTGCACAGATCAAAATCCACAAAGGCCCCACAGTCAGCACTAACAGACAAGTTAAAAGACATATTGTTCTATTTTTTCCTACTTGAACTCAAACTCCAGCACAAGACATTACTGCCACACAACTACAGTATCACTGGATTTTTAACAAGAGGGGGGCGGGGGTGTCAAATAAGCACACACTTCTGAGCTCCCTCCTGTATGAAACAAACAATACTGACATTTTTTCTGTCAAGCTGCTGATGGGAAGTTTAAGAACTCACATAAAACTCCATCCAAATACATTCAAGGTTGTCATAGGAAACTTTCATGTTGTTACAAGATCATTTAAGTAAAGCTCTTCATACACTGTGCACCCTCCTCTGTGTTTGAAAAAGCAGCATATACAACACTACTGCCCTCTTCTCAAAACCATTTTAAAATTTATTTTTCATGTAGATTGTCACATACCCTTCGTTTGCTGATCAGAAGAGTGCAGTTGTCATGTTATAACAAAACCTTGTTTCCCAAATTCCAAAGTCACTTTTTCTTTGTATCTCCAGCCAAGTACCACTACCTTCTTCCCAGAAGGCCAACCTCTCTTTTGTCAGAGAAGGAACCAAGAGGTTGAAGAGAAAACCACCCACCGATCTCAAGGATGCTGCTGTTAAGAGAACGGCAACAGTGCAGGCGCACACATGGCTGTTTTTTCCTACACAGAAATCTTCCAGTTTCAACTCCTTACATTACAAACCACATAGTGTGACAATTCATGTGTGATAGAAAATTATCTCAAAATATTTCCATAATGCCTCATCAGAACATTTTGTGATGCTTCATAGAAAGTTATCTCAAAATATTTCCATAATGCCTCATCAGAACATTTTGTGCAGCTCAAGAGATAAGTATGCAAGGCTTCCCAAACGCAAACCTGAGAAATGTGGCCTAAAAAATTCAGCTTCCAAATATCAAGCCTCCTCTCCAGCATCACAATAGCTCTAACCGTTCCTGCTTTATTTTTCAGCATCCTGCTTCTATTTCATTTTCATCCTACCACCATACTTGATAGTAAGAGTCATGGATTATCTAAGGTATCTTGAGAGCTCCAGCAATTATTATTTTACCAATTTCTTTAAACAAAAAGGCAGACTTATTTTGTGTGACTTCTAACAATCTCCCTTCCAATATGAGTTGTTCTATGACCAAGTCAAACTTATCTTTTCAGGAATAATACTTTTTTTTCCCCCCAGGGGGTAGATATGGTGATATAAGGACCAAGGGAAATATTCATACTAAGCTACACAGAAGTCTTCTATTTTATATTTTTCGTTAAGTCTACTAGAAGTGAAAATTGTTCAAGCTCAATAGACAGACAGGCTAATTAAATCTTAACTGAATTCACGTTGGGAATTAGGCACTTTCAGGTACATACCTGGCATTATCTACAAGTTCAGCAAGGGCACCAAACAAGAACTCATGGGTAGTTCTGCAATGAAACACAGGATCAGCAGGGTTAACACAGACACTCAAAAAGAGAGGCCTTTAAATAAAGAAAAACCTCAATCACATTTTAAACAAATGCAATTGTACCTCTCCAATGCTAATGTCTGCCACTGACAGAAGACTAGAAATGAGCCTTCTACTATCTACCAGAGGCAGACATGCAGCAGACAAGCTGCCCCGTGGAGTCTGATTTGACAAACCGCTGCTCACTATGGTCTAAAACGCACTGCACAGTGAACAAACACAGCAGAGAAAAAATATTGACCTAATGAACCAACCTATATGAACCACCCATCAATTCACATAAAATCTTAATTATTCACCAGTGACAGGTCTGCTCGTGGCAACTAAACACTGCCTATATGTGAAACACAGACAAATAAGGATTATGCACAATGTTCATCTCCCCCATGCACATATTCACTTTGCAGAAGTTATTTCTGACAGGGAGATGCTTCCAGATCCTGGGAGACTTCCAATAGCTGCAACTGTTCCTAATCCAGAGGAGTACAGTCTTCTTCCACCACTGTATGATACCCAAACTCAACACTAAAATCATCTAGCTGGGTGCCCCTTCAGCACAATCTCAAAAGCCATGTTTAGTTTCCAGCCTCTTAACTGTCACCTTTTATAAGCACCACCTGTTCGAAAGTCATTAGTTAGTGCCTCAACCTTGAAAGAAGATACATGGTGAGAAAACCTTAAAGAGGTAATAAAGTCATTACAATACGTTATCTGCCAAGATGTAGTATCTCCACGGAGTGCTCAACTTAGTGACCTATCTTCAAAATCTAACAATTGTTTCAAATCTCAATAAGCCACATCAACCCCAATACTAACAGCAGCTACAAGACCTGGAAAAACAGATAGTGCAAATTGTTGCTTCTCTAAGATGCTTGATGAAGAGATCAAATCCTGAGAAACGTTTTTATCAACATGTTTCAGTTTACATGAAACCTCTTCACATATAATGTGTTTTCACTACTACAGAAAAAGGCCAAGTGACCAAACAGAAAGTGACTTACTCATATTTTCAGCTTCTTAAGAACTGATACATAGGTACTTCCCCCACACAAAACATATAGCTGTCCATAATGCTAATAATCACAAAATAAACTTTCATATCCATCGCCACTGTCATGACACCTAGCTCATCAATGCAGCTCCAATCAGAAGTAAAACACATTAGATTTCACAATTATAACTAGAACCACGAGAATGGAGATTTCCATCTCTACAAGCTCCCACTTGCCTAAGCAGAGACAAGAGACAGAAGGGAATGGTTTTTGAAGACTACCTTCCCAATCACAAAGCTTCCACAGAAGCTCAAACCTGGTATTCTTTCCTTTGAGCACAATTTCCTGTGCACAGGTTTCAAGTGCTCTCTCAAGCCTACAAGCACCTATTCAGTTCCAAAAATCAACATCCCAGCAGTTTATTTAGGAAGTAACCCATGTCAGGAAAAATCCATAAGCAAATGCATGCTTTAGCACTAGTAACTGTGCTTTGCTAGCAGCTTTTACTCTAGAATTTAAAGAATGCTTCAACTTAAGGAAAAGGTGCAAATAAGATACAAATAGGGACTTCCAAAGAAAGATATTGGAACAAAATAGCTGAAAACATAGCTGCATATAACAAGAGGCAGGAGAAAAAAAACAGCCTGACACCACACTCAACTTGAAGATGTACCAAAACTGGAACCTCTTGTGCTGACACAGGCAAAGTGGAACCTTGCTACAGGCAAGTGAAATCCAGTCCAGCTATTATTTATCACTAACAAAAGTGTATACACACTAATACCTTCTCTTCAGTATATTAATCTCAACACTTACACTGAACTTGTCAATATCAAAGGGTTTTGGCCCGATTCAATCAGCTCAGCTTAAACAAAAACCATGGTTTTGACTTTTACAATCAGAAGTACCTGAAATACTTAACATCCAATTGGTGACAGTGTTCCCTCACCTCCCAAAAAACCACTTGAGATTTTACTTACAATATAAGTTTAAAAAAAAAAACAACAAAAAACACAAGGCAAGCTGTTGACAAAATGGAGACTATTAGAGCTTGCACATAACCTGGAAACACCTAAGCATGAGCTAGGTGCACATCATCAGAGGTAACATACCTCTATCAGTCAGAGCACTTGAAATACAACTACTACTGATCATACAACTGATGATAAGATATGGGGGGGGGGGGGGGGGGGGGGGGGGGAGTGTTATCAAAATCTGAGTCTCAGTGACAACTCATCTTGGCGGAAGCACTCTGGTTTAGACCTTCCTAAACTTCCAACTTTCATTTGAGACAGCTCCAGGCTTGACAAGAAACAGAACAGGGAAGTGCAATGCTACCAATTTATTGAAATTTGGATTACAAAAGGTCAAGTCAGACAATTCTGTAGAACATGACTGATTTCAAACACCTCCACAAACAACCATTTGGAGTAACCATTTGGGAAGAAAAGCTTGTTTTGTGAGCAGTTCTTGGAGGATCATCCTTGTTTGAACCCAGTTGAACTCCTGATCCTGCATAGTCAGACAAGTACCTAATTACTAATGAAAGATGTAGGACTTCATATTTGTTCTGAAGAAGGCTACATCTAGGAAAATGTTCAAGTGTGGCCTCTGCATCAGAAACAATAGCTATCCTCTCAGCACTGCATGATTTCAGGCCAGAACAGAAAACATGCACAAGAAGAAATGGGAGAGCTTAGGGGGTGGGAGCTTGCTGGTCTGTTATTACTAGTATTCCTCAAGTCCACCATTCAGTCATTTTGAAGTCTTTCTGTTTCAGTGATCTTCTTCCACTTGAGCTGTATTGAACAGGACAATTCTAGTTACAGAAAAAATACTCAAGTTCAATCACAAGCTAAATCCTTCCTACTGGCAGGAGACAATTTCAGCTGTTCAACTTTCAACAAATTCCTTCCATCTTGCATTACAAATATCCAAAATATGCAAAAACAAGTTGGTTGGGCTCAGGTGTGGTTTTGTAAGCATCTCAATGAATGGCTTTGGAAGCATCTTAAAGCTACAGCAATTCAATTTTAAGAAAAACTAATGGGAAGGCAAGTAGATGGCTCTGGAAGTCATAAAAACAATGCACAGGTAATTTGCACATGCTTACACACAGTGATTTTCATTCTAGGATCTAAAAGAACTTTCACATAGAAACATAGAATGGTTTGGATTGGAAGGGACCTGTAAAAGCCATCTAGTCCAACCCACAGCTGCAATGAGCAGGGACACCTTCAACTGGATTAGGCTGCTCAGAGCCCTGCCCAACCTGACCCTGAATGCTTCCAAGGATGGGGAATCTACCACCTCTCTGCACAATCTCTGCCAGCACCTCACCACCTTCATAAAAAAATTCTTCCTTCTATCTAGTCTGAATCTACTCTTAGTTGAAAGCCACTATCCCTTGTCCTTTCACTACAGGCCCTACTAAGAAGTCTGCTCCCAGTCAACTACTCATCAAGAAAAGCACTGGAAAACTTGGAAAAGCACAGTGGTATTTTTATTTTTTTACAAAATGGCAACAGAAGTGATTCAGGTACTTGCTGTGAAATTTGCCGTCAGGCATGGAAGCTTTAAGAAGTTGTTGGAAAGATCTACAGCAAGTCCTCAAGTTCAGGGACCAGATAAACTGTCTTCTGTAAAGCACTTCAGACCGAGTAGTCTCTGTTAGACATACTAAAACTTTTCCTAAAGTAAGTCTCACAAAAGGAGAAAAAAGTAAGCCATGGTTTCCTTCTGCACCTCAACAGTTAGATGGATGATTTTTAATGGCTATTTTAAAGTACTTCTACCTCCATGACCATAAGAACATCTTTAGCACTGAAATGAAATTTTTTCTGAGATGGTATGGTTTTCCTCAGCAACAGAGAATAGTCCAGAAGACAAGAGTCTCTATTATCAGAAGTCTTATGCTGTTCTTTGGTTGGTTTTGAGGTTTTTGTTGTTGTTGTTTTTTTCTCAGGGGAGCAGGGCAATTCTTTATTTGTCATGGGTTGGTAGGGAGGTTGGTTTGGCTATTTTTTGCTTTTAAAATTATTTCCATTGTTTCCATTCCCATTCTTAGGGAAGCATTTAGCCTGGGCGTTGATCTTCGAAAGGCTCTTCATTCACGATGGACAAGAAGCCCTGGCTTTGGCTTATTCATATGCTTTAGCTTCCAGCTCCCTCTAACAATTCCGTAATGCAGTTATGCACTGCAGACATGTAGCACACCAGAAGTAGACCAGCAGCATACGCAGAACAGAAAGTAAGGTGGCAACATGAAGTAGCTTTAATATTTAATACTCCAGAGCAGCAACAACACATCAGCCTTTTCTGCAGCACAGACATTATCTTCTTAATAAGATGGCGAGTTCTGGTGTTCTGCAGGCAAACACAAACTGCTGATAGAGCTCTGACATAGTCTTCTAATCCATAAAAATGTTTGTTTCCTGCAGCTGCACATGCAAATTTCACAGATCAATCACAGACCAGGAACATGGTTCAGTATTGTCCATCATCTTCAGGCACTAGACTGCACTCTGTGTGCAACTGCCATCAGCCAAGCCAGAAAACAAAGCCACAGGTCATGGACCCAAAGGCGACACCAGGCTGTTACTAGGTTTCTTCTCCTGTGCAATAACTCACTACCTTCCTGATCTTGAACAAAAACCAGATCATAATGCTCTTGGCACATGTGTAGGTGAGATTAGTCTTACTTGCTTTTGCAGATGTATCATGTTACCAACAAAGCCAGACAGATCTACTTTGAAATCAAGTCACTCATATTTCTGTGCATGAGAAGCCTTTAGATTGCTGCAGACCACTGCTGCCCCTCACTCTAAGCTTGCCTGCACACACTGAAAAGGGAAATTAAAAGATAAGCCTGCACTTTTACTTCTTCTTCTATTGATGGTAACAATAAGACTCAACTCTTCCAAAAAACATTAGATGACAACCTTACACCGGTGACCAGTTGATCAAAAAGAAGAAACGCCAAGTGTCATTCCATGTTGTTCTTCCAAGGCGGCTCAGCCAGAACAAAACCTTCTTTTAAACCCTTCTGTGCACAGTACCACAAGGTCCAACAAGCAGGTCTCAGATGGGTGCTTAACCCTGCAAAGCACCGATTCCTGGTGGCGCTTCCCATTTTCTAGACACGCACTCAGAGGTAATTCACTTTAAACAAGAGCTTTGCCTCTTCTCAGATTTTATTTTGGGGCATTCCTCGGTGATGTGCAAAAGCCACAGCAGCTTCAAAGAGCCGACCAAAAGAAGGATGTCATGCTCCTGCTCGAAACAGACCAGCACAAAGCACCCAGGTGCGAAGGCGGCATGATGCAGCAGAGGGACAGTGGCCTACCTTCTGCGGGGAGCGCAGGGCCGCAGGAGGGCACCCGGCCAGCATGCCGCATCCGCTGCCTCCCGCAGCCCTGGCACCTGTCCAGTGCCCGCAAGTGATTCTCTGCGAACCGCAGGCCCATCCCCCGCACGACGGCAGTCCCGCCCGGGCGTGTCCGGCCGCGGCCAACAAAGCACCTGGGGCATGCGAGCCGGCGGCGCTGGGGCCGGCCGGGGCGGTTCAGCCCACGGCCCGGCCTCCAGCCATGCTCGCCCGCCACCGCGGGCACGCAGGAAGGCAGCCCGGGGGCGCAGGCAGCGGCACCACCCCACCGCGGCCCTGCCCGGTGGCCGCGGCGCGGCCCGGTACTCACGAGTTTGTGTGCAGGTACTCGAAGGTAAGCTGGGCCCGGTTCAGGCTGCTGTAATTAGCCAGGGCCATGGCGACGGCCGGGCCTGGGCCGCGCTCCGCGTGCACCGGCGGCCCCGCGCGCCTCGAGGCCTCCTCGCCCGCCGCCCGCTCCCCACCCCCGCCGCCGGTTACCGCCCCCGCCGAGAGGCCAGCACCGGGCCGCGATCGCCGGCAGCTCCCGCCGGCCCCTCTTTGTCTCCGCCGCGGCTACGATCGCGCCCCACCGCCGCCGCCGCCGCTGTCGCCCGCAGCCGCCCCTTCCCAGCGGGGCGGGGCCGGGTGCTCACCGCCCATTGGCCGGGCCGCGGCACGTGACGGCAGAGCCATGGCGCGGGCCGCCGCGGCTTCGCTGCCGCCGCGTGACGGGCGCGTTGGCCGGTGAGAGGCGGCCGCGGGCCGCGAGCGGTGGCCGGCCGTCCGCGAGACCCGCCCCTGGGCCCCTCCCGCCCCCGGCGCCGCGGGAGCAGCTGCCGCGCCCGGCCCGCCGCCTCCTGAGGAAATGCCGCCGCAACGGTGTGCGCGGGCGCGGGCGGCGAGCGGGGAGGGCGGGCACCGGGGCCCGGCGCGGCCCCTCGGGCTGGGGAGGTGGCCGCGGCGAGCGGGACTCGGACGGCCCGGCTGACGGCAAATCCCGAGGCGGCGGAGCGGAGCAGGAGCGGCCTCCCCGTCCCCCGGAGTCACGGCGGCGGCGGCGGCGGTGGGCGCCGTGCGGGGTCCGCCGCTCCGCCCGAGGGAGGTGGCCCGCTGGGGGGACCTGCCGCGGAAGCCCCTCGGCTTCCGGCCTGGAGCGTGCGACCATCAGCGGCGGCCGTGACCCCTGGGGAAAGCCCTGGCGAGTCACTGAGGAGAAGCGGCTGAACGTGCCCATAACTTACTAAAACGCGTTAACAGAGAGGGTATATAAAATCAGGAATATTCTCACTTCAGCCCCGTGCCTTTGACTCTTCTTGAAATCCGGAGGGACTGAGTGAAGTGGGGCTGTCCTTGTTTTCTGCGCACACATTGGCCCTCTCCAAACCACAGGCTGAACCCAGGAATCCCGAAGGTCAGAAATACTTTGCCAAACACTGGAGTTGCCTGATGGAAAAGCATACCAAATTCTCCTGAAATGGACTTTAAAACAGGATGGCTGCATCTCCTGTGTCTCAGATAATAGGAATCTGAACTAAGGATCCGAAATCTGAAGGAATCCAGTCTGTGCAGAAACTGATGTGGTGTATCCAAGCTATGCAGTGAAAAGTCAAATTCAATAATCTGTTAATTGTGATTGGTGAATGGCTAAAATCTGAGCTTCATATTTGAGTTGCTCGCCTCCCATTTTGTTTGCAGTACCTTCTGGTCCATGTGTTTGCTGTGCTGGGAAGTGAAGTTCTCAGGTCAGATCTGCAGACTCATCAGCTCTGGCTTGCATACCACTGGGGACCCATTTCACACATTTAGTTTTGTGTATCCTCAGTTCAACTGTTCAGGTCTAAAGATTCCTTCAAGCCAGCAAGTCACATCGTTCCTGCTGACGGGAATTGCTCTGTGTACATATGTAGTCATCAAGTCACTGCGCATACATGTGCAGTGACTCTTTTAGGCCTTATCTCTGAGAAGCTATGAACAGTAGAACATCAAAGCTGCATGAAAGAATTAGAAAAATTACTGGGAGCACCTGTGTTAAGGTGTCATTACATTTTATGGCAGAATCTAACCTATCTACTTGAGTCTTCCAAAGGTTGTAGCATCATCTATTGTGCTCAGCTTTTATTTCATCATATTGCAGTCAGTATCAGAAGTTCAAAAGCAATATAAATCCCATCAGTGTAAAGGCAAAGTAACTACCTAGATATGTGTTCCTAAGGAACATGAACCTGAACTTGTGCAACGTATTAGCCTTGCCCCCTCTTCAGTATTCTGGGCATCTCCTCTTTTCCTAACAGGAACTTTGTCTCATCGTCTTAGCTTCATGGAGGAACCAGTATTCCTTTCCTGACATTGGGGAGGTTGACAACATCAGCAGAGTACTGCACTGCGCTGGAACAGAGCAGTTGGACACCTTCCTGCTCCTTCCATGGGATCTGACCTGCTCCTTCCATGGGATCTGACCTGCTCCTTCCATAGGATCTGACCTGCTCCTAGCACTGGCTGGCTGAATGCCACTCCTTTCCATCTGGCCCTTCAGAGAAGACCAGTACATTGTAGTTTCATTTTATTTGGCCATTCCCAGACAGGAAATTATTTTTTTCCATCTCACTATTTGGTGGTGGTGAATTCCATGTCTTTTTCATTTTCTTTGACAAAAGTGAAATGAAAATTTAATTCTTACTCTTTCCATAGCCGTTCTGAAGTAGGTTTCAGATTTGTTTCTGACTTCTGCTCTTTGGTCTCTCTTGCCCAGGTCTTGAAAGGATTATGTCATTGTTCACCGGCCCTCTGAGCTGCCAGACATTATCCCAAGGAGTAATAAAATTAATTTACCTTTTGAAAAACAGCTTCATGCCACAGCTCTGCCTTGGCCACAGCAGAGCTATTCTTTGGAGGGAACCTGTCTGTGTCAGTGGATGGAGATATGATACACTCTTTTTGCGTGTGTGCTGGTGGTGCAAACCTCTGAATTCCTCAGTGCTTTTGAGATGGAAGTCTTCCTGCTGCAGATTGACATTTACCTTCTTTTGGGGCATTTTTTTTTTGTCTTGGAAACTCTCTAAACTTGTTTTAATTGTTCTAAATCTCTGTTATATTGATTATGATAGGCAACTTCCTTCCTTCCCCACCCCCCCCCCCCCAAGCCCCCATCTGCTACCTGCACCATTTTCCCTGAGTTCCTGTTCAGCACCAGGGTCTCTGCAGCCATCTTATGTGAACAAGTCTGACTTCTTAAGTGTCAGAGGCAATACCTGTTCACTCTTGAGGGGCTCTTGTTGCAGCAGAAAGCAGCAGTTTGCGCTGGTGCACTTAACTTTCCTGATAAATTACCTTTGAATTAGTGGTTTGTCCAGCCAGCCCATGTGGAGCTTCAGGCAAACTGTTCTGCTCTTCTTTAGCACAATGCTGAGTTTCTTACTCTGAAATAATCCACAAATCCCCTTGTAAATCTAGTCTTTCGATTGCATACGGGTCAAATTTTGTGTTTCTAGGTTGGGGAGTGACAGTTCCCATGCAGTCCTCTGTAGTGTTTGCTGGGTCCTTAGTCTAGTGTAGTATTTTGCTAAGCCTTTTTCCACTGGAGTCTGGGCCATAGCCTGAGGTTGTTGAAGAGTTTGTGGCCCTTGTTCTGAAAATTGGGAGATGACTGCTGCTACCACCTGTGTGGGCCTTGAATCAACGACTACTCTTTTTCTCTCATGATTTTTAAGAAGCTGAACTTCCAAGCCAGTGGGTCACCATATTGTTAAGGACTACAATATTCTGCACCAGACAAGTGCCATGAGTGTAGCAAAGTGTCTTTTCCACACTTCTGTGAGGTTTCCTGATTTAACTGTTAGTAGCTGTATTCTGTGTTTATGGAAATGTAAACCTTTGCATTGTATAAATGAGGTTTTCACTATCAGAGTGAAATAATCACTGCAGGTGGTGGAAAATAAATCCTCAATGGCTTACTAGTCCTTCCTTAAAATAGCATCCAACACTGTCTTTGGGTACAAGGTCTTCTGTACACGTTGTGACAGAAGTTGCTGAAGTTCTAGGTCTGAGCATTCACTTTAGAGATACTTTTCTTTAAAAATTGCTGGGCAATTACAGGCCCCAGTAACCTAAGTGGCATGGATCTCTTTTCCATTGCCCTGAATTTATAGAAGGAGTTTCAGAGTACCTTCCCTGTGAAATCATTATGTTGGCTCACAGATTTTTGGTTCATTCCTTCGCATTGTGCCACTCACTGGCTGTGCTACATGAAGTACTCCAGTTAGCTCCTTGTACAGAATGGAAACTCCCTGCCATGAAATACGCTACTTCTTCCAAAAAAACTTAAGGTTTCTTCTTTAGGTGGAGCATGCCTGCCTCAGTCACAGAGAAGAGCTGCATTATTCATCAAAACATTCTGCCTTTTCTTGGGTGTGAGTTGACTCTCAGGGTTGACTCAATACAATACAAGAATACAAGCCATAAAGAATTTAGAAGGACTTGTTTCCCCCCTGGGGCTTCCTGGTAAGAAGTTCTGTCTTATGTGACCTGGGGTAGACTTGTTTCTTGTCTTCACAGTCACATCTGTTCAGTCTCTCCGTCATTCATGTAAAGTAGCAGAGCAATTTGCTGACTAAATGCAAAAGAGTCATTAAATGAAACCGCTCTTCATGAAGTGTCTTTTTCTCCTGTGCTAGGAGACCTAAATCCCACCTTTCTTCTCTCTGGAGCAGTTATTTAATGAGCAGTCAGTGAGTCCGTCCTTACAAGACATGCAGACTGAGATGTTCAAATGTGAGTACCTAAACATGTATGGGAGTCACTGGCATAAAAGTTCAGGCACATTTTCCATAGTGCCACGTGTCAACCTCTTGCTTCTTTGTCTCCAGGGAAGGCCACACCATGGATTTGAATTCATTATTTTGGTCTAGATACCATTCTCAGTGAGATACTGGCTGTCAGAAGTGACTTTGTAAATGAATTTGCAGGAGAATGGAAAGGGTAAGAATAGATGAGAGCAAGGAGACATCTTGAAGTGAGAACCATGAAACTGTCAGCAGAATGGTGGATGGTGAGGATCCTCCACTGTCAGTCAGGCTTCCCCTGTCCTGAGTCCAGCTTTGATTAGTGAACTAAGCAAAGAATGGAATGAAAAATAAATGAAAAAAATACAAAATATCAAGTATAACATTACTTCACCACCTCAGGCCTAAGGCAGAAAATACTTTCTGTCTTTGTGAGCAAGAAGAGCCCATGAGAAGCTAGTAGGAGAGGAGTGATGGTGTCTTCTTTAAAGAATTTAGCTGACAAACTCGGAAGAGTTACAAATGGCATGAACATCCTAAGTTGGATAGTTTTCCACAGGGATGCTGAAAAGGACCCACGCCTGGAGGCTTCTTTCTTTCTAAGCTGTGATTGCATGACGGTTTTAGTGGCCTCTACTAACAGGAGAAGCCATGCAGGTGGCTTAACAAGGTGACTAAAGTAGCAGAATTTATTTTTGTTCAAGAGTAAATAGATTTCCATGTCTCATTATTTGAAATGTGTGGACTATGTTACCTGTGTGGTTTTGTTCAGACTGTATTTGTCAACCAGCCTGGTGGATGTGCCTAACATGGGCAGCTCAAGTAGTTTCAGTTTGGCAGACTTGCAAGCAACTGGAAACATGATCTTGTAGTGAAAAGCTTATAGAAGTCTCACGTGTGGGTTCCTCTGAGAAGTAGCATCTGAGTAGATGCAATTGTGACATGAATGAAGAGATAAACAGCTCTATGGCTACATCTGGTACAGAACACGCTTGGGAAGTGCTAGGGAGGGAGCAAGGCTCTACAGATTCTTCCCATTAAAATATCTCTCAGTGATGACTGGCAATAGATAACTGCCTCTCTAGTATGTGCTGTGAATGCTACCATATGTTAAACATCTTTTGTCATCTCTGGAGGTGTTCATCTTCCCTAACTTTAGGTGTAGACATACACAAGGTACACCAGAACCCTGGACTGCCCTTCTGCATTATGTGAAGTTGACAGCAAAGAAGACAGGCTCGGCTGCCTTGGTGGGAGAGAACGAGGGGAACTTCACAGATGCATAGCATCTTCTCTGGCATGTGATGGTTTGCAGGAAGCTCATCAGTCTGACAGTTGCAAACGTTAAGGCAAGAGATGTTGTGAGGAGCAAAAGTACTGTAGCAGCAGACTGTAGCAGAAAGCTGTCAGTCAGCACTGTGTCAGTACACAGCTCCAGAGACTGTCCCTAGCCTGAGCAGGGGCTGTCAGGAGCGGTTCTTGGGAGGCAGAAAAAAAATGAAGCTGTGGAGCAATGGCATTTTTTTCAGCAACTTCACCCTGAAGTTGTTTGTTCTTGTTGTTCAGATCTTTCATCCAGACATCATTATTTTCATTAAGAGAAAACAACTTGGGAAGGGTTTTATCAGCACATATCAGGATCATC
The DNA here is from genome assembly GCF_963210335.1 of Falco punctatus. NCBI lineage: Eukaryota > Metazoa > Chordata > Aves > Falconiformes > Falconidae > Falco > Falco punctatus. The sequence goes on from NC_137580.1 coordinate 100,064,918, forward strand.
TCATGTGATGGTTTGACCAGTCCTCAGCAGTCATGTAACCCCATCAGTGCCGAATTTGGAGCATGTGTGGAGACGTCACTATGCCTGTTCAATGCATCCTCAGCTCCCCTTCTTCATGGGGTCTGGCTCTGTCCTGCAGTAATGATCATTTGGGTAGTACGTGTTCTTTTTTCACATGAGCCTAAATATTTTAAAAAGATAAAGACCTTTTCTCAGTAAAGGTGGCTTTGCCTGTGTGCCTCTCCCAAACTCCCTTTCTCTCTCCACTTCCCACCTAACCTGACCTGACAAGGAAGAGCAAAGTATCCATAGACTTACAAGGAGTGTGGTAGTGGCACGTTTCCTACAGGCATGTGGGGTAGTGGGTATGTGAAAACCAGTGTAAAAGAGACTTGCCTCCAGTCTGCACTGAAAGACAGCTTAGATGCTGCAGCAGCTGTGGCAGCAGTTGAAATGCAGGAAAATGCAGCATTAATGACATCAATGCAAAGTTTCGGGCAGATGGCTGGCCCTGGCCTGAGGTTGAGTGGAGGGGTGATTGCCTGGTGCTGCAGAGAGTGGAGAGGCTAAAGTGGGGCCAGCCCTCACCGCAGGCTAAGCAAACAGAGCAAGAAACAACCAAAGGGTTGAGAGGTAGTGTCAGACCTTCGCTGGATGGGGAGTACCTAAAGGCAGTGCTGCCTGAGTGGGATTGCTCACCAAGGCTGTGGTTGCTGAACAAGGGTGCAAAATCACCAAAACTTGAGCCTGTGGGTGAGCAGGTAGGAGGGGGAAAGAACTGGGATGCAGTGTTGTTCATATGGCAGGGGGAAATGGGGGCAAAATAGAGGACAAAGCAAACAATGTGGTTAGGGCTGTTCGAGGCCAGGGTGGACATCAGATCAGATGCAGTCAGAAGGACAGTAAATCTGCTGTGATATTATAGGTGGGCTTGCCTTGCTTCTGCAGCCAGGGGGACAGGATGCAGCCCCCAGCATCACTGAACAAGTTCTTTAATGATGTCCACAGCAGGTGTGTCTCAAATTAGCATCTCAGTTCATCTGAATCTCGGAAAAGACCTAAGGAATCTCACTGGTGTCCACATTGTCTGCAGTCTTCCATACAAAGAACTGGAGAACAGAGAACGTCACAGAATGCCTGCTCCTCACGCCTCAGAGAGAGCTGCCCACAGGCCCTTCCCCAGGCTGCTGCTGGCAGTGTCTTTTTGAATTCAAGGCAGTACTTCTCCTCACAGACCCCACAACAGATTCCACAGCACATGCAGGCATTCGGCTCAAACTGGGAGTTGACCCTTGCCAGGAGGAGCTTCAGCATTTCCAGACAGCAAGCATATGTGCCACCAGACCTGCCAGTGCCTCAGCACCACCAGAAGCCATCCTGGCTCAAAACCCTACGTGAGGAAGCTGCCACAAAAATGAGGGAAGACTTTTGCATCAGGAATGACTCAAGGCTTTGGTATACTGTGTTTTCAAATATTTATTTCAGTATTCTAATGTTTTATTTGAAGAAAAATATTGTAATTGGCCAATATTCCACAGAATCTAAATATTTTGCTCTCAGACAGACAATCTTCCCCCACTCGCAGAGATCTGATTCTTTGCTGATTACGCAGTTCAAGCTCTGGGCATGGTGAGGGCTTCCCCCTACTCTGCCATCTGTTTACACATGACTAAGGCCTTAATCCAGCTACTGCCTAGCAAGGGGGAGAAACTACAATTTATCCTTGGTTAATCCTGAAAGATAGCTTTTCATCTGACAGGCTTTTCCACTGATGGCAAGGAAGATGAGTGTGCACATGAGGATGGGACAACTTGGTGGCAAAAGCTGAGCTTCCCTGTCCCACCTGTGCTGGCTGTGCAGGGACAGGGTATTTGCCAGGTACAAGGTGCCCCTGCAAGAGAGGCTACACAATCTCAGAGCTCATGCAGCATGAGGAGACCACAGAGTGGTGGGGAGCAGGCAGTGTGGACTGTGTGCCACATCTGGGGCTTGAGGCTCTGCAAAGCTGAACAGCTTGTGGAGGGTTCTTGCCTTCCCTCTGGTTTGACAAGGGTGTCAGCGATTTTGTAGAGCTGAAAGGATTTCAGGCATGATTCTTGCTGCGGAGAAATAATCCTACCCTACACCCAGGGATCTGCTGTGTGCTGGTTTCATGGTCCAGAGATACCAGGCAGAGATGTATGCAAGCCTGTGCCGAGGGTGCTGAGGGCCCCACTTTTGCAGGACTCCCATTGGAGCATATGTGGGGCTGGCCCTGCTCTCCCCTCTCCTGAGCCCATGGCAGAGTTGAGGTCAGGGTGCCAGGCTGTGGCTCTTGGAATGAGCAGGCACCAGCTCCCAGGCATGCAGACAAGTGAAGGACAGCTTGCTTTTAGGAGTACTGATAGCTGATAGGAGTTGGACATCTTTTGGGCGAGCTCTTCCCTGAAACAAGGAGAAAGATGCAGGGACAGGAGGCCTGACGGTTCAGGCATTGGAGCAGCAGTGTGCAGTGTGTTGGGGCAACCTTTGCCCAGAACAAAGAAGCACACTCAGCTAAGAGTCCACCATCCCAGCCTGCTGCTGAGCTGTAGCTAATGAATTTTGGACTAGCTAGAGATCCCTGCTGCCCCTGAGGGGCCATGTCCTTCATAGGGCCACCAGGCTAGGCATGGTGTGTAGTTGTTAAGGGGATCTGGAGTGATGGTGTCCTTAATTGCATGTGGTGGTTGGTGGAACTAGCTGCCTACTTTCATTGCTTCCAGCAGGACCAAAAGTATAGGGCGGTATTTGTTCTGTGATGCCTCTTAAGTGACTCATCTGGAAGTACCCACTGTATTTAAATGGGGTGGGTAGGAAAGTCCATAGCATCTTAAGAATTGTGGAAGAGGTTTTGTAACATCGGCTGGAGACTTTGATGCATATTATGGTCTCAATTACTGTTGCTGATAGCTTTCATCATTCTGCTAGGTTCACTTTTCCATGTGTGCCTGGGCCCAGGAAACTGTAACAGGTACTGGGGGAAGAGAAAGAAGCTTGTAACAGCAACCTGTTGATTTGCAGGATGGCAAAGGCATGTACATGTGTAAGAATGAATGGTAAACACTGCAAAGGAATCAGGAGAAGCTTTGCTTTGTGAGGGCTGGTTTTTTGTATCTTGCATCACAGTTGCTACAGTGGAGACAGGAACAGGCCATATTTTGGGTGGCTGGCAGAGCAGCTGCCCTGAGGGACCAGACACTGCATGAGGAGCCTCCAAATGTGGGCACAACTTGTGAGAAATGTCAGAGCTTTTGTGAAAGGTTATTTGTGGCATACAAGGCACAGATTTTGCAAGGATTGTGAAGCAAAGACATTTATTGTTAGTTAGTTACAGCTTTTCTAAGTTCATACTCTGTATGCACCCTGCTAAAAGCTTTACTATTGGTCAAACTGCATTGTCCATACACCCAGCCGCTGTTCACTATAGGCTACTCTCTGCTGTTCACGCTGTTTCCTTATCTTCTAGAGGTGAGATCACATTTCTCCTTTGTTTCTGTCTCATCTGGGTTTCTTCTCATAATCCCTCAAAGTTATTTACCTCTTTGCTGCAGGATCACAGCTGCACATATTCAAAGTAAGGCCACACCTGCACATTATCAATGTCAAAACAATCCACTGTCTCTGTTCCCTACAGTTATTGTAAGATTTCTGCATGTGCCATTATGCCAATGAGCAGATAGAAGAAATTGTGTAGTGGTGGATGATAGCTGTCAGTCACACATTTCTTGCTACAGTGCATTTTGCTGTGAAAGGTCGTTGGTGTTCAAGAGGTATCTGTGGGGCTGTCAAGATAGCAAAACTCCTCAAAAGAGCAAACTGCAACATTTAAAACTATGAATGTAAAATCCCCAGTGGCTTTTGCGAGTAAAACTGGAAATACACCTAGGAGAAGTCCATCGGCCTTGGAGGGTGCTGTGAGTCATCTGATGCTGGGAAGGCTGGTGTTCCTGCAGGGAAGTTTGTTGCTCCTCTGCCCAGTGCCAGAGAAACCCTTCTCACTCTTTTGCTTTGGATGGAAGATACATTTTTAAATTACTTCACAGTCACCTCCAGTAACTTATTTAAGGGAGATCTATTGCATGTAACAGTCTCTCCTCACTAAGGCTTTTGGCACTGGATCTTTGAAAGGTGATGGTGGCAGAGGCAGGAAGTCAGAGAGACTGCAGAATGCCACAAACAGGAGGCAGCTGCTCTTCCATTCCCACGGTATGGTGAAAAAGGATGGAGAAACGGTACCCTTCTGGGCAGAGCCTCTATATTGAAGGAGAGTGAAGAGCCCCCGAGACTCAAGAGCAGGAAGCCCAGGGGGTCCAGCCAGGACGGGATCGAAGCCCCAGCAGCATGGCCAGCCTCAGGACCACTGGATGCACTCTGCAGCCAATGTTCATGTCACTAGCTGAGCTGGAGAGCACGCAGTTGGCTGCAGTGCTGTTGGGGCACCAGCAGCTGGCTGCAACCACATGCAGTGCAGTGGCAGTGAAGAACTCATGTGCTCATCTGCATCTGAGTTGTTTACAGCCTGAGTAAATGGAACAGAAGCTCAGCAGTCCCTGAAGCGCAGGATCTGCTCTTGGACTGGAGTACAACAGTCAGCTGTAACTGAGTCACAAGGAGTACAGCACTGGTTTGGAACATCCACACACACTGGAGCTGCAGATGACCCCAATTTAGCAACTGAAGCGGGAACTTAGAAGAATGATCTCCAGAAAAGGAAAGGGTAGGAAAGCATGTCGTAGCGAGCCAGGGAGCCAGCAGAGCCACATGGGGTGCTGGTGGGAGCATTGCTGGGGGATAAGGATCTGTTCGTACCAGCTTTGCAGTAGATAAATTGACCTTCCATCTCCAAAGTGAATTTGAGACCATTTATGAAATACAAAGTGGTGTGCTAGCAATATTTTTGTGTGTGGACAGGGCATTTCAATGCAACATAGCTCAGCCTGCCTGCAGCAGACTAGACATACAGACAAGGATTAAGAGTCCAGTGCAAGACTTGGCAGAGCCACAGCTGGGCAGGGAAGACTCCTGACCAGGCAGCTATTCAGTTCTTTCTTATGTAAGCTGTCTAGACCAGACAAGTAGAAACAAAGCCAACCCTGGCATAAAGACTGTTTGCTCCCTGCACAGATGGTCTCCATCCTGGTCTCCAACCTACAGCTTTCATATTTGAGCTTGTGCAAAGCAAGGGGGTGAACAGAAGGATGTTAGTAGTCAAGCCAGCTATGCATCAGAGAAAAGTCTATGAGCAACTATAAAAATAATAAAAAAGAATAGTAACTAGTGAGATTTATTACAACTAGGAAAACATTTGATGTTTTGCACACAGCAGGTACAGTGTTGCCAAGAAACGTCTCTTCCCAGTGAGCCTGTGAGACACATGTAGTGCAAGAAGCACCAAGCTGCAGGAGCGGGGGAGGATGGTTCTGGGGAGGAGTGGCCCTGAAGAGCATGCGCACAGTCAGAAATATTATGCCAAGTTTTCTTAATTCCTTGTGACTGTCCTAGTGGAGAACCAAATGAATGTAAGGAGAAAATATGATCAGAAAAGAGCCTGGTATTGAAATAATTTGACAAACGAGACAATGGTGAATGAGACAGAAGGGCCTGGGACAGGCTGCAACAGGTGCTGAAGCAACCAGAGCTGTCACCAGAGAGCAGCAGAGCAACAAGGCCTATCCTCTTGGTCCTTAAGGACATGATAGTCCTGGGCTGTGGGTCAGCCATCACAGACTGGCAGGCTGAGGGAAGCCCAGAGATGTGGTGCACAACCAAGCCTTGCACCAAGTGGCAGGACATGACCTACTGGGTACAGCACACCCAACAACCCTCTGTCAGCACATTAGCAAATACCAGGACTGGTCTCTTACAGGTTTTCCATAACGTTAAAGCTTCCAGAGTTCTTTGAGCAACGTGGCACTGGTGCTTGTGATGCTGTTTCCACACTGCCAGGGGCCCACAAGAGAGCAGCCACTGAGCGATGAGGCACAAGGGGACCTGCCTGGGCTGTGCACCTACCCGCAGTCCCTCTGGGGCTGTTTGCAGGAGTAGGCTTGTCTCCAGCTCCCCAATCCTGGAGGAGACGTTGTGCCCCTTGTTGAGGCTGTCTGCAGCCTGCCTGTGAGAGTGAGCTGTGCAGGACCCCCAGATTAGCCGTGGGCTTGGTACTCTGTCTTTCTTGGCACAGGCAGTTTTGCTGCTCTCAGACAAGTGGTCTGTTTGCTGTGGTACAAGGCTGCAGAGAGGACTTGGGGAATCCAGGCGGTTTGGCCACCCCTGCGCAGGACTGTTTGGCCTTGCCTGTGGCACAGCAGAGCTGCTTTTGTGTCTCTCCTGTAGTCCCAGTGACCCTGAGGACCTTCCCCAAACCCATCCCTGCAGTAAGAGTCATCCTGTTCTTTGCACACAGCTTGTGAATTAAGCCAGTTTTTGGGGCAGTTTGAAGAACTGATTCAGCATTGTGATGTCCAAAACCCCTAACTGACAGGCAAGGACCTCGGAGATGCAGGTGGCTGCTGTGAGGTCTTCTTGGAAGCCCCTGGAAGGACTGCCATGTTTGGGGGTGTCTGGAGCCTGGGTTTTAGCGACAAGTTACCAGGAGGGGCATCTTTCCTGAACCCCCATCCTTTTTCCAAACCCCTCCTTTCTTGGCCACAGCAGATCTCAGCATTGTGATTTATGGGTTCTAGAGGTGTCCCAAAAAGGGAAAAAATAGCTATGTTCACTCTGTGACAAAGACACTGGAAAGCCAGGGGTGCGGGTGCTGGTGCTGGTGCTGGGGAGGGATCGGTCACCTCATAGGAATGTCCTGCCTGTGGAAATACTGAAGCAGCCTCCCTCCCTCCCTGCCACACACAGCCAGCACCTCATGCAAGCTCCCAGCGCTGGAGCCTTCCTCTGGTCTGAAAGCACTGAGGTGTTTCCAGCTCCAAGCAGGGCTTGTGAGATGGCCAGGAGCCATGGTCTCCCTGGGTCCTGGTTCCTACAGCTGCTCTAAGTGCAAGGCACAGCAGGGTGAGAGACACTGTGGGTCAGTGCCCCCGTACTCTGGGAGGACTACAACCCCTTGGAGGAAGGAGGAAAGGCAGACAAGTGACATTTGGGGTTCTGTGCAGGCTGGAGGGGGAAGCTCTGCAGCCTAGCAGCACTGGCTGTGCAAGGCTGCAGCTCCGCAGCAAGCTCAAATGCCAGCACTGCGGGGAGCAAGGCCACAGAGGGCTTCTGCGGACACCCAGCAGTGGCAGCTTTGCAGTCAGAACAGAGAATGTGCTCAGCCTGGGCATGTTGTGTTGCCATGGGCAGATCTCTCTGGAAATGCCAACATAGAGCAGGGAAAGGAGATGCCCACACTTCCTCACAGGCTGGTGGTCCTGCCAGCACTGGAGATGCTGACACCAAGGCCCTGACCATTCTTAAGCACCACAGACCCGAGGCCCACTTCCAGGGAGTAGGCTGCAACCTCAGGGGCCGTGTCCTGAGCAGATGCCAGCTCTGCTCCAGTCTCTGCCTCTGAGCTCCATCTGCTCCCAACAGACATTGTGTCCTTCCTGAGGCTGCATCCTGCACTGCAGGGTGCTGTGCAGTGCCGTCATCCATCCCTGGGCTGCTGGGCCCCTGCAGCACTGGAGACTGACAGCGTTTCCCTCACCTCTCCTTCCTGGGGACATAGGCAAGGTGGATTCATCACCAAGAGGTCCCCAGAGAGGAACAGTCAGCGTCAGAGGCACTGCAGCAGAGGGCAGAACCAGGCTGCCATGCTGGATGTGGTGCTGCAGGACGCCCTGGTAGAGCGGTCCACACAATTCTGCTGCGCCCTTTTCTGGCTCCTTTGGCAGATCATGGAGTGGGACAGGCTGTGCTTACTTCACAGGATCCCCAGGGGACTCTGCACAGGGCAAGGGCCAAAGGTGAGCAGAGGGAAAAATCCAGGCAATGGATTCACTCATATGGGGTTTAACTCCTGCTAGCCAAGGCTGTGGCAGGGAAGAAGCTCAGTGCCCGGGTGCTGCAGCCCCTGCAGCAGGACATGAGTCGGACCAGGGCAGGCACTGTGCAGGCAGAGGGCACACTGGCTGACTTAGCACGTGCGTGTGCAGCACAAGGTCCTCCCTCTGCAAGAGGCTCCTGCCAAGGAGTGCGGGTGTGTGGCCTGTGCAGGCTGAGCCCCCTGGGCACTTGCCAGCAGTTGCTTACATTTGCAGTGTGGCACCAGTGCAGAGTGAGGCCCCTGGCACAGCAAGATGTGCAGCACATGCCAACCCTCACCATGCCCTCACTCCACAGCCCCCTGCCACGCACACCCAACCTTAGGCCAGTGCACACACACCTCTGTGGGCAGCATGAGCAGACAGACCAGAGCCTGGAGACACATGGACCAACCTGCCCATTGTGTGCAGGTAGAGAGACACAACAGATACAGCTCTGGAGATCCACAATTAGCGCAAATTGCTTCTAGTTCATAGAGAAGCAGCGCATGCTTTCTGCATGCTGGTTCCTGTATGTGCCATCCAGGTATGACAGCTGGTGTCCTTGGTGCCTGCAACAGCATTGCTCCTCCACAGGCAGTGTGGCATGCCAGAAGTGAGATTTTCCTTGTCACAGGGCTCCTTTCCATCCCAAGTGATGCAGCACCCCCAGGGCAGGCAGGAGGTTGCCCAGTGCCCATGCCAGCAGAGGATGTGAGGAATCCATCACACCTGATCCTGCCCTGGCTTCCAGCAGGATGTGAGTCACAGCTGAGAAATGGGGACACATGCTTAGGCACAAGTGCACTGTCCTAAGCAAATAGCAACAGTTCACCAGTTCTGTGCAGGCGGATGGTCCTAGGGCTGGTCTGGCCGCGGCAGAGCTGCCATGCTGCTGCCATCTCCCAGCTCTGACTGCACTGCTTGTCCCACCACTTCACAGGCACCCTCCCATGTGTGTGTCCGTGCCATCCACCCTGCCCTGCCCAGTCTCCATCCACACTCCAGGGGGGGAGCTGGGGGGCAGCCCTCCACCCATCCCTTGTCCTGCCACATCTCTGTAGGATGCACCCACCAGGTCCTGCGCCCTCTCTGGGGGATGGGGGAACAGCACTACATCCACCCCCAGGTCCTGCTGCCTGTCTTTATGCCAGTCTCAGCCCTAACCCAGCTACGTGGTGCCCAGGGACTTGCTGACTGGAGAGATCTTGGCACATCCTCATAACCAATGCTGTAGTCCCCAGGAGGGAGAGGAGGAGGAGGAGGAGGAGGAGGCACTGAGACCCCTGCTGCTTTCGCAACCCAGGGATTCAGAGGAGCTTTTCCCCTGCCTGGGAGCTGGGTGCCACCAGGGCCCTCCACCATGGAGTGCCCTGGGTAGCGGGTCTGGGAGCCCCAAAAATCAGCCAGCATGACATCACTGTTTATAATAGCAGGGTGCTCCACAGGAGCTGCCCTGGTGTCAGCACACAGAGGAGTGGCAGCGTCAGGCTACACGTGTGCTTGCCATGGGCAAACAGCATGGTGCAGCTATCCTCCTCCTCCTCCCCCCCTCCTCCTCCCTGAGCATGTCCAGCTGTTTTTGTCAGCCAGGCGTGTGTGCCTGGACGAAGCATCCCCCTGGGGTGGCAGGTCTCATCTCCCTGACTTCCTCCAGGAGATGGGGCCAGCAGGTCCAGCTGATCTGTGACCTTGGGAGTGGTCACAAAGTGCTGGGTGTGGGGTGAGCAGGAGCAACACAGGTTTGTGAGTGTCAGGTGTTCCTAGGAGAGGAGGGACAAGGCTGGGAAAACTCCGTGTTGCTGAAGCAAGTGGAAGGAGGGTGGAGAGAGGGGTCCCAGGACCCTCCTCAACATGTGGCCAGGTCTCCAGCAGCCTGTGCAGCCCTGCACTGCCAGGGTGGCACTGGCAGGACAGCAGGGTGGTAATGACTGCCCCTGTACTTCTCTCTGCTGCCATGCCCAGGGGAAAGGCCACAGGCTCAAAAGAAACTGAACTCTCCTTCCCTGGTGCTGCAGCCAGGTCCCCACCCTGGTGTGCATTGTCCTACCCTTAAGTCAGGCAGGTGTCCCCAACTCTGGGCCAGACCAGTCCCAGACACAAGCTGGTACAATAAAATTCCATCACTGGTATCTACCATTACATATCTGCAAAGGGAACCCAAAGGTCAGGGAGCCCCAGGCCCCTGGTCCCTGGTGCAGGTTTGTCCCGCCTGCTTGGCAATCTGCCCACCTACACTGGCACATGACAGCGACCCTGTGATTTCTGCAAGTGGGTGAGATCACACCCTCACCTGTGCATGCCCACAGCCCTCCTTGCTCTCCTCAGAGCCAGGCCTGGAGCCCAAGTCCCTGTGCTCCCTGAGGGTTTTGTAAATCTCTCCTCGCTCCACTTTCAAAGGAATAAGGAGGTCTGCTTTCCCAAGGCTGTGCTTGGCTGGGTGCACACACACCTCACCACCCTGGGGAGCCCCAGCAGGATGCTGCGTGGAGCAGAGCAGGGCTGTGGCCCCCTGCTGCACTGGTGCTTTGAGGTGGGTCTGCGAGGATGTGGCTAGGTCATCACCTGGGGTAAAGGAAACCAGTAGAAGTGAATACCTGCAGGAGCAGTGGCAGGATAAATACCACTGCACATGCTGACAGCTGTGCATCCAAAGCTGCTTTATCAGCATGGCTCAGTATGCCTCTGCAGCTGGGTGCTTTGTGCAGGAAGCCCAACATCAATGCTGCCAGCCCACTGGCAGAGGGGCTGGGGGGCAAACCAGTTGCATACCCACCAGCTCAAGGTTGCCAGTTGGGGCCCCACACACCCCCCAAAGGAAGGAGAGCTTCTGCCAGCTGTGCTGCCTGATTGCCCAGGGCTGGGTGTTTGCCTGGTACCTGCTCCCCAGCCACAACCTCAGCCAAAGGGCTGTGTAATAATGAGCAGAGCTGCAGGCAGTGGAAACCTCTGTGCAGTGCGCAGCAGCCCAGCAGCAGCAGAGGGCTCATCCAGCAAGGGGATGTTGTGTCACTCCTGAGGCTAGCAGAGGGATAGGAAGGACCTGTTGGGCAGCACAGTGCTTGTAAGTGTTGGCTTTAGCACAGTTACTTGGGAAGATGCCTTTGTGCTCCAGCAGAGCCCAATGCTGCTCAGGGTTGGAGAGCAGAGAGCTGCCAGGGAGTCAAGTGGAGCAGGGAGCAGAGGGTTCTGGGATGCCAGCCCAGCTGGAGACCCACACTATCAAACAGGCCTGGAGTAGGACGTCTGAACCAGCTGTACCCTGGCATGGAAACTGCTGGAGCCTCTAGGCACCTCCACCATGCCCCATTTTTCTGGCCTACAGTGGTGGGTCTTCCCTCGTGGCAGAGGAGGCTGCAGTCCTGCTCCATCCCATGCACCTCTCCAGAGAGCTGGAAACTCCCAGGAGAGCAGTGAACTGGATCTCAGTGACCTGCTCTGGGGAAGCCCATTGGTTTCCGGGCTGCTGGGCAGAGCAGGGAGGCAGCTCCTTGCCCCCTCTCCCAGAAGCTGGAAGCAGGTGGCGGCTTGCCTGCTCTGCAGCACCCACACCACCCACCTCCAGGCGATCGCAGGAGCAAGCCAGGCTTGGTCCTTTCCAGGGAGTGCTCCTGGCCTTTGTCCAGAAACCAGACTAAGCCCCACAAAGACGAGTGGGGCTGCAGCCTCACAGGTGGGGAGCTCAGGGTCTCCATGGGATCCTTCCTTCGCCCTGACACACAGGCTTGGCCACCCTTATGGCACTGCCATCTGGGACTGGATGGTTGCCCAGAGGAGCATATATATTATACCTGTACAGCCCTAAACCCCTATATCCCCTGTTGCTCCCACCCCTGGCTGGGAGAGGGAGCTCACTGTGAGTGAGTGGCAGCAGAGGTCGGGCTGAGAGGTCAAGGGCCAAACCGGCGTCCTGCAGGATGGTGTAGGGCCAGGAAGGGCTGAGGACACCGACAGCAGCTCCTGAGTGCAAGCGAGCACTGGGACAGACCATGGAAGGCAACACAACCATGTCCCCAAGCAGCTCTTGCAGGGTGGGGGGCTCTGGCAGTACCCTGGAAATTAATCTTGTGGAGGCGTCAGGAAAAGGCTAAAGCAAGCCACTCAGAAGTGCAGGGGTGCCCCTCATGGTGCAGCCTCCCCCAGGGCAGCTCTCCGCCCCCCCCCCCGGCACCTCGCGAGCTGGAGGGGGTGCGGCCCCTTCTCCTGCGGGCAGGGGCACAGACAGACTGGGGGGTGGATGGATGGAGCCGGCCTGGGCTGCAGGCTCTGCCAAGCTGGCCCAGGGTGGGGGGGCCGCCCTCCCCCAGCCCCGGCCCCTCCGCACCGGCAGGAAGGGCTGCGCGCGCAGGGCCGCCGTGCCGGCCCACGCGACACGCACGTACAGGTGTTGCCGGACGCTGTCGCGACAGGGAGCGCCGGGGGAGCAGTCCGCTGCACCGTGACCCCGCGCCGGCCCAGGCCCGGGCTCTCCGCACGGGACCGGCGCGGACAGGGGTGCACCCGCGGCTGCGTGGGGAGAAGCCCGGAGTGCCCGGTGCAGCGACCCGGCCGCACGGGCCCGGGGCCCCCCCGAGCCCCCCACCCCGGCCCGGAACCCCTCTCGGCGGCCACGGGGGTGGCGCTACCCCTGCGCGGGGGGGCGGAGCGGGGGTGGGGCCGTGCCGTCCCGCCCGGCGCGGAGAGCCAATGGTGGCGGCGGGCGCCGGGCGGGGCGGGGCGCGTTGGCGGGAATCCGCGGGCGGCCGCGGGGTTGTGGGGAGCGCGGGCCGGGCCGGGCCGGACCTAAAGCGAGGGGAGCCGAGCCGAGCCCTCTTTGTTGTCTTGGCTGGCTGCCGAGTCCCGGCCGGCGGCGGTGACACGGCCCCGGGATGTCCCAGGAGAACCTTCTCGGCATGGACGAGGGAGCGCTGCGGAAGCTGGTGAGTCCCCGCGGCGGGTGGGCTGCCCGCAGCCTTTGCTGGCTCGTGGCGGCTCCCGGGGGCACGGGCCGGAGTGTGCCCGGCGGTGCCCGGCGCCCCGTCGAGGCCGGGCGAGAGGTGGCTGGCTGGGGCGCGGGCAGGGCGGGCAGCCGGGCTGGCCCCGGGGGCTTAGCCGTATCGTGGGCCAGGCCGCGCCTTCCGTAGGTGCTGGAGCTGCCGCCGCCCCTCAGCCTGGGGGATGACGGGGGCCGCTGGCCAGGACCCGCCGCAGTGCTTGGTGGGGCCGGAGAGCAGCACCGGAGGGGCCCGAGCTGTCTTGGGCCGGAGCTCTGGGCGCAGGGCAGCTCTAGCACGGCCCCGTCCTGCCCAGGGACGCCGCAGGCTCTGGCCCCGCTGCTTGGTGGCCTCGGCGCTGCGCTCGCACCCGCGCTCAGGCTGCAACTGAGCGTGTTGGCCCCGTCCCCTTGGCCGGCGGCTCCCGCCCGGGACGTTCTCTCCGGCCGCCTCCGTTAACAGCTCACCGCGCTACCGGTGCCGGCTGCCTCTGCCCCGGCTCTCCGCTGCCGTGCTGCCCGGGGCTGGCCTGTGCCAGCAGCTGCGCCCCGTGCCCTGCCCGCGTGGCTGAGCATCTCCGTGTGTGGCGGCTGCTGCAGCGACGGTCGAGCCGCTTTCCTGCTCCGTTTAGTTCTTCGGGAGTCAGAGCCGAGCCCGGCCTCGCGGCTGCCGGGGCTGCGTAGGCTCGGGGGGGGGGACGACGAGCGCCTTTGTGTCCCAAAGGTGGGAACCCGGGTGTTGGACTGTGACCTGCTCAGTCAGGGCTTTTGCACCGGCAAGACCTACAAAACGCTTGCCCTGCTTCGGGCAGCCCTCCTGCCTGCCCCCAGCCCCGGGGGTCGGGGCGGGGGGCTTGCTGGGTGCCGGGGCTGAGCGCGGGGTGGTCTGGCCCGGCTGGGAAGGGCTGCGGCAGGAAGCTGAGTCAGCCGGGAAGGCACGTCTGCGGGAACAGGAAAGAGTCGGGGTGCCGCGGCGCGGGCGGGGGGCGGGAGCGGCGCTGTGCCATGGGCAGGGGGTCTGCACGGGGCTGCCAGAGCCCCTCGATGGGCCACCTTCAGCCCGCTCTGGGTGGCAGTGCACAGACCTGCCCGTTGGTGGTGGCCCGAGGAGCCCACCGCTCTCTGTGAGGTCCTCTTGGGGTCAATGGAGGGCCCTGGAGTGTGGGGATGGGTGGTCTGGGTTTCTCCCTGTCCGGCCAGTGCTTTAGCTCAGTCATGTCCCAGCAGCTGTTCCTGGACTGAGAAGGAGCCCCAGGAGCAGTGATGGGGTGGGTGCCAGGTCTGTAGTGCGGTTGGGTCTCCAGCAGCCTGGAAAGGTGGATCTCACCCGTGCAGCAAGCACCGCTTCTCCCCAGGGCTTTGTCTTTGACCCACTGGGGCTTTGTGTCCCCAAAGCACCCGTCTCATGGCTCGGATCTCCCTGTGCCTCTGTGGCATGGGCTGGGGAAAGCCTGCTCCAAGATGACGTGAGGCAGGGAAGGAATTATTTTTCTTTCTGGTTAGGTTTTGGCTCCACTCAGCTGGAAGAGGATTAGCCCATATAAGGGAAAACTGCCTCTCCCACTGCTTCCTCCCTTTCCCTCTGCTCTCTGCAGCCTTCTGCTCCAGGTTGCTTCTCCTCCTCTCTCCCAGCAAGTGAGACCTTGGCAACAGTATGTGAGATCCCTGCGGGTCCTGGAGGTAGGAGGCTGGGGGATGTGAGCAGGTTCCTGCAGCCCCCTTGTCAGAACTGTGGCTGGGCTGAGAGCTACTGGTGAGCCTCTGCCCCCCATCTGCCTCACACAGGCATCCACGTGGTTTCACCCCCCAGCTGCCTGCTGCTACCCCAGTCCTGGGGAGACCAGTTGGGATGAACTTGTGATGCAGCATGAAGATGACCAAAGGCCTGGAGGAGCCCAGGGGGGGAGCTGCAGTGGACAATGTGGGTTGGGTGCTGCTGCCAGGTGGCCCTTAGCTGACTGTCTGGAAGCAGGGGATTATTTGCTCAGGGCTGTGCCGAGCTCCAGGCTGTGTTCTGCTGGCCCAGGCTGGGGAGTGCTTGCCTCTCCCAGCCCCTCCAGTTCTCAGTGTGGTTAATTAGACAGGCAGGATGCAAATCCCCTTGCAGGCAGAGACAGGGCAGGCTTGAGCTAGGAAAGTCACAGCCATGAGCTCCCCTTCTTATACCTGGTGGCCTTTGGGAAAGGCTTCAATGACCCCAAGGAGCATTGCATCTCTGCTATGTCCCTGTCACCCAGCAATCCTTCCTGCTTTCCTCTGCTCAGGAGGAAGCCACACTCTGTGGCTCCTTCCAAAAGTGACAGCAAAGTCTAGGGCTGCAGGAGGTGTTTGATGTGCCTGGTTCCTGTTCCCAGAGCAGTTTGCCAGTGGCCGGGCTCCAGCCTTCCCAAGTGCTCTGTGCTCAGCTGCTCTGGGAACCAAATGGATGCAGGGCAGTAATTAGCCCTCCTGGAGGATCTGCCAGCTGTGCTGGGGCTCTGAACACTGCTCTGCTTGAGCATCATCAGGAAAGCAGCTGATGGGTGCCTTGCCAGCACCCTTTTCACAAAGCCATGTTGTGTGTGTGCTGAGGCAGGCGTTTGCTCATAACCACTAATTTGCCGTTGGCTGGGCAGGGCTGGTGGGGCTCTGGCATGTGCTGATCCCTGGGCCTGCCCATGCCGGCAGGGTTGGGCCTCTCGGACCCTCCCCACCCCTGAATCCAGCTGTGGTTTCCGGCACACTTCCCCTTGCTGCTGGCCATGGAGCCTCCAAAGCCACTCATTTGCCTCATCCTGGCTCCCTGCTGACGTGGGCTTGGGACAAGGCTCTTTCTCCCGCTCTGCTGCCATTTCTCCTGTGGGGAGAAGACTTCCAGGACCTGGGTGCAGGTCAGGTCCCAGCTGGAGCCTCCTGCGCAGGGCAGACCTTGGAGCTAATAGACAGGTGTCATGTAGCACGGGGGTGCCAGGGTTCCCCCTGCTCTGGGATGTGTGGGGTGGGTGCCCCATCATGCCTGCTCCCCCCCCCCCCCCCTTCCTTGCACTTCTGGCTTCTGCAGCTGCTGCCCCCCTCCTCATTGCTCTGACCCAGCTGCTGGAGACAAGCCATGCAACACCAGCAGCTTATTTAGGGAAGGACCAGGGCTTTGGCCTCCTAGCATGTGACAGAGTAGTGTTTTTCTGTCCTCAAGGCCTTTGCATGGCTGTGGGGAGAGCCGTGCTTGCCATGGGGCCTCCACCTCCAGCCCCTTGTTTTGGGCTGGACCAGGTTCTGTTGCTCCCCCAGCCCGTTGCTGCCACCCCCATTGCTGCCACCATCGTGCACTGTGGAGCTGGGCTTCCCGGTCAGCCAGGGTGTCCACTGTCTCTGCTGGATCAGGAAGGGCCCCATCTTATGCCTTTCTCCTGGAAGCCAGCATCCCTGCCTGTGGCAGCATCCCCAGGGTGCAGATGGCTGCCCCGGGCAGGCAGGCCCAGTGCAAACGGGAAATGGGAGGCCCATGTGGACGAAGGGGCTGGTTTCCTTCCTGACATCCCCCTGCCCTGGCAATGCAGTGGCTCCTGCTCTTCCCAGCTGCTTCCTTGCCCTTGCACTGGCAGAGGTGCCAGCTCTGGATAAGAGCTCGGGGGCCTGCAGCCCCAGCTCTGGCCAGGAGGCAGACACATGCTGCTGCGGGATGTGAAAAGTGGCGCATGGCACTGCCAGCCAGGGGGGTGGGGGGGTGGGGGCTGCCAGAGTGGGAGGGAGCATGCCCCTGCAGTTGCATGCATTTTCAGTGCTGGGTTGGCATGGAGGAGCTGCCCCAGGGGTCGGTGGTCCCAGCTGCCAAGCATCCTGCTAGGGCAGGGGTCCTCAAACTTTTTAAACAGGGGGCCGGCGCGTGGATGAAGTGGCAGGAGGTTATCTGTGGCTGCTTGGTTTCCCCCCACCAACCCCTGGTGGGGGGGGTCTGTAAATACTGGGGGCCGGATTGAGGACCCTGGGGGGCTGTATCCGGCCCGTGGGCCGTAGTTTGAGGACCCCTGTGCTAGGGTTTCCTGCCAAGCATCCATCTGGGGAAGGATAATGCCCCTGGCTGGCAGGGGCTGGGTTCACTGGGATGGAAATATCCTCCCCTGGTCCCCAAACCCCAAGCAGGCAAGGTGAAAGGCAATGTCTTTGTGGGGGCTCTGTGAAGGGGGGTTCTGTGGGTGGGTGGTGGATTGGGGCCCTCAGCACTCTTCAGCCTGGGTACAGCTGAGGGACCAGCCCTGGATTCCCACTGCAGTGGAACCTGAAGAGCCCGGATGGGTGGCCTGGTGGTGGCCTGTGGGACTGGGAGGGAGGGGACTGATGTTCTTGTGCCATGGCGTAGCTGCAGCTGCTCCCAGCATGCTGGGGCTTGTTGCTGACAGCAGCTGCTGGGGGTCACAGGGTTTATTTTTAATGAGCTCCATGGGAAATTGCCTCCTGGGCTCGGTCCTGATGTCCCACAGCAGGATGATGGGAGGACAGTGGGGCTGTGCCTGCCCTGGCTGGCCTTTCCCCGCAGATTTGGCTGCCTTCTGCCCCTCTTCAGCTTGGGAGGGGCCTGTGCATGGCCCCCTCAAAGCATTTGGGCCTGTGGCAGGACGGGGGCTGGGGACCTGATCTGGAAGAGGGGAAGCAGCTCAGGGTGCCTGTGCCAGGTCCTGGCACGTGGCCTTGTGTGGGCTGAGAAGCACCCATGAGATGTTCATGGGTGGGCTGTAGGGGGGGTCGTGGCCACGCTTCCTACATACAGAGGGTTGGACTTTGGTTTAGGACAGATCCTGCTCATGGATTGGCTCTGAGAGCTGCCTGCCATACCCTAGTACTGGGTGAGGGTAGGGAGGGCTGCAGGGGGGTTGAGGGGCACCTCTCCTCAGTGGGGTGCTGGGACCCTCCAAATCAACACCTCCTGGGGGCTGTGGGGGTGGGAGGGGAACAGACTCTGCTGTCCCACTCTGCTGTCTCACCCACCTTGCGTGGAGCGGCTCATCCCTGTGCTGGTGGCATTGGGAGGCAGAGCTGCAGCGAACCAACCCATGGAGGCTGCATGGACCACCAATGGGCATTTATGCCATGTGCCCCGTCTCCTTGCCCCTCGCATGCCTAGAGGTCTGGATGCCACCATGACAGCCCCTCTTTGCCATGGCTGGTCTCAGCATCCTGCCCCCCGGGGGGAGCTGTGCCCGCTCCCTGCAGGGCCAGGCAGTGCCGGGCAGTGTATGCGTGGGCCCTGACAGACAGACGGCCCCATTGTATGGTGTGTGGGCAGCCACAGCAGCCCAGCGGAGGGCGGTACCACGACTGAACTGGGGGGCCACAGCCACTGGTGCCAGTGCTGAGCCCTGCCCTGTCACACCCAGCTGGAGGCAACGCTGGACCTGACTGAGCGGCGCCGCATCCGCTCAGCCATCAGGGAGCTGCAGCGGCAGGAGCTGGAGCGGGACGAGGAGGCGCTGGCATCCAAACGCTTCCGCCCGGAGCGTGGCAGCCACCGACAGGACGACAAAGAGAACTGGCCGCGGTGAGTTTATGAACTGGGGCCGGGGTCTCACTTTGCTCCAGGGGACAATGCTTGGCCCCACTGTGGCTTGAACAGAGTTGGGTGGGTGTGAGGGTGGGAGCAGCCCGGCGCCAAGCTGTTTGGTGCGTGGGAGGTGCCCATTGCCTGTATTTGCTGGCTGCCTACGAGAGGACTTTGCTTCTGAGTACCCATGGCAGCTCCCTTCTGGCTGTTCTCGCCCCTGCGCAGGTCCCAGTGCCTGGAGGAGGAGCAGCAGGCAGCCCTGGCTGCCTTGTCCCAGCAGCTTGAAGCCATCACTGATGTGGAGGAACTGACAAAACTGGTGAGCGACTGTGTGCCGGGGCTGACTGTGTGCCGGGGCTGACTGTGTGCCGGGGCTGACTGTGTGCCGGGGCTGACCCTGCTTCTCTCCTGGGTCTTTCCTTCTTGCAGCTGCGGGCAGCAGGTGAGTATGAGGAGCGCAAGCTGATTCGAGCTGCCATCCGCAAGCTGCGGGCTGAGGAGATTGAAGGTGAGGCACCATCCTTGGGTCCCAGAGCAGCTGCACTGGTGAGCCTGTGACATGGGCAGCTTCCTAAACACTGCCTTTGCTTCCAATCCAGCTGCAACCCTGGCTGGGAACACGCAGAGCAGCCGAAGGGACAGCAGAGAGCCTCCTGCAGTGCCTGGGGATGCAAAAAGCAGCCGGAGGGATGATGCTGAAACACCAGCCCTAGCTGACAGTGGGAAGAACAGCCAGAGGGGTGATACTGAGCTGCCAGCCCTGGATGTGAGTGGGGAGAGCCATGACAAGGGCAG
This sequence comes from Falco punctatus, assembly GCF_963210335.1. Lineage (NCBI taxonomy): Eukaryota > Metazoa > Chordata > Aves > Falconiformes > Falconidae > Falco > Falco punctatus. Next base: position 100,084,179 of record NC_137580.1, read on the forward strand.
TGCTGAGCCCCTGGCTACATCTAGGAGTGGGGACACCAGCCAGCAGGATGATGCAGAGCAGCCGGTGCTGGCTGGGCCAGAAGACAGTGGCCACAGGGGTGCTGCAGAGCAGCCCCCTGCCCAGGAGGCCAAAGGCTCAGTGGTGAGTGTGCAGGGTGCTGCTGGGGGGATAGAACTACTGAAAACCTCCCTGGGCTCTTGTGCCAGCCTGCCTGTGGCACAAACTCCCAGGCATGTCAGGCACACCACCTGAGGGAACTGGGGAGGTGGAGCTGGGGGCTTGGGGGATGCAGCTGGGCTGTGCCAGTGTGGCTGCAGTGGTGGTAAGCTGGGGGCTCAAGTCTGGGTGTCCAGGCTTCTCCCTGAGGATGCAGCCTGGGTGTGAGTGCTGTGGGGGAGTGGTCTGTGAGACCCCTCAGTGTGCTTGGTGCACCCCTTCCTGCTGTGGCTCTGGCGATGGTGCTCTTTGGAGATGTCAGCCACTCATCCTGCATGCAAGCAGCTGCCTGCATCAATCCCCTTGCACAGGCAGAAACCATGATCCCCCCATCCCCCTCCCCATGCTGGTTGTTCCTGCTGGCTCTTGAGGTGCTGGGGCTCACTCTGGAGCAAGGCTGGTGCCCACCAGCCATGGTGGGGGCTCGCTGGGTGGGGGAAAGCTGAGCTGGTGTGCAGGGCTGAAAGGAATGGCACATGCCTGGGTTTCCTATGCAGCAGTGGTGACCCCACAGGGGACTGTGGCTCTTGTGGTGGTAGGCAATTGCTGCAGGGACACCATGTGAGGTTGCCCTTTGCAGGAGAGGGTGGGGAAGGGAGAAGAATTGGTTATAACCACAGCTAAGCAGGAAGGTGTAGGTCCCCACATCTGCCTCCATTCACCCCAGCTTCCACTTCTGCCTACCCTGGGGCCATGGCAAGTGGCTGCAGGGAGGACCATGGCCCTGTGCCACCTTTCAGCACTGTCTGCCTTCCCCATCCGGATGTGCTGGCATGTTGCCCCCAGTCCTGGCTGTGCTGGGACATCTCCCGAGCAGCTGGCGGGGCTGTTGCACTCTGGCTGATTGATCCAAACCCAAGGCCATTTCCCTTAAACGGCGGCTGCAGTGGTGCCTGGGTTTGGGTCTTGGTTTCCCTGTGCTTTTTCAGGGTATGGGTTGCTCTCAACCTCTCACTCTGACTCCAGGGCCATCGGTGCCTGGAGCCCACAGTGTTCCTAGAGGCACTGGCACAGCCAGGACTGTGGCACCCTGTGGTCTGGCTGGTGACAACAGAACACCGTGCCTGGTCCTGCTCAAGCATATGTTGGGGACATGCCTGTCACCTGCATGTGGTCCTGTGCACAGAGGATCGCATCATTTGCTGAGCAGAGCTGCTGGTGCTGCGGGGCAGGGACAGGGTGATGCAAAACTGGGTGATCCCTGCCTCAGGGGCACTAGACAGGGTCTGTTTTCCCCTCCTGGCAGCCATGCTGGACAAGGCTGGTGTACTTGTGGCCGGGGCCACAGAGGGACCCCAGAGCCAGCTCCTTGCTCCATGCCCTGGTGCTTATCAGCCCCATGCAGAGGAGTACCAGGAGCTGCAGTGTTGCACAGGGTTTGGGCCCCTACTTCAGTGGATACAGCATCTCCCTGCCTGGTGGAGGCAGCAGGGTGTGGGGACACTCGTCTCACTACCAGCCTCCTGCAGCGAACCCTGTGCAGGGAGCGGTTTGTCCATCCCTGGCAACATGCCAGTAGGGACCTGGGTGGCATGGGAAGAGGCCACGGCCTGCAGCATATCCCTGGCTGGGTGGCAGGGGTGGGACAGGGTGACCTGGTTAGAGACCAGAGTGGGGCTGGCCCCGCTCACACCCTGCTTTTCTCCAGGCCCACAGGCAAGACGACATGGTGGAGCGGGAGCATGTCCCAGCTGGGATGCAGGAGCTATGCAGACAGCAGGCGGGAGACCCCCAGAAACCCAGCACCCAGGGTGAGTCCCTGTGAATGCCAGTGCCAAAGCTCTGTCTGGGTGCGTGCCTGGGGCTGGAGCAGTGCCAGGGCCAGCTGCGGGCAGGAGGATGGAGAGGGCAGTACCACATCTCCCAAAGGTGTGGGCAGGGGAGCCGAGCACCTGGCGGGGCCATGGGAGCCGCGATGCTCTGCAGGTAGCCACAGGGATCTCCTGCAGGTAGCCACAGGCTTCTCCCCATGCAGAGCCTCTTCTCTCTCCTGCAGCTGTGGTCTTGGGGACCCTTGTGGTCCTGGAGCTGCAGCCGGCCCAGGAGCCTGGTCTGGAGCCTGAAGATGGTGGCAAGGAGCCGGCGCAGGGCCAGCCGTGCTCCCTGGATGCAGCCCAGCCCAAGGGGCAGCACCAGGCAGCTTGGAAGGAAGGGAGCCCCGGCAGCCCTGCCACAGCCCAGGAGCCCGGTGGAGGGCAAAGCCACCAGGTGGAGCAGCCCAGTGCTGGCAGCCAGGTACGGAGCTGGCAGCACGGTCCAGGGCTGCCACTGCCCTCTTCACTAGGGGCTGGCAGCCCTGCAGGTGAAGGCAGCCGGGTGGTGGGAGGGAAGGCTGGGGGGGAGGGTGTGCTCTCCTCAGCTGACTGCTTTGCCCCTTTCAGTCCCTGCAGCTCGGTGTTGGGGTGCGTGGTCAGGTGCCAGAGCCAACCAGAAGGTGTGGGGAGGCATCAGTGGGTAAGTGCAGCCCCACAGGGAGGGAGTACTGGGGCTGTGCCTGTGTCATGTCCACCTCCACTGCCCCCCTGCCCTGTGGCGCATGCATCCGCCGGGATGGAAAAGTGCAGGAAAAGGAGTCAGCCCTGGGGATGTGATTTAAGTCTATGCAACTGGGACAGGAATGTGAGGGCAGGACATGGCCAGGCCAAGGGCCATCCACAGCCAGTGGCCATTTGCCACCCAGCTGTGCAGTGACAGTGCCTGCCCCAGCTGGGTGCCGGAAGAGCAGGGTGCCAGGCGGGCTGTTTACCAATCCTTCAGCTCCAGGCTGGGCAGCAGCAGGGCCATGAAAGGGAATCCGTGCAGGCAGCAAACCCTGGCCTTTTGCATTCTTTGTCCCAATAAGGCTAGGAGTCATGCGTCTGCTGACCCTGACCCCCCTGGAGCTATGCTCACTGGCCCGGCCAGGGCCAAGCACCTTACTCCTCCCTGGAGCCTTGAGGGATCACAGTGGCCAGCAGCTGCCATCTTCCTACTGCTGGGAAAACCATCCCCATGGCTGTGCTGGGAGAACAGGGGGGTGGGGGGGGGAGGGCCAGAAGGCAGCTCTTTGTCCCCAGGGTCAGGGTTCCCACTTGCAGCCACCCTTGCAGGTGGAGATCCTCTTCTTCCAAGAAGCCCTGAGGGGCTGCTGGCATCTGGGAAGGCAGAAACCTTGGGGAGATGCTGGTGGGTGGTGGGCTGCAGCACCAGGGCAGAGGGAAACATACAGTATCTGACTCTCCTTGTCTCACCTAGGGGCTGAAACCTGGGTACTGGGGAGAGGCTGAGCCCCCCCCCTGCCCCTTGCAAACTCAGGTATCAGCATCTCTGGCCCCAGGCCAGAGCACTGCCTGCTCAGTGCCTGCCTGCACCCTGGGTGCCCCCAGGCAGGGGCTGAGCCACTGGGCCCCCTCACCTTCCCCTCCCGAGGCAATGCAGGGCTGGCCCTGCTATGCCAGGGCCTGGTGGGTGCAAGAGCGACCCCAATCTTCCAGCACAGACCCCAGGTACCACTCACTGACATGCTGGGGTGTGGGTACCCCAACATCTGCCTTGCCCTCCTCTGCAGTGTAGTTTGGCACTGCAGGGCAGAACCAGCTGCCTGCGGTGCACGGTAGCCTCTGAGCAGTGGTGGATGTTGGCATTGTGCTCTGGGCAGTGTGGGATGACAGGGAGAGGGGCCCCAGAGACTTGGAGGGGGGATGGGGTAGAGGGCAGGGATGGCAACAGCACCCTGTGCCTTGCTCACCCTCTGCTCCCCTTGCATATCTGGCCTGTCCCTTCCCAAGTAGCAGTGACCACCCAGGATGTAGCAGGGACCCCGGTCTGCCTGAACACTCACCAGCTGGAGCAAGCGCCCTCCTGTCTGCGTTTGGCTGGCCGCACAGGTAAGGTCCCAGTGGGAGCTGCCTCTGCTCTCTCTGCTTCCCAGTGGTGGGAGAGCCTGGGCAGGCACGGAGCTCTGCAGTGGCAGGACACTGCTGGCTGCTGCTGGCTGAGCAGTGCTGGCTGCCCACCTGCTTTCTTGCCCCTGTCCCCCCTCCCCTCCCCAGCATCCACCCTTCCCCACCCGTGTGCACAAGCACCCAAGGCCCCAGTGGAAGCAGGGGGGCCGGAGCTTGGAGGGAAGGGCAGCATGGGGGGCGGGGGGGGCGGGCAGCATGCATTGCGTTAGCACCGAGGCATGTGCGTGGTGGCAGGGCACTGGAGGGGGGTTGCGCCCCCACGCACGGTCTGGGCACCCTGGGGCGCAGCGTGCCTGGTGGGGTCGCCGCACCACCGGTGACCCCACCGTGCTTGTCCCGTGTCCCCCCCCCCCCAGAGCCCAGCCCCGCCGCGTCCCTGCCGCGGGCCGCCTCGGTGCGGGAACGCGCCCAGCGCTTCACCCCGGCGGGGGCGGGCGGCGCGGGGGGGCGGGCCGGGCCCGGCCAATGGCAGCGGGGGCCCCGCACGGCACCGCCGGGGACCGCTCAAAACGCGCGGGGCAGCGGCGGCAGAGGCGCAGAGCGGCGTCCGGCCACGGTCTCTGCCAGTCCTCGCCCCGGCCTCGACGGCATGAAGACCTGCTTCACCATCGAGATCAAGGATGGGCGCGTGCGGCCCCTCGCACCCTGCGTCGTGGCCACCCCCGGCAGCCAGCGGGCAGGTGGGCACCGCGCAGGGGCGACCAGCGGCAGAGGCACCCCCGGCAGCCAGCGGGCAGGTGGGCACCGTGCAGGGGCGACCAGCGGCTGGGGCACCGGGTGGGTGGGTGGGGCGGGGGAGACGGGGTGGTGCAGGCAGGTGGTGTCCCTCGGGAGACAGCGGGGGGGTGGGTGGCAGGGGCAGAGAGCCCCCGTTTTGAGGACGGGGTGGGGAAGATGAGCTGCGCAGCAGTGCGCTGTAGGGATGGCGGGCCTGAGTGGCATCACTCAGGGAGGTAGGACTGGGAAAGGTGGGAGGTAGGACTGGGAAAGGTGGGCGGGTGGGCCCACATTTGGGAGGCAGGCACCATAGGGACAGTGGGCAACAGCAGGCAGGTGGACACTGGCAGAGCCATAAGCAATGTGGGACAGTGCTCCCAGCAGGATGATGTGGGCAGTGGAGTAAATGGGTGCCAGTGGGCAGTTGGGCACTGGCAGAGCGACAGGCACCAGTGAGCAGGTGGAGACCAGCAGGGAGATGAGCAGCAATGAGCAGGTTGGGTAGTGATAGGCCAGGCAGGCATTGATGGGACATGTGAGCAGAAGCGCTGGCATTTGGGTGCTGGAGGCTGAGCATCTGCACTGCCAGAAGAGCAGGGACCATGGGCAGAAGTGTGCCTGGCAGCCCTCACCCTTTGGCAGGGACACTCAGCCTGCTCGGGGCATCTCAGTACTGGCCCTGCAGCCTGTCACTCTCCCTGCTCTCCTGCCACATTCATGCTCTGGGTCCTTTCCCAGCCCCCTGCCCAACCCCTGCAGGCCTGCCCCATCCACTGTCCCCACTGACCTGCTGGTCCAGGGGATTCCATGCTGTCCTGCACTGTCCCATCCCTGCTGCTGCGCAGTGTCTGATCTGGCCCTGCCTGCCTGTGGATGTGGCTGGCTCAGGATGCTGGGCCCATCCCTTGCACCAAGGGGGTCTTGGCTCCAGCTGGAGCACTGGAAAGTACCCTTTCATGGGGGGAGGAGGATGAGCCAGGGTGGGAAAGTGGCCTGGTTTCCTTGTCCCTTGGTTGTATTCTGAGCCCTTCCCCTGTGCCGGAGTTCAATGCCCACTGCTGAGGCAGGGTGCGTGCTGCAGCCAGGCAGCCTGTCCAGAGCCGCTCCCCAGGTGTGGAGCTGAACCTGCCAGGCTGGGGCTGGGGCAAACCCTGTGTGCCTCTCATTCCTCTTGTAGAGGTGACCCTGGGGCTGCGCAGCACCCCTATCCGCATCACCACTGTCCCCAGCAGCGTCAGCAGCCTCTGCAGCATCAGCAGCAATGTCACCAAGGTGAGTGCCCAGAAGGGCTGGGTGCCATGGGGTCATACTTGGGGGCTTCTGGGCTTGGGGTGGGGGAGCAGTGACTAAGTTGGGTGGGTTGGCACTGGCGGTACAGTCTGGAAGCTGTGCCTGTTTTCCTTTTTACAAAGAGACCCTGAGGTCCATGTGTATACCCACAGTCCTAGCCACGTGAGTCCCCAGTGCCCTGGACTGTGCCATGTATGCAGACTCTCGGGGTGCCAGGGGGAGAGGTGGGCTGGGAGCCATTTGTGGGTCTCCCTCTGTTTTAAACTCCCTTTAGTGTGGGAGCAGCTCGGGGAAAAATCAATTGCCACCCATCCCTCTATTTTCCCTCCTGGCAATGGACCTTGGTCATGGCGCTGGGGTCCCTGCCCCAGGGGAAGTTCCCTGAGAGTCTCTGATCTACCCTGGAGCTGTGGGCTGGGGTCCTGCCTCCTCCTGCACTGCAGTCAGCAGCAGCCCCAGCCCGCCTGGCCCAGGTGGGATTCTTGGGTGTGACTGGAAAAAAAAACCCACCAACCAAAAAACCCAACAAAAACAACAACAAAGAAAACCCCCAAACTGAAACCTTCTGCTCTGTTTTGGGGGGGGAGAGGGATGCACACGCAGCCCCCCCCCCCCCCGGGTGGTGGAGCTGGGTGTACACAGGAGGCAGCCCCGTGCCTGCAGCCCTTCAAGTGCTTTTATCTGCTCCTGGCCATCTAGGGTAATGCGAGGCGCTCATGCATGCAGCCTTGGCAGGAGCAGGGATGTCAAGTGCAGCGCTGCCTTGCTTGTGGCCCTGCATGCGCTTGGCTCTCCCAGCTGCCTCTACCTACGTGACATTGCCAGTGGCATGGCACCACTGGTAGCCCTGGCTCCGCTGTCTTGCTCCGTCCTCGGCTCAGCCCTTACTGGCATGAAGCAGGTAGCACCCACAGCCTGGCAAGTCTGCTTTCAAGTGCTGCCTGCACTAATTGGCAGGCCCTGCTGCCCGCGGGCAGCTCGCTGCCTGCAGAGGGGTGACTTCCCCGCATTAATGTGCTTGGGCAGGCTTGGCCTGAGCAGCCCGTCAGCTCTCATTAAGGTATTAGCGGTGCTGCCTGGTGGGGTGGGGGCATTGGGACCCATCAGCTGCCCAGCGGGAGACACAGCCTCCAGGTGTGATCCCAGCGGGCAGGGAGGACGAGGAGGCGGCAGCAGCAGCGGTAGTGGTGCTGGCAGCCCTGCCAGGTAGGGCTTGGTCAGAGGGACCAGTGGGGTGTGGGATCTGGGGACAGTGACTGCTGTGGCATGTCCTCTCACTGGTGGGGTGCTGCCTGTGCCCATTGTGCAGGGATCTGCACCCCTGAGGTACTCATCAGGCAGCACAGGGGGAATGGGATGGAGGCCCCCAAAAATCATGGCTGGTGGCTGGGGCCCTGGTGCCAGCTTGGGGCTGGAGATGTTGGTGTGTTGTGGGTGATGCAAGCCAGGAGCAGGAGGGCGCTTGGACGAAAGCGCACATGGCGTGAGTGGTCCCCAGCCCTGGAGCACATCTGACACAATGATGTCCTTGGGCTGATCCCACATGGGGGCTCTAACCCATGCGCTGTGCCCCCCGGCCATGCTAAGCTGGCACTCGGGGGCACTGGCAGCCATCTGGGGCTGGGGGGGCCGCTTGTCAGGGCTCCCCCTCACTGAGCCACCTGGCTCCAGGGCTGGAAATGCTGCCAAGTGTCTGTGCCTGCCTCGGTACCCCTGCACAGGACCCCCAGCCACTGTGACAAGAATAGCCCAGCAGGCGTGGAGCCCTGCTGTGCCGGCCTCCAGATGGGGGTGGTGCACCCAGAGCCCCTATAAAGGGTGGAGGACAGCTGAGGGGCTTGCCACAACGCCTGCTGGACCGGCACTGCCGCCATGCCAGGGGTTAGCCTGGAGAGGCTGGCGCAGGCCAGAGCGGCTGAGCTGGTGGAGCTGCGGCAGGAGCTGGGGGCTTTCTGGGTGGTGGTGGAGGGGCAGCTGGAGCAGGTGCTGCGGCGGGTGCAGCCTCTGGTGCTGGCGCTGCGGGCGCTGGAGGAGGAGCACCTGGAGCTGCGGGCAGAGCTGGCACGCCTGAGCCACCGCCTCGACCTGCTGGTGCTGTGGCTGCGGCTGCAGGAGCCCTCCGGGGAGGACCTCAGCACCCTCTTCCTGGAAGCACTGGACCCTTGCACATCCTTTGAGGGCATTGAGGAGCCTGGTGACCCCGTGGCTCATCCGCCTGCTTTTTCCAGCATGCGCCAGCAATCGGCCCCACACCTCTCCCAGAGCGACAGTGGCGTGAGTGCAGGCAGCTCTGCCCCACGGCAGCGCCTGGCAGGGGGGCGAGAGGCTGGTACCGGCCCATAGGGGTCCTGAGGGTGCCTGGAGCTAAGGTGAAGCTGCTGGCACAAGGTGGAACTGTGGCTGCGGTGCATGGTGATGCAGTGTCACTGGGATCTGCTGCCATTTGGGCTTGCTGCAAACGGCACCCACCTGTTCTGTGCTGCTGGCACGCTGGCCCGGCAGGCGGGCTTCCCGCAGCTGTCCCACCCCCGCCCGCACACAGCAATGGTGAGGTGCAGGTGGTGGCACATGGCCAGTGTCACCGGCCAGCAGCTTTGTGGTGGACCAGATGCAGAGCCAGGGCAGCAGGACAGAGGATGGGGCCAGGTGCGTGGCAGGGTTGCTGCAGTCCCATGCTGGCACCGCCTCTCTGCTGCCTCCGTGCCCTATTCCGGGCCTGGCCCACTGCCTGCTGTGCATTGCTGGGGGGTCGTGCTGAAAAGGACTTGGTGTCCTGGCTTTGCTCTGTTAGGGGCCAGGCTGGCCTAGATCCTGAGCAGGGACGCGGGGGAGGCTCTTGATCTCCTGCGCAAGATCTTTTCTCTGCTAAGTCCCTTAATTCCCTGGAAATCCCTTGTGCCGCTAACAGCACACACTGGCCTTGCCAGCACCTTTCCTGCTGCTGGGCACCAGGTGCTGCCCAGCCTGCAGCACCAGAGCAGACCCTGCCTGCTGGAGGGCCCCGGCGGCTGTGGTGATGGGGTGTGGGGAGTACCTGGGGATGTTTAAGCAACCAGACTGGGAGCAGGTCAGACACTGTCATGCCCTCCTGGGGCAGGCAGTGCTGCAGGGGGGCACATTGCATTTCCCTGCCTATCCTGGTCGCTGCAGTTGCCCATGGTGCCCCACTGGCTGTGAGCTGTTTTGTCGCATGTGGCATGTCTTCTCCAGGGTCCCTGCTGCAAGCGGCACTGGGCAAGTGTCAGGGTGATGGGGACCCTGGACCCTGAGCTGCGTGCAGGGTGGCCAAGCTGGTGCAGGTTCAGTTGCACAGTCCTATCCTTGTAGATGGAGCCAGAGGTGGTGGAGCAGCCCCAGGCACCAAGGCTGGAGCCAGAGCTGCCCAATGGCATGGAGAAGGTCCAAGTGAGGGAGCTGGAGAGAAGGCGCAAGCTGAACATCGAGGAGCTGAACAGGATCGAGGATGAGGATGTTCTGGATAAGATGGTACCTCCTCTGCCACTGGGCTCCTGGGGGAAGGCGGTGGGACCCTGAGCTGGTGGCAGAGGGGTGATGCTGACCACCTCCTCCTCCTGCAGCTGGATCAGACAACAGACTTTGAGGAGCGGCGACTGATCCGAAATGCCATGCGGGAGCTGCGCCAGCGCAAGCGAGGTACTTAGTATGGTGAACCCAGCAGAAGTTGGGCCTCTGGCAATGGCATTGTAGGTAAAGCTGGCAGGGTGCTCGAGCAGGGCTATTCAGCTGTGGTGAAGCAGGAGGGTGTGTTGAGTCTTCTGCTGCATCCCTGGTTGTGCCAGGCTGAAGGCATCATCCTTCCTATGAACTGGTTGTGGACTGGCAGCAGCTGGCAGGACCCCTGGTGTGGCAGGGACTGTGCCCACCCCCCTTGCTTCTCACTGCTGATACCATCTCCCACCTGCCTTTGCAGACCAGCGGGAGAAGGAGCGGGACCAGCAGCTGCAGGAGATGAGGAACCAGGCTACAGCAGGGAGGACTGGCCATGCTACAGAGACCACCACCACGCAGAGCACACAGTCAGCCGATGGCTCGGCACGCAGCACCGTCACCAAGACCGAGCGTCTCGTCCAGTCTAGTATGGGCTGGGCTGGGGGGCACAGGGTTTGCTTGCCCAGCATGGCTGGTGTGCTGGCCCTTCGGGAGGCCATGCAGAGTCTTTCCTGGTGCTCTACCATCTCAGCTTCTCTCTGCTACTTTTGCTGCTTGTCCTGGGTCTGGCTTGACTGTGCTAGAAGTAGGACTGTGGTTGAGGGCTGTGTTTTGCTGTATCTCTTCTGGCTTGTCCAGAGCCTGCCTGGGGAACTTTTAAGGGATCTGCTCTGGTTCTTCCCACCTGATCCTCCATCCTCTTGGGGTAGCAGGAGCCTTGTCTGCACCTTGGTCCCCTACACCTTTGCTCTCCCAGTCTCTGGGTGGCTCAAGCCAAGAGTCACTGTAGGGAGCTGAAGGATGCTCCAGCTCCCTGCTCCTTGCTCTGCCTGGCGGGGCCTGTGCCAACTGTACCCCTCTGTCTACCCTGGTGGGACTTCTCCCTGTTGCACTACGTTGATGTGAGGGTGCTTGGCAGCAGTGGGTGTCAATGAGTACTGATGCCCCCCTGCCCCAGCTGATCCCATAGCCTTGCCCCCTGCAGATGATGGCACCAAGACCTCCCGTACCACAACCATGGAGTCAAGTTACGTGAAGAGATCAGATGGTAAGAGCTTTTGCTGCCCTTTCCCTGTGGCATCCTCGGGGTGTAACCCCAGGGGCACTACTGCTGCTGAGCTGTCGCTGCCTGTGGCATGGGAAGAGCCCCCCACACCTGCCTGGTGCTGCCTCCCTTGGCTCCCTCCCAAGGCCTCTCTCTTTCTCTCTCTATAGGTGGCAACAGCACATTTGTTCAAACCAAATCATCCTACAGCTCCTCTTCCAAGAAGACTGGCAGGTGAGTGGTGGTGCCTCCCCAGAACCAGCCCCAAATGGTCCCTGTCAGCCATCTGCTTGCACAAACCCTCTCTGCCCAGCTTGCAGTGTCCCTGTGTGGGGATGTCTGCAAAGCTCCTGGTCACTGGGGCACATTCGCTGTCTCCAGTGGTCCCCATGGGCCTGGAGACTTGTCTGCCAGCCGGGGACACTAAGCCCACCCCCCTTCTCTCCCAGGGACATGGAGGTCTCCAAAGTGCTAGGACTGGCAATGGGCCAAGGCCACCATATGCCCTTCCCTGGGCTGCCTGCAGCCCCTCTTAACTTCATCTGTTTCTCTCCCAGTATCTTTGACCGTGAAGACGAGAGTGCCTCCAGGCAGAGCAGCCTGGCCGCATTGGAGCGGCGTCAGGCTGAGAAGAAGAAGGAGCTGATGAAAGCTCAGAGCCTGCCAAAGACATCGGCCTCACAGGCACGCAAGGCCATGATGGAGAAGCTGCAGAAGGAGGGTGGGAGGTGAGGCTGGGCTGGGGACAGGCCAGCCAGGGCAGTGAGCGCCACGTAGATAACACCCCACATCTTCTGCTGCAGCTCACCAAACCCTGTGGCAGCACGTACCGCTGTGCAGCGGTCCTCCAGCTTTGGCGTGCCCAATGCCAACAGCATCAAGCAGATGTTGCTGGACTGGTGCAGAGCCAAGACCCGGGGCTATGAGGTGAGTGCCACCTTCAGTCCCCCTCCCCGGGGCCGGTCGATCTGCCCCTCACTAACTCTCCTGCTCCTGCAGCATGTGGACATCCAGAACTTCTCGTCCAGCTGGAGTGACGGCATGGCCTTCTGCGCCTTGGTCCACAACTTCTTTCCTGAAGCGTTTGACTACAGCCAGCTGACACCCCAGAACCGCCGCCACAACTTTGAGGTGGCCTTCTCCTCCGCAGAGTATGTAGCTCTTGTGCAGTCACACAGGCTTGGGGCAGCTCTCCTGCTCATTGCCCGGGGTGAGGGAGGGGCACGGGCAGGGTGATGGTGCTGGAGGTGGGTGCCCATCAGTATCGCTCCCTTTGTGTTGTGCAACAAGGTTTGGACACCATGGGAAAGCAGTGGCTATGTGGACAGGGCCACGAGGCCAGTGCAGCCCAGTTGGGTGGCAAGGGTGGGCATGGGGGTCTGGGCTTCCTGGGTGTGGGGCAGAGCAACCACCCAAAGGCAGGGCAGCAGTCTCCCAAGCCCACCCAGCCACAGGCCGTACATCCCCTCCTGGGGTGCTGGGTGTGGGACCACAGCCCCTGGGGAGTGGGGTTTGTTTGTACTAGGTGCCTCCCTTTGCAGTTGTAGGGGCTCAAATGCCGTTGCAGCTTCTTCAGTCTCTTCCCTTCCCCTTTTGCTTCTGGTTTTCCTGGGTGCTGAGAGATGGGAGCGCATCCAGCTGGAGGGCTGGCAGCCAGCCCCTCTCTCCTTCCTTCTGTCTCTCTTCCCCCCCCCCCCCTCCTCCTCCCCTCCTGCACCCTGCCCAGGGGCAGGGCTGGGCAGGTGGGGATCCCAACCTAGCCGGTGCCCAGGGTGGTGGTGTGAGCTGGGAGCTCCTGCAAGCTCCCTGGGTGCTGTGGTGCTGAACAGTGGAGCAAGAAGGGGCCATGTGCCTGGCTCTTGGTGCTCCCGATAATGGACTTTTTGCCTTAATTGGGGAACCTGGCATGGACTTGAGAGCGCCGTTGATCCCTCCGGCCTGGAAGCCAGGTGCCCTCTTGTCCCTCCTCCTCCTCCAGCTCTTGTGAGCGTCTTCTCCCGAGCTTCCTGCACCAGGACTGTGCTGTGGGGTTCCAAGTGGAGCTGGGCAGGAGGACTGGGCTTGCCACCCCATCCTCCCAGCAGGTCTATATAGGGGCTATATAGAGCGCCACTCTGCTCTGGAACCCGCTCCCTGAGCACCTGGCGCACCAGACACTTCACTCCTCCTCTGCCTTTGTCTGTCCTTCTCTCTGGACCTCACGCCTCTCCACGCTGCTCACCCGCCCTCCCCCTCCCTTGCTTGTGCCCCCCCAATGTCACTGAATGGCCTTGGCGTGGCGGTGCCTGGAGCCCTCCTGCCCCCGCATTGCGCACCCCAGAGCATGCAAGAGCAGAGCAGCATCTGCCCGGGGGAGGGACGGGAACTGCATTGATCTGTGTCTCTTGTTTTCTCTCTTCCTCCCCTCCCCGACTGGGCTGCGGTCACTGGCTTGCCCCTCTCTCTCCCTGCCCCCAGGAAGCACGCGGACTGTCCGCAGTTGCTGGACGTGGAGGACATGGTCCGGATGCGCGAGCCAGATTGGAAGTGTGTGTACACATACATTCAGGAATTCTATCGCTGCCTGGTCCAGAAGGGGCTGGTAAAAACCAAAAAGTCGTAGCCCATTTTCACCCCCCTGGGAGCGATGGTGAGAACCTTCCCCTCCAAATATCTCCCCGTGCCTCAGAGCTGCTGCTTGGTCAGGGAGCAGCTGCTGCAGCTGGGGCAAGAGGCTGGGGAATGCCGGTGGGTGAGGGGCGAGTCCTGGCGGTGTCAACCAGTGAGGCCAAGGTGTTGTCAGGAGAGGGGTAGAGGTTCCAGAATAGCGCCCATGGGGATTTGGGGAAGGGGGGGCTGTGTCACCCTGCGGGGCTGTTGGCTCTGTAGCCACAGGGAGAGCGCTAGCAGGAGCGGTGCTGCTGTGGCTTCTTCCTCCCCGTTGGCTGAGCCTGACCCAGGGGGTTAGCTGCGGGGGATGCCGCTCTGGGTGCTCTGCAGCAGCCTGAGCTGTGCTGCCTGGGTGTGAGTGAGCCCCTCCCCAGGATGCCCTGGCATCACTGCTTGCACTTGCTGTCTCCTTGCCCCCACCCTGGGGTGTGTGCGGGTTGCCAGCCCTGGCTGCGGGAGGGGAGCAGCAGCTGCTGCTGCAGGGCCAGGCATGGGCGATGGTGACCTGCCCACACGGTGCTGCCTGCTCATATATGGGCAGGAGCGGGGAGCCTGGAAAGTGTGACTCAAGGCTTGGGTCCTGCCTCGTCTTGCAGTGTTTGTGTCTGTCTTCAGGGGCATCCTAGCTGGCGCTGGAGCCATTGCTCCCCTGGGCTCCACGCAGCACCAGCACACCGGGGCCCAAATGCTGGCTTTATAAGGACAGAGCCGCTCTCCTTGCGCTGCTGTTGCTTTGCCATCGCTCCCTGAGTCAGGGCTGGCAGGGGGCCTCTCGAGCTCAGGCGGGGGCTTTCCTAAGGCCCTGAACACAGCCTCCTGCCTTCTCAGGGCAGCCAAATCACGAGGTGGGGCCAGGGCCAACCAGGCTGTGGGCTCAGAGCCCATCAACTTCAGTGCAACAGGGGCCCTGTGGGAGAGCTGGGACAGTGGGGCACAGGAGCAGGGTCCCATCAGAGCCCTAGGCTGGGGTGCTCTCCTTGGACCTGGTGCTCCCCAGGGGGCTGGCACCAGCTGTGGAGGGTTCCTTCTCAGCTGTGCAGTTGGGTGGGCTGTGCTGGAGGGCCAAGGTGTGCAGCGGGGTTACTGCAGCCTGGGGAGACAGGGAAGAGGGCTTGTGGGGGTGTGGTGGTGGTGGGTGGCAGCCTGGGCTTCTGATCCTGTTTGCGCTCAGAGCTGCCCAGTGCACCCTGTCACTGAGGCGGAGCCCCTGCCAGAGGGTGGCAGCTGCACCAGCCATGGTATCAGTGGGGGCTGCCAGTTTGAGCCAAGCAGCCCCCAGGTGCTGGCACAGCCCCTGCCCCAAGCACTTAGAGCTGCATCAGCCATTTTTGGCAACAGCAGCCTGGGATGCTCTGGTGCTGTCTGTCCCCTGATAGGTGCTGACACCTGCCACACAGCCTGGCAGGGGTGCAGGCACCCAGGTTGGAGGGGTGGCAGCAGTGGCAGGGTAGCTTGTGGACCCCCACTACCACTAGCCCCCAGCAGAAAGGTGGTGGGGCCAGTTTGGTGGATGGAGGTGGCCAGTTCCCTTCCATGCCCGCTTGGGCTGTAGCAGTGACTACCCAAGCTGTGCTGGCAGCTCCCGCAAGTTGGGGGAGAGATGGCATGTGTAGCCCAGGACGCTGAGTTGGTGGTGCAGGCAGAGTGAGGGCAGGGCTGCCATTCTGCTGAAGGGGTGACTGCAGAGCCCAGAGGCTGCAGGGATCAGGGGGCAGCCATGGCTGCTCTGTCAGGGCCCCCCACGGTTGGCACCTGCTGGCCATGGCCCTGGCTAGACCCTAGCACTGGAAGCTGGTAGGCACAGGCCACCACTGAGCTGGTCGGACCTGGGCAGTGCCCACCCTGCCAGTGGTGCTATCCTGTGCTTGGGGCAGGCACCCCCCAGGCTCTGGTCCAGGATGAGAATGGGAACTGGGCTGGTAGGCTGGCGGGATGCAGGAGAGCAGGGCTGGGGCTTGCAGCAGGAGTGATGGGCAGCATGTGACTGTGACCCCCCTTGTCCTTCCCTGGACCAGCTAGTGGGGTTTGTGTTGGGGCCACAGCATGGATGTATGCCGGCAGGCAGGCAGGCAGGTTTCTCCCTGCAATGCACTGGCATCAGCTGGAGGAGGAGGATGGTGGGCACAGCCTGAGCAGTAGTGGGTGACTGCCAGCACCAAGAGCTGGGGCAGAGAGCACCAAGGGTGGCAAGAAATGCAGGCAGCCCCTGTTGCAGGCAGCATGTGCTCTTCCCAGGACTGTGGGTGCCAAGGGCTGGGCAGGAGCTGACCGGGACTGAGGGCAGCAGTGCTTGGTACCAGCAGGCCCTGGGCAGCGTATGTCCCCTATCCCAGTCCCTGCAGCAGGGCAGCCCGCCCAGGGCCGTGCTGAGGACTGCGTCTCTGCAGGACGCTGGTGGACTGCGTGCCCCTGGTGGAGGTGGAAGACATGATGATCATGGGGAAGAAGCCGGACTCCAAGTGCGTCTTCACCTATGTGCAGTCCCTCTACAACCACCTGCGTCGCCATGAGTTGCGCATGCGGCAGAAAGAGTGCTAGAGCCTGCCCTGCCTGCCATCCTGCTGCCCCCTGCCCTCAGGGTTGCCAGCAGGTGGGGAGCTGCCTGCCCTGGGAGGGTCCTGGGGGGGCCACAGTACCAGCGCTGGGGGGGGGGGTGGGGTGGAGGGGTGGGCTCTGCCACTGGGGCAACCCCACGCCTCTGCCTTGCTGAAGCTCCCTCTGCCCTTACTGGCTGTGGACTGACCCTGTGGGCAGGACAAGGCAGGGCAAGGCTGGCACTGCCAGGGATGCTCCCCAGCTTGGCTTGCCTCCTGTGCTCCAGTGTGTTAAGTTATTTGTTCTCCAGGAGTTGTTTGTCCCACGGGCAGCACCCCTGGGTCTCTGGGGAGGCTCAGGCAGGGCTGTGTCCTTGGGCCCAGGGCTGGCATGGCTCAAGGGCTGAGCCTCAGCCAGTGTCACAGTGCATCCTACAGGTAGCGCACCTGTGAGCGGTTCTCCTTGGCCCCCTGTAAGGAAGTCCCTCTCCCCATAGCTGGCCCTGCTTGGTGCCACCTCCCTGGGGACAACTTCATGGCCATGTGCTGACACCCTGCTTCCCACTGCACTCATGCACCCTGGGGGGCTGCAGTACCCGTGTGCTGGAGAGCAGGTGGGGAGGTAAGAGATTCCCAGGGGAGCAAGGAGCCCAAAGAGCGAGCTGGGACAGCAGCCCCTGCTCTCCTCCCCAGCTTGGCACCGCGTGCTCAGCGCTGCTCCCTGCTCTGTCACCATCTCTACACCTGCGTTGACACATGTACCAACACCAGCCAGACAATAAAGGTTTATTCTATAGGTTAATGTCTCTGCCTCAGGTTCTTCTCCCCAGCCACGTTGCTACTTTGTGCCACCGGTGCAGTGTGCACCACGGTGCCTGGGGGAGTGCTGGCAGCCCTGCCCGCTCCTGGACCCCTCTGCCTGCAGGCCTGCTGCTCACCCAGCCTGGGAGGATGCCAGGCACATGCTGTTTCTCCTGCTCAGGAAGGATGCCCAGAGCCAAGGAGCACTATCAGCATCCAACCCTGACCAAGGGCTGTTGGTTTGCAACCCTCAGTCCTGGCACAAGAAGACCCCATGCTGCCACCAAGGCTGCACAGAGCCAGGTCTGCAGACAGTGCAGCTGCACCCTGCTCCCTTCCCCAGCCGAGGACTGGATGTCCTCACTGGGCCAGTGCAGCCACTGGGCTTGGCCTCGCTGCTGCAGGACCCCCTTGTGGGCTTGCACCAGTTCCCATGCCCTGCAAGAGTGGCTCATCCCAGGCTAACCCACCAGGTGGTGGCCCAGCCATCACACCAGGGAGGGGGGTGGCACAGCAATAGCACGGATGGTCTGTGGGATGGTTTATTGGCTCACCAGTGGCGGCTGTCACCCTGCCATCTGCTCTTGCCTCTGCAAGCAGCATTGGAGCACCTAGCTCCTCCCAGTACAGAGCAGTGTGGAATAGACCCCACCAAGGACTCCCTGGAAAGAACACAGTGCAGCCAGTTGTACTCAAGGGCTTTAATGGAGGCTCAATACGAGATGACCCTGCTGGGATGTAAAGGCCCCCTGGGGGCAGCTCTCCCACCTCCAGGACTCAGCACATCTACCCTCAGCACCTGTGGCTTTCTGCTGAGGGTTTCATCCTGTCCACACAGGTAGGATACCGCTGCCCAGCACCAGGAATCAGCTAAACCTTGGGGCATGGTGAGGGAGCACAGAGAACACTGCTTCCCCTGACCAGCCAGGGATGCTGGGCTGCAGGGGAGGGAGGACAAAAACAGGCACACGGGACCCCTAGGATGTCTGCAATGCCCAGGAAGCCCCTGCTCAAGGCTGGAGCTGCTCAGGGCATCCTTGGGGCAGAGGCTACACAGCACCAAGCAACTGCAGGGGCACCTTCACCAGTCCATAGCGCTGTGCCCTGGTGCTGTAATGCCCTTGTCTCCGTATGCTGAGGAATGGCTGCGGGACCCTCTCCTGGGCACAGCACCCCTTGCTAGAGGTCTGGGTGTTCTCCCATGTCACGTTCGGGTGAAGTCTTACTGTCAACAGCAGAAGGTTGGGGGGGTGGCAGTGTGGGCAGAGGCCTGGCAGGGGCAAACTGGAACTCCTCAGGCACGGGGGCATCAGGTGTCTCCTTGCGGTAGAAGCCCAGCTCCTGCACCAGCTGGTTGATCTCCTCCCGGGTCATGTCACTCAGGGGGATTCTCTGCACACAGACAGGGATTGCAGCCTGGTGCCTGTGGGCCACAAGCCACCCAGACCCTGCTGTGGCAGTGTGTGCCATGTTGCCCATTCACCTCCAGTTCCTTGTATCGGTGACTGAGGAGCACAAGCTCGGGGTCAGCACCAGGCAAGTGCTTCATCTCCAGGTTATGGCTGGGTGGTGCATTAAGGAGCAGACAGTACCGGGCAGGCCTATGCAGTCCCCCATCTCATTCTGTCCTCTGTCACATCCCATTCCCTCCCATCCCATCTCATCCTCCATCACATCCCAACCACCCTGTCCTCCATGCCTCATCCAATCCCCTTTCATCCCTCATCCTGTTTCACCCTGCCCTTCACTGCATCCCATCCTGTCCTCCGCCCCATCCCGCCCAGTCCCATCCTATTGCATCCTCTGTCCCCATCCTCGCCTGCCCCACCCTGTCCCCCAGCTGCCCTGTCCCCCAGCCCATCCCGTCCTATCTCGTGTCCCATCCCGTCCTGCCCTGTCCCCCAGCCTGTCCCGCCATCCCCCAGCCCATCCCATCCTATCTCGTGTCCCGTCCCATCCTGTCTTGTCCTCCAGCCCGCCCCGCCGTCCCCCAGCCCGTCCCATCCTATCTCGTGTCCCGTCCCGTCCTGCCCTGTCCCCCAGCCCGTCCCGCCGTCCCCCAGCCCGTCCCGCCGTATCTCGTGTCCCGACCCGTCCTGCCCTGTCCCCCAGCCCGTCCCGCCCTGCCCCCCACCCTGTCCCGTCCTATCCCGCCCACCCCGGGATGCGCACCGAGGGGGCTGCCGCGGGCTGCTGGCGGGTACTAGAGGGGGATGTCCTGGGTGACGAAGGCCTTCACCTGCGGGCACAGCGGGCGGCGCGGCCCGTCCCGGCTCAGCGGCGGGGCGGCCCCCGCCGCCGCCGCCGCCGCCCCCGGCCCGGCCCCGGCCCCCAGCACCTACCTCTCGCAGGCGGTTCAGCCGTCACCCGCCGCAGGTCTGCGGGAGGAGACACCCCGTCAGTCCGGCGCCGTCCCGCCGCGCGCGCAGCCCCCGCCGCCCGCCCTGTGCTCACCTCCACCTTGCCCCGCGCCAGGTCCCGCAGCTCGGCCCCGCGGAGCCGGGGGGGTCCCGGGCCGCCCCCCGCCGCCAGCGCCGCCGCCAGCAGCGCCAGCGCCAGCGCCCGCAGCATCGCGCCGCCACGTCACGGGCCTCGCGCGCGGGGACCCCCGCCCCGCCCCGCCCCCGCGGGCGCGCGCACGGCGGGCGGCCGCAGTCGAGCGCGAGCACGCTGCGCACCCACGAGATGTGCGCACCCGCGCAGGCGCAGCGCGACGGCACGCCCAGGCACACGCGCCGCGTACACGCGCGCCCCCTGCGGCACGCGTGCACCGCGTCTCACGCGCCATGGGCATGCACCGGCCGCACAGGCACCGTGAGCGCATCACAAACGCCCCGTGCGCACACACGCCCTGCGCGCACCATGGCACGCACACTGACACCGCACACACGTGCCACGAGTGCACATAGCGCACACACATGCTGCACACACGCGTGCCGTGAATGCCGCAAACCCACCCGCACCACAGACATGCGCATGCACACTGCAAACACACACTGGTGGGCACACGTGCGCACTGCACTGCAAACATGCGCATCGCAGACTGTGAATGCACACACAGGCTGCAGCCCCCTCCGCGAACTGCAAACACGCCCGCCCCCCCCCGCCCCCCCCACCCCTGCACAGAATGCAAACATGAGCATAGGCAGACACTGCAAACACGGTGACATTCAGGACAGTGCATGCATGTACAGCTGTCTGTTGTGCATGCACACAATGGCACGCAGCTGCACACACACATAGCTGTGCACACTCATGCACTCTTCTGCATGTACAACTGCATGCACAGAGCTCTACGTACACACAGCTATACACAGTGCAAATGCATGTACACAGCTACCCCCACACAACTGCTCACAGCATGCCTACGCCCAGGTACATCAGCATACACAGCAGCACACAGAAACACACATACACCAGCATGCAGTCACATGCAACAGTGTGCGCGCACACACAAAGCTCTACACATCTGCCCAGCATGCACACGCACATGCTGTGCACCCTGACAGCATGCACATGCAACTGAATGCGCATACGGCTATGTGTGCACAAAATTGTGTGCACCCCTGCACACCCCACCCCCCCTACATGCAAAACACCTGCACACTTGCACATGCCACTGGTTAGAGAACCACAGGATGTCAACCTGGCTGAGGCTGGGGTAGCTCTGGGGCCCAGCTGGTCCATGCTGTGGCTGGTTGCCCCGGTCCGTGTCCAGTCAGGTGCTGAGTATCCCCAAGGTATGAGACTCCACAACCTCCCTGGGCAACCTGTGCCAGGGCTTTGTCACCTTCACAGGGAAAAAGTGTTTCCTGATGTGCAAAGGGAACCTCCTGTGTTCGAGTCTGTACCTATGGCCTCTGGTCCTGCCACTGGGCACCAATGACAAGAGCCAGGGTCTGTCCTCTCTGCACCCTCCCTGCAGGTGTTTATGTAGATTTATGAGGTCCCCACCCTGAGCTTCCTCTGCTCCAGGCTGGAGAGTCCCAGTTCTCCTACTTTCCTCATGGGAAAAGTCCATCACCTTTGTGGCCTTTTATTGGACTCCCTCCAGTAGGCCCATGCCTCTTGGACTTGCTCTTGGGAGCCCAGCACTGGACACAGGACTCCAGGGGTAGCCTCATTGGTGCCTCCTTGACCTACCTTGACCTGCTGACAACACTGCTGCAACAGCCAAGGACATCATTCACCTTCTGTGACCCATGAACACACTGAATGGTGTCCACCAGGATCCCCAGGGCCTTTTCTGCAGAGCTGCTTTCCAGCCAGGCAGCCCCCAGCACGTCCTGGTGCCAGGGTTTGTTCCTCCCCAGGGGAAGGACTTTGCACTTTGCCTGGTTGAACTTCATAAGGTTCCTGCCAGTCCATTTCTCCAGCCTGTCTGGGTCCCTCTGGATGGATGCACAACCTCCTGGTATATCAACTGCTCCTCCCAGTTGGGTGTCATCTTGCTGAGGGTGCACTCTGTCCCATCATCCACGTCAGTAATGGCGATGTTAAACAGGACTGGACCCAGTACTGACCCCTGGTGTACACCACTAGTTACTGGCCTCCGACTAGACCTTACGACACTGACCACCACCCTCTGGATCCAGCCATTCAGGCAGTTTTCAGATCACCTCAACATTTGCTCATCCAGCCCATACATCAGCAACTTCTCTAGGTGGATCTGATGGGAAGCGGTGTCAAAGGCCTTCCTGAAGTCCAGGTAGACAACGGCCACTGCTCTCCCTTCATCTGCCAGGCCACTCGCTTCATCACAGAAGGTGGCCAGGTTGGCCAAGCAGGACTTCCCCTCAGTGAAGCTGTGCTGACTCCTCACGATCAGTTTCATGTTGTCCGTGTGCCTGACAATGGTTCCCAGGGCTGGCTGCTCCATCCCCTTCCCAGGCAGGGAGTGAGGGTGACCCACCTCTAGTTCCCCAGCTGCTCCCTTGAGCCCTTCCTGAAGAGAGGAGTGACATTTGCTCTCCTCCAGTCCTCTCCCAGTTGCCACGATTAATGACAGGTTATTGAGAATAATACAAGAGCACGCCTCCTGGTCTGAAGCCACCTGCCTCTGGGGCAAGATAACCTGGCTCGAGAGGGCGGAGACTGGCGGAAGTCCATGGACCAGAGGATGAGCAAGGTGTGTTGCTTGGCATAAAAAGATGCCTTCTTAGAAACTGAACTTTGGAGATCTTCCCCACCAAGGATCACAACAATTGGAAGGACCGGCGGGATGCTGCCTGGACCTGGGACCATAGGGATGCCTTGGACCCGTGGTGGTAGCTATAATCCTCTTTCCTTTTCTTTTTACTTTACCTTTTATTCACTTTCTGTCTTTCTACCTATCGCACGCCGCTTTACAGGCAAACAATAAAATTGTGCTGTTTAATTGAAGCATAACCCCTTGGCGTGGTCGCCTTGATTTTTGCGCTTTGAGATCATAGTTAATGAACCATCACGAGTCCACTGAGTGGACAGTGACACCATCCCATCAGGGCCCAGGGACCTGGTGCTCTTCTGCCAAGATCCACTTGCCATCGTGCTCCGTCCTTCCCTGGGCTTGGCAGCTCCTCAGGGCCAGTCCTGCTGGCAGAGGCTGAGGTGTAGGAGGGGTCTGGGACCCTCGTCCTCACCATGCCCTGTGTCATCAGGTCCCCCCTCTCCTTCAGGCACACACAGGTGTGTATGCACCCAAAGCACACCCCTGCACACTGTCACACCTGCCTGCACAAACAGCTGCACCTGAGCAGCCAGCAGCGCTGCACACAGGTGCAGCACTGTGCACAGGTACACCTGCAGCTGCACAGGCAGCACCTGACGCAGCTGCCCCGAGTGTGCATGTGCACTGACAACTACAAACACACCCACAACAGTGCACATGTGCACGATGACACAACAGTCACACTGGAGTGGACACAGTTGCGCACACAAAACCACACCTATGCACACACGCAGGAGAGCAGGTGTGCACGCAGAAGTGAAGATGCACACGTGAAAGGCCAGGTGTGCACGTGGCAAGGGTAGGTATGCACATGCACGGCTAGACGTGCACGCAAAAGGGCAGATACGCACTTGCAAGGGCCGTCGTGCACGCGCAGGGGCGTCCCCTCCCCTCCCCTCCCCTCCCCCCAGCGCCCGGTGTCGCCGCACGCTCCAGTCCCGGCGCCGGCGCGGGGAGGGGGGGGGGGGGGCGAGGAGGAGGCGGGGCACAGGCCGTCACGTGCGCAAGGCGGGGCGGCGGCAGGTGCGCGCGTGCGAGGCGGCGCCATCGCACTCGCCGCTCCTGCGCCTTTAAGGTGCGGCGCAGGTGGCGGGGGCGTGGGGGGCGTGGCCGGACAGGGCGGGGCGGGGCGGGGCCGGGCCGGGCCGGGCCGGGGCGCGGCGCAAGGTGAGTGCGGGCGGGGCCGGGCTGGCGCCGCGGCTGCGCCTTTGAGCCTCCTGCCTATGGAGCCGGCCCGGCGCGGCAGCGCAGACCAGGGCTCAGCCGCTGCCTCGGGGCCCCGGCCCGGCCCCCCGCGGAGCCCCACGCCCGCTACCTCCCCCCCTGTGCGGCCGGTGCCCTTCGGCCCCCGGGGGTCGGTCCGGCCCTCGCCCGACGGCGGGGCTCCGGCGGCGCCGCTTTTCCTTGGCGGCGGCAGCAGCGTCCCTGCAGCCCGCAGGAGCTCCCGGCCGGACGCCGGCTGCGACCCCTTCCCCTTCGGCTGCCCGCGGTCCGGGGGCGCTCAGCGCGGTGGGCCCGAGGACCGGGTCCCGGGCCGGGCGGCCCAGCCCCTGCCGCTGGAGGTGGGCCGGGCCCAGGCTGAGGCGCACGGTGGGCCCCTCGCCTTCCCGCTGCCAGCCCTGCTGCCCCCCAGCCCGGGAGCCCCCTCGGCCCGCCCTGGCGCGCCGTCCCCGGCAGCCTCCGGCCCGGCGCCTAGCCGGCCCGCCTTCCCCGAGCTCCGCGCCCCGGAGCACCCCGGCCCCGGGAAGCCGCCGCCCGCCGAGCGGAGGGAGATGCTCCCCAAGGCCGAGTCTAGCGACCACATCTCGGCCTGGGCGGGCTCCTCGCCCCGGGCTGCCGGCCTGCCCAAAGCCGTCTCCAGCGAGTTCATCGCCGGCGGCTGGGCAGCCCTGCCCAAGCCCGAGCCGGACGAGCTGTCCCACCTCGGGCGGTCGCTCGGCCTGCCGGGCCCCAGCCAGCCCTGCGGCGCGCCCCTCGGCTGCTCGGCGGGAGCCCCGGAGGACGACTCGTTCCGGTGAGCGGTTGTCGCTGCGCGGGGGAGCGGGGGGAGCAATGCCGGGCTGAGGCTGGCCTTGCTGTGAAGCCTCTTGTGGGCAGGGGTTGCTCCATCCATCCTTCCTTTCTGCTGCGGATGGTGCTCAGCTGGAGGAGGTCAGGGGTGAGGGGCTGGGAACAAACGGGGCTCGAGGTGGAGGGGAGGGCGAGCGGTGCCTGCTGCCTGTGCAGGCAGTGCTGAGGGCAGTGGGCGCTGTGCGAAGTGGTGTGGCGGAGGTGCGGGCTGTGAAGCAGGTGCCATCTGCCCCCGCTGTCATCAAGCTCTGGAAATGATGTGGCACTGCTGGCCCTTGCTGTTGAAACGTGCCCTCTGTGACCAAGACCTGTCCTAGTGCTGCTGAAAGAGCCCGCGGGCTGCTGGTGCATGCTGCATAACAGCATTAATGTGTTGTGACTGATGATGGTTTTGCACTGGTGAAGGACAGTGCCGCTGGGGCTTGCAGAGCTGCTGTCACATGCAGTGCCGTCTGTGGCCTTTGAGGCTGGCTGTGCTTTAGGGCAGAGTCTGGGGGCTGAGGTCTGGGTTGTTTTCCCCAGGAGCCCAAGGGATGCACGATTCCTGGGGAAGGGAGGGGAAGTGGTTTTCTGGGGACACCTTGTCTCGCAGGCTGCCTGCTGTGCCAGCCTGCCTGTGTCAGTTGGTGGTGATGAAAATGAGGGCTCTTTGTGCTGGTTTCTAGAACTTCACTGGGGCTTGAGTTACAGCGGGGCTTGTCATGTGCTGGAGTGCAGACCCTGGGAGAATTCCAAGGCAAGGGCCTGTCTCCCTCAAATGGAAGTTAAGGACCTGGTGTACGTGCCCTGTCTAAGCTTTAGCTGTGGCTGCTTCTGTTGCAGGCAGAAAGCTTGCTTTGTGCAGCTGGAGGCTGAATGGGAGGGACAGGGAACCCTCTGAGCCCCAGTGTTAGCTTGTTCTTCTTTTGTCCTCCCAAGCATCACAGTGGTCACCTGGAATGTGGGCACAGCCATGCCCCCGAATGATGTAACATCTTTGCTGCACCTCAACACGGGCGAGACAAATGATGCAGACATGATCGCCATTGGGTAAGAGGGTGAGGTGCAGGGCCCCCTCCCCTGCCCCACCACATCCTTTTTTGGGGGATGCCCATAGCCCTGGGGGGTGGGGAATAGAAGAGCTGCAGCCCCAGCCTCCCTGAGACATGTGTGCGTTGCAAACAGTAAAACATCACAAAAGGCAATGAAGAGTTGGCTCCTAGTAAGATGGGAGTGCTAAGAAGGACCGAAACCCTTGAATCCTGAATAGCCTTGAACCCTGGAAGAGCCTGTAGCTGGCTATGCCATGCAGAGCCAGGCTTGGCAAGTGCTGCTTTTGCCATGAGCCCTGGTAGTCCTGGGGTCAGGTCTGTAGAAGCATTTAACTTGCCTGCCAGAGTCTCCTGAGAGTGTTTTCCTCATCTTGGCTTTTGCCCATGGTATGCAGGCCTCAAGGGCACTGATCTGCTGTTCTTTCACAGCTGTATTGGCTCTGTGCCCCTGGCAATACTTACTTGCTGGCAAGGCAGAGCCACATTGGTGCGGTAAGGCTTTATTGGTGTTGCTGGCAAGGCAAGCTCTGCCAGAGTCTAAAGGCAGACTGGTCCCTCGAGGCTTGCTGTGGTGTGTGTGTATTCCTGCTAAGGACCAGGGGTGTGCTGCCTTTGTATGGGGAGTGAGAAGCAGCCTCTGCTTGTGGGTGTGAGGTAAGAGAGCTTGATCTGCCTCCAGGAGGCTCCCAGGGACTTCGCCAGTGCTCCTTGCTGCTGGGAGAAAGTGGTGTAAGGCTGAAGCTAAAGCTGGAGCTACAATGCTTTGTTGGGATCAGTGTCCTGGTCCCCTTGGCCTTGTGGGCAAGCAGGATGGGGCTGTGGAGGCAGACCTGAGCCTGGATGTATGGGGTAGGGGGTACAGCCAACAGCAAGGGACTTGCTGGGGCAGGGTGTCCTGCTGCTCCCCACCTCCAGGGCATCTCTGCCTGGCTGTGTGCTTCCTCTGACCTGTGTTTTTGTGCCCTTCACACTTGGTATTTTTGGGCAAGAAATTTCCTGATTCTGCCATTCTCTGTGGATGTTCTCCTTCCCTCTCTTCACTAATTGCTGAGCTGGGAGGAGCACTATTAACCTTCTGTTTGCTGCTGCTCTGAGCTTGATGGCTAGGATGCATCTGGACACCCTGTGCTGAAGTACCAGTGAGACTTGCTTCTCTGTAGAGACCAGTGCAGCCGAAATGTCCTGTAAGCCCCTCTTGCACCTGCAGATAGGCTTTAGACTGCTGCCCAGCCCCTGTGCAGCTCAACTGCTCCTGCTTTAAAAAGGGCCAAGGCCTCATGGGTTCAGGGCTACTTGTGCCTTCTGCTAGCACATGGCCCAGCATCACTGAAGCAAAGGTATGGCTGGTTTGTGTTCTAAACCCAGGGTCCTCCCTTGAACCTTTCTGCCCTGGCCCCGCTCCCCAGCACTGTGCTTTGGCACCTCTCCCAGGGAGCTCTTGCTGGCTGGGACACAGACGCTTCCTGGTGTGGCTGAGGGACCTGTTCTTTTCCTCCCAGGCTGCAAGAAGTGAACTCAAAGATAAACAAGCGCCTGAAGGATGCCCTCTTCACAGATCAGTGGAGTGAGCTCTTCATGGATGTGCTGAGCCCCTTCCACTTCATCCTGGTAAGGAGGTCCCAAAGGGACTGGGCAGCTGGTGTTCCCCCTGCCTGCCAGGCAGGTGGACCCCACAGGATGAGAGAGCTGGACTGCAAGGACAGAGGGAGGAGGTGTGGTGGGAGAGCCAGCTGCAGGGACAGACTGCCGGAGGGGCAGCCTGCAGCCATCCAGTGTGTAGGAGCTGACCTGAGGGCTAGTGGTATGTCTTATCAGCATGCTGTCTAGCTTATGCCACACTGCTCCCTTTCCTGACCTTAGGCTTTCCCTGTGGTGCTTTGGGGATGTTTCTTGTTGCTTGCTGCATTGCACCAGGGTGAGGAGGTGAATGTGGGTTGTCACAAGACTGTGCTCTTGGCAGTAGTTTGCGGGTTCCAGGGCAGGTTCTGCTCCCTAGGGCACTTGTCCCAGACTATAGGTGAGCCTTAGCACTGCTGGGCTTACCTCAGCTCTCAGTATTTGAGAGGGTGTGCATAGATCTCTGAACTAAATGTGCTGTTAGTCATCTGCAAGGTGGGTGTTGTGCAGAGGATGGTGGTGGTGCCCCTGTGGCCTGCAGGTTGGGGGAGCTGTCCCTGTACCTACAGGTTTTTGCTTCAGCCTCTGCTCCTATTCCAGGTCAGCACGGTGCGGATGCAAGGTGTGATACTACTGGTATTTGCCAAGTACTACCACCTCCCCTTCCTCCAGGACATCCAGACAGACTGCACAAGGACAGGGCTAGGAGGCTACTGGGTGAGTGTGGCCCCGGGGGAGGTGGCAAGGGGTTGGCTTCCCAAGGAGTCATGGGATCCTCTTGGTGCAGGGCAACAAGGGTGGGGTGAGCATTCGTCTCTCCATCTTCGGCCACATGGTCTGCTTCCTGAACTGCCACCTGCCAGCACATCTGGAGAAGGCGGAGCAGCGCAAGGAGGACTTTGCCACCATACTGCATATGCAGCAGTTTGAGGGGCATGCGGCCAGCGGCATCCTGGACCATGAGTGCGTACCTCACCACTTTCCTCCCCAGTCTGGGCCAGGGCTCTAGTGCCAGCCTCAGTCCTTGACCCCCTCCAGATGGGTCTGGGTTCTGTCCCCCAAATCCCAGCACAGCTTGGAGATGGGGTCTTGCCTGCAGAGCAGCAAAATTGTCCTGTGACGCAGTGGGGTACCCAGCATGGTGGAACAGGTGTTAAGAGGGTTCCTTGGTCTCCCCTGGGGCATACCCAGGCCTGGTGCAACTCCTGCCGTACTGGTGCTGTTGGGGTTTGGGACTGGTGAGGTGGAGGGCCTGGGTCTGCCCCAGTGTCTTGGCTGTGCAGTTCTATCTCCAGTAGGTACCTCACAGTGGAAACTTCCACCCTCAGTTTCTGCCCAGGGAAGTCAGGCCCATTGGGTTAATGGTGCTTGGTCCTACCTGAGGAATTTAGGCAGGGCTGGCAGCTGGCAGGGCTGTTGGCTGAATGCTGACCTGCACTGGTGCTCCTGAGAGCACTCAGCTGTAGGCTGAGGCCATCCACAGGCTGAGGATGGTTTTCCCCCTCCTGTGCTGCCTGGCTCCAGTAGCCTTAGCTCTTCTACCCTGTCACCCTCCCTTTCATCCCCAGCCTCGTGTTCTGGTTTGGAGACCTCAACTTCCGCATCGAGAGCCTGGACATCCGCTTTGTGAAGTATGCCATTGACAGCAACATCCTGAGCCAGCTCTGGGAGAAGGACCAGGTGAGAGGGCTGGGCCAAGCCAAACCTTGGTCAAGCCCTGAATGGCATTTGGCTCTTGCCAAAACTGCCCATGCAGCTGTGGGACAGGGCATGTCCCCTTGCTGCCCATGGGGCAAAAAGGGCCCTGGCTTTGTGGGGAAGGGGCAGTGCAGTCCCAGGATGGTCTTCATGAGAGCTGGGCACACACTTCCTTTATTACTGTGCTAGAAAGAGCTGGGGTTATTTGGTCCATGCACTTAACTGTTGGCATGGCATGGACAAACCCTGCGAGCAGTGTGGGGCTGGTAGCAGTGGGGCAGGGATGACTGTGTGCTGGGGATGGAGGGGCCTCAGAGGCTTGCAGAGGCCTCTAGCCTTGGAGGCTGGTCTGTTCCCCAACCTGCTGTCTTTCCCGCAGTTGAACATTGCCAAGAGCACTTGGCCTGTCCTCAGTGGCTTTCAGGAGGGACCCCTGAACTTTCCACCCACCTTCAAGTTTGATGTGGGCACCAACAAGTATGACAGCAGGTAGGAAAGCAGAGTTCAAGCATGTGGGTGGCATGGCTGAGGGATGTGGGAGTGGTGGGGCTCAGAGCCAGGGTGGGTGCTGGTGCCAGCAGGGCAGGGGCTTATGCCAGTGCAGGTGGATGGGAGGAGCAGTGTTGGGATGGGCCTGGGCTGGACTGGGGACAGCAGGCTGAGATGCAACTGTTGTGCTGGTGCTAGTGCAGGTCTGTCCCTGCAGCCACACTGAGCTGTGTGCCAAGATGAGCCGCATCCCCTGCCCGTGCGTGCCGTAGTGCAGGGGGAGGCAGCTTGGGGTGGAGCCCACTGCCCCCTGCCAGGCAAGAGATGCCCCTCTGTGCCCTGCAGTGCCAAGAAACGAAAACCTGCCTGGACTGACCGCATCCTCTGGAAGATCAAATCTCCTGGTGTTGGGCTTGGTGCAGGCGGGCGCCGGCCCAGCCGGGGTGTCCTGTCAGTGAGCCAGCTCTGCTACTGCAGCCACATGGAATACACAGTCAGTGACCACAAGCCAGTAGCTGCCATCTTTGCAGTGCAGGTGAGTGCTGTCCAGGGCCAATGGGCACACAAGACAGGAGCTACAAGGGTGAGATGTCCAGCTAGTGTGTGCAGGGCTTATTTTATTTTTGTTTGGCAAGCTTGGCTGTCTTGCCACTGTGGCTGGGGGCTGCTGTTGGTGTCCGCCTGAGGGCCTAACCTTATACTGGTGCCCTGGACAGCAGGGGCAGCTCTCTTTGGCATGCCCTTGCTCACCATGTACGTCTCTGACAGTTTGCTTCCAAGGCAGACAAGCCCCCAGTTGAGATTTATGTGGCTGATGAATGGAGCAGGCCTGAGCAAGCAGTTGTCAGGTACAAGATGGCTGCTGGCTTCCACCGGAGCTCCTGGGACTGGATAGGACTCTATCGGGTAGGAGCTTGGGGGCTTCTGGGGCTGGAGGGAGTGTGGGGTGTCACACAACACTGTAGGGCCCTTTCTGAGCTACCCTTCACCAGCAGACAGGAGTGCGTGGCACGGACCTCTGCTCTGCACTCTCTCTTCCCCTGGGAAGCCCTGGCAGTTAGCAGGGCTTGGCCCTGTTTCAGGAGGCTCAGATCCAGCAGTTCCCTTTTCCCCCTACTCTCTGGGTCCCAAGCCTGGCACTGCTGGGTGGGTGTGAGGCAGCTCTTGGTTTCCCTGTGCAAGGAGAGGGGGTTGAGTGAGAGGATAGCTAAGGCTGGGTGTGGGTGATGGGGGAACATTAGCCCTGCTCAGCACTACTCAACTGTGCTCTCCCATGTACATGCACACAGGTGGGCTTTCGGCATCCTAAAGACTATGTGTCATATGTCTGGGCCAGGAGTGATGATGGAGAGCGTTGTCTAGAGAAGCAGCTGTGTGCACAGGTGAGCTGGGGCCAGCCCTGCTGTCTCACTGGGCATGCATGCCCCAGTGTGGGGGGGACAATGGCCCTTTTGCTGCCCCTGATGGGTCAGGAGGCTTCTTCCTTACTGCTTTGGGCTGAGCCTTGGGCAGGCCTGATGTGCTGGTGTCAGAGATTTCAGCTCTTGGCTGGGCCTGGGGTGCTCTGCTGGGAGGTGGTACCCTAGTGCCCAGCCCTGGTACCCATCAGCAGTCTGTGCTGCAGGTGATCTTCTCAGAGGAAGCGCTGCCCAAGGGGAAGGGCGAGTACATCCTTGGATACTACAGCAACGCCTCCAGCAGCATTGCTGGTGTAACTGAGCCTTTCCAGGTCAGCACAGCCAAGAGGCAAGGGTGAGGGAGGCGGGGGGGAATGGGTATAGGGATGCTTGGCTAGAGGAGGCCAGCTGCTGTAGTGCCCCTCACCCCTGTGAGGATCAGCCAGTTGTGCTGATACAGGGGTGCAGATCTCCCTGCCCAGGTCAGAGGAGGGCAGCAGCCCCACGGACAGCTCAGGCAGCAGCTCAGAAGAGGAAGATGACAGCACGCTTGTCCTACTGGCCCCCAAATCCCGTAGCCCTAGCCCGGGCAAGATGAAACGGCACCGGAGCCGAAGCCCTAGCTTGGCCAAGTTCCAGGGCCTCATCCTGCGGCCATCAAGCCGGGACAGGGGTACAAGCCGCAGCCCCTCACCCCAGAGCCGCCACGGCCTCCCTGGGGACGTCCCTACCATCCACCTGCCCCAGGAGGAGCGGGGCTGCCGTGGAGCCAAAGCCAAGGAGCTAGGGCGGGCAGCTGACAGCCAGGAGAGCAGCTCCTTCTACCAGACTGTGCGGGAGCAGGGTGGCCCCTGGTGTTTCTCTGCTGACAACCCCCTGGCCAGGGCTGATCCCAGGAACCTAGGCCTGCTGCCTGCACTTCGCCTGGAGATGATCGACCAGGCCATGGGTCGGCGAAGGGAGAGTGTGGACCAGGGCTACCCCTGCCAGAGGATGAGCCCCACCAGCCCTCCAGGCTGCAGCACCTCCCCAAAGGAGGGGAGCAGCCCCCAGGAGCTGGACAGCTGTAGCTCTACCATGGGCCGTTGAGGCTGTGGCCCCCTTCTCACCTCCCCGTAGTGTGCTTGTTGTGTGCTTTCCTTTGCCCCTCTTCTGCTGAGACACCCCTCTGCCTTATTTATTGCAATCTCTCCTCACCCCTGTTGTGTGCCTGGCAGCTAGGGGCCTCCCCTCCCCCAGCCTGAGCTGCTGCCCTGGACCTGGTAGGGCTGAGAGGTGCGCAGGGGAGGGCAAGGCTGGCTGAGCACAGGGCAGGGGCCCCCTTGTGAAACTGAAAGTGCAGGACCCTTCAGGCCTATGGGAGGAGTGCTGGCCTTGCACCTGAGGGGGGACAGGAGGCCAGGCCAGAGCTCTGGCAGCAATGGTGATGGGCATAGTCAGGACCACCCCATGGTACCCCTGAGACTGAAGCTTGCTCATTCCCTGCTGCTATCACTGTGCCTCAGCCTTGGATGTAGTGCAAGCAACAGAATAAACCATCCTGCCCACCTCAGCTGCACTGTGCTTACTGCAGGGGGTGGGGGTCCAGCATGAACTGGGGCCAGCAGGGCCAGCACCACACAGACCATGCTCAGACCACCCTTTATTTATCTTCTGCTACACCTAGTGACTGACTCCCAGGGCAGGGTCCTGGGCCTGTCCCTGGCTGCTGTCCCCCACCTCACTCCAGGGCTGACACCAGGCCTCCCTAGGGAAGGGTGTCAGGATCACTCCTCAGTGTGTCGTACACCTCCCCCCCCCCCCCCCCGCTGAAGGGTCACAAATTCAGAAGTGACTTGTGGGGACTGGGGGGTCCAATGCTCAGAGCATCCCCTCCTACAACAGGGAAGGAAGAGGGTGAGGTTTTGCCTTTCCCAGGGTCTCCTATTCCTTTCTCCTTGCTTTGACGCTTACAGCAGCCACAGCTCCTCAAGAAGCTTCAGTCCCTTTAGTTCCTCTGCCTCCACCCACTCCAGCTATGGCCTTCCAGCTCCACACACTCGTGCCAGCAGCCATGCTCAGTGCCATCCTTTGTCTCAAGGACCAGACATCATGCAGCTCCACAGCAAGTCTTCCTCCCCACATAAGGCAGAGCTTTTTGGGTGTCATTGAGGCACTGCATGGTGCCAAGTGGCCAGCTTCTGTTCCAAGGCCAGCTGCAGGCATCGCTTATAGAGTGTGCCACCGCTGTCCTGTGTCTTCCAGCCTAGATGCTCAGCCTTGGAGGTCACATGTAGAGGACCCCAGCACCTCAAGGTCTTTTTGAGATGCTGTGCAGCTACTAGCACAGCCTGGGTTGCTGTGATACAGCTGCCAGAGAAGCAAAGCTGTCAGCATCAGCATTACCACCACAGCACTAGCATCCACTGCCTTCCATGCCAGCCCTGCTCATGGCACAGCAGGGCAGGGGGTAGTGCTTGCAATGCCAGCTTCATGTGAAGCTTGCGGGTCAGCACCCAGCCCTGCCAGGGCATACCCTCCTGCCCATGTAGGGTAGGAAGCCCCACACAGGCCACATACCTTTGACACTCCACACTTGTGCTGTGACCCCTCCTCACCCAGGCTGCAGGCAGTGGGTGGCTCCAGAACAAAGCAGTCCATGGCAATGTGGTCAGCCAAGACAGGGACCTCCACGTCGCTTAGGTTACTTGCCCTGCACAGGAACCGTGCCAGCCTGCAGGCACAGGAGGGGGAGCGGTCCCACCTCATCTGACCCCAACCTGTCTGCACACAGTGCCCTGTGATGGTGGGAAAAGCCCTGCCTTTTCCTCCTGGACATGCGAGTGCAGTTGCAGTGGAAGAGTGTCTGGGTGTCCATGTTATGCAGCTGGTACTTCACCTGGCAGGGTGTGATCTGGTACTCACACTTATCCAGGTGCTTGTAGCACCTGCAGATGCTGCCTGGGTTTGAGGACAGCAGGGCTGTGAGGGGCATCCCCAGCACACAACCTCAGCAGGCTGAGGCCTCAGGACACCTTGACTGTGGTGCACACTCTGCCCCCAGCACAGAATCACCCTGCTGCCCATGTGCCCCCACAGCAGACACCAGGGTGGTGCCATGCTGCTCTGTGGCCGGGTGGGATTGGATGGTACCATCTTGAGGGCAGGCCATGCAGGCAGGGTGTGCTGAGCCCCCAGCCCCTTGCTGTGCTCCTCCTGGTGCTCATCTTCCTCCAGCAAGGTCCTGTTCCAACATGGTCATTGCTGTTGCGGAGCTGCGCGCCAGCCCCCACTTAGCTGCTAGGTACCTGGTTGTGAGCTCAGCTTTGTCCATGGCAGGGGCCGAGATACCTGGGCCCCACAACTGCTGGCCTGTAGCAGGTCTCTGTGCCTGGCAGAACTTGGAGTTTTGCCCCAGTCGCTGTCGCAGCAGCTTTAGCCCTGCTCTAGAAGACTTCCTTCCCTTGCCTGGGGGCTGCCCAGCAGGGCTGTACATCTCCTCCGTGGGCAGGCTGTAGTGGTACCGACTCTGCTGCACCATCCTGGCCCGGGGTACTGTACCATAACACTCACACCTGGGGACACCACAAGCCATGAGGCCCTGCAGTGGTCAAGCTGCACTCCCCTGCAGCCAGGCAGGGCATGCTCAGGGCTGCACAGCAGTAGACAGTACCAAGCCACAGGGCTGCAACAGCAAGCTGAGGCGGGGGTGGGTGGGTGGGGAGAAACACCCCCTGGGACACTCACCCTCCCCACCAGTGCCACTGGAAACACGCCTCGCTCTCCTCCAGCACGAAGCACGACACCTCCATCAGGTTGAAGAAGGTGACGCCGATGATGTTGGAAACGGTGTCGCTGAGGGCCCGCAGGCACTGCCGGAGCCTTCGGGGCGGCCGGAGGCGGCGAGCAGCGCAGCAGCCCCCCATGACTGCCTCCCGCCCGGCCGCCGGCGCACCTGGCATCGCAGCGCGAGACGATGTGCAGATGATAGCTGCGGGCAGCGCCGCGATCTGTGCCGAGCACCGGTCGTGCTCCCGGCAGCGCTCCCGGCAGCACCGGTCGGGGCCGCGGAAGAGACCTGCGGGCAGCACCGGGCAGCACGGCCCGCCCGCCGGGATACAGCGCGACCGCCCGCGACCGCTACCGTACACAGCTCGCTGGCGCTCCCCGCCGAGTCTCCGGCTCCGCACCACAGCGTGCCGGTGCCGGTGCCGATGCCGATGCCGATGCCGATGCCGATGCCGATGCCGATGCCGGTGCCGGTGCCGGTGCCGGTACCGCCCCGCCCCGCCCCGCCCCGCCTTTAAGTCCGCACCCGGCGCTGATTGGGTCGCGCCGGCCCCGCCCCGCGCGGTAACAGCCGGGACCTCCCAGCCGGGCACCCGCTTCCTGTGCGCTCCTTGCCCCGGCTGCTCCGCCTGAGCACCCCGCACCGCGGTATCTGTTTGCCCCCTGCCGCGGGCACACCGTCCCGCGCACCCTCTGTCCACGCACTGATCTGTTTGGAATTAAATCTGGTGAAGGATGTAAAGGACAACAAGAAGGACTTCTTCAAGTACATTGTCAGGAAAAGGATGAGTAGGGAAAATGTGGGCCCACTGCTGAATGAGGTGGGTGCCCTGCTGATCAAGGATACAGAGAAGGTGGAGTTGCTGAATGCTTTCTTTGCTTCAGTGTTCACTGCCAAGGCTGGCCTTCAGGTTTCCCAGAGCCTGGAGGCAAGAGCGAAAGCCTGCAGAAAGGCAGACTTTCTCTTGGCCAGGGAGGAACAGGTTAGAGATCACTTAAGTAAACCTGACACCCACAAATCCATGGGCCCTGATGGGATGCACCCCCGAGCGCTGAGGGACCTGGCAGGTGTTATTGCCAAACCAATCTCCATCATCTTTGAAAGGTCATGGAGAATAGGAGAGGTGCCTGAGCACAGGAGGAAAGCCAGTGTCACTCCAGTCTTAAAAAAGGCAAGGGGGAAGACCCAGGTAACTACAAGCCAGGCAGCCACACTTCCATCCCTGGAAAGGTGATGGAACAGCTCATGCTGGAGGTCATCTCGAAGAATGTGGAGGAAAAGAAAGACATCAGGAACAGTCAACATGGATTCACCAAGGGGAAATCACACCTGACCAACCTGATAGCCTTTTGTGATGGAATGACTGGCTGGGTAGATGAGGGGAGAGCAGTGGATGTCGTCTACTTTGACCTGAGCAAGGCTTTTGACACTGTCTCCCATAACATCCTCATAGGTAAGCTCAGGAAGGGTGGGTTGCATGAGAGGACAGTGAGGTGGGTTGAGACCTGGCAGAATGGCAGAGCTCAGAGGGCTGCGATCAGCAGTGCAGAGCCTGCCTGGAGGCCTGTATCTCACGGTGTTCCCCAGGGTCAGTTCTGGGTCCAGTCCTGTTCAACTTATTCATCACTGACCTGGCTGAAGGCACAGAGTGTGCCCCCAGCAAGTCTGCAGATGATACAGAACTGGGAGGAGCGGCTGGTGCACCAGAGGCTGCGCTGTCGTTCAGCCAGACCTGTGCAGGCTGGAGAGTTTGGCTGAGAGAAACCTCGCAAAGTTCAGCAAAGGCCAGTGTAGGGTCCTGCACCCAGGGAGGAATAGCCCCCTGAACCAGCACAGGCTGGGGCTGGCCTGCTGGGGGGAAGCTCTGAGGAGAAGGACCTGGGAATGCTGGTGGGTAGCCAGTTGCCCATGGGCCAGCAGTGTGCCCTCGGGGCCAAGGTGGCCAATGGGATCCTGGGGGGCATGTGGAGGAGTGTGGCCAGCAGGTTGAGGGAGGTGATCCTCCACCTCTACTCTGCCCTGGTGAGGCCACATCTGGAGTGCTGTGTTCAGTGCTGGGCTCCCCAGTTCAAGAGAGACAGGGAGCTACTGGAGAGGGCCCAGCGAAGGCTATGAAGATGATGGAGGGACTGGAGCATCTCCCTTGTGAGGAAAGCCTGAGAGAACTGGGGCTGTTTAGCCTGGAGAAGACTGAGAGGGGATCTTGTCAATATATAAAAGTATCCTAAGGGCGAGTGTTGAGAATGGGGCCTGGCTCTTTTCAGTGGTGACCTGTGACAGGACAAGGGACAATGGGCACAAATTGAAAAACAGGAAGTTCGTTCCAAGTATGAAGAACTTATTTCCTTTGAGAGTGACAGAGCACGGGGACAGGCTGCCCAGAGAGGCTGTGGAGTCTCCTTCCCTGGAGACATTCAAAATCAGCCTGGACATGACTCTGTGCAACCTGCTCCAGGTGAACCTACTTTAGCAGGGGGTTGGACTACAGCAGGGGTCCTCAAACTTTTTAAACAGGGGGCTGGCGCATGGATGAAGTGGCAGGAGGTTATCTGTGGCTGCGTGGTTTCCCCCCACAACCCCCGGCGGGGGGTGGGGGTGGAGGGGTTCTGTAAATACTGGGGGGCTGGATTGAGGACCCTGGGGGCCATATCCGGCCTGCGGGCCGTAGTTTGAGGACCCTTGGACTAGAGGATCTCTAGAGGTCCCTTCCAACCCTGACCATTCCATGATTCTGTGATTCCTCTGGTGCAACTCATGCTTCCAGAACCACCCTGGGCTTTATTTACTTGCTCAGGATGATGCTCTGCCCTGCTGGGGTTCTGCATGTCAGAGGGTCAGGGGGGACAGTTTGTGGAGCCCCACACCCCCAGGAGTGCTGCAGGGCAGCCAGGAGCTGGCAGACAGGGTTCAGCAGTGGAGCCTTATTTCACCTCATCAGGATTTCCCTAACAGCGTGGACAGAGGCCAATGCCAGAGACAGTGCAAAGTCCACTCTGCAGCTGTGATATGGCTGGTATGTGCCACCCATGACATCACCTGAGGTGTCACAAAGATCTCCCAGCTGCTGTGTCACCTTGTGGGGGCCACCTCTAGGCTTGTGTGGCCCCTTCCCATGGAAGGACATTTCCACCCTGGAGGCTTTGTTCACCAAGTGGGATGGGGGCTGGCATGCCAGCACTGGGAAAGGGCTTTGCTAGGGGATACCCCAGCCCCAGGAGAGAACCAGCCTTGAGCCACTCCACTGGGAACCACACTGGCATCCTGCTGCAGGCTCTGCCACACTGCACTGTGCTATCCATTGCACTCCCAGTGTGTCCTAGAGCTGCCCCATGCCCGGGCTGTGCCCTTGCACCCCCAGCACACTTGGGGCTGCCCCATGCTATAGGGCTGTGCTTGCAGCCCCATGGGGGCCCCGCGGGGAGAGCCCCACACTAGCAGCACAGTGCAGCCTTGGCTGCCAAGTGTGTGAGTGCATCACAGGCTCAGAATCCAGTTTAGGTTTGTCTGGAAGATAACAGGGGACAAGGAGGGACACCCAGTGCTTTGGCCTTCACCCTCCAAGCAGCTGGTGGTGGGGGCATGGCTGGCCCCATGCCACACAGCACCTCACTGTCTAACCAGGTGACTTCTGCCCTGCTGCTGGCTGCTGAGGTGAGGCTGGGGTCCAGCCAGCCAGGGTGTGGGGCTGAGCCCTGCACTGCCTGCCCTGATGGCAGCACCATGCAGCCCCACGCATGGCTCTGCTGATGTGGCTCAAGGTTGCAGGCAAGGCCAGCGTAGGGCTGCGATGCCAAGGGCTTGCTCTGCCTGTGCTGCTGCAGTGCTTGGGGCACCACTGAGCCTGCAGTGGGGGAGCACTGGGCTCTGGAAGAAATGCCAGCAGCCACAGTCCCGTGTGGTGAGAGTGGCCAGCAGGTCCCCGGCTGGTTGGCAGGAGTACAGGGATGGGCTGGTGAAGTGATTCTACCCCCCTGCTCTGCACACCACTTTCCATATGGGGCAAGACATTTCCATTGGGAAAGACATCTATACTGGACCGAGGCCAGTGGAGGCTACTGAGCTGGTCGTGGATGGAGCTGGGCTTCCTTGGGCTGGAGGAGGGGAGAAGTGGGACCTTATCTGCCCTAAACTTTGGGTCACAGCAGGGCTTGTTCCTTCTCCCTTTGCGCAGGGCTTGTTCCTTCTCCCTTTGCACTGCCAGGCCAGCACGGGCATTGGGGTGATGCCTCCTACGGGGATGTCCTGCAAGCAGGGGTTGGATGTCCAGACTGTGTGGGTGACCACCAGACCTGTGGCCTCATCCATGTCCCACAGCTGACACATTTCTGGCTGCCCCCACATCCAGCCTTGCCCTTCGCCCCAGCCAGACAGCAGCACTGGCTCCTCACAGGCATGCAAGCATGCAAGCGTGTATACTGTGCATGCTGCCAGCTCTGTCCTGCTTGTGTCCCTGCAGGAGAGGCACCAGTGGAAGGGGGACACAGGTCTCCCTCTCCGGAGAAGGGG
This sequence comes from Falco punctatus, assembly GCF_963210335.1. Taxonomy (NCBI): domain Eukaryota; kingdom Metazoa; phylum Chordata; class Aves; order Falconiformes; family Falconidae; genus Falco; species Falco punctatus. The sequence goes on from NC_137580.1 coordinate 100,122,831, forward strand.
CTGTTACTCTGCATGGAGCAGAGCCAGAGGAACCTGAACTTTTCACAGTGCAAGCAGGGAAGGGAGCTGGTTCTGCAGAGCCCTGGACAACCCCAGCCAGGTCCCGCATGTAAACACCGAGTGGCTCAAGGACTTCCATGGGACATGTGCCGCATCCATGATGGTATTGCATTAGGAATTGGTGCAGTACTGGATATGAGTCTTTCTGCCTTCTACTACTCTAAGATGGAACTTACAACTTTGTGGAGGTACAAAGAAGAAAGGATGAACACATGTCAATCCTGTTCAATAGGGCATCCAGGACATCCATGGTTCTGGACACAGAAGGCAGAACAGGGAAACAACTTCTTTATGCAAAAAAAATTCTTGCAAAGGCTGGAAGACAAAACAAGACTTGGAGTGAGTAAAGGGATGATGTGGTTACTTCACACCTGAGCTGAGGTTATAAATTCGGCTAGGCTTGCAGACCCATGGGAGACTCTGGAGGGCTGATGTGGACTCTGCCATGCACCCACAAGTCCCTCCATCCCCTGACAAGATATGGTGGATTGGTACTCCCCAGTTGGCAGCTGACATGGCCTCTGCCTGGGTGCCACCACATCTGTCACCTGCCTCTACATAGGAGAGCCTGGGTCAAGCCATGCCTCCATGTCACATCTTTGTCCTACCTGGGTCCCCTTTTTTGGAACAGAGACCCCATGCCAAGTCCACCCTGTCACACTCCTGTGGGCACCCTCAGCACACAGCAGCCAGGATTTCCCCCAGCACCTCTTCCCCAGCCTGCTGGATCAGAAAGACTGGGCTGGCAGGAGCAGAGCTCAGTCTTTCCATCAGCCAGCAGCACTGGCTTATGGAGTCAGGCTGTTTGGCATCTGTCTGCTCCCTGGCTGCCACCTGGGACAAGAGGCCAAGGTGGTGGGCTTGCCTTTCAGGTGCCCTGCAGCCCTGGTTCTATGGGAGAGCAGTGATTCAGGCTAGAGTTGCACTGGTGTCCATGGGTGCTCAGCCCACCCTGGGCGAGGAAAGGTAGGGCACACTCTGCCTGCACAGCCAGGCCCACATGCCCAGCTCCACACCCTGGGGAGGCTGCGCTGAGGTCGGGATGTGGCATGTACCTGGAGCTCCTTAAGGAAAGGGCCATCCCTCTAGAATATATTTTCTAATATAAGTTTATGGGGGAAGGGGTTAAAGAGAGGGAAATATCTTCCCTCTTGCAATTGCTCTCAGTGCAGAAGCTGGGCTGGCTCTATCAGCTATTTTCAGTGAAGGTCTTGGCTGCGGAGATGATGGGGAGTCAGATCAGGCTCCATGGTCATCTGCGGGTCCTGCAGCTCACAGGAATCCTCTCCTGCCCCAGGTCTCCAGCTGAGAGTGCAACCTCCTTGAGGTCTTTCTCAAGGGTTAAGGAGCACCCTGAAGGTCCTGGGCAGCCTGGTCTAAGCGACCTTGCTTGAGCTGGGGACTAGACAATCTCCACCCTCAGCAAGGAGGTGTGCTGGGCTTCTGGAGTGGCTTCCAGCAATAACCAGCTATGCTCTCTGTTAAACAGCCATGGCTAGAACAAAATACAGAAAGACCCAAGGCACAAGAAAAACAAAGATGGAAACTACCCCAAAACATCCCCAACACACACAAGTTCTTTGTAAGAGGTCAGATACTGATGCTAGGAGGAAATTCCCACCATTTTCTGTTTTCCCTGAACCCCTAGGCAATTCTCAGTGCCATTGTGTATCTGGGAGGCAGCTGGTTTTACTGCCCTGGTGAATGCCTGCCTTTAAATTATGGGAACTACCTAGAAGGAAGCAGGTCTGCAAGCAGGATCTAGTACCTGGCTGATACATATCACTGCACTTCCAGGTGAAGGTCGAGTAAGTGATGAGTCAGCAGGACCTGGGTTGACCGACAACATAAGGAACAGCAGCTCAGAAGCAGGGACCCACTTGTCAGCATGTGTTGAGGCTTGGCTGAAATCACGTGGGCTGGCAAGCTGGATAGTAGAAAAGGTCACAGAGTTGGGGCATTTCTGGAAAGTTTCCCTTTTTTTGCTGTCCAAAGTAAACCATGTGATGGTATTTTCATCTTTTTGGAAATGACATGAAGGACCAAAGCAGCCTGACAAGAAAAAAAAAATTCTGCATGCTTCAGGTTTGCTTAACATTGTGCATGTTGGCTCTGACTGCGAGCCTCCACAACTGATGGGGAGGTTTGGGTACCTACAGCTTTGTGTTGTATTGTGCTAGGTGAATCATTAATTTGCAGAATAAGGCTAACAAGTCACAGCATGTGTGTCTGCATTACTCCCAGCATGGACAGAACTAGGGCCAACCCCAACTGCCCTGGTGCAGCCAGATCCACCTGGAGCAGAGCAGCCCTGTCTGGTCCTTCTGCTGGCAAGGCTGCAGCCTGTCTGCCCTGGACCACAGCCATCCATGTCACATCAACATCATCATATGGCTCAGCAAAGGGGCAGCAAGTGCAGAGCAAGCCTAAAGACTTGAGATTTCCTCCTTGAACCCTGCATAGCTCCTGATAAAAGTAGTTTCCCTAGTTTTGGTAAAGGAAGGAGCCAAATGCAATTGGCCTTGGGCCCCAGGGGATTTCTCCTTCCCACTAGAGCTGAGTCAGGTGCAACCAGACCCTGGGCTTCTCCTGGCTTAGTCCAACAAAATGATTGTTGTGGTTCCCATTTGTAGGTCCAGCCTAGAAACAAGGCAGATAGACACAGGCACACAATCTCTACAGCACTTTCTACAGAGGGTGAGTGTCAGGAACAGCCACAACATGGAGCCTCCAGAGAAGAAGCTGCAGATGTTCACCAGCAGCAGGATGAGGCCAGCTGTGTCCAAGGGTGTTAAAGAGTGACAGCAGTGACAGAGCAGGGCAGTAACACAGAGCAGCTATTTATGGAGTGAGCCCTAGGGCCTGGAGACAAGGCCAACACAAGGGATTGCATGAAGGGGACTGGGACTCCAGAGCTTCATTGTCCCTGGCCAAAGATGGTGTCCTGTGCTTGTGCTGCTGTCAGGGATGGTGACTCTGCAGTAGCACCAAAATGTTGTGAGCAGCAGAGGGAGCCCGTGGACGGGGAGTGACATGGCCTAGAAAACTGGAGTTACAGGGCAGCAAATGCAGCTGATCTTTCAGAAATGTGCTGTTGGAGTAATCCCAGAAGAAAGGGCAAGTGCTGCTCCGAAAGTGGCATGTTTGTATTTTGGATACTCACAGCACCAGCAATGTTGCTTTAATTCATCCTGGTGTTCATGTCAGTCAACTTGAAGGGCCAGGGCAGTTTCACAAGCTCTTAAACCTTGGGACTGCCTTTAGCACTGTGGCCAGACCACACACAGTCACCCTGTAACCTCCCACCCTCTGGGGCCGATGGTCATGTCTTCTGTGCTCTGTGCCAAAGGTTCTCCAGGCAGGCAGGATCAAGGTCAGATTTCCATAGGTCTCTCTTGGATTCACACCATTGTCAAAGCAGAGCTGGCTATTTTTTCTGGGAAGCACAAAAGAAAACCCGGGAGGAGCCCCATGAGCATTGCAGCACACCTCCATCCTGCACAGATGTAAGTCAGGGTTATGTACTGGTGTGGTCTTCCTAATTTCTATTGCACAAACCTTACTATTCAAATGTGGAGCAGTTGTGACAAGGCATAGTTCTTATTTCACTCATGTTTCCGTCAGTGACAGTGCACTATCTGAGAGGCCAGGTCCTTAGCTGTGGGTGGTCACTGGGGCACACACAGCAGCTCTGGCAGAGGAGCCCAGTGCGGTACTCGTACTGCGTGCACAGCCGGGCGGCAAGCGGCAGCTCCTGCCTGATGCAGCATCATGCCCACAGCTCTCCCAGGCAGGCCAGGTTCTGCACAGGGCAGAGGACCCCCAGGTGACCTAATGCACAGATGTCCTTGAGGTTCCCCCGCCAGCCTGGCGCAGGGAAGAGAGGCGGAGGGATGGAGGGCACAGCTGGTCTCCTGGTCCTGCAACTGCAGGGAACCGCTGGCCAGAAGCAGCCGTGAGGAGCCCTGGCAAGAAGCTGTGCTCAGTGCTGCAGAGGAAGGTGAATGCCCCGCGTGGACCTGTGCCCATCTGCCTGGGGGGAACACTCCTTCCAGCCCCCAGAACCGGCGGGAGCGCGCTCGGGGTCGGCAGCTGGGGACCGTTAGCAGCCTGCCCGGTGCCGGTGCAAGGGTGGGCCGAGGCACCAGTCCCGTGCCGGGCAGCCACTCCCGGGCAGGGCGGACCGATACCGCTGTCCTTCCTGCGCCCAGCGGGATGGCTTTGTCCCGCCACCGCAGCCCGGTCACACCGCAGAGGCCTGGCACTGCGCCGAGCCCGGCCCGGCCGAGCCGTAGACAACAGATCCCAGCCGAGCCGAGCCGAAGCGACTCCAACCGAAGCCATCTCAGCCGAGCCGATCCAAGCCGATCGGATACGAACCGAAGCGAAACGAGCAGAACCGAACAGAATCGGTCGGAGCCGATCCGATCCGAAAGGGGACGATCCGATCCCGGCCGAGGCGAGCCGGGCCGAGACCTACTGAACGGAGCCGAGCTGTGCCGAACAGAGCCGATCTCAGCCGAGTCGAACGGAGCCGAGCCAAGTCGATCCCAGCCGAGTCGAGCGGAGCTGAGCAGAGCCGATCTCAGTCGAACAGTATCGAGCCGCACCGAATAGAATCGATCTCGACCGATCCGAACCGAAAGGAGCCGATCCGATCCCAGCCGAAACGAGTGGATTACCGCCGAGCCGAAGAGAGTCGCTCACAAACGATCTCAGCCGAGCGGAGCCGAACGAGCCGAGCCTAGCCGAACGGTTCCGAGCCGAATCGATCCGACCCGACCACAGAGGAGCCGAGCCCAGTCGAGCCGAGCCGAACAGAGCAGAGCCGATCTCAGCCGAGCCGAACCGAGCAGAGCCCTACCGAGCCGAACAGAGCCGATCTCAGCCGAGCGGACCGACTGGGCAGAACCGAACATAGTCCTCCGGAGGTCGCCCTCTATAGGCCGGCAGTTCTCCGACGGTCGCACTCTTAGTGACAACGCCAGCGGCAGGTAGCCGGTGCTGCAGCTCGGGCGTCGCCCGGCTCCCCGCTGCCGCCCCGCAGCACCGGTACTGCGGTACCGTCGCTGCCGCCCGGTGAGGAGCCGCCGCTGCCGCCCGCCGAGCACGGTGCCGACTGGCGCTCGGCTGGCCCCCGCGGCGTGCGCGGTGCAGGAGCAGCATGGCGGCGCGCCGGGTGCGGGCGGCCCCGGAGGGTCCGGGGGTTGAGGGGAGGGAGGCGGGGAAGCAGGAGGCCGCCCCCCGGGCGCCGGCGCCTCCCCAGCTCGCCAGACCCTTCGAGTCTGCCGCGGCCCCGCTCGCCCCGTGCCGCTGCCCCCGCTGCAGCATCGCCCCCGCAGCCGCATCGCCCCCGCAGCCGCATCGCCCCCGCAGCCAGGCCCCAGCCCCAGGTGCCCCCGGCGCTGCCGTGGCGGCGGCAGCCGGACCCCCGCTGCCGCTCGGAAGGGCCTGCGGCAGGAGCGGCTCCGGGCAGGGCCGAGCGGCGCCGGTCACGGTCACTTGTGCTTCTGTCCCTCTGCCGGGGCCGCGCCGCCTCGGGCTGGCGGGGGTTGTCCCTGCCCGGCCTCGCCCCCCGCGGCGCGGGTGCGGGAGGGGACCGGGGGGCACGGCCCGGCTGTGGGCAGCAGTTGGGCCGGCCGGGGAGAGGCGAAGGAGAAGGAACCCGAGGGCAGGCGGCCAGCAGCTGCCTCCTGCTGCGGGCACAGAGGGCCTGGCCCTGCGGTGGGGGGGGACCAGCCCCGCAGCCCGCAGCAGCCGGGTGCCAGCGTGCACAGCGGGGTCCGTGTGTCACCCGCGGGGTCCGTGTGTCACCCGCGGGGTGGGGCGGCCCCCGGTGCGCGAGGGAGCGACGCGCCGTGTCCGGGAGGCCGCGTCTTGCGAGGAAGAGCTGTGAGACACCCGGGGGTTACCGGGGTGGGGGAGCCGAGCGGCCGGCGTTCTGCGGGAGGCAGGGAGGAGAGAGGGGGAAAGACGCGTCTGAACATTTTCACAGCGGTACCAAAAGCGAGAGCTGTGGTGAGTTCTGGTCCGTGGGACCCTGTCTCCCCTCTTGTGTGTCCCAGGCCCCCCTGCCCCTCCTGTGCCCCGCCTCCCCTTCCCTGTGCTGCTGTGATTTTGTGTGTGTGTGTGTGGGATCCGGACTGGACCGAAGCTGCTCTTACCGCTCCCCCTCCTCCGCTGGACAGGGGAAACAGAATATAACAAAAAGCTCACGAGTCGGCACAAGGATGGGGAGGTCACTCCGCCGTTACCTCCGTGGGCAAACCAGACTTAACCTGGGGAAATCAGTGCGATTGATTAGCAGTCAAGTCAGAGCAGGAGAATGAGCAGGAAAAGCAAATCTTCAAAAAACCTTCCCTCCAGCCCCCACTTCTACTGGGCTTAACTTTACTCCCGATTTCCCTGTCTCTTCCCCGCAGGGGATGGGGAACGACAGCTGCTGTCAGTTGATCACACGTCATTTCTTCTTCTTTCTCCTCCTCTTCCTCCTCCTCCCCAAACTTTGCCATACAAACCCATCATGTTTTGATTCCCTAGCTCTCCGTCCTATTCTTCTGTCCTGCTCCCTCTTCATTTCTGCCTTTATCTCTCATTCTGCTGTTCCCTTCTCTTTTACTCTCTCTGCTTTTGTCCTACTCCCTCTACTTCTCTTTTCTTCATCTTCCGTTTCTGTCTTGCAGCCCAGGGTTGGTTTTCCCTTTACATCTCTGTTCTCGTCTGTATCTGTCTCTTTTTAGGTTTTCTTCTTTTTTTCTACCTGCTGCCTCCCCCCAGTGTCTCTGGTCTGTTCCCTGGCATTCTTTTCCTCCCTGCACCTGTACATGCTGCTCGGGGTCCTGGGAGATGTCTGAAGGCGGGGGACGTCAGGAAAGTCTGTGTCCAAAGAGGTACTTAGTACTGTGAACTCCTGACTTCCCGCAGGCACAGGAATCTCCCAAGCCAACACCACAACTGACCTTTTCTTGGTGGTTTTTAAAGGTGATGCCATGAAAGGATGGGATAAGAAAACCTGATGCCCTGAGCACATCATTTCCAGAGAAACATGTTGCCTATACACCTTCATTTGGGAGGTGGACGGGTGAGTACATTAAGTGTTGACTTGTTTCAGCACAGCTGTGCTTTTATTAAGAGGTTGTAGAGACATCTCCACTCCCACCGGAGAGCAATCCAGTCACTGATGAGGGATGTCCCAGGGCGGGCCCTGCTGTGCAGTCAGGCTGTGGCCAGCCAGGGTCAGCCTGCCACATCGCGTGTCCCCCATCCTGCTATTTAACACCAAACTCATCTTGGCTTTTTCAGTCCTGCTGATAACTCCATACTGTTTGCACTCTCTAGATGAAGAAATCCCAAGAAGTGGAGAGCAGAAGCATGCCCCTGGGATTCACGCTAACTTTGAAAATCTCGTGTGAACAAGTAAAGGTGCTGCAGCAAATATGCAAGCTTTGTTTGATTTCATAGGCAGAGGTGAATTACAGTTTTTAAAAGCCCTGACTAGCACATACTGTTGCACGCAGCAACTGTCACTGCCTTCCTCATGCTGCTGTGACAGCTCAAGGCATGTCAGCAGTTTTGCATTAAGCACTGATGTAATGTTACAGCCAAGAAATGACATATATGAAAGATAAGAATATCAGTTCCACAGCAACTGTGTGTTTGCATGATGGAGCCCTGCTTTCGTGGAGATGGCTGAACGCCTGCCTGCTGATGGGAAGTAGCGAATGGATTCCTTGTTTTGTTTTGCTTGTGTGTGTGGCTTCTGCTTTACCTATTAAACTGTCTTTGTCTCAGCCCACCAGTTTTCTCACTTTTACTCTTCCAGCTCTCTCTCCCATCCCACTGGGAGGGTAGTGAGCAAACAATTGTGTGGGGCTTAGTTGCTGGCTGGGGTTAAACCACGACGCGCTGGCTGGCACTAGTTCATGAAATGTCTTTGATGCTAAATCACCCCAGCACCTTGGGCTGGATGAGAAACAACCATGCCCTTCCTTAAGAAGCTGGCATTTGTAACAGAGGCATGAAATGATTATTTGTGTGGTGCCTAGAGTCTGAATGAGGTGGCAGGTATCCCATCCCTGCTTCCTTCACCTCTCTAGGCTTTTAACATGGTAACAAGCAACGATGAATTAGCAGTGTGGACTTCAAATGACTGTCGGTTCATCTCAGAGTTACACACAGAAACAACACATTATTTTAAGCAGTCCTATTTCTGTTACAATCAAAGGCATTCCTGTTAACTCTCTCTATACAACACCTGTAAATCAGTTCATTGTAAATGAGCTTCTGGCACTGATCTTTGCGTTCACTTTGGTCTGGGTCAGTAGCTTAGCAAACCACCTTTTATCTAAAGCTACCTGTAATCTTTAGCAGTCATAAATATATCTGTTCCTTCTTAAAGTCTCTGCAGACCACCCACACATGGCCTGGAAAAGACCAGGTGGTAAGGTGAATGTAGATTAAATTGTATTTTAAGTGTTACTTCTCTGATTGCAATTTCTGATCCTCCTGATGAAGTGGTCTGTCTGTTTTGTTTGTGTTATCAATGGGAATGCTTTCAAAATTGCTCTGGTGCCAAGGAGAGCAGAAGTAAAACATTGCTTTATGGTAAGCATTTTGAAAGAATGTTTACACCCAGAGCATCAAATTGATTTCCCCAAAGAACAGGCTGAGCTGATCAAAACCAAAAATGATCATTGATTTTGCACATATTTGAATACAAATAATTTGATTTCAAAAAGTCTGTTACATGCAGCAGCTCATGGTTATTTCCATATTTCCTCAAGCACATCATAATTATTTTCTTAGGCTCCATTTTCTTGGTTTCGTTAACCTTTTCGCTGGGATGCAGGCAGGTGCAGAAGCAGTTCAGTGACTGGGCAGAATCAGGGCACAGCTTGAGACCTGATGTTCCCAATTTTAGTTCATTGAGGTGCCAGCCAGTGGAGGCAGAGCAGCAGCACATCATTCTTGTGTTCTCATTTTTGTTACGCTTTTCTGCAAAGCTTTTGATTCTCAGTTGAACTCCTTTGGAAATCCTAATGGAAAAGTAGTTGAAAGCTTCAAAAAGTCTCTAGAAATTCTGCCAGATCTTCATGTATTCTCAGAAACTGTTTAACATTTGTGAGAATTGACTTTCACTAGCACCTACGTACTTAGGTCATCAAATACATATTTTTCAGATGTGCCTCATCACAGTGAATTTCATTACAGTTACATAATACCCTACAAGGCCAGGGAATTATGATCCTTCTGCTAAACACAGGGAATTGAGAAGCTTAGACTTCATAACCATTCCTCAGGCCTTTCAGGATATATGTGGCTGAAGTTGGAGTCAGTGTCTAGGTCACCTCTTCTTCCTTTGCTTACACACTTGATAATTGCTGCCCTGTTCCTTAAACTTGTTCTGAACCTCTATCTGTAAGACAGATGGTATCATAAACAGCAAAGTAGACCGGAAAATCCCAGCATATGGCATTGATTACAAAACTGTGAATTCATCCTCTCTAAAATAAAAATCTGTACCATTTAATGTAATGCATTAGGCATTACAGGCAAAAAAGCCCTTCGGTATAATCCCAGTCCTCTGAAAGGCCTAAAAATTAGTATGAAAAACCTTCCAAATCTAGTAGAGCTGAATATAGTGAATGCAAAAGATGAGGTGCCAATTGCTTTTGCTCTGTAGAGTTGGTATTTAACTAGCAGGTCAAACAGGACAGTGTTTAATACTCTTAAGGCAAACCTTTGTAGAAATGGTAAGCAATGAAAAAAGCATTCCATTTTATTATAGGTAGCTTTACCAACCTTTTCCATTAAGCCTTACACTAATTAAAAGGGGATTTTGTATCTTTTGGAGTCAAATGGAAACCACTGGAAAGACAGCTTTTGGGATTTTGCAGGGACTGTTTAACTTCTGGCTGAAAGAGATGGCAGCCTGTCAGAGCAGCTGTGTTGGGTGGTATCAGACCCGTACCCGTCTGTGTCGGAAAGAGTGACACATGCCTCTCTTGTGAAGCTTCTCTGGTCGTGCTGCAGTAGTGAAACAAGTTGTCACATGGTAGATGATCATTCAGGACTCAGTTCAGATCCTTGTTACTGGCCTGGGAGCACTGTGGGGTGTGCTTGACCCCCAAGATAAAAAGAGAGTGCTGGGTGACCCTGCGAGCTGTTCTAGAAATTACAGTGATGGGTGGCAGAGGTGCTACAGTCAGGCTGACTAGCAGCAGGCAGAAAATGCACAGATTTTAAGGGATCCCTGAAACATAACAGGGCTGGGGTTTGAAAAATGCATATGCAGATAGAATTTGTCACAAAGTAAGAGTTTTCAAAGTGATGCTGGCACTTTGCAATTTACATATTATGTCTCACCCTTTATCCAAACAATGATTTCAAGGGAGTTTTTAAGTACTGTCAGTATCTTCTCTCCATAGGCAAATGTGTATCTAATTACAAGAAGTTAAAGTAGAAAAACTGACATTTTCAAAGCAAGGATCAAATTGTGGTGTGAATGGCTCAAGTATGACACCTAAAGTCATATCCAGCCTGATCACTGAAAATGCTGAACACACAATTCCCAGGCAGCTCAGCTATATAGAATTTTAATGGAATAAAGTCACTTCATTAGGTCTATAAATATGGATTTAGGTCAATAATGGCACATAAATTTGAAAATGTTGTGCTTGGGCTTGTCCCATAGTCTTGTGACAAATGTGTGATGCTGCTACAGCCAGGACACAGTCTTGTCAAAAATTCATCTGCTCCCAAGCAAATGGAGTCCGTAGGTTATTGGTATTTTTTGTCATAAAGCCTCTTGCAGGAGAAGCTTCTCTCTGGCCAGAGAGAACAAAAATAAATTTATTATACTTATCACTGTATCAGTGTCATTATCTCAGCACAATCATAAAGTATTACAGAGAGAGCTATTCCAGATTTTCATTAGTCAGGAACAGAGATGAAGTTCTTGCCCCCAATAACAGATGAAGCTCTGTGCATGTCCTAACTTAAACCATGTCAGTAGCTCCAGTGAAGCAGCTAAAGATCAGGAGACTTACTGACATGACCTGCCAAGTTGGTATCGGGGAGTCATGTGAGTTAGGTGAGGTGGTATGAGAGCAGTAGCGCTAAGACAATGCGGTTACTTGGCAGACAGCAGTGTTCAGGATGCTGAACACGACATTTTTGTAGATGATTATGTAGAACAAATAAACTTCATGTGAAGTCTGTTCACACAGTTACGGAAAAGCAGACTTTTAGGTCTGAGCATGAGAGTTTAATGTGAACAGAATCTCTAAACAGAGTTGACAGTGTTGACAAAGGTAATATTAGATTTGAATTAGAAGCTTTGTACGGTTAACTAAAAATCAAAGACACAGTTACAATAGAAGTCATTATCCAAGAGTATTAAATCAGTTGCAAGTCCAAGCCCATAAAAGAATTAATCAGGAATAATTTAATGTTGGATATTGAGGGTTTGTATTTTCCACTAATGCCCAAATCCATTCCATTAACCAGTACAATTCCTCAACTCCATAAAATGAGTTTCTGAAAGTAAGACAATAGAAGAACAATTCTGTGGGAAGAAGTTTTAATTCTGCTTTTAAAGTACAGTTACAGTAACTAGAATATGGTTTCTATCTAGAGAATCACACTGGCTAAGGCCAAAGGTTTTTCTGATCCATTTCCCCGTGTCCAACAGTGGCTGATGGCAGATGCTGTGGAGTGATCTAAGAGCAAAGTGAGCTGCTTTCAAGGGTGTGTATCTCAGCATCTAGTTCTTTCTTCCATTAATTTATTTAATTGCTTTTTAAATAGTCATGGAGATCAGTCCATGAAAACTTTCCTCTTTTCCATGGCAATTAACTTCCTCAATCAGCTACATTATGTGGAAAAACATCGTCTTCTGTTTGTTTTGATGCCTGCCATGTGATGATTTTCCCCTTTTGTGGTGCAAGACTATGAATCTTCAGTCTTGGCTCCCTTTCACCAGATTACTGATCATCCTTCGCTTGGATCTCTCTTATAGCCTCTCTCAGTCATCTTTTCTTGCATCACCTTTATGGCCCTTTTGGGGCCCTTCTCAGTTGTCCTAGACATGAACAACAAATAGTTGAAGGAGGCTAGAGAGAGGGAAAGCAAAAAGATTCATTTGGCTTTTAAGAAGAAGGAGCTGAAGTGCTGGGGACATTGGGGGAAATTCCTAATGTAGAAAGCAGAAAGGCATGAAAGCAGCATTGAATGATGGGGAGATTGTGGTTACCATCTAACCACTCGTAAGTTACCAACTCTGCTCAAACCAGATCTCACTGAAGTCAGTGCAAGCCATCACACTAACTGTGATTCTTGAAAACAGGCTTTTGTTGAGCAAAACTATCGTTTTATCAAGGTATGTCAGGAGCTTTGTGCAGCTTTTGACTGCAGGGCCCCTAGCTTGTAGTAAATTTTGAGCAAACAGGAAAGCCAAAGCAAATAAAAGCAAAAGTAAGATTATTTCAGTCCCCTATGTCTGGTGGCACCTTGAAGAAGAACCAAGCTTTTATTCTGTCATCTAAAGGTTTTCTCCTTTTCTAACCCAAAAAATAAGCTTGTCACAAACCAGTACCTAACCTACTGCGGCCGTTTATCGACTTGGGTCCCACAGGAGTGAATGTCTAGAAGCAGTCTGTATAGCTGGTAACAAGCTGATAAATGGTCACACCAGGCTCAGTGTTGGCATCTGGAGGCAGTTATTAATCAGATCAAGGCTTTATAAACTATTGATAAAAGGTTCAGTACCTTTCCCTTCCTTCCTAACTGTAAACTTACCTCTGAACAAGTTATCTGGAAAAAACTCATCCCTCAAGCATATCTTTCTTAATTTTTAAAATTTAGAAAAAAAGGCTAGGACCTTGAGATATTTTTTTTTCCTCATTTTGTTAAGGTTATGGACTATTATATGTCAGTAAGATACATGGTCTGTTAGTCGTCAGGTTTACACTCATTAAAATCGGTGAGAATTTTGCTGTTGAAGTCATCAGATGCAGTATGAGTCCCAGGCCTTTCTAGATGTTTGACCTTGGAAACAGTCTCCTTTAGTAATCTAACGCTACAAATAACAGAATTTATTATCAGCATGACTGTTATAGAGTGACTAGTTCTTAATATAGTGCTTTTTTCATATGATTATTTTCTTGTATTTAAAATGAGAAGAAGCTGAAGGAAGGAAAGGAGGCTGTTACTCTTAAACCAACATCAGAAGAATTATTGGCTTCAGATCTCTGTATACATCAGATTAGGAAAATACTCCAAATGTCCTGGGTACAAAACACGTAATTTGATGTCAAGTCCAGATTTATTTTCTTGAGGACATTGGACTGACAGTAATGCAAGTTCTCTACCAATCGTTCCAGAAGGATTAGACATTAAACAATAGTTGCAGAATGTACAATATAATCTTAAAGGCATTGAATCTGCAGCATGCATGTTCCCCAGGATATTATTACAAGACTCTTCATGTCTTTTTTCTAATGGCTCTGTGGATTCCCTGTTTTCAACCTGCTACAACCAGCTTTACAAATGTCCAGCCACTCTTTTTCTCTGTTATTATTTTTTTTTTTATTGTAAAGCATTTCTGATCATACTTCTCTCTCACTACTTTTAAAATTTATTGCTTTTCTGTTGTACTGTTAGGGATTTTATTTCCCAATTGGTATTAATTTTTAACTACTTAGTAAGTCTGTATCAGTTCAGATTCCTGCAGAAAAAAGTTTGTCACAAATCCGCAAAAGCTAAATGATGAAAGCAGAGCTTGCAGACTCACTACTTTCTTTCTCTGCCTGCTTCATCAGACGTAAAAAGATTTTATCTTCATTCAGATTCTTATACTGCCCAGCACTATAGCCTTTATGTATGACAGGAAATAAATGTATGGATCAATTTCTTGGCATATCTTCAAGATCAGCAAAGTTGCACCCATTTATATCTGCAAAGGATCTGGCAGTAGTTGTTGTCACAGGCTAGTCACACAGAAAAGGTTCTGAATCAGCAGTGCCACATAAATCCAGGCACCAAAATACCTCTGTGGGCATGGAACCTGTAATCAGGGAGGTGCTTGGAAATATAATTTTGGTTGCTGTGTTATATGAAAAAAAACATATCTACATTTTCTTGCAAAGAGATGAAGTGTTGGGTTCCTCAGCTGTAGGTGTGGCAGTGTTCTAACCAAAGGTACATGTGGATAAATGACACTTGCCTACTTTTGTTCCTAGAAATACAGTGTTAATGCCCTTCTCAGCAAACGGTAACAGCGAATGGGTAAGTTTACCCCCAGTGGCATGAGGGTAGTACATCCTCTGCAGCCACTACAGGCAGGGACCAGTGTCCTTATCCAGTCACTGCATGGATTTTTTCTAAGGACATACTGTGACCCAAATTCTGTCCTGGGCATTATGATGTCCTCGCACATGTCATGGTCACGTGTCTCAGAGCAGGCTTTGGCCCCATTTGCCATATGGGAGCTGGAACATCGTGTTTTTTCTGAATGTCCCTTTTGTTTATTTTTGTGTTTCTGTTCAAAGCTCAAATGAAGAGCTAATTGCTACCCCAGCAGAGCCCATTGGCTGCAGGCTTCCCCACTGCTCTGCTGTTAGTCTGCTCATGAATGAATTCTTAGGTTTGAGGCAGATTTCCAGGACCCCTGGGATGGTCCCAGTTTAGCTCAGTCTGCTTATTGCTTGACATTCCTAAATATGAACGCGCTATGAAAACTACCAAAGGCCAGTCTTTAAGGAAACTTTTGAATGGGCAGCTCAGTCACTTCTCCTCTGCACAGTGACCAGGAGAACGTGAGTTCTTTTGTTCCTTACAAACCTCTTTTTTCTCTTTAGAAATACAAAAAACTAGTTTGACCCTTGAACTCTGGCTCTGCCATGGGAGCTTACATTAATTGCCACATTGGGGCAGATTTCATCCTTGCAAATCTGCTCTTTTCTCATTGTCCACTGCATCATTTCCTCCTTGTCTTCCCACCATGCTTGGTGCATCATCTATGTTGCTATCAGGATTTTCCATGTGCAGCAGGGGAAATGGCATGGTAGCGCTCCAGGGATTGCTCCTGGCTTTGCCAGTGGCTCTGTGTGGCGGCTTAAGCAACTCTCCCAAGCTTGCCGCTTCCCCGCTTTCATCTCTGGAAAACGGCAGGGGTGAGAGCAGAACTTTTAAAAATGATGTGAAAATGAAGTTAGAGTTGATAAATGTATTAGGATTGTTGTTATTGTAGACAATGCTAAGTGGCGTTCCTCTCAGAGAAGCACTTTGTAGACATGGAGGGAACTGAACCTCTCTCTGTATTTATAAACACCATATGTATACCTTGATTTACGTGTTTTGCTGACAGGGCTTGCTTGATCTCACAGAGTTAAACCAAAGTTGTGAGAGATGGGAGGAAAGGAACAAATATGTCTCTTCGAGACCTGCAATATCCCATCATCACTATGGCAGGGCTGAATTTTAAAGAGGGTTGTGAAGAAACTGACCCTGTGGATGTCTCTGGTGAAGGAAGTGACTGGTAGACATTAAAAGCTGGGGAAATTGTAGGAGATAATAGAGCAGCTAGGTAAGATGGGGCAAAAACATCACAGATTATGCTGTGATGAGCAGATTTTCTCAGTTGTAGTACACTATTTTCAGAGCTCTGAGCTTGCAAACAGCAATAATTCAGTGGCCTCAGACACAGTGTATCCATGTACCTTAGGCCAGATCTCCCAGCTCTGCTTTTCTGAAAGGTCTTCTTTTGACAATCAGACATGCCTTTCCCTCCTGCAATTATGTCTAAAAGTGCTGGCAGCCTGCTTAGGAAAAGCAAAGAAGAAATCTGCCCAAAGTTGATTTGTTTGATTTTAAGAATAAACCTTGTTGACTATCAGCTAAAGCGGCCTGTCTAGAGACCAAAGTCAAGTATGCACATGCAGCTTCATGCAGTTACAGTCTGGAGCCTGTGAATTAATCAGCAATTTCTCTGAAGAACTGCACCCTGACAATTCACAGACTTCATAGCTCTCTGACCAAATTTGATAAGGAGTGAAGGTGCATGACAGTTCCGTGGGATCATGTTAGCCTACGTAGCACTGCAAACCACCAGAACAGCAAAGGAGGGCTTGCCAAAGGTATGCTAACACAATTCCTAAATGTTAGACATCAAAGCAGTAAAGGGACTTTGTCATTTTAAACCTGAGACAAATTAAAATTTGCATTGACTCTACAGCTGGAAAAAAGTAAACTCCCATAGGAGGATTTGACTCCTTAGCTACCTGAGTGTAAAGGGGATCCCATACGGCTTGGATAGCTTACTGGTAACGTTACAAACTGTCCCATTGCTAAATAGTTCATTACCTTCTCTAGGTAGTTTGCCTGTGTGCTGCCTGCTCCTAGAAATCGTTAGCAGAGGGTACAGGCTTAAAATGACACAGTTCTGCTCTGTGAAGTCACTGTTAAGAACATTAAAACCTTGTGTGCCTTTATCACAGCAGCGGGGCTGTAAAGAGCAGCTGGCACCGAAAACAGAGGCAACGTCCTATCTATCATCCTGACTTTGTTCTTGCATTTGTCGTTGTGTTGGACATGTTTCACCTTCAAGAAAACTGTTACCTATTGTTAGCTGGTTCAGAAGCTTGACCTCAGATCTGAACCATGGAATGGACACTACACAAGTACCAACCCCGCCCCCGCCCCCCCAAAAAAAACCAAAACCAGAAGATCCTAGTTTTGAGCAATTCCAGTCTAGATACATGAGACAGACAAAGGTAAGGAAAGCGTTTCAACAGGCAAAGGCATTTTTCTCTTTCTTTGGATTAGGTAATTTATTTCCTGGCTTTTTTGTTACTTAAAGACGTGGAATTACATCCTGGCGATGTCCACAAACCAGGATTGCCTAGTCGTAACAACATACAAATGTGAAACAAGGGAATTTACAAGCCTGAACGGCAGCCTCACTTCACCAAGGCAGCTACAGTAGCACCTGGATTTTGCCTCAAAGATGTATTTCTTTCCTTCTTGAGCTTTTTACTGAACATCACAGGCTGTGTAATGAGAAGCCTCTCACTGCTGGTCATCTTATTAATAATCGCAGTTTTCCTTTGTAACACCTACCTGTCATATTGCTCTTCTCTCCCTATTTAATACACCCAGCACTGTCTTAAATATTTAGCTTTTCTTTTCCCCCCCTCAGACTTAGAACTGATAGATTCTGTCTATGCAGAGATGAAAGTTACCAAGAATACAAAATAGCTCAAAGGCTTTGCAGAAGTTAACTCTCAGATTAAATATAATTAGGTATTTTTCCTGAATGCCTTGTGTGTGACAGTAGGAGGGGCAGTCAGTCTTTGTGATTAACCTGTTGCTTTTTCCCTTGAGCGTAAACCAGTCATTGGCTGATCTCTGTTTTTGACTGGAAAATTGTGATTGCTGTGCTTTATATGAAGATGAGGTTTTGTTTCACTGTTCATCCTTGCCAAGTCTGCTCACTCCATAAGCACTAATTCTGCCCCAGTGGAGGCGTGAGAGTGTGGCTGAAGATAAGTCACCTCCATTGCATGACAGTCTAAACTTCTCAATCCATCACAGATTGAAGAAGAAAGAATGAAAAATTTATTTAGACATTGATTCTGCCACCCATTTCTTTCTAAACAATGGTTTTGCAATCACATTTTTATAGTGTGAAAATAATATAGTGGAAATAATATATAAAATATGGTGGAAAATAATCCATTTTTCCCTCTCTAGCAGCTGTGTGGAAGACTAGGAGTCAGCAGGTAGATACAATCAGAGAAACACAAATTTGGGTTTCTGTTGATACTCCTTTTTAACTCTCTCAGCACATCTGATTGTGGAGCTCTCCTGCCTGTACTGAGGAACAAAGGGAACTGATTAAGTAGCAAGTGCTTAAATCAAATGTGATTAATTTGCTTTTATATCCCTCTCCTCTCTCCCATTCCCAGTGACCTCAGATTTCACTCTTCAGAATGAAAGGTGCACACATTAAACCAAACAGCTAACTTTGAAGTTCATATCAGTATTTTTACATTTTTGCATTCAGGTTTCACCATCGTTTCTCATACTTGCAGTATTTCAACTTGTGCTTGCTTTATATTAAAGGACTCACACATTATTTTGTGTTAATTCTGGCCACAGTTCTTTTAATCCTTTGGACCTATGATAATTGCAGCTAATTTTTCAGGTTTTTTCAGTGCATCCTAAAGGCTTGGAAACCACAGGGCAAATAAAGAAATTAGAAATATATTTTATTTATTTCAAGCTGTTTGCAAGCTCAGAGCTCTGAAAATAGTGTACTACAACTGAGAAAATCTGCTTTGGAGCATTTTCAGTTTCTCTGAGCCACCATGTATCTAGCTCCACCAGCTGCTTCTAAAACTTGTACTTCAGCTTCCATAATCTTATCATTAAAGGTGGATTTAAGAACCAATGAACAAACCTTTGCACTTGCAACCAGAAGCTGGGAGAAGACTCTGCATTTAAGGACAAGCTCAGCTTTACTCCAGCATTGAGTACTAATCCAGTATAATCAAGTGTTAGATAGTGTGAACTCGGCAGCTCCTTGGGAGAGATTCATCTATTTGCTTTATTGTTCAGCTGCTGCTTTCTGACTTATGAAATCCTTTCTGTGTTGCTAGTTTTGTTTCCGGTCCTTGCAGTGGTAACATGAGGAAAAAAGCAGAATTTGACCACATCCGTGAGGATGTCAAGCATTTAGATTTTATTGGTTTAGAAGCTTACTAAATTTAAACAGAAGCATTAATGTGGCCTTAGGCTCTCTTGACAGTTAAACTCTTCCTTGAGGGGGATTTCTGTAATGCTTTCTAATCAGCTTAAGGAGTTAATTAAACAGCTGTTACTTAGCTTCTTAATTCTGAGACTTGATGCTAAATAAGATTTGAAATTAGTTATGCATGACTGAAGCATGGATTCTCTGATAATGAAAAAATAAGATGGCTGCTAGCTGAAGAGGAGGAAAATGTAGGCCTTTTTAAAATAGTGAAAAGATTCAAGGTGGTATGCTGGATTAATGCCTTACAAGATGATTAATAGAAAGGAAAAAAAAGGAGGAAAATATAGGATATTACATGAGTGCCAGATGGCATGGATTTTCAGGCAGCTGTCCATTCTTATTTGATGGCATGCCCTGGACTTCAGGAGATATCAATGATAATTTTATTCCCTTCCCTATTGCAGTCTATAATTTGGAAGATATTTTAAAAGATCAGTTTTGTCTCCTGAAGTTTTAGTTTATAAGAATAATTTGGGATGTTCATTGGATATTTGTGTAATAGTTTTGTCTGATACAAATCTGCAGTGGTTTAGTATACAATATGCTCAGCTATAACCCTGGTAAAGAGGTTAAAGTGGTAGTACTGCTTAAGTGTATCTCTGTCATTAATTGTAAGTATATGAATATACCAATAAAGTCTTGTGCATTTAATATTCATATATTCATATATATATATATATATATGCACCGCTGCACAGTGAGGCTAATGGTAGGCCCTATGTCAAAATAGGAAATTGCTAGTCAGACAGTCAGGGCTACTGTAAACATCCCCCTAGAGTTCACTCTTCTGCAGTAGGAAGGCAGGTTTCAGCAGCATTAAAATGAGTCGCCGGTTTAAAGTGAGATCTTAATTGAAAATGTGTCCTCAAGTTTACAGTTTACCTGCTCTGTTTCAGACCAAGTCTTATTCAGACATCTTATGTAATGAAGATAAAGATACATAATCACTGGCCAGCTTTCAGCATGCAACAGTAATTAGAGATTCTGTTCTCTGGGCATTAGGGTGGTGAATATAAAGTAGAAGAACAAGTGTGCTTAAAATGGTCATTGAAATATAAAGATTAAGGTTACATTGTGCCTTTACTGTTGCCGTTTTTCAGTGCATCAGTCAGGTAGCATCTAACAGATTGATTATGTCTTCGTGGCTCAGCTTTTACTCCTGTTTTTTTGGTGTTGATTAATGATGAGCTTAAGCGCATTCTCCTTGCAGAATTAGTATACTTCATTCTTCTTTTAATTTCAGGAGCCACATTTATTACTCACTTCTTTCATCATAGACTTCAAAAGACTTTAAAGAGCTGGACCAAAATCCACACCAACTTGTTTTCTGCCAGGCTGTGTCTACATGAACTCGGTTGAATAAGTCAGGACATAATTTAGTCCATTGAAACAATATTTTTATTGAATGATCATTATCGAAATGATTCAGTCCACCAAGACAGAATAACCATGCTAAAAAATGGAGGCATGTTATAGGCTCTGTTTCACAAATGAGGAATCTGAGACACAGAAAAGGTAAGGTGAGGGTTTCCTAAGTGCTATGAAGAAGTTCTGACCACTGAGGTAGATGCTAAAACTCCTAATGACCTCATGAAAAAGAGGGAGATTGGTGAGCAGACTTTTTTTGATGAACTGATGAGGTGGATTAAATTCTCAAGATGATTTAAATCAAGGATGAGGGGAAAGGAAAAATCAACATCTTTTAATCCTTCATTTTGAAAAGACAATGCCATTTCAAAATGTCCATTTTTTCAAGGCTCAACAAAGCCTAAAAGTCTCTTCCAATGCTCTGGGTTTTCAAACTGATGAGTTAATTGAAAATCTGCATTTTGGTTGCCCTGAGATGAAAGCACCTTTAAGTTCATTTTGTTTGATCAGTTAGCTCCAATATATCCTCCTCTCTGTCCAGAAGCCGCTTGCCAGAAGTCGCATGATGAATGGTGCCAATGCAGGGAACAGGATACAGTGTTCCTCTGCCCCTTTTTTAATATTATACTGTGAATTGTGTGTTCAGAATCTGTGTGTTATCCAAAATTGCATACTTTTCTAACAGAATACGTTTAGCTTATTTACTTCTAGAGCATTGTATACTTTTCTTAGAGCTTAGGTATGAATGCAAATGAGAAGCAGGCATACTAACTTGTGTCTGTATTACAAGCGAACTCCTGAGGCAGATGGTGTGAAAGGGGACTTGTTACTTCTGGTCTCCTTTGCCCATCCTAGGACTGACCACAGAGCTGTGGAGCAGTGTCCCACAGGCAGAGGCAGTGCAGGATGTTACAGCGTGGCCTCTCACTCTGAATTCCCATTTCCCAGAGCTCTGCAACCAGTTCTGGCTGTGGGATGATTGCCAGGCATTTGTGCTTGTCCTCTGCAGAGTCTCATCTTTCTGGCTCTGCGTGAGCAGTGAAGCAGTAATGCTTTATCCCTGCTCGCTGTTTATCAAGCAGCTGTAGAGTTGCAAAGCCAGACTGCTCCAGCCACAGCTATGTGATAGGAAGTTACTGCGACGGGTGGGTAGCTGCTTTGTTCTGTTCACTTTGGGTTGTACTAAGAGGGGATGACAATGCAACTTGGCAATTTGTAAAACATTACTGCAGACTATTAACACTTAGTGTGGTTTTATCAGTGGTAAAATCACTTATTTTTAATCAAGTGACAGACTTTACAAAAACTGAAGTGTCAGAGTATTTTAAATAGCCTGAAGCAGGCAGTGTTTTAAAACATTAAACTTTTAACAGCTGTTTCTTTTCCTCCTTACACTGGTGCACTTCAGGGAAAAATGGAAGTCTTCTAACGTCAGTGGAGTGACAGAGTAAAACTCAAAGGGAGAAGATAATTGGGAGTCCAGGATTTTATCTGCTCCTTAGTTTAGCATTGGCAGTTTCACAGTGCTGCAGATTCCACAACCATATTGCTAGTGGCAGTCCATTTGATATTTTTTTTACAAATCATCCTTGGGTACGTGTGATTACACTAGTTTTCAGTTCCAGCTTTCAACTGGAAAAGAAAACACAGCTGCAGGTCAAAGGCATGGGCCCCCAAAATGGAGGTACTGCAAAGATACGCAAAAGTTTGAAACAAGGGAGTATGAGGAGTCCCGTTTTCCCTGTGGTCTCTCAAGCTTAAGACAAGCTAAGAGTGATTTGAGCCAAGTATTCATGCTTTCCTGGTGCTTGCTCCAGTGAATTAGTGGAGGGAGAAAGGAGGACAGAAGGAGGAGAAACCATCTTGCAGTGCGGGCAAAGCAAAGTGGGGGAGGAGGAAGAACAAGGAAGAGCAAGCTCCTGTTTCTATTAAACTAGCTAACCAGAATGTGCAGTATCACATTCTGGTGAGGTTGTCACATGGGTTTTGCTCTCTCAGGGTTCAGAGGATCCAAATAGAAGGAAAAAGCAGATGTAGTCAGCATAGTTTGTTCAATTTCAAAGAAAATACTTTCCCATCAGCAAATGGGATTTTGTCTAGATTGAACGCTAACATAGAATATGGTTGTGTAGGTCTGAATTTTATAATGAGAAAATCTCTGCCTTGAGGGTTTGGTGAAGATCGAGTTAATGCCATGGTTTTCCACAATATAATGTGCTTTCTCTCACCAGCTGAACTGCCTTATTCCATCCCAAATAATTTTGATCTGTCTTGAAACAAACATTTAAGTCAGCAAATAAATGTTTTTATTTTCTGTGGTGTCTAAACATTTATTTTTGATAGAAAATGATGAAATCATGTCCTGTCATTTCCACTCAGTTTCAGTATTCCTGATAATAGATTTTTTCTGAACTTTTTCACTTTAGGATGAAGCCACAGTGAAAAAGAAAATACTTTTTCTGATCTGTTCTAGTAATCCGAAGACAGGACAAACTCAGAAAAATGAACTATCAAAAAAAAAAAAGTTGTAATAATAACTCCTGAATTCAGTCCCTGTGCTGTTGATGTTGGTTATAAAGGGAGCAGGAACAATTTTAATCCCTCTCTGGTATGAAGAGCAGGCATGGCAAAGATGAGTTCTGAATGTAGAACTGATATAGCAATCCTGCATCTCCCAGGAATCATCTGAAACTCACCTAAAGCTGTTGAAGTTACTGGATTTGTCTCTTTCATATTTTGCTAATTCATAATTCTGATGTGAATATTGAGAAGTAACAAGGTTTTTGTGGAGCTGTTTTCCTCTTTGTAATCATCCATACTGAAAATCCCAGTGTGACTGCTGCAGTTGCTGTTGACAACAGTTTATATTTATGAAAGACTATAAGCTTATGAGATACAATACTTCTCTGTAATGGAAAAAATCACATAATTCCTGAATTGAGACTTCCCCAGAATTCTACAGAAGATACCCAGAAATCTGTCTCTTTGTGTTTAATGGGAAAGAATATGTGTTCTTGCAGAGCCAGGGATGATAATCTCTTTCTGTAAGTGTTTCCATTCTTTTATTGAGAGGAATATTTCTATATCCATTAAAAGAATGAGGCAAAATCTGACGAATATCCAAACCGTGATGCCAAAGGGGATCTGAGTGAGCAGATTTAATAATTTGCTGAACCCAGCCAATTAATGCCCCTAATACGTTAAACAATTGCTAAGGTGTGATTGTGCAAGTGTTTAAAATTAACTGATACAGAGCTGCCATCACTGTCTTTCTGCTGGCCATGAGTGCACATGACTGAAAATGAATCAGTTTTTTTTGGTGAATGAGCTGTCTGCCTGCTCAGCTCATTGCTCCTTGACTGAGTTCATTTCAGATGCCACCACTGGGAAAGTGACACTGGAGTGGGAATCAGTAGCTGGGGGTGAGAGGTGGCCAGGAGTGTTTCTTTCTGTTGTGTATTCTCTTAAATGACATGTGAAATTACAGCTTTGCGCAGGCATTCCCATGCTGTCACATCATTAGTCTGATCCCGTCCATGTAAAAGGCTTATCCTGGCCCCTGTGCCTGTGTATCTTCCTAGTGAATATGCTCAGAAACTGTAGTGAAGAAGATCTTCCAAGTGGCTCACCTGTTTCCGAGCGTCAGATTTGTACAGCAAAAGATACCCATGTAGGAATGTCAAAATCACCTTACTGTTTTCAGCTGCTTTCAAAACCCAACACTGAATCCCCATATTGAGAAACGCTCCATCAACTCAATGAAAAGAGGCTGGCTGATGTCTAGAAAAAACGTGCCGAGGAAGTAAGGAACAGACAAGCTGAATACAAAGGGAAATTATTTTTTTCTGCCGCTGGGCTAGGGCAGCAGTATGTGACTGAAGCACATGTTATACATATAAAGGCAAGGTAAATTTGGCTTGTATCATCCGATGGCACCTGTCTGCAAAACATGGACATGCATTAATGATTATAAATTGTGATTCTTTCTCTTAAGAAGTTCCTCTAGCTTTAAGGCACTTCGTGTCTTCAGTTCTAGTGGCGTCTGCTGCTTTCTTTTAGAAGATATGGTATTTATAGCTCTTTGTGCCTGCTCTAAGCCATCCTCCAGATCATGACACAAAACTGTGTTGCTTTGTTACCACACAGTAAGAAGTTACAATAGGCCATATATATTACTGTCTTCTCAGCCCAATTTAAGATTTTTCTGGACATATCAGATACAGCATAGCCACTACATTATTTTTTGCTTATCATTTGCAGGACTTCCCAGATACTGTGTTAGCTATGGAAGGGATTGGTCTTATTAAAATAAAAATACACGTGATGGTATTTTCAGCTGACTTAATATGCCTAGATATCGGGACTGTATTAGTACTATATTGGTTAATATTAGCTGAAGATGAGGCTAGTGATCTGGTGTTAGTCAAGAAACTGCTGGTCAAATCTGAAATATCATGAGTCTTAGCTGTGGGATACTTGGAGGACTCCTAGAGCTCTCAGAGGCAATTGGAAGAACAAAGGGCATACATATATGAAGGAGAAGGGAGTGTTAGGGAGGCTAAGAGGTCAGAAGGACATCATGATGCCAGACTGGTAATCATGTTGAATTCTCTCTTCTTCATTGCTAATGAAGAAAGGAAGTATGCTCTAGTGGTTAAACCTGTGCTGGGGTTTGGGGCGTTACATATTCTAATTAGGTCTCAGTATACATACAGTGTGTGACACTTGATTTTCATTTCATTTGCCTCTGCCTTAATAAGATTGGGTAACAACTGGATAACCCATTGGATGGGTTTACAGATGCTGCATTGAAATGTGCTGGTTATAGCGTGGGCTCTGGCATATGCTTTCAGCTGTAACATCGGTGTGCTGTTGTGATCTTTGGCATGTCATTTATTTGATCTGTCTCAGCATAGACACGTACATAAGATGTATAATGGTTCTGAATTACCTTGACAGATAAAGAGCATTAACACTAAATCCTTGATAAATGCATTGAGGTCTTTACATAAAATGTACTATCCAAGCAACATCATTATGATTGTTAATAATAAACATAACCCTAACTAGGGCAGAGCACAGACTTTTTAGGAAGCACTCCTGTTAAATTTAACTTAATCACAGCACATAAAAATTACCATCATGATAAAGTATTAGTGGCTGAGTAAGGATTTAGAAATATTCCTAGATTTCTTATGTAACAGAGTCTGTGCAGGTCTGCTGACTGAAGATTTCTTCCCTTTCATCCACTGTCTGGACCATTTTGCATTAATTTCTAGGACCTTCTTGAGGCGAGCATGTAACCCTCTTTGCCTGAAGCTTAAAAGGCAAGGACTTCGTACATCAGGCCACAGGATAAATGAATTGACTTAGGCAAGGTAAATTTCAGATCTTTGTGGCTGATCCACTGAGACAGGGTACTTTTCAAATTATTTTTCTATTCTGCTTTAGGCTGATAATCATGCTCACTATTTACTAGACCAAGGATTAATTAATAAGGAGAGAAGAAACGTAAACACAAATCTGGAGGGTGACAAGTTTTCTTTGGTACCATGCAGAGCGGAACTTGAATTTCTGAGTGCGGGCCAGAGCAGTTCTGAATTCAGCAAGGAATCTTGCAGATCAGTGTCCTGCTACTGCTGTAATGGTGAAATATCTGTATCCACAGAGCAGGTTTTCATGTCTCTCTTCCCGTCCATGTACGTGCAGGAAAATGAACGTAAAGACAAGGGATGGGAAGTGATGTGTCCACCTTTGGATAGACTCCTCTTTCCAGTGCTTGACTCTGTTAGCTGCTGTTGTCACTGCCGTTGTCACTAACGTTCAGCGACGTGGATATGCAGCCCACACAAATCATCTTAACTCAGCCTTGTCTCTCACACCTGTGGTTCTCCTGTAGTGGCTGTTCCATACTATCTGTTGCTGTTGCTTTTGCTTTTTTCCTGTGCTTCCTGTGTCTTAAATATTTTTCTCTTGTGTTTCTGCCCTTACTATACCCTTTGGGTTGCCAGTTTTAGCCTTCTTATATCCGTCCCATTGCTAAACTTTTCTGACAGCTTTGAGAAAATAAAACATCTAGTGGTATCCTAATGTCTTATGAACACCATTGGTTGCATGTCTAGATGCTGCAGTTCCTTATTTAAGATTTGCAGAAGTGCTCAACTTCCACTTAGGGAGCTATGTCAGCTTGGGCAGAGCAAATGTATCCTATGAAAGATCAATTCATCCTTTTCCAGAGATGTTTTTGGTGTGGCATAATCAAATTTTAAAAATTGCTATCCTTAAATACCTAAGAGTGAATATGTTCCGAGGCAGATGGTTTTGCATTGTTTCATTCTGTCGAGTGCAACATAGTCCTGGCTTGTGCTCTCAGCTCTTCCCTAGCTTTTCATAGTGACTTTTGGCTACCCATTTACTTGTTCTCTTTGCAGTTACTTATAAAATTGATGTAGCACTTCTGAAGGATTTCCAAGAGCTAAGAAAGTAAACAAGTAAAACACACCTGAAAAGTTCTTTGAGATCTCAGAATACAAGATGTTACCTGAGTCCAGTTTATTAACAAAAATATTTGCCTGTAGTAGTTCTTATGCTTTACATGTGACAGGATCTTGTCTATTGCCTTTTCTAAGACTGGCATGCGTGTTGTATTTGTAGGTGACACCAGTGCTATTGCTTTCCCCACATCAGCTACCCATAGAAATGCTGAACAGCTTTCCTGTTTCAGCTTTGTTTTGCAGCATCACCTTGTTTAACTGGTTATTGGATGATAAGCCTGATTTCTGAAGCTATTTGGGCATTCAAATCCAATTAATTTAATTGGGAATTAGAAACCTAATCACCTACAAAAACTGGCCTTTATGGCTCTTCAATTTTAGTTGAAAGTGTAACTGTGTATTTAGAGCAGGTGGGTATTATAGAAAGCTGATGTTTTCTCCCAACTTCTATAATCTCTTCCATATAATAACTATTAAAAATAACCTGATCATTTGCAAGTAGGCAATTATTTTGCAGCTGTAAAGGATATTTTTTTGAGTAAATTTAGGACATCTTCTTTAGACTTCAGGATTTGAGTGCCTTCAGCAATTTCTTTCAGCATTTGGGAGCGTGTGAAAAGCTGTTGTAGTCTTTGAGATTTTGTGCAGACCTGCAGCTGACATCAAAACAAAACCTGTGAACATGACATTCTATTACATGCTCCATTTCATTCTACTAAAAAGCCAGACAGGGAGAAGTGAAACTTCAGTAATGAAGGAAAGTATCATTTGCCCTGGTGACTAAGCATCTAAAGGCACAATAGATGTGTACTAAAGTATGTTTAATGCGTTGTCTGTAAGCATTACATTGATTGCACTCAACTGTCACTAAAGGAAAAAATCAGGGCCAGTCTCATATGCATGCATGCAATTTCTGCTAATGATTTGATCTCATTTCTGCCACTGAAAATCCAGAGTTAACCCAGTGTAGGTAATAGGATTGCTCTACACTTTATTTGATGAAAAGAAGAGAAAGTTTATTCCTTATTGGGTTTGGTGTTTTTTTTTTTTTTTTCTGTGTCTAAGCACAGCTCCAACCATCGCTGGATGGTTTAGTTTGGCATCAGATTAATGGTGAAAGCAAAGATCAGCCAGAGCCAATTTTAGCTGTTTCAGTGCCGTAGCCATGTCAGCCCATGTTTCCTTGAAAGTTCTTCACATATTTTGATGATGCTGAGCTGAGTTTCAGGCTTGTAACGAATCTTGAAAGCAACTGTTTCCCTAGGGCTGAGAATATCATCACAAGGAATTCAAACAGGCCTGCAGACAGGATAAGAAGCAGCCCCTTTGGCAATACAGTTGTATATGTACTATACTAATTTTTGAAGACACCTTGGCAAGTAGTTCTCCGAATTCTGCCCTTTGTTCCCAGGTTAAGCAATGTGTGTGTCTAATCTCACCTCCTGCTGTCTCTCCTCTAAGTAGATTCAGCTGGGCTGCATGCATTGATACTTACTTCTTTGGAACTCATGCTGCTAGGATAGCTGTACGTAGGTACGTGTAACCTCATCTTGTACTTTGTAGTATCCAGATCTGACAGTTATTGTCTCATCTCCAGCAGGGCTAATTACTGATAAGAGTTGCCTTCATGGGCTGGTTGGTTGTTCGCTTGCAGTCAAGGCTCTCAGAAAACTTGAGTGCATAAAATAAGACATTGAATGTCATAAAGCATGCCCAACACAGGAAAACGGTAGAAAAGATAGATCAGAAATTACTAGGGGACATGAATAAAGATGATCCCAGAAGCACATTAGCTGGGAGAGGACTTAACAGCACAGGAGACAAATTAATAAGCTGTTATTGTGCTGCTGGAGGGGGGATCCACCATGGAAGGGTTTGGTCTCTTTCCCACTCACCTCATCAGCAAAAGATGAGTTATCTGCTTTACACACTGTCAAGAGTGAAATGATCAGCTGTTTACAGACTTGTAGGTTAAAAACAGTTATGTTTAATCATATGCCTTTGCCAGAGGTTGATACATTATTTCAAGACAATGTCAATCCTTTAGTGCCATAAGTTACCCCTTATTTTGCAATGGACATCCCCAGATTTGGTAATAATTATCTTTGTCTGGTCTGTTTTTTCATCTATTTTTTTTTTTTTTAGTAAAAGGATCCAGTGAAGGATTGGGAAAAAAAAAAAAGATTGTAAGGCTGAGGTTTTCAATGTGTTTTAAGGTCACCGGTCATTGTCGAGTTTTACATTCCTATCCGATTCTCCTTCCCATCCTTCCTTCTGGGTGAGGGGGAGTGAGCAAGCAGCTGCATGGTGCTTGGTTGCTGGCTGGGGTTAAACCATGACATGTGAACACCTCCAACTCAGTCAGAAGCTGACACTGCATTGACCAGTTATCTGTAAGTGGAAAAGCCTCATATGTTTGCTTTCCTCTTGACAGCATGACAGGAGTACAGGTAGGCCAGAGCCAGCGGACCAAAACTGACCTGAATATACCTCTGATGATACTTGGAGATACTCCCTCCTCATCAAAGAAGGAAAATAAGGAAAAAGCCTGCTGAAAATAGTCCAGTTCTGCCTGCACTGGTATCATTGTAAAACAGAGGCAGACGACTGAGAGTGGGTTTGTTATGAAGATATAAACTGGGATAAAATGAATGCCAGCTTCCTAGGGAACGGGGCACCACCATGGTCTCCCAGTCTTAAGTGTCTGTTCCACTAAACACTTATTTAGCTAGCCTAGGGCTTTTTTTGGGGTTACATCAAGTCTTTCATTTGTTAGAGTAATATTTTTTCCTTTCATGTGAAATGTAGTCTGAAATACAGAAAAAAGCAGTTGCTAACCAAACTCACACCTAAATCCATTATAGCTTCTGAAGTCATTGGGACAGGGAGATAAAAGAATTGTAATGACCCCAATATGTAAATATAGATGTAAAAGTTTGTTTGTAGGGGTGGAGTTTAGAGGCCAGATATCATGGAATCAAACATAAAGCTTTTTGGTAGAAATTGAATCAGTGAGTTAGTTATCATGGATTTTCATAAAAATAAATAATGCACATTCATTTTTCAGTTTGTAAATGTAAAGTGACAACCTATGAGTTAGCCACTGAAATGACATTATAGGCCCAAAAAAGAATAACAGAAGAAATTGAGAAAGCAGAAGAGAGAGTTTTAATAAAATTGGCCATTGGCATAAATATAAATCATGAAAGGGAGATTGATTTCATGGAAGATATGAAAGTCAAAACCTCAAGGTGTTAAAAAAGATAATCTGCTCATCTGATAAAGAATCCCTAAGGCTACACAACTTTTAGCTGAAGCAGCCAGATTTACTTAAAGTAGATGAAATTTTTAATTCTATGAGGAATAACATTACAAGGGAACTTGCTTCTGCAGTACAGAGTCTATTAAGAAGCTGCGCAAAAGAGGAAGCAGCTTACATAGATCCATTTGAAAATTATCTTTGCTCAGAAATTTTGCCAGAAGATTTACAAATAGATATGGGAATGAGAAATTGTAATCCAGAGAGCCTAAATAGCAACATACGCATGCTAGGCAGCTATGAGGATTTGGAAGAAAGCACTGCTGGTGAAATGAGTTGGCCAGGCTACTTCTGTGGATGGTGTTTTGTACATAAAAAGCAGGTAGGACATACACAGGTGCCATGTGAGTGACATCTCCATCTAAGTGTCTGCTAATGTGGAAAGATTTATTTTAGCTTGTGAAAGCCTTTCAGGATCCACACATATCTATCTGTAAGTGCAAAGAAATTATAATCTGCCTTGTCTTTACATGCCTGAGGGAGGAAGACTCAAAGATCCAGATGAAACTGCACTAAGATCTCCCCTCAATATCTGCGGGTGAAAGAACAAGTCTTTTTTAGTACTGCTTTATGAAAAAAACCATGGAAGCCAAGAAGCTTGAAGTGCAGCTTTGTCTCCAGCAGTGCTGTAGGCATGAATAAGCAACTATACACTGAGATTTTGCAGCAGTCATAGTTCTTTTGTAAATATTACATCTTTCATTTTCCTTCTCCCTCTCTTAAGTGGAGTCCTGCTTTTCAAACAAATAAAAAGGATCTGGGAGCCTCCTCTTAACTGCTGTATCTCAGCCCACTGGAATATGCATATACATACACAGAGACTGGGTGAGACACAGCAGAGGAGCCCAGGGAGGCAACTATACATCTGCTGTAATTAGCATTTCTCTTTCTATAACATGATTTTGCATGGTGAGGATCACCTCGGTGTCTGAAAAAAATTCTGAATAATCTTAGCAAGCCCCTCATAGCGTCTTCCTGATGCAGACAACCCTTATTCACCTGACTGGGAAATAAGGAGTTAAATAACTCGCCTAAAAATCTCACAGTAAATAAATCTTGGAGAAGTTTAGAAGGCTTTGTGGAGGCCACAGAATGCCATACCACACAAAGAAGTGCTCCCTCTTTCTCAGCCTTACTCTCCCTTAGAATGGATGAGTGGCAATCATCAGATACATGCAACTTTTTTCGTAGGTGGTCTTGAAATTGAGCACAGCTGAGTGATGGCACAGGTGGGCTTCCAGCAGGAAAAGGGAGGAGAGTGATGGGACACCAGTGGACTTCGCAACCTGCTGCTTGGAAGTCACAATGACAAGTGGATGATTATCGAGAGATACCAAATAAGCCCAGTCTCTGCTCTGTTATAAATAAAACAGGGTAAGTTTATGAGCAGTTGCAATTGCAGTATCAGGTTGAGCTCAGTACAATTGCAGTAATATTTAGCCCTTATCATGAGTTGTCTACTCAGCCCACTGGTGAGTGTGAAGGATGAAACCACCGTGAGCTCCTGCCAGTGGCATTAATATAGGGAACTCTGCATATAGTTGGACCTGTGCAGTTTCTTCGTGTTGTCTAGAAACCGAGAGGAGATGGGGCAGCTGCCCAGCTGCTCCAGGTGTCTGCATGGTAGGCCAGGGTACGCTTATGTGGGGGAACTTGCGAATCAGTACAAGTGAAGCACTAAAGGCTGAGTATGTCTGGCACTGCATTGACACTGAATACATGAGTGTTCCTGGGGTTTGGCCATGAGGTCTTTACAAAAGAAGAGCAAGTCTATCTGTGACATATCAGAGAAGATCTGACAGGCTGCACTGTTGTGTTACTTCCATTCCCTGTAAAGAAGTGAAACACCCATGTATCCACCTAACTCCTGAACTAGCAATTCCTGAAGAGCCTTGCTATAAAAACTTCCACTAAACTTCCTGGGAATTTCTTAAGCTTAAGAAAAGAAGTCATCTTGGCATCCTGCTAAAAAGTAAGGAAAATGACTCTGTTCTTTCACGTAGGTGTATGTGAGGGACTCAGACCTCTACTCTAGTTCACAAATGTGCATACTCATTGCTGTACTAAAAAGCACCAGCCTCATGAAATGCTCTTTCTTTGCCAGCTTTATTCCTCGCTCCTGAGCTGTACCTGCAAAGAGAAGTGCTGAAGATCAGCCGGTGCTGTGGCAGTACTTCTGGAGGCACTGCTTTTCAGAAAACAGCCTGCATCCCTTGGACAGGTGTCTCTGCTCTGATTCTAAGCTTACTTAGGCATGAGTCAGTCAAGAACGAGGAGTCAGTGCCTGAGGCTTGTTGTAATAATTCGTTGGTCTTAGGCTTGTGGCTGTGAATTTGTGTGATTTGTAGCAGAATGAGAGATGGTCCAGGACTAAGGCTCTGTCACCTGTCTCGTTCAAATAGATAACAATAACTGAATGTAGAACTCTGCTAATTCCCCTTTCTGCTCCCCGATACCATATGTGCTATTTTTGAGAGGAGGTCTTTTATTTTAGAAGGTTTATTTCTGCCAGCTCATATGTAAGTAACAGCAGCTACTCTTTCAGGGAGTAGTGAAGATGTAGCATGTCTCTGAGCACTGCATCAGTGACACTGCTGCTCAACAATTCTGTTACATATTTTCATAAGGGTTTCTTTGGAGGTGGGTATATCTGTCTTTGAAAGGAGGTGGAGATTTCTCCAGGGTACTGCAGAACGATGCAAATCCAGGTCTTCAAAAGTCCCTTTCTTATGCTTCTGAGTTTAAAACCTGTAATGAGCTAGACACAAGAATAGTCACCCACCCTTTGTCTGTGGTGTAATCCTGACTCCCAGAGGGGGATTTTCAGCATGAACTAGCTGAATTTGATGTCCACATCTGATCATTTGGGGCCTCTGTTCCCAGGTCCTTCTAGTGTCCTTGAGAACCCCTGCATTGCTGTGCAAACCTGGAATATTTAGCTATCTAGTTAGGCCATTTTTCCAATTACAAGGGCAGATCCAGATTAGAAGACTTCCTCATGACTTCATCTGTTTTCTCTTCATGTCTTTGTTGCCTACATCCAGAATGCAGGCATGGAGCTGCTCTGCTTCTTCCAGCCTGGGCTGGGAGAGGCAAGCTGCTGACTTGTACAGCTCTTCCATCGAGTGTCCAGGGTTCATCATAGGCTTTTAATAGGAGTTAGCTGCAAGAGATCCAGCTACTGAGTACACAGACCCACATCTGCTCATTCCTGTAGCTTCCGTACCCTGGTGTCTTAATGTGAAATACAGCTGCACCAGGACTTCTGTATCAGCTGTGCAGTTATTATTAACATCACCAGTTCCTAAACAATGAGAACAAGCAAGACCCACCAACACAACAGGACAGTGTATATTCCGGTGGAATCTCCAGTCTGGCTATTCTTTCTTGTTGATTGTTTGAAGATAGTTCAGGACTCACCTCGATTTAACAGCAAACAGATATATGGTACAAGTGCTTTTAAGTGTGGAAAGAGTGTGAAAGCATTTGGAAGAGCAAAGCAGTGTGACTCCCATCAGAGTCAATGGGGAACAAGCAGCTAAAATCTTACAAAATGCTTTCAGATTATCCTCCACCTTTGATTCCCCATCCTCACTGAAATCAGCTTCTGAATGTTTGATTGAATGTGTTCCTCATGTCATTTCTTTGAAGGTGAAAGGAAGCTAAGGAGACGTTTAGGCTCAGGTTAGCAGCAAAGATAACTCTCTTCACCAGAAGACCCAGTGGCACCTAGACTGCACTGCCGCGTAACCCTGCTAGCTGCAACAGGCCCAACAGGCTGAGAGCTAGAGCACAATTTGGCATTCTCTTTGTTGATGGTGAGAAAAGCCAATTTTTTTCTAATCTTACACTGACCCTCAGCGTGTTTTCAAAGCTGTCTTTCCTTTGCTGACTATTAGCCCCAAGCACATCATAGCCTAAATCCTATACATCTGCCCTGTTGTCTTCTTCATTGTAAGAGCTATAGACATGAGACAGACATTCACTGTTACCATGTTTATTATGTCTCTTTTAGTACATTTATATTAATGTAGGATCTACATCTCCCAACAGCACCAAGTCTCAATGACCAGGAACTGCAGTTCTGTATCAGAGACTGTCCTGTGACAGTCTAAACAGCTGTGAATAAAACATTAATGAATGAACAAAGTGAGCGGAAAACAAACCTTTTATGGGCAGATATGAAATAGAAGCTGCATCTCTTCTGTCCTCACCTGGACTTTTATCTATTCCATGAGTGTGGATTTTGTTTCATTATTTTTTTTCTTTTTTCTAGAATATGTCTGTGAGAGGAGATAGTTTGTGGCCTGCCTTTCCTATTTATGCTAAGTATAGCAGGCTTTCATGGTCTGGTTGGTTATTCTCAAACCTTAGAGTAATAAGACTTCCTTTCTAGGCCCAGATAGCATTTGCAGATAGCATTCTCCAGCACTTTGAGACCATGGGAAAGCTTCATAAACATTTCATTCTGGCATTTGCACAATGAGGATAATAATATCTATACTATACAGATACATATTTATATGAAAAATATATATACTATATAGATACGTATTTATATGAAAAAATGCACACATGGACATCATATGGTTTACATCATAAACACTGAGACTTCACTATGATGTGCTTTACAAAGTGTTATTGGTTGCAAAATGCTGAGACACTATTAGATAATAGGAAAAGTTCAAATATAAAATTTTCACCATCATCATCGTTGTTATTATGTTATTTTACGGAACAAAGAAAGAGACACAGAAATGAAACAGTTTTGATCCATAATAATTCAACTGGCCTTAAATCAAACCTTTGTTGAGCTGTATGAGGAAAACAGTATGCCTTTGCTCCCATCTCTTTATGTTTTTTCCTTGAATTTTCTTGATTTAATGAAATGCAATCAATTGTCAGGCAATGGCTTGTCTTGTGGGTCAGAATACCTCACAAAGTAATGTAAATTATCACCATTGTTGCTACAAATACAGGTGAGAATAATACATTTAGCATTTTATCACATCTCATAAGGAAAGAAGGAAGTATGAAGTAACATTTACTTTTTGTACTGCAAACTTACTTAATTGCATTCTAGCAACATAAATTACATTGCTACAAAGACTTTAGTTCACTCCAGGTCATCAGAAAGGGTGCTGAACACTGCAGTCTGCTTTTGTCTCCTGTCTTAGAAGTTCAGAAGAGCTTTAAGTGGTGGCTTTCACATGGGTCGCATTGTGTTCTCTGTTAGTGTGCAAAATATATTTTCCAGTACATCAGGACATGCTTTTGCTCTTGTGATCAATATTGAATCTGAGGAACAAAGATGGAATGCTCATTTCCCTTTCTACGCTGAAAGCAGCATTTCCTGTAGATAGTATGCATGGACAACAGACAGGAGAAGTTGCATATTACATACCTGAATATATGGCTTAAAAATCGCTGAAATTTTCAAACTGAGCTGAAATGAACAATTCATCCAGCAGCTATGGACAGCGTTCCTGACAGTCATTTGTCTAAGCAGGTCTTAAAAACTACTGCAGATGCGAATCCTGCTGTCTTCCAGTTCTCAGTGATCCCTAGAGTTGGAGAGTTTCTGATCCTCTCTACTTCAAATCCTTTTGTTCACTGCTGGCACCAGGCCAGTCTTTCCCCATCCTATACTTAATTTTTTATATCAAACTTTATACTTTTCTCTTACCTTTCTTGAACTGCATCTGTTTCTTTTAGACCATTTTCTACACTATCAAGATAATTTTGAATTCTAATCCTGGTTTCCAAAGTACTTACAACTCATCCCAGCTTGGCATCATCTGCAAATTTAATGAAACTAAATAAATGAAAATAAATGAAAGACTCCCATTGACTTCAAGGGGCATTAGGGTGAACATAAACTGTCTTACATCTTTAAGAAGTCGTTCAGTTGAAATACACTTATTGCTTTACAAGCCATTTTTGTAAGGGAAAAAGACAGATGCATGCTGAATAATTCAGAGTCGTCGTTGCTGACTGAGAGAGATGTAACTAATTTGTCAAAATAATGACCTTTGTTCACTGTGGGGAGCAAGTGGTTTTGGATTATTTCTGTCCCCAGAGAGATGCTGGAGGGGCCTGGGTTCAGCTCAGCACTGCCGCAAGGGGCTTACTTAGAGATGTGAAAGGGAAGTTACGCACTAGTAGCAGTGGTGTTTGCAGATGGTGGGAGGTGTGTTAGAATGACGATGATACTTTCCTTTAAGCCTGATGGAAACAGTGCTGCTACCCAGTCTGTGGAATACTTGGGAATGCCAGCATCACTCCCATGCTGTTGCCAGCTTTGGCCTTGTGTAGCTGTGCGTGCGTGCACGTGTATACACACATGTGCACACCTCTTGCTTCATTGCTGTTTCCCTGTTAGAAGGAAACCAATAGGCACTGAGGGCTTGACATCTTCCTTAAATGAGTGCAAAGAGAGCGTGTACGTAGCAGAGGGGAAATGGATAGACAGCCCTGCCTGGAGCCTTGTTGATAACAAGCAAGTAGCAGAGGGAAGTGGTTTAAAAACAAGCGTATTGGGCAGTCAGCCCCCCAGCCATGCCAATCTGCTGTGACGCATGCAAGCATGGTCACAGTCCAACCTCCGTGTGTCACATCTTACCCCTGTTGTGGGGTGACAAGCTCACAGCCATGTGCCATTTTGCAGTCCAGTGTGGAAACTCATTTGTCTTCAGTTGTCCAGAAATAGGCAACTGGAGGAAGAGATGGTCATGTTAGTGCATTGAGTGAGGACAGAAATCCTCATTACTCAGCATCCTCACCCACAACTCCAGTGCGGAAGGATGCTGTCTCCCATTTCAGTGCAAACTTTGTAGTCACTTTTATAGCCAGCTTTATTTGGAAAACATTTTCTGGAATTTCAGCCTGTCCGTGTTGGCTGATGCCAGCTTTCAACTGGTACTTCTGTATTATGGCTGCTGCTCTGCTATTTGAGCTCAATCCTGCTTATATATGCTTCTTTGAAAGTGCTTTTTGGCTTAAAAGGTGTAGGTCTCTGAGAAATTGTTCATTCTTTGCTGTTGGATTATTTTTCTCCAGTCACTGCAAGGTGTTGGCCAGCTTTCCAGAGCATGACATGCATGCATGCATGAGTATATGCACATTGCAACAGCTTTCTCCTTTTTTTTTCTAAGTGGTAATGTTGGATATCTGAATATTTGCCAGAGGAATAGAACTAGACTTTGCCTGTGCAAACTCAGTATCAGAAAGAGGACTGAATCTTTAAGACTCTTTGAAGTCATACTATTACCAAGATGGAAATCTCTTTTTCCTTGTAGCTTTAACTTCTAAAGCCTGCCATTGCTACACGTATTTAACCTTCTTTACCCTGTGTTGGAGTGACTGAAATGCAATGTCCTTGCTCAGGATGGTGTCTTAAGTTACACAAGTAATTTCATCAGCATTTGGTCATTGTTCTATTAAGTACCATCTGAGACATGGCTTAACTCAAGGAGTTTCCTGCAGATCTGTACTTGTGGGACACTGAAGTCTGAGAGCACCGAAGAGTTCAAAATCCTCTCCTTTCATCTTGGCATTCTCTTCCCACTGCAGGGTCTTTTCATTCACTTCTCCTGTGTGGCTCTTGCCTCCTTTAAGTCTGTGGAGGTCTGGTCTCACGCTTGGCTTAGGTCAGATCAGTTCTCAGTGGTGTCCCTAGTTAAAATTCATGTATAACCCAGGACTCTTTAGGAAGAAATTAGAAGAGCAGTACACTTCTTGTTTGAGGGTGGAAACACTGGCCCTTTAGGGTAGGATGATTAGAGCTGACCAGAGTCAAAGAAAAGTCTGTGGTTTGGATTAAATCCTTGAGCAGAAATACTGCATCCTTAATCCTCCAGACATAAAGGTCATCCTATGACAGGTGCTATTGTCTCCACTTAATGGATGTAAAATGGCAATACTAAAGACGGGCTCCTGGAGTGGCCAATCCAGTCTGTTGCTGGAGGGCTAGAGACGTGCCTGCTGTGCCTGTGATGTCTGTGGCATACTGTCACCTATGGCACAGAAAAGCCCGAGCTCGTGAGTCTGCCCACTACTGTACTCTATGGAGGAAGGTGTGGAGCTAAATTACATGGGCACAGCACTGTGCATGTATAACTATTGCTTTTAGTGCTCAACTGGTTAGATCGGTTGTAAATCTCCATTGATCTCCCAGCTTGAGGGTTGGCATGCCCATCGTCAGCCCAGGTGCACGTTGCAGACATGCAATTGGGAAGGCTTGGCGCAGGAGCCCACATAAGCAGGTCTTCCAAATTCCATGTGACTGCCTTCACCACTCTCCTGTCTTCCCTCCTTTCCGGCTGTTTATTGTCAAGAATATGGGCCAAACTTTATAATCCGTTTACAAATGTCAAAGTGTCATTTCTGAGTCTTCAGTAACCATCTGTCGCTGCAGCACGAGCTGCATAATTAGAACTGACAATCCCAGTCTAAAGATTTCTTGGAAGCTGGAAAAATGAGAATGTTGTCAAAAAAGTAGAAATGCTTCCAGTCTGCAATGCAGTGATGGAGATGAAAGATGAGTGAATCCAAGAAGGCAGAGAATATATCAGCCCAGTGCCTTTTTCTAACTAGAAGTCCAAAACAGTCTGTAAGGATTTACATTACTCTTAGAGCCTTAAAGAAAATGTATTTTAAGCTGGCTTCTCTATTTCTCTCCCTCTTTACTGGAAAAAACAACGCTAAGTTTCATAGCAGTCATGCTTAAAGCCACAGTAAGGGTGCTAATTTTTCCATTTTATTCATTTTTTAGTTTTTTAGTAGTTTTCCATTAAAATTATGAAAACCTTGTAAAATAGGATCTTATTTTTTCTAACAGAGAAAAATTTAATTGGAGGCAGTGTTGAATCATACTGCATTCTCAGTTCTGAATAGCAGATACAGATCTCAGAATATGATTTTAATTTTTTGTAGGTGGACAGTGACTTTTCAGTGGCCTTTAGCACTCATATCTCAGGGCAGAAACTAGTTGGCTGGAGAGGTAGGGATTTCTCTTCATTAAAAGATCTGTTTGTTAAAAATTCTCATCTTGGCTGACACTGGGAATTGACCTAGGAGCTCAGTCTGAAGTAGGAGAGCTAAATCCCACAGCTCGCTTAGCTGTGGGATCTTACCCTGTCTGTGCAGCAGGGTGTGCAGAGGAGCTGCAATACTTACTACTCAGCACATCACGCATGCTTCACTTCCAGCCCACCTAC
This sequence comes from Falco punctatus, assembly GCF_963210335.1. Lineage (NCBI taxonomy): Eukaryota > Metazoa > Chordata > Aves > Falconiformes > Falconidae > Falco > Falco punctatus. The sequence goes on from NC_137580.1 coordinate 100,162,104, forward strand.
ACCCTCAAAAGCAGCATATATGTAATAGTCATTTGAATTTGCTTATGAAGTATAGCTGTCCTTTGCACTTGTACAGTATATCAAAAATGACCTGGTAAGGACAGATGAGAAATGACTGGAAGTGTGTCTCAGGATAATGAAAACAGGAGTTCTTTAGAAAGACAGGCTTGTTAATGTGAATGTAATATATGCGATGGCAGTGCCAAAAAAAAGAAAACTTGACATAGCCGATGGAAATACTGTACTATGCAAATATGGCAGAGATTCAGACACTTCAGTCCTTATATCTGCCTATGTGGTTATGCTGCAAGGGTATCACCCAAAAAGATAAAAGGGACCATGGCTACTGAAGCCACGAGAAGCCATGAGGGTGGCAGCAGCATGCATGCCAATGGCAAAACCATGGTGCTCCCACAGGCAGTGGGGTCGAGGGGACTCCTCACTCCGAGACCAGGCTCTGCCCTAGTTTTGAGTAGCAGGGTACTGTGGTAGGAGAGCCCTGGGATTTTGGGATTCCTGTCTTAGCTGGGTCACAAATGTTCTGCGAACCTTAGGCATGTGATTTGATCTCTGTGATTCAGCTCTTTATCTCAAATAGTAAATTAAAGTCAGGTTTGCTGCCTTGGTTAGATGTTGTAAGAGCTTTATGAAGGGAACATTACTGGGTGTCAGAGTTCTCATCTCCTCTGTGACTATAAAGTGCTGCTACAATATGTTAAGGAAACATTTTTAGGAGGAAGAAGTATTTGGCTGTGGTGACTATCAAAGGTGAATAGCCTCCACATTGCAGAAACCATGCTGCACTGAGGAATAACCTGTTGCAAGGCCACAGCAAAGCAAGATGTGGGATCCTCGGTGGTGGATGCCAGTGAGAGCCCCTAGTCCACTCAGCCCAAACACAGAGGGGGAATTCAGAGAGATGTTAATTTGGGAGTAACCAAGGGCTTGAACGTGTATGAAAGAAAACTTTCCCCCATTAGGAAAGACTTAGTAAACAGTCGATGTTGTAGCCCAGCTGTGCTACCAGCACATCTCCACCTTATGAGACAGGGACAAGCCTTGGTCCCTGTGAGAGGACAAGCCCACAGCTTGCTGCAATAAAGGAGACATTTTGGGAAGCTGCACTCTCCCTGGCTGGGGTGCACAGATGAGAAATCTCTTTTTCATGCAGGTTCTTTTCTTAAAAGAACCTTTTGCTTTTGTACAGAACAAGCAGCATTCCAGTAAAATGTTTCTTCTAACATTGATGTTCCAGCTGTATGTTTGTTGTTCTAGCAGGCAACTGGGAATGGCATGCATGCTTTCTGTGGTCAGCATGTGAGGGCATAAAACACATACCTGGTACATTCATTCAAATAGAGATTTGTTGCTTAATATAGTACAGACAAGTGTAAAATCAGTAAGTATTATGGGAGCCAATAGTCGTATATTTGGCCATTTGTGAATGAAAGAAAACAGTGAAAAAAATTTGATGCCTTCAGCTGAACTGCATGCTGGATTGCCTGTGGAACAGAAAGGAGTTGGCAGAGATTTCTGGTTCCTATAGACAAGGGGAGTATCAAGTATCCTGGATATGTTACTTACATGCTTCACACACCTAGTTTTACTGTCATGAGAAGTACAGACAAAATCAAAGTTACTGACTGCAGCTTAATGCTGCTGCTTGTTTAGTTTCACAGTCTGGGTCTGAAACCAACGTGCCAGTGTGCTGTTGGGAGCACTTCCAGCCCCAGCATGCTGTGAGAGCCAGGCAGAAGTGGGACTGCTCCACACCAGCGCCTGGCAGGGCTCCTCCACCAGCCCTTTTTGCATGTGGGGAGATTCAGCATCTTCTAAGGTCCTTCAACTGCCCTGGGATAATATAGGAGTTGTATGACATACTTCGTCTTCCCGTATATTTGGTCAGATTCATATTGCACGCAGTTCTGTCCCTTGTCCTCTCAGCTGCTCCCGAAGGTGGAGGTTCCCGCATACGGTATGAGCAGCCCTTAGAACAGGCTATTTCAGGCTGTCTGCATCTTGATTACCTTCCTCTCCACAGCATTGCTTCACTGACTGGATCTGACAAAGGCAGAAGACTGACCGTCCCCTTTACAGCACGGTTTCAGTGTTTAGTCCATCTGATTTGTCACATTCTTCATTGGCTCTGCTTCACTTGGAAGTCAGATATTTATTACCCAGAGACAAACAAGCAGCCTTTTCTCCTTTCTTTTCACATGCAAAGTTGTTCTATTGTCGTTACTCCTCTTTAAGCTTTACTGGAAGGAGGGGAGAAATGCCATTCTCAGTTTAGTAATAAAAAGCTTGGGGTACTGGCTATATTTATCATTCTTCTCCCCCCTTGCTTGGATGACTGCAGTGAGTGATTACAGAGTGCATGTAGTTTTCTGATCAAGAGAGAAATAGGAAGGCATAATTTGATGTCTGTGAGAAAGTCTTGTCACATTCATTACAAACAATTGTGGCTTCTAAAATCTGAGGCATGAGGTGGTGGCTTGAGCCCAGCAGCATTCTGGCTAGTTGTCAGACAGTACTTACCTGTCTAAAGCTCTCCTACGTGACAGTGCTGACATTTCCGTGTCCCACTGATTTAGAGGAGCAGATGCCAAAGCCATGTCATCCTTTTGCCTGTCCTGTGCTGACAGGATAGCTGCTTACTGAATATGAAGAGCAGCAGGTGGGCAGGAAGTTGCCACCTTCCTTTTCCAGCTGGAAAGCAGGAATTGCAGCCTAGCCAACAGCAAATGAGGGATGGCCATGGCAGCAAAAGGAGTAGATAACAGCAGGAGTGAATGAAGCCATTTGATTTCTCTGTGCACTGCCTGCTTGCCAGGGACATAGTTATTGTCTATGCCACATCCTACAGAACTGTGTCGTGCCCTCAGTGTGGCTGTGATAGACTGCTGGTGCAGGTGAAAAAAGTGAAGGACTGTCCTCTATCTACATATGAATTTTAATCAACAGAAGGACATACCTGTGTAATCCTAGCACCTGAGCTTGCTCTTGTCTCTTTTAGATCAAGCTTTGCAAAATCCCTGTAAAACAAGGGGATAGTATCTTTGTTTTACAAATACAGCAAAGGGAGATTAAAGGCCAGATTTTTTAAGGAGATTTGGCCACAAAACTCACCTTGAGCTCAGTGGGAGTTAACACTTCAATATCCTTGAGAGTATGGATCTCAATAAATGACACATAGTCATCTAGTAAGTGTGTGATGGAGTTGTGAATTAATCCCACACTTTCGGAAAGGTTGTTCTGTGCCTTTGCTTTCCTTCCTGCAAATGAGAATAGCACTATTCATTGCACTGAAGGTACTGCAGATTTCATATGATTGGATTTTAATTGAGCGGAGTTTCATTGTGATGGTTTTGTTTTGATTTGTGGCCCCAGCTGATCACAGCTTACTGGGGAAAATTTGGCAGACTGTATTCAGTCAGAATTTGTAGTTCTGTAAAACAGCTTCATGAAGTTATGCTAATTTACTTGGAATGTCATCTGACAGAACAAGGAAGAAAAGGATGCTAGCAGCTTCCTGTTGTCTCAAAGAAACAGCTTGTTTTGACATTTACAAAATGAAATGTTTTGATTTTTCATTTTAAAATAACTTTTTTCTTGATGTTATGGTATTTTTACATGATGTTAATCATTTGAAATTGAAATTAAATGGAATTTCATGACCCCAAAATGAAACCACATGTAGGTGTCTTGAAAGCCCTCATGAAGTGAAGCATTCACCCCCCAGGCAGCTCTACTGCCAGTCCCATGGGAGAGGAGCCACTCAGCACTGGGAACACATCATCCCCAGGTGGCTCCTGGCTGTCCTGAGCATGGTGGCTGAGTGGGGACAAGAAAGAAGCTCTTTGTAGACCACGGGTAGCCCATAGGCAGGCACTAAGTCATAGGCGAGGACAGCATGTACAGTGGCTTAGTAATGTGTCCACAAGTGACTGTGTGGCAGCTGCTCTTCTCTCACTACGTCTTTGAAAAATGTATAGATTCTGTGCAAATCCCTGCATAGGGATAAATTTGACTGTTCTTGGTAGTGGAAGCAGGTGCAAAAGCAACATGGAAGGGAAAAATCCACCAAAATCTTATACACCAAATCTTGATTTAATAAACCAAAAGGTGATTCCTGAGAAGTGACTTTTAGGGGGGGATTTATCAGTTAGTAACACCAACATGCTGCAAACATTGTGTCAGATCCATAACGTTCACTAAGGAAGTATTAAACTTGCAGCTAGGATTGGATGCTTGCCCAGAATTGTAAGTCCTCTTAAAATATGCCATTGCATATTTCACTCAGGCATATTTTGCTGAGGATAATATATTGATGTTTGCCACAAAGATGTGGAACAAACGAAGAATTATCTTAGAAATCAATTGGTATCACAGTTCTCTTAACTGATGTGCTCTATGATGGGCTTCAGGTGGATTAGTGCAGTAAAAAACATTTTTCATTTGCACAGGTCTCTGTTAATATCTGTCTATTGCTGAACTTCCTCTGAAGCAGTGCTAGGTGTGCTTCCATCGTGACACTTTGGAGATGCCTGGCAGGAAACAAGCTCCTAAGACCCTTAGAAAGCAAGGGGGATGTTTGAGTGAAAAAGCAGATACGGTTGTGGGTTGCAGTATTTTTGGTGTCATGCTGCAGTAGGAAAACCACAGCAGAAAAGCATGGACACTCTGAAGATGTGGGCCTTCGAAGTTCAGAGCACCCGCTGGTTTTTCTGAATCTGCGGAGTTCAGATGTGTCACCTCCTCTGAAAAAGGCACAACCTTTCTGCACAGGGCAGAGAACCAGGTGCGGAGGAATTATGAGGTATGAAGCCTTGTAAACACAGCTCATCATTTACCAACCTTGAAAGAGTTTTTTCAGACTTTGGCAGATACTTTAAGACTCACAGTCAAAATTCAAAATATCTAAAATTAAGAAGACCTTATGCAGTGTAAATCCCCCGAATGGAGAAAGCTGTCAAGGTGATGCTAGATTTAAAATCTGACTGGAATCCAGTCGCTAGGGTTCAAGCCAAGTCATTCTTCTTCTAGCAGGTGTGGAGCAGCCCAGCATGGGATATTTACCCTGCTGAAAGTGTAAGTCCCTGAGTAACTGAGGAACAGGAAGAGCATCCCTGAACTTGATGTGATAGCCATTTGCCTTTACTGTTTCTTTCTGGGAAAATAAAATAAATAAATCTTTCTCTGCCACACAGGAGGTGCTTTAATTATTTATTCCTCAAGAGCAGCTGTTCAGTGGTTTTTCCTAATTCCAGCAGCATCCAGAGTGGTTAACACATCAGTTGCTGTCATCAGATCTGAGGATGGTGATTTCTTAACCTCAGGGTCCTCAGAGAATCCCAAACTAGGACAGGTCCCTTCTTGAGGTGGATAGTGAGTTTGGTGCTGATCTACCCGCTGTGCTACTTCTTCATTATATTCACTTACCTCTGCCTTCCATACTTTCAGGCAGGATTCAGTTATCATGGTAACAAATCTCACTCCAACACTTCAGGTTAAGCATAGGTGATTAAAGATGACTCCACCTTCCCTGAGTGACTTATGACTTACAGAGCTAATAACAGCGTCATCCTTATGTACCCTGGTACACAGCTTGTGTTCTGGAGTCTTTTATAGCTCAAATGAGCTGCTTTTGCTTGGTTATTTTCTTCCTCATTCATTTTTAATGGTTATAAGAGACTCCTCCATTCTTATTCTGACAGTAGTGATTTAGGCAGGACTCATGAACATAACTTGCATTACTAAATATAACCATTTATGCTGGTAGACCAAGGAAAAATGTGTGCAGTGCTGAAGAGATCCCATGAGCTTGCCCAGGTGGCAGGGCTGTGTTTAAAGTGTATACTGTAAGTAGAGAGTGCTTGTATGGGGGAAGGATCACTTACAGGAACATGGACTGGGGACAGAGTCCTAGAGTGTTTCCTAAATACAGATGTTATGTAGAAGTATCAGAGACTTACTTTCCTAATTGACCACCCTTGAAATTTCTAAACTAGAACTGGTCTAGGTACATCTTATTTTCAAAGACTTACTAGCTGTGACTTTGTGAAAAGCAGTTTCCTGTGAGGATTTTACTGTTATCCCATGGGGATTTAATAATGGTAATGAGTTGGGGAAAGACTGTTACAGCTGTTTCTGAGAATTAACAGTGAAATGCTGGGTACCTCTTCTGGGAGTTACGATGTACATTCCCCTTTCCCTCCCTCCCATTAGATCTTTGGATTCTTCTCAGCCCAAAGCTAACATGGATTTTATGGGACCAGAGAAATGGTCAGCCACACAAATATTTATCTACCCTAGACAGCCTCTGCAAAAAAGTAATGAGAAAAGCAGTAAGATCCTTTTAGGAAAGGGATGGGAACAATATTCTCTGGAGAACTGGATACAGGAGGTCAGTGATAGGGATCATGTGTGATTTGAGGGGGCCTCTTGCTTCTTTCCATGGCTTTCCCAGGCTGGCTGAAGTCCTGCTACTACAAGGCTTCGAAGAGTCTAGTGTTTCCTTCCACAGATAGTCTGGCAAACTGTGAAATAAAGTAAGATAAATTAAGAAAAACTTAATTTCTTTTGCTTTTGATCACACCTGAAGAGCATACAGAATGTGGGGTGTTTTAACAGACAGCAGTGACTTCTTTTCAAACAACACAGGCTTTTTAGGTAAATGTAAAAAAGAAGCGCCTTGGACCAGCAATGCCCCCCTCCTTTTCTGGTCAATATGTGTTTGCCAAGCAAACAGACCTGGGTTGAAGTGGCACAGCAGCATTACCTTCACAGTTGCAAGGCTACCACCTGAGTTTTGGGCTCAGTTTTGGGGTACCTGACGTACAGAGCTGCACGTGGGGCTGAGGAATGTGTATGTACAGCATGGATTTTGTGGTAGGAAGCAGCAGTGACTTTATTCCTGTTTCTGACAGTAGGGCTAGGGCTTTGGATTAAATGCAATGATGGGCACATTTGAAATATTCCACCCTGCACATTTTGTAGCACTGACGGTTAAACTCGACATCCAGCTTGCCAGAAGCCATGTGTTTGGTATGTACCTGGCGCACTTAGAAATCTCATTCCTAATTCTGTGCTGTGCTGGCAATAAGGGACGGACCTCTGACCTCAGCTGCCCTGGCACACGGATTAAATGTGCGTGCACGATGCAGAGGAAGCTGCCTTAGTTGTTCACAAATGTCAGGAAAAGGTGGAGCTGCAGGAGCTGAATGAAACACAAAGCACTTCTGTAACCTACCAAGCTCATGCCCAAAAAAGCCATTCAGACCCCAGTCCCCTCAAGAGATAAAAGTCCGCTGTATTGAATTTCTAGAGCATCTTGTGAGCACCAAGTACAGCCTCCCTTAATTAACGTAATTCAGCGCAGCATAGATGTGTGAAAAGCTCCAGTGACACAAAGCCCAGAAAGGTTTTAGCAAGGGAGCACAGCACCAGAAGGGTTTAATGGCCTTATAATGTCCTTGAATTACGGTGGCCACAACACAGAGACATATATTCCAGCAGTACGTTAATAGTAAAAGAAAAACTACTCTGTCTCTCCTAAGCCCTTCCTTGTCACCTCTACTGAAAACTGAAGTTGCCATCCCTGAGATACCAAAACTCAAAGGCAGGAGGAAAGGAAAAAGAGATATGGGTGAGAGTTCCCAGGTTTTGGAAAGAAAACAAATGGGGTTTCCCTCCCAAACTGCCCAGCCCCTTTGTAGTTCCTATTGCATTTTATGATATGTTTAATAATTTTCAGAAATCTGTGTTTTGGGACCAAGCTTTTGCAACCTCATAGGTTCCTTAATACCTAACTGTTGGGTAGCTCTTGGCCGATTTAGTACAGACACTCTCTTCCGTTTGCAGACTCTTGCACGCACATCTGAGGGTATGTGCAGTCACTCCATTCATGCATTTAATAAACTGGGAGCCGCAGCCATTTCTGTTGTATGTGGCGAGGCGTGTAAAGCAAGAACAGTAGTACAGGAAGGAGGGTTGGTAGTTAAAGGCTGTTTATAAGAATTAATACTAAAGAAAAGGAGCTGCTTGACAGACTGAGGAATTGAAATCCCTTACAGATTGAAAAGGAGACGTGGGCTCAGAACAGGCAGTGGCAGCAGAAGCTCCTCTGTGCTTTCCCCATCAATGTTAACAGGGGGAAGCCATGTGAGGGGGTACCCGGTCACTCTCTCCACCTCGAGGCTGCCAGCTGCTATGCTGCATTTGATGGGTCTTTGCTCATGTGTATATTTGTCCTGCAGATGCTCAGCTGAGTCCCATCAAACTAATTTCACAAAATAGCCACTCATTTCCAACAAACAGCTTAGAGAACTAATCTCAAAAAAGAGGCAGAGAAGCTCAATTTGTCTTCTTTCTTGACATCTTTTTAGTCCTCCTGTGTTGGAAGATGGATGGTTCGGATGTGTCTGCAGTAACACAGACATGCCTAATCTGCCTTTTTATTGATGACCTGTTTCTGAATGTCCTGGCCTGATTTATGAAAATGTACTGTACTTTGCATGATGTTTTGATGTTGTTTTGTTAGGACTGCATGCAAACTGCAGCAGAACAGTGATGCTTATTCATTCCAACAGTGAAGGGTTGGCTGGGAACTGAATGAGCTCATAGTTGTTGCTGTCTTCACTTACAGAAAGGAAAATGGGAGAAAGTGGGTATCCCAAGTGTAGTCATTCTTCTCCTGACCATCAGTTTGTTTTATAAATCATAATCTTGAAAGCACAAGGTCATGGTATGTATTTAATCATTCATATAATAGGCTTTTAGGGATGGATTCTTTTTATAACTCTCTCTAGTAAACCCTGATAAAGTTGGAACTGAGGTCTGTTTGCCTGCCAAATTTTCTTTCCCTTTTTATTGCTTGAGCATTAATGAATTTAAAATCTGAGAGTGTGATTCCCATCTCTTACTAGCATAATTCAGCAGTTACCCCTATTGCCTGGGAGACTTTCAGCCTTGTTCCATCCCCTGTTGCTCTTCACACACACAGAGAGTAATAAAAATAACAGCAATACCCCACCTGCGTTATCTATCTGTGCTTCCAAAGCCACTGCTCAGACAGTGAAGCCAGTAGGAGGACGTTTGGCAGGTCCCCGGCGAGAAGCCCTGTTGCAAGTGTAGAGCAGTGGGCAGGAGCTCAGCACTCAGCTCAGCACTCTGCTCAGCAGAGGACACTGTGGGTGGTTTGGAAACATCCTTCAACTATGACTTCAGAAATTTACCTGTTACCTTAAATCACCAGGAAGTGTTTCAGTCCTAGGTTGATCACCCAGTGGGAAATTTGGTTGCCTGATGTGCTAATTAGCAAAGATTCACAAGTATGAGGTGTTGCTAGCTGGAAGCAGAGGTGGTGAGGAAATCACATGGAAAGCTATTACCTGGCCCCATGTGCTACTAAAGAAAATCCTTGCCTTCAGGCTGTTTGCTTGTATTTATAGTCCAGCCTGCAGAGCACAAAGACAAGGGAAGGACCTCAGGGCCATTAGCTCCCAGGCTGAATGTTTTCCTTGGAGCCACTTCAGCCTTGATCTGTTGCCTCTCAGGCAGAAGTCAGCACTTTGAGACTCTGTCCAGTTTTTCTTCTCACTGGCATCCCACAGAAAAAGAACAAAGGTGGAAAGCAGCAAAGCAAGCTTACTAACACATGGGAGAGTTGTCTGGTTTGAGAAGAGCACTTAAATTACAAAAATGCAACAGGGGTAAGTGCAATGCCAGCAAGGTGTAGACACTTTCTGTCACAGCACTCTCCAAACTATCAAGCTGCAACAAGGTCTTTTACCATCACATACCAGCACACTCTTCATGCCAGCCTCTCTGCTGGCTTGGCTTGGCTTAGCTTAGCTTGGCCTAGCCTCATCCAGGGCACACTCTTTGCTCTCTTGCTTCTTCCTTGGCTGCTCTCTCTTCATTGGCTGCCCAACCACTTAACCAGCCACAGCTGCATCTTATCTACATTGGCTAACCCTCCGCCCCTGAAGCCAGCCCGCAGCTGTATATTATCAATGCTAATTAACCCAGCTTCATTCCACTACAACTTTCCACTTAGAGAAGCAAGGTACGTGTGGTGTGAGAGAAGGAGCAGATGCATCAGGTACTGCCCAAAGGTCTTCTGAGTTGCTGCTTGTCAGACAGGGTGTTTGACATTGAAGGTAGGAAGTATGATGTACTTCTCACCCTGAAAATATTATGCTCACATTGCTGTGCCTTCTGCAGGGATGCAGGAATAATGTCTGCAATCTTGCTGCTGCCTAGATGCGCTGCTCCCAGAAGGGGAATGTGCTTATGCTTCCAGCCTTTCCTATAGCCATTTCAGCAGGCTCACATGAAGTTTTTCCCAGAGTTTTGCAGTCTCCTCTTCCTCAGCTCAGCCCAGTTTGAATCAGCATTATGGTGAAGTGCATATTATATCAGTGCCACAGCCGGGACTTGTCTGTGCTCAGCTGCCTGCAGTGAGGTCCTTCCCTTGTGTTGCATACCCCCATGCTTTGAGGCCTTTTTGACAGCAACTAGGTTCTGTTGCTCTGCAGCACAATGAGATTGGATCCTGACAGGAGCTGTTAAGAACTACTGTAAAACATGCTAACATGAGAATATCCCAAGAAATGTAATTCTGCCTGCAAATAAACTCCTTCCTTTCCTGCTGAAACCAATGGCAACTATAAGATTTTTGCCCTCAAAATGGACATTGCTTACCAGAAAGATACTGCAAGAGTCATAGTGATACATTTTTGGTACATTACCTAGGCTCAGACAAGCAAGGATGGCAATGGATTTGCTATGGATCTGTCTCTAAGGGGGGGTTGTTGTTTGAAGATAATAATATTAGGAATGCAGATTATGCTACAAAAGCTGGTGATATTTAAATACGACTTAAATTAATTTAGCATTTAAACAGAAAAGTAAACAATGGCATTGAATTCAGATGAGGATGAGACTTGGCAGGCCTGCCTGGTAATAGATTGTGAAAAGAGTTCAGGGTTTTAGTAGATCATTCCTTGAGATCTTCAGAATGGTAAAGTGGTAGTTAATAAATTATTTGACATGTACTTACATATTTTAACTAGCTGTAACGAACAGGTCCTGCCAGGTCACCTGGATCCTTGCAATGGCTGCTAAATTGCTAGAGTGAGATTTAGTAACTCAGCAATAGTGATGTTCAGAGCTGCAGGTAATAAATTAAATGACATCAGGACCAGCTTGAGCAGAACATTGTGTAAGACCTTTGCGAGGCTTGCAGCAGAGATGAGGCTGTTTGGCCCCAGTGAACACCACTGGGCCTCAGTGAGCTCTTCCCTGTGATCAGTTTTTGGTTGATGTGACCACCCCAAGCCCTGGCACCTGTAATAGGACTCCTGAAGAATACTGTCCCAATTTGGGATTGACTAGATAATTTTGTCCCCTACTCAGTTCTTCGTGCAGGCAGTTACCTGTTCCTCCCTGCAGTATGTGGGGCTGCACACAAAGTAGAGAAGGATAGCAGAGTCTGACTGAGCTCTGGGAAGAAGACAAGAATGCTCTGTCAGTGCCATTATACTGGGACAATCCTAGTGCTGGAGTGGGAATGAAGGACAGAAAGAAGCTGTTCTTTTATCTTAGATTCTATTGGAAATGTTTACAGCACAAAAAGCCTGCCTGGTAAAATTATGCCAAATTATACAGGCTATTAAGGGCATACTAGGTACCTATCTTGCTATTCCTAGCTGTCCCCTGAACTCAGAGCTAGTTTAAAACTTTATCCTGCCTCTTTCTCCCACTCACTTTCCCAGCATGTGGTATACTTTATAATTTGTGAAGAGGCTCATTATTTTTTTTTCCTTTCTCCTTTTTTCAGGTTTCTGATAGATGTGACTATGTCTTTGTCAATGGGAAGGAAATGAAAGGCAAAGTGAATGTCGTAGTTAATTTTACTTACCAGCATCTGAGTGCCCCTTTAGAAATGACAGTCTGGGTTCCTCGTCTCCTGCTGCAGATAGAGGTCTCTGACACAGAACTAAATCAGATCAAGGGGTGGTGAGTCCCCATCATCTCTAATAAGAGGTAGGTTTCATTAGAGGATGCTCATTACAGGCTGTGCACTTGCCAAAGACCGGTAAGAGCCAGCGAATCTGAACATGCTCATTTGGCCTTAATGCAATTCGCGTGTAAACTTGAAGGTCACTGGACATTTATTCAACAGACTCCTGCACTGGAATTAGGAGGGAAATGGAAACTGCAGGTTGCGTGATCCTACATTGGAAATAAATTCTCTTCTGTAGTGCTAAGGACTGAGGTGGAAAGAGCCAGTTGGTTGAGTTAGGCGGGATCAGCGATGAGGCAGCAGGAAGACATCAACAATGACTGGCCCTGGCAAGGCTGGTCATTCTCCAGCCTGGTTCACAGGTCCTGCCAGTTCATTTATTTATTGTCAGTGGTCACAATTAGTACGTAGTTGTTTCGTACCACTGTAGTGTACAGTGGCACTGATCCAAGACACTGATGCATGACAGCTTTAAAAATTCTGTCTGTGCCCATACATCAGTGGCATGTGAATGACAGGACAGAGCACAGATGTAGGCATATCTAGACTGTTTGTATCTGTTGCCAGTGTCACTAAGAACAAGAACAAACTGATAAAGTAGATACTTGCTATTCCCACCCGCTGTTGAAGACATCATTTATTACCAGGTATGATTCTGTGATTCTGTTAGTATCACAGCAAAGAGATGGGGATTTTGGTGCACATGTGATTTCAACCTAAATGCCATACAGAAAGAGACAATGCATGTGTGCAGATGTGCATACAAAGGAGATTTCTGTGGCAACACAAAGAATGTCCATAAAGAAAAAAGTCTTCAAAGAAAAGAAAAGGCCTTCAAGGAAAGGTCTTCAAAGTAAGGACTAATGTGAAAAATAATGAGCGATATTTGGAGTGGACAATGTGGTAGAGAAGCTAGCAGGCCAGTTGGTGATTTCAGCAGCTGTTTTGGACATCTGAGCAGCCTGGGGGCCTCAGTTATGGACAAGGGAAACACGATAGAATTGGGGGAACACCACTGATTTCAGAAATGCACTGAATGGAGCAGCATCAGCAGAGCAACAGAAGGGGGCAGAGGCCCCCTTGTTCCAGTAACTATGCTGCAGACTTACATCAGCAATAGCTCTCCTGTTGCAAGCTCTCCCAGCATCAGTTTAAATTATTTTTTTTGTTCTTGGTGTTCTACCAGACCAGCCAGGGACAGTGATGATGAGGAAGAGGATGAATGTAAGGGAAGAGGCTGTACCCTTCAGTACCAACATGCAATGGTGCAAGTCCTCACACAGTTTGTGGCCGAAGCCTCAGACTCTGGTGGCCAGCTGAGCTATTTACTGGGTTCTGACTGGCAGATTGACATTGCCGATCTGGTGAGTGACTTCATGCAGGTGGAGAAGCCAAGAATTGCTAAGCTGCAGGACGGACAGGTTTTGATTGGGCAGGAGCTCAGAATGACAACAATTCAGGTAGGGAAAATTAATTACTTACTCCTTTTCCTCCATTAACCCACCCACCACCTTGGGTACTGAGGTACTCGATGAGGTGTATAGCAGCTTCTTGCATTAGCAACAGAAGTTGGAGCTACAATTTTTGAATGGAGCAGAATTGCAGCAAGGACTGGAAGACACAGAAGAGATGGTTTCTTCTTATTATCTTGTGCCCTGAAGTAATGTAGATTGCAGTTTTAGGAAATTTAGTCCAACCTGTAATCTTGAAGGCTTTTTCTGATTGTTTTTGTCTAAGGCTTTTTTTGAACGATGAGCTAGTATATGGGCTATCACAAGGCATGCAGCTGGTGAAACAGCTTGGTCTTCTCAAAGCCTACATTGACAGAGTGAAGGGTAAAGTAAAAGTTAACTCGTGCTTCTTTGAGGAGCTGATGCTGGAATCTAAGTCCCATGGGATCAAACTCCTGCATGCCTTGCAAGCTCAAGGAGCATGTTAGAAAATATAAATGTTAGGGTATATTTCAGAAGATGCACAAAGCAATAATAATAATTGGCACTTACAAAATGATGTTAGAAGACTGACTGATTAGCGACAACTAAGCAACGTTCTCCAGCGGTGCAGATTTAGCTTCATTAGTTTCAGCCAATATGCCTGCTGTATATGTGGCTGTGCCTTAGTGTTCCCGCTCTGAAGTCACTCACCTAAACCTATGCATCATCTCACTGGCAGCTTTTCACATATAGTTCTTCCTGCAGTGCAGAGAAATGATGGCCTAGGAAATGGGGTCCCAGAAGGGGAAAAGAAGAAAAAAAAAAAAAAAAGGAAAGAAAAATAGAAGAGAGAGAGAGATATATATTAATTCAGTGATACTGTGAAGTAGAAAACATGCTAACAAGCACTGGAACAGGACAAAAAAATCAAGCTCTCTAAACCTGCTCATCACCCTAAACTGTCAGACCATAAAATAGCCACCATGCCTATGCATAACACAGGTTGTCAGGGCTGGAGAAATGGGATTTGAGATTTGTGACTTCCTGTAAAATCTATAAAGATTTTCTGAATGACTTTCCAAAGCTGTGGGACTTACAGTACTCCAACAAATGCCCACAAAACTGAGGAAATAAAAATCCAAAGAAAAAAGGTGAGAGCAAGTTAGATTTAAAGAATCCCTCTTATAAACTGGTTGAAAAATGCTCTGTACTCTATATGGATCATTAAATTCAACTTGCTTGCTAATTAGCATTTTTGAATGGCGCGTATCAGTGCACTGACCTCCATGCAATCTTTTAACCAAAACAAGTTTTCACCATCTACTTTGTATACAGTACCATGAGTGGTTATTATAGTACTACATTAGCCTTTCTTTCTATAGGATAAAAATAAATGCTGTTTATTCGATGGATTTTATAGAAATCTACAGACTGCATTATATATATATGCTACCTAAAAATGATCATTAATAAAATAATTGCATTTCACATAAAGATTATATTTACAAATAGTTAATACACCTGAAGCAGATGTGGTTAGCCTGTCACAGAGGTGAATGGCATACCTGATCACAATTACACTGGTAAAAGATTTTAGAAGCACCCTCTTATTACAGAAGAATTATAAAATATGACTAGCCTTTTTTTAATCTGCTAAGATTAATTTCACCCATCAACATAAATATCACTTATCTGTATTACGGTGGCTTCGTGTAGCTGTTTTGCTTTGTACTATGCAAAATGGCTGTTGCTAACTTCAGTTTTTCTTTTCAGATCTTGTCCCCCCTTTCAGATGCTATCTTGGCCGAGAAGACAGTGACAGTTCTGGATGAGAAGGTGACAATAACTGACCTGGGGGTGCAGCTGGTGACTGGATTGTCGCTTTCCCTGCAGCTTAGTCCAGGAAGCAATAAGGCCATCTTTGCTACAGCAGTAGCACAAGAGCTGCTCCGGTCTCCGAAGCAGGTATTATTGCCCACATGTACTGTGTTGTGGAAGGATACCACTCTGGTTCATGACATGTGGCCCTACTAGCTGATGGAATCAAGCGGATTTTTATTAGTAATATGCTGATAATACATTTTCTTTATGGCACTTTTTTTCTGAAGGCCACCACCAGGTGCCCTAACAGAAAACCAAATTGCTCATAAACATGGCACTGTGTCTAAACTACTCGTCAACAAACAGACATACTCCATCTGTCGTGGCTGCATCCTGTAAATAACACATGCAACCCAACGATGCATTGTAACTAAGCAGCAGCAGTCCCCTTACACACACCCATCCACAACCCATCCCTTTCTGTCCCATCCAGCACCTACTAGATCACAGGACATATTGCCAACCAGGTTGCCAAGTTCAGCCTACCACCACAGGTATCCAAATCAACCCTTTAAGTCTATCTGTAAAGGAGAAAGGGTTTTGCGTTATGCCAAACAGTTGTTCCTTTATTTAACTTTCTGTGAGCATTTTAAGCGGTTGGGGAACATCCCTTTCATTCTGATTCATTACTAGAATATGAATCAGCATCAGTGACTCATTTCCTGATTCATGATTTCATGAACCAAATCTTCCCCCCCACCCCCATTATTCTTAGTCCTGTATTGGGGAATCAACAGTTACCAAGGGCTTTTGGACTTTGTCTTGTCCTCATCAGTCCGTGCTTGATATTTGTCTCTGTGTTTCTGTCTACATTTGAAATTTAAACTTCTTTTTTCAACCAAAATCCATCAGTCTTGGTCTTACAACAAGGATGCACTGGGCTCTTCACACTTAACCATGTTCTGAGCTGTAAAGGTAAATGGTCGGGACGTGCACTTTTACAAGCTGGCCAACTGTTGAGATGCTTTACTTCATCATAGGGTCTTACCCCTGGGATGCAAGATGAGAAATAATGCGGTACCACTGTCTTTATGGAGTGATCAAAATCAGGCTCCCATAGTCTTCCTGGAGTTCAGAAATCAATACCGGGCAGCAAGAAATAAGGCCAGTGAGCTAATCCATTGCTGACATGGGGAGTTAAACAAACTATCTTGAAATCAGCCCAAAAGCTGGTGGTGCTGGCATTTAGTTCCCATATGCTGCCCAGCACTGGCATTTCAGCATTTCAGTTCCCAGAAATGGAGTCTAGATGAGTACCCCTCTCAATGCGGGGGTACAGTCAGAACAACATTGGATCACCATTAAACCAGTGAGGAAGGTGTGCATGCTCCAGCCTTAAAGGACTGATACCATTGTGAAAGGCATCTGATTCCTTCCATTGCTTAGTACGTGATTTTTGAGGACAATCTCTATAAGCAAAGCATTGCAAAATTATTTCATGATGATGCAGGTTTAAGCAACATGGTGGGAGGGTGAGAGCTGATGACATAAATTCTATGCGGCCTTCAAGAAACATCCAAAGATTAATAAATACAAAGCCAGGATTTATGATTGTGTCAGCAAAGTCTTAGGGCTCTGTCCTGAGACAGAAGCAAATCTCCCATTGAAGCATGGGGAGCTTTATGGCTGTAAGGATTTCAGAATCAGGCCAGCAGATTATGCATGATACAATCCAAAAAGATGGGAGGCTTATTCTCCGTGATCTGAACAGGTGAATGACTATGTGCTAGAAACAATTTAAAAGATAATCATATGTATTTATTCTCTGTTTATATGTTGAATTAGAATGTAAATATCATCTGTTTGAAAAACTACTTATTTAAAGAAACAAGACTTTTAGAATCACACTTCCCGCAAGTACAGTTATTAATCTGTTGGTTGGGTGTTTGTCTGTCTGTCAGGCTTTCTCTCAGAGCCGAGTGATCCCAACTCTTACCATGCAAGAGCTCACCTTATTTTAGATAGCAAAGAATCTGCTCATCCAGCCAGGAGTCTGTCTGGTGTGGATTCTTCAGTGTCTAATATGCTGCAAAGATGCCAGCAGAAACAGAGCAAGTCAGACCATCAGAAACAGGAATTAGATTCCAGGAGAGCAATCTGAATTTTGTCTGTAAATGATTGATGTGTGAATGCCAAGATTTTTTCAGGTAGCACAATTTTCAAGAGCCATTTGAGAGTCCTTAGAGGACATGACTTTCAGAAATGGGCAAGCACTGAAAATCTAAGAATACTTTAAAATATTTCAAGTTAGAAACCAAAAGTCAAAATTCCCAGGAATGTTGCATCATTACACACATGCAAGTACAGAATTAGTACTCAGGTGTGACCCATTTACATTCAGTAAGCTTCCATGCATTCTGAAGTATACAGTCTGCATTGCTGTGACATGAGATTAAATGTTTATTATTGTCTTGCTTTTAATTGCTAACAAGCATGAAAATTACCCTGGCTGTTTCCTAAAGAAGGAACTGATTGGTTTTCTCTGGTTGTACAAAATGCATATTGAAATTGAGAGCCAAAAATCAAGGACTGGAGGTGTGAAGCCATGTATGGACCAACTTGCTATAGCGGGTATTTTTTAACATGTGTTGTCTGTAACAAGAGTAGCCTTTGTATTATAGTCAGTTTAGAAATCATGTTGTTGGGTTTTTTTCATTGAAGTATACAACAATAAGTGATCTTAGTCACTAGTAATGCTTTCTGATATGCAATTTATTATGGTCCGAAAGTAGATTCTGCAGAGCCCAGGGGATACACCTCCTTTAAGGACCTTTGGGGGAACAAATCTTACTATCAGTGGGTGTTTTAAACTAGTATTTCTCTGTATCTTGGCAAGATACTAATTTTATTGCTCTCCCTTTTATTTCTTTTCTGGTTATAAATGGTATATGGATCTCGTGAGGAGAATGGAGTAGACCAAGACAGAATATATTTCCCTCAATGTTCTTTCTGAGTGTATTTGTTTTATGTATTACAGGAAGCAGCCATGAGCTGCTGGATCCAGTTCAGTGATGGATCCGTCATGCCCCTGGATATTTTTGACTCCAAAGACTTCTCCTTGTCAGTTACATCTCTGGATGAGAAGGTAATTTCCATTCACCATGACCCCAAGTGGCCTGTGATTGCTGCTGAGACAGAAGGCCAGGGGACACTGGTGAAGGTAGAGATGGTGATCAGTGAGTCATGCCAGAAATCCAAAAGAAAGAGCATCCTAGCTGTTGGAAGTGGTAGCATTAGAGTCAAGTTTGGACAGGGTGATGCTAATGCTAACATCAGTGACAGTAAACACAGGGGTGCTGGTGTCCACCTAGATAATCGTGCCAGTGACTGGCATCAAAAAAACAGTTTGCAGGAAAGACCTGGGCTAGATGGCCAGTACTACAGCTCCTCAATGGGCCTTGAGCGAGGCAAAGGAACCACCACTCAAAGGTCTATTTTAAACAAAAAAGAAGACAGAGAAAGCCTCCTGGATGATGACAGTCACCTGCAGAACATCCCAATAGACTTCACTAGTTTCCCTGCACAGGTGGATCTGCCAAGAAACAATGGAGATTTTGAAGAGAATGACCTAGTCCAGGCGCCTAGGGGACTGAGCGATCTGGAGGTAGGAATGTATGCTCTTCTGGGAGTCTTTTGCCTGGCAATTCTGGTCTTCCTTATCAATTGTGTCGCTTTTGCTTTGAAGTACAGAAACAAACAAGCTCCCTTTGAAGAGCAAGAAGGCATGAGCCACTCTTGTGACTGGGTTGGGCTAAGCAACAGGACAGAACCTCTGGAGAATCACGTGAATTTCTCAACCCAACAGGATGAACGTATCACAGCCATTGACAGAGGAGTGGACTACGAAGAGAGCAAATATCTCCTCAACACAAATGCCCCCCAAAATATTAATGGACAGTCTTTTAGGTCTACTGAGTCCACGTTTACTGAAGGGAAAGAACAGAAAAGTGAACCAACTACTTTTCCTACCTCTAAGAGGAAACGGGTTAAATTCACCACCTTTACCACCATCTCCTCTGATGATGGGTGTCCAACTGTCAACTCGATCTTGATGAGGAGTGAGGATGACATTAAATGGGTCCTGCCAGGATATGGACCTGGGGGAGTGCAAAGAGCGTAAAAACTATATGGAGAGATTACATGAAAATGTGTAATGAGACACAAAAGACCTTTTTGGTTGGTTCGTTCGTTTGTTTGTTTTTCACTCACCTTCTGCCTTTAATTTCGGGTAGTGGGGCAAAACACTGTATTGAAAACAAGAATCAGCTAGTGAATACTAACTCAATGGAGCCCCAAGAAGCCATCCAAAAGCAGCTGGGAGAGCAGAGATCCTGGACAGCTCTTAAAAGTCAAGTCTTCTCTGTGCTCAGAGTTGGAAGTGAGAGATGTGTGTAGCTTTTTGATGCATGATAACATGGAAAAAAAACCCAACTTAGCAAAATAATATGGTTGCATTCTGTGAGCTTTCCCAGGAGATCAATAAATATAACAAACTCCAGTGCAGTGTGGATATTACAAAGTTCGCACAGCTGTACTGTTCAATATTGCAAGGTTTAGTTAAAAGCAAAAATGGTGTCAGAATAAATAGATCCATGAAGAGAGCTTATCACTCAATCCATAGGCAGAGAATATGCCTCCAAGAACATTAATTTAAAGCTGACAAAACCCAACAGTGTTAGCAAAGAGCTCCCAGAGCTGAAAAGTCACGAGTTTCCAAAGATTCTGGAGGGGGGGGGACAAGGAGTAACAGGGCTGTTGACTAACCAGCATGTTTGCCTCCCAAGCACTGAGAATAGATAAATACACACAGTTAAGACTGAAACTCTCTTTTTAAGTAGATGCCAAGGTAATAAATTTTGCCAGCCAATTTTCAGTATTTCATAATTTGTAAAATAGGAGAAGGTGTAATCTAGACTTAGAATATCACTCATATAAAGGAAGGTCTGTTCTGGAAAGTTTGAGAGAGCAAGCTATTTTTAAAAGTCCACTTTGATTGTCCTGTTTCAGATTTGTATTCCCAGCCATTTCCCTGGAGCAATACCCATTTGGTAACCTGAGGGCACTTACGAGCATCAGTCAACCTCGGAAGCATGTGGTTTCCTCCTTCCCTTCCATGCGCACTCGCTTCTCTACGGTGTGCTGTTGCCAAGCGCAGATACGGTTGGTACCACGCTGTTACTTGCTTTACATGCTGTCAATTACCAAACTTGGCCACTCTCTTGGGTAAGTGTAACTTGTGCTGAACTCAGACACCAACAGCACCTGCCTCTTCGTCTGTCCCCTTCCCTGGGAGAAGTCAAGTTTTTCAGGTCCTTCTGCTTGTGCTTCTCTAGACCCCTACTCAACACGTTTAGAGGGCATTTGAAGGTCACAGGAATGCTGCACATTCAGCATTGAAACCTGAACAGCTAAATGCGGTGGATAACTTTTTTTTTTTCTCCCAGAGGTGATGATTATCTTTTGTTTTCCCCTGATAAGGATGTACATACGGTAGGATTTCAGAGATTATCCTTTGAATCCGTTGTGCCCTCCAGCCCTAAAACCATGACATTTTTTGTGAGGTCCAAAAGCAATCTCCAACGACCAGTGGCAAAGTGCCAAAGCAGTAACTAAAATCCAGCCTGTATTTGAAGTTTTCCTGTATTTTCCAGAGTGAGTCCTCGCCCTTCTTTTATTAGTAAGTCTCTTTCTGTCATTGCATCTAGGTTGCTGAGTTTAATACACATCCGCCCTCCCACAAACACTTAGATTGAATCCCTCTATATTTAGAATGTACTGTAGATTGTAAGAATGTAATATATATATTTATAAACATGCCAGCTGTGAATAAAATTTGCATTTTAGTGGTTTCATCTTTTTTCCTACTCTGAATGCCTCTTCCCTTGTACTGTCTGAACGTTTATCCTAAAAGAGACTGGCAGCAATATGGAGACTTGACCTTTGATGGAATGCTGAATTAAGGCTTAGGGCACCATCTAGTCTCAAAAGTTTTACGTTGTGCAATGTTAGGGGGAGAAGGTAAAACATCAACAACATGTTTTGCTACAGATGTATTTGCACCAAGTCACCCTTCCAAGATTTGAAACTATTTGCAAATAAATCCACATGCATATTTCTAACCTGAAAGCCTGTTATATTTCTGATTTTGGAGCTGTTGGGAAGATCTGCATTTGGCTAAATACGTTTTAAACACACTTTAAAAAAAGTAAGTTGGTGTGAATAAAGTGTGCCCAAAATTTTGGATAGCAATATTTGCACATCAGATGGTTTTTGCTTTTTTTCAGTACCTCTCATCATGGCCTGGACTACTCCTGTGCAAGCTCAAGGACAAAGTGCAACAGTAAGGACAGCTGCAGCGCAGGGCCCAGACTAGCTCTGGATGAGCGCTCAGGTGAGGGAAGCAGCCTTGGTGGTGTATCAAAGCACAAGCAGCCTCCCAGCAGTTTCAACGGTGGTCTAGCCCCCTCTTTTGGGTGTTTTTTACACATCGCTACATTGTATTCACAGAGTTACCCTCAGCGATGTGGAGGTCAGGGTAAAAGTGGCCAAATCTCAGCAGGCAGTCTGTGCAGATCAGATGTGTGCATGCAGGAAAGATTGTCTTGCAAAAGTGTCACTGCACGGCCAGTCTTTCTCCTTCAGAAAGAGCAGGCACAAGCCGTGCTGGGAGGAGGCTGTCAGAATTGCTTTACCAGTGAGTTGCTATGGTAAACCCAGATTTCTGCATTAGCTGCCTCTGGGGAACATGAATAACTAACAGCAAGTTCATCTGGTAGCACAATCCGCCAAAATAAGCTAGGACAAAACAGCCACCAGCTATGATGCTAAGGGTACTGACATTCAGATTCATGCCTTTCTGCTTGCTCAGAGATCCCTGCTGTCTTCCACAGCTGTAGCTTGCTATTATCCATGGAGGACTATAATTAATAGTATGGAGTGCTCTGAGCCAGATGGATTCCTTATTGACATGGAGAACACCAAGGTTAAGTGATTTGCCCAAAGTTACAGAAAATCTATGGCAAAACCAGGGCATAGAGACATCACTTCTCCCCACCCCTCCTTTAATGTTTCAGTCACTGAGCATCCTGAGCTCTGCTCAAGGAGAAGCCAGAGTGGATTGTGGCCATCTGTATACAAGCAAACACTCTTAACTAATCTCCTAGTAGCACAATAAATCAACTTCCTATAGAAATTTTTTTAATGTATCTGTTGGGGTGTGGGTATGTTCACTTTTTTCACAGTGCAGGGCCCATATTTTTGAGTGAGTTTCTGCATCATGGAGTATCTTGAGAGGGAAAGCTTGTGTTTCAGGCAATCATATGAGATGCCCATTTGGCACTTGAAGGGGGCTACATTCTGTTCCCCTTCATAAAAACAGTGATGGTGTTTAGATGCTGCATGCGTATAACATTTTGCTGCGGCTCCCACTGGCAATCTCTTGAGCCTGATAAGGAGCCCTGCTAATAGCGATAGGTCTTCTCTGTGTGTTAATTAATTTTTTTTTTTTTTTGCTGTTGCCTTCTTATGTTCGTGTTTAAGTCTCTTTTCATGTGAGTAGCTAGACCGATACAGGCATGTTAACAGAAGAGAATATAGCTGATGCAGTTTGGCTTTTCTTTATGTATTAATACAATCAGGAGTAGAAACTCGATTGTCCTATAAATCAGGTAAGCTGGTTCTTTACTGTCTTCCTTCATTTTAAAAGCTTCCCCTTCAGCAGTCTAAAATATGTAGTGGTTTACACCAAGCTGCATTAATACACCAGGGAATTCAAAGTCTGAGCAACGCAGCTAAATAATTGTTTTGAAACAATAGTTCTACAGAGTTAAGTGACTTGAAAAAACAGAATAGGTTTTAAATCGATGTGCAGCCTGCACTAAGTAGCTCTAGAAACTACTTTCACACCTCATTTCCATGACAAATGAGATGTAAATGAAATGAGCACACTGGAAACACTTCTGCTCAGTGTATGCTCAGCTTCTCTAAGACTGGCTGCTCTCATTCCCCTGTGGTCTGAGGGGCTGCTTCATTGGGGAAGATCCTTAGTGAGAGCTAAAGACTCATGTACTACAACTTCCAAGTGTTTCAGGTGTGTCACTTAGGAGAGAGTGTTGGTTGGGCTCACGTATGTATTGATCAAGCAGAGTCCAGTAAGCATCACTGAGGAATTAACTCATGCAAGGAGCTATTGCTGCCAAATATTGTGTTTAGGACACGGCACAAGCATTTAAAAAAACCCCCAACCTCTCAGAGATGAATTTATTTAGTCCTTGAAAGCCCAGGAACTCTGTCACATCATTCTGTATGTTTATCATAGTACTATATCCGATCCATGCACAGCATTAGAGCACTGCAGCAACACATGCTAACTGCGTATGGTACAATGCCTACCATAGAAAATCAGTTCTACCAGCCCACACTGTCAGAAGTACAGTGTGTAGAGGAATGAAGGCAGAGGGTTGATTGACACGGATGATGTGCAGCTGTAGCTCATTCCTGCTAAGTAGTTAAATAGCCCTGAGGAGTGTAGGAGAGGTGGCTGGATGGAGGAGGAGCAGTGTAGTCTGGTCTCTGGAGGAAGGAGAGACAGATGTGCAGTAGAATCTGGCTGATGATAAAGCCTTGTTGCAGCCTGATAGCTTGTTTATGCTGCAACAACAGCGTACCTGTCTTGTAGTAGGAGAGTTTTGTGTCCTGCAGGAGAGTTACATGGTGCCAACCTGAGCTCCTTACACAGGGGCAGCAGAACTAACTGTTCTTCGCTGCCACGTCTGGCCTCAGAATGAGCTGCCTCCTGGGGACAGGTAGGAGACCAGGAGAGCTCTAAAACAAGGTAGGATACCACTTGCAAAGTGCTGAGGAGATGGGATTGGTGCTTTGCTTCCAGTTAATTTCTCACTGTTTGAAAACTCGTAGGAGGGGCTGCTTATGCACTTAACATCAGGCATATGTTTAAGCACTTTTCTGAATGGATGTTTGGTCTCCAACAGCCATCATCTTCCTCGTGCATAAATAATGCCTCTTTCCTGTGACATTAGTGAGTGTACTGGTTGGCGGCTTAGTGAGAACTTTAATAGATGAAGTTCAAAAATGGCAGCAATAATGGCCTGAGAAGAGCAGAGCACAGCACCTGCTATATTGTGCCTGTAATCAGGAGTGTTAGGAGGGCCAGGGTTACATGAGTCAAGCAAGTATGCCTGAAACTGTATAATTTTCAACCTTTTTGCTGATTTGATATGAAGACCTCTGTCAACGAATCCTTCATTATGCAGACTTCCTGCTCCAGCTCTGGAAGGAACAGCAAATTAAGCAGCCCACATATGTAATATTAATGGCTGGAGAAGCAGCACTGCTACTCTGTTTGTATGTACTGCTAATGCTCATTAAAAAATTCCTGTCACATTGGAAGGATGGCTGGTAGATTACATACGACAAGTTCATGCATCTGTCTCCTTAAGACAGCCCCCAGAGCCTGGAGGGACATGTTCAGTACTGAACCACATTTGTTTGCACCATCTACCAGAACTCACTTGCTCCTTGTTTTGGTGGGTGCAAATGAGGCCACCTGTTGAATTCCCCTTCTGCAATCACAGACACTTCTCTAACTCTGATGCTGTGCCAGCACACCGACAGTGGCTGGATATTACCTATTTGGTTCCTGAATTCAGTGGCAGAACTCAAACCAGTATTACGAGCACAGAAATTTTGCAATTTTCAAGTGTAACAGAGACTCTGCTTATTCATGTTCAGACCTTTGTTCCTAATAATTAAACTAGCGCTTTCTACAGTCAGTTAATATATTAATGACCTAAAAACCAGAGAGGTTCACTGTTCAGCCCAGATGACAGGAGACTGCAAAGATGATTTAAGAGTCCCATTTTCAATATTTCGCTCAGTAAGCACAGATGAACAGAACGGAGGAGAAATAAGGATAGAAGTAAGGCAGCTATACTCTCCATGAGCACTGCTTTCTTTAGCACATGCTGGATGTGTCTAGCCGCCTGTAGCAGAAGCATGGGTGCAGTGGTAGCTACAGATTTTCACTGCAGCTTATCCCCCATCTGCTCCTGCATATTAGCATCTTGGCCTGCTTATACAGAGGCCAGTTCCAGGAGCTGGTCCTGGGAGCCCCAGCTGCATCCCTGTGTGGCCG
Organism: Falco punctatus; assembly: GCF_963210335.1. Taxonomy (NCBI): domain Eukaryota; kingdom Metazoa; phylum Chordata; class Aves; order Falconiformes; family Falconidae; genus Falco; species Falco punctatus. The sequence continues at coordinate 100,187,602 of NC_137580.1, forward strand.
TGCTCAGGAGAAAAGCACAGAGCAACTTTCTTTCAGTGAGCCATCAAAATCACAAGTTTTCTCTGAGCAGCTCACCCCTTGTGCTATGCCATGAGGCCCCACTGCAGAACTGACAGGTATCACCCACCAATTGCCTCTGCCTGTGTGAGCGTTCAGGGCTGCCCAACCTCTTCGGTATCTCACTGGGTATTAATGGAGAAGTGTGGGCTTAAGAGCAGGTGCTAAGTGGGTCCCCAAGAGCTTTAGTTCTTCTCCCAGCACTGACAATCCATGTGCCTCTGCTTCCTCTATTGCGCCTTCTGGATTGTTTGCTTAGATTAAAGTCTGCAGGACTGTGCCCTGCCTGTGCTGCTGCACAAGCAGGGCCATGTTGTTTGGTGGAAAGTGCTATTGCACAATCCCATGTGCCCCTGTTTCTCCAGCAAATCCTTTGTCTGACTGACTGCAGACACCCATTTTCCATCTTGTTGTCATCAAGCCAAAAACCCAAATCACTGTGCTCCTCTCTGCCATTAATAATTTTTGCAGGGTATTTTTCTCAGTCCTCCCTCTCAGGCCTCATCAATACCTTTGCTCTTAGTGTTTGGCATTCCATTCTGTTCTGCCAGTCAGAATATCAAGGTCAAATCAATTGCTTTTGTGTTTCTCCCTTAAATAAATAGTGTCAGGCTGCCATGTCCTAACACAAAATATTTTGTAATATTGAAAAATCCCAAGTATTGATTAGACCTAGTTCTGTACCTAGCTCTCTGCACAGGCTTGATGGTAGCTTTAATACAGCACTCAATAACGTGTCTTTTGCAAGACCAATTCATACAGCCTAAAGAGGCATTTTTGGCAGGCTGCAGGTGCAAGCTCAGAAATACTTTTTTCATTACACTGCATAGCCCCCACACAGTCATGCCGGCCCCTGAAGAGCCAAGAGGATTTTTTTGTTTTGTTCCCTGGTCTAGTATAGCACCAGTGTCCCCCACTCCTAAAGCATCAGTGATGAGGGACTGTAACTGAAGAGGATGCTCTTCCAACCTAATTATAATGATTTGTGAGGCTACTGGGAATGATGGCTGCAAAGCAACAGCAGACAGAGAGGACAGACAGACAATCTGAGCACCATTACTCAAATCAGGTCTTAACCCAGGGGAATTTCAAGGTTTTGAAGCAAGAGATGTGCCAGAGTGCAGAAAAATTTGCTAACAGCTGAATTGCGCTGCTTTGATGCTCCTAAAAACATAACATTACCCTCTCCTCTTTGGAGTCACGCCCTTACATCTTGAAAGCCTGGCTCAGCTTCTCATCACTACCCCCCAGCAATGGCCTGGGCTATGAATGGCCTCTCCTCCATGTGGGACATAGGCTTGGAAGCTCTGTAGAGGATGGAGAAAAAGAAAGTGGCAGAGGGGGGGAAAGGAGCAAAAGGGGACTTAGCTAAGCTGGGACAAGGGAGGCCTGACCTGTTGGGAAGGGGAACAGCAATAAACACTGCCATTTCTGGGCTTCAGGGGGTGTCAACAGCCTGTCTGTGTACTGCAGAGTGCCCAGCTACCCCTGAAAGCAGACCTGAGCTGTCAGGAGCAGTGCGGTCTGTAGTAGGATTTGCAGGGCTCTGGGTTTCACCAGCTCAGCCTGGGAGGGCCTGGGCTGTGCCTCACCTGCCTTCTGCCTGCCTCAGCCCAGCCTGGGCTGGCTCGGGCTCCCACCAGCACAGTACGTGTCCTTGGTGAAAGGTTGCTGGTTTAATCACGAGCTCCTGGTCTGCTCCCAATGGGGCTGGTGTTGGGCGTATATAATGCGGTTGCAAAGCACGAATCTCTGAAGGAAATGCCTCACTCATTAGTCTTACCTGCTGCTTTGGCTTTGGATGGAAGCAAAGGGTGGGAGATTATAATTTTGTATTATAGGCCAGAAGGAAGCCTTAAACAATACATACTCATGTGTTTGTATGTATATATACATATATGTATGCCTTACATGTATGCGAAATAGACTTATACTGTACCTGTTTCTAGCCGTAATTCATAATTTTCTTACTACAAACTTACCCATCCTCATCTTAATATTTTCATTTACCATACTTTGAAGAGCTAGAAATACCTTGTCAGATTGAGACAGCTCTTGAGAAGTTTAATTTTCCTAATGCTTGTTGGAAATCCCCTTTCTGAATCTGCAGGAATGTTAAGGTTCTTAGTATGAGCTGTGCAGAGAGGGAATTTGCAAGTAAAGCTGTCAGTGAATTGCAATTGGGTTAGGAGAGGCTTGACGAACAGCACCGATGGGTGCAGGATCTGTCTCCTGAGGTGGGAAGGACACTTGTTGAGCCTGCTGTGGTGGCAGAGCTGGGGGGGTGGGGTGGGGCGTAGGGTAAGCGCCAGCCACTTGTTTTCTCTCTGTCAGACCTACAGGGAAATAGAGAAAATTAGAGCAGCAGCACACGGGGCATTTACAAGCAAAGGTAACAGTGGTAATGGCTTTTGCTGCTGATTCCCCACCTGTATGTAGAAGACAGGAGATACAAACACACCTATTTACTGGCACTGAAAAACGAACTACAGTCCCTCGCAGCTTTTAGTGTTTTCATAGATGCAACAGATCAGTCTCATGAATTATTTTGTTTTTTCTTTTTAATGCTCCAAGTGCTTGTGATCTGAGAAGAGACTGATGTAACACAGCCTCTCCATTTGCTCGGGTCCTGCTGTTTACCTGGCATTGCAAAATTTGTCAGAGCTGCTAGGGATGTCGGGGAGTGTTCCTCCCAGGTGTGGCTTGCAAATTGCTCCAAGGGAAGGGGTAGACTTTGGCTCAGCTGTTCAAACTCTCCATTGACAGGATGGATGTTAAAGAAACGAGTTTGTACAATGGAGCTCAAAAAATGAACCCACTACAATTCTTCCCAGGTTATTTTTTTCCTAGGATTTCTATCCTGCCTCCTCAGAACAACAGTCCACACAATATTTAAGATGCAAAATCATAAGGGCTCCCGTGCGCTGGTTGTTTGGCTAAGTTTTAAGCAGCTTTACAAGATTACTTGTGTCCTTCCTTCCCTTTCCTCCCAGCTCTCCTCATACACCTTGTCATTATGGCACAGTGAAGGCAGCAGCCTCCAGCTGCCCCAGCACACACTTCTGAAAGGGGAAACTCATGGTAACTCCTAGAGGGGCTTCACAGATGTAGACTGACGATGCTGGGGAGCAGCAAAGCATCAACTGACGTGATCTTTCAGAGACTGGGGGTTCTGATAGTGATAATGTGGGAACCTGATAGTGTCAGACCTAATAAGCAGCATTTAACTCAGCCACAGGGTGCTCTCCACACCAGTTTAGATTTGGAGGAATGCGCAATGTGTTTTCAGCTCTTCAGTCCCTGTTATGAACAGCTATAACGTTATAAGGACTTACACTACTGAATGATTTCCTTTCCCATATGTGAATAACCCCGTGTGTGTGAAGTCCCTGTGGTCCAGTCTGTCTGTGTTTGCACCAAGGCGGCGCACAGCTGTGTCAGTCACAAGTGGCATCGCTTCTGGTGTGGGCAAGACCCAAGCGATCAGATCTTGCAGGTTTTTGGAACTCCTGTCACACTGCAAGGAGTCCAGCCTCCCGTTTGGGGGTGCTGCTAGAAACCCTGCCGTTGTGAGCAGGGTATTACAGTGTAAAACAGCAGCAGCTAGAAGAAGTGAGGAAACAAATGCAAAGTAATTCCAAAAAGATTCAGAAAGAGCAGTCAATTAAGCCAAAACTTTTCAGGGTTAAGAAGTGTTCAGTCCATGTAAGTGGAGAGAGAGTGATGGGCAGGAGCCTCCATGAAGCCTAGCTGTGCTGCAGAGAAGCCCATGCTGCTCCTTGAATTATGCCACAGAGAATGCTTTCTGGCAATTCAACATTAAAATGTCAGAACATTGTGATTCTGGGGGCATCCACAGCTGATGGAGTGTATGTCAGCTGCTTGGGAATTAAGAGTCCGGACTTCTGTGGATGGTTGTCTGGATAAAAAGCAATAAATACAACACCACCAAGAACAAATAAATACATTGGATCTATGGGGCTGTGGTGGTGTCTTGAGCATTGTCTTGGCCAGGACACTCAGGAGTGAACTATGTCTCCAGATTAGGCTCTGGCTCTGCAACCACATGTGCTTTTCAATGTAGGTACATGTAGAGGAATGAAGCTGGGTTAATTAGCATTGATAATACACAACTGTGGGCTGGCTTCAGGGGTGGCAGGTTGGCCAGTGTAGATAAGATGCAGCTGTGGCTGGTTAAGTGGTTGGGCAGCCAATGAAGAGAGAGCAGCCAAGGAAGAGAGAGGAGGAAAAAGCAGAGAGAAGAGAGAGAGCATGTGAGTGCCCTGGATGAGGAGAGACTAGAAGACAGCAGAGGGGCTGGCATGAAGAGTGTGCTGGTATGTGATGGTAAAAGACCTTGTTGCAGCTTGATAGTTTGGAGAGTGCTGCGACAGGTACATAGTTAAGCTTCTTGCAGTAATAGAGCTAGTCCTATGTTTACCCATCCTGTATAAACAGATAGTAGGTTTCATCCATTTGTCCTTATATTTATCTTTACTGTTCATCATCTAAAGCCAAAATACCCAAGGAAAGGTATGTACTTGTTTGGACTGGAAGATAAATAGCAATCTGGAGGTAACGCTAGGCTTCAATGAATTCAAAACACAACGCTATAATTTTATTGCTGGAGAATATGCTTTCTTGGACTGTCCCTGGGAGTAAAGAGTTGCAGTGGAGGAGTCAGGCTCTTAACTCTTGTAGCAGTTAAGCCAGTGGGCCTCAAGCAGACCCACAGAGGTGAGGAAGGAGACCTCAGGCCAGTCCAAAAGGAGCTGCTTCAAGCAATATTCTTGTGAACCTTTGGGACAACTACTACTACAAACGTGAGACAGAAAGAACTAATTGTGATGGGAGAGGTGAAGGCTGTTTATTATTTTCTGTGATAGTAGCGCTAATAAAAAATTGTGATTTCCATATGTTTTCTTACAGGTTTGCTTGGGCTCCCTGGCCCTCCTGAGCCTGTGCATCTTTTACCCTCACCAAGCTGTGATCACACTGATTTGTGCCCAGAACATCTTTCATCCACGTGCTCTGAGCTGTGGCTGCAGCAAACAGCTGCTCCCCAGGTCAGGCTATGAGACAGACAGGCGAGCAGGGGTGGGAGCCCTGGGGCTGGGCCAGGCTGGGGGCTGCAGGGGGGGATGCACAGCCAAACTCTGTCCCAGGGCAGCCCCACACCCACCCCCAGCCCAGTGAGGGTGGGCAGCTTACTGCTGGGGGGAAGGCAGCCATGTACATGGCAATCGATTTTCCTGCTATTTTTCCTTTTAATTACAAATGCCTATTTCAGTTGCAAAGCAGTTTGATTTGGGGGATAGTCTCTTTCAATTTTTACAGAAAAGTGCAACACTCCCAACTGGTCTCTTGCCTAGAAAACACTATTTTATTAAGTTTTTCTTATTTTATTCTTTTTTTTTTTAATGACTACCAACACAGTTGCTGGTAGTATACCTGTTATCACTGTTATTAGAACCCTCCAACCCTGTGCTGACATCCACAATCAAAATCGGCCTTTTATTACCATATCCTTTTGATAAGTTTGGTCTAGTTGGCATCAGATATTCTCTAGCAAAGAGTTCAGGTTGTTAAGACTTAAAAGACCTCTGAGAGCACCCTGTGCGCTACCTCTGTGAGGAGATTAAGACATGGACTCCAGAATCCGACCAGAAGACCCTTTATTAGTCTAAACCCCATGCTTACATATCCTCATTCATTGTTCACATGCAACATATTAAAACTGGTTAATCAATACTGTTCACACACTTCTTGGCTACATATAATTACAGTTAATTACTAAGCTACAAATGCACTGAACTTCTTGCATATTTTTCCTCTCTTCTTATCTCTGTGAGTCTCATGTTTTCAGCCAGCGGCTGAGACATGGCATTGCACATCCACTCGGGCCTTGCTTCATATCCCGTTTTTCTTCAGGTGTTCAGCCAACCTTATCTTACTTTCTTTCTTCTTTACCCTTCAAGGTCCTTCACAGGCATTGTGGCCTCCAGCACTTGCCATAAAGCTCTCTACACCTCTGCTGCAGATCCAGTTCTCAAAGGCACAGGGCTGGGCTGTGCATTTCTATCACAAATGGACAAGTTTTGTGTTCTTAAAACTTGCTGGGGAGCTAATTCTCCTCTTGGTTTTGGAGCTGCAACATTAGGGTTAGTGGCCATGCACTGATGAACTGGAGAGAGGACTTGGTCCCCAGTAGCTGCCTGGAAAGTGGAGCTCATGAGGATGGATGGAGTTACAAGCTGGCTGTCAGCCCAGCCCACCAGTCCTGCAGCTCGGAAAGCAGAGGTAGAGTGGGTGTCCAATCCTTGAACAGCTGGCAAAGCTGATGTCCTCAACAGACCCATGTAGTCAGCATAGCTGTGCTGAATTGTCAGGTCTAGCAGGTATTGGGCAGCAAAATAGACAAGTGAAACATTTTCAGAAGCGTAGGACTTAACCTTCCTCTTTGCACCAGCTGTTGTCTCACACACACACTGGCTCAGGAACTGATGAGGATTCAGAAAGGGGAATGATTGAAAGACTGGAAAGCATCTTGGAGAGAGAGTCGAAGAGTGCAATCCATGCCATGTATCAAAGGGAACTTTCGTGGTGCTTTGATCACAACCCCTAAGCACTCAGGTGGGAATCATAAATTTAACAGATTCTTTAATCCATAGGCAAAGACATGACCATCAGGGTATGAAGCTGTAGCTCTACAATGCAGAACCAGAAACTAATTTCTTGTAGTGAGGGAACAAGTCATCAAGGATTGCAACAGGTTTGTCACTTGTGGTTTCAGATGTTTTTCTGGAAGCAATGTTCTGGTTCAGGTGCTGCCACCAGCCTGGACGTAGGAAGTGAGAAGGTCTCTGCTCTGCATAAGTTTGAATTAGATGACCATGTTGGCGTCAAAAAAATAAGGCGGCAGTCTCTGGGTAAGGCTCTCTGTGGAAGAAAAGGCAAAAAATAACGTTCTCTGCTCTTATTCCTTTGAATAGGAACTGTGTTACATCTAAGGCATGCTAAGGACTGGTTTTAATCTGGTGCAAGTGCACAGACTGCAGTCATGTTATTTCTCATTTCACTGAGATTAACAAAGAATACATTTCAAACTGTATATTGCTCATTGCCCCTGAAAAGGCCTGACAGAGTTCACTGAAATACAGTTCCCACAGACTTCACTGAGCACTAAATCCTTCAGAGCTAGATTCTAATTTTAGCTACAGCAGAGCACATCCAAATAGTGCTACCTGCAGCAATCACTGTGGTTTTAGAGTCAGAGCATTTGAGCAGCTCAAACTTTCCCATTACTTTTGCCTTACAAGGAGTCCCATGAAATGGGGCCGGTCATCTCCTGTGCAAGCTTGTCCACACCAGGCAGTCCATGCTGCAGCTGAGAACTGAACTCACATCTCACAAACCCTAGTCCAGAGTCTTAAAAGTGGGCTTACTCCTCATTTTGGACTAAACAATAATAAGAAAAAAATAAATTAAATTTGCTAAATGGCTGGTCTTTCAGAATATTCCATTAATCTTTGTTTTGTTGGTGGCAGGGGTAGCAGCTCTGCCATCTTCTGCTTTTAATCCCAGTCAAGTGACTGGCAACTAAATTGCATGCTTTGAATAATTCTGTGTGTTTTCTCACTAGGATACTGAGCCACAGCCTTAACCTTCCCAGTAGTTCATGGCAGTTACAGCTGAGTTAGATTAAAATATTATTTTTACCAGCTACCTGAAAGTACTGCTGCAATCTGATTTATTCTCATTGATAGTGCCTGTTTGTTTAGTCTTTCAGATGAAATGAACTTACTGTTCATTTACTACCAATGCCAAGGGAACTGTTGTATTCAAAAATAAAGGAGTATAATATGCAGCAAAACATGGGTGTTTTGCTTATGCAGTTGCCTATATACACAGTGGAAATGATTCGGTGGCTTACGGTGTTAATCTGCTTGCTCTGCAAATGGATACTTGCAGCTTTCATATCAGCCCACAACTATCCCTCACTCCAAGGAGGAAGCTGGTGTACCCAAGGCCAGAGAAGGAGCCTTTCGCTCTGAGATTATGTGCAGCGTGTTGTCGCAAACTCTGCAAAATCTGGATTTCTCAGAATTTTCTGTTTCTCTGAAAAATACAGGTGAACTAACAAGATGGAACACTTTAAATCCTCAGTTTTAAAGCAGTAGTTAGTGTTGAGTGCCTGGATTATGACACAAAAGTCTGATTTCAAAGCTGTACCGCACAGCCAATATTCCTAATAAAATCAATGGGAGATGGGAATTCCAGTGAATATCAGGCCCTGGTGTGTCAGGGGAAAGACACACATGAAAGCTGCTTGTAGCTGGGCATCTATTTGGTATTCAGCATTCCCCAAATCTGAACTCAAGGTCTAAGCCATTAGTCCTTCCAAAATGTCTTTGCAAGGCTTACTCTCTTTAATAATGTTTTGGGGTTTTTTTGCATTTCTCAACAAGATACTGCCAGTTGAAATATGTTGTTGAAAATGTAGTTTTCACTTCTTGCCATATATGGATACTCAGTCACACATAAAACTCAAAGTAATTAAATTTTAACGCTGCCATAACAGAATTTGACTTTGCTTGTTAAAACCACTTATATCAGGCTACTCACTAGAAAGGTTCTAACCTTGGAATGTGTTGCAGGGAAGACTGGAAATAAATAAAGAGAAAAGCAGGGAAAGCATCACAAGTGTATCCTCATTACTGCATTTATGTTGAAGGGCTTGTCTGCTTTTCCTCCTTCCAACAGATGAAGCAAGAAGGTTTTGGTTAAAATAAGTTTATCTTCTCGGCCTTTAATAGCTTGAAGCTAAAGCCCAGAGGGATAATATGACTCATTTTCTAAAGCAGAGATGCTACACAAATCTCTTCTGCTAGTACAGCCAGATTCCCAGATCTTCCCCTGATAACTGTGTGCAGCAACTTGATTGTCATACCTCTTCAACAGCCGAGGCTGTACCTGATTTTCCTGTTTGGGCAGACACCTACTTCAGCTGTAAACTCTTCTGACATTTCTGACGGAGATAATTATAGTGCTCTGGGGCACTTCTGGCCTTCCCAAAAATAGATGGGAACAGGAACACATGCATTTCCAGGCAAAACTAAGAGGACGTTTGGGAGAATAGCATCTATATTATGTGACACCTGCTGCAAGAGCATCGTGGAAATGCCCATTTCATCTCCTATCTTTCATTGGTTTTTCCCTGCTTCCCATCATTGAATTTCTGTCTTCCCAGAAAACTTCTAATATTAAGACACATTAATGGAAGTCCTTGCATGCATGTTATTTGTTTGTGTGAAAACTGTACTGGTTCAGGAACACATTTTACATCAGGTGATCCAGTGTGACACCTTAGGAAGGTCCCAATAAACATACTGATTCTTACACACCTACACTGTGCAAAGTTAAGGATGGATACAGTTTTCTGTGGGATTTGAGATCAAGCCATCATGTTGTCTTTGCTTAAAGTAGAAACCTGGTTTGCTGTGATTCAGGAAACAAACTTTTATTCAATTAAAGGAAGGTTACCTAATGTTAATTTTTATAGAATAACCAAGTTACATTTCCTTCTCAAGACAGCAGAGCAAAAATGATGCATTACTTAATACTTTTAAATGTATTTAAATAAAGAAAAATTGGTAACAAAGAAACAAAGTGCTGTTGAGGGGGGAAAATGCAAGCTGGACTGTGGCTAAAGCCTGGGGAACACTTCTGCTGCTCCTCATCTGTAGCTGTGTTCACCAGATGGACCCACGAGAGCAAGGGCTAGTGAAGGGGATGGGTAGGCACTGCCCCTGGCAAGCATGGCGGTTCACAAACAGCAAAGTGATTTGGCCATGCATTGCAGTGGGTGAGGTAAGTTGTGAACACTTGTACAAGTTAAGCAGGAGTTTATATTTGTTTTAATTTGATTTCAGGTAACTCCTACTGTTAAATTTATTTTTAAAAGAAAAAAAAATAGGGAAGAAGCTAGGAGGTTGTAAGGGATGGCAAAGGCTATGCTCCAAGCATATAACCTTGTGATATATTACTCAAATTAAATTAAAGATTCTGTAGATCATTTCACTTCATTAAAGCCTCTAAAATAACAGCACAGCTTTTCAATGGCAGGGATTAATTTCTGAGGCAGTAGAGGGGCTTTTAGTTTCAGTGCCTGAGGTAACATGATTGCATCAAATAAATGAAGTACGAGACCTCTATCTAGCAAGGTTATAGTTATAGCAGGACTTATGCCTTAAGAAGATTTGTGCTGAAATACACAACAATGGAAATTGCAATGCAAGAATCATAAATATCATAAAGAGGTTATATGACTTGCTTCTGGAGAAGGAAGGGTTAAAAGGTGCTGTAGGGATTTCTTTCTATACGCTGTTTCAGGTCATGTGTCCACAACTAAAATTCCTCAGTAACCAGATGTTCTCTGCTGTTCTTATTAAAATATATTGTTTAATTTTAAACAAATGTTTTAAATTAACTTAAAGGCAATGCTCTAGGCAAAATGAATTTCTAGAACCATTTTTCAGGCACTGGACAAAAGAAATGCTGGCCTACATTTTTGGAAAGGATGAGAGATTTCAAGTGGCCTCAATACCTAAAATCAGATGTCATAGGAATGACATGGAATAGTTATTAGATGAAAATATGGTTCATTTGAAGAGGATTAAATTGTACATTAAAATTATCTAGCTCTCTAGAAAATGTAGACTGTCTTTAAAAAATCTGAAATCCTGGTTTTATCTTACAGTTTGCTCTTATATTGGGGACCATGTGTCTTTTTTTTTTTTTTATAGTATCCTTTACTCTAAAATTCTAAACGCAATCAAGATTTTGGAAGATCAAGACTTTCCTTTGGCTACGTCAGACAGAATTAAAGGTACCTGTGGCATCTAGGAATACTGGGACATGTGCAAGGCTGTAGAGCCCTGCTCTTAGATGGGGTTAAGTTTCAGACATTAAAGCAACTGGGCTTGGACCAACCAGGCAGAAAAGGGTGGAAGTGAAATAAATCCTGAGGTGATGAAATTACTTTGGGCAACTTAACAAAAAAAAAAAAAATGCTCAGATCCCACTGAGCCATTAAACGACTGATTTCCACATGGAAGCACCCATCTCTGCTGACAAGCCTTTGACAAAACTGTTTCTTTATTTTCATGTGGAATGGCTCTTGACCAAAAGATTAAAAAGACTGAGGGGACAAAGGGACAGGACAGGTTAGGTTATGAGCCCAACAGACAAGAGAAAATATGTTGAAACAGAAGACTGAAGTGCTTGTGTATTCATTAAACATGAAGGTAGCATTTGCAGATGATTGGGTTGCTTAATACTCAGGCTAAGTTGACAGTAAATGAATTGCATTAGGAGCACAAATACTTTTAAATCTTCTGATATATCACTCTAAAATATTGAAAGAATGTGCCAATACCCTTACTGCCACAGTCATCCTCCGGTTCCTCCCTCCGCTGCTGTTTCTTTCATTTGCAACTTCGTAAGTCTGAAACCCTCTCCATTTCTAAAATTAGCTGTAATGGGTCCAAAGAGAAAAGCCTGACTATTGCTTTCCTTAAATCCTTCGAGAGATATAACTAAATCCTTTCCCCAGTTCTATCAAGCTACGTTATGTCCCTCCAAACACTGTATAGTCCACCTCTAAGGTACTCTGGTTGTTGCTAAGGTAAGCAACTTCAGTACAAACAGTTTTCCAAAGGCTGGTGTTCAGAGCCAGCTGTTGATTGTGCGTTCGGCAAAGGACAAGAGTCTCACAAATTTTCTGTTCACTCTAGGGAGCAAAGATCCCCCCTGCTTCCTACTGAGACCCTCTGTAAGGGGTAAGAGCAGTCACCTGTTAATGCTCTCCATGGCAGGGCAGAAGCAGAGGCAGGAAGTGCAGTGCTGGCTCTCCTTGCTGGGGAGAACAGCAGAGCCAAGACTGGTGAATTCTTGCTGGTCTTTTTGCGTGGGACCACACAAAAATGGGAAGACTTAACTCAGAATCAGTGTTCATAGAGAATACACTGTTAAGTCTGTAAATGGGAATGTAGAAACTAACTCTAAAAATTGTAATATGTATGCTTTAGGGCTAATTAAAATTAAATCCTAATTCAGGAAGCTCTCATTCTACGCACCACAGGCTCTAGCTGGGTTTTGCCACACACTACCAAACTGCCTCCACTTCTGAAGCAATCGTGCCAAGAAAAGAAAGAGCATAGTATACCCATTGTACAGGTCCACTTCTTTCATTCAGTTCCTGTGGATTCAATGGCAGAATTAATTGCAAAATAAAATGCGTGTAACTGCATTAATTAACAGTACATTTCAAGATCCTGAAATACAGAATTAGCCGCAGGGTAAGTGCACAATGCAGGTTTTTCCTGCAAACAGAACAAGTGCTGTTTTTGGAGCTTTATCTGTATTTCATCGAGGTGTGCCTTGCTTAAAAAGCTGCTAGGATAAGAAATAGGGCTTTGAAGGGGGAAGATAAATACTATAATTAGGGCTGCAGGACAACAGAAGGATTAGTCTTAAATGCAAAACAATTTGAGTGAAGTTGCTTGAAAGATAATTATACCTAAAATTGCTTGTATGGGTCTAATATTTTCTTTCCAAGGACTTACAAGACTCGTTGAATATTTATGGGCCTGGAACATAAGACTGGATGAAATTTAAAACATAAATTCAACAGCAATTCATTATGATGGTATTCCCCAGCAGTTGCTGCCCCAACCTTTTAGCTTTAATAGATAGGATTTATGTTGCAGAACACAAGCCTGTGTAATAAATTGTAGCAAAACTGAATGCCCTTGATTGATGAACGCTGGCTCATTTGATGACTGTGGAGTAGTCCTGAGGGCTGATCTCACCGTTTTGGTTGTTTGGGGTTTTTTTTTCCCCTCTTGATGCATATATTGCAGAAGTGTTGTTTGGGATTCTGGTATGGTTATCACATGCAAATGAGCATGCTGTTTCCCAGATGCAAATTTCATATTTATAAATTAAATACAATCTGAAAAATCATATATTAATTACATTCTGAGGGTGTAGCTGAATTTCTCACTTGAACATGTTTTGTTTTGCTGGAAATAGAGCAAATTCCAGATCAATGTATTTAGTTGCTTGAAGCTTGGTAATGAATGTATCATGCTTTAGAAAGCGCCTTCTGATTATTACTGTTACTAATGATTTACCATTAGCTCAATAGTTAGACCTCTATCCCACATTATGTACTTGTTTATTTGTTTTTAATAATCTGTATTTCTCAGAAAGCAACCAATACTATAGGAAGGGGGTTGGAGAATGGCTAAGAATCAAAGACAAGTTATCAGAGATACAGTGGCAGAGGAGATATGAGAAGATTTAGGAGGAACAAAACTCCCTGAAGCGGGCTCAGTTAGCTACAAATGGTCTTTTTTTTCTTTAATGCCTATAAAGGTCCCATACCACATACGTTATACTGCACATCCATGTTGTAGGGGTTCCTCCTTCAGTATATAGTTTGCTGTGGCCAAAAGAGAGACTGCAATCCCACAATAGGCCTCACTGGTAACGGAGGCATCCAAAGAAGCATGGCTCCTCCAAAGGCAGCAGGGAAAACCCAACAGGCCGGTTCAGTTGCAGATTTAGAAACTGTTCAGTGGTAGATGTTGGCTGGTGGCATTTAAACTGAGAATGAGTGTAGATGTACTTACATCCCAGCATGTCAAAGGACACGCTGGAAATAATTAGGAAAAATTGTGCTTAAAAGGGAGCATAGCAATTCTCCATTTCAGGTCAGGCCAGTTTTGCCCTTGAGGATTGTGTTATCGAAGGCAATGCTGAGCAGAAGCCCATTACAATGAAAGTTTCTTAATAAAAATTTCTTCTTTATATCTAGTCTGAATCTACCCTCTTTTAGTTTAAAACCACTAAGCCTTGTCCTATTGTTACAGGCTGCACTAAAACATTTGTCCCCATCTTTCTTACAAGCCCCCTTTAAGTACTGAAAGGCCACAATAAGGTCTCCACAGAGCCTCTCCTCCGGGCTGAGCAACCCCAGTTCTCTCAGCCTGTCTTAGTAGAGGTGCTCCAGCCCTCTGATCATTTTTGTGGCTCTCCTCTGGACCTGCTTTGCCAAGGACTCTGGAGCCAGATGCAATATTCCAGGTGGGTCTCACGAGAGCAAAGAGGCAGAATCACTTCCCTTGACCTGCTGGTCACGCTTCGTTGGATGCAGCCCAGGATATGGTCAGCTTTCTGCCCTGTGAGCACAGGTTGCTGGCTCGTGTCCATTTTTTGACCCACCGGTACCCCCCAAGTCCCCCTCTGCAGGCCTGCTGTGGCTCCCTTCACCTCCCAGCCTGTATTGGTGCATGCCCAGTAGCGTTACTGGCTCCCAGACCACAGCCGCCAAGGAGTCAGAGAGCTCTCGCTCTCTGTGTGTTGAACGTGCAGCTGCAGTACAGCTGGGGCACAAACTCATGGAGTTTTATGTTCTTAAGTGCAGAAGGCTGCAGAGGAACTTGTAACAGAGGAGATGAGAGCTGGTGACAGCTGAAACCTGCCAAAGGGCAAGACATGCCTCCAGAAAACTCAAACAGGACCTTGGTTTTCCCAAAAACCAAAAAAAAAATACCAAAGGTCTGCAAACTTTGGAGTTCGGAATAAATGAGCCAAGGAACTGCATGTCTAAAATTTTCAAAAACATGGGTTCTTATTAGAAGAGGCCCCTTAAAACCAGGCTGTTTCACTCACAAATCCTGAAGGACAGGACCAAGTCTGCTGGATTACAAAAGCCCTCTAAGGCTCACTGTCTAGGCACTGCCACACTACCCTCTTAAGAGCCTCAAAAAGGCCAGGGCAGGTGATAAGTCAGACACTGCTGAGGGGACAAAATGTTATCGGGACCCTCTTTGTTATACCTCCCAGTCTCAACAGGTGGACAGAAGTGAGTATTAAAGACATCTGTATTAGCCACAGAAAAAAAGAGATTTTAATTAGAAAGTATGAAATATGCATGAAAATCAATCATTAACCTCGCTTCTTTATGGTAGTTTAGTTATGATCAAGCAAATAAAAACTTTTAGGAAAATATACCCATTCTTAAACCACTGTATGAGACTTACTTTCTACAGCTTATAACATTCAAACAAGTTGAGAGTACACTTAAGAATTCAACTAGTATGAGTTTTGATCCTGTAATTACACTAAAAGATAGTGTCAGGAAGAATGCAGCTTAATTCCTATGCTTTGTCAAAGCCATGATTCCTGCCATTTGAAGAAGAACACCTGTACAACACATGGAGTCTTTCAAGATACAGCAACTAGTAACAGCTTTCTGAATGTAATCAGTAGCTGCCTGTCAAGTTGTCTCAGAGAGCACCCAGAGGTACTGCACACAGCTTATATACAATAAAGAAACTGCAGTACATAAAACTCCACATGCAAAGTTTAGTGCTGTTAACATGGTCCTCGATTTGCATACAGATATGACACATGACACTGGAAAACTCGACCCATGTTAAAAGGAAGGAAACAGGAAATAAAAATAATAATACTAAAAAAATTAAAAATTCAATCCTCTATCGCCATCCAATGGAAATTAATGAGATGACATCCCAGCACAGAATGCAACCTACCATAGAAATCATTAAGCTATTAACTATTTTAATGTAACTATGATCAGAAAAAGCCTCCACATACTACTCCATAATATTTAGGTATGCTTTGCTAAATTTAAGGTTAATGTTAAAGAAAATGTATTTTTAAATAAGAAATTTAAAGTGCTGAAGCAGCTAAGTGGCAGAACCAGGCCTCATCCCTAGCATAGCCCTAATCCAAGGCTGGTTTAAAACCAACTCCAGTTAATCGGTGGGAGAACAGAGAAGCAACAGATGTTCAATTTGTGGACACAGGTGCTCTCAGAAACACAGGTGTTTTTAGAAAAATTGGTATATGTGAATAGGAGCTGCCTGTTCAAAGATTAAGCATGCTTGAAGGAGTGTGTGACTTAAAGCAGGCAGAAAGAAGATCACGATCCAAGGAGGAGCTTGGAACCAAGGCATAGACTGGAACTGAGCAGGTGAATCAACTGGGACAAAGTCAGGTGATGGATTCACAGAACCAACAGGACCAAAGGAAACTCCTAAAAACTTCAGACATTGACTAATGATCTGATAAGTGTATATAAGCTGTGCTGTATTCCTTGGTTCTCTGCCACTCGCTGGGGTGGTGGCTCAGCTCTGAGTTGTGACTAAAGCAAGCCCAGCGGTAACCATGTCTGTGTGGATTTTTCCTTTATCACACTATGGCTATAGTTGCCATTTGAATAACTGACTGAACATCAAGTGTTACTAACAGAAACTGATAATCATAGAGTTTCACAAAGGTGGGTGGACACTTCCAATCTAACTTACCACACATGTGGTAGAAATCAAACTAGCTATATACTTTTTCCAAACAGCAGAAGAAATTGCTCGTTGCATGCAATGTAATTTGATTGCTTTCAAAATGCCTCTCCTGGATGAGACTGTTTGCTCCTTGCAAGTTTCTCTTCCTCTCCGTTGATAATATAAGAAGTGAGAACAACCGGTTCAGACCGAGTAATCCCAGTGGAGGCTAGCAACACAAGTAAGGCAGGAGGCCTACATGTGATAACAAAGAATTAGATACAGAAAAGCAGGGTTTGACCCCAGACATTACATTCGTCATGCCACAGCCTCTGAATACAGAAAGACTGCTAAATGACACAACAGTAAGAACGGTATCACCTCAATTCTGTGACAACAGGAGAAGCTCTCGTACCTACCCACTATTCAGCTCTTGGCTTAGTTTAGCCTTTCAGCTTTTAAGAACAGAAAAGTTAAATCTGAGTTACAACAAATCAGCAAGTTTAGTTCATGCCAATACACAGAACTACACTATCTCCCAGAACAGATAATAAGGACCTCACATGTTAGAAAGACGAAGTCGGGACAGCATTACTGTTAGATTGCAACACTACCAGAATCGTTCCCGGTTTGTACTGAAGTACAACAGTAAGTCATAACATGCAAAAAAAGGCAGAGGAGAGGTTTATGTAGCCAAGGACCACTTACTCCAACTTGTAACTGATTAATAGATTTCAGTTGATTTATCAGGTATGCATTAACACACACACAGCAAACATAGTAAGATGCAAGTTTAGGCTTAAGGGTCAAGTCAGCAGAGCTTTCCTTGGAGAGAGGCTCTTTAACCAGCTCGTCCCATTTGTCAGCCTCCTAGGATTTAAAGATGCAACCGAAGTCAAGTTTTGCCAGAGCAGCTGCTTGATTTCTAGTAGGAAAAGCCTGTTCACTCAGCAGCTTTGCTCCTGAAATGCATCAATGAGTCCTTGTCCCAATTTCAGAGGGACTTGCCTCACAAAAGTACCGAGTATAATATATATACACACACACACAGAGGAGCTTGTCTGATCTGCCAGTGTAATAGATTTGTGTCCTATAAACTCTTCAAGAGTCTGTGGTGTTTAAAATGCTGTGAATTCAACCGTCCCTTGTTCCCACAAATCTCATAGCAGGCATACAGTGATGGAAAGGCTATGAGAGCATCCATCCAAGAATGGCAGAATAGCATCTTACCATGTCTGTCGACTTCTGGAGTCACACGATGGGCAGCTTTATCCAAGCATCGTTTAAATGGCTTGTGCTCTACATCCTGCTGCTGCTCTCCTGTTATATCCATGGCATCGACGCTCAAATCTGAAAGCAGCGAGCAAGGAAAGCAGTCTATGAACACACAAGTGTTATGGCCTGTGGCAAGCTGAGGAAACGAAAAGACAGAATTTTTCAGCCAGCAGGGTAAGAATGTGCCATACCGGGAGAGCGTGTACAGCTAGGGCCAAGTGACCAACAGGGAATAAATGGCTAAATGGCCTTCCCAGGTATGGGGTTTGGTTTGGTGTCCCAGAAGAACCGTTTCCAACTTCCAAGAAAACATTACCCTGAAAGGTACACGCGCTTAAGGCAAAAAGCCAAAAGCAAACCCCTCAAAGACCAGAACCATTTTTAGGAACACAGGGGTTAAGGCTAAAATTGGTTGAAAGCTGCCTCCTACTTCTTCCCCCACCACCTTTCCCCCTTCAACATCAGCACATTTCCTTGTGATCCCTTTTTACAAAAAAAGATGAAGGCCTGTGGTATCAGCTTGGTACCAAAGCACCATGATGCGCTTGCTGGCTACATGCTCTCTTAGAAGGCTGATAGCTTCTCCGCACAGAACAGCCGGGGCTTCGTCTCTCTGGCCTTCCCACACCCTGTGAAATGTGAGGAAGGCAAAGACCGATAACATCTTGGGGGTTCAGGAGGAAGTCAAGATGCACTACATCTAGAGCCCAATGCATTACCCAAAGGAATTACCACAACAGAACAAGAGGCAGGAACGATCAGTAGACAGGCAGATAACATGCATGGCAGTAATACCCAGCCAGACTTGCAGGACTTCCAGTCACTTCATCCCTCAACTTGGTTTTGAATTTAGTTAAAAGGTAATCAGATTCTTAACGCTCATTCTGCTTTTATAACTGCTGGAGAAAAGCTAACAAGTGGCATTGGCATTAGTCAGAATTCAAGTACAAAAATCACAGCAAAGCTATACCTTGTCAAGTGACTTCCAAAGCAGGCTCTCGAGCCTTTCAACAAGATAGTCAAATCTGGAGTCACAAGAGAGCTGTGCCAGCTCCATCAGTGTGACTGAGCTCTCTGACAAAGTACACCGCCATACAGAAGTGTAAGTGGGTTTATACCTCAGGCTCATTTAAGATCTAGAAAAATAATACTGCCTGACTGGACGCACTGGTTTAAGCGCCCAGCAGGCCTGGCTGCGTAACCACGAGGTATCACCAACTCCTCCCTGGCTGTTGCCCAAGCAGCAGCGCAGCACTCAGAAGCAGCGGGCACACGGAGCCTCGTGGGCCCTCGGCAAGTACAAAAGTTATCCCTCCGTAGTCAGCAGTCCGACTCACAAGCACAAGGCATATGTGGAATGCTGCGGGCATTTCGGGCGAGCGGGAGTCAGATACGAATACTCATGGAGTTCAAGATCTGATCCGTTTATTATACAAACCAAGTAAACTTTTATAAGGCATTCTATAAGCGTGTTATAATATGATTGGCTATCTTACAAGCGTATAATAATATGATTGGTTAACAATTGTTTATTGGCAAGATTTCTGCTTCTGCTTATTCTGGCACGTAGGCTCCTTTCTGCGGTTTCCTAGTTCCTCTTATCACGTCCTGTTGGCCTTGGTTTTGTGCAAACATCTGCAATCTGTTTCTCTTTCTTCATTCCACTGTTCTGGTCGTGACCTCGTCCTATTTCTTCAGTATTTTTCCACTTGCTTCAGAGTTCAGTATAATCGTTCAACACAGCAAGAGCCCCAACAGTGGAAAAGTAACATCTAGACTGACCTTCAGTTTAGCTCCCCTTGATTTGTCAATGTACAATTCCAGATGAACCTAGGTACAAAGAAAAAACAAAAGAGCCCCGTTTCACTGGGAAGTAAATCCAAAGGCCTCTTCCCCTCGGCTGCTCTGGCCCAGGAGCTGACTGTAAAGACACAGGATCAGCGAGACACCAGAGCTGCTGCCTCCCAACCCTCCCCGGTAGTTCAACGCTTGCGCTTTGTAATACTTCGGGAAATCAGCAGTCGGGGGCGAGGGGTGGGGATTCCACCGCCGCCTGTCTTTTCCTTCTCTTGCCCGCTCGCAGGGGCGGGAAGAGGCTCCTGAGCCGCCCCCCTGCGACAGCGTTACAGCAGGCCCCAAGGCAGCCTCTGCGGCCCGCGGGGGCCGGCAGCCCCTGCCCGCTGCCACGGCCCCGGCCAGGGGAAAGACAACGCCCCGCGCAGAGCTGCGGCGGCTGCAACGGCTGCTCGGGCAGCCCGGAGGCGGCGGGGGGGCGGCAGGACGCCGCGGGCCGACCCCCCCCCGGGCCCCGCGGCCACAAGGGAGCACCGGGGCCGCCCCACCGCCGCTCCTCACCTCCTCGCTGAGGTAGCAGCGCAGCTCCAAGAAAAAAAAAAAAGGCAGCACCGTGAGGAGCCCGCTGACCACCGTCACTGCCGGGGAGACGCGAACCGCCGGCAGCCCCTCCGGCCCCGGGCCGGGCCGCCCGCCTCAGTCCGCCCGCCGCCGCCAGCAGGCGCTCCCTGCCGCGTCCGAGCGCTTGCCCGCCACGTCCCCCCCAGCCGGCCGCTGCCCGGCGGCCACGCCCGGGTCGCCCACCGGCCCCCGCCCGCCCTCAGCCCGACCGCTCACGCAGCACGCCGCTACACGTCCCGACCCGAAAGTCTTCCAGGCTCCCAGCGAAGGCCCCGCCCCGCCAAGGCCGCCCCAGGGTGCCGCGCGGGCCGGAAATAAACCCACCTTCAGGGGCCGGGCCGGGCCCGCCGCCGGCCCCGCCCACGCCCGCCGGCCCCGGCTCCGGCCCCGCCCCGCCGGGCAGCGCGGCCCGGCCCGGAGCCGGCCGAGGAGGGGCTGGGGCTCCCGTTCTGCGCCGGGGCGGGCAGGGGTTCGGTGCTGCCGCGGGCTTCTCTGAGCCTGCCGGCCCCCGGGGCTCTGCGGGGGCCACCGGCGGGGTGCGGGCTGTGCCGAGTACGGCTACCTGGGGAAGGGGGGGGCGGGGAGAGGCAGGCGGAGGAAAGACCCCGCTCCTTTGTCCCACCTTCCAGCCCTGCCGCGTACGCTGCACCCCTTCATTCTTGTAACACCTCATTTTCCCGTCACAGGGAACGGCTATGAGCTCAAGAGGTTAAACCGTGCAACAGCTCATAATGGCTTACTTGTGCAGGGGAAGACTTGTATGAGCTTTTCCCAAGCAACACATTCACACCACTCGTTTTTTCCAACTCAGAAAGTGCACTCCTGCAAAATCTCTTCTATTTGAAAAAAATATATTTAAAATCGCTGTTACTAACATGCTTCGTAATGCAAACAGAGCAAATGCACCCCTATTTCCCACAGCAAAATGGAATGTCATACAGAAAGGATTTAACAGCTTGAGCCACGTGGGTGCATTTGTATATGGAGGCAATAAGTATTAATGCCTGGGCTGCGAGTGGGGAAAGGGCAGAGCTATGTGAACCCTGAAGCCGCAGCGAGCAGCTCCCGTGTTCCGGTGGTGTAAACTGGGCTGGGATCTCGGACCGTGCTCACCGTACCAGTGCTCAGATAGGATTGGTGGAGCGCTGCTGCCATCCGGCGAAAACATTGGGTACTGCAGCCGCCCGGTTGGTAAAGCGCTTGCTGTTACGTGGCGAAAAAATTTGGGTACTGCAGTCACCCGGTTGGTGGAACGCTGCTGCCATCTAGCGAAAAGATTTGGGTACTGCAGCCGCACGGTTGAGGGCTCTGGCGAACAAAAATTGGTACCAGACCACGGGGCTCGAACGCGTGGCCTCTGTGCGGGAAAGATTCTACCGACGGCGTGACGCGAACCTGGGTCATTGCATTCGAGCCACTTCTACGCATGCGCTGCCCTTAGTTTGCTAGAAACGCTACTACGCATGCATGAAAGCGGATTTCATAATACGCATATGTAGCCACAAACCCCGCCCCACGGCATCGAGCATGCGCTGCCCTTAGTTTTGTCAGAAGGGCTACTACACGTGTGAAAAAGCAGATTTCGTAATACAAATACATAGCCACAAACCCCGACCCTAGGCATCAAGCCGAGTCTGCTCATGAGCTGCCCTTAGATTTGCCAGAAATGCTACTATGCATGCGTGAAAGTGGGTTTCGTAATATGCATATGTAGCCACAAACCCTGCCCCGTGGTGTCAAGCTGATTCTGTGCATGCGCTGCCCTTAGTTTTGCCTGAAACCCCAGTCCGCATGCATAAAAAGTGATTTTGTAATGCACATGTGCTGCCAGAAACCACGCCTCGCGGCTTCAAGCCCATACTGCACATGCGGTGCCCTTACTTTTGCCAAAAACACCACTGTGCATGCTTAAAAGGTTCTTTTGTAATGTGCATGCGCCGCAGCAAACCACGCCCCGCTGCGTCAAGCCAATTCTGCGCATGCGCTGCCCATAGCTTTGCCAGAAACTCAACTGTGCATGCGTAAAAGCTGATTTCATAATGCGCATGCGTCACGGGAAACCATGCCTCTAGGCGTCAAGCCCATTATGCGCATGCGGTGCCCTTAGTTTTGCCAGAAATCTGACTGTGCATGCGTAAAAGCCGATTTCATAATGCGCATGCGCTACCAGAAACCACGCCTCACGGTGTCAAACTGAGTCTTCGCATGTGCTGCACTTACTTTTGCCAGAAAACCAACGGCACATGCGTGAAAGCTGATTTCATAATACGCATGCGCCGATGGAAACCACGCCCCACGGCATCAAGCCAATTCTGCGCATGTGCTGCCCTTAGTTTGCCAATAACGCTACTGTGCATGCGTACTAGGGTTAGGGTTAGGGTTAGGGTTAGGGTTAGGGTTAGGGTTAGCGTTAGGGTTAGGGTTAGAGTTAGCGTTAGGGTTAGGGTTAGTATTAGCGTTAAGGATAGGGTTAGGGTTAGACGCTTAGGGTAAAGGGTTAGGGTTAGGGTTTCTTAGGCTTTCTTAGCGTTAGGGTTAGGGTTAGGTACATTCTATGCACAGCTCGACCAGAGAAGGTTCCAGCAAGATTTTCTGTTGGTTGCTCTCATTTGGCAATAGCAATCATGTGAAGCACACCACAAAAGTTGTGCTACCTGCTTTCTGGGCTGAGATGGGGAACCGCTGACTTTTGCACTCGGCCGGAGCCAAAATGCTCCACGGCACACCCCATGCACACCTCCACCGGAGAAGATGCCAGAGGAAGAGGCCAGCTGTGCCCCTTTGCGCTAAGCGGCAGGCCGAGGCCAGGTCTACCCAGCTGCGATAGGCGGCAGAGGCAGAGGCCAAGTCTACCTCAGTACAGGGCAGGAAGGGTTAAGGTTAGGGTAATTGTTAGACGCTTAGAGTTAGGGTTAGGGTTAGGTTTAGCGTTAGGGTTACGGTTAGACCCTTAGGGTTAGGGCTAGTGTTAGAGTTAGCGTTAGGGTTACGGTTAGACCCTTAGGGTTAGGGCTAGTGTTAGAGTTAGCGTTAGGGTTACGGTTAGACGCTTAGGGTTAGGGTTAAGGTTAGGGTTAGGGTTAGGGTTAGGCTTAGACGCTTAGGGTAAATGGTTAGGTTTAGGGTTAGGGTTTGGGTTAATGTTAGGTACATGCCATGCACGGCTCGACCAGAGGAGGTTCCAGCAAGAATTTCTGTTGGTAGTTCTCATTCTGCCATGGCAGTCATGTGAAGCACACCACAAAAGTTGTGCTACCTGCTTTCTGGGCTGACATGGGGAACGGCTGACTTTTGCGCTCGTCCGGAGCCAAAATGCTCCACGGCACACCCCATGCACACTTCCACCGGAGAAGATGCCAGAGGCCAGCTCAACCCCTTAGCGCTAAGCGGCATGCTGAGGCCAGGTCTACCCGGCAGCGAAAGGCGGCAGAGGTGGAGGCCAGGTCTACCTCAGCACTGAGCAGGAAGAGTTAAGGTTAGGGTTACGGTTAGACGCTTAGGGTTAGGGTTAGTTTTAGGGTTAGGTTTAGGATTACGGTTACAGTTAGATGCTTAGGGTTAGGGTTAGTGTTAGGGTTTGCGTTAGTGTTATGGTTAGACGCTTAGGGTTAGGGTTAAGGTTAGACACTTAGGCTTTAGGGTCAGGGTTAGGGTTAGCATTAGGGGTAGCGTTGGGGTTAGAGTTAGCATTCGTGTTAGGGTTAGATACTTAGGGTAAAAGGTTATGGTTAGACGGTTATGCTTAGTGTTAGGGTTAGGGTTAAGGTTAGGGTTAGGGTTACGGTTACGGTTACGGTTACAGTTATGGTTACAGTTGGGTTTAGGGTTACAGTTAGGATTAGGGTTGTGGTTAGATGCCTATGGTTAGGATTAGGTTTAGGTTTAGGTTTAGGTTTAGGGTTAGGGTTAGGGTCAGGGTCAGGGTTAGGGTTAGCCTTAGGGTTATGGTTAGACGCTTAGGGTTAGGGTTAGACGCTTAGGGTTAGAGTTAGAATTACGGTTATGGATACGGTTAGGGTTACGGTTGGGTTTAGAGTTACGGTTAGGGTTAGGGTTATGGTTAGACGCTTGCGGTTAGGGTTAGGGTTTAGGGTTAGAGGTTAGGGTTATGGTTAGCATTAGGGTTATGGTTAGACGCTTAGGGTTAGGGTTAGGTTTAGGGTTAAGGTTAGGTTTAGGGTTACAGTTATGGTTAACAGTTATGGTTGGGTTTAGGGCTACTGTTATTGTTAGGGTTACGGTTAGACGCTTAGTGTTAGGTTTAGGGTTAGGTTTCGTTTTATGATTAGTGTTAGGTTTAGGGTTATGGTTAGATGCTTAGGGTTAGGGTTAGTGTTAGGGTTAGGGATAGGGTTAGCGTTAGACGCTTAGGGTAAAGGGTTAGGGTTAGGGTTATGGTTACGTTTAGATGCTTAGCGTTGGGGTAAGTGTTAGGGTTAGAGTTAGGGTTACGGTTAGAAGCTTATGGTTAGGGTTAGGGTTAGGGTTAGGGTTAGAGTTACAGTTATGGTTAGTGTTTGGGTTTAGGGTTACGGTTAGGGTTAGGGTTATGGTTAGACGCTTAGGGTTAGGGGTTAGGGTTAGGGTTAGGGTTAGGGTTAGATGCTTTGGGTTAGGGTTAGGGTTAGGTTTATGGTTAGTGTTAGGGTAAGGGTGTCGCGACGGAGGGAAGACACAGTCACTCAATATGAGTGATCAGCAGACTTCATTTATTGTACCTTACAGTCACCTTTTATGCCTTCTTATAATTAGCTCATACATATTACAAAAGTTAAGCTCATTATTGGTTAGTTGCCTAAATACCAAGCCTGCCCCTAGTTTCTCTTCCGTAGTTATCTGTTCCCACCTGCAACATTCTTTTCCCACCAAAATCTTCCTGTTGTATTTTTGCTTTACTTCAGATAAGCTGAGAGCTATGTGCATTTTTGTCCAGCCAGCTGGACTATGTCTATGTGAACTTTTTCAGCTAGCCAGTTATCCACATAAGGGTTAGGCTTAGCGCTAGGGTTAGCGTTAGGTTTAGGGTTAGGGTTAGGTTTATGGTAACAGTTACGGTTACGGTTAGGGTTGTGTTTAGGGTTACTGTTAGGGTTAGGTTTACTGTTAGAAGCTTAGGGTAAAGGGTTAGGGTTCGGGTTAGCATTAGGGATAGGGTTATGTTTAGCGTAAGGGTCAGACGCTTAGGGTAAAATGTTTGGGTCAGGGTTAGGGTTATGTTTAGGGTTAGGGTTACGGTTAGACGCTTAGGGTTAAGGTTAAGGTTTGTGTTAGGTTTAGGGTTAGTGTTAGCGTTAGGGTTATGGTTAGACGCTTCGCGTTTAGGTTAGGGTTAGGGTTAGACGCTTAGGGTTAGGGTTAGGATTAGGGTTTGTGTTAGGATTAGGGTTAGGTTTAACGTTAGGGTTAGGGTTAGACGATTAGGGTAAAGGGTTAGGGTTAGCGTTAGGGTTAGGGTTAGACGTTTAGGGTTAGGGTTAGGATTAGGGTTTGCGTTAGGTTTACGGTTAAATTTAACGTTAGGGTTAGTGTTAGACGATTAAGGTAAAGGGATAGGGTTAGTCGCTTAGGGTTTGTGTTAGGGTTTGGGTTAATGTTAGGTACATGCCATGCACAGCTCGACCAGAGAAGGTTCCAGCAGGGATTTCTGTTGGTAGTTCTCATTTTGCAATGGCAGTCATGTGAAGCACACCACAAAAGTTGTGCTACCTGCTTTCTGGGCTGAAATGGGGAACCGCTGACTTTTGCGCTCGGCCGGAGCCAAAATGCTCCACGGCACACCCTATGCACACTTCCACCAGAGAAGATGCCGGAAGGCATAGGCCAGCTGTGCCCCTTAGCGCTAAGTGGCAGGCCGAGGCCAGGTCTACCCAGCTGCGAAAGGCGGCAGAATCGAAGGCCAGGTCTACCTCAGCACAGGGCATGAAGGGTTTGGGTTAGGGTTACGGTTAGACGTGTAGAGTTAGGGCTAGGGCTAGGGTTAGGGTTAGTGTTAGGGTTACGTTTTGTGTTATGGTTACGGTTAGACGCTTAGGGTTATGGTTAGTGTTAGGGTTAGCATTAGGGTAACGGTTAGAAGCTTTGGGTTAGTTTTACGGTTGCGGTTACGGTTACGGTTACAGTTAGGGTTATGGTTGTGTTTAGGGTTACGGTTCGGGTTAGGGTTAGGGTTAGCTTAGGGTTATGGTTATAGTTATGGTTACGGTTATGTTTGGGTTTAGGTTAAGTCATGTGCGTCAGGTACGGGTGCCCCGTTCGCGCCGGTTCGACCGCCCAAAGGCAGGAATTTCTCGAGCCCGTTTCTTGACGGCCAGCGAGGCTGACTGAGGTCCTCCCTGTACGCCGGGTCCGTCCATCGGTTCCAGGCGATTGTCACCGGCCAATTGCAGGGCACGCGGAGAGCTGGTGACCACCACCGCCTCTTGGAGGATGTGCCCCCTGTGCCGAGGTAGAACTGGCTTCCGCCTCTGGCCAAGCGCTCCTCCCCCCCCAAAAGCATCCCGGACGCGAGGGTACTGGTTTCAGCTGCTCCATGCGGCATCCCGGGAGGCTCCCTGGCAAAGGAAAGAGCCCGCTGGGATCTTACCGCTGCAGGGGAGGGGGGGGTGCGAATGGAGAGGTGGGTCGGGCACCCGATCAGAAATGGCCTGGTCTGACCTATGTAACCACCTGCTACGGTGGCACAGTGTCCCGGGGAGGGAGTGTATAGCCTCTGAACCGCACGAGAGTGACGAGCAGGCAGCTGAGCCGAGTCTCAGAGTGGAGCCGTGCTGAGCCGGGCCGAGACGAGCCGGGGTGATACGAGCCGAGATGAGCCAGGCCGGGCCTGGACGGGGCGGGCAGGGCAGAGGAGAGGAGAGGGCATGCCGCCCAATTCCCGTTCCATGGGGCGATCACCATTGAGGACAGAAGGGACGATGGCGGCAACAAAGGACCTCCCGTCGGTCATGCGCTTCGGGAACAGGTGCCCCGTTCGCTCCGGTTCGACTGCCCGAAGGTGGGGCTTTCTTGGGCCTGTTTCTTGACGGTCAGCGAGGCTGACTGAGGCCGTCCCCGTCTGCCGGGTCCGTCCGTCCATCCGTCGGTTCCAGGATATTGTCACTGGCCAATAGCAGGGCGCGTGGAGAGCCGGCGACTGCCACCGCCTCTTAAGAGGATGCACACCCTGTGCCGAGGTAGACCTGGCCTCTGCCTCTACCACCTACCGCTGCCAGGTACACCTGGCCTCCGCCTCTGGCAACGCCCCCCCCTCCCTATCAGCGGCCCGGCCGCGAGGGCATTGGTCTCGGCTGCTCTGCATGGCATTCCGGGAGGCTCCTCCGCAAAGAAAAGAGCCCACCGGGACCTTACCGCTGCGGGGGGGGTGGGGTGGGGGGGTGGGGTGGGGGCGCGTATGGAGAGGCGGGCTGGGCGCCAGGTCAGAAATGGCCTGGTCTGACCTACCTATCCGCCTGCCGCAGTGGCACAGCATCCCAGGGATGGAGCGTATAGCCTCTGAGCTGCACAAGAGCGACGAGCAGGCATCTGAGCCGAGCTGAGAAGGGCCGAGCCAAGCCAAGCCGAGTGGAGCCGAGCCGGGCCGAGCCGGGCCGGGCCGGGGTGGGCAGGGCAGAGGAGAGGAGAGGGCATGCCGCCCAATTCCCGTTCCACGGGGCGATGGCCATCGAGGACAGAAGGGATGGTGGCGGCAACAAAGGATCTCCCGTCGGTCTTGCGCATCGGGAACGGGTGCCCCGTTCGCGCCGGTTCGACCGCCCAAAGTTGGGGCTTTCTTGGGCCCCTTTCTTGACGGCCAGCAAGGCTGACTGAGGCCATCCCCGTCCACCGGGTTCGTCCGTCCGTCCGTTGGTTCCAGGCGATGGTCACTGGCCAATATTAGGGCACGCGGAGAGTCAGTGAGAGCCACCGCCTATTAGAGGACTCATGCCCTGTGTCAACGTAGACCTGGCCTCCGCCTCTACCACCTACCGCTGCCAGATACACCTGGCCTCCGCCTCTGGCCACGTGCACCTCCACCCACGCCCCCATGGGGGACCCGGCCGTGAGGGCATTGGTCTCGTCCGTGCTGTGCGGCATCCCGGGAAGCTCCCCAGCAAAGGAAAGAGCCTGCTGGGACCTTACCGCTGCAGGAGCGGGGGGGGGGGGGGGGGCGAATGGAGAGGTGGGCCAGGCGCCCTGTCTGGAATGGCCTCGTCTCACCTACCTATCTGCCTGCCGCGGAGGCACAGCTCTCTGAGCAGCACGAGAGCGACAAGCAGGCAGCCGAGCCAAGCCGGGCTGATACAGGCCGAGCTGAGCCGTGCTATGCCGAGCCAAGCCGAGCCGAGCGGAGCCAAGGCGAGCCAGGCCGGGGCAGGACAGGCATGGCAGAGGAGAGGAGAGGACATGCCGCCCAATTCCCATTCCACGGGGTGATCGCCATCGAGGACAGAAGGGACGGTGGCGGCAACAAAGGACCTCCTGTCGGTCGTGCGTGTCGCGAATGGGTGCCCCGTTCGCTCCGGTTCGACCACCCAAAGGTGGGGCTTTCTTGGGCCCGTTTCTTGACGGTCAGCGAGGCTGACTGAGGCCGTCCCCGTCTGCCGGGTCCGTCCGTCCATCCGTCGGTTCCAGGATATTGTCACTGGCCAATAGCAGGGCGCGCGGAGAGCCGGCGACCGCCACCGCCTCTTAGAGGACGCGCAACCTGTGCCAAGGTAGACCTGGCCTCCGCCTCTGCCGCCTACCGCATCTGGGTAGACCTGGCCTCTGCCTCTACCACCTACCGCTGCCAGGTACACCTGGCCTCCGCCCCTGGCCACGCCCCCCCCTCCCCATCGGCGGCCCGGCCGCGAGGGCATTGGTCTCGGCTGCTCTGCATGGCATTCCGGAAGGCTCCTCCGCAAAGAAAAGAGCCCACCGGGACCTTACCACTGCAGGGGGCGGGGGTGGGGGGGGGTGGGGGGGGTGGGGAGGCGTATGGAGAGGCGGGCTGGGCGCCAGGTCAGAAACGGCCTGGTCTGACCTACCTATCCGCATGCCGTGGAGGCACAGTGTCCCGGGGATGGAGCGTATAGCCTCTGAGCCGCACGAGAGCGACGAGCAGGCATTTGAGCCGGGCCGAGCAGGGCCGAGCGGAGCCAAGCCGAGTGGAGCCGAGCCGGGCCGAGCCGAGCAGAGACAAGCGGAGTCGAGCGGAGCCGAGTCGAGCCTGGCCGAGCCGGGCCGTGTCGAGCTGGGCCGTGTCGGGCAGGGCAGAGGAGAGGAGAGGGCATGCTGCCCAATTCCAGTTCCACGAGGCGATAGCCATCGAGGACAGAAGGGACGGCGGCCGCAACAAAGGACCTCCCGTCGGTCGTGCGCATCGGGAACGGGTGCCCCGTTTTTTTTACCCGTGAGACCTTTTTTGCCCATGAGACTTTTTTACCTGTGAGACCTTTTTACCATGAGACCGTTTTTAACCCTGAGACTTTTTTACCTGTGAGACTTTTTTTTTTACCCATGAGACTTTTTACCCGTGAGAATTTTTTCCCCAGAGACTTTTTTTACCCATGAGACCCTTTTTGTCCATGAGACTTTTTTACCCGTGAGACTTGTTACCGAGACATTTTTTACCCCTGCGACTTTTTTTACCCTTGAGACTTTTTTACCCGTGAGTCTTTTTTTACCTGAGATACTTATTTACCTGTAAGACTTTTTTTACCTGTAAGACCTTTTTTGCCCATAAGACTTTTTTTACCTGTAAGACCTTTTTTGCCCATGAGACTTTTTTTACCTGTGACACTTTTTACCGAGATGTTTTTTACCCGTGAGACTTTTTACTTGAGACTTTTTTTACCCTATGACATTTTTATCTGTGAGACTTTTTTTATCCGTGAGAATTTTTTACCTGTGAGAACTTTTTTACCCGAGACAATTTTTACCCATCAGTCTTTTATACCCACGAGACTTTTTTTAACCATGACACTTTTTACCCGTGACACTTCTTTTCCCCTGAGACTTTTTTACCCGTGAGACTTGTTACCGAGACATTTTTTACCCCTGCGACTTTTTTTACCCTTGAGACTTTTTCACCCGTGAGTCTTTTTTTACCTGTGAGACTTATTTACCTGTAAGACTTTTTACACATGAGACCTTTTTTGCCCATAAGACTTTTTTTACCGGTAAGACCTTTTTTGCCCATGAGACTTTTTTTACCTGTGACACTTTTTACCGAGATGTTTTTTACCCGTGAGACTTTTTACTTGAGACTTTTTTTACCCTATGACATTTTTATCCGTGAGACTTTTTATATCCGTGAGAATTTTTTACCTGTGAGAATTTTTTTACCCAAGACAATTTTTACCCATGAGTCTTTTATACCCACGAGACTTTTTTTAACCATGACACTTTTTACCCGTGACACTTCTTTTCCCCTGAGACATTTTAACCCGTGAGACTTTTTTTACCTGTGAGAATTTTTACCCATGAGACTTTTTCACCAATGAGACTTTTTTTAACCATGACACTTTTTACCCATGACACCTTTTTTACGCTTGAGACTTTTTTACCCGCGAGAATTTTTACCCGTGAGACTTTTTACGCGAGAGAAGTTTTTTACCCCTGAGACTTTTTGTACCCCTGAGACCTTTTTTACCTGTCAGACTTTTTACCCATGAGACTTTTTACCAGAGAGACTTTTTACCGGTCAGAATTTTTATACGTGAGACTTTTTTTACCCGTCAGACTAACAACATGTGACACTTTTTTTACCCTTGAGAATTTTTTATCCGTGAGACTTTTTTGTACCCCTGAAATTGTTTTTACCCGTGAGACCTTTTTTGCCCATGACACTTTTCTACCCGTGAGAATTTTTACCGAGACGTTTTTTACCTGTGACACTTTTTTTACCCGTGAGACCTTTTTTACCCATGAGACTTTTTTTACCCGTGAGACCTTTTTTGCCCATGACACTTTTTTACCCCTGAGACTTTTTTACCCATCAGACTTTTTACACATGAGACTTATTACTGGTCAGACATTTTACCCGTGAGATTTTTTCTACCCGTCACACTTATAACACGTGTATTTTTTTACCCGTGAGAATTTTTTACCCGTGAGAATTTTTACCCATGAGACGTTTTTTACCCATGAGACTTTTTTACCCGTAAGACTTTTTACACTTGAGACTTTTTTTGCTCATAAGACTTTTCTTACCTGTGAGACCTTTTTTGCCCATGAGACTTTTTTTAACCATCAGACCGTTTTTACTTGTCAGGCATTTTACCCAATAGACTTTTTACCAAGGAAAATTTTTATCCGTGAGACTTTTTATACCTGTTAGACTTACAACACCTGACACCTTTTTTACCCGTGAGAATTTTTTTACCCATGAGACTTTTTTACCCGTAAGACTTTTTACACTTGAGACCTTTTTTGCTCATAAGACTTTTTTTACCTTTGAGACCTTTTTTGCCCATGAGACTTTTTTTACCTGTGAGAATTTTAGAACCTATGAGACTTTCTATAACTATGAGACTTTTTTTTACCTGTGATACTTTTTTTAGCCATGAGACTTTTTTTAAACGATAGACCTTTTTTACCCCTGAGACACTTTTACACTTGAAACTTTTTAACCATGAGACTTTTTCACCCACGAGACTTTTTTTACCCGTCAGACCTTTTTTACTTGTCAGGCATTTTACCCAATACACTTTTTACCAAGGAAAAGTTTTAGCCGTGAGACTTTTTATACCTGTTAGACTTACAACACCTGACACCTTTTTTAGCCGTGAGAATTTTTTTACCCATGAGACTTTTTTTACCCGTAAGACTTTTTTACCCGTAAGACTTTTTACACTTGAGACCTTTTTTGCTCATAAGACTTTTCTTACCTATGAGACCTTTTTTGCCCGAGAATTTTTTTACCTGTGAGACCTTTTACCTGTGAGACTTTTTTTACCCATGAGACCTTTTTACCCGTAAGACTTTTTACACGTGAGACCTTTTTTGCCCATAAGACTTTTCTTACCTGTGAGACCTTTTTTGCCCATGAGACTTTTCTTACCTGTGATACCTTTTTTGCCCATGAGACTTTTTTTATCCGTCAGACATTTTACCCAATAGACTTTTTACCAAGGAAAATTTTTATCCGTGAGACTTTTTATACCTGCTAGACTTACAACACCTGACACCTTTTTTACCCGTGAGAATTTTTTTACCCATGAGATTTTTTTACCCATGAGA
The DNA here is from genome assembly GCF_963210335.1 of Falco punctatus. Taxonomy (NCBI): domain Eukaryota; kingdom Metazoa; phylum Chordata; class Aves; order Falconiformes; family Falconidae; genus Falco; species Falco punctatus. Next base: position 100,219,923 of record NC_137580.1, read on the forward strand.
CTTTTTTACCCGTAAGACTTTTTACACTTGAGACCTTTTTTGCCCATAAGACTTTTCTTACCTGTGAGACCTTTTTTGCCCATGACAATTTTTTTACCTGTGAGAATTTATACCTGTGAGACTTTTTTTACGCATGAGACTTTTCTTACCTGTGAGACCTTTTTTGCCCATGAGACTTTTTTTATCCGTCAGACATTTTACCCAATAGACTGTTTACCAAGGAAAATTTTTATCCGTGAGACTTTTTATACCTGCTAGACTTACAACACCTGACACCTTTTTTACCCGTGAGAATTTTTTTACCCATGAGACTTTTTTACCCGTAAGACTTTTTACACTTGAGACCTTTTTTGCTCACAAGACTTTTCTTACCTGTGAGACCTTTTTTGCCCATGAGAATTTTCTTACTTGTGAGAATTTTTACCTGTGAGACTTTTTTTACGCATGAGACTTTTCTTACCTGTGAGACCTTTTTTGCCCATAAGACTTTTCTTACCTGTGAGACCTTTTTTGCCCATGAGACTTTTTTTATCCGTCAGACATTTTACCCAATAGACCGTTTACCAAGGAAAATTTTTATCCGTGAGACTTTTTATACCTGTTAGACTTACAACACCTGACACCTTTTTTACCCATGAGAATTTTTTTACCCATGAGACTTTTTTACCCGTAAGACTTTTTACACTTGAGACCTTTTTTGCTCATAACACTTTTCTTACCTGTCAGACCTTTTTTGCCCATGAGACTTTTCTTACCTGTGAGACCTTTTTTGCCCATGAGAATTTTTTTACCTGTGAGACTTTTTTTACCCATGAGACTTTTCTTACCTGTGAGACCTTTTTTGCCCATGAGACTTTTCTTACCTGTCAGACCTTTTTTGCCCATGAGACTTTTTTTACCCGTCAGACATTTTACCCAATAGACTGTTTACCAAGGAAAATTTTTATCCGTGAGACTTTTTATACCTGCTAGACTTACAACACCTGACACCTTTTTTACCCATGAGAATTTTTTTACCCATGAGACTTTTTTACCCGTAAGACTTTTTACACTTGAGACCTTTTTTGCTCATAACACTTTTCTTACCTGTCAGACCTTTTTTGCCCATGAGAATTTTTTTACCTGTGAGACTTTTTTTACCCATGAGACTTTTCTTACCTGTGAGACCTTTTTTGCCCATGAGACTTTTCTTACCTGTCAGACCTTTTTTGCCCATGAGACTTTTTTTACCCGTCAGACATTTTACCCAATACACTGTTTACCAAGGAAAATTTTTATCCGTGAGACTTTTTATACCTGCTAGACTTACAACCCCTGACACCTTTTTTACCCGTGAGAATTTTTTTACCCATGAGACTTTTTTACCCGTAAGACTTTTTACACTTGAGACCTTTTTTGCTCATAAGACTTTTCTTACCTGTGAGACCTTATTTGCCCGAGAATTTTTTTACCTGTGAGACCTTTTTTGCCCATGAGACTTTTTTTACCTGTGAGAATTTTAGAACCTATGAGACTTTCTATAACTATGAGACTTTTTTTACCTGTGATACTTTTTTTAGCCATGAGACTTTTTTTAAACGATAGACCTTTTTTACCCCTGAGACACTTTTACACTTGAAACTTTTTACCCATGAGACTTTTTCACCCACGAGACTTTTTTTACCCGTCAGACCTTTTTTACTTGTCAGGCATTTTACCCAATACACTTTTTACCAAGGAAAAGTTTTAGCCGTGAGACTTTTCATACCTGTTAGACTTACAACACCTGACACCTTTTTTAGCCGTGAGAATTTTTTTACCCATGAGACTTTTTTACCCGTAAGACTTTTTACACTTGAGACCTTTTTTGCTCACAAGACTTTTCTTACCTGTGAGACCTTTTTTGCCCATGAGAATTTTCTTACTTGTGAGAATTTTTACCTGTGAGACTTTTTTTAGCCATGAGACTTTTCTTACCTGTGAGACCTTTTTTGCCCATAAGACTTTTCTTACCTGTGAGACCTTTTTTGCCCATGAGACTTTTTTTATCCGTCAGACATTTTACCCAATAGACTGTTTACCAAGGAAAATTTTTATCCGTGAGACTTTTTATACCTGTTAGACTTACAACACCTGACACCTTTTTTACCCATGAGAATTTTTTTACCCATGAGACTTTTTTACCCGTAAGACTTTTTACACTTGAGACCTTTTTTGCTCATAACACTTTTCTTACCTGTCAGACCTTTTTTGCCCATGAGACTTTTCTTACCTGTGAGACCTTTTTTGCCCATGAGAATTTTTTTACCTGTGAGACCTTTTTTGCCCATGAGACTTTTCTTACCTGTCAGACCTTTTTTGCCCATGAGACTTTCTTTACCCGTCAGACATTTTACCCAATAGACTGTTTACCAAGGAAAATTTTTATCCGTGAGACTTTTTATACCTGCTAGACTTACAACACCTGACACCTTTTTTACCCATGAGAATTTTTTTACCCATGAGACTTTTTTACCCGTAAGACTTTTTACACTTGAGACCTTTTTTGCTCACAAGACTTTTCTTACCTGTGAGACCTTTTTTGCCCATGAGAATTTTCTTACTTGTGAGAATTTTTACCTGTGAGACTTTTTTTACGCATGAGACTTTTCTTACCTGTGAGACCTTTTTTGCCTATAAGACTTTTCTTACCTGTGAGACCTTTTTTGCCCATGAGACTTTTTTTATCCGTCAGACATTTTACCCAATAGACTGTTTACCAAGGAAAATTTTTATCCGTGAGACTTTTTATACCTGTTAGACTTACAACACCTGACACCTTTTTTACCCATGAGAATTTTTTTACCCATGAGACTTTTTTACCCGTAAGACTTTTTACACTTGAGACCTTTTTTGCTCATAACACTTTTCTTACCTGTCAGACCTTTTTTGCCCATGAGACTTTTCTTACCTGTGAGACCTTTTTTGCCCATGAGAATTTTTTTACCTGTGAGACTTTTTTTACCCATGAGACTTTTCTTACCTGTGAGACCTTTTTTGCCCATGAGACTTTTCTTACCTGTCAGACCTTTTTTGCCCATGAGACTTTTTTTACCCGTCAGACATTTTACCCAATAGACTGTTTACCAAGGAAAATTTTTATCCGTGAGACTTTTTATACCTGCTAGACTTACAACACCTGACACCTTTTTTACCCATGAGAATTTTTTTACCCATGAGACTTTTTTACCCGTAAGACTTTTTACACTTGAGACCTTTTTTGCTCACAAGACTTTTCTTACCTGTGAGACCTTTTTTGCCCATGAGAATTTTCTTACTTGTGAGAATTTTTACCTGTGAGACTTTTTTTACGCATGAGACTTTTCTTACCTGTGAGACCTTTTTTGCCCATAAGACTTTTCTTACCTGTGAGACCTTTTTTGCCCATGAGACTTTTTTTACCCGTCAGACATTTTACCCAATAGACTGTTTACCAAGGAAAATTTTTATCCGTGAGACTTTTTATACCTGTTAGACTTACAACACCTGACACCTTTTTTACCCATGAGAATTTTTTTACCCATGAGACTTTTTTACCCGTAAGACTTTTTACACTTGAGACCTTTTTTGCTCATAACACTTTTCTTACCTGTCAGACCTTTTTTGCCCATGAGACTTTTCTTACCTGTGAGACCTTTTTTGCCCATGAGAATTTTTTTACCTGTGAGACTTTTTTTACCCATGAGACTTTTCTTACCTGTGAGACCTTTTTTGCCCATGAGACTTTTCTTACCTGTCAGACCTTTTTTGCCCATGAGACTTTTTTTACCCGTCAGACATTTTACCCAATAGACTGTTTACCAAGGAAAATTTTTATCCGTGAGACTTTTTATACCTGCTAGACTTACAACACCTGACACCTTTTTTACCCATGAGAATTTTTTTACCCATGAGACTTTTTTACCCGTAAGACTTTTTACACTTGAGACCTTTTTTGCTCACAAGACTTTTCTTACCTGTGAGACCTTTTTTGCCCATGAGAATTTTCTTACTTGTGAGAATTTTTACCTGTGAGACTTTTTTTACGCATGAGACTTTTCTTACCTGTGAGACCTTTTTTGCCCATAAGACTTTTCTTACCTGTGAGACCTTTTTTGCCCATGAGACTTTTTTTATCCGTCAGACATTTTACCCAATAGACTGTTTACCAAGGAAAATTTTTATCCGTGAGACTTTTTATACCTGTTAGACTTACAACACCTGACACCTTTTTTACCCATGAGAATTTTTTTACCCATGAGACTTTTTTACCCGTAAGACTTTTTACACTTGAGACCTTTTTTGCTCATAACACTTTTCTTACCTGTCAGACCTTTTTTGCCCATGAGACTTTTCTTACCTGTGAGACCTTTTTTGCCCATGAGAATTTTTTTACCTGTGAGACTTTTTTTACCCATGAGACTTTTCTTACCTGTGAGACCTTTTTTGCCCATGAGACTTTTCTTACCTGTCAGACCTTTTTTGCCCATGAGACTTTTTTTACCCGTCAGACATTTTACCCAATAGACTGTTTACCAAGGAAAATTTTTATCCGTGAGACTTTTTATACCTGCTAGACTTACAACACCTGACACCTTTTTTACCCATGAGAATTTTTTTACCCATGAGACTTTTTTACCCGTAAGACTTTTTACACTTGAGACCTTTTTTGCTCACAAGACTTTTCTTACCTGTGAGACCTTTTTTGCCCATGAGAATTTTCTTACTTGTGAGAATTTTTACCTGTGAGACTTTTTTTACGCATGAGACTTTTCTTACCTGTGAGACCTTTTTTGCCCATAAGACTTTTCTTACCTGTCAGACCTTTTTTGCCCATGAGACATTTTTATCCGTCAGACATTTTACCCAATAGACTGTTTACCAAGGAAAATTTTTATCCGTGAGACTTTTTATACCTGCTAGACTTACAACACCTGACACCTTTTTTACCCGTGAGAATTTTTTTACCCATGAGACTTTTTTACCCGTAAGACTTTTTACACTTGAGACCTTTTTTGCTCATAAGACTTTTCTTACCTGTGAGACCTTATTTGCCCGAGAATTTTTTTACCTGTGAGACCTTTTTTGCCCATGAGACTTTTTTTACCTGTGAGAATTTTAGAACCTATGAGACTTTCTATAACTATGAGACTTTTTTTACCTGTGATACTTTTTTTAGCCATGAGACTTTTTTTAAACGATAGACCTTTTTTACCCCTGAGACACTTTTACACTTGAAACTTTTTACCCATGAGACTTTTTCACCCACGAGACTTTTTTTACCCGTCAGACCTTTTTTACTTGTCAGGCATTTTACCCAATACACTTTTTACCAAGGAAAAGTTTTAGCCGTGAGACTTTTCATACCTGTTAGACTTACAACACCTGACACCTTTTTTAGCCGTGAGAATTTTTTTACCCATGAGACTTTTTTACCCGTAAGACTTTTTACACTTGAGACCTTTTTTGCTCACAAGACTTTTCTTACCTGTGAGACCTTTTTTGCCCATGAGAATTTTCTTACTTGTGAGAATTTTTACCTGTGAGACTTTTTTTACGCATGAGACTTTTCTTACCTGTGAGACCTTTTTTGCCCATAAGACTTTTCTTACCTGTGAGACCTTTTTTGCCCATGAGACTTTTTTTATCCGTCAGACATTTTACCCTATAGACTGTTTACCAAGGAAAATTTTTATCCGTGAGACTTTTTATACCTGTTAGACTTACAACACCTGACACCTTTTTTACCCATGAGAATTTTTTTACCCATGAGACTTTTTTACCCGTAAGACTTTTTACACTTGAGACCTTTTTTGCTCATAACACTTTTCTTACCTGTCAGACCTTTTTTGCCCATGAGACTTTTCTTACCTGTGAGACCTTTTTTGCCCATGAGAATTTTTTTACCTGTGAGACTTTTTTTACCCATGAGACTTTTCTTACCTGTGAGACCTTTTTTGCCCATGAGACTTTTCTTACCTGTCAGACCTTTTTTGCCCATGAGACTTTCTTTACCCGTCAGACATTTTACCCAATAGACTGTTTACCAAGGAAAATTTTTATCCGTGAGACTTTTTATACCTGCTAGACTTACAACACCTGACACCTTTTTTACCCATGAGAATTTTTTTACCCATGAGACTTTTTTACCCGTAAGACTTTTTACACTTGAGACCTTTTTTGCTCACAAGACTTTTCTTACCTGTGAGACCTTTTTTGCCCATGAGAATTTTCTTACTTGTGAGAATTTTTACCTGTGAGACTTTTTTTACGCATGAGACTTTTCTTACCTGTGAGACCTTTTTTGCCCATAAGACTTTTCTTACCTGTGAGACCTTTTTTGCCCATGAGACTTTTTTTATCCGTCAGACATTTTACCCAATAGACTGTTTACCAAGGAAAATTTTTATCCGTGAGACTTTTTATACCTGTTAGACTTACAACACCTGACACCTTTTTTACCCATGAGAATTTTTTTACCCATGAGACTTTTTTACCCGTAAGACTTTTTACACTTGAGACCTTTTTTGCTCATAACACTTTTCTTACCTGTCAGACCTTTTTTGCCCATGAGACTTTTCTTACCTGTGAGACCTTTTTTGCCCATGAGAATTTTTTTACCTGTGAGACTTTTTTTACCCATGAGACTTTTCTTACCTGTGAGACCTTTTTTGCCCATGAGACTTTTCTTACCTGTCAGACCTTTTTTGCCCATGAGACTTTTTTTACCCGTCAGACATTTTACCCAATAGACTGTTTACCAAGGAAAATTTTTATCCGTGAGACTTTTTATACCTGCTAGACTTACAACACCTGACACCTTTTTTACCCATGAGAATTTTTTTACCCATGAGACTTTTTTACCCGTAAGACTTTTTACACTTGAGACCTTTTTTGCTCACAAGACTTTTCTTACCTGTGAGACCTTTTTTGCCCATGAGAATTTTCTTACTTGTGAGAATTTTTACATGTGAGACTTTTTTTACGCATGAGACTTTTCTTACCTGTGAGACCTTTTTTGCCCATAAGACTTTTCTTACCTGTGAGACCTTTTTTGCCCATGAGACTTTTTTTATCCGTCAGACATTTTACCCAATAGACTGTTTACCAAGGAAAATTTTTATCCGTGAGACTTTTTATACCTGTTAGACTTACAACACCTGACACCTTTTTTACCCATGAGAATTTTTTTACCCATGAGACTTTTTTACCCGTAAGACTTTTTACACTTGAGACCTTTTTTGCTCATAACACTTTTCTTACCTGTGAGACCTTTTTTGCCCATGAGACTTTTCTTACCTGTGAGACCTTTTTTGCCCATGAGAATTTTTTTACCTGTGAGACATTTTTTACCCATGAGACTTTTCTTACCTGTGAGACCTTTTTTGCCCATGAGACTTTTCTTACCTGTCAGACCTTTTTTGCCCATGAGACTTTTTTTACCCGTCAGACATTTTACCCAATAGACTGTTTACCAAGGAAAATTTTTATCCGTGAGACTTTTTATACCTGCTAGACTTACAACACCTGACACCTTTTTTACCCATGAGAATTTTTTTACCCATGAGACTTTTTTACCCGTAAGACTTTTTACACTTGAGACCTTTTTTGCTCACAAGACTTTTCTTACCTGTGAGACCTTTTTTGCCCATGAGAATTTTCTTACTTGTGAGAATTTTTACCTGTGAGACTTTTTTTACGCATGAGACTTTTCTTACCTGTGAGACCTTTTTTGCCCATAAGACTTTTCTTACCTGTGAGACCTTTTTTGCCCATTAGACTTTTTTTATCCGTCAGACATTTTACCCAATAGACTGTTTACCAAGGAAAATTTTTATCCGTGAGACTTTTTATACCTGTTAGACTTACAACACCTGACACCTTTTTTACCCATGAGAATTTTTTTACCCATGAGACTTTTTTACCCGTAAGACTTTTTACACTTGAGACCTTTTTTGCTCATAACACTTTTCTTACCTGTCAGACCTTTTTTGCCCATGAGACTTTTCTTACCTGTGAGACCTTTTTTGCCCATGAGAATTTTTTTACCTGTGAGACTTTTTTTACCCATGAGACTTTTCTTACCTGTGAGACCTTTTTTGCCCATGAGACTTTTCTTACCTGTCAGACCTTTTTTGCCCATGAGACTTTTTTTACCCGTCAGACATTTTACCCAATAGACTGTTTACCAAGGAAAATTTTTATCCGTGAGACTTTTTATACCTGCTAGACTTACAACCCCTGACACCTTTTTTACCCGTGAGAATTTTTTTACCCATGAGACTTTTTTACCTGTAAGACTTTTTACACTTGAGACCTTTTTTGCTCATAAGACTTTTCTTACCTGTGAGACCTTATTTGCCCGAGAATTTTTTTACCTGTGAGACCTTTTTTGCCCATGAGACTTTTTTTACCTGTGAGAATTTTAGAACCTATGAGACTTTCTATAACTATGAGACTTTTTTTACCTGTGATGCTTTTTTTAGCCATGAGACTTTTTTTAAACGATAGACCTTTTTTACCCCTGAGACACTTTTACACTTGAAACTTTTTACCCATGAGACTTTTTCACCCACGAGACTTTTTTTACCCGTCAGACCTTTTTTACTTGTCAGGCATTTTACCCAATACACTTTTTACCAAGGAAAAGTTTTAGCCGTGAGACTTTTCATACCTGTTAGACTTACAACACCTGACACCTTTTTTAGCCGTGAGAATTTTTTTACCCATGAGACTTTTTTACCCGTAAGACTTTTTACACTTGAGACCTTTTTTGCTCACAAGACTTTTCTTACCTGTGAGACCTTTTTTGCCCATGAGAATTTTCTTACTTGTGAGAATTTTTACCTGTGAGACTTTTTTTACGCATGAGACTTTTCTTACCTGTGAGACCTTTTTTGCCCATAAGACTTTTCTTACCTGTGAGACCTTTTTTGCCCATGAGACTTTTTTTATCCGTCAGACATTTTACCCAATAGACCGTTTACCAAGGAAAATTTTTATCCGTGAGACTTTTTATACCTGTTAGACTTACAAAACCTGACACCTTTTTTAGCCGTGAGAATTTTTTTACCCATGAGACTTTTTTACCCGTAAGACTTTTTACACTTGAGACCTTTTTTGCTCATAACACTTTTCTTACCTGTCAGACCTTTTTTGCCCATGAGACTTTTCTTACCTGTGAGACCTTTTTTGCCCATGAGAATTTTTTTACCTGTGAGACTTTTTTTACCCATGAGACTTTTCTTACCTGTGAGACCTTTTTTGCCCATGACAATTTTTTTACCACTGAGAATTTTTACCTGTGAGACTTTTTTTACGCATGAGACTTTTCTTACCTGTGAGACCTTTTTTGCCCATGAGACTTTTCTTACCCGTCAGACATTTTACCCAATAGACTGTTTACCAAGGAAAATTTTTATCCGTGAGACTTTTTATACCTGCTAGACTTACAACACCTGACACCTTTTTTACCCGTGAGATTTTTTCTACCCATGAGACTTTTTTACCCGTAAGACTTTTTACACTTGAGACCTTTTTTGCTCATAAGACTTTTCTTACCTGTGAGACCTTTTTTGCCCATGAGAATTTTTTTACCTGTGAGAATTTTTACCTGTGAGACTTTTTTTACGCATGAGACTTTTCTTACCTGTGAGACCTTTTTTGCCCATGAGACTTTTGTTACGTGTCAGACCTTTTTTGCCCATGAGACTTTTTTTACCCGTCAGACATTTTACCCAATAGACTGTTTACCAAGGAAAATTTTTATCCGTGAGACTTTTTATACCTGTTAGACTTACAACACCTGACACCTTTTTTACCCATGAGAATTTTTTTACCCATGAGACTTTTTTACCCGTAAGACTTTTTACACTTGAGACCTTTTTTGCTCATAACACTTTTCTTACCTGTCAGACCTTTTTTGCCCATGAGACTTTTCTTACCTGTGAGACCTTTTTTGCCCATGAGAATTTTTTTACCTGTGAGACTTTTTTTACCCATGAGACTTTTCTTACCTGTGAGACCTTTTTTGCCCATGAGACTTTTCTTACCTGTCAGACCTTTTTTGCCCATGAGACTTTTTTTACCCGTCAGACATTTTACCCAATAGACTGGTTACCAAGGAAAATTTTTATCCGTGAGACTTTTTATACCTGCTAGACTTACAACACCTGACACCTTTTTTACCCGTGAGAATTTTTTTACCCATGAGACTTTTTTACCCGTAAGACTTTTTACACTTGAGACCTTTTTTGCTCATAAGACTTTTCTTACCTGTGAGACCTTATTTGCCCGAGAATTTTTTTACCTGTGAGACCTTTTTTGCCCATGAGACTTTTTTTACCTGTGAGAATTTTAGAACCTATGAGACTTTCTATAACTATGAGACTTTTTTTACCTGTGATACTTTTTTTAGCCATGAGACTTTTTTTAAACGATAGACCTTTTTTACCCCTGAGACACTTTTACACTTGAAACTTTTTACCCATGAGACTTTTTCACCCACGAGACTTTTTTTACCCGTCAGACCTTTTTTACTTGTCAGGCATTTTACCCAATACACTTTTTACCAAGGAAAAGTTTTAGCCGTGAGACTTTTCATACCTGTTAGACTTACAACACCTGACACCTTTTTTAGCCGTGAGAATTTTTTTACCCATGAGACTTTTTTACCCGTAAGACTTTTTACACTTGAGACCTTTTTTGCTCATAAGACTTTTCTTACCTGTGAGACCTTTTTTGCCCGAGAATTTTTTTACCTGTGAGAACGTTTACCTGAGAGACTTTTTTTACCCATGAGACTTTTTTACCCGTAAGACTTTTTACACGTGAGAGCTTTTTTGCTCATAAGACTTTTCTTACCTGTGAGACCTTTTTTGCCCATGACAATTTTTTTACCTGTGAGAATTTATACCTGTGAGACTTTTTTTACGCATGAGACTTTTCTTACCTGTGAGACCTTTTTTGCCCATGAGACTTTTTTTACCCGTCAGACATTTTACCCAATAGACTGTTTACCAAGGAAAATTTTTATCCGTGAGACTTTTTATACCTGCTAGACTTACAACACCTGACACCTTTTTTACCCGTGAGAATTTTTTTACCCATGAGACTTTTTTACCCGTAAGACTTTTTACACTTGAGACCTTTTTTGCTCATAAGACTTTTCTTACCTGTCAGACCTTTTTTGCCCATGAGACTTTTTTTACCTGTGAGAATTTTAGAACCTATGAGGCTTTCTATAACTATGAGACTTTTTTTTACCTGTGATACTTTTTTTAGCCATGAGACTTTTTTTAAACGATAGACCTTTTTTACCCCTGAGACACTTTTACACTTGAAACTTTTTACCCATGAGACTTTTTCACCCATGAGACTTTTTTTATCCGTCAGACCTTTTTCACTTGTCAGATTTTTTACGCGAGAGACTTTTTACCAAGGAAAATTTTTATCCGTGAGACTTTTTATACCTGCTAGACTTACAACACCTGACACCTTTTTTAGCTGTGAGAATTTTTTTACCCATGAGACTTTTTTTACCCATGAGACTTTTTTACCTGTAAGACTTTTTACACTTGAGACCTTTTTTGCCCATAAGACTTTTCTTACCTGTGAGACCTTTTTTGCCCATGAGACTTTTTTTATCCGTCTAGACATTTTACCCAATAGACTGTTTACCAAGGAAAATTTTTATCCGTGAGACTTTTTATACCTGTTAGACTTACAACACCTGACACCTTTTTTACCCATGAGAATTTTTTTACCCATGAGACTTTTTTACCTGCGAGACTTTTTACACTTGAGACCTTTTTTGCTCATAAGACTTTTCTTACCTGTGAGACTTTTTTTACCCATAAGAGTTTTTTACCTGTAAGACTTTTTACACGTGAGACTTTTTTTACGCATGAGACTTTTCTTACCTGTGAGACCTTTTTTGCCCATGAGACTTTTTTTATCCGTCAGACATTTTACCCAATAGACTGTTTACCAAGGAAAATTTTTATCCGTGAGACTTTTTATACCTGCTAGACTTACAACACCTGACACCTTTTTTACCGGTGAGATTTTTTCTACCCATGAGACTTTTTTACCCGTAAGACTTTTTACACTTGAGACCTTTTTTGCTCATAAGACTTTTCTTACCTGTGAGACCTTTTTTGCCCATGAGAATTTTTTTACCACTGAGAATTTTTACCTGTGAGACTTTTTTTACGCATGAGACTTTTCTTACCTGTGAGACCTTTTTTGCCCATGAGACTTTTGTTACGTGTCAGACCTTTTTTGCCCATGAGACTTTTTTTACCCGTCAGACATTTTACCCAATAGACTGTTTACCAAGGAAAATTTTTAGCCGTGAGACTTTTTATACCTGCTAGACTTACAACACCTGACACCTTTTTTACCCATGAGAATATTTTTACCCATGAGACTTTTTTACCCGTAAGACTTTTTACACTTGAGACCTTTTTTGCTCATAAGACTTTTCTTACCTGTGATACCTATTTTGCCCATGAGAATTTTCTTACTTGTGAGAATTTTTACCTGTGAGACTTTTTTTACGCATGAGACTTTTCTTACCTGTGAGACCTTTTTTGCCCATAAGACTTTTCTTACCTGTGAGACCTTTTTTGCCCATGAGACTTTTTTTATCCGTCAGACATTTTACCCAATAGACTGTTTACCAAGGAAAATTTTTATCCGTGAGACTTTTTATACCTGTTAGACTTACAACACCTGACACCTTTTTTACCCATGAGAATTTTTTTACCCATGAGACTTTTTTACCCGTAAGACTTTTTACACTTGAGACCTTTTTTGCTCATAACACTTTTCTTACCTGTCAGACCTTTTTTGCCCATGAGACTTTTCTTACCTGTGAGACCTTTTTTGCCCATGAGAATTTTTTTACCTGTGAGACTTTTTTTACCCATGAGACTTTTCTTACCTGTGAGACCTTTTTTGCCCATGAGACTTTTCTTACCTGTCAGACCTTTTTTGCCCATGAGACTTTTTTTACCCGTCAGACATTTTACCCAATAGACTGTTTACCAAGGAAAATTTTTATCCGTGAGACTTTTTATACCTGCTAGACTTACAACCCCTGACACCTTTTTTACCCGTGAGAATGTTTTTACCCATGAGACTTTTTTACCCGTAAGACTTTTTACACTTGAGACCTTTTTTGCTCATAAGACTTTTCTTACCTGTGAGACCTTATTTGCCCGAGAATTTTTTTACCTGTGAGACCTTTTTTGCCCATGAGACTTTTTTTACCTGTGAGAATTTTAGAACCTATGAGACTTTCTATAACTATGAGACTTTTTTTACCTGTGATACTTTTTTTAGCCATGAGACTTTTTTTAAACGATAGACCTTTTTTACCCCTGAGACACTTTTACACTTGAAACTTTTTACCCATGAGACTTTTTCACCCACGAGACTTTTTTTACCCGTCAGACCTTTTTTACTTGTCAGGCATTTTACCCAATACACTTTTTACCAAGGAAAAGTTTTAGCCGTGAGACTTTTCATACCTGTTAGACCTACAGCACCTGACACCTTTTTTAGCCGTGAGAATTTTTTTACCCATGAGACTTTTTTTACCCATGAGACTTTTTTACCCGTAAGACTTTTTACACTTGAGACCTTTTTTGCTCATAAGACTTTTCTTACCTGTGAGACCTTTTTTGCCCATGAGAATTTTTTTACCTGTGAGACTTTTTTTATGCATGAGACTTTTCTTACCTGTGAGACCTTTTTTGCCCATGAGACTTTTCTTACCTGTCAGACCTTTTTTGCCCATGAGACTTTTTTTATCCGTCAGACATTATACCCAATAGACTGTTTACCAAGGAAAATTTTTATCTGTGAGACTTTTTATACCTGCTAGACTTACAACACCTGACACCTTTTTTACCCGTGAGAATTTTTTTACCCATGAGACTTTTTTACTCGTAAGACTTTTTACACGTGAGGCCTTTTTTGCCCATAAGACTTTTCTTACCTGTGAGACCTTTTTTGCCCGACAATTTTTTTACCAGTGAGATCTTTTACCTGAGAGACTTTTTTTACCCATGAGACTTCTTTTATCCGTCAGACATTTTACCCAATAGACTGTTTACCAAGGAAAATTTTTATCCGTGAGACTTTTTATACCTGCTAGACTTACAACACCTGACACCTTTTTTACCCGTGAGACTTATTCTATCCATGAGACTTTTTTACCCGTAAGACTTTTTACACTTGAGACCTTTTTTGCTCATAAGACTTTTCTTACCTGTCAGACCTTTTTCCCCATGAGACTTTTTTTACCTGTGAGAATTTTAGAACCTATGAGACTTTCTATAACTATGAGACTTGTTTTTACCTGTGATACTTTTTTTAGCCATGAGACTTTTTTTAAACGATAGACCTTTTTTACCCCTGAGACACTTTTACACTTGAAACTTTTTACCCATGAGACTTTTTCACCAATGAGACTTTTTTTATCCGTCAGACCTTTTTCACTTGTCAGACATTTTACGCGAGAGACTTTTTACCAAGGAACATTTTTATCCGTGAGACTTTTTATACCTGTTAGACTTACAACACCTGACACCTTTTTTAGCCGTGAGAATTTTTTTACCCATGAGACTTTTTTTACCCGTGAGACTTTTTTACCCGTAAGACTTTTTACACTTGAGACCTTTTTTGCTCATAAGACTTTTCTTACCTGTGAGACCTTTTTTGCCAATGACAATTTTTTTACCTGTGAGAATTTATGCCTGTGAGACTTTTTTTATGCATGAGACTTTTCTTACCTGTGAGACCTTTTTTGCCCATGAGACTTTTTTTACCCGTCAGACATTTTACGCAATAGACTGTTTACCAAGGAAAATTTTTATCCGTGAGACTTTTTATACCTGCTAGAGTTACAACACCTGACACCTTTTTTACCCGTGAGAATTTTTTTACCCATGAGACTTTTTTACCCGTAAGACTTTTTACACTTGAGACCTTTTTTGCTCATAAGACTTTTCTTACCTCTCAGACCTTTTTTGCCCATGACACTTTTTTTACCTGTGAGAATTTTAGAACCTATAAGACTTTCTATAACTATGAGATTTTTTTTACCTGTGATACTTTTTTTAGCCATGGGACTTTTTTTAAACGATAGACCTTTTTTACCCCTGAGACACTTTTACACTTGAAACTTTTTACCCATGAGACTTTTTCAACCACGAGACTTTTTTTACCCGTCAGACCTTTTTTACTTGTCAGGCATTTTACCCAATACACCTTTACCAAGGAAAATTTTTAGCTGTTAGACTTTTTATAACTGTTAGACTTACAACACCTGACACCTTTTTTACCCGTGAGAATTTTTTTACCCGTGAGACTTATTCTATCCATGAGACTTTTTTACCCGTAAGACTTTTTACACGTGAGACCTTTTTTGCCCATAGACTTTTCTTACCTGTGGGACCTTTTTTGCCCATGAGACTTTTTTTATCCGTCAGACATTTTACCCAATAGACTGTTTACCAAGGAAAATTTTTATCCGTGAGACTTTTTATACCTGCTAGACTTACAACACCTGACACCTTTTTTACCCATGAGAATGTTTTTACCCATGAGACTTTTTTACCCGTAAGACTTTTTACACTTGAGACCTTTTTTGCTCATAAGACTTTTCTTACCTGTGAGACCTTTTTTGCCCGACAATTTTTTTACCAGTGAGATCTTTTACCTGTGAGACTTTTTTTACCCATGAGACTTTTTTACCCGTAAGACTTTTTACACGTGAGACCTTTTTTGCCCATAAGACTTTTCTTACCTGTGAGACCTTTTTTGCCCATGAGACTTTTTTTATCCGTCTAGACATTTTACCCAATAGACTGTTTACCAAGGAAAATTTTTATCCGTGAGACTTTTTATACCTGTTAGACTTACAACACCTGACACCTTTTTTACCCATGAGATTTTTTCTACCCATGAGACTTTTTTACCCGTAAGACTTTTTACAATTGAGACCTTTTTTGCTCATAAGACTTTTCCTACCTGTGAGACCTTTTTTGCCCATGAGAATTTTTTTACCACTGAGAATTTATACCTGTGAGACTTTTTTTACGCATGAGACTTTTCTTACCTGTGAGACCTTTTTTGCCCATGAGACTTTTTTTACCCGTCAGACATTTTACCCAATAGACTGTTTACCAAGGAAAATTTTTATCCGTGAGACTTTTTATACCTGCTAGACTTACAACACCTGACACCTTTTTTACCCGTGAGATTTTTTCTACCCATGAGACTTTTTTACCCGTAAGACTTTTTACACTTGAGACCTTTTTTGCTCATAAGACTTTTCTTACCTGTGAGACCTTTTTTGCCCATGAGACTTTTTTTACCTGTGAGAATTTTAGAACCTATGAGGCTTTCTATAACTATGAGACTTTTTTTTACCTGTGATACTTTTTTTAGCCATGAGACTTTTTTTAAACGATAGACCTTTTTTACCCCTGAGACACTTTTACACTTGAAACTTTTTACCCATGAGACTTTTTCACCCATGAGACTTTTTTTATCCGTCAGACCTTTTTCACTTGTCAGAGTTTTTACGCGAGAGACTTTTTACCAAGGAAAATTTTTATCCGTGAGACTTTTTATACCTGCTAGACTTACAACACCTGACACCTTTTTTAGCCGTGAGAATTTTTTTAGCCGTGAGAATTTTTTTACCCATGAGACTTTTTTACCCGTAAGACTTTTTACACTTGAGACCTTTTTTGCTCATAAGACTTTTCTTACCTGTGAGACCTTTTTTGCCCATGAGAATTTTTTTACCACTGAGAATTTTTACCTGTGAGACTTTTTTTATGCATGAGATTTTCTTACCTGTGAGACCTTTTTTGCCCATAGACTTTTCTTACCTGTGGGACCTTTTTTGCCCATGAGACTTTTTTTATCCGTCAGACATTTTACCCAATAGACTGTTTACCAAGGAAAATTTTTATCCGTGAGACTTTTTATACCTGCTAGACTTACAACACCTGACACCTTTTTTACCCATGAGAATGTTTTTACCCATGAGACTTTTTTACCCGTAAGACTTTTTACACTTGAGACCTTTTTTGCTCATAAGACTTTTCTTACCTGTGAGACCTTTTTTGCCCGACAATTTTTTTACCAGTGAGATCTTTTACCTGTGAGACTTTTTTTACCCATGAGACTTTTTTACCCGTAAGACTTTTTACACGTGAGACCTTTTTTGCCCATAAGACTTTTCTTACCTGTGAGACCTTTTTTGCCCATGAGACTTTTTTTATCCGTCTAGACATTTTACCCAATAGACTGTTTACCAAGGAAAATTTTTATCCGTGAGACTTTTTATACCTGTTAGACTTACAACACCTGACACCTTTTTTACCCATGAGATTTTTTCTACCCATGAGACTTTTTTACCCGTAAGACTTTTTACAATTGAGACCTTTTTTGCTCATAAGACTTTTCCTACCTGTGAGACCTTTTTTGCCCATGAGAATTTTTTTACCACTGAGAATTTATACCTGTGAGACTTTTTTTACGCATGAGACTTTTCTTACCTGTGAGACCTTTTTTGCCCATGAGACTTTTTTTACCCGTCAGACATTTTACCCAATAGACTGTTTACCAAGGAAAATTTTTATCCGTGAGACTTTTTATACCTGCTAGACTTACAACACCTGACACCTTTTTTACCCGTGAGATTTTTTCTACCCATGAGACTTTTTTACCCGTAAGACTTTTTACACTTGAGACCTTTTTTGCTCATAAGACTTTTCTTACCTGTGAGACCTTTTTTGCCCATGAGACTTTTTTTACCTGTGAGAATTTTAGAACCTATGAGGCTTTCTATAACTATGAGACTTTTTTTTACCTGTGATACTTTTTTTAGCCATGAGACTTTTTTTAAACGATAGACCTTTTTTACCCCTGAGACACTTTTACACTTGAAACTTTTTACCCATGAGACTTTTTCACCCATGAGACTTTTTTTATCCGTCAGACCTTTTTCACTTGTCAGAGTTTTTACGCGAGAGACTTTTTACCAAGGAAAATTTTTATCCGTGAGACTTTTTATACCTGCTAGACTTACAACACCTGACACCTTTTTTAGCCGTGAGAATTTTTTTAGCCGTGAGAATTTTTTTACCCATGAGACTTTTTTACCCGTAAGACTTTTTACACTTGAGACCTTTTTTGCTCATAAGACTTTTCTTACCTGTGAGACCTTTTTTGCCCATGAGAATTTTTTTACCACTGAGAATTTTTACCTGTGAGACTTTTTTTATGCATGAGATTTTCTTACCTGTGAGACCTTTTTTGCCCATGAGACTTTTCTTACCTGTCAGACCTTTTTTGCCCATGAGACTTTTTTTATCCGTCAGACATTTTACCCAATAGACTGTTTACCAAGGAAAATTTTTATCCGTGAGACTTTTTATACCTGTTAGACTTACAACACCTGACACCTTTTTTACCCATGAGAATTTTTTTACCCATGAGACTTTTTTACCCGTAAGACTTTTTACACTTGAGACCTTTTTTGCTCATAACACTTTTCTTACCTGTCAGACCTTTTTTGCCCATGAGACTTTTCTTACCTGTGAGACCTTTTTTGCCCATGAGACTTTTTTTACCCGTCAGACATTTTACCCAATAGACTGTTTACCAAGGAAAATTTTTATCCGTGAGACTTTTTATACCTGCTAGACTTACAACACCTGACACCTTTTTTACCCGTGAGATTTTTTCTACCCATGAGACTTTTTTACCCGTAAGACTTTTTACACTTGAGACCTTTTTTGCTCATAAGACTTTTCTTACCTGTGAGACCTTTTTTGCCCATGAGACTTTTTTTACCTGTGAGAATTTTAGAACCTATGAGGCTTTCTATAACTATGAGACTTTTTTTTACCTGTGATACTTTTTTTAGCCATGAGACTTTTTTTAAACGATAGACCTTTTTTACCCCTGAGACACTTTTACACTTGAAACTTTTTACCCATGAGACTTTTTCACCCATGAGACTTTTTTTATCCGTCAGACCTTTTTCACTTGTCAGAGTTTTTACGCGAGAGACTTTTTACCAAGGAAAATTTTTATCCGTGAGACTTTTTATACCTGCTAGACTTACAACACCTGACACCTTTTTTAGCCGTGAGAATTTTTTTAGCCGTGAGAATTTTTTTACCCATGAGACTTTTTTACCCGTAAGACTTTTTACACTTGAGACCTTTTTTGCTCATAAGACTTTTCTTACCTGTGAGACCTTTTTTGCCCATGAGAATTTTTTTACCACTGAGAATTTTTACCTGTGAGACTTTTTTTATGCATGAGATTTTCTTACCTGTGAGACCTTTTTTGCCCATGAGACTTTTCTTACCTGTCAGACCTTTTTTGCCCATGAGACTTTTTTTATCCGTCAGACATTTTACCCAATAGACTGTTTACCAAGGAAAATTTTTATCCGTGAGACTTTTTATACCTGCTAGACTTACAACACCTGACACCTTTTTTACCCATGAGATTTTTTCTACCCATGAGAGTTTTTTACCCGTAAGACTTTTTACACTTGAGACCTTTTTTGCTCATAAGACTTTTCTTACCTGTGAGACCTTTTTTGCCCATGAGAATTTTTTTACCTGTGAGAATTTTTACCTGTGAGACTTTTTTTACGCATGAGACTTTTCTTACCTGTGAGACCTTTTTTGCCCATGAGACTTTTCTTACCTGTGAGACCTTTTTTGCCCATGAGACTTTTTTTATCCGTCAGACATTTTACCCAATAGACTGTTTACCAAGGAAAAGTTTTATCCGTGAGACTTTTTATACCTGCTAGACTTAGAACCCCTGACACCTTTTTTACCCGTGAGAATGTTTTTACCCATGAGACTTTTTTACCCGTAAGACTTTTTACACTTGAGACCTTTTTTGCTCATAAGACTTTTCTTACCTGTGAGACCTTATTTGCCCGAGAATTTTTTTACCTGTGAGACCTTTTTTGCCCATGAGACTTTTCTTACCTGTGAGAATTTTAGAACCTATGAGACTTTCTATAACTATGAGACTTTTTTTACCTGTGATACTTTTTTTAGCCATGAGACTTTTTTTAAACGATAGACCTTTTTTACCCCTGAGACACTTTTACACTTGAAACTTTTTACCCATGAGACTTTTTCACCCACGAGACTTTTTTTACCCGTCAGACCTTTTTTACTTGTCAGGCATTTTACCCAATACACTTTTTACCAAGGAAAACTTTTAGCCGTGAGACTTTTCATACCTGTTAGACCTACAGCACCTGACACCTTTTTTAGCCGTGAGAATTTTTTTACCCATGAGACTTTTTTTACCCATGAGACTTTTTTACCCGTAAGACTTTTTACACTTGAGACCTTTTTTGCTCATAAGACTTTTCTTACCTGTGAGACCTTTTTTGCCCATGACAATTTTTTTACCACTGAGAATTTTTACCTGTGAGACTTTTTTTACGCATGAGACTTTTCTTACCTGTGAGACCTTTTTTGCCCATGAGACTTTTCTTACCTGTCAGACCTTTTTTGCCCATGAGACTTTTTTTATCCGTCAGACATTTTACCCAATAGACTGTTTACCAAGGAAAATTTTTATCCTTGAGACTTTTCATACCTGCTAGACTTACAACACCTGACACCTTTTTTACCCGTGAGAATTTTTTTACCCATGAGATTTTTTTACGCATGAGACTTTTTTACCCGTAAGACTTTTTACACTTGAGACCTTTTTTGCTCATAAGACTTTTCTTACCTGTCAGACCTTTTTTGCCCATGAGACTTTTTTTACCTGTGAGAATTTTAGAACCTATAAGACTTTCTATAACTATGAGATTTTTTTTACCTGTGATACTTTTTTTAGCCATGATACTTTTTTTAAACGATAGACCTTTTTTACCCCTGAGACACTTTTACACTTGAAACTTTTTACCCATGAGACTTTTTCACCCACGAGACTTTTTTTACCCGTCAGACCTTTTTTACTTGTCAGGCATTTTACCCAATACACATTTTACCAAGGAAAAGTTTTAGCCGTGGGACTTATTATACCTGTTAGACTTACAACACCTGACACCTTTTTTAGCCGTGAGAATTTTTTTACCCATGAGACTTTTTTTACCCATGAGACTTTTTTACCCGTAAGACTTTTTACACTTGAGACCTTTTTTGCTCATAAGACTTTTATTACCTGTCAGATCTTTTTTGCCCATGAGAATTTTTTTACCTGTGAGACTTTTTTTACCCATGAGACTTTTTTTACGCATGAGACTTTTCTTACCTGTGAGACCTTTTTTGCCCGTGAGACTTTTCTTACCTGTCAGACCTTTTTTGCCCATGAGACTTTTTTTACCCGTCAGACATTTTACCCAATAGACTGTTTACCAAGGCAAATTTTTATCCGTGAGACTTTTTATACCTGTTAGACTTACAACACCTGACACCTTTTTTACCCGTGAGAATTTTTTTACCCATGAGACTTTTTTTACCCATGAGACTTTTTTACCCGTAAGACTTTTTACACTTGAGACCTTTTTTGCTCATAAGACTTTTCTTACCTGTGAGACCTTATTTGCCCGAGAATTTTTTTACCTGTGAGACCTTTTTTGCCCATGAGACTTTTCTTACCTGTGAGAATTTTAGAACCTATGAGACTTTCTATAACTATGAGACTTTTTTTACCTGTGATACTTTTTTTAGCCATGAGACTTTTTTTAAACGATAGACCTTTTTTACCCCTGAGACACTTTTACACTTGAAACTTTTTACCCATGAGACTTTTTCACCCACGAGACTTTTTTTACCCGTCAGACCTTTTTTACTTGTCAGGCATTTTACCCAATACACTTTTTACCAAGGAAAAGTTTTAGCCGTGAGACTTTTCATACCTGTTAGACCTACAGCACCTGACACCTTTTTTAGCCGTGAGAATTTTTTTACCCATGAGACTTTTTTTACCCATGAGACTTTTTTACCCGTAAGACTTTTTACACTTGAGACCTTTTTTGCTCATAAGACTTTTCTTACCTGTGAGACCTTTTTTGCCCATGACAATTTTTTTACCACTGAGAATTTTTACCTGTGAGACTTTTTTTACGCATGAGACTTTTCTTACCTGTGAGACCTTTTTTGCCCATGAGACTTTTCTTACCTGTCAGACCTTTTTTGCCCATGAGACTTTTTTTATCCGTCAGACATTTTACCCAATAGACTGTTTACCAAGGAAAATTTTTATCCTTGAGACTTTTCATACCTGCTAGACTTACAACACCTGACACCTTTTTTACCCGTGAGAATTTTTTTACCCATGAGATTTTTTTACGCATGAGACTTTTTTACCCGTAAGACTTTTTACACTTGAGACCTTTTTTGCTCATAAGACTTTTCTTACCTGTCAGACCTTTTTTGCCCATGAGACTTTTTTTACCTGTGAGAATTTTAGAACCTATAAGACTTTCTATAACTATGAGATTTTTTTTACCTGTGATACTTTTTTTAGCCATGATACTTTTTTTAAACGATAGACCTTTTTTACCCCTGAGACACTTTTACACTTGAAACTTTTTACCCATGAGACTTTTTCACCCACGAGACTTTTTTTACCCGTCAGACCTTTTTACTTGTCAGGCATTTTACCCAATACACATTTTACCAAGGAAAAGTTTTAGCCGTGGGACTTATTATACCTGTTAGACTTACAACACCTGACACCTTTTTTAGCCGTGAGAATTTTTTTACCCATGAGACTTTTTTTACCCATGAGACTTTTTTACCCGTAAGACTTTTTACACTTGAGACCTTTTTTGCTCATAAGACTTTTCTTACCTGTCAGATCTTTTTTGCCCATGAGAATTTTTTTACCTGTGAGACTTTTTTTACCCATGAGACTTTTTTTACGCATGAGACTTTTCTTACCTGTGAGACCTTTTTTGCCCGTGAGACTTTTCTTACCTGTCAGACCTTTTTTGCCCATGAGACTTTTTTTACCCGTCAGACATTTTACCCAATAGACTGTTTACCAAGGCAAATTTTTATCCGTGAGACTTTTTATACCTGTTAGACTTACAACACCTGACACCTTTTTTACCCGTGAGAATTTTTTTACCCATGAGACTTTTTTACCCGTAAGACTTTTTACACTTGAGACCTTTTTTGCTCATAAGACTTTTCTTACCTGTGAGACCTTTTTTGCCCGACAATTTTTTTACCTGTGAG
This sequence comes from Falco punctatus, assembly GCF_963210335.1. NCBI lineage: Eukaryota > Metazoa > Chordata > Aves > Falconiformes > Falconidae > Falco > Falco punctatus. The sequence goes on from NC_137580.1 coordinate 100,243,187, forward strand.
ATCTTTTACCTGTGAGACTTTTTTTACCCATGAGACCTTTTTACCCGTAAGACTTTTTACACGTGAGACCTTTTTTGCCCATAAGACTTTTCTTACCTGTCAGACCTTTTTTGCCCATGAGACTTTTTTTACCCGTCAGACATTTTACCCAATAGACTGTTTACCAAGGAAAATAATTATCCGTGAGACTTTTTATACCTGCTAGACTTACAACACCTGACACCTTTTTTACCCGTGAGAATTTTTTTACCCATGAGACTTTTTTACCCGTAAGACTTTTTACACTTGAGACCTTTTTTGCTCATAAGACTTTTCTTACCTGTGAGACCTTTTTTGCCCATGAGACTTTTTTTACCTGTGAGAATTTTAGAACCTATGAGACTTTCTATAACTATGAGACTTTTTTTTACCTGTGATACTTTTTTTAGCCATGAGACTTTTTTAAAACGATAGACCTTTTTTACCCCTGAGACAGTTTTACACTTGAAACTTTTTACCCATGAGACTTTTTCACCCACGAGACTTTTTTTACCCGTCAGACCTTTTTTACTTGTCAGGCATTTTACCCAATACACTTTTTACCAAGGAAAAGTTTTAGCCATGAGACTTTTTATACCTGTTAGACTTACAACACCTGACACCTTTTTTAGCCGTGAGAATTTTTTTACCCATGAGACTTTTTTTACCCATGAGACTTTTTTACCCGTAAGACTTTTTACACGTGAGACCTTTTTTGCCCATAAGACTTTTCTTACCTGTCAGACCTTTTTTGCCCATGAGACTTTTTTTATCCGTCAGACATTTTACCCAATAGACTGTTTACCAAGGCAAATTTTTATCCGTGAGACTTTTTATACCTGTTAGACTTACAACACCTGACACCTTTTTTACCCATGAGAATTTTTTTACCCATGAGACTTTTTTACCCGTAAGAGTTTTTACACTTGAGACCTTTTTTGCTCATAAGACTTTTCTTACCTGTGAGACCTTTTTTGCCCATGAGACTTTTCTTACCTGTCAGACCTTTTTTGCCCATGAGACTTTTTTTACCCGTCAGACATTTTACCCAATAGACTGATTACCAAGGAAAATTTTTATCCGTGAGACTTTTTATACCTGCTAGACTTAAAAAACCTGACACCTTTTTTACCCGTGAGAATTTTTTTACCCATGAGACTTTTTTACCCGTAAGACTTTTTACACTTGAGACCTTTTTTGCTCATAAGACTTTTCTTACCTGTGAGACCTTTTTTGCCCGAGAATTTTTTTACCTGTGAGATCTTTTACCTGTGAGACTTTTTTTACCCATGAGACTTTTTTACCCGTAAGACTTTTTACACGTGAGACCTTTTTTGCCCATAAGACTTTTCTTACCTGTGAGACCTTTTTTACCCATGAGACTTTTTTTACCCGTCAGACATTTTACCCAATAGACTGTTTACCAAGGAAAATAATTATCCGTGAGACTTTTTATACCTGCTAGACTTACAACACCTGACACCTTTTTTACCCGTGAGAATGTTTTTACCCATGAGACTTTTTTACCCGTAAGACTTTTTACACTTGAGACCTTTCTTGCTCATAAGACTTTTCTTACCTGTCAGACCTTTTTTGCCCATGAGACTTTTTTTACCTGTGAGAATTTTAGAACCTATGAGACTTTCTATAACTATGAGACTTTTTTTTACCTGTGATACTTTTTTTAGCCATGAGACTTTTTTAAAACGATAGACCTTTTTTACCCCTGAGACACTTTTACACTTGAAACTTTTTACCCATGAGACTTTTTCACCCACGAGACTTTTTTTACCCGTCAGACCTTTTTTACTTGTCAGGCATTTTACCCAATACACTTTTTACCAAGGAAAAGTTTTAGCTGTGAGTCTTTTTATACCTGTTAGACTTACAACACCTGACACCTTTTTTAGCCGTGAGAATTTTTTTACCCATGAGACTTTTTTTACCCATGAGACTTTTTTACCCGTAAGACTTTTTACACGTGAGACCTTTTTTGCTCATAAGACTTTTCTTACCTGTGGGACCTTTTTTGCCCATGAGACTTTTCTTACCTGTCAGACCTTTTTTGCCCATGAGACTTTTTTTATCCGTCAGACATTTTACCCAATAGACTTTTTACCAAGGAAAATTTTTATCCGTGAGACTTTTTATACCTCCTAGACTTACAACACCTGACACCTTTTTTACCCGTGAGAATTTTTTTACCCATGAGATTTTTTTACCCATGAGACTTTTTTACCCGTAAGACTTTTTACACTTGAGACCTTTTTTGCTCATAAGACTTTTCTTACCTCTCAGACCTTTTTTGCCCATGAGACTTTTTTTACCACTGAGAATTTTAGAACCTATGAGACTTTCTATAACTATGAGACTTTTTTTACCTGTGATACTTTTTTTAGCCATGAGACTTTTTTTAAACGATAGACCTTTTTTACCCCTGAGACACTTTTACACTTGAAACTTTTTACCCATGAGACTTTTTCACCCACGAGACTTTTTTTACCCGTCAGACCTTTTTTACTTGTCAGGCATTTTACCCAATACACTTTTTACCAAGGAAAAGTTTTAGCCGTGAGACTTTTTATACCTGTTAGACTTACAACACCTGACACCTTTTTTAGCCGTGAGAATTTTTTTACCCATGAGACTTTTTTTACCCATGAGACTTTTTTACCCGTAAGACTTTTTACACGTGAGACCTTTTCTGCCCATAAGACTTTTCTTACCTGTGGGATCTCTTTTGCCCATGAGACTTTTTTTATCCGTCAGACATTTTACCCAATAGACTGTTTACCAAGGAAAATTTTTATCCGTGAGACTTTTTATACCTGTTAAACTTACAACACCTGACACCTTTTTTACCCGTGAGAATTTTTTTACCCATGAGACTTTTTTACCCGTAAGACTTTTTACACTTGAGACCTTTTTTGCTCATAACACTTTTCTTACCTGTCAGACCTTTTTTGCCCATGAGAATTTTTTTACCTGTGAGATCTTTTACCTGTGAGACTTTTTTTACGCATGAGACTTTTCTTACCTGTGAGACCTTTTTTGCCCGTGAGACTTTTCTTACCTGTCAGACCTTTTTTGCCCATGAGACTTTTTTTACCCGTCAGACATTTTACCCAATAGACTGTTTACCAAGGAAAATTTTTATCCGTGAGACTTTTTATACCTGTTAGACTTACAACACCTGACACCTTTTTTACCCGTGAGAATTTTTTTACCCATGAGACTTTTTTACCCGTAAGACTTTTTACACTTGAGACCTTTTTTGCTCATAAGACTTTTCTTACCTGTGAGACCTTTTTTGCCCGACAATTTTTTTACCAGTGAGATCTTTTACCTGTGAGACTTTTTTTACCCATGAGACTTTTTTACCCGTAAGACTTTTTACACTTGAGACCTTTTTTGCTCATAAGACTTTTCTTACCTGTGAGACTTTTTTTACCCATAAGAGTTTTTTACCTGTAAGACTTTTTACACGTGAGACCTTTTTTGCCCATAAGACTTTTCTTACCTGTGGGACCTTTTTTGCCCATGAGACTTTTTTTATCCGTCAGACATTTTACCCAATAGACTGTTTACCAAGGAAAATTTTTATCCGTGAGACTTTTTATACCTGTTAGACTTACAACACCTGACACCTTTTTTACCCGTGAGAATTTTTTTACCCATGAGACTTTTTTACCCGTAAGACTTTTTACACTTGAGACCTTTTTTGCTCATAAGACTTTTCTTACCTGTGAGACCTTTTTTGCCCATTAGAATTTTTTTACCACTGAGAATTTATACCTGTGAGACTTTTTTTACGCATGAGACTTTTCTTACCTGTGAGACCTTTTTTGCCCATGAGACTTTTCTTACCTGTGAGACCTTTTTTGCCCATGAGACTTTTTTTACCCGTCAGACATTTTACCCAATAGACTGTTTACCAAGGAAAATTTTTATCCATGAGACTTTTTATACCTGCTAGACTTACAACACCTGACACCTTTTTTACCCATGAGAATGTTTTTACCCATGAGACTTTTTTACCCGTAAGACTTTTTACACTTGAGACCTTTTTTGCTCATAAGACTTTTCTTACCTGTGAGACCTTTTTTGCCCGACAATTTTTTTACCTGTGAGATCTTTTACCTGTGAGACTTTTTTTACCCATGAGACTTTTTTACCCGTAAGACTTTTTACACGTGAGACCTTTTTTGCCCATAAGACTTTTCTTACCTGTGAGACCTTTTTTGCCCATGAGACTTTTTTTATCCGTCTAGACATTTTACCCAATAGACTGTTTACCAAGGAAAATTTTTATCCGTGAGACTTTTTATACCTGTTAGACTTACAACACCTGACACCTTTTTTACCCATGAGATTTTTTCTACCCATGAGACTTTTTTACCCGTAAGAGTTTTTACAATTGAGACCTTTTTTGCTCATAAGACTTTTCCTACCTGTGAGACCTTTTTTGCCCATGAGAATTTTTTTACCACTGAGAATTTATACCTGTGAGACTTTTTTTACGCATGAGACTTTTCTTACCTGTGAGACCTTTTTTGCCCATGAGACTTTTTTTACCCGTCAGACATTTTACCCAATAGACTGTTTACCAAGGAAAATTTTTATCCGTGAGACTTTTTATACCTGCTAGACTTACAACACCTGACACCTTTTTTACCCGTGAGATTTTTTCTACCCATGAGACTTTTTTACCCGTAAGACTTTTTACACTTGAGACCTTTTTTGCTCATAAGACTTTTCTTACCTGTGAGACCTTTTTTGCCCATGAGACTTTTTTTACCTGTGAGAATTTTAGAACCTATGAGGCTTTCTATAACTATGAGACTTTTTTTTACCTGTGATACTTTTTTTAGCCATGAGACTTTTTTTAAACGATAGACCTTTTTTACCCCTGAGACACTTTTACACTTGAAACTTTTTACCCATGAGACTTTTTCACCCATGAGACTTTTTTTATCCGTCAGACCTTTTTCACTTGTCAGAGTTTTTACGCGAGAGACTTTTTACCAAGGAAAATTTTTATCCGTGAGACTTTTTATACCTGCTAGACTTACAACACCTGACACCTTTTTTAGCCGTGAGAATTTTTTTAGCCGTGAGAATTTTTTTACCCATGAGACTTTTTTACCCGTAAGACTTTTTACACTTGAGACCTTTTTTGCTCATAAGACTTTTCTTACCTGTGAGACCTTTTTTGCCCATGAGAATTTTTTTACCACTGAGAATTTTTACCTGTGAGACTTTTTTTATGCATGAGATTTTCTTACCTGTGAGACCTTTTTTGCCCATGAGACTTTTCTTACCTGTCAGACCTTTTTTGCCCATGAGACTTTTTTTATCCGTCAGACATTTTACCCAATAGACTGTTTACCAAGGCAAATTTTTATCCGTGAGACTTTTTATACCTGTTAGACTTACAACACCTGACACCTTTTTTACCCATGAGAATTTTTTTACCCATGAGACTTTTTTACCCGTAAGACTTTTTACACTTGAGACCTTTTTTGCTCATAACACTTTTCTTACCTGTCAGACCTTTTTTGCCCATGAGACTTTTCTTACCTGTGAGACCTTTTTTGCCCATGAGACTTTTTTTACCCGTCAGACATTTTACCCAATAGACTGTTTACCAAGGAAAATTTTTATCCGTGAGACTTTTTATACCTGCTAGACTTACAACACCTGACACCTTTTTTACCCGTGAGATTTTTTCTACCCATGAGACTTTTTTACCCGTAAGACTTTTTACACTTGAGACCTTTTTTGCTCATAAGACTTTTCTTACCTGTGAGACCTTTTTTGCCCATGAGACTTTTTTTACCTGTGAGAATTTTAGAACCTATGAGGCTTTCTATAACTATGAGACTTTTTTTTACCTGTGATACTTTTTTTAGCCATGAGACTTTTTTTAAACGATAGACCTTTTTTACCCCTGAGACACTTTTACACTTGAAACTTTTTACCCATGAGACTTTTTCACCCATGAGACTTTTTTTATCCGTCAGACCTTTTTCACTTGTCAGAGTTTTTACGCGAGAGACTTTTTACCAAGGAAAATTTTTATCCGTGAGACTTTTTATACCTGCTAGACTTACAACACCTGACACCTTTTTTAGCCGTGAGAATTTTTTTAGCCGTGAGAATTTTTTTACCCATGAGACTTTTTTACCCGTAAGACTTTTTACACTTGAGACCTTTTTTGCTCATAAGACTTTTCTTACCTGTGAGACCTTTTTTGCCCATGAGAATTTTTTTACCACTGAGAATTTTTACCTGTGAGACTTTTTTTATGCATGAGATTTTCTTACCTGTGAGACCTTTTTTGCCCATGAGACTTTTCTTACCTGTCAGACCTTTTTTGCCCATGAGACTTTTTTTATCCGTCAGACATTTTACCCAATAGACTGTTTACCAAGGAAAATTTTTATCCGTGAGACTTTTTATACCTGCTAGACTTACAACACCTGACACCTTTTTTACCCGTGAGATTTTTTCTACCCATGAGAGTTTTTTACCCGTAAGACTTTTTACACTTGAGACCTTTTTTGCTCATAAGACTTTTCTTACCTGTGAGACCTTTTTTGCCCATGAGAATTTTTTTACCTGTGAGAATTTTTACCTGTGAGACTTTTTTTACGCATGAGACTTTTCTTACCTGTGAGACCTTTTTTGCCCATGAGACTTTTCTTACCTGTGAGACCTTTTTTGCCCATGAGACTTTTTTTATCCGTCAGACATTTTACCCAATAGACTGGTTACCAAGGAAAAGTTTTATCCGTGAGACTTTTTATACCTGCTAGACTTACAACACCTGACACCTTTTTTACCCGTGAGAATGTTTTTACCCATGAGACTTTTTTACCCGTAAGACTTTTTACACTTGAGACCTTTTTTGCTCATAAGACTTTTCTTACCTGTGAGACCTTATTTGCCCGAGAATTTTTTTACCTGTGAGACCTTTTTTGCCCATGAGACTTTTCTTACCTGTGAGAATTTTAGAACCTATGAGACTTTCTATAACTATGAGACTTTTTTTACCTGTGATACTTTTTTTAGTCATGAGACTTTTTTTAAACGATAGACCTTTTTTACCCCGAGACACTTTTACACTTGAAACTTTTTACCCATGAGACTTTTTCACCCACGAGACTTTTTTTACCCGTCAGACCTTTTTTACTTGTCAGGCATTTTACCCAATACACTTTTTACCAAGGAAAAGTTTTAGCCGTGAGACTTTTCATACCTGTTAGACCTACAACACCTGACACCTTTTTTAGCCGTGAGAATTTTTTTACCCATGAGACTTTTTTTACCCATGAGACTTTTTTACCCGTAAGACTTTTTACACTTGAGACCTTTTTTGCTCATAAGACTTTTCTTACCTGTGAGACCTTTTTTGCCCATGACAATTTTTTTACCACTGAGAATTTTTACCTGTGAGACTTTTTTTACGCATGAGACTTTTCTTACCTGTGAGACCTTTTTTGCCCATGAGACTTTTCTTACCTGTGAGACCTTTTTTGCCCATGAGACTTTTTTTACCCGTCAGACATTTTACCCAATAGACTGTTTACCAAGGAAAATTTTTATCCGTGAGACTTTTTATACCTGCTAGACTTACAACACCTGACACCTTTTTTACCCGTGAGATTTTTTCTACCCATGAGACTTTTTTACCCGTAAGACTTTTTACACTTGAGACCTTTTTTGCTCATAAGACTTTTCTTACCTGTGAGACCTTTTTTGCCCATGAGACTTTTTTTACCTGTGAGAATTTTAGAACCTATGAGGCTTTCTATAACTATGAGACTTTTTTTTACCTGTGATACTTTTTTTAGCCATGAGACTTTTTTTAAACGATAGACCTTTTTTACCCCTGAGACACTTTTACACTTGAAACTTTTTACCCATGAGACTTTTTCACCCATGAGACTTTTTTTATCCGTCAGACCTTTTTCACTTGTCAGAGTTTTTACGCGAGAGACTTTTTACCAAGGAAAATTTTTATCCGTGAGACTTTTTATACCTGCTAGACTTACAACACCTGACACCTTTTTTAGCCGTGAGAATTTTTTTAGCCGTGAGAATTTTTTTACCCATGAGACTTTTTTACCCGTAAGACTTTTTACACTTGAGACCTTTTTTGCTCATAAGACTTTTCTTACCTGTGAGACCTTTTTTGCCCATGAGAATTTTTTTACCACTGAGAATTTTTACCTGTGAGACTTTTTTTATGCATGAGATTTTCTTACCTGTGAGACCTTTTTTGCCCATGAGACTTTTCTTACCTGTCAGACCTTTTTTGCCCATGAGACTTTTTTTATCCGTCAGACATTTTACCCAATAGACTGTTTACCAAGGAAAATTTTTATCCGTGAGACTTTTTATACCTGCTAGACTTACAACACCTGACACCTTTTTTACCCGTGAGATTTTTTCTACCCATGAGAGTTTTTTACCCGTAAGACTTTTTACACTTGAGACCTTTTTTGCTCATAAGACTTTTCTTACCTGTGAGACCTTTTTTGCCCATGAGAATTTTTTTACCTGTGAGAATTTTTACCTGTGAGACTTTTTTTACGCATGAGACTTTTCTTACCTGTGAGACCTTTTTTGCCCATGAGACTTTTCTTACCTGTGAGACCTTTTTTGCCCATGAGACTTTTTTTATCCGTCAGACATTTTACCCAATAGACTGGTTACCAAGGAAAAGTTTTATCCGTGAGACTTTTTATACCTGCTAGACTTACAACACCTGACACCTTTTTTACCCGTGAGAATGTTTTTACCCATGAGACTTTTTTACCCGTAAGACTTTTTACACTTGAGACCTTTTTTGCTCATAAGACTTTTCTTACCTGTGAGACCTTTTTTGCCCATGACAATTTTTTTACCACTGAGAATTTTTACCTGTGAGACTTTTTTTACGCATGAGACTTTTCTTACCTGTGAGACCTTTTTTGCCCATGAGACTTTTCTTACCTGTCAGACCTTTTTTGCCCATGAGACTTTTTTTATCCGTCAGACATTTTACCCAATAGACTGTTTACCAAGGAAAATTTTTATCCTTGAGACTTTTCATACCTGCTAGACTTACAACACCTGACACCTTTTTTACCCGTGAGAATTTTTTTACCCATGAGATTTTTTTACGCATGAGACTTTTTTACCCGTAAGACTTTTTACACTTGAGACCTTTTTTGCTCATAAGACTTTTCTTACCTGTCAGACCTTTTTTGCCCATGAGACTTTTTTTACCTGTGAGAATTTTAGAACCTATAAGACTTTCTATAACTATGAGATTTTTTTTACCTGTGATACTTTTTTTAGCCATGATACTTTTTTTAAACGATAGACCTTTTTTACCCCTGAGACACTTTTACACTTGAAACTTTTTACCCATGAGACTTTTTCACCCACGAGACTTTTTTTACCCGTCAGACCTTTTTTACTTGTCAGGCATTTTACCCAATACACATTTTACCAAGGAAAAGTTTTAGCCGTGGGACTTATTATACCTGTTAGACTTACAACACCTGACACCTTTTTTAGCCGTGAGAATTTTTTTACCCATGAGACTTTTTTTACCCATGAGACTTTTTTACCCGTAAGACTTTTTACACGTGAGACCTTTTTTGCCCATAAGACTTTTCTTACCTGTGGGACCTTTTTTGCCCATGAGACTTTTTTTATCCGTCAGACATTTTACCCAATACACTGTTTACCAAGGAAAATTTTTATCCGTGAGACTTTTTATACCTGTTAGACTTACAACACCTGACACCTTTTTTACCCGTGAGAATTTTTTTACCCATGAGACTTTTTTACCCGTAAGACTTTTTACACTTGAGACCTTTTTTGCTCATAAGACTTTTCTTACCTGTCAGATCTTTTTTGCCCATGAGAATTTTTTTACCTGTGAGACTTTTTTTACCCATGAGACTTTTTTTACGCATGAGACTTTTCTTACCTGTGAGACCTTTTTTGCCCGTGAGACTTTTCTTACCTGTCAGACCTTTTTTGCCCATGAGACTTTTTTTACCCGTCAGACATTTTACCCAATAGACTGTTTACCAAGGCAAATTTTTATCCGTGAGACTTTTTATACCTGTTAGACTTACAACACCTGACACCTTTTTTACCCGTGAGAATTTTTTTACCCATGAGACTTTTCTTACCTGTGAGACCTTTTTTGCCCATGAGACTTTTTTTACCTGTGAGAATTTTAGAACCTATGAGACTTTCTATAACTATGAGACTTTTTTTTACCTGTGATACTTTTTTTAGCCATGAGACTTTTTTAAAACGATAGACCTTTTTTACCCCTGAGACAGTTTTACACTTGAAACTTTTTACCCATGAGACTTTTTCACCCACGAGACTTTTTTTACCCGTCAGACCTTTTTTACTTGTCAGGCATTTTACCCAATACACTTTTTACCAAGGAAAAGTTTTAGCCGTGAGACTTTTTATACCTGTTAGACTTACAACACCTGACACCTTTTTTAGCCGTGAGAATTTTTTTACCCATGAGACTTTTTTTACCCATGAGACTTTTTTACCCGTAAGACTTTTTACACGTGAGACCTTTTTTGCCCATAAGACTTTTCTTACCTGTCAGACCTTTTTTGCCCATGAGACTTTTTTTATCCGTCAGACATTTTACCCAATAGACTGTTTACCAAGGCAAATTTTTATCCGTGAGACTTTTTATACCTGTTAGACTTACAACACCTGACACCTTTTTTACCCATGAGAATTTTTTTACCCATGAGACTTTTTTACCCGTAAGACTTTTTACACTTGAGACCTTTTTTGCTCATAACACTTTTCTTACCTGTCAGACCTTTTTTGCCCATGAGACTTTTCTTACCTGTGAGACCTTTTTTGCCCATGAGACTTTTTTTACCCGTCAGACATTTTACCCAATAGACTGATTACCAAGGAAAATTTTTATCCGTGAGACTTTTTATACCTGCTAGACTTAAAAAACCTGACACCTTTTTTACCCGTGAGAATTTTTTTACCCATGAGACTTTTTTACCCGTAAGACTTTTTACACTTGAGACCTTTTTTGCTCATAAGACTTTTCTTACCTGTGAGACCTTTTTTGCCCGACAATTTTTTTACCTGTGAGATCTTTTACCTGTGAGACTTTTTTTACCCATGAGACTTTTTTACCCGTAAGACTTTTTACACGTGAGACCTTTTTTGCCCATAAGACTTTTCTTACCTGTGAGACCTTTTTTACCCATGAGACTTTTTTTACCCGTCAGACATTTTACCCAATAGACTGTTTACCAAGGAAAATATTTATCCGTGAAACTTTTTATACCTGCTAGACTTACAACACCTGACACCTTTTTTACCCGTGAGAATTTTTTTACCCATGAGACTTTTTTACCCGTAAGACTTTTTACACTTGAGACCTTTTTTGCTCATAAGACTTTTCTTACCTGTCAGACCTTTTTTGCCCATGACAATTTTTTTACCTGTGAGAATTTTAGAACCTATGAGACTTTCTATAACTATGAGACTTTTTTTTACCTGTGATACTTTTTTTAGCCATGAGACTTTTTTAAAACGATAGACCTTTTTTACCCCTGAGACACTTTTACACTTGAAACTTTTTACCCATGAGACTTTTTCACCCACGAGACTTTTTTTACCCGTCAGACCTTTTTTACTTGTCAGGCATTTTACCCAATACACTTTTTACCAAGGAAAAATTTTAGCCGTGAGTCTTTTTATACCTGTTAGACTTACAACACCTGACACCTTTTTTAGCCGTGAGAATTTTTTTACCCATGAGACTTTTTTTACCCATGAGACTTTTTTACCCGTAAGACTTTTTACACGTGAGACCTTTTTTGCTCATAACACTTTTCTTACCTGTCAGACCTTTTTTGCCCATGAGACTTTTCTTACCTGTCAGACCTTTTTTGCCCATGAGACTTTTTTTACCCGTCAGACATTTTACCCAATAGACTTTTTACCAAGGAAAATTTTTATCCGTGAGACTTTTTATACCTCCTGGACTTACAACACCTGACACCTTTTTTACCCGTGAGAATTTTTTTACCCATGAGATTTTTTTACCCATGAGACTTTTTTACCCGTAAGACTTTTTACACTTGAGACCTTTTTTGCTCATAAGACTTTTCTTACCTGTCAGACCTTTTTTGCCCATGAGACTTTTTTTACCACTGAGAATTTTAGAACCTATAAGACTTTCTATAACTATGAGATTTTTTTTACCTGTGATACTTTTTTTAGCCATGAGACTTTTTTTAAACGATAGACCTTTTTTACCCCTGAGACACTTTTACACTTGAATCTTTTTACCCATGAGACTTTTTCACCCACGAGACTTTTTTTACCCGTCAGACCTTTTTTACTTGTCAGGCATTTTACCCAATACACTTTTTACCAAGGAAAAGTTTTAGCCGTGAGACTTTTTATACCTGTTAGACTTACAACACCTGACACCTTTTTTAGCCGTGAGAATTTTTTTACCCATGAGACTTTTTTTACCCATGAGACTTTTTTACCCGTAAGACTTTTTACACTTGAGACCTTTTTTGCTCATAAGACTTTTCTTACCTGTCAGACCTTTTTTGCCCATGAGACTTTTTTTACCTGTGAGATCTTTTACCTGTGAGACTTTTTTTACGCATGAGACTTTTCTTACCTGTGAGACCTTTTTTGCCCGTGAGACTTTTCTTACCTGTCAGACCTTTTTTGCCCATGAGACTTTTTTTACCCGTCAGACATTTTACCCAATAGACTGTTTACCAAGGAAAATTTTTATCCGTGAGACCTTTTATACCTGTTAGACTTACAACACCTGACACCTTTTTTACCCGTGAGAATTTTTTTACCCATGAGACTTTTTTACCCGTAAGACTTTTTACACTTGAGACCTTTTTTGCTCATAAGACTTTTCTTACCTGTGAGACCTTTTTTGCCCGACAATTTTTTTACCAGTGAGATCTTTTACCTGTGAGACTTTTTTTACCCATGAGACTTTTTTACCCGTAAGACTTTTTACACTTGAGACCTTTTTTGCTCATAAGACTTTTCTTACCTGTGAGACTTTTTTTACCCATAAGAGTTTTTTACCTGTAAGACTTTTTACACGTGAGACCTTTTTTGCCCATAAGACTTTTCTTACCTGTCAGACCTTTTTTGCCCATGAGACTTTTTTTATCCGTCAGACATTTTACCCAATAGACTGTTTACCAAGGAAAAGTTTTAGCCGTGAGACTTTTTATACCTGTTAGACTTACAACACCTGACACCTTTTTTACCCGTGAGATTTTTTCTACCCATGAGACTTTTTTACCCGTAAGACTTTTTACACTTGAGACCTTTTTTGCTCATAAGACTTTTCTTACCTGTGAGACCTTTTTTGCCCGAGAATTTTTTAACCAGTGAGATCTTTTACCTGTGAGACTTTTTTTACCCATGAGACTTTTTTACCCGTAAGACTTTTTACACTTGAGACCTTTTTTGCTCATAAGACTTTTCTTACCTGTGAGACTTTTTTTACCCATAAGAGTTTTTTACCTGTAAGACTTTTTACACGTGAGACCTTTTTTGCCCATAAGACTTTTCTTACCTGTCAGACCTTTTTTGCCCATGAGACTTTTTTTACCCGTCAGACATTTTACCCAATAGACTTTTTACCAAGGAAAATTTTTATCCGTGAGACTTTTTATACCTGCTAGACTTACAACACCTGACACCTTTTTTACCCGTGAGAATGTTTTTACCCATGAGACTTTTTTACCTGTAAGACTTTTTACACTTGAGACCTTTTTTGCTCATAAGACTTTTCTTACCTGTGAGACCTTTTTTGCCCATGATACTTTTTTTACCTGTGAGAATTTTAGAACCTATGAGACTTTCTATAACTATGAGACTTTTTTTACCTGTGATACTTTTTTTAGCCATGAGACTTTTTTTAAACGATAGACCTTTTTTACCCCTGAGACACTTTTACACTTGAATCTTTTTACCCATGAGACTTTTTCACCCACGAGACTTTTTTTACCCGTCAGACCTTTTTTACTTGTCAGGCATTTTATCCAATACACTTTTTACCAAGGAAAAGTTTTAGCCGTGAGACTTTTTATACCTGTTAGACTTACAACACCTGACACCTTTTTTAGCCGTGAGAATTTTTTTACCCATGAGACTTTTTTTACCCATGAGACTTTTTTACCCGTAAGGCTTTTTACACTTGAGACCTTTTTTGCTCATAAGACTTTTCTTACCTGTGAGACCTTTTTTGCCCATGACAATTTTTTTACCTGTGAGAATTTTTACCTGTGAGACTTTTTTTACAAATGAGACTTTTCTTACCTGTGAGACCTTTTTTGCCCATGAGACTTTTTTTACCCGTCCGACATTTTACCCAATAGACTGTTTACCAAGGAAAATTTTTATCCGTGAGACTTTTTATACCTGCTAGACTTACAACACCTGACACCTTTTTTACCCGTGAGAATGTTTTTACCCATGAGACTTTTTTACCCGTAAGACTTTTTACACTTGAGACCTTTTTTGCTCATAAGACTTTTCTTACCTGTGAGACCTTTTTTGCCCATGAGAATTTTTTTACCACTGAGAATTTTTACCTGTGAGTCTTTTTTTACGCATGAGACTTTTCTTACCTGTGAGACCTTTTTGCCCATGAGACTTTTCTTACCTGTCAGACCTTTTTTACCCATGAGACATTTTTACCCGTAAGACTTTTTACACTTGAGACCTTTTTTGCTCATAAGACTTTTCTTACCTGTGAGACCTTTTTTGCCCATGAGAATTTTTTTACCAGTGAGATCTTTTACCTGTGAGACTTTTTTTACCCATGAGACTTTTTTACCCGTAAGACTTTTTACACGTGAGACCTTTTTTGCCCATAAGACTTTTCTTACCTGTGAGACCTTTTTTGCCCATGAGACTTTTTTTATACATCTAGACATTTTACCCAATAGACTGTTTACCAAGGAAAATTTTTATCCGTGAGACTTTTTATACCTGCTAGACTTACAACACCTGACACCTTTTTTACCCGTGAGAATGTTTTTACCCATGAGACTTTTTTACCCGTAAGACTTTTTACACTTGAGACCTTTTTTGCTCATAAGACTTTTCTTACCTGTCAGACCTTTTTTGCCCATGACACTTTTTTTACCTGTGAGAATTTTAGAACCTATGAGACTTTCTATAACTATGAGACTTTTTTTACCTGTGATACTTTTTTTAGCCATGAGACTTTTTTTAAACGATAGACCTTTTTTACCCCTGAGACACTTTTACACTTGAATCTTTTTACCCATGAGACTTTTTCACCCACGAGACTTTTTTTACCCGTCAGACCTTTTTTACTGGTCAGGCATTTTACCCAATACACTTTTTACCAAGGAAAAGTTTTAGCCGTGAGACTTTTTATACCTGTTAGACTTACAACACCTGACACCTTTTTTAGCCGTGAGAATTTTTTTACCCATGAGACTTTTTTTACCCATGAGACTTTTTTACCCGTAAGGCTTTTTACACTTGAGACCTTTTTTGCTCATAAGACTTTTCTTACCTGTCAGACCTTTTTAGCCCATGAGAATTTTTTTACCAGTGAGATCTTTTACCTGTGAGACTTTTTTTACCCATGAGACTTTTTTACCCGTAAGACGTTTTACACGTGAGACCTTTTTTGCCCATAAGACTTTTCTTACCTGTCAGACCTTTTTTGCCCATGAGACTTTTTTTATCCGTCTAGACATTTTACCCAATAGACTGTTTACCAAGGAAAATTTTTATCCGTGACTTTTTATACCTGCTAGACTTACAACACCTGACACCTTTTTTACCCGTGAGAATGTTTTTACCCATGAGACTTTTTTACCCGTAAGACTTTTTACACTTGAGACCTTTTTTGCTCATAAGACTTTTCTTACCTGTGAGACCTTTTTTGCCCATGACACTTTTTTTACCTGTGAGAATTTTAGAACCTATGAGACTTTCTATAACTATGAGACTTTTTTTACCTGTGATACTTTTTTTAGCCATGAGACTTTTTTTAAACGATAGACCTTTTTTACCCCTGAGACACTTTTACACTTGAATCTTTTTACCCATGAGACTTTTTCACCCACGAGACTTTTTTTACCCGTAAGACCTTTTTTACTGGTCAGGCATTTTACCCAATACACTTTTTACCAAGGAAAAGTTTTAGCCGTGAGACTTTTTATACCTGTTAGACTTACAACACCTGACACCTTTTTTAGCCGTCAGAATTTTTTTACCCATGAGACTTTTTTTACCCATGAGACTTTTTTACCCGTAAGGCTTTTTACACTTGAGACCTTTTTTGCTCATAAGACTTTTCTTACCTGTCAGACCTTTTTTGCCCATGAGACTTTTTTTACCCGTCAGACATTTTACCCAATAGACTGTTTACCAAGGAAAATTTTTGTCCGTGAGACTTTTTATACCTGCTAGACTTACAACACCTGACACCTTTTTTACCCGTGAGAATTTTTTTACCCATGAGACTTTTTTACCCGTAAGACTTTTTACACTTGAGACCTTTTTTGCTCATAAGACTTTTCTTACCTGTGAGACCTTTTTTGCCCATGAGAATTTTTTTACCACTGAGAATTTTTACCTGTGAGACTTTTTTTACGCATGAGACTTTTCTTACCTGTGAGACCTTTTTTGCCCATGAGACTTTTCTTACCTGTCAGACCTTTTTTACCCATGAGACTTTTTTACCCGTAAGACTTTTTACACTTGAGGCCTTTTTTGCCCATGAGACTTTTCTTACCTGTCAGACCTTTTTTACCCATGAGACTTTGTTACCCGTAAGACTTTTTACACTTGAGACCTTTTTTGCTCATAAGACTTTTCTTACCTGTGAGACTTTTTTTACCCATAAGAGTTTTTTACCTGTAAGACTTTTTACACGTGAGACCTTTTTTGCCCATAAGACTTTTCTTACCTGTGGGACCTTTTTTGCCCATGAGACTTTTTTTATCCGTCAGACATTTTACCCAATAGACTGATTACCAAGGAAAATTTTTATCCGTGAGACTTTTTATACCTGCTAGACTTACAACACCTGACACCTTTTTTACCCGTGAGAATGTTTTTACCCATGAGACTTTTTTACCTGTAAGACTTTTTACACTTGAGACCTTTTTTGCTCATAAGACTTTTCTTACCTGTCAGACCTTTTTTGCCCATGACACTTTTTTTACCTGTGAGAATTTTAGAACCTATGAGACTTTCTATAACTATGAGACTTTTTTTACCTGTGATACTTTTTTTAGCCATGAGACTTTTTTTAAACGATAGACCTTTTTTACCCCTGAGACACTTTTACACTTGAATCTTTTTACCCATGAGACTTTTTCACCCACGAGACTTTTTTTACCCGTCAGACCTTTTTTACTTGTCAGGCATTTTACCCAATACACTTTTTACCAAGGAAAAGTTTTAGCCGTGAGACTTTTTATACCTGTTAGACTTACAACACCTGACACCTTTTTTACCCGTGAGAATTTTTTTACCCATGAGACTTTTTTTACCCATGAGACTTTTTTACCCGTAAGACTTTTTACACTTGAGACCTTTTTTGCTCATAAGACTTTTCTTACCTGTGAGACCTTTTTTGCCCGAGAATTTTTTTACCTGTGAGATCTTTTACCTGTGAGACTTTTTTTACCCATGAGACTTTTTTACCCGTAAGACTTTTTACACGTGAGACCTTTTTTGCCCATAAGACTTTTCTTACCTGTGAGACCTTTTTTGCCCATGAGACTTTTTTTATCCGTCTAGACATTTTACCCAATAGACTGTTTACCAAGGAAAATTTTTATCCGTGAGACTTTTTATACCTGTTAGACTTACAACACCTGACACCTTTTTTACCCATGAGAATTTTTTTACCCATGAGACTTTTTTACCCGTAAGACTTTTTACACTTGAGACCTTTTTTGCTCATAAGACTTTTCTTACCTGTGAGACTTTTTTTACCCATAAGAGTTTTTTACCTGTGAGACGTTTTACACTTGAGACCTTTTTTGCTCATAAGACTTTTCTTACCTGTGAGACCTTTTTTGCCCATGACAATTTTTTTACCACTGAGAATTTTTACCTGTGAGACTTTTTTTACGCATGAGACTTTTCTTACCTGTGAGACCTTTTTTACCCATGAGACTTTTCTTACCTGTCAGACCTTTTTTACCCATGAGACTTTTTTACCCGTAAGACTTTTTACACTTGAGACCTTTTTCGCTCATAAGACTTTTCTTACCTGTGAGACCTTTTTTGCCCATGAGAATTTTTTTACCTGTGAGATTTTTTACCTGTGAGACTTTTTTTACGCATGAGACTTTTCTTACCTGTGAGACCTTTTTTGCCCATGACAATTTTTTTACCTGTGAGAATTTTTACCTGTGAGACTTTTTTTACGCATGAGACTTTTCTTACCTGTGAGACCTTTTTTGCCCATGAGACTTTTCTTACCTGTCAGACCTTTTTTACCCATGAGACTTTTTTACCCGTAAGACTTTTTACACTTGAGACCTTTTTTGCTCATAAGACTTTTCTTACCTGTTAGACTTTTTTTACCCATAAGAGTTTTTTACCTGTAAGACTTTTTACACGTGAGACCTTTTTTGCCCATAAGACTTTTCTTACCTGTCAGACCTTTTTTGCCCATGAGACTTTTTTTATCCGTCAGACATTTTACCCAATAGACTGTTTACCAAGGAAAAGTTTTAGCCGTGAGACTTTTTATACCTGTTAGACTTACAACACCTGACACCTTTTTTACCCGTGAGATTTTTTCTACCCATGAGACTTTTTTACCCGTAAGACTTTTTACACTTGAGACCTTTTTTGCTCATAAGACTTTTCTTACCTGTGAGACCTTTTTTGCCCGAGAATTTTTTAACCAGTGAGATCTTTTACCTGTGAGACTTTTTTTACCCATGAGACTTTTTTACCCGTAAGACTTTTTACACTTGAGACCTTTTTTGCTCATAAGACTTTTCTTACCTGTGAGACTTTTTTTACCCATAAGAGTTTTTTACCTGTAAGACTTTTTACACGTGAGACCTTTTTTGCCCATAAGACTTTTCTTACCTGTCAGACCTTTTTTGCCCATGAGACTTTTTTTACCCGTCAGACATTTTACCCAATAGACTTTTTACCAAGGAAAATTTTTATCCGTGACTTTTTATACCTGCTAGACTTACAACACCTGACACCTTTTTTACCCGTGAGAATGTTTTTACCCATGAGACTTTTTTACCCGTAAGACTTTTTACACTTGAGACCTTTTTTGCTCATAAGACTTTTCTTACCTGTGAGACCTTTTTTGCCCATGATACTTTTTTTACCTGTGAGAATTTTAGAACCTATGAGACTTTCTATAACTATGAGACTTTTTTTACCTGTGATACTTTTTTTAGCCATGAGACTTTTTTTAAACGATAGACCTTTTTTACCCCTGAGACACTTTTACACTTGAATCTTTTTACCCATGAGACTTTTTCACCCACGAGACTTTTTTTACCCGTCAGACCTTTTTTACTTGTCAGGCATTTTACACAATACACTTTTTACCAAGGAAAAGTTTTTGCCGTGAGACTTTTTATACCTGTTAGACTTACAACACCTGACACCTTTTTTAGCCGTGAGAATTTTTTTACCCATGAGACTTTTTTTACCCATGAGACTTTTTTACCCGTAAGGCTTTTTACACTTGAGACCTTTTTTGCTCATAAGACTTTTCTTACCTGTGAGACCTTTTTTGCCCATGACAATTTTTTTACCTGTGAGAATTTTTACCTGTGAGACTTTTTTTACGCATGAGACTTTTCTTACCTGTGAGACCTTTTTTGCCCATGAGACTTTTCTTACCTGTCAGACCTTTTTTGCCCATGAGACTTTTTTTACCCGTCAGACATTTTACCCAATAGACTGTTTACCAAGGAAAATTTTTATCCGTGAGACTTTTTATACCTGCTAGACTTACAACACCTGACACCTTTTTTACCCGTGAGAATTTTTTTACCCATGAGACTTTTTTACCCGTAAGACTTTTTACACTTGAGACCTTTTTTGCTCATAAGACTTTTCTTACCTGTGAGACCTTTTTTGCCCATGAGAATTTTTTTACCACTGAGAATTTTTACCTGTGAGACTTTTTTTACGCATGAGACTTTTCTTACCTGTGAGCCCTTTTTTGCCCATGAGACTTTTCTTACCTGTCAGACCTTTTTTACCCATGAGACTTTTTTACCCGTAAGACTTTTTACACTTGAGACCTTTTTTGCTCATAAGACTTTTCTTACCTGTGAGACCTTTTTTGCCCATGAGAATTTTTTTACCAGTGAGATCTTTTACCTGTGAGACTTTTTTTACCCGTGAGACTTTTTTACCCGTAAGACTTTTTACACGTGAGACCTTTTTTGCCCATAAGACTTTTCTTACCTGTGAGACCTTATTTGCCCGACAATTTTTTTACTTGTGAGACCTTTTTTGCCCATGAGACTTTTTTTACCTGTGAGAATTTTAGAACCTATGAGACTTTCTATAACTATGAGATTTTTTTTACCTGTGATACTTTTTTTAGACACGAGACTTTTTTTACCCGTCAGACCTTTTTTACTTGTCAGGCATTTTACCCAATACACTTTTTACCAAGGAAAAGTTTTAGCCGTGAGACTTTTCATACCTGTTAGACTTACAACACCTGACACCTTTTTTAGCCGTGAGAATTTTTTTACCCATGAGACTTTTTTACCCGTAAGACTTTTTACACTTGAGACCTTTTTTGCTCATAAGACTTTTCTTACCTGTGAGACCTTTTTTGCCCATGAGAATTTTTTTACCAGTGAGATCTTTTACCTGTGAGACTTTTTTAACCCATGAGACTTTTTTACCCGTAAGACTTTTTACACGTGAGACCTTTTTTGCCCATAAGACTTTTCTTACCTGTGAGACCTTTTTTGCCCATGACACTTTTTTTATCCGTCTAGACATTTTACCCAATAGACTGTTTACCAAGGAAAATTTTTTTCCGTGAGACTTTTTATACCTGTTAGACTTACAACACCTGACACCTTTTTTAGCCGTGAGAATTTTTTTACCCATGAGACTTTTTTTACCCATGAGACTTTTTTACCCGTAAGGCTTTTTACACTTGAGACCTTTTTTGCTCATAAGACTTTTCTTACCTGTGAGACCTTTTTTGCCCATGACAATTTTTTTACCTGTGAGAATTTTTACCTGTGAGACTTTTTTTACGCATGAGACTTTTCTTACCTGTGAGACCTTTTTTGCCCATGAGACTTTTCTTACCTGTCAGACCTTTTTTGCCCATGAGACTTTTTTTACCCGTCAGACATTTTACCCAATAGACTGTTTACCAAGGAAAATTTTTATCCGTGAGACTTTTTATACCTGCTAGACTTACAACACCTGACACCTTTTTTACCCGTGAGAATTTTTTTACCCATGAGACTTTTTTACCCGTAAGACTTTTTACACTTGAGACCTTTTTTGCTCATAAGACTTTTCTTACCTGTGAGACCTTTTTTGCCCATGAGAATTTTTTTACCACTGAGACTTTTTTTACGCATGAGACTTTTCTTACCTGTGAGCCCTTTTTTGCCCATGAGACTTTTCTTACCTGTCAGACCTTTTTTACCCATGAGACTTTTTTACCCGTAAGACTTTTTACACTTGAGACCTTTTTTGCTCATAAGACTTTTCTTACCTGTGAGACCTTTTTTGGCCATGAGAATTTTTTTACCAGTGAGATCTTTTACCTGTGAGACTTTTTTTACCCATGAGACTTTTTTACCCGTAAGACGTTTTACACGTGAGACCTTTTTTGCCCATAAGACTTTTCTTACCTGTCAGACCTTTTTTGCCCATGAGACTTTTTTTATCCGTCTAGACATTTTACCCAATAGACTGTTTACCAAGGAAAATTTTTATCCGTGACTTTTTATACCTGCTAGACTTACAACACCTGACACCTTTTTTACCCGTGAGAATGTTTTTACCCATGAGACTTTTTTACCCGTAAGACTTTTTACACTTGAGACCTTTTTTGCTCATAAGACTTTTCTTACCTGTGAGACCTTTTTTGCCCATGACACTTTTTTTACCTGTGAGAATTTTAGAACCTATGAGACTTTCTATAACTATGAGACTTTTTTTACCTGTGATACTTTTTTTAGCCATGAGACTTTTTTTAAACGATAGACCTTTTTTACCCCTGAGACACTTTTACACTTGAATCTTTTTACCCATGAGACTTTTTCACCCACGAGACTTTTTTTACCCGTCAGACCTTTTTTACTTGTCAGGCATTTTACACAATACACTTTTTACCAAGGAAAAGTTTTTGCCGTGAGACTTTTTATACCTGTTAGACTTACAACACCTGACACCTTTTTTAGCCGTGAGAATTTTTTTACCCATGAGACTTTTTTTACCCATGAGACTTTTTTACCCGTAAGGCTTTTTACACTTGAGACCTTTTTTGCTCATAAGACTTTTCTTACCTGTGAGACCTTTTTTGCCCATGACAATTTTTTTACCTGTGAGAATTTTTACCTGTGAGACTTTTTTTACGCATGAGACTTTTCTTACCTGTGAGACCTTTTTTGCCCATGAGACTTTTCTTACCTGTCAGACCTTTTTTGCCCATGAGACTTTTTTTACCCGTCAGACATTTTACCCAATAGACTGTTTACCAAGGAAAATTTTTATCCGTGAGACTTTTTATACCTGCTAGACTTACAACACCTGACACCTTTTTTACCCGTGAGAATTTTTTTACCCATGAGACTTTTTTACCCGTAAGACTTTTTACACTTGAGACCTTTTTTGCTCATAAGACTTTTCTTACCTGTGAGACCTTTTTTGCCCATGAGAATTTTTTTACCAGTGAGATCTTTTACCTGTGAGACTTTTTTAACCCATGAGACTTTTTTACCCGTAAGACTTTTTACACGTGAGACCTTTTTTGCCCATAAGACTTTTCTTACCTGTGAGACCTTTTTTGCCCATGACACTTTTTTTATCCGTCTAGACATTTTACCCAATAGACTGTTTACCAAGGAAAATTTTTTTCCGTGAGACTTTTTATACCTGTTAGACTTACAACACCTGACACCTTTTTTAGCCGTGAGAATTTTTTTACCCATGAGACTTTTTTTACCCATGAGACTTTTTTACCCGTAAGGCTTTTTACACTTGAGACCTTTTTTGCTCATAAGACTTTTCTTACCTGTGAGACCTTTTTTGCCCATGACAATTTTTTTACCTGTGAGAATTTTTACCTGTGAGACTTTTTTTACAAATGAGACTTTTCTTACCTGTGAGACCTTTTTTGCCCATGAGACTTTTCTTACCTGTCAGACCTTTTTTGCCCATGAGACTTTTTTTACCCGTCAGACATTTTACCCAATAGACTGTTTACCAAGGAAAATTTTTATCCGTGAGACTTTTTATACCTGCTAGACTTACAACACCTGACACCTTTTTTACCCGTGAGAATTTTTTTACCCATGAGACTTTTTTACCCGAAAGACTTTTTACACTTGAGACCTTTTTTGCTCATAAGACTTTTCTTACCTGTGAGACCTTTTTTGCCCATGACAATTTTTTTACCTGTGAGACTTTTTTTACGCATGAGACTTTTCTTACCTGTGAGCCCTTTTTTGCCCATGAGACTTTTCTTACCTGTCAGACCTTTTTTACCCATGAGACTTTTTTACCCGTAAGGCTTTTTACACTTGAGACCTTTCTTGCTCATAAGACTTTTCTTACCTGTGAGACCTTTTTTACCCATGACAATTTTTTTACCACTGAGAATTTTTATCTGTGAGACTTTTTTTACGCATGAGACTTTTCTTACCTGTGAGACCTTTTTTACCCATGAGACTTTTCTTACCTGTCAGACCTTTTTTGCCCATGACACTTTTTTTACCTGTGAGAATTTTAGAACCTATGAGACTTTCTATAACTATGAGACTTTTTTTACCTGTGATACTTTTTTTAGCCATGAGACTTTTTTTAAACGATAGACCTTTTTTACCCCTGAGACACTTTTACACTTGAATCTTTTTACCCATGAGACTTTTTCACCCACGAGACTTTTTTTACCCGTCAGACCTTTTTTACTTGTCAGGCATTTTACACAATACACTTTTTACCAAGGAAAAGTTTTAGCCGTGAGACTTTTTATACCTGTTAGACTTACAACACCTGACACCTTTTTTAGCCGTGAGAATTTTTTTACCCATGAGACTTTTTTTACCCATGAGACTTTTTTACCCGTAAGGCTTTTTACACTTGAGACCTTTTTTGCTCATAAGACTTTTCTTACCTGTGAGACCTTTTTTGCCCATGAGAATTTTTTTACCACTGAGAATTTTTACCTGTGAGACTTTTTTTACGCATGAGACTTTTCTTACCTGTGAGACCTTTTTTGCCCATGAGACTTTTCTTACCTGTCAGACCTTTTTTGCCCATGAGACTTTTTTTACCCGTCAGACATTTTACCCAATAGACTGTTTACCAAGGAAAATTTTTATCCGTGAGACTTTTTATACCTGCTAGACTTACAACACCTGACACCTTTTTTACCCGTGAGAATGTTTTTACCCATGAGACTTTTTTACCCGTAAGACTTTTTACACTTGAGACCTTTTTTGCTCATAAGACTTTTCTTACCTGTGAGACCTTTTTTGCCCATGAGAATTTTCTTACTTGTGAGAATTTTTACCTGTGAGACTTTTTTTACGCATGAGACTTTTCTTACCTGTGAGACCTTTTTTGCCCATGAGACTTTTCTTACCTGTCAGACCTTTTTTACCCATGAGACTTTTTTACCCGTAAGACTTTTTTCACTTGAGACCTTTTTTGCTCATAAGACTTTTCTTACCTGTGAGACCTTTTTTGGCCATGAGAATTTTTTTACCAGTGAGATATTTTACCTGTGAGACTTTTTTTACCCATGAGACTTTTTTACCCGTAAGACTTTTTACACGTGAGACCTTTTTTGCCCATAAGACTTTTCTTACCTGTGAGACCTTTTTTGCCCATGAGACTTTTTTTATCTGTCTAGACATTTTACCCATTAGACTGTTTACCAAGGAAAATTTTTATCCGTGAGACTTTTTATACCTGCTAGACGTACAACACCTGACACCTTTTTTACCCGTGAGAATTTTTTTACCCATGAGACTTTTTTACCCGTAAGACTTTTTACACTTGAGTCCTTTCTTGCTCATAAGACTTTTCTTACCTGTGAGACCTTTTTTGCCCATGACAATTTTTTTACCACTGAGAATTTTTATCTGTGAGACTTTTTTTACGCATGAGACTTTTCTTACCTGTGAGACCTTTTTAGCCCATGAGACTTTTCTTACCTGTCAGACCTTTTTTACCCATGAGACTTTTTTACCCGTAAGACTTTTTACACTTGAGACCTTTCTTGCTCATAAGACTTTTCTTACCTGTGAGACCTTTTTTGCCCATGACACTTTTCTTACCTGTCAGACCTTTTTTGCCCATGAGACTTTTTTTACCCGTCAGACATTTTACCCAATAGACTTTTTACCAAGGAAAATTTTTATCCGTGAGACTTTTTATACCTGCTAGACTTACAACACCTGACACCTTTTTTACCCGTGAGAATGTTTTTACCCATGAGACTTTTTTACCTGTAAGACTTTTTACACTTGAGACCTTTTTTGCTCATAAGACTTTTCTTACCTGTGAGACCTTTTTTTGCCCATGAGACTTTTTTTACCTGTGAGAATTTTAGAACCTATGAGACTTTCTATAACTATGAGACTTTTTTTACCTGTGATACTTTTTTTAGCCATGAGACTTTTTTTAAACGATAGACCTTTTTTACCCCTGAGACACTTTTACACTTGAATCTTTTTACCCATGAGACTTTTTCACCCACGAGACTTTTTTTACCCGTCAGACCTTTTTTACTTGTCAGGCATTTTACCCAATACACTTTTTACCAAGGAAAAGTTTTAGCCGTGAGACTTTTCATACCTGTTAGACCTACAGCACCTGACACCTTTTTTAGCCGTGAGAATTTTTTTACCCATGAGACTTTTTTTACCCATGAGACTTTTTTACCCGTAAGACTTTTTACACTTGAGACCTTTTTTGTCCATAAGACTTTTCTTACCTGTGAGACCTTTTTTGCCCATGAGAATTTTCTTACTTGTGAGAATTTTTACCTGTGAGACTTTTTTTACGCATGAGACTTTTCTTACCTGTGAGACCTTTTTTGCCCATGAGACTTTTCTTACCTGTCAGATCTTTTTTGCCCATGAGACTTTTTTTATCCGTCAGACATTTTACCCAATAGACTTTTTACCAAGGAAAATTTTTATCCGTGAGACTTTTTATACCTGCTAGACTTACAACACCTGACACCTTTTTTACCCGTGAGAATGTTTTTACCCATGAGACTTTTTTACCCGTAAGACTTTTTACACTTGAGACCTTTTTTGCTCATAAGACTTTTCTTACCTGTGAGACCTTTTTTGCCCATGACACTTTTTTTACCTGTGAGAATTTTAGAACCTATGAGACTTTCTATAACTATGAGACTTTTTTTACCTGTGATACTTTTTTTAGCCATGAGACTTTTTTTAAACGATAGACCTTTTTTACCCCTGAGACACTTTTACACTTGAATCTTTTTACCCATGAGACTTTTTCACCCACGAGACTTTTTTTACCCGTCAGACCTTTTTTACTTGTCAGGCATTTTACCCAATACACTTTTTACCAAGGAAAAGTTTTAGCCGTGAGACTTTTTATACCTGTTAGACTTACAACACCTGACACCTTTTTTAGCCGTGAGAATTTTTTTACCCATGAGACTTTTTTTACCCATGAGACTTTTTTACCCGTAAGACTTTTTACACTTGAGACCTTTTTTGCTCATAAGACTTTTCTTACCTGTGAGACCTTTTTTGCCCATGAGAATTTTTTTACCTGTGAGACTTTTTTTACCCATGAGACTTTTCTTACCTGTGAGACCTTTTTTGCCCATGACAATTTTTTTACCACTGAGAATTTTTACCTGTGAGACTTTTTTTACGCATGAGACTTTTCTTACCTGTGAGACCTTTTTTACCCATGAGACTTTTCTTACCTGTCAGACCTTTTTTACCCATGAGACTTTTTTACCCGTAAGACTTTTTACACTTGAGACCTTTTTCGCTCATAAGACTTTTCTTACCTGTGAGACCTTTTTTGCCCATGACAATTTTTTTACCACTGAGAATTTTTACCTGTGAGACTTTTTTTACGCATGAGACTTTTCTTACCTGTGAGACCTTTTTTGCCCATGAGACTTTTCTTACCTGTCAGACCTTTTTTGCCCATGAGACTTTTTTTATCCGTCTAGACATTTTACCCAATAGACTGTTTACCAAGGAAAAGTTTTATCCGTGAGACTTTTTATACCTGCTAGACTTACAACACCTGACACCTTTTTTACCCGTGAGAATGTTTTTACCCATGAGACTTTTTTACCCGTAAGACTTTTTACACTTGAGACCTTTTTTGCTCATAAGACTTTTCTTACCTCTCAGACCTTTTTTGCCCATGACACTTTTTTTACCTGTGAGAATTTTAGAACCTATGATACTTTCTATAACTATGAGACTTTTTTTACCTGTGATACTTTTTTTAGCCATGAGACTTTTTTTAAACGATAGACCTTTTTTACCCCTGAGACACTTTTACACTTGAATCTTTTTACCCATGAGACTTTTTCACCCACGAGACTTTACTTACCCGTCAGACCTTTTTTACTTGTCAGGCATTTTACCCAATACACTTTTTACCAAGGAAAAGTTTTAGCCGTGAGACTTTTTATACCTGCTAGACTTACAACACCTGACACCTTTTTTACCCGTGAGAATTTTTTTACCCATGAGACTTTTTTTACCCATGAGACTTTTTTACCCGTAAGACTTTTTACACTTGAGACCTTTTTTGCTCATAAGACTTTTCTTACCTGTGAGACCTTTTTTGCCCGAGAATTTTTTTACCTGTGAGAACTTTTACCTGTGAGACTTTTTTTACCCATGAGACTTTTTTACCCGTAAGACTTCTTACACGTGAGACCTTTTTTGCCCATAAGACTTTTCTTACCTGTGAGACCTTTTTTGCCCATGAGACTTTTCTTACTTGTGAGAATTTTTACCTGTGAGACTTTTTTTACGCATGAGACTTTTCTTACCTGTCAGACCTTTTTTGCCCATGAGACTTTTCTTACCTGTCAGACCTTTTTTGCCCATAAGACTTTTTTTATCCGTCAGACATTTTACCCAATAGACTGTTTACCAAGGAAAATTTTTATCCGTGAGACTTTTTATACCTGCTAGACCTACAGCACCTGACACCTTTTTTACCCGTGAGAATGTTTTTACCCATGAGACTTTTTTACCCGTAAGACTTTTTACACTTGAGACCTTTTTTGCTCATAAGACTTTTCTTACCTGTGAGACCTTTTTTGCCCATGACAATTTTTTTACCACTGAGAATTTTTACCTGTGAGACTTTTTTTACGCATGAGACTTTTCTTACCTGTCAGACCTTTTTTGCCCATGAGACTTTTCTTACCTGTCAGACCTTTTTTGCCCATGAGACTTTTTTTATCCATCTAGACATTTTACCCAATAGACTGTTTACCAAGGAAAAGTTTTATCCGTGAGACTTTTTATACCTGCTAGACTTACAACACCTGACACCTTTTTTACCCGTGAGAATGTTTTTACCCATGAGACTTTTTTACCCGTAAGACTTTTTACACTTGAGACCTTTTTTGCTCATAACACTTTTCTTACCTGTCAGACCTTTTTTGCCCATGACACTTTTTTTACCTGTGAGAATTTTAGAACCTATGAGACTTTCTATAACTATGAGACTTTTTTTACCTGTGATACTTTTTTTAGCCATGAGACTTTTTTTAAACGATAGACCTTTTTTACCCCTGAGACACTTTTACACTTGAATCTTTTTACCCATGAGACTTTTTCACCCACGAGACTTTTCTTACCCGTCAGACCTTTTTTACTTGTCAGGCATTTTACCCAATACACTTTTTACCAAGGAAAAGTTTTAGCCGTGAGACTTTTTATACCTGTTAGACTTACAACACCTGACACCTTTTTTACCCGTGAGAATTTTTTTACCCATGAGACTTTTTTTACCCATGAGACTTTTTTACCCGTAAGACTTTTTACACTTGAGACCTTTTTTGCTCATAAGACTTTTCTTACCTGTGAGACCTTTTTTGCCCGAGAATTTTTTTACCTGTGAGAACTTTTACCTGTGAGACTTTTTTTACCCATGAGACTTTTTTACCCGTAGGACTTCTTACACGTGAGACCTTTTTTGCCCATAAGACTTTTCTTACCTGTGAGACCTTTTTTGCCCATGAGACTTTTCTTACTTGTGAGAATTTTTACCTGTGAGACTTTTTTTACGCATGAGACTTTTCTTACCTGTCAGACCTTTTTTGCCCATGAGACTTTTCTTACCTGTCAGACCTTTTTTGCCCATAAGACTTTTTTTATCCGTCAGACATTTTACCCAATAGACTTTTTACCAAGGAAAATTTTTATCCGTGAGACTTTTTATACCTGCTAGACTTACAACACCTGACACCTTTTTTACCCGTGAGAATGTTTTTACCCATGAGACTTTTTTACCCGTAAGACTTTTTACACTTGAGACCTTTTTTGCTCATAAGACTTTTCTTACCTGTGAGACCTTTTTTGCCCATGACAATTTTTTTACCACTGAGAATTTTTACCTGTGAGACTTTTTTTACGCATGAGACTTTTCTTACCTGTCAGACCTTTTTTGCCCATGAGACTTTTTTTATCCGTCTAGACATTTTACCCAATAGACTGTTTACCAAGGAAAATTTTTATCCGTGAGACTTTTTATACCTGCTAGACTTACAACACCTGACACCTTTTTTACCCGTGAGAATGTTTTTACCCATGAGACTTTTTTACCCGTAAGACTTTTTACACTTGAGACCTTTTTTGCTCATAAGACTTTTCTTACCTCTCAGACCTTTTTTGCCCATGACACTTTTTTTACCTGTGAGAATTTTAGAACCTATGAGACTTTCTATAACTATGAGACTTTTTTTACCTGTGATACTTTTTTTAGCCATGAGACTTTTTTTAAACGATAGACCTTTTTTACCCCTGAGACACTTTTACACTTGAATCTTTTTACCCATGAGACTTTTTCACCCACGAGACTTTTTTTACCCGTCAGACCTTTTTTACTTGTCAGGCATTTTACCCAATACACTTTTTACCAAGGAAAAGTTTTAGCCGTGAGACTTTTTATACCTGTTAGACTTACAACACCTGACACCTTTTTTAGCCGTGAGAATTTTTTTACCCATGAGACTTTTTTTACCCATGAGACTTTTTTACCCGTAAGACTTTTTACACTTGAGACCTTTTTTGCTCATAAGACTTTTCTTACCTGTGAGACCTTTTTTGCCCGAGAATTTTTTTACCTGTGAGATCTTTTACCTGTGAGACTTTTTTTACCCATGAGACTTTTTTACCCGTAAGACTTTTTACACGTGAGACCTTTTTTGCCCATAAGACTTTTCTTACCTGTGAGACCTTTTTTGCCCATGAGACTTTTTTTATCCGTCTAGACATTTTACCCAATAGACTGTTTACCAAGGAAAAGTTTTATCCGTGAGACTTTTTATACCTGTTAGACTTACAACACCTGACACCTTTTTTACCCATGAGAATTTTTTTACCCATGAGACTTTTTTACCCGTAAGACTTTTTACACTTGAGACCTTTTTTGCTCATAAGACTTTTCTTACCTGTGAGACTTTTTTTACCCATAAGAGTTTTTTACCTGTGAGACTTTTTACACTTGAGACCTTTTTTGCTCATAAGACTTTTCTTACCTGTGAGACCTTTTTTGCCCATGACAATTTTTTTACCACTGAGAATTTTTACCTGTGAGACTTTTTTTACGCATGAGACTTTTCTTACCTGTGAGACCTTTTTTACCCATGAGACTTTTCTTACCTGTCAGACCTTTTTTGCCCATAAGACTTTTTTTATCCGTCAGACATTTTACCCAATAGACTTTTTACCAAGGAAAATTTTTATCCGTGAGACTTTTTATACCTGTTAGACTTACAACACCTGACACCTTTTTTACCCGTGAGAATGTTTTTACCCATGAGACTTTTTTACCCGTAAGACTTTTTACACTTGAGACCTTTTTTGCTCATAAGACTTTTCTTACCTCTCAGACCTTTTTTGCCCATGACACTTTTTTTACCTGTGAGAATTTTAGAACCTATGAGACTTTCTATAACTATGAGACTTTTTTTACCTGTGATACTTTTTTTAGCCATGATACTTTTTTTAAACGATAGACCTTTTTTACCCCTGAGACACTTTTACACTTGAATCTTTTTACCCATGAGACTTTTTCACCCACGAGACTTTTCTTACCCGTCAGACCTTTTTTACTTGTCAGGCATTTTACCCAATACACTTTTTACCAAGGAAAAGTTTTAGCCGTGAGACTTTTTATACCTGTTAGACTTACAACACCTGACACCTTTTTTAGCCGTGAGAATTTTTTTACCCATGAGACTTTTTTTACCCATGAGACTTTTTTACCCGTAAGACTTTTTACACGTGAGACCTTTTTTGCTCATAAGACTTTTCTTACCTGTGAGACCTTTTTTGCCCGAGAATTTTTTTACCTGTGAGATCTTTTACCTGTGAGACTTTTTTTACCCATGAGACTTTTTTACCCGTAAGACTTTTTACACTTGAGACCTTTTTTGCTCATAAGACTTTTCTTACCTGTGAGACCTTTTTTGCCCATGACAATTTTTTTACCACTGAGAATTTTTACCTGTGAGACTTTTTTTACGCATGAGACTTTTCTTACCTGTGAGACCTTTTTTACCCATGAGACTTTTCTTACCTGTCAGACCTTTTTTACCCATGAGACTTTTTTACCCGTAAGACTTTTTACACTTGAGACCTTTTTCGCTCATAAGACTTTTCTTACCTGTGAGACCTTTTTTGCCCATGAGAATTTTTTTACCTGTGAGATTTTTTACCTGTGAGACTTTTTTTACGCATGAGACTTTTCTTACCTGTGAGACCTTTTTTACCCATGAGACTTTTCTTACCTGTCAGACCTTTTTTGCCCATGAGACTTTTTTTATCCGTCAGACATTTTACCCAATAGACTTTTTACCAAGGAAAATTTTTATCCGTGAGACTTTTTATACCTGCTAGACTTACAACACCTGACACCTTTTTTACCCGTGAGAATGTTTTTACCCATGAGACTTTTTTACCCGTAAGACTTTTTACACTTGAGACCTTTTTTGCTCATAAGACTTTTCTTACCTGTGAGACCTTTTTTGCCCATGACAATTTTTTTACCAGTGAGATCTTTTACCTGTGAGACTTTTTTTACCCATGAGACTTTTTTACCCGTAAGACTTTTTACACTTGAGACCTTTTTTGCTCATAAGACTTTTCTTACCTGTGAGACCTTTTTTGCCCATGACAATTTTTTTACCACTGAGAATTTTTACCTGTGAGACTTTTTTTACGCATGAGACTTTTCTTACCTGTGAGACCTTTTTTACCCATGAGACTTTTCTTACCTGTCAGACCTTTTTTACCCATGAGACTTTTTTACCCGTAAGACTTTTTACACTTGAGACCTTTTTCGCTCATAAGACTTTTCTTACCTGTGAGACCTTTTTTGCCCATGAGAATTTTTTTACCTGTGAGATTTTTTACCTGTGAGACTTTTTTTACGCATGAGACTTTTCTTACCTGTGAGACCTTTTTTACCCATGAGACTTTTCTTACCTGTCAGACCTTTTTTGCCCATGAGACTTTTTTTATCCGTCAGACATTTTACCCAATAGACTTTTTACCAAGGAAAATTTTTATCCGTGAGACTTTTTATACCTGCTAGACTTACAACACCTGACACCTTTTTTACCCGTGAGAATGTTTTTACCCATGAGACTTTTTTACCCGTAAGACTTTTTACACTTGAGACCTTTTTTGCTCATAAGACTTTTCTTACCTGTGAGACCTTTTTTGCCCATGAGAATTTTTTTACCAGTGAGATCTTTTACCTGTGAGACTTTTTTTACCCATGAGACTTTTTTACCCGTAAGACTTTTTACACTTGAGACCTTTTTTGCTCATAAGACTTTTCTTACCTGTCAGACCTTTTTTACCCATGAGACTTTTTTACCCGTAAGACTTCTTACACGTGAGACCTTTTTTGCCCATAAGACTTTTCTTACCTGTGAGACCTTTTTTGCCCATGAGACTTTTCTTACTTGTGAGAATTTTTACCTGTGAGACTTTTTTTACGCATGAGACTTTTCTTACCTGTCAGACCTTTTTTGCCCATGAGACTTTTCTTACCTGTCAGACCTTTTTTGCCCATAAGACTTTTTTTATCCGTCAGACATTTTACCCAATAGACTGTTTACCAAGGAAAATTTTTATCCGTGAGACTTTTTATACCTGCTAGACTTACAACACCTGACACCTTTTTTACCCGTGAGAATGTTTTTACCCATGAGACTTTTTTACCCGTAAGACTTTTTACACTTGAGACCTTTTTTGCTCATAAGACTTTTCTTACCTGTGAGACCTTTTTTGCCCATGACAATTTTTTTACCACTGAGAATTTTTACCTGTGAGACTTTTTTTACGCATGAGACTTTTCTTACCTGTGAGACCTTTTTTGCCCATGAGACTTTTCTTACCTGTCAGACCTTTTTTGCCCATGAGACTTTTTTTATCCATCTAGACATTTTACCCAATAGACTGTTTACCAAGGAAAAGTTTTATCCGTGAGACTTTTTATACCTGCTAGACTTACAACACCTGACACCTTTTTTACCCGTGAGAATGTTTTTACCCATGAGACTTTTTTACCCGTAAGACTTTTTACACTTGAGACCTTTTTTGCTCATAAGACTTTTCTTACCTCTCAGACCTTTTTTGCCCATGACACTTTTTTTACCTGTGAGAATTTTAGAACCTATGAGACTTTCTATAACTATGAGACTTTTTTTACCTGTGATACTTTTTTTAGCCATGAGACTTTTTTTAAACGATAGACCTTTTTTACCCCTGAGACACTTTTACACTTGAATCTTTTTACCCATGAGACTTTTTCACCCACGAGACTTTTCTTACCCGTCAGACCTTTTTTACTTGTCAGGCATTTTACCCAATACACTTTTTACCAAGGAAAAGTTTTAGCCGTGAGACTTTTTATACCTGTTAGACTTACAACACCTGACACCTTTTTTACCCGTGAGAATTTTTTTACCCATGAGACTTTTTTTACCCATGAGACTTTTTTACCCGTAAGACTTTTTACACTTGAGACCTTTTTTGCTCATAAGACTTTTCTTACCTGTGAGACCTTTTTTGCCCGAGAATTTTTTTACCTGTGAGAACTTTTACCTGTGAGACTTTTTTTACCCATGAGATTTTTTTACCCGTAGGACTTCTTACACGTGAGACCTTTTTTGCCCATAAGACTTTTCTTACCTGTGAGACCTTTTTTGCCCATGAGACTTTTCTTACTTGTGAGAATTTTTACCTGTGAGACTTTTTTTACGCATGAGACTTTTCTTACCTGTCAGACCTTTTTTGCCCATGAGACTTTTCTTACCTGTCAGACCTTTTTTGCCCATAAGACTTTTTTTATCCGTCAGACATTTTACCCAATAGACTTTTTACCAAGGAAAATTTTTATCCGTGAGACTTTTTATACCTGCTAGACTTACAACACCTGACACCTTTTTTACCCGTGAGAATGTTTTTACCCATGAGACTTTTTTACCCGTAAGACTTTTTACACTTGAGACCTTTTTTGCTCATAAGACTTTTCTTACCTGTGAGACCTTTTTTGCCCATGACAATTTTTTTACCACTGAGAATTTTTACCTGTGAGACTTTTTTTACGCATGAGACTTTTCTTACCTGTCAGACCTTTTTTGCCCATGAGACTTTTTTTATCCGTCTAGACATTTTACCCAATAGACTTTTTACCAAGGAAAATTTTTATCCGTGAGACTTTTTATACCTGCTAGACTTACAACACCTGACACCTTTTTTACCCGTGAGAATGTTTTTACCCATGAGACTTTTTTACCCGTAAGACTTTTTACACTTGAGACCTTTTTTGCTCATAAGACTTTTCTTACCTGTGAGACCTTTTTTGCCCATGACACTTTTTTTACCTGTGAGAATTTTAGAACCTATGAGACTTTCTATAACTATGAGACTTTTTTTACCTGTGATACTTTTTTTAGCCATGAGACTTTTTTTAAACGATAGACCTTTTTTACCCCTGAGACACTTTTACACTTGAATCTTTTTACCCATGAGACTTTTTCACCCACGAGACTTTTTTTACCCGTCAGACCTTTTTTACTTGTCAGGCATTTTACCCAATACACTTTTTACCAAGGAAAAGTTTTAGCCGTGAGACTTTTTATACCTGTTAGACTTACAAAACCTGACACCTTTTTTAGCCGTGAGAATTTTTTTACCCATGAGACTTTTTTTACCCATGAGACTTTTTTACCCGTAAGACTTTTTACACTTGAGACCTTTTTTGCTCATAAGACTTTTCTTACCTGTGAGACCTTTTTTGCCCGAGAATTTTTTTACCTGTGAGATCTTTTACCTGTGAGACTTTTTTTACCCATGAGACTTTTTTACCCGTAAGACTTTTTACACGTGAGACCTTTTTTGCCCATAAGACTTTTCTTACCTGTGAGACCTTTTTTGCCCATGAGACTTTTTTTATCCGTCTAGACATTTTACCCAATAGACTGTTTACCAAGGAAAAGTTTTATCCGTGAGACTTTTTATACCTGTTAGACTTACAACACCTGACACCTTTTTTACCCATGAGAATTTTTTTACCCATGAGACTTTTTTACCCGTAAGACTTTTTACACTTGAGACCTTTTTTGCTCATAAGACTTTTCTTACCTGTGAGACTTTTTTTACCCATAAGAGTTTTTTACCTGTGAGACTTTTTACACTTGAGACCTTTTTTGCTCATAAGACTTTTCTTACCTGTGAGACCTTTTTTGCCCATGACAATTTTTTTACCACTGAGAATTTTTACCTGTGAGACTTTTTTTACGCATGAGACTTTTCTTACCTGTGAGACCTTTTTTACCCATGAGACTTTTCTTACCTGTCAGACCTTTTTTGCCCATAAGACTTTTTTTATCCGTCAGACATTTTACCCAATAGACTTTTTACCAAGGAAAATTTTTATCCGTGAGACTTTTTATACCTGTTAGACTTACAACACCTGACACCTTTTTTACCCGTGAGAATGTTTTTACCCATGAGACTTTTTTACCCGTAAGACTTTTTACACTTGAGACCTTTTTTGCTCATAA
The DNA here is from genome assembly GCF_963210335.1 of Falco punctatus. Taxonomy (NCBI): domain Eukaryota; kingdom Metazoa; phylum Chordata; class Aves; order Falconiformes; family Falconidae; genus Falco; species Falco punctatus. The sequence goes on from NC_137580.1 coordinate 100,279,806, forward strand.
GACTTTTCTTACCTCTCAGACCTTTTTTGCCCATGACACTTTTTTTACCTGTGAGAATTTTAGAACCTATGAGACTTTCTATAACTATGAGACTTTTTTTACCTGTGATACTTTTTTTAGCCATGAGACTTTTTTTAAACGATAGACCTTTTTTACCCCTGAGACACTTTTACACTTGAATCTTTTTACCCATGAGACTTTTTCACCCACGAGACTTTTCTTACCCGTCAGACCTTTTTTACTTGTCAGGCATTTTACCCAATACACTTTTTACCAAGGAAAAGTTTTAGCCGTGAGACTTTTTATACCTGTTAGACTTACAACACCTGACACCTTTTTTAGCCGTGAGAATTTTTTTACCCATGAGACTTTTTTTACCCATGAGACTTTTTTACCCGTAAGACTTTTTACACGTGAGACCTTTTTTGCTCATAAGACTTTTCTTACCTGTGAGACCTTTTTTGCCCGAGAATTTTTTTACCTGTGAGATCTTTTACCTGTGAGACTTTTTTTACCCATGAGACTTTTTTACCCGTAAGACTTTTTACACTTGAGACCTTTTTTGCTCATAAGACTTTTCTTACCTGTCAGACCTTTTTTGCCCATGACAATTTTTTTACCACTGAGAATTTTTACCTGTGAGACTTTTTTTACGCATGAGACTTTTCTTACCTGTGAGACCTTTTTTACCCATGAGACTTTTCTTACCTGTCAGACCTTTTTTACCCATGAGACTTTTTTACCCGTAAGACTTTTTACACTTGAGACCTTTTTCGCTCATAAGACTTTTCTTACCTGTGAGACCTTTTTTGCCCATGAGAATTTTTTTACCTGTGAGATTTTTTACCTGTGAGACTTTTTTTACGCATGAGACTTTTCTTACCTGTGAGACCTTTTTTACCCATGAGACTTTTCTTACCTGTCAGACCTTTTTTGCCCATGAGACTTTTTTTATCCGTCAGACATTTTACCCAATAGACTTTTTACCAAGGAAAATTTTTATCCGTGAGACTTTTTATACCTGCTAGACTTACAACACCTGACACCTTTTTTACCCGTGAGAATGTTTTTACCCATGAGACTTTTTTACCCGTAAGACTTTTTACACTTGAGACCTTTTTTGCTCATAAGACTTTTCTTACCTGTGAGACCTTTTTTGCCCATGAGAATTTTTTTACCAGTGAGATCTTTTACCTGTGAGACTTTTTTTACCCATGAGACTTTTTTACCCGTAAGACTTTTTACACTTGAGACCTTTTTTGCTCATAAGACTTTTCTTACCTGTCAGACCTTTTTTGCCCATGACACTTTTTTTACCTGTGAGAATTTTAGAACCTATGAGACTTTCTATAACTATGAGACTTTTTTTACCTGTGATACTTTTTTTAGCCATGAGACTTTTTTTAAACGATAGACCTTTTTTACCCCTGAGACACTTTTACACTTGAATCTTTTTACCCATGAGACTTTTTCACCCACGAGACTTTTCTTACCCGTCAGACCTTTTTTACTGGTCAGGCATTTTACCCAATACACTTTTTACCAAGGAAAAGTTTTAGCCGTGAGACTTTTTATACCTGTTAGACTTACAACACCTGACACCTTTTTTAGCCGTGAGAATTTTTTTACCCATGAGACTTTTTTTACCCATGAGACTTTTTTACCCGTAAGGCTTTTTACACTTGAGACCTTTTTTGCTCATAAGACTTTTCTTACCTGTCAGACCTTTTTTGCCCATGAGACTTTTTTTACCCGTCAGACATTTTACCCAATAGACTGTTTACCAAGGAAAATTTTTATCCGTGAGACTTTTTATACCTGCTAGACTTACAACACCTGACATCTTTTTTACCCGTGAGAATGTTTTTACCCATGAGACTTTTTTACCCGTAAGACTTTTTACACTTGAGACCTTTTTTGCTCATAAGACTTTTCTTACCTGTGAGACCTTTTTTGCCCATGACAATTTTTTTACCAGTGAGATCTTTTACCTGTGAGACTTTTTTTACGCATGAGACTTTTCTTACCTGTGAGACCTTTTTTGCCCATGAGACTTTTCTTACCTGTCAGACCTTTTTTGCCCATGAGACTTTTTTTATCCGTCAGACATTTTACCCAATAGACTGTTTACCAAGGAAAAGTTTTATCCGTGAGACTTTTTATACCTGCTAGACTTACAACACCTGACACCTTTTTTACCCGTGAGAATGTTTTTACCCATGAGACTTTTTTACCCGTAAGACTTTTTACACTTGAGACCTTTTTTGCTCATAAGACTTTTCTTACCTGTCAGACCTTTTTTGCCCATGACACTTTTTTTACCTGTGAGAATTTTAGAACCTATGAGACTTTCTATAACTATGAGACTTTTTTTACCTGTGATACTTTTTTTAGCCATGAGCCTTTTTTTAAACGATAGACCTTTTTTACCCCTGAGACACTTTTACACTTGAATCTTTTTACCCATGAGACTTTTTAACCCACGAGACTTTTTTTACCCGTCAGACCTTTTTTACTTGTCAGGCATTTTACCCAATACACTTTTTACCAAGGAAAAGTTTTAGCCGTGAGACTTTTTATACCTGTTAGACTTACAACACCTGACACCTTTTTTAGCCGTGAGAATTTTTTTACCCATGAGACTTTTTTTACCCATGAGACTTTTTTACCCATAAGACTTTTTACACTTGAGACCTTTTTTGCTCATAAGACTTTTCTTACCTGTGAGACCTTTTTTGCCCGAGAATTTTTTTACCTGTGAGATCTTTTACCTGTGAGACTTTTTTTACCCATGAGACTTTTTTACCCGTAAGACTTTTTACACGTGAGACCTTTTTTGCCCATAAGACTTTTCTTACCTGTGAGACCTTTTTTGCCCATGAGACTTTTTTTATCCGTCTAGACATTTTACCCAATAGACTGTTTACCAAGGAAAATTTTTATCCGTGAGACTTTTTATACCTGTTAGACTTACAACACCTGACACCTTTTTTACCCATGAGAATTTTTTTACCCATGAGACTTTTTTATCCGTAAGACTTTTTACACTTGAGACCTTTTTTGCTCATAAGACTTTTCTTACCTGTGAGACTTTTTTTACCCATAAGAGTTTTTTACCTGTGAGACGTTTTACACTTGAGACCTTTTTTGCTCATAAGACTTTTCTTACCTGTGAGACCTTTTTTGCCCATGACAATTTTTTTACCACTGAGAATTTTTACCTGTGAGACTTTTTTTACGCATGAGACTTTTCTTACCTGTGAGACCTTTTTTACCCATGAGACTTTTCTTACCTGTCAGACCTTTTTTACCCATGAGACTTTTTTACCCGTAAGACTTTTTACACTTGAGACCTTTTTCGCTCATAAGACTTTTCTTACCTGTGAGACCTTTTTTGCCCATGAGAATTTTTTTACCTGTGAGATTTTTTACCTGTGAGACTTTTTTTACGCATGAGACTTTTCTTACCTGTGAGACCTTTTTTACCCATGAGACTTTTCTTACCTGTCAGACCTTTTTTGCCCATAAGACTTTTTTTATCCGTCAGACATTTTACCCAATAGACTTTTTACCAAGGAAAATTTTTATCCGTGAGACTTTTTATACCTGCTAGACTTACAACACCTGACACCTTTTTTACCCGTGAGAATGTTTTTACCCATGAGACTTTTTTACCCGTAAGACTTTTTACACTTGAGACCTTTCTTGCTCATAAGACTTTTCTTACCTGTCAGACCTTTTTTGCCCATGAGACTTTTTTTACCTGTGAGAATTTTAGAACCTATGAGACTTTCTATAACTATGAGACTTTTTTTACCTGTGATACTTTTTTTAGCCATGAGACTTTTTTTAAACGATAGACCTTTTTTACCCCTGAGACATTTTACACTTAAATCTTTTTACCCATGAGACTTTTTCACCCACGAGACTTTTCTTACCCGTCAGACCTTTTTTACTTGTCAGGCATTTTACCCAATACACTTTTTACCAAGGAAAAGTTTTAGCCGTGAGACTTTTTATACCTGTTAGACTTACAACACCTGACACCTTTTTTAGCCGTGAGAATTTTTTTACCCATGAGACTTTTTTTACCCATGAGACTTTTTTACCCGTAAGACTTTTTACACTTGAGACCTTTTTTGCTCATAAGACTTTTCTTACCTGTGAGACCTTTTTTGCCCGAGAATTTTTTTACCTGTGAGATCTTTTACCTGTGAGACTTTTTTTACCCATGAGACTTTTTTACCCGTAAGACTTTTTACACGTGAGACCTTTTTTGCCCATAAGACTTTTCTTACCTGTGAGACCTTTTTTGCCCATGAGACTTTTTTTATCCGTCTAGACATTTTACCCAATAGACTGTTTACCAAGGAAAATTTTTATCCGTGAGACTTTTTATACCTGTTAGACTTACAACACCTGACACCTTTTTTACCCATGAGAATTTTTTTACCCATGAGACTTTTTTACCCGTAAGACTTTTTACACTTGAGACCTTTTTTGCTCATAAGACTTTTCTTACCTGTGAGACTTTTTTTACCCATAAGAGTTTTTTACCTGTGAGACGTTTTACACTTGAGACCTTTTTTGCTCATAAGACTTTTCTTACCTGTGAGACCTTTTTTGCCCATGACAATTTTTTTACCACTGAGAATTTTTACCTGTGAGACTTTTTTTACGCATGAGACTTTTCTTACCTGTGAGACCTTTTTTACCCATGAGACTTTTCTTACCTGTCAGACCTTTTTTACCCATGAGACTTTTTTACCCGTAAGACTTTTTACACTTGAGACCTTTTTCGCTCATAAGACTTTTCTTACCTGTGAGACCTTTTTTGCCCATGAGAATTTTTTTATCCGTCAGGCATTTTACCCAATACACTTTTTACCAAGGAAAATTTTTAGCCGTGAGACTTTTTATACCTGCTAGACTTACAACACCTGACACCTTTTTTACCCGTGAGAATTTTTTTACCCATGAGACTTTTTTACCCGTAAGACTTTTTACACTTGAGACCTTTTTTGCTCATAAGACTTTTCTTACCTGTCAGACCTTTTTTGCCCATGACACTTTTTTTACCTGTGAGAATTTTAGAACCTATGAGACTTTCTATAACTATCAGACTTTTTTTACCTGTGATACTTATTTAGCCATGAGACTTTTTTTAAACGATAGACCTTTTTTACCCCTGAGACACTTTTACACTTGAATCTTTTTACCCATGAGACTTTTTCACCCACGAGACTTTTCTTACCCGTCAGACCTTTTTTACTTGTCAGGCATTTTACCCAATACACTTTTTACCAAGGAAAAGTTTTAGCCGTGAGACTTTTTATACCTGTTAGACTTACAACACCTGACACCTTTTTTAGCCGTGAGAATTTTTTTACCCATGAGACTTTTTTTACCCATGAGACTTTTTTACCCGTAAGACTTTTTACACTTGAGACCTTTTTTGCCCATAAGACTTTTCTTACCTGTGAGACCTTTTTTGCCCGAGAATTTTTTTACCTGTGAGATCTTTTACCTGTGAGACTTTTTTTACCCATGATACTTTTTTACCCGTAAGACTTTTTACACTTGAGACCTTTTTTGCCCATAAGACTTTTCTTACCTGTCAGACCTTTTTTGCCCATGAGACTTTTTTTATCCGTCTAGACATTTTACCCAATAGACTGTTTACCAAGGAAAAGTTTTATCCGTGAGACTTTTTATACCTGCTAGACTTACAACACCTGACACCTTTTTTACCCGTGAGAATGTTTTTACCCATGAGACTTTTTTACCCGTAAGACTTTTTACACTTGAGACCTTTTTTGCTCATAAGACTTTTCTTACCTGTCAGACCTTTTTTGCCCATGACACTTTTTTTACCTGTGAGAATTTTAGAACCTATGAGACTTTCTATAACTATGAGACTTTTTTTACCTGTGATACTTTTTTTAGCCATGAGCCTTTTTTTAAACGATAGACCTTTTTTACCCCTGAGACACTTTTACACTTGAATCTTTTTACCCATGAGACTTTTTAACCCACGAGACTTTTTTTACCCGTCAGACCTTTTTTACTTGTCAGGCATTTTACCCAATACACTTTTTACCAAGGAAAAGTTTTAGCCGTGAGACTTTTTATACCTGTTAGACTTACAACACCTGACACCTTTTTTAGCCGTGAGAATTTTTTTACCCATGAGACTTTTTTTACCCATGAGACTTTTTTACCCGTAAGACTTTTTACACTTGAGACCTTTTTTGCTCATAAGACTTTTCTTACCTGTGAGACCTTTTTTGCCCGAGAATTTTTTTACCTGTGAGATCTTTTACCTGTGAGACTTTTTTTACCCATGAGACTTTTTTACCCGTAAGACTTTTTACACGTGAGACCTTTTTTGCCCATAAGACTTTTCTTACCTGTGAGACCTTTTTTGCCCATGAGACTTTTTTTATCCGTCTAGACATTTTACCCAATAGACTGTTTACCAAGGAAAATTTTTATCCGTGAGACTTTTTATACCTGTTAGACTTACAACACCTGACACCTTTTTTACCCATGAGAATTTTTTTACCCATGAGACTTTTTTACCCGTAAGACTTTTTACACTTGAGACCTTTTTTGCTCATAAGACTTTTCTTACCTGTGAGACTTTTTTTACCCATAAGAGTTTTTTACCTGTGAGACGTTTTACACTTGAGACCTTTTTTGCTCATAAGACTTTTCTTACCTGTCAGACCTTTTTTGCCCATGACAATTTTTTTACCACTGAGAATTTTTACCTGTGAGACTTTTTTTACGCATGAGACTTTTCTTACCTGTGAGACCTTTTTTACCCATGAGACTTTTCTTACCTGTCAGACCTTTTTTACCCATGAGACTTTTTTACCCGTAAGACTTTTAACACTTGAGACCTTTTTCGCTCATAAGACTTTTCTTACCTGTGAGACCTTTTTTGCCCATGAGAATTTTTTTACCTGTGAGACTTTTTTTACGCATGAGACTTTTCTTACCTGTGAGACCTTTTTTACCCATGAGACTTTTCTTACCTGTCAGACCTTTTTTGCCCATAAGACTTTTTTTATCCGTCAGACATTTTACCCAATAGACTTTTTACCAAGGAAAATTTTTATCCGTGAGACTTTTTATACCTGCTAGACTTACAACACCTGACACCTTTTTTACCCGTGAGAATGTTTTTACCCATGAGACTTTTTTACCCGTAAGACTTTTTACACTTGAGACCTTTCTTGCTCATAAGACTTTTCTTACCTGTCAGACCTTTTTTGCCCATGAGACTTTTTTTACCTGTGAGAATTTTAGAACCTATGAGACTTTCTATAACTATGAGACTTTTTTTACCTGTGATACTTTTTTTAGCCATGAGACTTTTTTTAAACGATAGACCTTTTTTACCCCTGAGACACTTTTACACTTGAATCTTTTTACCCATGAGACTTTTTCACCCACGAGACTTTTCTTACCCGTCAGACCTTTTTTACTTGTCAGGCATTTTACCCAATACACTTTTTACCAAGGAAAAGTTTTAGCCGTGAGACTTTTTATACCTGTTAGACTTACAACACCTGACACCTTTTTTAGCCGTGAGAATTTTTTTACCCATGAGACTTTTTTTACCCATGAGACTTTTTTACCCGTAAGACTTTTTACACTTGAGACCTTTTTTGCTCATAAGACTTTTCTTACCTGTGAGACCTTTTTTGCCCGAGAATTTTTTTACCTGTGAGATCTTTTACCTGTGAGACTTTTTTTACCCATGAGACTTTTTTACCCGTAAGACTTTTTACACGTGAGACCTTTTTTGCCCATAAGACTTTTCTTACCTGTGAGACCTTTTTTGCCCATGAGACTTTTTTTATCCGTCTAGACATTTTACCCAATAGACTGTTTACCAAGGAAAATTTTTATCCGTGAGACTTTTTATACCTGTTAGACTTACAACACCTGACACCTTTTTTACCCATGAGAATTTTTTTACCCATGAGACTTTTTTACCCATAAGACTTTTTACACTTGAGACCTTTTTTGCTCATAAGACTTTTCTTACCTGTGAGACTTTTTTTACCCATAAGAGTTTTTTACCTGTGAGACGTTTTACACTTGAGACCTTTTTTGCTCATAAGACTTTTCTTACCTGTGAGACCTTTTTTGCCCATGACAATTTTTTTACCACTGAGAATTTTTACCTGTGAGACTTTTTTTACGCATGAGACTTTTCTTACCTGTGAGACCTTTTTTACCCATGAGACTTTTCTTACCTGTCAGACCTTTTTTGCCCATGACACTTTTTTTACCTGTGAGAATTTTAGAACCTATGAGACTTTCTATAACTATCAGACTTTTTTTACCTGTGATACTTATTTAGCCATGAGACTTTTTTTAAACGATAGACCTTTTTTACCCCTGAGACACTTTTACACTTGAATCTTTTTACCCATGAGACTTTTTCACCCACGAGACTTTTCTTACCCGTCAGACCTTTTTTACTTGTCAGGCATTTTACCCAATACACTTTTTACCAAGGAAAAGTTTTAGCCGTGAGACTTTTTATACCTGTTAGACTTACAACACCTGACACCTTTTTTAGCCGTGAGAATTTTTTTACCCATGAGACTTTTTTTACCCATGAGACTTTTTTACCCGTAAGACTTTTTACACTTGAGACCTTTTTTGCCCATAAGACTTTTCTTACCTGTGAGACCTTTTTTGCCCGAGAATTTTTTTACCTGTGAGATCTTTTACCTGTGAGACTTTTTTTACCCATGATACTTTTTTACCCGTAAGACTTTTTACACTTGAGACCTTTTTTGCCCATAAGACTTTTCTTACCTGTCAGACCTTTTTTGCCCATGAGACTTTTTTTATCCGTCTAGACATTTTACCCAATAGACTGTTTACCAAGGAAAAGTTTTATCCGTGAGACTTTTTATACCTGCTAGACTTACAACACCTGACACCTTTTTTACCCGTGAGAATGTTTTTACCCATGAGACTTTTTTACCCGTAAGACTTTTTACACTTGAGACCTTTTTTGCTCATAAGACTTTTCTTACCTGTCAGACCTTTTTTGCCCATGACACTTTTTTTACCTGTGAGAATTTTAGAACCTATGAGACTTTCTATAACTATGAGACTTTTTTTACCTGTGATACTTTTTTTAGCCATGAGCCTTTTTTTAAACGATAGACCTTTTTTACCCCTGAGACACTTTTACACTTGAATCTTTTTACCCATGAGACTTTTTAACCCACGAGACTTTTTTTACCCGTCAGACCTTTTTTACTTGTCAGGCATTTTACCCAATACACTTTTTACCAAGGAAAAGTTTTAGCCGTGAGACTTTTTATACCTGTTAGACTTACAACACCTGACACCTTTTTTAGCCGTGAGAATTTTTTTACCCATGAGACTTTTTTTACCCATGAGACTTTTTTACCCGTAAGACTTTTTACACTTGAGACCTTTTTTGCTCATAAGACTTTTCTTACCTGTGAGACCTTTTTTGCCCGAGAATTTTTTTACCTGTGAGATCTTTTACCTGTGAGACTTTTTTTACCCATGAGACTTTTTTACCCGTAAGACTTTTTACACGTGAGACCTTTTTTGCCCATAAGACTTTTCTTACCTGTGAGACCTTTTTTGCCCATGAGACTTTTTTTATCCGTCTAGACATTTTACCCAATAGACTGTTTACCAAGGAAAATTTTTATCCGTGAGACTTTTTATACCTGTTAGACTTACAACACCTGACACCTTTTTTACCCATGAGAATTTTTTTACCCATGAGACTTTTTTACCCGTAAGACTTTTTACACTTGAGACCTTTTTTGCTCATAAGACTTTTCTTACCTGTGAGACTTTTTTTACCCATAAGAGTTTTTTACCTGTGAGACGTTTTACACTTGAGACCTTTTTTGCTCATAAGACTTTTCTTACCTGTCAGACCTTTTTTGCCCATGACAATTTTTTTACCACTGAGAATTTTTACCTGTGAGACTTTTTTTACGCATGAGACTTTTCTTACCTGTGAGACCTTTTTTACCCATGAGACTTTTCTTACCTGTCAGACCTTTTTTACCCATGAGACTTTTTTACCCGTAAGACTTTTAACACTTGAGACCTTTTTCGCTCATAAGACTTTTCTTACCTGTGAGACCTTTTTTGCCCATGAGAATTTTTTTACCTGTGAGACTTTTTTTACGCATGAGACTTTTCTTACCTGTGAGACCTTTTTTACCCATGAGACTTTTCTTACCTGTCAGACCTTTTTTGCCCATAAGACTTTTTTTATCCGTCAGACATTTTACCCAATAGACTTTTTACCAAGGAAAATTTTTATCCGTGAGACTTTTTATACCTGCTAGACTTACAACACCTGACACCTTTTTTACCCGTGAGAATGTTTTTACCCATGAGACTTTTTTACCCGTAAGACTTTTTACACTTGAGACCTTTCTTGCTCATAAGACTTTTCTTACCTGTCAGACCTTTTTTGCCCATGAGACTTTTTTTACCTGTGAGAATTTTAGAACCTATGAGACTTTCTATAACTATGAGACTTTTTTTACCTGTGATACTTTTTTTAGCCATGAGACTTTTTTTAAACGATAGACCTTTTTTACCCCTGAGACACTTTTACACTTGAATCTTTTTACCCATGAGACTTTTTCACCCACGAGACTTTTCTTACCCGTCAGACCTTTTTTACTTGTCAGGCATTTTACCCAATACACTTTTTACCAAGGAAAAGTTTTAGCCGTGAGACTTTTTATACCTGTTAGACTTACAACACCTGACACCTTTTTTAGCCGTGAGAATTTTTTTACCCATGAGACTTTTTTTACCCATGAGACTTTTTTACCCGTAAGACTTTTTACACTTGAGACCTTTTTTGCTCATAAGACTTTTCTTACCTGTGAGACCTTTTTTGCCCGAGAATTTTTTTACCTGTGAGATCTTTTACCTGTGAGACTTTTTTTACCCATGAGACTTTTTTACCCGTAAGACTTTTTACACGTGAGACCTTTTTTGCCCATAAGACTTTTCTTACCTGTGAGACCTTTTTTGCCCATGAGACTTTTTTTATCCGTCTAGACATTTTACCCAATAGACTGTTTACCAAGGAAAATTTTTATCCGTGAGACTTTTTATACCTGTTAGACTTACAACACCTGACACCTTTTTTACCCATGAGAATTTTTTTACCCATGAGACTTTTTTACCCATAAGACTTTTTACACTTGAGACCTTTTTTGCTCATAAGACTTTTCTTACCTGTGAGACTTTTTTTACCCATAAGAGTTTTTTACCTGTGAGACGTTTTACACTTGAGACCTTTTTTGCTCATAAGACTTTTCTTACCTGTGAGACCTTTTTTGCCCATGACAATTTTTTTACCACTGAGAATTTTTACCTGTGAGACTTTTTTTACGCATGAGACTTTTCTTACCTGTGAGACCTTTTTTACCCATGAGACTTTTCTTACCTGTCAGACCTTTTTTACCCATGAGACTTTTTTACCCGTAAGACTTTTTACACTTGAGACCTTTTTTGCTCATAAGACTTTTCTTACCTGTGAGACCTTTTTTGCCCATGACAATTTTTTTACCACTGAGAATTTTTACCTGTGAGACTTTTTTTACGCATGAGACTTTTCTTACCTGTGAGACCTTTTTTACCCATGAGACTTTTCTTACCTGTCAGACCTTTTTTACCCATGAGACTTTTTTACCCGTAAGACTTTTTACACTTGAGACCTTTTTCGCTCATAAGACTTTTCTTACCTGTGAGACCTTTTTTGCCCATGAGAATTTTTTTACCTGTGAGATTTTTTACCTGTGAGACTTTTTTTACGCATGAGACTTTTCTTACCTGTGAGACCTTTTTTACCCATGAGACTTTTCTTACCTGTCAGACCTTTTTTGCCCATAAGACTTTTTTTATCCGTCAGGCATTTTACCCAATACACTTTTTACCAAGGAAAAGTTTTAGCCGTGAGACTTTTTATACCTGCTAGACTTACAACACCTGACACCTTTTTTACCCGTGAGAATGTTTTTACCCATGAGACTTTTTTACCCGTAAGACTTTTTACACTTGAGACCTTTTTTGCTCATAAGACTTTTCTTACCTGTCAGACCTTTTTTGCCCATGACACTTTTTTTACCTGTGAGAATTTTAGAACCTATGAGACTTTCTATAACTATGAGACTTTTTTTACCTGTGATACTTTTTTTAGCCATGAGACTTTTTTTAAACGATAGACCTTTTTTACCCCTGAGACACTTTTACACTTGAATCTTTTTACCCATGAGACTTTTTCACCCACGAGACTTTTCTTACCCGTCAGACCTTTTTTACTTGTCAGGCATTTTACCCAATACACTTTTTACCAAGGAAAAGTTTTAGCCGTGAGACTTTTTATACCTGTTAGACTTACAACACCTGACACCTTTTTTAGCCGTGAGAATTTTTTTACCCATGAGACTTTTTTTACCCATGAGACTTTTTTACCCGTAAGACTTTTTACACTTGAGACCTTTTTTGCCCATAAGACTTTTCTTACCTGTGAGACCTTTTTTGCCCGAGAATTTTTTTACCTGTGAGATCTTTTACCTGTGAGACTTTTTTTACCCATGAGACTTTTTTACCCGTAAGACTTTTTACACTTGAGACCTTTTTTGCCCATAAGACTTTTCTTACCTGTGAGACCTTTTTTGCCCATGAGACTTTTTTTATCCGTCTAGACATTTTACCCAATAGACTGTTTACCAAGGAAAATTTTTATCCGTGAGACTTTTTATACCTGTTAGACTTACAACACCTGACACCTTTTTTACCCATGAGAATTTTTTTACCCATGAGACTTTTTTACCCGTAAGACTTTTTACACTTGAGACCTTTTTTGCTCATAAGACTTTTCTTACCTGTGAGACTTTTTTTACCCATAAGAGTTTTTTACCTGTGAGACTTTTTACACTTGAGACCTTTTTTGCTCATAAGACTTTTCTTACCTGTGAGACCTTTTTTGCCCATGACAATTTTTTTACCACTGAGAATTTTTACCTGTGAGACTTTTTTTACGCATGAGACTTTTCTTACCTGTGAGACCTTTTTTACCCATGAGACTTTTCTTACCTGTCAGACCTTTTTTACCCATGAGACTTTTTTACCCGTAAGACTTTTTACACTTGAGACCTTTTTTGCTCATAAGACTTTTCTTACCTGTGAGACCTTTTTTGCCCATGACAATTTTTTTACCACTGAGAATTTTTACCTGTGAGACTTTTTTTACGCATGAGACTTTTCTTACCTGTGAGACCTTTTTTGCCCATGAGACTTTTCTTACCTGTCAGACCTTTTTTGCCCATGAGACTTTTTTTATCCGTCTAGACATTTTACCCAATAGACTGTTTACCAAGGAAAAGTTTTATCCGTGAGACTTTTTATACCTGCTAGACTTACAACACCTGACACCTTTTTTACCCGTGAGAATGTTTTTACCCATGAGACTTTTTTACCCGTAAGACTTTTTACACTTGAGACCTTTTTTGCTCATAAGACTTTTCTTACCTGTCAGACCTTTTTTGCCCATGACACTTTTTTTACCTGTGAGAATTTTAGAACCTATGAGACTTTCTATAACTATGAGACTTTTTTTACCTGTGATACTTTTTTTAGCCATGAGCCTTTTTTTAAACGATAGACCTTTTTTACCCCTGAGACACTTTTACACTTGAATCTTTTTACCCATGAGACTTTTTAACCCACGAGACTTTTTTTACCCGTCAGACCTTTTTTACTTGTCAGGCATTTTACCCAATACACTTTTTACCAAGGAAAAGTTTTAGCCGTGAGACTTTTTATACCTGTTAGACTTACAACACCTGACACCTTTTTTAGCCGTGAGAATTTTTTTACCCATGAGACTTTTTTTACCCATGAGACTTTTTTACCCGTAAGACTTTTTACACTTGAGACCTTTTTTGCTCATAAGACTTTTCTTACCTGTGAGACCTTTTTTGCCCGAGAATTTTTTTACCTGTGAGATCTTTTACCTGTGAGACTTTTTTTACCCATGAGACTTTTTTACCCGTAAGACTTTTTACACGTGAGACCTTTTTTGCCCATAAGACTTTTCTTACCTGTGAGACCTTTTTTGCCCATGAGACTTTTTTTATCCGTCTAGACATTTTACCCAATAGACTGTTTACCAAGGAAAATTTTTATCCGTGAGACTTTTTATACCTGTTAGACTTACAACACCTGACACCTTTTTTACCCATGAGAATTTTTTTACCCATGAGACTTTTTTACCCGTAAGACTTTTTACACTTGAGACCTTTTTTGCTCATAAGACTTTTCTTACCTGTGAGACTTTTTTTACCCATAAGAGTTTTTTACCTGTGAGACGTTTTACACTTGAGACCTTTTTTGCTCATAAGACTTTTCTTACCTGTCAGACCTTTTTTGCCCATGACAATTTTTTTACCACTGAGAATTTTTACCTGTGAGACTTTTTTTACGCATGAGACTTTTCTTACCTGTGAGACCTTTTTTACCCATGAGACTTTTCTTACCTGTCAGACCTTTTTTACCCATGAGACTTTTTTACCCGTAAGACTTTTAACACTTGAGACCTTTTTCGCTCATAAGACTTTTCTTACCTGTGAGACCTTTTTTGCCCATGAGAATTTTTTTACCTGTGAGACTTTTTTTACGCATGAGACTTTTCTTACCTGTGAGACCTTTTTTACCCATGAGACTTTTCTTACCTGTCAGACCTTTTTTGCCCATAAGACTTTTTTTATCCGTCAGACATTTTACCCAATAGACTTTTTACCAAGGAAAATTTTTATCCGTGAGACTTTTTATACCTGCTAGACTTACAACACCTGACACCTTTTTTACCCGTGAGAATGTTTTTACCCATGAGACTTTTTTACCCGTAAGACTTTTTACACTTGAGACCTTTCTTGCTCATAAGACTTTTCTTACCTGTCAGACCTTTTTTGCCCATGAGACTTTTTTTACCTGTGAGAATTTTAGAACCTATGAGACTTTCTATAACTATGAGACTTTTTTTACCTGTGATACTTTTTTTAGCCATGAGACTTTTTTTAAACGATAGACCTTTTTTACCCCTGAGACACTTTTACACTTGAATCTTTTTACCCATGAGACTTTTTCACCCACGAGACTTTTCTTACCCGTCAGACCTTTTTTACTTGTCAGGCATTTTACCCAATACACTTTTTACCAAGGAAAAGTTTTAGCCGTGAGACTTTTTATACCTGTTAGACTTACAACACCTGACACCTTTTTTAGCCGTGAGAATTTTTTTACCCATGAGACTTTTTTTACCCATGAGACTTTTTTACCCGTAAGACTTTTTACACTTGAGACCTTTTTTGCTCATAAGACTTTTCTTACCTGTGAGACCTTTTTTGCCCGAGAATTTTTTTACCTGTGAGATCTTTTACCTGTGAGACTTTTTTTACCCATGAGACTTTTTTACCCGTAAGACTTTTTACACGTGAGACCTTTTTTGCCCATAAGACTTTTCTTACCTGTGAGACCTTTTTTGCCCATGAGACTTTTTTTATCCGTCTAGACATTTTACCCAATAGACTGTTTACCAAGGAAAATTTTTATCCGTGAGACTTTTTATACCTGTTAGACTTACAACACCTGACACCTTTTTTACCCATGAGAATTTTTTTACCCATGAGACTTTTTTACCCATAAGACTTTTTACACTTGAGACCTTTTTTGCTCATAAGACTTTTCTTACCTGTGAGACTTTTTTTACCCATAAGAGTTTTTTACCTGTGAGACGTTTTACACTTGAGACCTTTTTTGCTCATAAGACTTTTCTTACCTGTGAGACCTTTTTTGCCCATGACAATTTTTTTACCACTGAGAATTTTTACCTGTGAGACTTTTTTTACGCATGAGACTTTTCTTACCTGTGAGACCTTTTTTACCCATGAGACTTTTCTTACCTGTCAGACCTTTTTTACCCATGAGACTTTTTTACCCGTAAGACTTTTTACACTTGAGACCTTTTTTGCTCATAAGACTTTTCTTACCTGTGAGACCTTTTTTGCCCATGACAATTTTTTTACCACTGAGAATTTTTACCTGTGAGACTTTTTTTACGCATGAGACTTTTCTTACCTGTGAGACCTTTTTTACCCATGAGACTTTTCTTACCTGTCAGACCTTTTTTACCCATGAGACTTTTTTACCCGTAAGACTTTTTACACTTGAGACCTTTTTCGCTCATAAGACTTTTCTTACCTGTGAGACCTTTTTTGCCCATGAGAATTTTTTTACCTGTGAGATTTTTTACCTGTGAGACTTTTTTTACGCATGAGACTTTTCTTACCTGTGAGACCTTTTTTACCCATGAGACTTTTCTTACCTGTCAGACCTTTTTTGCCCATAAGACTTTTTTTATCCGTCAGGCATTTTACCCAATACACTTTTTACCAAGGAAAAGTTTTAGCCGTGAGACTTTTTATACCTGCTAGACTTACAACACCTGACACCTTTTTTACCCGTGAGAATGTTTTTACCCATGAGACTTTTTTACCCGTAAGACTTTTTACACTTGAGACCTTTTTTGCTCATAAGACTTTTCTTACCTGTCAGACCTTTTTTGCCCATGACACTTTTTTTACCTGTGAGAATTTTAGAACCTATGAGACTTTCTATAACTATGAGACTTTTTTTACCTGTGATACTTTTTTTAGCCATGAGACTTTTTTTAAACGATAGACCTTTTTTACCCCTGAGACACTTTTACACTTGAATCTTTTTACCCATGAGACTTTTTCACCCACGAGACTTTTCTTACCCGTCAGACCTTTTTTACTTGTCAGGCATTTTACCCAATACACTTTTTACCAAGGAAAAGTTTTAGCCGTGAGACTTTTTATACCTGTTAGACTTACAACACCTGACACCTTTTTTAGCCGTGAGAATTTTTTTACCCATGAGACTTTTTTTACCCATGAGACTTTTTTACCCGTAAGACTTTTTACACTTGAGACCTTTTTTGCCCATAAGACTTTTCTTACCTGTGAGACCTTTTTTGCCCGAGAATTTTTTTACCTGTGAGATCTTTTACCTGTGAGACTTTTTTTACCCATGAGACTTTTTTACCCGTAAGACTTTTTACACTTGAGACCTTTTTTGCCCATAAGACTTTTCTTACCTGTGAGACCTTTTTTGCCCATGAGACTTTTTTTATCCGTCTAGACATTTTACCCAATAGACTGTTTACCAAGGAAAATTTTTATCCGTGAGACTTTTTATACCTGTTAGACTTACAACACCTGACACCTTTTTTACCCATGAGAATTTTTTTACCCATGAGACTTTTTTACCCGTAAGACTTTTTACACTTGAGACCTTTTTTGCTCATAAGACTTTTCTTACCTGTGAGACTTTTTTTACCCATAAGAGTTTTTTACCTGTGAGACTTTTTACACTTGAGACCTTTTTTGCTCATAAGACTTTTCTTACCTGTGAGACCTTTTTTGCCCATGACAATTTTTTTACCACTGAGAATTTTTACCTGTGAGACTTTTTTTACGCATGAGACTTTTCTTACCTGTGAGACCTTTTTTACCCATGAGACTTTTCTTACCTGTCAGACCTTTTTTACCCATGAGACTTTTTTACCCGTAAGACTTTTTACACTTGAGACCTTTTTTGCTCATAAGACTTTTCTTACCTGTGAGACCTTTTTTACCCATGGGACTTTTCTTACCTGTCAGACCTTTTTTACCCATGAGACTTTTTTACCCGTAAGACTTTTTACACTTGAGACCTTTTTTGCTCATAAGACTTTTCTTACCTCTCAGACCTTTTTTGCCCATGACACTTTTTTTACCTGTGAGAATTTTAGAACCTATGAGACTTTCTATAACTATGAGACTTTTTTTACCTGTGATACTTTTTTTAGCCATGAGACTTTTTTTAAACGATAGACCTTTTTTACCCCTGAGACACTTTTACACTTGAATCTTTTTACCCATGAGACTTTTTCACCCACGAGACTTTTTTTACCCGTCAGACCTTTTTTACTTGTCAGGCATTTTACCCAATACACTTTTTACCAAGGAAAAGTTTTAGCCGTGAGACTTTTTATACCTGTTAGACTTACAACACCTGACACCTTTTTTAGCCGTGAGAATTTTTTTACCCATGAGACTTTTTTTACCCATGAGACTTTTTTACCCGTAAGACTTTTTACACTTGAGACCTTTTTTGCTCATAAGACTTTTCTTACCTGTGAGACCTTTTTTGCCCGAGAATTTTTTTACCTGTGAGATCTTTTACCTGTGAGACTTTTTTTACCCATGAGACTTTTTTACCCGTAAGACTTTTTACACGTGAGACCTTTTTTGCCCATAAGACTTTTCTTACCTGTGAGACCTTTTTTGCCCATGAGACTTTTTTTATCCGTCTAGACATTTTACCCAATAGACTGTTTACCAAGGAAAATTTTTAGCCGTGAGACTTTTTATACCTGTTAGACTTACAACACCTGACACCTTTTTTACCCATGAGAATTTTTTTACCCATGAGACTTTTTTACCCGTAAGACTTTTTACACTTGAGACCTTTTTTGCTCATAAGACTTTTCTTACCTGTGAGACTTTTTTTACCCATAAGAGTTTTTTACCTGTGAGACTTTTTACACTTGAGACCTTTTTTGCTCATAAGACTTTTCTTACCTGTGAGACCTTTTTTGCCCATGACAATTTTTTTACCACTGAGAATTTTTACCTGTGAGACTTTTTTTACGCATGAGACTTTTCTTACCTGTGAGACCTTTTTTGCCCATGAGACTTTTCTTACCTGTCAGACCTTTTTTACCCATGAGACTTTTTTACCCGTAAGACTTTTTACACTTGAGACCTTTTTCGCTCATAAGACTTTTCTTACCTGTGAGACCTTTTTTGCCCATGAGAATTTTTTTACCTGTGAGATTTTTTACCTGTGAGACTTTTTTTACGCATGAGACTTTTCTTACCTGTGAGACCTTTTTTACCCATGAGACTTTTCTTACCTGTCAGACCTTTTTTGCCCATAAGACTTTTTTTATCCGTCAGGCATTTTACCCAATACACTTTTTACCAAGGAAAAGTTTTAGCCGTGAGACTTTTTATACCTGCTAGACTTACAACACCTGACACCTTTTTTACCCGTGAGAATGTTTTTACCCATGAGACTTTTTTACCCGTAAGACTTTTTACACTTGAGACCTTTTTTGCTCATAAGACTTTTCTTACCTGTCAGACCTTTTTTGCCCATGACACTTTTTTTACCTGTGAGAATTTTAGAACCTATGAGACTTTCTATAACTATGAGACTTTTTTTACCTGTGATACTTTTTTTAGCCATGAGACTTTTTTTAAACGATAGACCTTTTTTACCCCTGAGACACTTTTACACTTGAATCTTTTTACCCATGAGACTTTTTCACCCACGAGACTTTTCTTACCCGTCAGACCTTTTTTACTTGTCAGGCATTTTACCCAATACACTTTTTACCAAGGAAAAGTTTTAGCCGTGAGACTTTTTATACCTGTTAGACTTACAACACCTGACACCTTTTTTAGCCGTGAGAATTTTTTTACCCATGAGACTTTTTTTACCCATGAGACTTTTTTACCCGTAAGACTTTTTACACTTGAGACCTTTTTTGCCCATAAGACTTTTCTTACCTGTGAGACCTTTTTTGCCCGAGAATTTTTTTACCTGTGAGATCTTTTACCTGTGAGACTTTTTTTACCCATGAGACTTTTTTACCCGTAAGACTTTTTACACTTGAGACCTTTTTTGCCCATAAGACTTTTCTTACCTGTGAGACCTTTTTTGCCCATGAGACTTTTTTTATCCGTCTAGACATTTTACTCAATAGACTGTTTACCAAGGAAAATTTTTATCCGTGAGACTTTTTATACCTGTTAGACTTACAACACCTGACACCTTTTTTAGCCGTGAGAATTTTTTTACCCATGAGACTTTTTTACCCGTAAGACTTTTTACACTTGAGACCTTTTTTGCTCATAAGACTTTTCTTACCTGTGAGACCTTTTTTGCCCATGACAATTTTTTTACCACTGAGAATTTTTACCTGTGAGACTTTTTTTACGCATGAGACTTTTCTTACCTGTGAGACCTTTTTTACCCATGAGACTTTTCTTACCTGTCAGACCTTTTTTACCCATGAGACTTTTTTACCCGTAAGACTTTTTACACTTGAGACCTTTTTTGCTCATAAGACTTTTCTTACCTGTGAGACCTTTTTTGCCCATGACAATTTTTTTACCACTGAGAATTTTTACCTGTGAGACTTTTTTTACGCATGAGACTTTTCTTACCTGTGAGACCTTTTTTGCCCATGAGACTTTTCTTACCTGTCAGACCTTTTTTGCCCATGAGACTTTTTTTATCCGTCTAGACATTTTACCCAATAGACTGTTTACCAAGGAAAAGTTTTATCCGTGAGACTTTTTATACCTGCTAGACTTACAACACCTGACACCTTTTTTACCCGTGAGAATGTTTTTACCCATGAGACTTTTTTACCCGTAAGACTTTTTACACTTGAGACCTTTTTTGCTCATAAGACTTTTCTTACCTGTCAGACCTTTTTTGCCCATGACACTTTTTTTACCTGTGAGAATTTTAGAACCTATGAGACTTTCTATAACTATGAGACTTTTTTTACCTGTGATACTTTTTTTAGCCATGAGACTTTTTTTAAACGATAGACCTTTTTTACCCCTGAGACACTTTTACACTTGAATCTTTTTACCCATGAGACTTTTTCACCCACGAGACTTTTTTTACCCGTCAGACCTTTTTTACTTGTCAGGCATTTTACCCAATACACTTTTTACCAAGGAAAAGTTTTAGCCGTGAGACTTTTTATACCTGTTAGACTTACAACACCTGACACCTTTTTTAGCCGTGAGAATTTTTTTACCCATGAGACTTTTTTTACCCATGAGACTTTTTTACCCGTAAGACTTTTTACACTTGAGACCTTTTTTGCTCATAAGACTTTTCTTACCTGTGAGACCTTTTTTGCCCGAGAATTTTTTTACCTGTGAGATCTTTTACCTGTGAGACTTTTTTTACCCATGAGACTTTTTTACCCGTAAGACTTTTTACACGTGAGACCTTTTTTGCCCATAAGACTTTTCTTACCTGTGAGACCTTTTTTGCCCATGAGACTTTTTTTATCCGTCTAGACATTTTACCCAATAGACTGTTTACCAAGGAAAATTTTTAGCCGTGAGACTTTTTATACCTGTTAGACTTACAACACCTGACACCTTTTTTACCCATGAGAATTTTTTTACCCATGAGACTTTTTTACCCGTAAGACTTTTTACACTTGAGACCTTTTTTGCTCATAAGACTTTTCTTACCTGTGAGACTTTTTTTACCCATAAGAGTTTTTTACCTGTGAGACTTTTTACACTTGAGACCTTTTTTGCTCATAAGACTTTTCTTACCTGTGAGACCTTTTTTGCCCATGACAATTTTTTTACCACTGAGAATTTTTACCTGTGAGACTTTTTTTACGCATGAGACTTTTCTTACCTGTGAGACCTTTTTTGCCCATGAGACTTTTCTTACCTGTCAGACCTTTTTTACCCATGAGACTTTTTTACCCGTAAGACTTTTTACACTTGAGACCTTTTTCGCTCATAAGACTTTTCTTACCTGTGAGACCTTTTTTGCCCATGAGAATTTTTTTACCTGTGAGATTTTTTACCTGTGAGACTTTTTTTACGCATGAGACTTTTCTTACCTGTGAGACCTTTTTTACCCATGAGACTTTTCTTACCTGTCAGACCTTTTTTGCCCATAAGACTTTTTTTATCCGTCAGGCATTTTACCCAATACACTTTTTACCAAGGAAAAGTTTTAGCCGTGAGACTTTTTATACCTGCTAGACTTACAACACCTGACACCTTTTTTACCCGTGAGAATGTTTTTACCCATGAGACTTTTTTACCCGTAAGACTTTTTACACTTGAGACCTTTTTTGCTCATAAGACTTTTCTTACCTGTCAGACCTTTTTTGCCCATGACACTTTTTTTACCTGTGAGAATTTTAGAACCTATGAGACTTTCTATAACTATGAGACTTTTTTTACCTGTGATACTTTTTTTAGCCATGAGACTTTTTTTAAACGATAGACCTTTTTTACCCCTGAGACACTTTTACACTTGAATCTTTTTACCCATGAGACTTTTTCACCCACGAGACTTTTCTTACCCGTCAGACCTTTTTTACTTGTCAGGCATTTTACCCAATACACTTTTTACCAAGGAAAAGTTTTAGCCGTGAGACTTTTTATACCTGTTAGACTTACAACACCTGACACCTTTTTTAGCCGTGAGAATTTTTTTACCCATGAGACTTTTTTTACCCATGAGCCTTTTTTACCCGTAAGACTTTTTACACTTGAGACCTTTTTTGCCCATAAGACTTTTCTTACCTGTGAGACCTTTTTTGCCCGAGAATTTTTTTACCTGTGAGATCTTTTACCTGTGAGACTTTTTTTACCCATGAGACTTTTTTACCCGTAAGACTTTTTACACTTGAGACCTTTTTTGCCCATAAGACTTTTCTTACCTGTGAGACCTTTTTTGCCCATGAGACTTTTTTTATCCGTCTAGACATTTTACTCAATAGACTGTTTACCAAGGAAAATTTTTATCCGTGAGACTTTTTATACCTGTTAGACTTACAACACCTGACACCTTTTTTAGCCGTGAGAATTTTTTTACCCATGAGACTTTTTTACCCGTAAGACTTTTTACACTTGAGACCTTTTTTGCTCATAAGACTTTTCTTACCTGTGAGACTTTTTTTACCCATAAGAGTTTTTTACCTGTGAGACTTTTTACACTTGAGACCTTTTTTGCTCATAAGACTTTTCTTACCTGTGAGACCTTTTTTGCCCATGACAATTTTTTTACCACTGAGAATTTTTACCTGTGAGACTTTTTTTACGCATGAGACTTTTCTTACCTGTGAGACCTTTTTTACCCATGAGACTTTTCTTACCTGTCAGACCTTTTTTACCCATGAGACTTTTTTACCCGTAAGACTTTTTACACTTGAGACCTTTTTTGCTCATAAGACTTTTCTTACCTGTGAGACCTTTTTTGCCCATGACAATTTTTTTACCACTGAGAATTTTTACCTGTGAGACTTTTTTTACGCATGAGACTTTTCTTACCTGTGAGACCTTTTTTGCCCATGAGACTTTTCTTACCTGTCAGACCTTTTTTGCCCATGAGACTTTTTTTATCCGTCTAGACATTTTACCCAATAGACTGTTTACCAAGGAAAAGTTTTATCCGTGAGACTTTTTATACCTGCTAGACTTACAACACCTGACACCTTTTTTACCCGTGAGAATGTTTTTACCCATGAGACTTTTTTACCCGTAAGACTTTTTACACTTGAGACCTTTTTTGCTCATAAGACTTTTCTTACCTCTCAGACCTTTTTTGCCCATGACACTTTTTTTACCTGTGAGAATTTTAGAACCTATGAGACTTTCTATAACTATGAGACTTTTTTTACCTGTGATACTTTTTTTAGCCATGAGACTTTTTTTAAACGATAGACCTTTTTTACCCCTGAGACACTTTTACACTTGAATCTTTTTACCCATGAGACTTTTTCACCCACGAGACTTTTTTTACCCGTCAGACCTTTTTTACTTGTCAGGCATTTTACCCAATACACTTTTTACCAAGGAAAAGTTTTAGCCGTGAGACTTTTTATACCTGTTAGACTTACAACACCTGACACCTTTTTTAGCCGTGAGAATTTTTTTACCCATGAGACTTTTTTTACCCATGAGACTTTTTTACCCGTAAGACTTTTTACACTTGAGACCTTTTTTGCTCATAAGACTTTTCTTACCTGTGAGACCTTTTTTGCCCGAGAATTTTTTTACCTGTGAGATCTTTTACCTGTGAGACTTTTTTTACCCATGAGACTTTTTTACCCGTAAGACTTTTTACACGTGAGACCTTTTTTGCCCATAAGACTTTTCTTACCTGTGAGACCTTTTTTGCCCATGAGACTTTTTTTATCCGTCTAGACATTTTACCCAATAGACTGTTTACCAAGGAAAATTTTTATCCGTGAGACTTTTTATACCTGTTAGACTTACAACACCTGACACCTTTTTTACCCATGAGAATTTTTTTACCCATGAGACTTTTTTACCCGTAAGACTTTTTACACTTGAGACCTTTTTTGCTCATAAGACTTTTCTTACCTGTGAGACTTTTTTTACCCATAAGAGTTTTTTACCTGTGAGACTTTTTACACTTGAGACCTTTTTTGCTCATAAGACTTTTCTTACCTGTGAGACCTTTTTTGCCCATGACAATTTTTTTACCACTGAGAATTTTTACCTGTGAGACTTTTTTTACGCATGAGACTTTTCTTACCTGTGAGACCTTTTTTGCCCATGAGACTTTTCTTACCTGTCAGACCTTTTTTACCCATGAGACTTTTTTACCCGTAAGACTTTTTACACTTGAGACCTTTTTCGCTCATAAGACTTTTCTTACCTGTGAGACCTTTTTTGCCCATGAGAATTTTTTTACCTGTGAGATTTTTTACCTGTGAGACTTTTTTTACGCATGAGACTTTTCTTACCTGTGAGACCTTTTTTACCCATAAGAGTTTTTTACCCGTAAGACTTTTTACACGTGAGACCTTTTTTGCCCATAAGACTTTTCTTACCTGTGAGACCTTTTTTGCCCATGAGAATTTTCTTACTTGTGAGAATTTTTACCTGTGAGACTTTTTTTACGCATGAGACTTTTCTTACCTGTCAGACCTTTTTTGCCCATGAGACTTTTCTTACCTGTCAGGCCTTTTTTACCCATGAGACTTTTTTTACCCATGAGACTTTTTTACCCGTAAGACATTTTACACTTGAGACCTTTTTTGCTCATAAGACTTTTCTTACCTGTGAGACCTTTTTTGCCCGAGAATTTTTTTACCTGTGAGATCTTTTACCTGTGAGACTTTTTTTACCCATGAGACTTTTTTACCCGTAAGACTTTTTACACGTGAGACCTTTTTTGCTCATAAGACTTTTCTTACCTGTGAGACCTTTTTTGCCCATGAGACTTTTTTTACCCGTCAGACATTTTACCCAATAGACTGTTTACCAAGGAAAATTTTTATCCGTGAGACTTTTTATACCTGTTAGACTTACAACACCTGACACCTTTTTTACCCATGAGAATTTTTTTACCCATGAGACTTTTTTACCCGTAAGACTTTTTACACTTGAGACCTTTTTTGCTCATAAGACTTTTCTTACCTGTGAGACTTTTTTTACCCATAAGAGTTTTTTACCTGTGAGACTTTTTACACTTGAGACCTTTTTTGCTCATAAGACTTTTCTTACCTGTGAGACCTTTTTTGCCCATGACAATTTTTTTACCATTGAGAATTTTTACCTGTGAGACTTTTTTTACGCATGAGACTTTTCTTAGCTGTGAGACCTTTTTTACCCATGAGACTTTTCTTACCTGTCAGACCTTTTTTACCCATGAGACTTTTTTACCCGTAAGACTTTTTACACTTGAGACCTTTTTTGCTCATAAGACTTTTCTTACCTGTGAGACCTTTTTTGCCCATGACAATTTTTTTACCACTGAGAATTTTTACCTGTGAGACTTTTTTTACGCATGAGACTTTTCTTACCTGTGAGACCTTTTTTGCCCATGAGACTTTTCTTACCTGTCAGACCTTTTTTGCCCATGAGACTTTTTTTATCCGTCTAGACATTTTACCCAATAGACTGTTTACCAAGGAAAAGTTTTATCCGTGAGACTTTTTATACCTGCTAGACTTACAACACCTGACACCTTTTTTACCCGTGAGAATGTTTTTACCCATGAGACTTTTTTACCCGTAAGACTTTTTACACTTGAGACCTTTTTTGCTCATAAGACTTTTCTTACCTCTCAGACCTTTTTTGCCCATGACACTTTTTTTACCTGTGAGAATTTTAGAACCTATGAGACTTTCTATAACTATGAGACTTTTTTTACCTGTGATACTTTTTTTAGCCATGAGACTTTTTTTAAACGATAGACCTTTTTTACCCCTGAGACACTTTTACACTTGAATCTTTTTACCCATGAGACTTTTTCACCCACGAGACTTTTTTTACCCGTCAGACCTTTTTTACTTGTCAGGCATTTTACCCAATACACTTTTTACCAAGGAAAAGTTTTAGCCGTGAGACTTTTTATACCTGTTAGACTTACAACACCTGACACCTTTTTTAGCCGTGAGAATTTTTTTACCCATGAGACTTTTTTTACCCATGAGACTTTTTTACCCGTAAGACTTTTTACACTTGAGACCTTTTTTGCTCATAAGACTTTTCTTACCTGTGAGACCTTTTTTGCCCGAGAATTTTTTTACCTGTGAGATCTTTTACCTGTGAGACTTTTTTTACCCATGAGACTTTTTTACCCGTAAGACTTTTTACACGTGAGACCTTTTTTGCCCATAAGACTTTTCTTACCTATGAGACCTTTTTTGCCCATGAGACTTTTTTTATCCGTCTAGACATTTTACCCAATAGACTGTTTACCAAGGAAAATTTTTATCCGTGAGACTTTTTATACCTGTTAGACTTACAACACCTGACACCTTTTTTACCCATGAGAATTTTTTTACCCATGAGACTTTTTTACCCGTAAGACTTTTTACACTTGAGACCTTTTTTGCTCATAAGACTTTTCTTACCTGTGAGACTTTTTTTACCCATAAGAGTTTTTTACCTGTGAGACTTTTTACACTTGAGACCTTTTTTGCTCATAAGACTTTTCTTACCTGTGAGACCTTTTTTGCCCATGACAATTTTTTTACCACTGAGAATTTTTACCTGTGAGACTTTTTTTACGCATGAGACTTTTCTTACCTGTGAGACCTTTTTTGCCCATGAGACTTTTCTTACCTGTCAGACCTTTTTTACCCATGAGACTTTTTTACCCGTAAGACTTTTTACACTTGAGACCTTTTTCGCTCATAAGACTTTTCTTACCTGTGAGACCTTTTTTGCCCATGAGAATTTTTTTACCTGTGAGATTTTTTACCTGTGAGACTTTTTTTACGCATGAGACTTTTCTTACCTGTGAGACCTTTTTTACCCATAAGAGTTTTTTACCCGTAAGACTTTTTACACGTGAGACCTTTTTTGCCCATAAGACTTTTCTTACCTGTGAGACCTTTTTTGCCCATGAGAATTTTCTTACTTGTGAGAATTTTTACCTGTGAGACTTTTTTTACGCATGAGACTTTTCTTACCTGTCAGACCTTTTTTGCCCATGAGACTTTTCTTACCTGTCAGACCTTTTTTACCCATGAGACTTTTTTTACCCATGAGACTTTTTTACCCGTAAGACATTTTACACTTGAGACCTTTTTTGCTCATAAGACTTTTCTTACCTGTGAGACCTTTTTTGCCCGAGAATTTTTTTACCTGTGAGATCTTTTACCTGTGAGACTTTTTTTACCCATGAGACTTTTTTACCCGTAAGACTTTTTACACGTGAGA
The DNA here is from genome assembly GCF_963210335.1 of Falco punctatus. Classification (NCBI taxonomy): domain Eukaryota; kingdom Metazoa; phylum Chordata; class Aves; order Falconiformes; family Falconidae; genus Falco; species Falco punctatus. The sequence continues at coordinate 100,307,474 of NC_137580.1, forward strand.
CCTTTTTTGCCCATAAGACTTTTCTTACCTGTGAGACCTTTTTTGCCCATGAGACTTTTTTTACCCGTCAGACATTTTACCCAATAGACTGTTTACCAAGGAAAATTTTTATCCGTGAGACTTTTTATACCTGTTAGACTTACAACACCTGACACCTTTTTTACCCAGGAGAATTTTTTTACCCATGAGACTTTTTTACCCGTAAGACTTTTTACACTTGAGACCTTTTTTGCTCATAAGACTTTTCTTACCTGTCAGACCTTTTTTACCCATGACACTTTTTTTACCTGTGAGAATTTTAGAACCTATGAGACTTTCTATAACTATGAGACTTTTTTTACCTGTGATACTTTTTTTAGCCATGAGACTTTTTTTAAACAATAGACCTTTTTTACCCCTGAGACACTTTTACACTTGAATCTTTTTACCCATGAGACTTTTTCACCCACGAGACTTTTTTTACCCGTCAGACCTTTTTTACTGGTCAGGCATTTTACCCAATACACTTTTTACCAAGGAAAAGTTTTAGCCGTGAGACTTTTTATACCTGTTAGACTTACAACACCTGACACCTTTTTTAGCCGTGAGAATTTTTTTACCCATGAGACTTTTTTTACCCATGAGACTTTTTTACCCGTAAGACTTTTTACACGTGAGACCTTTTTTGCCCATAAGACTTTTCTTACCTGTGAGACCTTTTTTGCCCATGAGAATTTTCTTACTTGTGAGAATTTTTACCTGTGAGACTTTTTTTACGCATGAGACTTTTCTTACCTGTCAGACCTTTTTTGCCCATGAGACTTTTCTTACCTGTCAGACCTTTTTTACCCATGAGACTTTTTTTACCCATGAGACTTTTTTACCCGTAAGACATTTTACACTTGAGACCTTTTTTGCTCATAAGACTTTTCTTACCTGTGAGACCTTTTTTGCCCGAGAATTTTTTTACCTGTGAGATCTTTTACCTGTGAGACTTTTTTTACCCATGAGACTTTTTTACCCGTAAGACTTTTTACACGTGAGACCTTTTTTGCCCATAAGACTTTTTACACTTGAGACCTTTTTTGCTCATAAGACTTTTCTTACCTGTGAGACTTTTTTTACCCATAAGAGTTTTTTACCTGTAAGACTTTTTACACGTGAGACCTTTTTTGCCCATAAGACTTTTCTTACCTGTGAGACCTTTTTTGCCCATGAGACTTTTTTTATCCGTCAGACATTTTACCCAATAGACTGTTTACCAAGGAAAATTTTTATCCGTGAGACTTTTTATACCTGTTAGACTTACAACACCTGACACCTTTTTTACCCGTGAGATTTTTTCTACCCATGAGACTTTTTTACCCGTAAGACTTTTTACACTTGAGACCTTTTTTGCTCATAAGACTTTTCTTACCTGTGAGACCTTTTTTGCCCATGAGAATTTTTTTACCACTGAGAATTTTTACCTGTGATACTTTTTTTACCCATAAGACTTTTCTTACCTGTGAGACCTTTTTTGCCCATGAGACTTTTCTTACCTGTGAGACCTTTTTTACCCATGAGACTTTTTTACCCGTAAGACTTTTTACACTTGAGACCTTTTTTGCTCATAAGACTTTTCTTACCTTTCAGACCTTTTTTGCCCATGAGAATTTTTTTACCTGTGAGATCTTTTACCTGTGAGACTTTTTTTACCCATGAGACTTTTTTACCCGTAAGACTTTTTACACGTGAGACCTTTTTTGCCCATAAGACTTTTCTTACCTGTGAGACCTTTTTTGCCCATGAGACTTTTTTTATCCGTCTAGACATTTTACCCAATAGACTGTTTACCAAGGAAAATTTTTATCCGTGAGACTTTTTATAACTGCTAGACTTACAACACCTGACACCTTTTTTACCCGTGAGAATGTTTTTACCCATGAGACTTTTTTACCCGTAAGACTTTTTACACTTGAGACCTTTTTTGCTCATAAGACTTTTCTTACCTGTCAGACCTTTTTTACCCATGACACTTTTTTTACCTGTGAGAATTTTAGAACCTATGAGACTTTCTATAACAATGAGACTTTTTTTACCTGTGATACTTTTTTTAGCCATGAGACTTTTTTTAAACGATAGACCTTTTTTACCCCTGAGACACTTTTACACTTGAATCTTTTTACCCATGAGACTTTTTCACCCACGAGACTTTTTTTACCCGTCAGACCTTTTTTACTGGTCAGGCATTTTACCCAATACACTTTTTACCAAGGAAAAGTTTTAGCCGTGCGACTTTTTATACCTGTTAGACTTACAACACCTGACACCTTTTTTAGCCGTGAGAATTTTTTTACCCATGAGACTTTTTTTACCCATGAGACTTTTTTACCCGTAAGACTTTTTACACGTGAGACCTTTTTTGCCCATAAGACTTTTCTTACCTGTGAGACCTTTTTTGCCCATGAGACTTTTTTTATCCGTCTAGACATTTTACCCAATAGACTGTTTACCAAGGAAAATTTTTATCCGTGAGACTTTTTATACCTGTTAGACTTACAACACCTGACACCTTTTTTACCCGTGAGATTTTTTCTACCCATGAGACTTTTTTACCCGTAAGACTTTTTAGTCACACTATGAGAACTGTCAGAATTTTAGAACCTATGAGACTTTCTATAACTATGAGACTTTTTTTACCTGTGATACTTTTTTTAGCCATGAGACTTTTTTTAAACGATAGACCTTTTTTACCCCTGAGACACTTTTACACTTGAATCTTTTTACCCATGAGACTTTTTCACCCACGAGACTTTTCTTACCCGTCAGACCTTTTTTACTTGTCAGGCATTTTACCCAATACACTTTTTACCAAGGAAAAGTTTTAGCCGTGAGACTTTTTATACCTGTTAGACTTACAACACCTGACACCTTTTTTAGCCGTGAGAATTTTTTTACCTATGAGACTTTTTTTACCCATGAGACTTTTTTACCCGTAAGACTTTTTACACTTGAGACCTTTTTTGCTCATAAGACTTTTCTTACCTGTGAGACCTTTTTTGCCCGAGAATTTTTTTACCTGTGAGATCTTTTACCTGTGAGACTTTTTTTACCCATGAGACTTTTTTACCCGTAAGACTTTTTACACGTGAGACCTTTTTTGCCCATGAGACTTTTCTTACCTGTCAGACCTTTTTTGCCCATGAGACTTTTTTTATCCGTCTAGACATTTTACCCAATAGACTGTTTACCAAGGAAAATTTTTATCCGTGAGACTTTTTATACCTGTTAGACTTACAAAACCTGACACCTTTTTTACCCATGAGAATTTTTTTACCCATGAGACTTTTTTACCCGTAAGACTTTTTACACTTGAGACCTTTTTTGCTCATAAGATTTTTCTTACCTGTGAGACCTTTTTTGCCCATGAGACTTTTCTTACCTGTCAGACCTTTTTTGCCCATGAGACTTTTTTTATCCGTCAGACATTTTACCCAATAGACTGTTTACCAAGGAAAATTTTTATCCGTGAGACTTTTTATACATGTTAGACTTACAACACCTGACACCTTTTTTAGCCGTGAGAATTTTTTTACCCATGAGACTTTTTTACCCGTAAGACTTTTTACACTTGAGACCTTTTTTGCTCATAAGACTTTTCTTACCTGTGAGACCTTTTTTGCCCGAGAATTTTCTTACTTGTGAGAATTTTTACCTGTGAGACTTTTTTTACCCATGAGACTTTTTTACCCGTAAGACTTTTTACACGTGAGACCTTTTTTGCCCATAAGACTTTTCTTACCTGTGAGACCTTTTTTGCCCATGAGACTTTTTTTATCCGTCTAGACATTTTACCCAATAGACTGTTTACCAAGGAAAATTTTTATCCGTGAGACTTTTTATACCTGTTAGACTTACAACACCTGACACCTTTTTTACCCATGAGAATTTTTTTACCCATGAGACTTTTTTACCCGTAAGACTTTTTACACTTGAGACCTTTTTTGCTCATAAGACTTTTCTTACCTGTCAGACCTTTTTTTACCCATAAGAGTTTTTTACCTGTAAGACTTTTTACACGTGAGACCCTTTTTGGCCATAAGACTTTTCTTACCTGTGAGACCTTTTTTGCCCATGACAATTTTTTTACCACTGAGAATTTTTACCTGTGAGACTTTTTTTACGCATGAGACTTTTCTTACCTGTGAGACCTTTTTTGCCCATGAGACTTTTCTTACCCGTCAGACATTTTACCCAATAGACTGTTTACCAAGGAAAATTTTTATCCGTGAGACTTTTTATACCTGCTAGACTTACAACACCTGACACCTTTTTTACCCGTGAGATTTTTTCTACCCATGAGACTTTTTTACCCGTAAGACTTTTTACACTTGAGACCTTTTTTGCTCATAAGACTTTTCTTACCTGTGAGACATTTTTTGCCCGAGAATTTTTTTACCTGTGAGATCTTTTACCTGTGAGACTTTTTTTACCCATGAGACTTTTTTACCCGTAAGACTTTTTACACGTGAGACCTTTTTTGCCCATGAGACTTTTCTTACCTGTCAGACCTTTTTTGCCCATGAGACTTTTTTTATCCGTCTAGACATTTTACCCAATAGACTGTTTACCAAGGAAAATTTTTATCCGTGAGACTTTTTATACCTGTTAGACTTACAACACCTGACACCTTTTTTACCCATGAGAATTTTTTTACCCATGAGACTTTTTTACCCGTAAGACTTTTTACACTTGAGACCTTTTTTGCTCACAAGACTTTTCTTACCTGTGAGACTTTTTTTACCCATAAGAGTTTTTTACCTGTAAGACTTTTTACACGTGAGACCTTTTTTGCCCATAAGACTTTTCTTACCTGTGAGACCTTTTTTGCCCATGACAATTTTTTTACCTGTGAGAATTTTTACCTGTGAGACTTTTTTTACGCATGAGACTTTTCTTACCTGTGAGACCTTTTTTGCCCATGAGACTTTTCTTACCTGTCAGACCTTTTTTGCCCATGAGAATTTTCTTACTTGTGAGAATTTTTACCTGTGAGACTTTTTTTATGCATGAGACTTTTCTTACCTGTGAGACCTTTTTTGCCCATGAGACTTTTCTTACCTGTGAGACCTTTTTTGCCCATGAGACTTTTTTTATCCGTCAGACATTTTACCCAATAGACTTTTTACCAAGGAAAATTTTTATCCGTGAGACTTTTTATACCTGCTAGACTTACAACACCTGACACCTTTTTTACCCGTGAGAATTTTTTTACCCATGAGACTTTTTTACCCGTAAGACTTTTTACACTTGAGACCTTTTTTGCTCATAAGACTTTTCTTACCTGTCAGACCTTTTTTGCCCATGAGACTTTTTTTACCTGTGAGAATTTTAGAACCTATGAGACTTTCTATAACTATGAGACTTTTTTTACCTGTGATACGTTTTTAGCCATGAGACTTTTTTTAAACGATAGACCTTTTTTACCCCTGAGACACTTTTACACTTGAATCTTTTTTCCCATGAGACTTTTTCACCCACGAGACTTTTCTTACCCGTCAGACCTTTTTTACTTGTCAGGCATTTTACCCAATACACTTTTCACCAAGGAAAAGTTTTAGCCGTGAGACTTTTTATACCTGTTAGACTTACAACACCTGACACCTTTTTTACCCATGAGAATTTTTTTACCTATGAGACTTTTTTTACCCATGAGACTTTTTTACCCGTAAGACTTTTTACACTTGAGACCTTTTTTGCTCATAAGACTTTTCTTACCTGTGAGACCTTTTTTGCCCGAGAATTTTTTTACCTGTGAGATCTTTTACCTGTGAGACTTTTTTTACCCATGAGACTTTTTTACCCGTAAGACTTTTTACACGTGAGACCTTTTTTGCCCATAAGACTTTTCTTACCTGTGAGACCTTTTTTGCCCATGAGACTTTTTTTATCCGTCTAGACATTTTACCCAATAGACTGTTTACCAAGGAGAATTTTTATCCGTGAGACTTTTTATACCTGTTAGACTTACAACACCTGACACCTTTTTTAGCCGTGAGAATTTTTTTACCCGTGAGACTTTTTTACCCGTAAGACTTTTTACACTTGAGACCTTTTTTGCTCATAAGACTTTTCTTACCTGTGAGACTTTTTTTACCCATAAGAGTTTTTTACCTGTAAGACTTTTTACACGTGAGACCTTTTTTGCCCATGAGACTTTTCTTACCTGTCAGACCTTTTTTGCCCATGAGACTTTTTTTATCCGTCTAGACATTTTACCCAATAGACTGTTTACCAAGGAAAATTTTTATCCGTGAGACTTTTTATACCTGCTAGACTTACAACACCTGACACCTTTTTTACCCGTGAGAATGTTTTTACCCATGAGACTTTTTTACCCGTAAGACTTTTTACACTTGAGACCTTTTTTGCTCATAAGACTTTTCTTACCTGTCAGACCTTTTTTTACCCATAAGAGTTTTTTACCTGTAAGACTTTTTACACGTGAGACCTTTTTTGCTCATAAGACTTTTCTTACCTGTGAGACCTTTTTTGCCCATGACAATTTTTTTACCTGTGAGAATTTTTACCTGTGAGACTTTTTTTACGCATGAGACTTTTCTTACCTGTGAGACCTTTTTTGCCCATTAGACTTTTCTTACCTGTCAGACCTTTTTTACCCATGAGACTTTTTTCCCGTAAGACTTTTTACACTGGAGACCTTTTTTGCTCATAAGACTTTTCTTACCTGTCAGACCTTTTTTTACCCATAAGAGTTTTTTACCTGTAAGACTTTTTACACGTGAGACCTTTTTTGCCCATAAGACTTTTCTTACCTGTGAGACCTTTTTTGCCCATGACAATTTTTTTACCACTGAGAATTTTTACCTGTGAGACTTTTTTTACGCATGAGACTTTTCTTACCTGTGAGACCTTTTTTGCCCATGAGACTTTTCTTACCTGTCAGACCTTTTTTACCCATGAGACTTTTTTACCCGTAAGACTTTTTACACGTGAGACCTTTTTTGCCCATAAGGCTTTTCTTACCTGTGAGACCTTTTTTGCCCATGACAATTTTTTTACCTGTGAGAATTTTTACCTGTGAGACTTTTTTTACGCATGAGACTTTTCTTACCTGTGAGACCTTTTTTGCCCATAAGACTTTTCTTACCTGTCAGACCTTTTTTGCCCATGAGACTTTTTTTATCCGTCAGACATTTTACCCAATAGACTTTTTACCAAGGAAAATTTTTATCCGTGAGACTTTTTATACCTGCTAGACTTACAACACCTGACACCATTTTTACCCGTGAGAATGTTTTTACCCATGAGACTTTTTTACCCGTAAGACTTTTTACACTTGAGACCTTTTTTGCTCATAAGACTTTTCTTACCTGTCAGACCTTTTTTGCCCATGACACTTTTTTTACCTGTGAGAATTTTAGAACCTATGAGACTTTCTATAACTATGAGACTTTTTTTACCTGTGATACTTTTTTTAGCCATGAGACTTTTTTTAAACGATAGACCTTTTTTACCCCTGAGACACTTTTGCACTTGAATCTTTTTACCCATGAGACTTTTTCACCCACGAGACTTTTTTTACCCGTCAGACCTTTTTTACTTGTCAGGCATTTTACCCAATACACTTTTTACCAAGGAAAAGTTTTAGCCGTGAGACTTTTTATACCTGTTAGACTTACAACACCTGACACCTTTTTTAGCCGTGAGAATTTTTTTACCCATGAGACTTTTTTACCCGTAAGACTTTTTACACTTGAGACCTTTTTTGCTCATAAAACTTTTCTTACCTGTTAGACCTTTTTTGCCCGAGAATTTTTTTACCTGTGAGAACTTTTACCTGCGAGACTTTTTTTACCCATGAGACTTTTTTACCCGTAAGACTTTTTACACGTGAGACCTTTTTTGCCCATAAGACTTTTCTTACCTGTGAGACCTTTTTTGCCCATGAGACTTTTTTTATCCGTCTAGACATTTTACCCAATAGACTGTTTACCAAGGAAAATTTTTATCCGTGAGACTTTTTATACCTGTTAGACTTACAACACCTGACACCTTTTTTACCCATGAGAATTTTTTTACCCATGAGACTTTTTTACCCGTAAGACTTTTTACACTTGAGACCTTTTTTGCTCACAAGACTTTTCTTACCTGTGAGACTTTTTTTACCCATAAGAGTTTTTTACCTGTAAGACTTTTTACACGTGAGACCTTTTTTGCCCATAAGACTTTTCTTACCTGTGAGACCTTTTTTGCCCATGACAATTTTTTTACCACTGAGAATTTTTACCTGTGAGACTTTTTTTACGCATGAGATTTTTCTTACCTGTGAGACCTTTTTTGCCCATGAGACTTTTCTTACCTGTCAGACCTTTTTTGCCCATGAGACTTTTTTTACCCGTCAGACATTTTACCCAATAGACTGTTTACCAAGGAAAATTTTTATCCGTGAGACTTTTTATACCTGCTAGACTTACAACACCTGACACCTTTTTTACCCATGAGACTTTTTTTACCCATGAGACTTTTTTATCCGTAAGACTTTTTACACTTGAGACCTTTTTTGCTCATAAGACTTTTCTTACCTGTGAGACCTTTTTTGCCCATGAGACTTTTCTTACCTGTGAGACCTTTTTTGCCCATGAGACTTTTTTTATCCGTCTAGACATTTTACCCAATAGACTGTTTACCAAGGAAAATTTTTATCCGTGAGACTTTTTATACCTGTTAGACTTACAACACCTGACACCTTTTTTACCCATGAGAATTTTTTTACCCATGAGACTTTTTTACCCGTAAGACTTTTTACACTTGAGACCTTTTTTGCTCACAAGACTTTTCTTACCTGTGAGACTTTTTTTACCCATAAGAGTTTTTTACCTGTAAGACTTTTTACACGTGAGACCTTTTTTGCCCATAAGACTTTTCTTACCTGTCAGACCTTTTTTGCCCATGAGACTTTTTTTACCCGTCAGACATTTTACCCAATAGACTGTTTACCAAGGAAAATTTTTATCCATGAGACTTTTTTTACCCATGAGACTTTTTTATCCGTAAGACTTTTTACACTTGAGACCTTTTTTGCTCATAAGACTTTTCTTACCTGTGAGACCTTTTTTGCCCATGAGACTTTTCTTACTTGTGAGAATTTTTACCTGTGAGACTTTTTTTACGCATGAGACTTTTCTTACCTGTGAGACCTTTTTTGCCCATGAGACTCTTCTTACCTGTCAGACCTTTTTTGCCCATGAGACTTTTTTTACCTGTGAGAATTTCAGAACCTATGAGACTTTCTGTAACTATGAGACTTTTTTTACCTGTGATACTTTTTTTAGCCATGAGATTTTTTTTAAACAAAAAACTTTTTTTACCCCTGAGACACTTTTACACTTTAATCTTTTTACCCATGAGACTTTTTCACCCACGAGACTTTTTTTACCCATCAGACCTTTTTTACTTGTCAGGCATTTTACCCAATACACTTTTTACCAAGGAAAAGTTTTAGCCGTGAGACTTTTTATACCTGTTAGACTTACAACACCTGACACCTTTTTTAGCCGTGAGAATTTTCTTACCCATGAGACTTTTTTTACCCATGAGACTTTTTTACCCGTAAGGCTTTTTACACTTGAGACCTTTTTTGCTCATAAGACTTTTCTTACCTGTGAGACCTTTTTTGCCCATGACAATTTTTTTACCTGTGAGAATTTTTACCTGTGAGACTTTTTTTACGCATGAGACTTTTCTTACCTGTGAGACCTTTTTTGCCCATGACAATTTTTTTACCTGTGAGAATTTTTACCTGTGAGACTTTTTTTACGCATGAGACTTTTCTTACCTGTGAGACCTTTTTTGCCCATGAGACTTTTCTTACCTGTCAGACCTTTTTTACCCATGAGACTTTTTTACCCGTAAGACTTTTTACACTGGAGACCTTTTTCGCTCATAAGACTTTTCTTACCTGTGAGACCTTTTTTGCCCATGAGAATTTTTTTACCTGTGAGATTTTTTACCTGTGAGACTTTTTTTACGCATGAGACTTTTCTTACCTGTGAGACCTTTTTTGCCCATGAGACTTTTCTTACCTGTCAGACCTTTTTTGCCCATGAGACTTTTTTTATCCGTCAGACATTTTACCCAATAGACTTTTTACCAAGGAAAATTTTTATCCGTGAGACTTTTTATACCTGCTAGACTTACAACACCTGACACCTTTTTTACCCGTGAGAATTTTTTTACCCATGAGACTTTTTTACCCGTAAGACTTTTTACACTTGAGACCTTTTTTGCTCATAAGACTTTTCTTACCTGTCAGACCTTTTTTGCCCATGACACTTTTTTTACCTGTGAGAATTTTAGAACCTATGAGACTTTCTATAACTATGAGACTTTTTTTACCTGTGATACTTTTTTTAGCCATGAGACTTTTTTTAAACGATAGACCTTTTTTACCCCTGAGACACTTTTACACTTGAATCTTTATACCCATGACACTTTTTCACCCACGAGACTTTTTTTACCCGTCAGACCTTTTTTACTTGTCAGGCATTTTACCCAATACACTTTTTACCAAGGAAAATTTTTAGCCGTGAGACTTTTTATACCTGTTAGACTTACAACACCTGACACCTTTTTTAGCCGTGAGAATTTTTTTACCCATGAGACTTTTTTTACCCATGAGACTTTTTACCCGTAAGACTTTTTACACGTGAGACCTTTTTTGCTCATAAGACTTTTCTTACCTGTGAGACATTTTTTGCCCGAGAATTTTTTTACCTGTGAGAACTTTTACCTGTGAGACTTTTTTTACCCATGAGACTTTTTTACCCGTAAGACTTTTTACACGTGAGACCTTTTTTGCCCATGAGACTTTTCTTACTTGTGAGAATTTTTACCTGTGAGACTTTTTTTACGCATGAGACTTTTCTTACCTGTGAGACCTTTTTTGCCCATGAGACTTTTCTTACCTGTCAGACCTTTTTTGCCCATGAGACTTTTCTTACCTGTGAGAATTTTAGAACCTATGAGACTTTCTGTAACTATGAGACTTTTTTTACCTGTGATACTTTTTTTAGCCATGAGATTTTTTTTAAACAAAAAACTTTTTTTACCCCTGAGACACTTTTACACTTGAATCTTTTTACCCATGAGACTTTTTCACCCACGAGACTTTTTTTACCCATCAGACCTTTTTTACTTGTCAGGCATTTTACCCAATACACTTTTTACCAAGGAAAAGTTTTAGCCGTGAGACTTTTTATACCTGTTAGACTTACAACACCTGACACCTTTTTTAGCCGTGAGAATTTTTTTACCCATGAGACTTTTTTTACCCATGAGACTTTTTTACCCGTAAGGCTTTTTACACTTGAGACCTTTTTTGCTCATAAGACTTTTCTTACCTGTGAGACCTTTTTTGCCCATGACAATTTTTTTACCTGTGAGAATTTTTACCTGTGAGACTTTTTTTACGCATGAGACTTTTCTTACCTGTGAGACCTTTTTTGCCCATGAGACTTTTCTTACCTGTCAGACCTTTTTTACCCATGAGACTTTTTTACCCGTAAGACTTTTTACACTGGAGACCTTTTTCGCTCATAAGACTTTTCTTACCTGTGAGACCTTTTTTGCCCATGAGAATTTTTTTACCTGTGAGATTTTTTACCTGTGAGACTTTTTTTACGCATGAGACTTTTCTTACCTGTGAGACCTTTTTTGCCCATGAGACTTTTCTTACCTATCAGACCTTTTTTGCCCATGAGACTTTTTTTATCCGTCAGACATTTTACCCAATAGACTTTTTACCAAGGAAAATTTTTATCCGTGAGACTTTTTATACCTGCTAGACTTACAACACCTGACACCTTTTTTACCCGTGAGAATTTTTTTACCCATGAGACTTTTTTACCCGTAAGACTTTTTACACTTGAGACCTTTTTTGCTCATAAGACTTTTCTTACCTGTCAGACCTTTTTTGCCCATGACACTTTTTTTACCTGTGAGAATTTTAGAACCTATGAGACTTTCTATAACTATGAGACTTTTTTTACCTGTGATACTTTTTTTAGCCATGAGACTTTTTTTAAACAATAGACCTTTTTTACCCCTGAGACACTTTTACACTTGAATCTTTATACCCATGACACTTTTTCACCCACGAGACTTTTTTTACCCGTCAGACCTTTTTTACTTGTCAGGCATTTTACCCAATACACTTTTTACCAAGGAAAAGTTTTAGCCGTGAGACTTTTTATACCTGTTAGACTTACAACACCTGACAACTTTTTTAGCCGTGAGAATTTTTTTACCCATGAGACTTTTTTACCCGTAAGACTTTTTACACTTGAGACCTTTTTTGCTCATAAGACTTTTCTTACCTGTGAGACCTTTTTTGCCCGAGAATTTTTTTACCTGTGAGAACTTTTACCTGTGAGACTTTTTTTACCCATGAGACTTTTTTACCCGTAAGACTTTTTACACGTGAGACCTTTTTTGCCCATGAGACTTTTCTTACTTGTGAGAATTTTTACCTGTGAGACTTTTTTTACGCATGAGACTTTTCTTACCTGTGAGACCTTTTTTGCCCATGAGACTTTTCTTACCTGTCAGAACTTTTTTGCCCATGAGACTTTTTTTACCTGTGAGAATTTTAGAACCTATGAGACTTTCTGTAACTATGAGACTTTTTTTACCTGTGATACTTTTTTTAGCCATGAGATTTTTTTTAAACAAAAAACTTTTTTTACCCCTGAGACACTTTTACACTTGAATCTTTTTACCCATGAGACTTTTTCACCCACGAGACTTTTTTTACCCATCAGACCTTTTTTACTTGTCAGGCATTTTACCCAATACACTTTTTACCAAGGAAAAGTTTTAGCCGTGAGACTTTTTATACCTGTTAGACTTACAACACCTGACACCTTTTTTAGCCGTGAGAATTTTTTTACCCATGAGACTTTTTTTACCCATGAGACTTTTTTACCCGTAAGGCTTTTTACACTTGAGACCTTTTTTGCTCATAAGACTTTTCTTACCTGTGAGACCTTTTTTGCCCATGACAATTTTTTTACCTGTGAGAATTTTTACCTGTGAGACTTTTTTTACGCATGAGACTTTTCTTACCTGTGAGACCTTTTTTGCCCATGAGACTTTTCTTACCTGTCAGACCTTTTTTACCCATGAGACTTTTTTACCCGTAAGACTTTTTACACTGGAGACCTTTTTCGCTCATAAGACTTTTCTTACCTGTGAGACCTTTTTTGCCCATGAGAATTTTTTTACCTGTGAGATTTTTTACCTGTGAGACTTTTTTTACGCATGAGACTTTTCTTACCTGTGAGACCTTTTTTGCCCATGAGACTTTTCTTACCTATCAGACCTTTTTTGCCCATGAGACTTTTTTTATCCGTCAGACATTTTACCCAATAGACTTTTTACCAAGGAAAATTTTTATCCGTGAGACTTTTTATACCTGCTAGACTTACAACACCTGACACCTTTTTTACCCGTGAGAATTTTTTTACCCATGAGACTTTTTTACCCGTAAGACTTTTTACACTTGAGACCTTTTTTGCTCATAAGACTTTTCTTACCTGTCAGACCTTTTTTGCCCATGACACTTTTTTTACCTGTGAGAATTTTAGAACCTATGAGACTTTCTATAACTATGAGACTTTTTTTACCTGTGATACTTTTTTTAGCCATGAGACTTTTTTTAAACAATAGACCTTTTTTACCCCTGAGACACTTTTACACTTGAATCTTTATACCCATGACACTTTTTCACCCACGAGACTTTTTTTACCCGTCAGACCTTTTTTACTTGTCAGGCATTTTACCCAATACACTTTTTACCAAGGAAAAGTTTTAGCCGTGAGACTTTTTATACCTGTTAGACTTACAACACCTGACAACTTTTTTAGCCGTGAGAATTTTTTTACCCATGAGACTTTTTTACCCGTAAGACTTTTTACACTTGAGACCTTTTTTGCTCATAAGACTTTTCTTACCTGTGAGACCTTTTTTGCCCGAGAATTTTTTTACCTGTGAGAACTTTTACCTGTGAGACTTTTTTTACCCATGAGACTTTTTTACCCGTAAGACTTTTTACACGTGAGACCTTTTTTGCCCATGAGACTTTTCTTACTTGTGAGAATTTTTACCTGTGAGACTTTTTTTACGCATGAGACTTTTCTTACCTGTGAGACCTTTTTTGCCCATGAGACTTTTCTTACCTGTCAGAACTTTTTTGCCCATGAGACTTTTTTTACCTGTGAGAATTTTAGAACCTATGAGACTTTCTGTAACTATGAGACTTTTTTTACCTGTGATACTTTTTTTAGCCATGAGATTTTTTTTAAACAAAAAACTTTTTTTACCCCTGAGACACTTTTACACTTGAATCTTTTTACCCATGAGACTTTTTCACCCACGAGACTTTTTTTACCCATCAGACCTTTTTTACTTGTCAGGCATTTTACCCAATACACTTTTTACCAAGGAAAAGTTTTAGCCGTGAGACTTTTTATACCTGTTAGACTTACAACACCTGACACCTTTTTTAGCCGTGAGAATTTTTTTACCCATGAGACTTTTTTTACCCATGAGACTTTTTTACCCGTAAGGCTTTTTACACTTGAGACCTTTTTTGCTCATAAGACTTTTCTTACCTGTGAGACCTTTTTTGCCCATGACAATTTTTTTACCTGTGAGAATTTTTACCTGTGAGACTTTTTTTACGCATGAGACTTTTCTTACCTGTGAGACCTTTTTTGCCCATGAGACTTTTCTTACCTGTCAGACCTTTTTTACCCATGAGACTTTTTTACCCGTAAGACTTTTTACACTGGAGACCTTTTTCGCTCATAAGACTTTTCTTACCTGTGAGACCTTTTTTGCCCATGAGAATTTTTTTACCTGTGAGATTTTTTACCTGTGAGACTTTTTTTACGCATGAGACTTTTCTTACCTGTGAGACCTTTTTTGCCCATGAGACTTTTCTTACCTGTCAGACCTTTTTTACCCATGAGACTTTTTTACCCGTAAGACTTTTTACACTTGAGACCTTTTTTGCTCATAAGACTTTTCTTACCTGTGAGACCTTTTTTGCCCATGAGAATTTTTTTACCACTGAGAATTTTTACCTGTGATACTTTTTTTACCCATAAGACTTTTCTTACCTGTGAGACCTTTTTTGCCCATGAGACTTTTCTTACCTGTGAGACCTTTTTTACCCATGAGACTTTTTTACCCGTAAGACTTTTTACACTTGAGACCTTTTTTGCTCATAAGACTTTTCTTACCTTTCAGACCTTTTTTGCCCATGAGAATTTTTTTACCTGTGAGATCTTTTACCTGTGAGACTTTTTTTACCCATGAGACTTTTTTACCCGTAAGACTTTTTACACGTGAGACCTTTTTTGCCCATAAGACTTTTCTTACCTGTGAGACCTTTTTTGCCCATGAGACTTTTTTTATCCGTCTAGACATTTTACCCAATAGACTGTTTACCAAGGAAAATTTTTATCCGTGAGACTTTTTATAACTGCTAGACTTACAACACCTGACACCTTTTTTACCCGTGAGAATGTTTTTACCCATGAGACTTTTTTACCCGTAAGACTTTTTACACTTGAGACCTTTTTTGCTCATAAGACTTTTCTTACCTGTCAGACCTTTTTTACCCATGACACTTTTTTTACCTGTGAGAATTTTAGAACCTATGAGACTTTCTATAACAATGAGACTTTTTTTACCTGTGATACTTTTTTTAGCCATGAGACTTTTTTTAAACGATAGACCTTTTTTACCCCTGAGACACTTTTACACTTGAATCTTTTTACCCATGAGACTTTTTCACCCACGAGACTTTTTTTACCCGTCAGACCTTTTTTACTGGTCAGGCATTTTACCCAATACACTTTTTACCAAGGAAAAGTTTTAGCCGTGCGACTTTTTATACCTGTTAGACTTACAACACCTGACACCTTTTTTAGCCGTGAGAATTTTTTTACCCATGAGACTTTTTTTACCCATGAGACTTTTTTACCCGTAAGACTTTTTACACGTGAGACCTTTTTTGCCCATAAGACTTTTCTTACCTGTGAGACCTTTTTTGCCCATGAGACTTTTTTTATCCGTCTAGACATTTTACCCAATAGACTGTTTACCAAGGAAAATTTTTATCCGTGAGACTTTTTATACCTGTTAGACTTACAACACCTGACACCTTTTTTACCCGTGAGATTTTTTCTACCCATGAGACTTTTTTACCCGTAAGACTTTTTAGTCACACTATGAGAACTGTCAGAATTTTAGAACCTATGAGACTTTCTATAACTATGAGACTTTTTTTACCTGTGATACTTTTTTTAGCCATGAGACTTTTTTTAAACGATAGACCTTTTTTACCCCTGAGACACTTTTACACTTGAATCTTTTTACCCATGAGACTTTTTCACCCACGAGACTTTTCTTACCCGTCAGACCTTTTTTACTTGTCAGGCATTTTACCCAATACACTTTTTACCAAGGAAAAGTTTTAGCCGTGAGACTTTTTATACCTGTTAGACTTACAACACCTGACACCTTTTTTAGCCGTGAGAATTTTTTTACCTATGAGACTTTTTTTACCCATGAGACTTTTTTACCCGTAAGACTTTTTACACTTGAGACCTTTTTTGCTCATAAGACTTTTCTTACCTGTGAGACCTTTTTTGCCCGAGAATTTTTTTACCTGTGAGATCTTTTACCTGTGAGACTTTTTTTACCCATGAGACTTTTTTACCCGTAAGACTTTTTACACGTGAGACCTTTTTTGCCCATGAGACTTTTCTTACCTGTCAGACCTTTTTTGCCCATGAGACTTTTTTTATCCGTCTAGACATTTTACCCAATAGACTGTTTACCAAGGAAAATTTTTATCCGTGAGACTTTTTATACCTGTTAGACTTACAAAACCTGACACCTTTTTTACCCATGAGAATTTTTTTACCCATGAGACTTTTTTACCCGTAAGACTTTTTACACTTGAGACCTTTTTTGCTCATAAGATTTTTCTTACCTGTGAGACCTTTTTTGCCCATGAGACTTTTCTTACCTGTCAGACCTTTTTTGCCCATGAGACTTTTTTTATCCGTCAGACATTTTACCCAATAGACTGTTTACCAAGGAAAATTTTTATCCGTGAGACTTTTTATACATGTTAGACTTACAACACCTGACACCTTTTTTAGCCGTGAGAATTTTTTTACCCATGAGACTTTTTTACCCGTAAGACTTTTTACACTTGAGACCTTTTTTGCTCATAAGACTTTTCTTACCTGTGAGACCTTTTTTGCCCGAGAATTTTCTTACTTGTGAGAATTTTTACCTGTGAGACTTTTTTTACCCATGAGACTTTTTTACCCGTAAGACTTTTTACACGTGAGACCTTTTTTGCCCATAAGACTTTTCTTACCTGTGAGACCTTTTTTGCCCATGAGACTTTTTTTATCCGTCTAGACATTTTACCCAATAGACTGTTTACCAAGGAAAATTTTTATCCGTGAGACTTTTTATACCTGTTAGACTTACAACACCTGACACCTTTTTTACCCATGAGAATTTTTTTACCCATGAGACTTTTTTACCCGTAAGACTTTTTACACTTGAGACCTTTTTTGCTCATAAGACTTTTCTTACCTGTCAGACCTTTTTTTACCCATAAGAGTTTTTTACCTGTAAGACTTTTTACACGTGAGACCCTTTTTGGCCATAAGACTTTTCTTACCTGTGAGACCTTTTTTGCCCATGACAATTTTTTTACCACTGAGAATTTTTACCTGTGAGACTTTTTTTACGCATGAGACTTTTCTTACCTGTGAGACCTTTTTTGCCCATGAGACTTTTCTTACCCGTCAGACATTTTACCCAATAGACTGTTTACCAAGGAAAATTTTTATCCGTGAGACTTTTTATACCTGCTAGACTTACAACACCTGACACCTTTTTTACCCGTGAGATTTTTTCTACCCATGAGACTTTTTTACCCGTAAGACTTTTTACACTTGAGACCTTTTTTGCTCATAAGACTTTTCTTACCTGTGAGACATTTTTTGCCCGAGAATTTTTTTACCTGTGAGATCTTTTACCTGTGAGACTTTTTTTACCCATGAGACTTTTTTACCCGTAAGACTTTTTACACGTGAGACCTTTTTTGCCCATGAGACTTTTCTTACCTGTCAGACCTTTTTTGCCCATGAGACTTTTTTTATCCGTCTAGACATTTTACCCAATAGACTGTTTACCAAGGAAAATTTTTATCCGTGAGACTTTTTATACCTGTTAGACTTACAACACCTGACACCTTTTTTACCCATGAGAATTTTTTTACCCATGAGACTTTTTTACCCGTAAGACTTTTTACACTTGAGACCTTTTTTGCTCACAAGACTTTTCTTACCTGTGAGACTTTTTTTACCCATAAGAGTTTTTTACCTGTAAGACTTTTTACACGTGAGACCTTTTTTGCCCATAAGACTTTTCTTACCTGTGAGACCTTTTTTGCCCATGACAATTTTTTTACCTGTGAGAATTTTTACCTGTGAGACTTTTTTTACGCATGAGACTTTTCTTACCTGTGAGACCTTTTTTGCCCATGAGACTTTTCTTACCTGTCAGACCTTTTTTGCCCATGAGAATTTTCTTACTTGTGAGAATTTTTACCTGTGAGACTTTTTTTATGCATGAGACTTTTCTTACCTGTGAGACCTTTTTTGCCCATGAGACTTTTCTTACCTGTGAGACCTTTTTTGCCCATGAGACTTTTTTTATCCGTCAGACATTTTACCCAATAGACTTTTTACCAAGGAAAATTTTTATCCGTGAGACTTTTTATACCTGCTAGACTTACAACACCTGACACCTTTTTTACCCGTGAGAATTTTTTTACCCATGAGACTTTTTTACCCGTAAGACTTTTTACACTTGAGACCTTTTTTGCTCATAAGACTTTTCTTACCTGTCAGACCTTTTTTGCCCATGAGACTTTTTTTACCTGTGAGAATTTTAGAACCTATGAGACTTTCTATAACTATGAGACTTTTTTTACCTGTGATACGTTTTTAGCCATGAGACTTTTTTTAAACGATAGACCTTTTTTACCCCTGAGACACTTTTACACTTGAATCTTTTTTCCCATGAGACTTTTTCACCCACGAGACTTTTCTTACCCGTCAGACCTTTTTTACTTGTCAGGCATTTTACCCAATACACTTTTCACCAAGGAAAAGTTTTAGCCGTGAGACTTTTTATACCTGTTAGACTTACAACACCTGACACCTTTTTTACCCATGAGAATTTTTTTACCTATGAGACTTTTTTTACCCATGAGACTTTTTTACCCGTAAGACTTTTTACACTTGAGACCTTTTTTGCTCATAAGACTTTTCTTACCTGTGAGACCTTTTTTGCCCGAGAATTTTTTTACCTGTGAGATCTTTTACCTGTGAGACTTTTTTTACCCATGAGACTTTTTTACCCGTAAGACTTTTTACACGTGAGACCTTTTTTGCCCATAAGACTTTTCTTACCTGTGAGACCTTTTTTGCCCATGAGACTTTTTTTATCCGTCTAGACATTTTACCCAATAGACTGTTTACCAAGGAGAATTTTTATCCGTGAGACTTTTTATACCTGTTAGACTTACAACACCTGACACCTTTTTTAGCCGTGAGAATTTTTTTACCCGTGAGACTTTTTTACCCGTAAGACTTTTTACACTTGAGACCTTTTTTGCTCATAAGACTTTTCTTACCTGTGAGACTTTTTTTACCCATAAGAGTTTTTTACCTGTAAGACTTTTTACACGTGAGACCTTTTTTGCCCATGAGACTTTTCTTACCTGTCAGACCTTTTTTGCCCATGAGACTTTTTTTATCCGTCTAGACATTTTACCCAATAGACTGTTTACCAAGGAAAATTTTTATCCGTGAGACTTTTTATACCTGCTAGACTTACAACACCTGACACCTTTTTTACCCGTGAGAATGTTTTTACCCATGAGACTTTTTTACCCGTAAGACTTTTTACACTTGAGACCTTTTTTGCTCATAAGACTTTTCTTACCTGTCAGACCTTTTTTTACCCATAAGAGTTTTTTACCTGTAAGACTTTTTACACGTGAGACCTTTTTTGCTCATAAGACTTTTCTTACCTGTGAGACCTTTTTTGCCCATGACAATTTTTTTACCTGTGAGAATTTTTACCTGTGAGACTTTTTTTACGCATGAGACTTTTCTTACCTGTGAGACCTTTTTTGCCCATTAGACTTTTCTTACCTGTCAGACCTTTTTTACCCATGAGACTTTTTTCCCGTAAGACTTTTTACACTGGAGACCTTTTTTGCTCATAAGACTTTTCTTACCTGTCAGACCTTTTTTTACCCATAAGAGTTTTTTACCTGTAAGACTTTTTACACGTGAGACCTTTTTTGCCCATAAGACTTTTCTTACCTGTGAGACCTTTTTTGCCCATGACAATTTTTTTACCACTGAGAATTTTTACCTGTGAGACTTTTTTTACGCATGAGACTTTTCTTACCTGTGAGACCTTTTTTGCCCATGAGACTTTTCTTACCTGTCAGACCTTTTTTACCCATGAGACTTTTTTACCCGTAAGACTTTTTACACGTGAGACCTTTTTTGCCCATAAGGCTTTTCTTACCTGTGAGACCTTTTTTGCCCATGACAATTTTTTTACCTGTGAGAATTTTTACCTGTGAGACTTTTTTTACGCATGAGACTTTTCTTACCTGTGAGACCTTTTTTGCCCATAAGACTTTTCTTACCTGTCAGACCTTTTTTGCCCATGAGACTTTTTTTATCCGTCAGACATTTTACCCAATAGACTTTTTACCAAGGAAAATTTTTATCCGTGAGACTTTTTATACCTGCTAGACTTACAACACCTGACACCATTTTTACCCGTGAGAATGTTTTTACCCATGAGACTTTTTTACCCGTAAGACTTTTTACACTTGAGACCTTTTTTGCTCATAAGACTTTTCTTACCTGTCAGACCTTTTTTGCCCATGACACTTTTTTTACCTGTGAGAATTTTAGAACCTATGAGACTTTCTATAACTATGAGACTTTTTTTACCTGTGATACTTTTTTTAGCCATGAGACTTTTTTTAAACGATAGACCTTTTTTACCCCTGAGACACTTTTGCACTTGAATCTTTTTACCCATGAGACTTTTTCACCCACGAGACTTTTTTTACCCGTCAGACCTTTTTTACTTGTCAGGCATTTTACCCAATACACTTTTTACCAAGGAAAAGTTTTAGCCGTGAGACTTTTTATACCTGTTAGACTTACAACACCTGACACCTTTTTTAGCCGTGAGAATTTTTTTACCCATGAGACTTTTTTACCCGTAAGACTTTTTACACTTGAGACCTTTTTTGCTCATAAAACTTTTCTTACCTGTTAGACCTTTTTTGCCCGAGAATTTTTTTACCTGTGAGAACTTTTACCTGCGAGACTTTTTTTACCCATGAGACTTTTTTACCCGTAAGACTTTTTACACGTGAGACCTTTTTTGCCCATAAGACTTTTCTTACCTGTGAGACCTTTTTTGCCCATGAGACTTTTTTTATCCGTCTAGACATTTTACCCAATAGACTGTTTACCAAGGAAAATTTTTATCCGTGAGACTTTTTATACCTGTTAGACTTACAACACCTGACACCTTTTTTACCCATGAGAATTTTTTTACCCATGAGACTTTTTTACCCGTAAG
Source organism: Falco punctatus (assembly GCF_963210335.1). Lineage (NCBI taxonomy): Eukaryota > Metazoa > Chordata > Aves > Falconiformes > Falconidae > Falco > Falco punctatus. The sequence goes on from NC_137580.1 coordinate 100,329,242, forward strand.
ACTTTTTACACTTGAGACCTTTTTTGCTCACAAGACTTTTCTTACCTGTGAGACTTTTTTTACCCATAAGAGTTTTTTACCTGTAAGACTTTTTACACGTGAGACCTTTTTTGCCCATAAGACTTTTCTTACCTGTGAGACCTTTTTTGCCCATGACAATTTTTTTACCACTGAGAATTTTTACCTGTGAGACTTTTTTTACGCATGAGATTTTTCTTACCTGTGAGACCTTTTTTGCCCATGAGACTTTTCTTACCTGTCAGACCTTTTTTGCCCATGAGACTTTTTTTACCCGTCAGACATTTTACCCAATAGACTGTTTACCAAGGAAAATTTTTATCCGTGAGACTTTTTATACCTGCTAGACTTACAACACCTGACACCTTTTTTACCCATGAGACTTTTTTTACCCATGAGACTTTTTTATCCGTAAGACTTTTTACACTTGAGACCTTTTTTGCTCATAAGACTTTTCTTACCTGTGAGACCTTTTTTGCCCATGAGACTTTTCTTACCTGTGAGACCTTTTTTGCCCATGAGACTTTTTTTATCCGTCTAGACATTTTACCCAATAGACTGTTTACCAAGGAAAATTTTTATCCGTGAGACTTTTTATACCTGTTAGACTTACAACACCTGACACCTTTTTTACCCATGAGAATTTTTTTACCCATGAGACTTTTTTACCCGTAAGACTTTTTACACTTGAGACCTTTTTTGCTCACAAGACTTTTCTTACCTGTGAGACTTTTTTTACCCATAAGAGTTTTTTACCTGTAAGACTTTTTACACGTGAGACCTTTTTTGCCCATAAGACTTTTCTTACCTGTCAGACCTTTTTTGCCCATGAGACTTTTTTTACCCGTCAGACATTTTACCCAATAGACTGTTTACCAAGGAAAATTTTTATCCATGAGACTTTTTTTACCCATGAGACTTTTTTATCCGTAAGACTTTTTACACTTGAGACCTTTTTTGCTCATAAGACTTTTCTTACCTGTGAGACCTTTTTTGCCCATGAGACTTTTCTTACTTGTGAGAATTTTTACCTGTGAGACTTTTTTTACGCATGAGACTTTTCTTACCTGTGAGACCTTTTTTGCCCATGAGACTCTTCTTACCTGTCAGACCTTTTTTGCCCATGAGACTTTTTTTACCTGTGAGAATTTCAGAACCTATGAGACTTTCTGTAACTATGAGACTTTTTTTACCTGTGATACTTTTTTTAGCCATGAGATTTTTTTTAAACAAAAAACTTTTTTTACCCCTGAGACACTTTTACACTTTAATCTTTTTACCCATGAGACTTTTTCACCCACGAGACTTTTTTTACCCATCAGACCTTTTTTACTTGTCAGGCATTTTACCCAATACACTTTTTACCAAGGAAAAGTTTTAGCCGTGAGACTTTTTATACCTGTTAGACTTACAACACCTGACACCTTTTTTAGCCGTGAGAATTTTCTTACCCATGAGACTTTTTTTACCCATGAGACTTTTTTACCCGTAAGGCTTTTTACACTTGAGACCTTTTTTGCTCATAAGACTTTTCTTACCTGTGAGACCTTTTTTGCCCATGACAATTTTTTTACCTGTGAGAATTTTTACCTGTGAGACTTTTTTTACGCATGAGACTTTTCTTACCTGTGAGACCTTTTTTGCCCATGACAATTTTTTTACCTGTGAGAATTTTTACCTGTGAGACTTTTTTTACGCATGAGACTTTTCTTACCTGTGAGACCTTTTTTGCCCATGAGACTTTTCTTACCTGTCAGACCTTTTTTACCCATGAGACTTTTTTACCCGTAAGACTTTTTACACTGGAGACCTTTTTCGCTCATAAGACTTTTCTTACCTGTGAGACCTTTTTTGCCCATGAGAATTTTTTTACCTGTGAGATTTTTTACCTGTGAGACTTTTTTTACGCATGAGACTTTTCTTACCTGTGAGACCTTTTTTGCCCATGAGACTTTTCTTACCTGTCAGACCTTTTTTGCCCATGAGACTTTTTTTATCCGTCAGACATTTTACCCAATAGACTTTTTACCAAGGAAAATTTTTATCCGTGAGACTTTTTATACCTGCTAGACTTACAACACCTGACACCTTTTTTACCCGTGAGAATTTTTTTACCCATGAGACTTTTTTACCCGTAAGACTTTTTACACTTGAGACCTTTTTTGCTCATAAGACTTTTCTTACCTGTCAGACCTTTTTTGCCCATGACACTTTTTTTACCTGTGAGAATTTTAGAACCTATGAGACTTTCTATAACTATGAGACTTTTTTTACCTGTGATACTTTTTTTAGCCATGAGACTTTTTTTAAACGATAGACCTTTTTTACCCCTGAGACACTTTTACACTTGAATCTTTATACCCATGACACTTTTTCACCCACGAGACTTTTTTTACCCGTCAGACCTTTTTTACTTGTCAGGCATTTTACCCAATACACTTTTTACCAAGGAAAATTTTTAGCCGTGAGACTTTTTATACCTGTTAGACTTACAACACCTGACACCTTTTTTAGCCGTGAGAATTTTTTTACCCATGAGACTTTTTTTACCCATGAGACTTTTTACCCGTAAGACTTTTTACACGTGAGACCTTTTTTGCTCATAAGACTTTTCTTACCTGTGAGACATTTTTTGCCCGAGAATTTTTTTACCTGTGAGAACTTTTACCTGTGAGACTTTTTTTACCCATGAGACTTTTTTACCCGTAAGACTTTTTACACGTGAGACCTTTTTTGCCCATGAGACTTTTCTTACTTGTGAGAATTTTTACCTGTGAGACTTTTTTTACGCATGAGACTTTTCTTACCTGTGAGACCTTTTTTGCCCATGAGACTTTTCTTACCTGTCAGACCTTTTTTGCCCATGAGACTTTTCTTACCTGTGAGAATTTTAGAACCTATGAGACTTTCTGTAACTATGAGACTTTTTTTACCTGTGATACTTTTTTTAGCCATGAGATTTTTTTTAAACAAAAAACTTTTTTTACCCCTGAGACACTTTTACACTTGAATCTTTTTACCCATGAGACTTTTTCACCCACGAGACTTTTTTTACCCATCAGACCTTTTTTACTTGTCAGGCATTTTACCCAATACACTTTTTACCAAGGAAAAGTTTTAGCCGTGAGACTTTTTATACCTGTTAGACTTACAACACCTGACACCTTTTTTAGCCGTGAGAATTTTTTTACCCATGAGACTTTTTTTACCCATGAGACTTTTTTACCCGTAAGGCTTTTTACACTTGAGACCTTTTTTGCTCATAAGACTTTTCTTACCTGTGAGACCTTTTTTGCCCATGACAATTTTTTTACCTGTGAGAATTTTTACCTGTGAGACTTTTTTTACGCATGAGACTTTTCTTACCTGTGAGACCTTTTTTGCCCATGAGACTTTTCTTACCTGTCAGACCTTTTTTACCCATGAGACTTTTTTACCCGTAAGACTTTTTACACTGGAGACCTTTTTCGCTCATAAGACTTTTCTTACCTGTGAGACCTTTTTTGCCCATGAGAATTTTTTTACCTGTGAGATTTTTTACCTGTGAGACTTTTTTTACGCATGAGACTTTTCTTACCTGTGAGACCTTTTTTGCCCATGAGACTTTTCTTACCTATCAGACCTTTTTTGCCCATGAGACTTTTTTTATCCGTCAGACATTTTACCCAATAGACTTTTTACCAAGGAAAATTTTTATCCGTGAGACTTTTTATACCTGCTAGACTTACAACACCTGACACCTTTTTTACCCGTGAGAATTTTTTTACCCATGAGACTTTTTTACCCGTAAGACTTTTTACACTTGAGACCTTTTTTGCTCATAAGACTTTTCTTACCTGTCAGACCTTTTTTGCCCATGACACTTTTTTTACCTGTGAGAATTTTAGAACCTATGAGACTTTCTATAACTATGAGACTTTTTTTACCTGTGATACTTTTTTTAGCCATGAGACTTTTTTTAAACAATAGACCTTTTTTACCCCTGAGACACTTTTACACTTGAATCTTTATACCCATGACACTTTTTCACCCACGAGACTTTTTTTACCCGTCAGACCTTTTTTACTTGTCAGGCATTTTACCCAATACACTTTTTACCAAGGAAAAGTTTTAGCCGTGAGACTTTTTATACCTGTTAGACTTACAACACCTGACAACTTTTTTAGCCGTGAGAATTTTTTTACCCATGAGACTTTTTTACCCGTAAGACTTTTTACACTTGAGACCTTTTTTGCTCATAAGACTTTTCTTACCTGTGAGACCTTTTTTGCCCGAGAATTTTTTTACCTGTGAGAACTTTTACCTGTGAGACTTTTTTTACCCATGAGACTTTTTTACCCGTAAGACTTTTTACACGTGAGACCTTTTTTGCCCATGAGACTTTTCTTACTTGTGAGAATTTTTACCTGTGAGACTTTTTTTACGCATGAGACTTTTCTTACCTGTGAGACCTTTTTTGCCCATGAGACTTTTCTTACCTGTCAGAACTTTTTTGCCCATGAGACTTTTTTTACCTGTGAGAATTTTAGAACCTATGAGACTTTCTGTAACTATGAGACTTTTTTTACCTGTGATACTTTTTTTAGCCATGAGATTTTTTTTAAACAAAAAACTTTTTTTACCCCTGAGACACTTTTACACTTGAATCTTTTTACCCATGAGACTTTTTCACCCACGAGACTTTTTTTACCCATCAGACCTTTTTTACTTGTCAGGCATTTTACCCAATACACTTTTTACCAAGGAAAAGTTTTAGCCGTGAGACTTTTTATACCTGTTAGACTTACAACACCTGACACCTTTTTTAGCCGTGAGAATTTTTTTACCCATGAGACTTTTTTTACCCATGAGACTTTTTTACCCGTAAGGCTTTTTACACTTGAGACCTTTTTTGCTCATAAGACTTTTCTTACCTGTGAGACCTTTTTTGCCCATGACAATTTTTTTACCTGTGAGAATTTTTACCTGTGAGACTTTTTTTACGCATGAGACTTTTCTTACCTGTGAGACCTTTTTTGCCCATGAGACTTTTCTTACCTGTCAGACCTTTTTTACCCATGAGACTTTTTTACCCGTAAGACTTTTTACACTGGAGACCTTTTTCGCTCATAAGACTTTTCTTACCTGTGAGACCTTTTTTGCCCATGAGAATTTTTTTACCTGTGAGATTTTTTACCTGTGAGACTTTTTTTACGCATGAGACTTTTCTTACCTGTGAGACCTTTTTTGCCCATGAGACTTTTCTTACCTATCAGACCTTTTTTGCCCATGAGACTTTTTTTATCCGTCAGACATTTTACCCAATAGACTTTTTACCAAGGAAAATTTTTATCCGTGAGACTTTTTATACCTGCTAGACTTACAACACCTGACACCTTTTTTACCCGTGAGAATTTTTTTACCCATGAGACTTTTTTACCCGTAAGACTTTTTACACTTGAGACCTTTTTTGCTCATAAGACTTTTCTTACCTGTCAGACCTTTTTTGCCCATGACACTTTTTTTACCTGTGAGAATTTTAGAACCTATGAGACTTTCTATAACTATGAGACTTTTTTTACCTGTGATACTTTTTTTAGCCATGAGACTTTTTTTAAACAATAGACCTTTTTTACCCCTGAGACACTTTTACACTTGAATCTTTATACCCATGACACTTTTTCACCCACGAGACTTTTTTTACCCGTCAGACCTTTTTTACTTGTCAGGCATTTTACCCAATACACTTTTTACCAAGGAAAAGTTTTAGCCGTGAGACTTTTTATACCTGTTAGACTTACAACACCTGACAACTTTTTTAGCCGTGAGAATTTTTTTACCCATGAGACTTTTTTACCCGTAAGACTTTTTACACTTGAGACCTTTTTTGCTCATAAGACTTTTCTTACCTGTGAGACCTTTTTTGCCCGAGAATTTTTTTACCTGTGAGAACTTTTACCTGTGAGACTTTTTTTACCCATGAGACTTTTTTACCCGTAAGACTTTTTACACGTGAGACCTTTTTTGCCCATGAGACTTTTCTTACTTGTGAGAATTTTTACCTGTGAGACTTTTTTTACGCATGAGACTTTTCTTACCTGTGAGACCTTTTTTGCCCATGAGACTTTTCTTACCTGTCAGAACTTTTTTGCCCATGAGACTTTTTTTACCTGTGAGAATTTTAGAACCTATGAGACTTTCTGTAACTATGAGACTTTTTTTACCTGTGATACTTTTTTTAGCCATGAGATTTTTTTTAAACAAAAAACTTTTTTTACCCCTGAGACACTTTTACACTTGAATCTTTTTACCCATGAGACTTTTTCACCCACGAGACTTTTTTTACCCATCAGACCTTTTTTACTTGTCAGGCATTTTACCCAATACACTTTTTACCAAGGAAAAGTTTTAGCCGTGAGACTTTTTATACCTGTTAGACTTACAACACCTGACACCTTTTTTAGCCGTGAGAATTTTTTTACCCATGAGACTTTTTTTACCCATGAGACTTTTTTACCCGTAAGGCTTTTTACACTTGAGACCTTTTTTGCTCATAAGACTTTTCTTACCTGTGAGACCTTTTTTGCCCATGACAATTTTTTTACCTGTGAGAATTTTTACCTGTGAGACTTTTTTTACGCATGAGACTTTTCTTACCTGTGAGACCTTTTTTGCCCATGAGACTTTTCTTACCTGTCAGACCTTTTTTACCCATGAGACTTTTTTACCCGTAAGACTTTTTACACTGGAGACCTTTTTCGCTCATAAGACTTTTCTTACCTGTGAGACCTTTTTTGCCCATGAGAATTTTTTTACCTGTGAGATTTTTTACCTGTGAGACTTTTTTTACGCATGAGACTTTTCTTACCTGTGAGACCTTTTTTGCCCATGAGACTTTTCTTACCTGTCAGACCTTTTTTGCCCATGAGACTTTTTTTATCCGTCAGACATTTTACCCAATAGACTTTTTACCAAGGAAAATTTTTATCCGTGAGACTTTTTATACCTGCTAGACTTACAACACCTGACACCTTTTTTACCCGTGAGAATTTTTTTACCCATGAGACTTTTTTACCCGTAAGACTTTTTACACTTGAGACCTTTTTTGCTCATAAGACTTTTCTTACCTGTCAGACCTTTTTTGCCCATGACACTTTTTTTACCTGTGAGAATTTTAGAACCTATGAGACTTTCTATAACTATGAGACTTTTTTTACCTGTGATACTTTTTTTAGCCATGAGACTTTTTTTAAACGATAGACCTTTTTTACCCCTGAGACACTTTTACACTTGAATCTTTATACCCATGACACTTTTTCACCCACGAGACTTTTTTTACCCGTCAGACCTTTTTTACTTGTCAGGCATTTTACCCAATACACTTTTTACCAAGGAAAATTTTTAGCCGTGAGACTTTTTATACCTGTTAGACTTACAACACCTGACAACTTTTTTAGCCCTGAGAATTTTTTTACCACTGAGACTTTTTTTACCCATGAGACTTTTTTACCCGTAAGACTTTTTACACTTGAGACCTTTTTTGCTCATAAGACTTTTCTTACCTGTGAGACCTTTTTTGCCCGAGAATTTTTTTACCTGTGAGAACTTTTACCTGTGAGACTTTTTTTACCCATGAGACTTTTTTACCCGTAAGACTTTTTACACTTGAGACCTTTTTTGCCCATAAGACTTTTCTTACCTGTGAGACCTTTTTTGCCCATGAGAATTTTTTTACCACTGAGAATTTTTACCTGTGAGACTTTTTTTACGCATGAGACTCTTCTTACCTGTGAGACCTTTTTTGCCCATGAGACTTTTCTTACCTGTCAGACCTTTTTTGCCAATGAGACTTTTTTTACCCGTCAGACATTTTACCCAATAGACTGTTTACCAAGGAACATTTTTATCCGTGAGAGTTTTTATACCTGCTAGACTTACAACACCTGACACCTTTTTTACCCGTGAGATTTTTTCTACCCATGAGACTTTTTTACCCCTAAGACTTTTTACACTTGAGACCTTTTTTGCTCATAAGACTTTTCTTACCTGTGAGACCTTTTTTGCCCATGACAATTTTTTTACCACTGAGAATTTTTACCTGTGAGACTTTTTTTACGCATGAGACTTTTCTTACCTGTGAGACCTTTTTTGCCCATGAGACTTTTCTTACCTGTCAGACCTTTTTTGCCCATGAGACTTTTTTTACCCGTCAGACATTTTACCCAATAGACTGTTTACCAAGGAAAATTTTTATCCGTGAGACTTTTTATACCTGCTAGACTTACAACACCTGACACCTTTTTTACCCATGAGACTTTTTTTACCCATGAGACTTTTTTATCCGTAAGACTTTTTACACTTGAGACCTTTTTTGCTCATAAGACTTTTCTTACCTGTGAGACCTTTTTTGCCCATGAGACTTTTCTTACTTGTGAGAATTTTTACCTGTGAGACTTTTTTTACGCATGAGACTTTTCTTACCTGTGAGACCTTTTTTGCCCATGAGACTTTTCTTACCTGTCAGACCTTTTTTGCCCATGAGACATTTTTATCCGTCAGACATTTTACCCAATAGACTGTTTACCAAGGAAAATTTTTATCTGTGAGACTTTTTATACCTGTTAGACTTACAACACCTGACACCTTTTTTACCCGTGAGAATTTTTTTACCCATGAGACTTTTTTACCCGTAAGACTTTTTACACTTGAGACCTTTTTTGCTCATAAGACTTTTCTTACCTGTCAGACCTTTTTTGCCCATGAGACTTTTTTTACCTGTGAGAATTTTAGAACCTATGAGACTTTCTGTAACTATGAGATTTTTTTTACCTGTGATACTTTTTTTAGCCATGAGACTTTTTTTAAACGATAGACCTTTTTTACCCCTGAGACACTTTTACACTTGAATCTTTTTACCCATGAGACTTTTTCACCCACGAGACTTTTCTTACCCGTCAGACCTTTTTTACTTGTCAGGCATTTTACCCAATACACTTTTTACCAAGGAAAAGTTTTAGCCGTGAGACTTTTTATTCCTGTTAGACTTACAACACCTGACAACCTTTTTAGCCGTGAGAATTTTTTTACCCATGAGACTTTTTTACCCGTAAGGCTTTTTACACTTGAGACCTTTTTTGCTCATAAGACTTTTCTTACCTGTGAGACCTTTTTTGCCCATGACAATTTTTTTACCTGTGAGAATTTTTACCTGTGAGACTTTTTTTACGCATGAGACTTTTTTACCCGTAAGACTTTTTACACGTGAGACCTTTTTTGCCCATAAGACTTTTCTTACCTGTGAGACCTTTTTTGCCCATGAGACTTTTTTTATCCGTCTAGACATTTTACCCAATAGACTGTTTACCAAGGAAAATTTTTAGCCGTGAGACTTTTTATACCTGTTAGACTTACAACACCTGACACCTTTTTTACCCATGAGAATTTTTTTACCCATGAGACTTTTTTACCCGTAAGACTTTTTACACTTGAGAACTTTTTTGCTCATAAGACTTTTCTTACCTGTGAGACTTTTTTTACCCATAAGAGTTTTTTACCTGTAAGACTTTTTACACGTGAGACCTTTTTTGCCCATAAGACTTTTCTTACCTGTGAGACCTTTTTTGCCCATGAGACTTTTCTTACCTGTCAGACCTTTTTTGCCCATGAGACTTTTTTTACCCGTCAGACATTTTACCCAATAGACTGTTTACCAAGGAAAATTTTTATCCGTGAGACTTTTTATACCTGTTAGACTTACAACACCTGACACCTTTTTTACCCATGAGACTTTTTTATCCGTAAGACTTTTTACACTTGAGACCTTTTTTGCTCATAAGACTTTTCTTACCTGTGAGACCTTTTTTGCCCATGAGACTTTTCTTACTTGTGAGAATTTTTACCTGTGAGACTTTTTTTACGCATGAGACTTTTCTTACCTGTGAGACCTTTTTTGCCCATGAGACTTTTCTTACCTGTCAGACCTTTTTTGCCCATGAGACTTTTTTTATCCGTCAGACATTTTACCCAATAGACTGTTTACCAAGGATAATTTTTATCCGTGAGACTTTTTATACCTGCTAGACTTACAACACCTGACACCTTTTTTACCCGTGAGAATTTTTTTACCCATGAGACTTTTTTACCCGTAAGACTTTTTACACTTGAGACCTTTTTTGCTCATAAGACTTTTCTTACCTGTCAGACCTTTTTTGCCCATGACACTTTTTTTACCTGTGAGAATTTTAGAACCTATGAGACTTTCTATAACTATGAGACTTTTTTTACCTGTGATACTTTTTTTAGCCATGAGACTTTTTTTAAACAATAGACCTTTTTTACCCCTGAGACACTTTTACACTTGAATCTTTATACCCATGACACTTTTTCACCCACGAGACTTTTTTTACCCGTCAGACCTTTTTTACTTGTCAGGCATTTTACCCAATACACTTTTTACCAAGGAAAAGTTTTAGCCGTGAGACTTTTTATACCTGTTAGACTTACAACACCTGACAACTTTTTTAGCCGTGAGAATTTTTTTACCCATGAGACTTTTTTACCCGTAAGACTTTTTACACTTGAGACCTTTTTTGCTCATAAGACTTTTCTTACCTGTGAGACCTTTTTTGCCCGAGAATTTTTTTACCTGTGAGAACTTTTACCTGTGAGACTTTTTTTACCCATGAGACTTTTTTACCCGTAAGACTTTTTACACGTGAGACCTTTTTTGCTCATAAGACTTTTCTTACCTGTGAGACCTTTTTGCCCATGACAATTTTTTTACCAGTGAGATCTTTTACCTGTGAGACTTTTTTTACACATGAGACTTTTCTTACCTGTGAGACCTTTTTTGCCCATGAGACTTTTCTTACCTGTCAGACCTTTTTTGCCCATGAGACTTTTTTTACCCGTCAGACATTTTACCCAATAGACTGTTTACCAAGGAAAATTTTTATCCGTGAGACTTTTTATACCTGCTAGACTTACAACACCTGACACCTTTTTTACCCATGAGAATTTTTTTACCCATGAGACTTTTTTACCCGTAAGACTTTTTACACTTGAGACCTTTTTTGCTCATAAGACTTTTCTTACCTCTCAGACCTTTTTTGCCCATGACACTTTTTTTACCTGTGAGAATTTTAGAACCTATGAGACTTTCTGTAACTATGAGATTTTTTTTACCTGTGATACTTTTTTTAGCCATGAGACTTTTTTTAAACGATAGACCTTTTTTACCCCTGAGACACTTTTACACTTGAATCTTTTTACCCATGAGACTTTTTCACCCACGAGACTTTTTTTACCCGTCAGACCTTTTTTACTTGTCAGGCATTTTACACAATACACTTTTTACCAAGGAAAATTTTTATCCGTGAGACTTTTTATACCTGTTAGACTTACAACACCTGACACCTTTTTTAGCCGTGAGAATTTTTTTACCCATGAGACTTTTTTACCCGTAAGACTTTTTACACGTGAGACCTTTTTTGCTCATAAGACTTTTCTTACCTGTGAGACCTTTTTTGCCCATGAGAATTTTTTTACCTGTGAGAATTTTTACCTGTGAGACTTTTTTTACGCATGAGACTTTTCTTACCTGTCAGACCTTTTTTGCCCATGAGACTTTTCTTACCTGTCAGACCTTTTTTGCCCATGACAATTTTTTTACCCGTCAGACATTTTACCCAATAGACTGTTTACCAAGGAAAATTTTTATCCGTGAGACTTTTTATACCTGTTAGACTTACACACCTGACACCTTTTTTAGCCATGAGACTTTTTTTACCCATGAGACTTTTTTACCCGTAAGACTTTTTACACTTGAGACCTTTTTTGCTCATAAGACTTTTCTTACCTGTGAGACCTTTTCTGCCCGAGAATTTTTTTACCTGTGAGATCTTTTACCTGTGAGACTTTTTTTACCCATGAGACTTTTTTACCCGTAAGACTTTTTACACGTGAGACCTTTTTTGCCCATAAGACTTTTCTTACCTGTGAGACCTTTTTTGCCCATGAGAATTTTCTTACCTGTCAGACCTTTTTTGCCCATGAGACATTTTTATCCGTCAGACATTTTACCCAATAGACTGTTTACCAAGGAAAATTTTTATCCGTGAGACTTTTTATACCTGCTAGACTTACAACACCTGACACCTTTTTTACCCGTGAGAATTTTTTTACCCATGAGACTTTTTTACCCGTAAGACTTTTTACACTTGAGACCTTTTTTGCTCATAAGACTTTTCTTACCTGTCAGACCTTTTTTGCCCATGAGACTTTTTTTACCTGTGAGAATTTTAGAACCTATGAGACTTTCTGTAACTATGAGATTTTTTTTACCTGTGATACTTTTTTTAGCCATGAGACTTTTTTTAAACGATAGACCTTTTTTACCCCTGAGACACTTTTACACTTGAATCTTTTTACCCATGAGACTTTTTCACCCACGAGACTTTTTTTACCCGTCAGACCTTTTTTACTTGTCAGGCATTTTACCCAATACACTTTTTACCAAGGAAAAGTTTTAGCCGTGAGACTTTTTATACCTGTTAGACTTACAACACCTGACACCTTTTTTAGCCGTGAGAATTTTTTTACCCATGAGACTTTTTCTACCCATGAGACTTTTTTACCCGTAAGACTTTTTACACTTGAGACCTTTTTTGCTCATAAGACTTTTCTTACCTGTCAGACCTTTTTTGCCCATGAGACTTTTTTTACCTGTGAGAATTTTAGAACCTATGAGACTTTCTGTAACTATGAGATTTTTTTTACCTGTGATACTTTTTTTAGCCATGAGACTTTTTTTAAACGATAGACCTTTTTTACCCCTGAGACACTTTTACACTTGAATCTTTTTACCCATGAGACTTTTTCACCCACGAGACTTTTTTTACCCGTCAGACCTTTTTTACTTGTCAGGCATTTTACCCAATACACTTTTTACCAAGGAAAAGTTTTAGCCGTGAGACTTTTTATACCTGTTAGACTTACAACACCTGACACCTTTTTTAGCCGTGAGAATTTTTTTACCCATGAGACTTTTTTTACCCATGAGACTTTTTTACCCGTAAGACTTTTTACACTTGAGACCTTTTTTGCTCATAAGACTTTTCTTACCTGTGAGACCTTTTTTGCCCATGACAATTTTTTTACCACTGAGAATTTTTACCTGTGAGACTTTTTTTACGCATGAGACTTTTCTTACCTGTGAGACCTTTTTTGCCCATGAGACTTTTCTTACCTGTGAGACCTTTTTTGCCCATGAGACTTTTTTTACCCGTCAGACATTTTACCCAATAGACTGTTTACCAAGGAAAATTTTTATCCGTGAGACTTTTTATACCTGTTAGACTTACAACACCTGACACCTTTTTTAGCCGTGAGAATTTTTTTACCCATGAGACTTTTTTACCCGTAAGACTTTTTACACTTGAGACCTTTTTTGCTCATAAGACTTTTCTTACCTGTGAGACCTTTTTTGCCCGAGAATTTTTTTAACTGTGAGATCTTTTACCTGTGAGACTTTTTTTACCCATGAGACTTTTTTACCCGTAAGACTTTTTACACGTGAGACCTTTTTTGCCCATAAGACTTTTCTTACCTGTGAGACCTTTTTTGCCCATGAGCCTTTTTTTATCCGTCTAGACATTTTACCCAATAGACTGTTTACCAAGGAAAATTTTTATCCGTGAGACTTTTTATACCTGTTAGACTTACAACACCTGACACCTTTTTTACCCAGGAGAATTTTTTTACCCATGAGACTTTTTTACCCGTAAGACTTTTTACACTTGAGACCTTTTTTGCCCATAAGACTTTTCTTACCTGTGAGACCTTTTTTGCCCATAAGACTTTTCTTACCTGTGAGACCTTTTTTGCCCATGAGACTTTTTTTATCCATCAGACATTTTACCCAATAGACTGTTTACCAAGGAAAATTTTTATCCGTGAGACTTTTTATACCTGCTAGACTTACAACACCTGACACCTTTTTTACCGGTGAGATTTTTTCTACCCATGAGACTTTTTTACCCCTAAGACTTTTTACACTTGAGTCCTTTTTTGCTCATAAGACTTTTCTTACCTGTGAGACTTTTTTTACCCATAAGAGTTTTTTACCTGTAAGACTTTTTACACGTGAGACCTTTTTTGCCCATAAGACTTTTCTTACCTGTGAGACCTTTTTTGCCCATGAGACTTTTCTTACCTGTCAGACCTTTTTTGCCCATGAGACTTTTTTTACCCGTCAGACATTTTACCCAATAGACTGTTTACCAAGGAAAATTTTTATCCGTGAGACTTTTTATACCTGCTAGACTTACAACACCTGACACCTTTTTTAGCCGTGAGATGTTTTCTACCCATGAGACTTTTTTACCCCTAAGACTTTTTACACTTGAGACCTTTTTTGCTCATAAGACTTTTCTTACCTGTGAGACCTTTTTTGCCCATGACAATTTTTTTACCACTGAGAATTTTTACCTGTGAGACTTTTTTTACGCATGAGACTTTTCTTACCTGTGAGACCTTTTTTGCCCATGAGACTTTTCTTACCTGTCAGACCTTTTTTGCCCATGAGACTTTTTTTACCCGTCAGACATTTTACCCAATAGACTGTTTACCAAGGAAAATTTTTATCCGTGAGACTTTTTATACCTGTTAGACTTACAACACCTGACACCTTTTTTACCCATGAGAATTTTTTTACCCATGAGACTTTTTTACCCGTAAGACTTTTTACACTTGAGACCTTTTTTGCTCATAAGACTTTTCTTACCTGTCAGACCTTTTTTGCCCATGAGACTTTTTTTACCTGTGAGAATTTTAGAACCTATGAGACTTTCTGTAACTATGAGATTTTTTTTACCTGTGATACTTTTTTTAGCCATGAGACTTTTTTTAAACGATAGACCTTTTTTACCCCTGAGACACTTTTACACTTGAATCTTTTTACCCATGAGACTTTTTCACCCACGAGACTTTTTTTACCCGTCAGACCTTTTTTACTTGTCAGGCATTTTACCCAATACACTTTTTACCAAGGAAAAGTTTTAGCCGTGAGACTTTTCATACCTGTTAGACCTACAGCACCTGACACCTTTTTTAGCCGTGAGAATTTTTTTACCCATGAGACTTTTTTTACCCATGAGACTTTTTTACCCGTAAGACTTTTTACACTTGAGACCTTTTTTGCTCATAAGACTTTTCTTACCTGTGAGACCTTTTTTGCCCATGAGAATTTTTTTACCTGTGAGACTTTTTTTATGCATGAGACTTTTCTTACCTGTGAGACCTTTTTTGCCCATGAGACTTTTCTTACCTGTCAGACCTTTTTTGCCCATGATACTTTTTTTACCTGTGAGACTTTTTTTACCCATGAGATTTTTTTATCCGTAAGACTTTTTACACTTGAGACCTTTTTTGCTCATAAGACTTTTCTTACCTGTGAGACCTTTTTTGCCCATGAGAATTTTCTTACTTGTGAGAATTTTTACCTGTGAGACTTTTTTTACGCATGAGACTTTTCTTACCTGTGAGACCTTTTTTGCCCATGAGACTTTTCTTACCTGTCAGACCTTTTTTGCCCATGAGACTTTATTTACCCGTCAGACATTTTACCCAATAGACTGTTTACCAAGGAAAATTTTTATCCGTGAGACTTTTTATACCTGTTAGACTTACAACACCTGACACCTTTTTTACCCATGAGAATTTTTTTACCCATGAGACTTTTTTACCCGTAAGACTTTTTACACTTGAGACCTTTTTTGCTCATAAGACTTTTCTTACCTGTCAGACCTTTTTTGCCCATGAGACTTTTTTTACCTGTGAGAATTTTAGAACCTATGAGACTTTCTGTAACTATGAGATTTTTTTTACCTGTGATACTTTTTTTAGCCATGAGACTTTTTTTAAACGATAGACCTTTTTTACCCCTGAGACACTTTTACACTTGAATCTTTTTACCCATGAGACTTTTTCACCCACGAGACTTTTTTTACCCGTCAGACCTTTTTTACTTGTCAGGCATTTTACCCAATACACTTTTTACCAAGGAAAAGTTTTAGCCGTGAGACTTTTTATACCTGTTAGACTTACAACACCTGACACCTTTTTTAGCCGTGAGAATTTTTTTACCCATGAGACTTTTTTTACCCATGAGACTTTTTTACCCGTAAGACTTTTTACACTTGAGACCTTTTTTGCTCATAAGACTTTTCTTACCTGTGAGACCTTTTTTGCCCATGACAATTTTTTTACCACTGAGAATTTTTACCTGTGAGACTTTTTTTACGCATAAGACTTTTCTTACCTGTGAGACCTTTTTTGCCCATGAGACTTTTCTTACCTGTGAGACCTTTTTTGCCCATGAGACTTTTTTTACCCGTCAGACATTTTACCCAATAGACTGTTTACCAAGGAAAATTTTTATCCGTGAGACTTTTTATACCTGTTAGACTTACAACACCTGACACCTTTTTTAGCCGTGAGAATTTTTTTACCCATGAGACTTTTTTACCCGTAAGACTTTTTACACTTGAGACCTTTTTTGCTCATAAGACTTTTCTTACCTGTGAGACCTTTTTTGCCCGAGAATTTTTTTAAATGTGAGATCTTTTACCTGTGAGACTTTTTTTACCCATGAGACTTTTTTACCCGTAAGACTTTTTACACGTGAGACCTTTTTTACCCATAAGACTTTTCTTACCTGTGAGACCTTTTTTGCCCATGAGACTTTTTTTATCCGTCTAGACATTTTACCCAATAGACTGTTTACCAAGGAAAATTTTTATCCGTGAGACTTTTTATACCTGTTAGACTTACAACACCTGACACCTTTTTTACCCAGGAGAATTTTTTTACCCATGAGACTTTTTTACCCGTAAGACTTTTTACACTTGAGACCTTTTTTGCCCATAAGACTTTTCTTACCTGTGAGACCTTTTTTGCCCATAAGACTTTTCTTACCTGTGAGACCTTTTTTGCCCATGAGACTTTTTTTATCCATCAGACATTTTACCCAATAGACTGTTTACCAAGGAAAATTTTTATCCGTGAGACTTTTTATACCTGCTAGACTTACAACACCTGACACCTTTTTTACCGGTGAGATTTTTTCTACCCATGAGACTTTTTTACCCCTAAGACTTTTTACACTTGAGTCCTTTTTTGCTCATAAGACTTTTCTTACCTGTGAGACTTTTTTTACCCATAAGAGTTTTTTACCTGTAAGACTTTTTACACGTGAGACCTTTTTTGCCCATAAGACTTTTCTTACCTGTGAGACCTTTTTTGCCCATGAGACTTTTCTTACCTGTCAGACCTTTTTTGCCCATGAGACTTTTTTTACCCGTCAGACATTTTACCCAATAGACTGTTTACCAAGGAAAATTTTTATCCGTGAGACTTTTTATACCTGCTAGACTTACAACACCTGACACCTTTTTTAGCCGTGAGATGTTTTCTACCCATGAGACTTTTTTACCCCTAAGACTTTTCACACTTGAGACCTTTTTTGCTCATAAGACTTTTCTTACCTGTGAGACCTTTTTTGCCCATGACAATTTTTTTACCACTGAGAATTTTTACCTGTGAGACTTTTTTTACGCATGAGACTTTTCTTACCTGTGAGACCTTTTTTGCCCATGAGACTTTTCTTACCTGTCAGACCTTTTTTGCCCATGAGACTTTTTTTACCCGTCAGACATTTTACCCAATAGACTGTTTACCAAGGAAAATTTTTATCCGTGAGACTTTTTATACCTGTTAGACTTACAACACCTGACACCTTTTTTACCCATGAGAATTTTTTTACCCATGAGACTTTTTTACCCGTAAGACTTTTTACACTTGAGACCTTTTTTGCTCATAAGACTTTTCTTACCTGTCAGACCTTTTTTGCCCATGAGACTTTTTTTACCTGTGAGAATTTTAGAACCTATGAGACTTTCTGTAACTATGAGATTTTTTTTACCTGTGATACTTTTTTTAGCCATGAGACTTTTTTTAAACGATAGACCTTTTTTACCCCTGAGACACTTTTACACTTGAATCTTTTTACCCATGAGACTTTTTCACCCACGAGACTTTTTTTACCCGTCAGACCTTTTTTACTTGTCAGGCATTTTACCCAATACACTTTTTACCAAGGAAAAGTTTTAGCCGTGAGACTTTTTATACCTGTTAGACTTACAACACCTGACACCTTTTTTAGCCGTGAGAATTTTTTTACCCATGAGACTTTTTTTACCCATGAGACTTTTTTACCCGTAAGACTTTTTACACTTGAGACCTTTTTTGCTCATAAGACTTTTCTTACCTGTGAGACCTTTTTTGCCCATGACAATTTTTTTACCACTGAGAATTTTTACCTGTGAGATTTTTTTTACGCATAAGACTTTTCTTACCTGTGAGACCTTTTTTGCCCATGAGACTTTTCTTACCTGTGAGACCTTTTTTGCCCATGAGACTTTTTTTACCCGTCAGACATTTTACCCAATAGACTGTTTACCAAGGAAAATTTTTATCCGTGAGACTTTTTATACCTGTTAGACTTACAACACCTGACACCTTTTTTAGCCGTGAGAATTTTTTTACCCATGAGACTTTTTTACCCGTAAGACTTTTTACACTTGAGACCTTTTTTGCTCATAAGACTTTTCTTACCTGTGAGACCTTTTTTGCCCGAGAATTTTTTTAACTGTGAGATCTTTTACCTGTGAGACTTTTTTTACCCATGAGACTTTTTTACCCGTAAGACTTTTTACACGTGAGACCTTTTTTGCCCATAAGACTTTTCTTACCTGTGAGACCTTTTTTGCCCATGAGCCTTTTTTTATCCGTCTAGACATTTTACCCAATAGACTGTTTACCAAGGAAAATTTTTATCCGTGAGACTTTTTATACCTGTTAGACTTACAACACCTGACACCTTTTTTACCCAGGAGAATTTTTTTACCCATGAGACTTTTTTACCCGTAAGACTTTTTACACTTGAGACCTTTTTTGCTCATAAGACTTTTCTTACCTGTGAGACTTTTTTTACCCATAAGAGTTTTTTACCTGTGAGACTTTTTACACTTGAGACCTTTTTTGCTCATAAGACTTTTCTTACCTGTGAGACCTTTTTTGCCCATGACAATTTTTTTACCACTGAGAATTTTTACCTGTGAGACTTTTTTTACGCATGAGACTTTTCTTACCTGTGAGACCTTTTTTGCCCATGAGACTTTTCTTACCTGTCAGACCTTTTTTGCCCATGAGACTTTTTTTACCCGTCAGACATTTTACCCAATAGACTGTTTACCAAGGAAAATTTTTATCCGTGAGACTTTTTATACCTGCTAGACTTACAACACCTGACACCTTTTTTAGCCGTGAGATGTTTTCTACCCATGAGACTTTTTTACCCCTAAGACTTTTCACACTTGAGACCTTTTTTGCTCATAAGACTTTTCTTACCTGTGAGACCTTTTTTGCCCATGACAATTTTTTTACCACTGAGAATTTTTACCTGTGAGACTTTTTTTACGCATGAGACTTTTCTTACCTGTGAGACCTTTTTTGCCCATGAGACTTTTCTTACCTGTCAGACCTTTTTTGCCCATGAGACTTTTTTTACCCGTCAGACATTTTACCCAATAGACTGTTTACCAAGGAAAATTTTTATCCGTGAGACTTTTTATACCTGTTAGACTTACAACACCTGACACCTTTTTTACCCATGAGAATTTTTTTACCCATGAGACTTTTTTACCCGTAAGACTTTTTACACTTGAGACCTTTTTTGCTCATAAGACTTTTCTTACCTGTCAGACCTTTTTTGCCCATGACACTTTTTTTACCTGTGAGAATTTTAGAACCTATGAGACTTTCTATAACTATGAGACTTTTTTTACCTGTGATACTTTTTTTAGCCATGAGACTTTTTTTAAACGATAGACCTTTTTTACCCCTGAGACACTTTTACACTTGAAACTTTATACCCATGACACTTTTTCACCCACGAGACTTTTTTTACCCGTCAGACCTTTTTTACTTGTCAGGCATTTTACCCAATACACTTTTTACCAAGGAAAATTTTTAGCCGTGAGACTTTTTATACCTGTTAGACTTACAACACCTGACACCTTTTTTAGCCGTGAGAATTTTTTTACCCATGAGACTTTTTTTACCCATGAGACTTTTTTACCCGTAAGACTTTTTACACTTGAGACCTTTTTTGCTCATAAGACTTTTCTTACCTGTGAGACCTTTTTTGCCCATGAGAATTTTTTTACCTGTGAGAATTTTTACCTGTGAGACTTTTTTTACGCATGAGACTTTTCTTACCTGTGAGACCTTTTTTGCCCATGAGACTTTTCTTACCTGTCAGACCTTTTTTGCCCATGACACTTTTTTTACCCGTCAGACATTTTACCCAATAGACTGTTTACCAAGGAAAATTTTTATCCGTGAGACTTTTTATACCTGTTAGACTTACAACACCTGACACCTTTTTTAGCCGTGAGAATTTTTTTACCCATGAGACTTTTTTACCCGTAAGACTTTTTACACTTGAGACCTTTTTTGCTCATAAGACTTTTCTTACCTGTGAGACCTTTTTTGCCCGAGAATTTTTTTACCTGTGAGATCTTTTACCTGTGAGACTTTTTTTACCCATGAGACTTTTTTACCCGTAAGACTTTTTACATGTGAGACCTTTTTTGCCCATAAGACTTTTCTTACCTGTGAGACCTTTTCTGCCCATGAGACTTTTTTTATCCGTCTAGACATTTTACCCAATAGACTGTTTACCAAGGAAAATTTTTATCCGTGAGACTTTTTATACCTGTTAGACTTACAACACCTGACACCTTTTTTACCCAGGAGAATTTTTTTACCCATGAGACTTTTTTACCCGTAAGACTTTTTACACTTGAGACCTTTTTTGCCCATAAGACTTTTCTTACCTGTGAGACCTTTTTTGCCCATAAGACTTTTCTTACCTGTGAGACCTTTTTTGCCCATGAGACTTTTTTTATCCATCAGACATTTTACCCAATAGACTGTTTACCAAGGAAAATTTTTATCCGTGAGACTTTTTATACCTGCTAGACTTACAACACCTGACACCTTTTTTACCGGTGAGATTTTTTCTACCCATGAGACTTTTTTACCCCTAAGACTTTTTACACTTGAGACCTTTTTTGCTCATAAGACTTTTCTTACCTGTGAGACTTTTTTTACCCATAAGAGTTTTTTACCTGTAAGACTTTTTACACGTGAGACCTTTTTTGCCCATAAGACTTTTCTTACCTGTGAGACCTTTTTTGCCCATGAGACTTTTCTTACCTGTCAGACCTTTTTTGCCCATGAGACTTTTTTTACCCGTCAGACATTTTACCCAATAGACTGTTTACCAAGGAAAATTTTTATCCGTGAGACTTTTTATACCTGCTAGACTTACAACACCTGACACCTTTTTTACCTGTGAGACTTTTTTTACCCATGAGATTTTTTTATCCGTAAGACTTTTTACACTTGAGACCTTTTTTGCTCATAAGACTTTTCTTACCTGTGAGACCTTTTTTGCCCATGAGAATTTTCTTACTTGTGAGAATTTTTACCTGTGAGACTTTTTTTACGCATGAGACTTTTCTTACCTGTGAGACCTTTTTTGCCCATGAGACTTTTCTTACCTGTCAGACCTTTTTTGCCCATGAGACATTTTTATCCGTCAGACATTTTACCCAATAGACTGTTTACCAAGGAAAATTTTTATCCGTGAGACTTTTTATACCTGTTAGACTTACAACACCTGACACCTTTTTTACCCATGAGAATTTTTTTACCCATGAGACTTTTTTACCCGTAAGACTTTTTACACTTGAGACCTTTTTTGCTCATAAGACTTTTCTTACCTGTCAGACCTTTTTTGCCCATGAGACTTTTTTTACCTGTGAGAATTTTAGAACCTATGAGACTTTCTGTAACTATGAGATTTTTTTTACCTGTGATACTTTTTTTAGCCATGAGACTTTTTTTAAACGATAGACCTTTTTTACCCCTGAGACACTTTTACACTTGAATCTTTTTACCCATGAGACTTTTTCACCCACGAGACTTTTTTTACCCGTCAGACCTTTTTTACTTGTCAGGCATTTTACCCAATACACTTTTTACCAAGGAAAAGTTTTAGCCGTGAGACTTTTTATACCTGTTAGACTTACAACACCTGACACCTTTTTTAGCCGTGAGAATTTTTTTACCCATGAGACTTTTTTTACCCATGAGACTTTTTTACCCGTAAGACTTTTTACACTTGAGACCTTTTTTGCTCATAAGATTTTTCTTACCTGTGAGACCTTTTTTGCCCATGAGACTTTTCTTACCTGTGAGACTTTTTTTACGCATGAGACTTTTCTTACCTGTCAGACCTTTTTTGCCCATGAGACTTTTTTTACCTGTGAGAATTTTAGAACCTATGAGACTTTCTATAACTATGAGACTTTTTTTTACCTGTGATACTTTTTTAGCCATGAGACTTTTTTTAAACGGTAGACCTTTTTTACCCCTAAAACTCTTTTACACTTGAAACTTTTTACCTGTGAGAATTTTTACCCGTGACACTTTTTTTATCCATCAGACCTTTTTTACTTGTCAGAATTTTTACCCGAGAGACTTTTTACGGGGCAGAATTTTTTTCCATGAGACTTCTTATATCTCTTAGACTTACAACAACTGATACATTTTTTACCCCTGTGAATTTTTTTATCCATGAGACTTTTTTTACCCATGAGACTTTTTTACCCGTAAGACTTTTCACACATGAGAACTTTTTTGCCCATGAGACTTTTCTTACCTGTGACAGGGGGAAAAAAATATCTCATGTGTAAAAAGTGTCACAGGTCAAAAATGTCTCACAGGTAAGAAAAGTCTTATGGCCAAAAAAGGTCTCACGTGTAAAAAGTCTTACGGCTAAAAAAGTCTCATGGGTAAAAAAAGTCTCATGGGTAAAAAAATTCTCACGGGTAAAAAAGGTGTCAGGTTTTGTAAGTCCAACAGGTATAAAAAGTCTCACGGATAAAAATTCTGCCCGGCAAAAAGTCTGACAAGTAAAAAAGGTCTGATAGGTTTCAATTTTTTTACCCATGAGACTTTTTTACCCATAAGACTTTTTACACGTGAGACCTTTTTTGCCCATAAGACTTTTCTTACCTGTGAGACCTTTTTTGCCCATAAGACTTTTTTTACCCATGAGACTTATTTTACCTGTGACATTTTTTACACATGAGCCCTTTTTTTCCCTGAGACTTTTTTACCAATGAGTCTTTTTACCTGTGAGACTTTTTTTACCCATGACACTTTCTAGAACTATGAGACTTTTTTTTATCTGTGATCCTTTTTTGAGCCATGAGACTTTTTTTAAACGGTAGACCTTTTTTACCCCTAAAACTCTTTTAGCCTTGAAACTTTTTACCCATGAGACTTATTTACCTGTGAGACTTTTTTTACCCGTCATACCTTTTTTACTTGTCAGACTTTTTACCGGTCAGAATTTTTATCTGTAAAACTTTCTATACCTGTTAGACTTACAACACCTGACACTTTTTTTACCCCTGAGACCTTTTTCGCCCATGAGACTTTTTTTACCTGTGATGGGGGAAAAAAATGTCTCATGTCTAAAAAGTGTCAAAGGGAAAAAAAGTCTCATGGGTAAGAAAAGTCTTATGGGCAAAAAAGGTCTCACAGGTAAGAAAAGTCTTATCGGCAAAAAAAGTCTCACGTATAAAAAGTCTTACGGGTAAATAAGTCTCACATGTAAAAATTCTCACGGGTAAAAAAAGTATCATGGGTAAAAAAGGTCTTACAGGTAAGAAAAGTCTTATGGCCATAAAAGGTCTCACGTGTAAAAAGTATTACGGGTAAAATGTCTTATGGGTAAAAAAAGTCTCATGGGTAAAAAAATTCTCACGGGTAAAAAAGGTGTCAGGTGTTGTAAGTCTAACAGGTATAAAAAGTTTCAAGGATAAAAATTCTGCCCGGTAAAAAGTCTCTCGGGTAAAATGCCTGACAAGTAAAATAGGTCTGACAGCTTTCAATTTTTTTACTCATGAGACTTTTTTACCCGTAAGACTTTTTACACGTGAGACCTTTTTTGCCCATAAGCCTTTTCTTACCTGTGAGACCTTTTTTTTACCTGTGACACTTTTTACACATGAGACCTTTTTTTCCCTGAGACTTTTTTTACCAATGAGACTTTTTACCTGTGAGACCTTTTTTACCCATGAGACTTTCTATAACTATGCCTTTTTTTTACCTGTGAGACTTTTTTTACCCGTCAGACCTTTTTTACCCGTCAGACCTTTTTTACCCGTCAGACTTTTTACCCATGAGACTTTTTACCCGAGAGATTTTACCAGTCAGAATTTTTATCCGTGACACTTCTTTTACCCGTGATAATTTTTTACCCATGAGACTTTTTTATACCCCTGAATTTTTTTTTACCTGTGAGACCTATTTTGCCCATGAGACTTTTTTTTACCTGTGATACTTTTTTTACCCATGAGACTTTTTTTAAACGGTAGACCTTTTTTACCCCTGAGACTCTTTTACCCTTGAAACTTTTTACCCATGAGACTTTTTTTACCCGTCAGACTTTTTACCGGGCAGAATTTTTACCCGTGAGACTTTTTTTACCCGTTAGACTTACAACACCTGACACTTTTCTTACCTTTGAGACCTTTTTTGCCCATAAGCCTTTTTTTACCTGTGCGACCTTTTTTACCCGAGACTTTTTATAACTATTAGACTTTTTTTACCTGTGATTCTTTTTTTAACCATTAGACTTTTTTTGTCTGTGACACCTTTTTTACCCTTCAGACTTTTTTAGCCATGAGACTTTTTTTACCCATGAGACTTTTTTACCTGTGACACTTTTTACACATGAGATCTTTTTTACCCCCAAAACTCTTTTACCCTTGAAACTTTTTACCCATGAGACTTTTTCACCCATTAGACTTTTTTTACCTGTCAGACCTTTTTTACCCATGAGGTTTTTACCCATGAGACTTTTTACCGGTCAGACCTTTTATCCGTGAGACTTTTTTTTACCCGTCAGACTTACAACACTTGAATTTTTTTACCTGTGATATTTTTATCAGTGAGACTTTTTTTACCTGTGAGACATTTTACCCTTGAGACTTTTTACCAGTGAGAACTTTTTTACCTGTGAGACTTTTTACCTGTTAGAATTTTTCACCCGTGAGACTTTTTTTTACCCGTCAGACTTTTTACCCGTGAGACTTTTCTCCTGTGAGACTTTTTTTACTCATGAAACTTTTTTTACCCCTGAGACTTTTTACATGTGAGACGTTTTTACCCATGACACTTGTTACCCATGAGACTTTTTTTACCCCTGACTTTTTACACGTGAGACCTTTTTTACCCATGAGACTTTTTTTGCCTGTGAGACCTTTTTTGCCCATAAGACTTTTTTAACTGTGAGGCTTTTTACCGAGATGTTTTTTACCCGTGACACTTTTTACCTGTGAGATTTTTTTACCCATGAGACTTTTTCACCCATTAGACTTTTTTTTACCCATGACACTTTTTACACGTGAGACGTTTTTTGCCCATGAGACCTTTTTACCCGTGAGACTTTTTTTACCCCTGAGACTTTTTACCCATGAGACGTTTTACCTGAGACTTTTTCTACCCAAGACCTTTTTTACAGCTCAGACTTTTTACCCGTGAGACATGTCTCAGCTGAGCTGTGGCCCTTCAGTCCTTGCTGGAGCCACTTTGTAGGTGTGCCTCTGCCTGCCCCTGTCTTCTGGCTGGGCTGGGGCCCTGCCCTGCAGAGAGCTGTTCTCCTTGGGGGCCCCCTCTGACCCCACTCACAGCTTCTCACACAGAACTCCAGGCACTGTACAGCGTGACAGTTCTGTTCCCAGCTTTCACTGTCGGTTGAATATCGATGAGACTTTTGCACATCTCACTCCTGCTAAAGTTTGCAATAGGCAAGAGCGCCAGGGCACGATGGTGCCTCAGAGGTGCGAGAGCAGAAGACAAGAACCTGGCTGAAAGGGCCCCGAGGAGCCCTGCCCAGGGGCTGTGCTCACTGCTACAGAGGAAAAGCAGCAACCCATGAGGGCTACACAGCGGGACTCCCCTGAGAGCCTCCAAAGCTTCTTCCCCCAGATGGGGGGAACAAGTGCCACCTTTGTGGGGCACAAGCAGCAGGCACTTCCCCAGAACAGCCCAAAGGAGCCCTGGCCAGGGGCCCTCTTGGTGCTGCAGAGGCAGGCAAAAAGAACCCTGGAGAGGGGAACTTGCTAGCCCACCGTGGGGGGGAAAAAAGCCTTCCTCCCTCCAGCTGCAGGGCAGGAGAGGCTATCTTCGTGGGGCATGAGCAGCAGGTAGTAACCTGGCCCAAGGGACTGCAGGAGCCCTGACAAGTGGTCATGCTCAGTGCTGCAGAGGAAGGCAAATAACCCCTGGGGGCCAGTGCCAATGTGCCCCGGGGAAAATTCGTTCCTGACCCCAGTGCTGGTGAGATCTGGCTGTTCTCTGAGCATGTGAGCGAGACCTGCCTCCTTGTCCCATGGACTGGTCATGCCTCCCAGAAGATGCGAAGCCTCTCCCTCTGACCTAGAGCCATCTCAGGGGCTTCTGAGAGTGGCAAAATATCACCAGCCTGATCGATTTCAGGGGCAAGAATCCTTCCTGCATTCAGCAGAGCACCAGTGGGTGCTCAAACGCTCTAGGATCCCGCCAACATCTGTGCATTCCATAACTTACGGCTGCTGCCCCTGGCTCCAGGGGGGATGAGGATGGTAAGCTCTGCAGTGCTCCTCAAAAAGGCATTCCCTTGATCTTGCCTTGGTTGTCCAGCTGAGAAGGATTTCCAAACTTCAGATGAGCTTTGGATGTGGCCTCACCAGCAGCCTCATCCAGGCTCCAGTCTCCCTCCCTCAGATCCCCACCAGGAATCCCACCGGCTCCTCGAGGACTCCCTCTCAGGTGTCTTCAGGCTGGTGCCAGGCCAGCTCTGGCAGAGGGATACTGGACAATGCCCCTTTTATACTCCCCTGGGGCACTGTGACTGCTGCGTTGCCGTTGCCGGGTGACAGCACTGTGACATGGGGGTGACACTCACAGACCCTCCCCTGCACAGCATCCTTGGGAGGAAGGGCTTTAGGGTGCCAACTCAGAGGCAGCCCCTGTGCCCAGGAGGCCCGGGGGCTGTCCCTGCTCTTGGTGGCCATGCTCGGGGCGCAGCTGCTAGGTGTCCCTGATGCCTCCTCTGCTGCTCTTTGCTCCCGAGAACAGACACTGTCTTGTTCCTCCTCTCCCAGGCCGTGGCATGGACCATCCCTGCAGCCCAGAGCCCACCCTGTGAGCCACCCCCTCTCTACACCAGAGGTAATGTCTGTGACATTGACGCATGGAACTGTACTCTACAACTCGAGGAGAGTAATAAAGCAGGTGTGTTTATTGTGGCACTGGGTGCAAGGGGGATCACTCCTCCCAACTTGCACACTTAATTGTACTCATAATACATGTTTATACAGTGAAGTGGTTAGTTCTGCCCAAAGTCTACACCTACAAGCTAATTATTGGTTAGTTGCTTTCTTCCCTTAATTTAAAGGTACAGTTCATTTTAAATTCACTATGTAAGCTCCCCAGATCCACCCTCTTCGGGGGGGAGGGTGGCATTTGAGTAGGAGATCAGAATCTCCCACTACCACAATCATTTTACCCTCCTGTCTTCCGCTCTTATCACTTCAGCAGTTTGTTTTCTTTTAGCAGTTAGCACATCCTTGTCAGAAGGCTACTGTTTTACATTCTTGTGGAGCTCATTTACATCTGTACTAACTGTCCCTTCTTGAAGTGCTAAGTTGGCCAAACTCCAGAGCTTCTCTTGCAGACCTGAGGCCCTTTCTCACATGTTGATGGTTCCTGTTATCTATGCAGCTCCTGCCTGCAGCAGAGTTTTAGGTTTTCCATTATGTTTTCTGCCATCACTAGTAGCTTACTTCTCCAAGCAACTGGATGAAGTGAGCAAAGGTTGGCCCAGTTGTCTGAGAGCAGTAGCAGCAGTGATCATAAACATGGAAGAAACCAGGAAATTTACACTAGGACAGAAAATAGCATGCTAGTTTCTCACACAGTGTCAGTAGTGTTGGAGCAGAAAGGAAATCATTGGTTACCACCCTCTAGATTTCTGAAATAACAGGCAATCCTGGCCAAATCAGAAGATAAAACTATTCAAGTGACCAATATTGTCAACCCAGCTTCATTCCTAGAAGGGAAAAACCTCAGCTGAACCTGTCAATCATGACTGCTTGGACACCATTGAAGCTGTCTATTCCAGCTGTTCAGACCTCAAGGAAGAACCTCCCCCAGAAGCAGAAGATTGGTTTTCCGATGGGAGCAGCTTCATGAGACAAGGCCTGAGAATGGCTGGCCACGCAATTACCACAACAGAACAGGTGATTGAATCAAATCCTTTGCCTGCAGGAACTTCAGCTCAGAAAGTGGAATTGGTAGTTCTCATCTGAGCTATAGAATTGGCAAAAGGTAAAGAAATTAACATTTGGACTGATTCTAAATATGCCTTTGCTATTGTTAAAGCACATGGAGCCATCTGGAAAGAATGAGGGCTTTTAACTGCCCAAGGAAAAGCTGTAAAATATGCTGAATAAATTCTACGATTGTTAGAAGCCGGCCAACTCCCATTGCAAGTGGCTATAATGCATTGCCGGGGATACCTGAAAGGTAACAATGTTCCAGAAATAGGTAACAGAAAAGCTGATGGCAGAAGCTAAATTAGTTGCTGCAAGAAGCAAAGAAATACCAGCTGCACTGGTACCAGAAAAATTAGATGCAGAGAAAAAGTTTGAGGATGAAGAGTCAGATTACCAATGGATACATAGAAATGGAGGTAAACTGCTAGGCAGTGGATGAGGCCAATTGAAAACGGGTCAGTTAGTGCTATCAGGGAAATTAATGTGGCATTTTGTGAAAACAGAACATGATAAGACACACTGGGGATTAAATTCTTTGTGTCAGCATTTGAGAACTAGAGTAGCAAGACCAAATTTGTTTACTACAATAAAGCGAGTTACATCACAATGTGAACTTTGAAAAAAAATCCCAACACTGGAACTAAAGTACATCAAGGGGCAATAAGCAAAGGGCATTTTCCAGGTGAAATTGGGCAATGATTTGAAGAATCAGTCAGCAATATGCAGGCGAGTGGAGGTTATCTTTATTCGGCAGCGCTGGGTGCATGGGGGATCGCTCCACCAAAGTCATGCACACCGAGGGGACTTTTCAGTCCCCCCTTTATACAAGCTACTCATACCTATTCATTAGTTTACCAAGAAGTTGTTTACATATTCATTACAATTCTGAGAATTCATTTACATATCTCGTGCCTGTGCAATGTCCTTGAGGAGTTGTCTCTATGCAGACTCTATTCCTTAGCGGCCATGTTTAAAGTCTTCATCTTTGCCACGTTGCATGTACAACAGGAATCTAAGACAAAATGTGCCTTCTAAAGATAACCAACCCAAGGACTTAGCAGTCTGTACATCCGTCATGTGGCAATAAGGGTCTTTGGACATTTCCCAACTTTTAACTAAACATAGGTGCGTCATCCTTTAGGTAAGTGGTACAGCATTCCCTATTCAGCAAATTGATTTTTCTGAGCTGCCAAGAAAGGGAGAATTCTGGTATCTTTTCGTTTTGACTGACACATTCTCTGGGTGGCCTGAGTCACTCCCATGCAGAACAAACAAATCATGAGGAGTGGTTAAAGTAAACGAAATTATATCACGGTTTGGAGTTCCTAAAAGCATATCATCAGACAGGGACTCCCACTTCTGTGCACAAATTGTACAAGCTATAAGTAAAGCATTGCAAACTGATTGGCAGTTGCATACTCTATACAGACCACAAGCAAGTGGACAAGTAGAAAAGATGAATCACCTCATTAAACAGCAAATAGGCAAAATTTGTCAAGAAGCAAATTTGCATTGGTATCAGGCTTTACCTATTGCTTTAATTCACATCAGGGTCAAGCCAAGATCTAAAGAAAAACTGGATCCTTCTAAAATTTTGTATGGCAGACCATATGCAATGAATCCTGTTAACAGTGAAGCCTTAGATCAAATAAGTAATCAATGCGTGTATGATTATGTTATAACAGTAGGAAAACAACTGAGTAAGAATGCTACTGTAGTACTAGAATATCAGCCTAAGCAACCTGATTGTAAACTACATCCATGTAGTCCTGGTGATATGGTATATGTTAAGAATTTTCCAGGAAATCCTCTGGAAGAGAAGCGGGATGGGCCATACCAGGTGTTGCTGACCACCTTTACTGTGGTCCAGATAAAAAAGCAGCCAACTTGGATTCACTACTTTCGAGTTAAGAAAGCTCCTGAGAAAACATGAACGTCAGAACCTGTGAGATCGACTACCTGATGCTAACCAGTGGACTTCTGATAAGTATGATGACTTTGATCCAAGCCCCTACATTAGAATGGCCACAAACTGAAGCTCATATTGTCAAATCTTTCATAACTAACCCAGGAGCTGACATAAATTTAGCAATTTATGTTATCATGATATACCCAAATTGCAAATAGGCATGGATATTGATCATTTAAAGCAATGCTTAGGCACCCAGACATAGAGAAAATGGTCCAAGAAATAAACAGAATGACTCAGCGCATGCTATGGAAAGTTAAACATTACACTGAAAACATCAAAACAATCTTAACCGAAGTTGAACAAGTGGGAGAGCACCATTGGTGGAACATTTTTTAGGATATTTGCCCACAGCAACGCAAGTCTTTAACTCACTGATACATCCAGTCATAATATTAGCAGCAGCAATCATTTTGCTGATGTTGCTCAATGTGTGGGTATAGTACAAACTAAGAACCATAGTCAGAAAAATGCAAAGAATGTGGATAATGATACATATGTGCCAAAATTCTATGGAACTAGAATTAAACAAAAGACTGTAAATCTTAAGAGCAAGGCGGGACTGAAAAGGAGTAAGGCCTGAAAACCTAAAGATCCACCTGAGAAGAGTTTCTGTTCTGTGAAAGCCCCATTCTGCCTGGCAAAACCGCTCAACTTGGTTACTGAGGAACCAAGCATGTAGTGCTGAATCGCTCTGTTCTTGCTCACTGTACCCAGGCCTAAGCCATTGTTGGAAACTGCTGTACTAGGTACTAGAAATCATAAATTAGGTAAGGTTAGACACATCAATAGAAGAAAACGGTAGCAAGCCAAGATTTGTGTAACAGATCCTGGCAGGGTCACTTATGAAAGAAAGTTCAAAGGTTCAACTCTGAGGAAGACCACCTGAGCACGGCCGAAGGCCAGAGGGACTGTCTCAAAATTCAGGCCAAGAGAAGACTCTGCCTAAACTCCGCCCAGGCTCCGCCTATCATTAATATGCGATGAGATGTTGTGATTACATGAATAATGTTTGAAGA
This sequence comes from Falco punctatus, assembly GCF_963210335.1. Taxonomy (NCBI): domain Eukaryota; kingdom Metazoa; phylum Chordata; class Aves; order Falconiformes; family Falconidae; genus Falco; species Falco punctatus. The sequence continues at coordinate 100,360,747 of NC_137580.1, forward strand.
GATGCTGCAATCATGTATATCAAATGTATAAATTACCCTGTTTTGCACTTATGCTTTGGAGCAAGTTTCTGTGGTGCGAACCCCTGCGCAGATAATAAATACCTTGCTGCTAAAAAGTACAAAGTCTCTTAGCAGTTTTCTTCATTCCGAGGTTTTCAGCATCAATGGTTATAGAATATAGGTAAATATCAAAAACTTGTTTCTGTAACATCATCCCACAGGGAGCAGGTGCCTGAGCACAGGTACCCCAGCGTGCTGCGGCACTGTGGTGGCCAACATACCCTTGCCATCCTGATGCAGCACTGTAAAGGAAAATTGGAAAATAAAACTTCAAGAATAATTGGAACAGGGAAAGAGGAAAACAGGCCATTCCTTCAGCCCTTAGATTTAAAATTTGGAAGCAAAATAATTACATACAAGGTTTTATATATACCAGATTGCCCCAGCCTCCAGCCTTACCTGCCTGGCACCCTGTGGCCACACCAGCCCCCCACCTGGCTCCCCACTGAGGTAAGGATGACAGAGGTAGGGATATGGCAGGGTTGACCAAGGCTGGGAGGGTGATGCTGAGCACTGGGAGGGATCCATGCCTCAGTTTCCCCAGGGAGATCTGGGTGTGAGAAGGTTGCTTGGGGATGCTGAATTCAGCCCTGTGTTTCAGCCAGCCTGCTCCCTCCCTCCCAGCAAAAAGAGGCGGAGTTGCTGGGCTGGGCCAGCCGCACCTACAGGGGCCAGTGGGATGGGCAGCTGCCTCTGATCATGGGCAAGGAGGGTACGGCCAGGGCACGCTTGGGGAGGGGATCCAGCAAGTGACAAGAGGATGGTGGGGTGGGCAGGGTGCCCGTGGGGTGCCTGTGTTCCACCTGGCTCCCCCCAACCTGTCTCCCACTGATGTCTCCTGCCAGTCTTCCCGAGGGACAAAGCCAAGCTGTCCCCGAGGCAGAGGGGTGCCCGGGACACCGGCCTCCTGCTCTTGCAGCCCTGGAGGGCCAGATTGTCCTGCAGACAGCTGGGTATGGCCCTGTCAACGGGGGGTGGGGTGGGTGGTGGGGGTGGGTGGTGGAGAGGGCACCCTGCTGTCAGCTGGTGGGTGGGGACAAGTAGGGGCCTGTGCCCCCAGCCGGGCAGGGTGGGATGGGGAGAGGCAAAGCAGGATGGAGGGGGAGGGCTGGCGGATGGGGCGACTGGTCCCCATGTTGGAGCTGGAGTGAGGTGGGGGGCCATGGTGGGGCAGGCCTGGTCAGTGTGGGACTACAGCCTGTCTGCATCAGGGTGGGAGCCAGGACCCCGTTTTGGGGTGTCTCTGGCCAGGCAGGTGCCCCTGCTGCCTACCCCATCCTGAGCTGGCAGAGTTGCCCACAGCCAGCACCCGCCCAGGGGTTGCAGGGGGGGCTAAGCCCTACTCCTCGCCCCCAGGCACCGCTGCCTCACTGGAGCAGAGGCCAGCCTCATCGCACAGGCAGCTCTGCCAGGCACCCGGTCTCCTCCAGCCCCTGCAGAGTGAATCCAGCACCCCAGCAGCCAAGTATGACTGGGGGTCCCTGGCCAAACCCCCACCATCCCGGCCACTGAGCAGGAGGTTAGGCAGCTCCAGCCGTTCAGCACTAAAGGATGATGGGCAGCCAAGCGCCTGTGTGGCCTGAGTGGGGTGGCTCTGGGTCAGGATCTTCCCATCATGCACAAGGAGGGGCTGGCAGCACCTGTCATTCTTCAGCCATGTGTCACCAGAGGAGCTGCTGGAAATGGCACCTGTGCAATCCTCTCCTGTTGCCTAAATTCCCGAATTACCAAACTGATCTCATTAACCAAGGACATGCTGGCGGTTTGGGTCAGGCTGGGCCACCCTCTCATGTGGTTAGTGCTCAAGTGCTCACCATCTCGAGTCATCAAAACTGATGACTGAAAGGACTTCTTACCAAGGGAGTCAATCCGGGGAAGTAACAGATAATGGTAAGAACACCGTTACATAAATGAGGCAGAAAGAAGTCTCCAAGTGAAAAAGTTCTGGCTGCAAGAGGAGACAAGCTGGTAAGATGTTGCAATTGTTGCAATTGCAAAATAACAAGAAAAATTGGTACTAATTTGCACTAGAAGCTAGAAACTGACAACCAATCTTGTGCCTGAATTAAATGAAGTACTGTACTGTGCAAGTACTCTACTGTATATAACGTACCCTCAAGTATGCTGGTGTGCATGTTAGGATGAAAGCTCCCCCATGCACCCAGTGCTGCCATAAACCAAGGCCAGTTTTGTGAACTATCATTTGATTTGGAGAGTTTTCCTGGTTATGATTTTCAGTAACGCTCCCAGGGCCTGCTCTGGCCCCGTTCTGCCGGGCTCCTCCCGACCTCCCCCAGCCGCCGCGAGTCGCGCTTTTGGCTCCAGTGACCTCTGCCAGGGGAGCTGGCCGCCCCAAAGGGGGTCAGGGGGAGCCGGGCAGTGCAGCAGGAGGAGGAGGATGCTCAGGTGCTGCTGAAGGTGGCGATGGGAAACGGGGTCCTCAGCTTGAACGGCGGCAGTGAATTTCCTGGCGTACTGCCCGCCCTCTCTTGAGGGAATGCTCTCTCTGATTGGTCATCAGGGGCTGTCACTCCGCCCTGGCGTAGTGCCCGTCCTCCCCTGAGGGTTTGCTCTCTCTGATTGGCTATCCGGGGCTGTCACTCCGCCCTGGCACAGGGCCCGTCCTCCCCTGAGGAGATCCTCTCTCTGATTGGCCGTCCGGGGCTGTCACTCTTCTCTGCTCGGGTCCTGTGGCCGAGGCGTCTCGGGGAAGGGGGAACGCGGGGGCCTCCAGCCCCGCAGCAGGCTCGCTCTCGGGGCTCGCTCCCCGTGCCCCGAGTAACCCCCCGCTGTCCCTCCGGCTGTGTCCGCACCCCCTTGGCGCCGGGCGAGGGGCTGCGAGGGAGCCCGGGGGAGGGGTCGGGCCAGGGCCTCTTTCCCCGCTTGGCTCCGGCTGAGGGCCGGGGCGGGGGGACCGTGGGGCGGGCAGCGGGGCCGGCGGCGGCCCCTCCCTGTAGCGGGGCGGCTGCCGGCGGCGGGGCCGGGGCGGGGAGCGGAGCGGCCGCTGAGCGCTGCCAAGCCGCGGCCGCGCCGGGGCAGGTGAGCGGGGACCGGGATGGCGAGCGGCGGGCGCGGGCGAGAGCGCTGGGAGGGCAGCGGGGCCCGGGGCGGGGAGCGGGGCCGGGGGGGCCGGAGCCGCGCTGGGGGGCGCGGGGCTGCGCTGCCAGGGGGAGGCCGCGGTGCGCCGGGCGGTGCCGGCTGCCGGCACTCGGCTGCGGCCGCGCTCCCCGGGCCGTGCCGGGGGCTGGCGGCGCTGCGGGCCGGAGCGGCGGGGCCCGGGCTGCCGGCGCGGCGCGGGGGGCACTTTGCTGCGGGGAGTGAGCCCGGTGGGGGGGGCGGGGGCGAGCGGGCCTTGCGGGGGGGCGAGGCACGGGTATCAGGAGAATCGGGGCCGGGGGGCGGTCGCCGATCGCCTCCCCAGAGCCCCCCTGAACCTGCCCCGGCCCCGCTCGCCCCGCGCAGTAGCCCCCCGCCCCAGCCCCTCCCCTGCAGCCGGGCCCACAGCCGCCCCCGGCTCTGCCGTGACGGCTCAGCCGGGCCAGGTGCGCCGGGCGCTGCCTTAGCGCGGGTGCCGGTAGCCCCGGTGCGGGCAGGGAGCGGCGCCTGCGGAGCCCCGCGGCAGGGGGGGGTTGGCCGGGCACGGGGGGCGGGTTACAGAAAAGCGGCGCCTCGTAGAAGCGTAGTATCACAGAGAGCTTTCTTAGGGTGAAGCAGAGTTTCTGCTTTCAGGATGGCTACCAGGCAGAGTATCAATGATAAAAGGGGTTTTTTTTCGGTCGTGGAACTTCACAGTCAGTGAAGAAACCATATTGGGTGGAGGATTTGTCCCTGGTTTGGCAGCTGCAGAATGAGTCCTCTGATACTGCTGGAAACACTGAGCAGAAGCCTGAGGAGGCAGTGAGATGAAGTAACTGAGTTCTCAAGGAACCAAAAGCATGGAGTTTTGTCCTTGTAGCATGCCGTACCTACTCAGATATTTTTTTTTTAGAGGATCACCAATTGTCATCCATTTACCATTTTCATCTTTTGATTCTCTCTGTTTTTCTCCTGTGTTGCACAACTGCACACAGCTGGCTAGGGAAAGCTGGCAGTCCTCATGTACAGAGAACAGCACGCGTCCCTCCAGCTCAGCCAGCCCCATCCACAGGCTGGTGCTGCATTCCGTCTTTTTCTGAGGGCTGGATGTTCAGCTGCCACAATTCATTTTCTCTGTTGTGAGTCAGGAAAGTGACATTGTACTCCTCTGGGAGTACATGGTGTCTTTGAATGCGTTATGCTTACTGCTTTAGACTGTACATTGTGTGCCGTCCCGCACTGATTCTTGGTGACTAAAACGTGAAGGAACTGAAGTTTGACAAGAAAGTGGCTTGGTGGTTTTTTTGGATAGATGCATTTGACATTCTTCCTTGTAGTTTGTCTTCATCTGTGAGGTCCTTGTTTAATTAAAGTAGTAGTCACATGCCAGAAGGGAAACTGAAACTAACTTGATGTCAGGGACATGTTGATCTGGGGAGAGATTAGAAGTACTGGAACTGTTGCATGTACCATAAGAAAACAGCATTGTCCAGAGATTGCTATAATAGTAGTATGGAGCCAAGGGGATGAGTGGTAATTATGTTACTCCCTGTGAGCTCACAGTGTGCCACAGGCAAATCTCAGGATGTTCCCTGCTTTGGAGTTTGTTCCTCTCTCTGTTGATGGTGATTAGTTGGAAAGAAAGCCTATAAAGTAAATTAGAATAGAAAAGCCTCTATCCTGTCCACTCACCCACATTTTGGGCACATAATGCACAAAAGTGAAAGATTCGGAAGGGGCAAAATAACTAGTTAACAATTATTAACTAACACACAGAATCTCTCCAAACATGATACTGGGGCAAAAGACCCAGGGGAAGGGTATGTGAGGGTGAGAATAAGTTAAACAACTAACAAATACAAAAAATAATTTGCAGGTGCATTAGCTAGGATGATTAATTTCATGGGTTATCTATCCTCATGGTTTTGCAGTCAGTAGTTGATGGAAATGCTATCTTACTGTCCCTGTGGACCAGGAGATACTACAAACAACTTTTCACAATGAAACTTCTTTGGCTTTTCTTAAAGAAAAGTCAGGATTGCTCTACAGTAAGGTTTGAAACTTTCATCCATAAGAAGATGTATTGCAGCAACTTGTTCCTGATGCAGGTGTTTGAGACATGAGTATTTATTCCTTCCAGAGGTGGTAATCCATTTCCTTCAATCTGAATTTTCTTCAATTTTCATTTTGCAGCAGAAAATAAGTATGAGGAGGCTGGGCCAAAGGGAGAAAGAAAGAAGAAACCCCTTAGGGACACCAGTGCCTCCCCAGTCCCCCCTCACAGGGTATACGCGATTCATGGATGAGCGCAGGGAGCAGCTTTGAGCAAAGAGGCCTGAAATCCCTTTCCCAGACATCACCAGTATGCCAGGCAATGAATGTAGTAAACTGCCTCCTGAGGAGAAGTGGGTACCATTAAACTCTTTTTGTTGTTGGATTAGGACTACTATTAACTTCCTCACTAAAAAACAATATTCCCATTTAACATAGGCTTTTGATTAAAGCTGTGGTTAGGAATATATTTCAAAGTAAGGGATGCGGGTCCTCCAGAGTTCAAATAAAGAACCCTGGTAGGGCTGTAGCATTTCATCCAGGTGTGACCCGAGGAGAACTGTATCCTCTAGACAGTGCCAGAATATATGCAGAACAGGTGGGATTGCTCTAGTGTAACCTCCCAGGGTTTATGTGATTCATCTGGGATTAACTGTCGTACCTAACTCTGACACAGCTGAGACCCACCAGTTCCCAAGGCCAAAGTCCTCAGAAGGATGGGGCAGGCATTTATTCACTGTGGCTGAGGGAGAACTCAGCAGGATGTCAGAGCTCCTGCAAGGATTTTGGAGATCTGTTTATTTTACAAACTCATCAATGTATATAAACATCTGGTGTCTTATTCTTAAAGACAAGCAGACCTGAAAGAACAGGTTACTGAAGGAGGAGATGGTTAACATGAATAAACTTTTAGACAGTGTTTTAAAGCATTGCTAGCCCTAGAAAGCGAGCTGAGAGCTGTATGGTGGACAGGACAGTGAGTCACATATTCTGTTTTCTACACACATTACATAAGGAAAAGGGGTTTTCCCACCTTTCAGTCATAATGTGATGCCTTCTAATTGGGACTGCTGTGGCCTTCTGCAGGGTCTGATAGGTGAATGAAGACCCCAGGCAGTGTTGGGTCTTCTTTAACTCCTTCTGGAGAGCACTTTGTAACTGCTAATGGGCCATTTGCACCTCATTGCCAATGGGAGATTACAGCAAAGCAGTAGTTAAGTCACAGTGCAACTTGATGCTATCACATGGATTTATCAGGACATTTAAGCTCTTGAAAATACTTCAAGGACAGAATGCTTAAAAACTTTTATGATGGCTGGATGAAAAGTGGAATGATGCAAAAAACAAGGGTTCCTTTTGTCACTTTTCACTAAGCTTGTAGGATGTAACTTATACAGAGATATTATAAAATTGTGCATAGGCATAGCGTCTTAACCATAATGGAAGATGTGTGTCAGGGTAAAGCAGTTGATTTGGTTACACATCTGTAGTAAGAATGATGTTGCTGTCTGCTGGGAGAGGAGGGGAAGAGTAAGGCCTGCCCCTCTACCCCTTGCCCTTAACATATTCTTATGTCTGAGACAGATTTTTTTTTTTTAACCTAGGAAGAAGAAGATTGAGTTCAAATCTCTATTCTGCATGCTGTTTTTTAAAGTCTCAGGGAATTTGTCCTTTTCTGAGTAAAATGGTGAGTCTCAAGCGTATAGCAGGTCAGAGAAAGGCTGCTGAGTACTTCCTTCCCTTCAGTTTCTCCTGCCCTTTTTTGACTGTGGCACTGAAGGCCACTGCTGCTTGGGAACCCCCATCTCTAATACAACAGCCCAACATTCTTGTTGAAGCTGAGTAAGCTTGGTTTTGGTTAGCTAACAACTATGAAGTCATTCTCCTGAAGCAAGAGGTGGAGTCATAGTGTACTATAGTGTGTGGGTTAGTGTCCCGTAATCCAGGGGAGAAGTGTGTCTGAGCTCCAGCAACAGCAAACTAGTTGTCTGATATAACAGTTGAAGAGGAAGTCTCGCACTTCCCCTGCTCCAGCCCTTCAGTTCTGCTACTTCTTGTGTTTGGTGAGCATAAGGACTGTTGAGCTGACTGGAATTGACTGAAATAAGGACTGGTTGAGCTGACCAATTAGCAAGTCTCCCCTAGAAAAAGACCCATTACTGTAGTCATAGAGCAAACACCTTAAAAATCATTCTTCTTGTTGTTCCCTTGCATGGGGAAATATTTAAAGAACTGTACAGATCTGTGCTAGAAAACCTAGGACGTGTACTTTACAGGTAGTACAGTAGAACTCTTTCTTGGTGATTCAAAACAATCCATCCAAGACACAAGCTGAGGAAAACCTGCTGTTTTTGAGTCTGTTACTGTACTCTCTCAGCAGCACATTGCTGGAGGTAGAAGAGAAGAATTAATGTCTTCTGGAAGAATACACCGTCCAAAAGAAATGCAAACCCAGCATCACTAAATTTGCACCCAAATCCAGAATGTTAACTGTGTCCTCAGCAGGGTCAAAATGGTTTGCAAATGCATGAAATTTGTAACTATTTACATGTATTGTTGTGATGACGTAATAAAAATAAGAGGCATACCCAGTGGCTAATGTTTACTCTGAATACTTACTTCCATTGAATTTTAAACTCATTGGGGGACAAACTTGGGAAAACAAATTTTTCTTGAAAGGATCCATTTAGCAAGTGTTGTGACCACTCCTTAAATGGTTTTCAGCTCATCGGTTCCCCTAAAGTATTCTCCAGTTAAGCTCATACATGTGAATTTTTTTTTTCTAGCCTGAAGTTTTCTTTTAACCTAAATGTAGATAGCTTAAATTGGTATCACATAGGCTTTTACCTTTGTGCTACTCTATTCCAATAGCCGTGATGTTTCATTCGCCTGTCAGACGGGCGAAGCATGTGGTTGTAGAATGGTAGTGCTTTTTTGTCTGTGGGGCACGAAAACAAGGGTGTATTGGAACCCCGCTGTTACATATCTGAAAGTTAAAGCTTGATCTGTTCAGGCATTCCTGCTTGGCAGCATTTAATCCTGGCACAGAAAGGCAATTCTGAAGTCCCTGCGTAGGTTGTACTCAGTTCAGTTGAGTAGCTTAGTAGCAGGCTACTTCTAGGTCTAACAAAAAAAGAGTTAACAGAATAGTGATTTGAATTTTTTAAAAAAGGGAACACACACACCAGAATACAGTAATATTATCCAGAAATCCTGTGTCTTTGCATCTCGCATATATTCTCATTGTTTCTTCACTCCTTTCCTGTTTTCATAGGTGAAATGGATCAGCGCTTCATCTGGCAAGTTGTTTTTCTTCCCTTCCTCCTGAAGGGGAGGCAACTCCCTGATACTCTTGGACTTCTGTTTTTTTCAGCAATACCTTGGTGGAGCAGATAAGAGATAAGGAGCATTAGAAGCGGGAGCTGGAGCAGTATCAGAAGACTGAAGCCTAGGAAGTATTTAGCAGGAGATCACAGGACAGACAAAAAGGCAAATCACACAATCAAGGTATTGAATGGGACAAAAATATGGGCCTAGAACAACAGAAGATTCCCAGCTGGTTGTGCAGACTGATGCTCATTTACAGCCTTTGATGTAAAGGCTTGTTAAAATGTGGATGCTCATCTGAGGGAGCTCATTTGTGGGCATGAAACAGAACATGTTTCTTCCAGCAAATCCTAGTTTCATAAATATGACATATAGCAATCTACACCAGAAATTACAATTGTCATCAGCAGTTGACCAAACTATTGTTAACTGTTCTCCATTGTTCTGTTATTGCTTGTTAAAGAAAATGTGTTTTGAATTAAGAAATTTAAAGTGCTGAAGCAGCTAAGTGGCAGAACCAGGCCTTGTCCCTAGTGTAGCCCTAATCCAAGGCTGGTTTAACACCCAGTCCAGTTAATCAGTGGGAGAACAGAGAAACAACAGATGATGAATTTGTGTACACAGATGCTTGCAGAAACGCAGGTGTTTCTAGAAAAAACAGTATTTGTGAATAGGAATTGCTATTCACAAAGACTTAAGTGTGCTTGAAGGAGTGTGTGAGTTAAAACTGGCAGAAAGAAGATCACGATCCAAGGAGGAGCCTGTAACCGAGGCAGAGCCTGGAACCAAACAGATGAATCAACTGGGATAGAGTCAGGTGATGGATCTGCAGAACTGACAAGACCAAAGGAAACTCCTAAGAACTTCAGATGTTGTGGGGTGGTGGCTCATCTCTGAGTTGTGATTAAAGCAAGCCTAGTGGTACCCATGTCGTGTGTGAATTTTGTCTTTAACACTGGGACACAAGAGGAAGGAGTCAGGAATCTCTTCTGCTGCCGGCAAGTAGGTGAGATCATCTGATGAGACCTGGACACAGGTAATTCCAGACACAGATCTGAAAGTGCTCTTGTGTTTAAATAAAAAAAAAATTACATACTGGTAAGGAAGTTAAGAAATTTGGTAAGAATGGAAAATATGCTCAGCATTGGAAGGGGGAAGGGGGGTGCCCCTTGCTGAGGTTTTAGAGAATTGGGGAAAAGATTCCCCTGGCACAGGCTTTGCAGAAATGAAAACTGATTATTTTGTGCCAGGAGGAATGGCCATTCCTGACTCATACTACAGGAAGAGTACTAATGAATTTGTGGCCTCCTAGAGGAACTTGTAACCTCATAACTCTAGTTAAACTTCAGCAGAACCACCTCAGATTTTCCTTAGTGCGTGATTTCCTTGAAGAGTCAAGTCCAGGTCTGTGGCATAAGGTAACCCATCCCCTGTTTGGGATCCAGATGTGATTGATTTTTAATTCAGGCTTATCTGCTGTTAGAGATTTTTATTTTTTGGTCCAAATAGGGAAATGCTGGTTGTGTGCATTCTTTTGTTCTTTCCTAGAGTGTTGTTCCATGTTTAGTTATTTGCTCCTTACAAAAATAAATTACAGGTGTCTATGAAACTGGAGGTATTAATGTTGTGGTTGAATGTAGCAGTGGAGCTAACTTTATGTATTTAAATCAAGAGAAACATAATGCAATTTCACTTAAAGTCTGCTCTTGTGAGGGGTGGATTCTACCCTGATAAGCATTTAAAAACAAAATAATCCATGAAGAAGTATAGGTAGAGCCCCTGAACTGGTAAGGCAGAGAACCTCTCGCTGATATCAACAAGTAGTGGAACTGTTGCCATCATGACCTTGAAATACAGAGACATTAATGTTAATTACCGGCAGCTTAAGAATCTAACAGACAAGGTTGAAAATAACTTCCCACTACCACCTTTTATTTTATTTTGGGGTTTGTATCTGTTTTGATGCATTCTGATGTATTTGAAACTGTCATATCCTGTGTAGTTTGTGAAAAGTGTGTGGCAAATGGGACTTTCCTGTTTTCAGGGATGGTGAGCTGGAGAGTGGTTTTACGTAGCAGGTGTAAAAGAATAAAAAGGGATTAAAAGACTTGTATACCTTGCTGCCAGTTTAGTGGCATGAGAATTGCTGTAATGACATTCCTTCTGGCTCTGAATGAACACGCCAGCCTGCTGAGTTTCCAACCAGACCAACACTAGCAAAGTATGTGGTTCCCAAATGGTGAGGTGGTTGTAAGCTTTGTCAGTAGTAAAAGCTGTTGAGAAAGTCGCAAATCATCTGCCAGTCTGCAAGTCAAGTTCTTGGCTATTTTGTCACTAGTGTTGATTTAAGGGTACATTGCTTATAAATAGCACTTCAAATTTGTAATTCTTCGTACCGATAAGATGTTGGTGCCATAAGAGGGCCATTGTGCTGAGAAGGTCCAATAAACATGCGGCGATGTTTGTGTTTATCCATTTTGCCTTCCCTTAGATGAAGTTAATTTGTAATTTGAAACCTTAGTGGCAGGATTTGGGGCTTTATCCTGATCAGCCATCTAAGGGCCAGCTCTCGGCTGCAGCATAAGTATTTGGATCGTTTAAGCACCAAATGAAACTTCCACTTAGCTACCATTTTTTTCCTTTCCTCTTAATTTTAATATAAAAATAAAGAATTTTAAGTATTTATTGGCTTACAGGAAAAAAACACAGTGCTATCCTTGTCCTGTTATATGATAAGCTCCTAATTTGGAGGGCAGAAAGCTGGGTCCACCAAGAAGACGTTGAGAAGAAGGGGGAAGAATGTTAGAGCCATGAGTTGGATGTTCTTCAGCTGGCCTAATCTGCAGAGGGAAGATGCTCCCCAGGTAACTAAAGGGAAGCACAGGAGAGCAGCTGGGAGCCAGAAGTGTGGTGTGGGCATAGGGAAGTGCTACGCTGCAGTGTGTCGGGCAAAGTATTTTCAGAAACTTTCATTTCTTGTTATCATTTCCCAAGCTCCTGAGGTGCAGGCAGGCTGGAGGCAAGAAGCTGTCAGCATCAAATATGTGGAGAAAGAACATTTCTGTCTCCGTTGTACTTTCCTCGCTTACCTGTTGCTTTGGCAGGGCAGCGAGTATGCAGGCAGCTTGCATGGCCAGTGCCTGTGTTGTTCTAGCACAGAAGATCAAGTGCTTCATGCTTCAGGGCTGTCAGGCTGACACTCTTCACCATTAAATGCAGCTGTAAATTACAGCTGAAGGAAGACAGAAATTTTGCTTCAGATGGTGTTGTTTTGATCCATTCTTTTGCTCGTTCAGTGGCTACAGAAGGGAACCACTGCCTTGGTAGGAGCATCCATTGAGTTCTCAACATGTGGTATGAGAGAATTGTTGTGTCTATGAAAAAGATCATTACAGCAGGTTTTTTTAAACCTATCCACACATGTAAAACCTTTGCCAGTAAAAGAGTACATCCACACAATGGGGTCTAAAGCACACAGATCCAATGCAATCCTCCAAAGAGCTTTGAAAGTCTCTCCCCGAGGGTACAGACCTGGCTGTTGGTGATTCTGTTGAACTGCCTTTTATGGCAGGTTGCTTGGAGAAATTGCTATGTCAGAAGTCATCTTCTGGGGGCCGAATGCTGCAAATGGTAGGATCTTTAAAGAAGCAAATTAATAACCTTAAGACTTCGGTTTGCTCTTTTAACAGATTGTACACAAATGGGAGGCCTGAGCATGCTGCTTTTAGCAGGGGAACATGCCCTGACTGCACAAGAGGCAAGGAACTCTCTTCTTTCGCTGACCACAAGCTCACAGTTTTAAGAGAACTCTGAAGAGGACTGTTTGACCTGTGGGAAATGCAACTTCAGGTATGTACCTCAGGTGGGACTGCTGTGTGAGTGCTGTGATAGGAGCTGTGTATCCCAACTGTGAATGTGGAGGTTGGGCCCAGTTTTTAGCTTGGTTCAATATGAACTCTGCTGACTGATTCTCTGATCAAGAGCAGGCAAGTCTGCCCCCTGAGAAGACGTTGTCATGGGTGGAAGGATTGAAGTATAGTGAGTGTGTTAACAAACAAGTGGTTTGAAAAGTGGTTTGGGCAAGGATCTGGTATACTGGTGTAATGCCTTTTGCTTTTACAAAGGTGTGCAGTACATACAAGTGTTTCTGCCTGTGTCCAGTAGTGCAGAGACCTCTGGTCTTTTTTTGGACTGATGTGTACGATCTGTGGTTTTTGGGACAGGTCTGAAAATTGTTGAAAAAGTGGCTTGTATGCTGGGTGAAATAGGTTGTCTCTTCCATAAACCTGGAAAGAAGAGCTGTGGAAGTAAGGAGGGTTTCTTTTTTTTCTCTTTTCATTTTTACTGGGAGGAAAAGCAGTGATTAACTATAGTTCTGTGATACCCCCAGATGCAGACTGTGTAGTGCATTTGAGGTGGATCACTCCTGTACTGCCAAGGCTGAGCCCGGGCTTCTCAATGCTTTGGCCACTGCTTTGAGCAGTGGAAGTCCTTGTGCAGCTGTGGGTACTGGCTTTCTGTGCTGCAGCGTGAAAAATAGGAAACGCTAGGGTAAGTTTGGCAGAGAAGTGGACAGAAATTGATTACTTTGAAGACTACAGGACATTCTCTTTTAAGCACAAACTTTTAATCTCTCCATATGGAATTTAAAAACTGCTTTTAACTATGCTGTTATGTTTAAATGAGAAGGAAGGTGTCTGGTAGTTACAAATTATCTGTTCCCTTAAGAAGGTTCTTTGCCTTCTGAGTTGAGCTTTCTTGGTTTTACACGAAAAGTGCCTCAAGCTGTACAATTTCAGATGGCAGTGAAGGAATTACATCTACGTGGGGATTTAGAGACAAATCCAAAAGTATGTTGTCTTATCGTTTCAGTATATGAACTTTTCTAAACAGGATTTGCTGGGTTTTGAGCAACAGACCCACCTCCCATGTGCCTACATCAACTCCAGTTTCTCAGATAGACACATGCATTATGGTTTGTGATGCAATATTTACTTGATTCGTAAGCCATACTGTGCTCTGCTCTTCTGGGCTTGTAGTAGTCCTTTGAAATGCGACCCTGCCCATCAAAGGGGCAAGCTGTCACCTGCTTTCCCCCACAACATAGAGCAATCTGTCATAAGTGCAGGCAGAAAAAAAAAGTTGAGGGATTTGTGGGCTGCTGTTCAAATCATGGTGGGTCAGGAATCAGCCCATGCTTACTAATAAGTTCCTGTATTTTAATTATCTTATGCCATCTGAGAGGCAGGACAGTGCTAGGGCACTTTCCCAGGGAATAAAACTGCACTTGGCTGATTCTTTCCGAGGGTTCCCTATGTAAAAAGCATCCTTCAGCACAATCTGGGTGCTTGGTGTTCTCAAAGGGACCCAAATGGATGAAGTTCGCTCCTCCTGCCTGCATGAAGCAGGAATTATGTCTGCAGCTGTGCTTCTGCGCACTGAGAAACATCCTCAGGTTCTTTGCTTGGCCGACCAGGAAAAAAAAAAAAAAACCAAACCAAAAAAAGCTGAGGTGGCAACAGTGTCTTGCTGTCCTCTCTGAAGGAAGTAATTTACCATCATCTTGCAGCTTGCCAAACATGCAGCAAGTGTGATAAAGAACATGACATGCACTCTCTTAAGCTCTCAGCAGGCCAGGTTCTGCTGTCCACTGGAGTCTAGCTCTTCAGTTTTTCTCCACGAATGACATGTTGTTTGGGGTAGTGACGAGGAGGCCCCCCAAATGCCCAGGCTTTGTTTCTAAGTGCTATTAAAGTATTTTGGCTCTTGAAGAGACTATGTTCCTCGTGAGGAGCAGTTACTTCTAGTTAATATGACCTGTTTTCCTTCTGAAGGGATGGGCCATGAGACTGTGGAGATGGAGGTGCTTCATGAAGGAGGCAGTCAGGCAGTGCCAGTCTGGGGGTGCCCAGCTGCGCAGGGCAGTGACAGCACCAATGTGCCTGGCAAACGCTTCTCTTGCAGTGTTGCAGGGAGAAGGTGTGAGGGTGCTGGGAGAGAGCCTGCGCCCCTGGGAATGACAGCAGCTAAAGGTGAGGGCTGGCTGCTTGGGCAGCAAAGGGTGAGCCAGCCATTCCCTTTGCAAATGCAGTGGAGAGGGAGGGAGCCTGGCCTATAGGGCAGGGCTGGCAGGGGGTCTGAGAGAGCCAGTCTGCCACTGCCTTACTTAGGGACCCTGTGGGGAAATTTGGGTTGGGGCCAATTAGAGAAAACTGGGACCTAAAAGAAGCATAGTATTACAGGAAGCTTTTTAGGGTAAAAGACAGCTGTCGATTTCAGGATGGCTGGCATTCACCATCCTAAATCTGTTGCCATGGCTCCCTAAGCAATGCAGCCTGCAACCTCAGCACCTGCTGACAGGAATAATGGAGGCTGGAGCGGAGTGGAGACCCCGTGGCCAGGCTCTGTTGTGCTCCCTGCAGGAAGGGGAACTTGACAGTACCACAGAGCTGATGAGATGTCCACTGCCATGATTTCCCCTTTTTTTTTTTTTTCTTTTTTTTTAAACAAATTCTACCAGGGACAAGCAATGACAGAAAACGCAGGAATATGGTTATGCCAGTAATTCAAAGTCCCTAGAACTTGTTGTAGTTCTAGCATACTGGGTGGATTCTGCCCAGATTCTTTCTTTTCCAGTGTGTCTGGTGGAACAGAGGCAGCTCCTGTAACCCACCAGACTCTTTGGAATTTAACTTATTGTGCTGGCCCTTGGAACTTTGATTCTGGGACTTCCAGTCCCAAATTGATTAGCGTTGCCCAAATGGTCTTTGTTGCATCTATAATGCTTTCTGGCCCTTCTGCCTTGCTGAGGATTCCATCAACGTATCAATACACTGTGGTGCCAGGTGGAATGGTGATCTGTGCTAAGACTGTGGCCAGAGCAATGTAAGCGATAGTGGGGCAATGGTTGTATCCTTGTGGAAAACTATTTGAAAATGTAAAGTCCCACTCCAGGCAAAGGCAAACTGGGCTTTATCTTGCATGGGGAGCAGAATCACAAGGAATATATCTCTTAACATCTTGAGGAGCCATCCAAGTATGGGAGGCTCCCTGTATTTGTGTTACCAGTTGGGCATTGCCACAGTCAAAGGGGGTTAGCATTGAATTTGCAGTTATCGAAAGTTAGGTGCCATTGCCTGTAAGGCTTTCTGACTGGCCAAAGCAGAAAACTGTGTGGAGAGTGGGCTCGAGTGATGATACTTCTCTTTTCTAAACATGCCACCACCTCATCCATAGTGGAGTTTGCTGCAGCTGGCAAGGGGCATTGTTTTATGTTGGTAACTCGTGAGTGAGGAGGAGGTATGGATGGTTGTAACAGGCAAATTAGTTTCACTGGTCCATTTTTCTCCCACATCCTCCCTGAAATTATGTGGGGATCCCCATTGTCTTCCTCATCTCCTGTCCCCAGAGTGGCAAAACTCTATACAGTCCCATCAGGCATTTCCCAATGCTGACCATATGATAGGTCAAATCCCAAAATGTTAGTATCAGCTGCTCCAACAAGGTTTTGCATGGGCCATTTGTTTTTCCCTGGGCCACCATAAATTATTTTTTGCCACTGGGCTGTCCTTAATTGCTCCCTCTGTTACGGTATATCTTATTTTGCAGCAGCCAGGGCTGCTTCAGCAGTTCCTTCCAGAACTCTTCTTCCTGCGAAACTTAGATAACGGTGCCCTTTTCACTACCTGGTCTTTGTTTCTCATCCTTGCCAAGGCTGCCTCCCTTGGTGAGAAGTCCCTTCATTTGTAACTACTTTAGAGAGTGGGTCATCTCGGTGGAGGTGTCACCTAGACAGAAGGGAGGGTGGAGGGTCAGATCTCTGCATGCAGCAGGGGCTGCATTAACCCCCATCTCCCACTGCGTGAATGACCGCAGGCAGAGGCACTGTGAGAAGAGAAAACCTTTAATGAATTAAGACAGAAAGAGAGATATGGCAGAGGGCCGGCAGTAGAGTGGGTGGTTGCAGGTCACAAGTCAGAGGGATCTGTGCTCCACACCTTCTCTATCAATATATCAACAGCGGTTGGGGTGGTGTGGGGCGCTTTGTCTCCTGGAGTCCCTCAGGATTCTGGCTCCCTTGGTGGGCGCGTCATCGCCATTGGATGCCCTCTGCTTGCTGCTGCCCACTACAGCCCGCCGCCATGGCATCCCTGTGTGCTTTCCCTCCCAGAGGGTTTTGGAGCTTTTTGCCACCTGGCATACCACCATCTTCTTCCTCTTCTTGGGTGACATGCTGCCCTGTGAGGAGGTCTCTGGCATCCTGAGGGTGCCAGCCAGTGCAGGGCGCTTGGCCTGTTTGCCAGCAGCCTTGCCTGATCTGGGCACGACCTGGCAGGAGAGGGTACCCAGTGGTGGTGGCAAGAGGATCAAAACAACCTGGGGCTGTCCACAGCACCTCCTCCACCAGTTGGGCCATGCAGGGTGTATGATGCTGGGGTGCAGTTGGGGGGCTGGCCAACAGCTGGAGACTCTGCAGCAGGATCCGCTGGGGACTGTCTGGGTATCCCTTCAAGGAGCTGTCCTCTGAAGTGTCCATAGGACCCTCCTGAGAGGGCTCCATGGGACTCTTTGGCAGCCAGATGGGGAGGACTGCTGCCAGCTCATCCTGCTTCCCCTTGGGGTCCAGCAAGGGGGATGTTGCCACCCTCTCCCAGGAGGGGCTGGTGTCCTCCTGCTTTGTGGCCGCCACTTGGTTGTTTGGACAGTCACCCTCAATCATGTACTCCAGGAGGTCAGGGATCCTGTTGAGGGTGGTGGTCAAGACAGGGACATCAGGAACACTGCAGTTGGTGTCCTCGCTGTCCCCCAGCCCTGCTGCCACTGCTTGCTCCTTGGAACAGCCACCCTTTGCCATGTACTCTGAGAGCTCTGGAAGCTTGTTGGGGAGGGTGGTCAAGCAGGAGCTGCTGAGAACTTCAGGGAGCAACAGGATGCTGTCGAGCCAGGTGAGCAGGTCACTGCTGTTCATGGTGGATGAATGCTCATCCTGAAACTGCAGGTTGTCCTCTGCCACCTCAGGAAAGGCCTCATTGAAGGCATCTGGCCACAGCTTGGGTAGGTCTAGGGGCTTTTCTGGGCTTGGTGGGGTGGTCACCGCTTCTGAAAAAGCAAACAAAGCCAAGCCACCCCCAGGGCAATGCAAGCTTTCCTTGGTGTAGTCACCCACCTGGAGGCTCTTCCACCCTGCAGACCTCACCTTGGGGCTTTGTCCTGGTTCTGCCAGAGAGCATAGCCAGGTCACGCTGACAGGGGGTGGCAGCAGGGATGCCGTCCTCGCTGGCCACTGCATCCTTCTTAAAGGCCTTCAGTGGCTTCTGGGCACTGCCAGGAATGGGTGCAGAGCACAGGGAGGACCTGCATGCAATGCTGAGCTGCAGGATGGTGGGGTGGCAGGGGACCAGCATGGGCAGGGACATTCAGCACAGTGCAGCCCGTAGGGTAGAGGGGCTGCCCCAGGCCCATGTCCCATGGGCCCAGCCCTGCTGGCTGGTGAGACACAAGTGTCCCTGTCACCACTTGCTGTCCCCAGCCATAGGCAGAGGGGGCAGCTGCACACCGCCGGGGAGCTGCAGCACGTGTGGCAGCTGCACAACCTGCCCCAAGTCCCCCAGGGGCCCCTGCACTCCCTGCCAGGTTGCCTGGGCGGGCTGGGGGGTGACAGTGGGGAGCTGGGAAGGCTGAACGGTGATCAGCAGCCCCGGGACAGAGGGCAGCACACCAGCAGTGACTGGTGGTGGCATGGTCAGGGTGGTGAAGCTCATAGCCGGGCACCTCTGATGCCATTGGCAGCTGGAGGGGAACATCTCTGTTGGGGCAAGCAAAGGGGGTGATGGGGTGAGATGCTGGCCGGCAGAGCTGCTTGGGGGTTACCCAAAGGGCAGAAGCACCACAAGGAGCGTGCTGCTTTATGTGCCGTGGCAGCTGGCCAGTGTGGCGTTTGTTGGGGCAAACAGTGTTCAGGGGTTCTGTCCCCATGGCTGTCATTCCGCCAGCATGTGACGGTTTGACTTTTAATGCCAAACAATTTCCCATCTCAATGGTTTCCCATCGTGCTGATGGTTTCCTGTTCTCCATGCTGATTTCCCATCCCCACTGTGGTTGCCCAATGAACTATGTTTTGTTTTGGGAGTTGAATTTCATGTCAAAGGGGAATTTCCACCTAATTTTCTGTTGATGACAGTGGATCTCAAGACCTGATCAGCTTGTATTCTCTTGCAGCCAGAACTTTCCTCACTTGAAGGCTTCTTTCTGCATAACTTAGACAGTGGTGTTCTTTTTGCTATCTGCTCTTTGCTTCCCGTCATTCCTAAGGCTGCCTCCCTCGTTGAGACGTCCCTTCATTTGTAACTACTTTAGAGAGTGGGTCAGCTTGACCTAAACTTTGTGCACAGATTTGTTTAACCTATAGTTAAACTCTAAATCAGAGTGTGGTAATTCAGGAGTTTAGACAGCAATTCGCCCCTTTGGGGCTTATTTCAGTCCAGGGCCTGTCCACTTCTTTGACACTCAGGTGGAGCCTGAGTGACTCCAGTCATACACATTGTTACAGATTGGTATCGCATGCCCAGGGAGGTGTGGTAGTACTTTGGAGGCGGGTGACTTCGGGATGGAGGTGTGCGTTCATATTACAGTGAGATTTTCTCATCTGAAGAGAGGAGTTTCACCACAGCTGTTGGCTCAGCAGCAGACATCTCATCTTATCAGCTGCGTGGTACTGTCAAGTTCCCCTTCCTGCAGGGAGTACAACAAAGTCTGGCCGCGGGGTCTCCACTCTGTTCCACCCTGTGCATGTGCTGAGATGGCAGGGTGTGTTGCTTAGGAGCCATGGTAAATTCGATTCCGTGCATGCCAGCCATCCTGAAAGTGATGGCTGTCTTTTACCCTAAAAAGCTTCCTGTAATACTATGCTTCTCTTAGGTCCCATTTTGCTCTTAATTCCACTCCCCCCCGCCCCCAAGTAATCTTCCCACAAGGTCACTCAGGCCCCTCTGCAGCTTTGGAAATACCCACCCGCATCTGGGTCCCATGTCATTATGTGACCCCGCTTCAGTCACTGCAGGTTGTGGAAAAGTAGATCACAACCTCTAATGGAAACGTGCTTGATTGCAGCAGACCCTGTAGGTGATGGCCACCCTACTTCTCAGCCAGACGTTGTCTGGGAGCCTCAGGGTGATCCCACAGGTATGTTGCTTGAGTGAATGTGCACCTAGGTTTTATTATTTTGTTCACGTGAAACTCAACTTAGCATTTTCTTGGCCAATGCAGAAGACATGTGGCAGAGCATAGTGGGCCAGGCTCAGTGGTGTGCCCTGGGGCACTTTGCCTTGGGAAACTGTCTTTGCCAGCCAGTCCCACCCTGTGCTGCTTGCAGTGGCAGCTGCAAAGCCAGTGGGCTTGTTGGAGTAGAGTTTAGGGCTGGTGGGAGCTCCAGGGAGTCCCTTCACCCAACCTCTCTGTGCAGGGCTTTTTTTGGCTCAGCATTGTTTGTCCAGGCACTAGGTAACTTTCCACACAGGGCTCCTGGGCAGAGAGGCAAGTGTCTTGGAGTCAATCCTGCATTTGAGCTGCATTCGCTGCTCTTCAGGTCTGAAGAAGTCTATTAAAATATTTCCTGGGAGCTGCTTTATTCTGTTTGTCTACAGGCGTGGCTGTAGGCGATGGATATCCAGCTTTCCAGCTGGGTGCCAGGGCTGATGGGCAGGGAGACGGCACGGGTACGTGATGGCTTTTTACTTTGGCCAGCTCAAAGCCCAAATGTGAGCAATGCATCTCTTGATGTGAGACTACAGACCTTCATCACTGTGTGTGCTGTGTCATGGCATGATCCCCTCAAAGGTTCTGCTATTCAGTTATGATGGTGTATATCACAATGTATGATGCAAACTTCTCATGGGTCTTTGCTTGCAGGTGTGTCTCCAGCTTCTGGTCTGGATCATGTGCTGGAGCTCATCTGACATTCCAGGGGTGCATCATCTGTCCTGACTGAGCTCATAGACTAAGCACTCCTGATCACTATCCTATTAGTGAGAGATTTTGCTTGATACTTTCTTTCAAGTGCTTCAAAGAGGAAAGCATATGGACAATACAGAGAAATCTCCCTGTGGTCATTCCAGGGCCTAGAGGAGATCCTGGAAACCTGGATAAAGAAGCACAGGTTGGGTATATATCCTTCTGAACCAGAAAACTTGGGAAGTTCAGGTTTGAGACATGTACGGACAAGCTGTAGCCTACACAAGCAGAAAGGGATCAATCAGAGCCTCACTGCACTGATGCTCGATTTCATGCCTTGCAAGTACTGGTGAGCTGCAGAGATGGTCCAGAGTCTCTGCTGCTGGTTGTGGTTCAAGCTGAGTCCCAGGGACAGCTGTGGCCCTGGTGACACCATTACTGGCCAGAGCTGTTGTGGGCAGCTGTGGGTACCCAGCTGGCAGGAACTGGAGGTGTTTGTGCCTTGCTGCCAGTCGCCCGAGGGGAGAGTGCCCCTGGGAGGCAGGGAGGATGCGCAGGCAGCTTGGGGTCACTGAGCCTGTCAGCCTTTGCTGGGGCTGTAGGCGTGCCCTGGCCAGGATCAGAGCAGCCGCAGCTTCACAGCCTGGTTCATCCCCGTTGTTCTCCTTGATGGGTAGAAGACTGTCCATGACACCTTGGGGACAGCGAAAGGTGAGAGCTGGACACCCAGTTTCAGGCAGGACACCTAACTTGAAGGCAGCTAAAATGGAGGGCTGTGCATTCAGTCTCAGGTGGTTTAGCTGTTTCTAGTTGTGGTTTTGGTACCTTGGTTTTGGTTTTCCTCTTGTTTGGGGGGACCATGAAAGTGCCCAGAATACGGCTGCAGGAGCTTGGGACTCAGTCCACTGTGTGTGTCTGTTACCCTGAACTGTGTATGATGGAGTTGGCATGTTGGGACATGCTTCTTAAAAAGGTCTTTTTACCCAGCTGAGCTGGCTACAGGTGTCTTCCTGTCCTCTCTGAAGGAAGTAATTTGCCATCATCTTGCAGCTTGCCAAACATGCACTAAGTTTGAACAAGAAAATGACATGCAGTCTCCTAGGCTCTCTGGGTCAGGTTTTCCTGTCCACTGGAATGTGTCTAGCTCCTTAGGTTTTCTGCATGAGTGACACATTGTTTGGAGTAATGACAAAGCATCCCCCTCAAATATCCAGGCTTTGTTTCTAAGCGCTATGAAAGTATTTTGCCTCCTGAAGAGACTGTGTTCCTCATGAGGAATGGTTACTTCTATCTAAAGTGACCCACTTTCTTTTTAAAGGGATGAAGAAAGAGACTGTGGAGGTGGAGGAGCCTCAGGAAGGAGGCAGTCAGGCAGTGCCAGTCTCCAGTGAAAAAACGGAAGCAATGCAATTAGCAGGTGTGCCAGGTAATTGCTGTCCCTGGGTCATGCAGTGTCATAGATCAAAATCAGTGTGTGTCTGCAGGCTCTGGTGCCTGCTCCTGCACATCACATCAGCACCCAGACTTAGTACAGAGCGAGTGTTGTAAAAGAAGCCAGGAATGTCTCTCTGCGGATGACTGTCCTCTCTGGGTTGTGGAGGTTATTGCCATCAGTGTACCAGAGAGGTGCTGGTAACCCTCTGTGGATGCAGTGAGATGCTCACTTGTCACCACAATCCATTCACAGGAATTTCAGACCTGTGCCATTTCAGGAATGAGGCCATCTGAACCATGTTCAATAGATGATGGAAATATGACTCTTAAAGTAATGTAACCCCCTCAGTAGCTGCATCCCAGATCTCTCTGTGAGTCTCTAGAGGCCCTAGGCCCAAGAGAGGGGGACTGCTGCTCTGAACTGAGGTTCAAAGGGATTCACTGAGGGATCAGGCACAGGCTTAGTGAGAACCTGCACCCTCCTTCTGCATTCTCTGTCCCTGAGCCATGCTGAGGATTTATCTTTCTCTGATTCTTGACGGTGCTGTCCAACCCCAAGGAAGCCCACCACACTGGGATATACAATTCTTTTGAAAGGATCCAGGTACTGAGCAGTCTTGCAGGGTGCCACAAGTGGGAGGCGTGTCTTGAAAATGGGAGGCATCAGGCAGTGCCCATCCTGGTGAAAAGGCAGAGTGGGTGGGCCTGACTCTGTCCCCTCGGGTTGTGGGTGCTGGGCTGGGCAGGGGGACCCGTGGGTGGCACTCCCTGACATAGGGGTGGCGTTTGTCTGTGTTGCTCAAAGTGGCTGAGAAAGGGGAGCAAAGCCATGACACTGGGAAAATTGGATTATGGCCATTTCAGAGGCCAAGCAAAGCTGATCAGAGAAAGAGAGGTAAAGAATGCATTGATTTGCAATGGTTTTGGTTTTCTACCGAAAACCAAGGAAACATAGCCTCAGGATGTTTACTGGTTCAGAGCTGCTAACAAAGTGAGAAAAAACATTTTCTGGCCATGTCAGACCTGTGAGATTCCAGGACTCACTAATGTGCAGTTTTTTTACTCCAGCACAGAGAAGCACAAATGCTGTGGATCCTAAATGTTTCCAGAAGTACTGCGTAGAAGGTGCTGTGGCAATCTTGGGCTCCACATGCTTGGGATGGTGTTATGCTATGTGATGCTTGTGTGGAGGAAGAGAAAATGGTGAGTTGTTGGGAGCATTTTTTCCCAAACTTCTGTATTAGCTGGCTGCTCTAAGCCATGAAGCTTTTCGAGGTAGGTTATTCTGTAGTGCAGAGTTAGTTACTGGCCAGACTCCTCTGAGATTTCTGCTGTAAGATGTTTGACTTGGCCTCTCAATTCATGGGTTAGCTAAGTGTTACATTGCTAACTTGCTAAGCTAAAAGTGACCCTGCCTCAAAAGAGCAGACCCAGCAACAGATATGGGAAGAGCAAGTCAGAAAGTGAAAATGCCGAGGGATCAGATTGTCACAAAAAGGGAGAACTGCAAGAGTGACATCTCTCTCCCTACCAGTGAGCCGAGGAGAAGAAATCACCCTGCTAGGTGATGCCATAGATCCCAGATGTTCACCTTGGCCAAGGTGTCCCAGCAACTCAGACCGTGGTGAGGAACCTACTGAGCTTTCTTTGGAGAAAGAGGTCAATCTGTCCCATCTGCTCTCTGGCACTGCCAGCGTGCGTGTTGTCAGCACGGGCAGGAGTTTTGCCTGTCAGGGCTCTGGATATGTATTCAGCACCAAACAGAGCACCAAGACTGTCCCCTTCCCTGGGCAGGGATGGGCAGGAGAGCCCAGTGCTGGTCCCTGCCAGACATGCTGAGAGAGGAGGACAGGAGGCTCTCCTGGCCCTGCAGTGCCATGCCCAGTTTTGGTCCCTTTGGTCTGCCAGAGTTGGGTCTGCTTTCCAGCATATGCAGAGCAGGCAGGTCAGGGCCAAGAGGAGACGAGCCATGGGCAGCCAAGCAGAGCCCAGCCGAGGGGTGCGGGGTGCCTAGTTTTTGGACAGAGCTCTCTGTGCCCACAATTCCCATGTGCAGCCAGGTGTCTGCACCCCACAGTGCACCAGGTACTGACCTGCACCCTCACCCCCACCCAGCACCACAACTGTGATGCGGCCTTGGCAACCTTCTCTCTCCACAGGCACCTCAGTTTGAGAAACTGGCCCAACAGCAGAGCTGCCCCTCGCACCCAGATAGCCATCCTGCACATCCCAGCACCCACTGAGAGCCAGACCCAACACCAGCAGCCACCATCTGTGCCTGGAAAACTGGCCCATCTGCCACAGAGTACCAGGGAACTGGCTTCCTACCAGCCAGGCCAGCTGCTGGGCTTCAGTGATGTCATGGTTTAACCCTGGCCAGCAACCAGGCACCATGCAGCTACTTGCTCACTCCCCCCCACCCAGAGGGATGGGAAGAAGCATCAGAAATAAATGTAAAACTCCAGGGTTGAGATAACTATTTTATTATTTTATAGGTAAAGCAAAAGCCATGCATGCAAGGAATTCATCCACCACTTCCCATGGGCAGGCAGGTGTTCAGCCATCGCCAGGACAGCCGGGCTCCATCATGTATAATGGTTACTTGGGAAGACAAACGCCATAATGCCAAATGTCCCCCCCTTCCTTCTTCCTCCCCCAGTTTATATACTTAGCATGTCGGCATATGACATGGAATACCTCTTTGGCTAGCTTGGGTCACCTGTCCTGGCTGTGTCCCCTCCCAATTTCCTGTCCTCCTCCAGCCCCCTTGCTGGCAGGGCCCAAGGAACTGAAAAGCCCTTGATTTAGTATAAACATCACCCAGCAACAACTAAAAGCATCAGTGTCCTATCAACATTGTTCTCGCATCACAACCAAAACACAGCACTGTACTAACTACTAAGAAGAAAATTAACTATTCCAGCTGAAACCAGGACAAGTGGTCAACCATTTATTGCTGAAGAACAGCACAAGAATAAATACAGAGCAGTAGCACAATTGTCTGGGTCCTAACAGCAGCAAACCCAGGAATTTTGCCAGTTCTGGGCTGTACTTCATACTGGGGCATGCTGGGAGATGGCCACGGGACCTGCTGACTGTGAAAACTGGGGTATGGAGCATGAAAAGGACAAACTGACCCTGAACAGAGTGTAGCGAGATCTGGAATGGGGACGTTCTTGGGCTGATGCATGGGGTTTCTGACTGGCCTGTCAGAAACACTCTGCAGGCCCATTTAATGGAAATTATGGGTTAATCCACAAGTGGACAGCCTGGTTACTGGGAAGGTGCTAGACCAAACTGTTCCATCTGCTCCTGCAGCCCCACTATTGGGAAGGTAACCACGGAGCTCCCATGCCCCAGCCCTGGGAGCCCTAAAGAGCTGTCCTAAGGACTGTTGGGTCATCCCAGAACCCCCACCTGCTGGCTGCCTAGTAGCCGTGTCAGTGGGCACTCCTGCCCTCCCTCCAATAGAAATCCTTGGGTGCCCCTGATGCAAGAAAATATAGTGAAAAACTTGAAACTGCTGCAGGCAGGAGCTGCATAGA
This sequence comes from Falco punctatus, assembly GCF_963210335.1. Classification (NCBI taxonomy): domain Eukaryota; kingdom Metazoa; phylum Chordata; class Aves; order Falconiformes; family Falconidae; genus Falco; species Falco punctatus. Next base: position 100,386,189 of record NC_137580.1, read on the forward strand.
TAACAGAAACATCAACACACAAGCTGGAGCCTCACTGCCTGTAGAGACGCTCTGGGGCTTGGCCTGCTCAGCACTTCAAGGGACAGTTAGTAAGATGTAGGTGAGCCCCACAAGAATGTAAATAAGGAGCCTTCTGATAAGGACCTGCTAACTGCTAAAAGAAAACAAACTACTGAAGTGATAAGACTCAAGGATACTCAGGTAAAATAATTGTGGTAGTGGGAGATTGTGACCACCTACTCAAATGCCCCCCCCCAAAGAGGGTGGATCCCCCTCTTGGGGAGTGTGCGTAGTGAATGTAGAATGAACTGTACCTTTAAATTGAAGCGAGAAAGCAGCTAACCCATAATTATTAGGTGTAGACTTTGGGCAGAACTAACCAACTTCACTGTATATATATGTATTATGAGTACAATTAAGTGTGCAAGTTGGGAGGAGTGATCCCCCTTGCACCCAGTGCCACAGTAAACACACCTGCTTTATTACTCTCCTTGGATTGTAGAGTACAATTCCGCACGTCAAGGGGTATGGCCCTGGGAACTGGGGGAGAAGCTGGCATATGGCTCAAGAACTGGTAGAGAGGGAGGAATGTGGGTGTCACAACTGGGGGAGAGGGGCCACTACTGGTTGCTTCTCTGCTGCTTTGCTCATTGCTGCGGGGATGGGATGCATCCCCAGAAGGGGAAGGGAGAGTTGCCCTGGGACTCTTGCCAGTAGGTCCCCAAAGGAGCCAGAGCCTGCTGTCCTGAAGGCCAGGGCGAGGCAAGCAGCTGAGATAGGGGTTTCAGGGATACCCTCCTCTCCTCTCCTGGCCCCCATACCCCTGTGCTGCTGAGAGCTGGGGAAAGCTCTCCAGGCTGGGGGAGGCAGCCCTGGCACAGCCGCCTGCCCAAGGGCAGCTGCCTGTGGGAGAAGCGGCCCCAGCTGGGATGTGTCTCACATTGTGGGGTCACTTCTTCAGGGAAACCTGCAGGCGTTCCCCGTGGCAGGGTGGCCCCGCCAGCTGTGCTGCAGGGTACAGCCTGTGGCCCTGCCTTGTGGGGGCTGTGGTGGTTTTAACCCCCACTCGCAGCCTCTCCCCCTGGCAGGCTCTGGGGGGACACAGGTTCCCTAGGAGAGACCCGCCCAGCCTGCGGCACTACCAGGAGCCTCGCTTGCTTTTCAGGGCATTCACAGGTCGTTCTATCTGGGCTTCTTCCCATCCATGGCTGCCTGGCAGGGCTGGCGCTTGCTGTCAGCTCTGCTCTTGGCTGACTGCTTCTTAGGATTTGACTATTTGTGTAGTGGCACTTTGCTGTTGACACAGCTGGACGGGCTACAGCCAGCTGCCAGTGAGATGGCACTACTGGAGCTGGTGCAGCGTGCTGAGGTCCCGCTGGAATCCCAGCTGTCACACACAGATGCAGTCGTCTTGGCTAACTAGCAGCTGAGAAAGACAGCAGTGTTGAACAAGCTCTCACAGGGAGTAGGTACCGGCATGTTCTTGCACCTGTTTGGTATTCTCTGATAACATGTGAACCAAGTGACTGGCTGCAGGGTTTGAAGGGGGACAAGTGAGGTGTGGCTCTCGGGAGAGAAGACACTGCTTGGATTCCAGCAGATACAGTGCTGCCTCATTCTGGACTCCAAGGCTCAATTTTGTAACCTAGTTTCTATGCGCTATAAAAGCAAACCATGGATAACGGAGAGCACGAGTTTGTGCTGATGCAGCCAGTGTCATAAGCCTACTCACTGATGTGCCAGAAGGTGTATGTGCCTACATGAACAATGCCGAACTCCATAAAGGCAGTCCTAACTGCCCTGCCTTCCCCTGCCTGTTTTAAGTTGTTGGATTTCTCCTTTACCAGCAGCACCTATATCACCTCCTTTCTATAGCAAAAGCAAGCCGCTAAATACCTTCTCCAGGGGAGCAGTGCTGCACTTTCCCAAGGCGTTTTTGGGCTCTCTAAAGAGTACAAATGTGAGGGGTCATTGTTCTCGCCACAGAAAGCAGAACTTTTATGGTATCACATGGCTACCAGGGCAAGGTGAGAAACACCAAGAGAATTCCTTCCTGGCACCTGCTCCAGGGGAGCAGTGCTGCACTTTCCCAAGGTGAGTTTAGGCTCTGCACAACTGCAAAAGTGTTGGGTTAGTTTTCTCACCCCAGAAAGCAGGTAGCAGAACTCTTGTGGTGTCCTTCACATGGCTACCAGGGCAACGTGAGAACCAAGAGAAGTGCTTCCTGGCACCTTCTCTGGTGGAGCTGTGCATGGGTGGTGCCATTTAGCATTTTGGCTCCAGATGAGTGCAAAAGTCAGCGGGTTTGTTTCTTACTCCAGAAAGCAGGTAGCAGAACTTTGGATGCAGGGAAAGGAAGGGGACAGTTGCTTACTTTGGACACTTCAATGAAGTGCTGTATATTATATATGTGTGTGTGTGTGTATATATGTATATATATACACATGCATAAATATATATAAAAAAATAAGGAACAGATCCACTTTCTTAGTCCTCAGTACAGTATGAACAGTGGACTTGTGGTGATGAGAATTTCAGTAAAACTTCACTTCTCTTTTTGTAGTTGGGTGTGTCTGTGGTGGGTTTTTGTCTGCAGACTTTCCAATGGTGCCTGCCATAATGGTGTACATTACTAATACGGTTGTTATTTTGCTCCGCTTCCTGTCTAACCAAACCATTTAACTTTAAATTTAACAGAGTTACTAACATTTTCATTCTTAGGTCAAATCTGTGATGTTTATTAACTAATGTCTTGATTTTTACTGTACAGATTTTATCAAAAAGGGAGCTGCAAGGATTGGACAAAGAACGACAGACACAGCTGGAGCAGATGTTTAGAGGCATCACAACTATTGTGGCTGACAAGTGTGTGAATCCTTAAACAAAGAGGCCATAGACAGTGATCAGTATAGAAAGAGCCATGAAAGATATTCACTACTCTGTCAAGCCGCACAGGAGCACAAAGCAGCAGGTTGGTTTTCTCACGACATGAGCTGCTGCTCAGAGGTGGCTCTTCAAGCCTGATTTCTCCCTGCGCAGCCACCGAGGGGTGAGCAGAGCACTGCGGTCTGAAGCCTGCAGAGCGGTTACTCAGCTGGCTGGCAGCTGCATGCTGGGTACAAGCAGCTTCTGAAACTCACGCAGTTTGTTTTCTAACAATGTGGGGAAGGGAGAAAGAAAGAAAGAAACCAATTAAAGCAGCAAGAAGCAGCAGTGGTATGCCTGGAACAGAAGGAAGTTTTATCGTTTATTTTAATTAAGGTGGTGAATCAGGCTTTGCATCTGAGCCACGTGGGTTTCTGTTGTTTTGCAGTATGGCTGCTATTGAACATGATTTTGGACAGGCTTGTTAAGTATTTGAAGTGGTCACAAACAGCCATACCTCTGCCTTTTCTTGCTGCTCTACCAAGGGAGTGTAAACCATACTCCCTGCAGCAGGGTGACAATGATCAGTGCTGAGAACTGTGCCTGGAGCTAATGCAAAGGATTTGGATTTTGGTCTGTGCGAGGGTTTGTAAGCATGTGTGTCAATGCTCTTTCCTCTTCATGTCGTGACAGGCACTGGAAGTGATCAGACAGTTAAAGGAAACGATGCAGATCGAACGTGCTCACATGAGGCTGCGATTTATCCTTTCAGCAAAGGAGAGGAAGAAACTGAGAGAGAAGCTCAAGCCCCTGATTAAAGTTATTGAGAGTGAAGATTTGCACAAACAGCTGGAAACTGGGAGTAATAAAGCAGTCCTTGGGTGTCATACTTGATTTGACTACCACCTGTACCTTTGACTAGATGATGAATGAATATGTGGAAGATGTTGAGATAAACTGCAGGTTTACCAGAGGTTCTAAATCAGAGGTGTGCTTTGTGGTTTTAATGTCACCTAATCCTAGTGAGGTCAGCGTGCAAGTAGCCTTTATTGTACAGAGGTTGCTGCTTCAAGCTGCGGAGGAGCAGTGTTACTCCTCTTAGCAGTGATTATCCTACAGCACAGATAAATTTCTCTGCATGTATGGAATGTTACTCTTCATTTAGTGGGTCAGGCCTGTATTTGACAGCAGTTAATTAGGTTTTGAAAAAATAGTCTATGGCAAAGCAGAATTTGGTATTAGCAAGTGTCTTTCCGAGACCAGATTAGAATCTAGCAACCCCAGCTGTCAAAAGATATGCCCAGCATGGGTAAATGGAACTGCAGAGCCTCTGTGGAAAGACTACTTGATAGAAATTGCTTATCAATTCTGCAAATTCCTTCTTAGTCACTAAAGCATTTTTATTTTTAATGAAAATTAATGTGAGACCTTGAAAAGGGTCTAATGACAATCAAATACTATGGCTTGACTGATGACGTGAAAAATTTCAGGTGTGCCTTATTGACCCAGGCTGCTTCAGAGAGATTGATGAGCTGATACGGAGTGAGACAAAAGGGAAAGGAACCCTGGAAATGATGAGTCTGAAAGACGTGGAGGAAGGAGACAAAAGCTTGAATGAAAGCCTTCCCACAGCAGTTCTACTTGCAACAACATTCTATGAAATGACTGGTGGTAGCCATGCTCTTCTGTTCGGCCTTCATGTTTTTTCCAATCTCCTGCTGCTAGGTATTTCCTGACACTAGTCCTCTGGGATTTTCCCATGCAGTGTAGGTTTTTTTATCCTTCTACACTTGCTTGGTTTACAAATGTGTTTGTCTGCAGGAACATTTTGTGTCAGTTGCACTAATGAGGCCTGAGTTAAGATGTGGTAGAAAAGTGACTCTCACTTTGGTTTACTTTAAAGGTTGCTGTTGAAGAGTGTTGGGCCGATACGGTGCCCATCGTTGCTATCTGGAGCTGTCAGTGCTGAGCGGCAGGTTGCATAGATCGCTACGGGGTGAGTTTGTGAGGAGAGGAACCTTCAGAAGAGAGCTGCATTTTCACTTCTGAGCAGTTGCAAAGCATGGATCGTGCCTAAAAATTGATCTGCTGGCAGCACGATCACTGACTTGGGCTTCTGCAGTTAGCTGCTTGATAATTCGAGTAAAGGACCATTCTTAAAGATTTCCTATGCTGGATAGAGGACTACTTGCTGACTTAGAAAAAATGTTCTCCTCCAAATAACTTATTTGTGACACATATTTAGCTACCCTAAGGAAAACGAATTATCACCTATTTATATATTATAGATACAGAAAGACAGTATTTTTGTGAATGGTATAGGAGGTGCCTCTGGCCACAGCTATGCTTTTAGTGGGCCGAAGGGGTGGCCTGCGCTTGTGAGCTGTTCATTCCACGGCATCAGTGAGAATCTCCGACAGGCATGGGTGGCCTCTGCCCATCGAGCTGGACAGGCTTTTGTTGGGCCGCCATTCCCCAGCAGGAGCGGTTTGGTTGTGCCCCGTTTTAGTGCGACACAGAGCAATCCTGGCAGCTGTCCTTTCTCCTCTCGCTGTTTATGCTGCTTTCTAATACCTGCCCAGCATTTCCAGGCAGCTCCTGAGGCACAGGATCTAGTTGGTGATAGTTCCATGAGATCTTGTCTCAGCTGTGTTAAACAAATGCTTTTTAGTGGAACTGGTGTGTTTCAAAGAGGGGAAGAGAGGACAGCAAGTGGAGGAGGAGAGACGGAAAATGCAAACCACCAGGCAAAGCCCCTGTGCTTGGGTGACCGAAAGCTCAGCCAGCAGGGATTTACGGAGCCTTCAGCGTGACGTACCCCTTCCCATGCTAACAGCAGGCAGCAGGTCAGGAGCTGCAGGCTAGCCAACGCCTCGATGTCTCTCCCAGGCAAGTGGTGTGTTCATGATTGGCTGTTCACTCTTAGCGCGCCCAACTGCCTGCTACATGAGAACTGAAGGGAGCTCTGGCTTGTGCTGCTTACGTGACCTTTTCCTTTGTAGCATGAACAGCATGGGAAGTCTCTAGAATTTAGGCAGGGAGGGCTGAAGACAACTGAAAGCGGAGAGGTTTGATGTGTGAGGTGCAGGGGGCCTGTGGGACTAGACCCTTAGTCAAAGGCTTCCTCCTGGAAGCTGATTTCTGCAGGCGCCTGTTGACACGAGCTTGTACAAGCCTGGCTCACGTTTCTTGAGCAATATTTTGGAAGAGTCGTCCACTCGAGAGTCTGAGTTTTGCTGAGGGCCACTGAAATGGACATCCTTGAGGCATTTTAGCCATTCTTCTAAAAAGCTCTTTCTTGCCCGCCCCCCCCCCCCCCCCCCCCCCCCGCCCGGTAACCTGCCATGATGTTTAAATGCTGCCTAGGACAGTGTAGTGGCATAATGACTCTGTTTGCCACGTGGGCCCCGCCTCAGTGTGGAGATCTCTACGTGCATGGACAGACTGGCCAGGTTCCTTGTGGGCACAAAGCCTTCACTGCTTGTCTTTCAAAGGGCCATCTCTTTATGCACATTTTTATGAAGCACAAAAGATGGTAATGTCTGTGTGTAGCCTGTCATGGGCCATTGGCGTTAACATGCAATCCATCAGTCTGCAAATGAGGTGCTGAGTAAGAGCCTGGGATGATCCTGTGTCGGTAACACTGGATTTCAGAATCCTCTAATTTCTTTGCTTCCTATTTTCAGCAGCTAGAGCACCATAGGATGGCTACACATTAAAGATCTCGAGTTACAGAAACTTCATCAGAGCTGATCTAAAAGCTTGGTGCTAGGAAGGCAGTTTCCCTCTATAAGGAGTCTTTTTCTGCAAATCAAAGATTGAGGGTTATCCTCCTCTCTGGTAGAGGGAGCTTGGTTTTATTTCTTAACAAATAAATGTACATGCTTGCATTCCTTGCCGTGTCCGTAGCTGAGCCAGAACACACGGGAAGGACAAGACCAAAACCCAGTCTCAGCAGCTGGTCTATAGAACTAGAGCTAGACCTCCCAGCGTAGCCATTCCCTGCCTGAGGCACTGATGTTGCAGAGGCGCGTGGTGAGGCAGGAACGGGCTCCTGGTGCCATGTGAAACCAGCCAGCAGCTGCCAGAGCACGGGGGGCTGTTTGGGTCCACGGTGCCAAGATGTTTTCCCTGCAAGTGTCCTGGCCCGCGTCTGGTGGGGCTTGGAGAGGTCCCCCAGCTGGGCGGGCTGCAACTGCTGCAGCCACGCTGCTGGGACCGCGCTGCCCGCCCTGCCTTGGGCTGCCTCAGTAACTGGTTATTCATTCGCCTGTGGCCCGCAGAAGCGGAGAGGAGGGGGCCATGGGTGGCGATGGCTGAGCAGGAGGCGCTGGCCGAGCAGGAGGTGTGTGCCATGTGGCACTGGGAGGTGCCACCGTGACAGTTCCGCCAGTGCAGGGAGTGAGCTCAGCTCTGTGATGTCACAGCCCGTGTCACAGCCCATGTCACAGCCTGCCAACGTCCTAACAGCCCGGCAACGTCTCCACCGGGCAGTAGAGCCACGACGGCTGCCACGTGCGCAGCCAGGCTGGAGGGCCGAGGCAGGAGCAGCGGCACCATGCGGGGCCGCAAGGCAAACCTCAGCCAGCGCGCCCAGGAGCTGTGTGCCGCCGTCGCCTTGCAGGGTGCTGCCCCTTGGGCTTCTTGTGGGGACGGCCTGGGGCGGGCGGGTGGCTCTCGGTCCCCGCGTTGTGGACGGCCTGGGGCGGGCGGGTGGCTCTCGGTCCCCTCGTTATGGACGGCCTGGGGCGGGCGGGTGGCTCTCGGTCCCCTCGTTATGGACGGCCTGGGGCGGGCGGGTGGCTCTCGGTCCCCTCGTTGTGGACGGCCTGGGGCGGGCGGGTGGCTCTCGGTCCCCTCGTTGTGGACGGCCTGGGGCGAGCGGGTGGCTCTCGGTCCCCTCGTTATGGACGGCCTGGGGTGGGCAGGTGGCTCTCGGTCCCCACGTTGTGGACGGCCTGGGGCGGGCGGGTGGCTCTCGGTCCCCGCGTTGTGGACGGCCTGGGGCGGGCGGGTGGCTCTCGGTCCCCGCGTTGTCCTGCACGGTACCAACAGCGCCTTTGTGTCCCCCAGAGCAAGGCAGGAAGTTTTGCGTGCAGCCGCGTGAGGAAAAGCGCAGTGGGACCGGAGAGCGGCTGCCCCGCCTGTGTGAGGCTGTGCAGGAGGACGTCCGTGCCCGGGGCCATAGCCAGCAGGTACCGTCGGGTCCCTCCTGCTCTGCCCCTGCCTGGCGCTGGCCCTGTCGGGAGCGGGCTCCACAGGGCAGCACTAGGCTGGGACTGGCCCCAGGCTGGTGGTGATTGTTCTCTCTGCCCCTCTCGTGCCCGCAGCACAACAGACACACCGTCTCTGAGACCTGCAGAGCGCTGAAGTCCTTGGGGGCCGCTTTGGCCAACAAGACAGGGCCCAGCACGCCCGGGCTGCTTGCAGGGGGCTGGGGCTGTGGGAAGGCTCAGAAGGACAGGGTGGGCGGTAGAGTGACCTGGTGCCGGCACAAGGACAGCCCCCCAGGGCTGGTGTGGTGCAACGGGGGGTGTTTGTGTGTGGTCCCACGGGTCCCTTTCCACTGCGGGACCCACCCGTGCAGATCCTCCTTGAGCTCCCTGAGCAGATCTGTTGTCCCGGCAGTGCTCCCGGCTGTCCCAGCCTGTGTGTGCCCAGGGCTGCCCGGGTTCCTGCAGCTCCAGCCGCATCCCTGAGAGAGAGATGCTGGCCCTGCCCTGCCCTGCCCTTCACTGCCCGTCCCGAGGGTACAACCCGGTTATAAGCCCCGCTGCGGTGACAGAGACCCTGGCCCCGCAGAGCTGCCTTTGCCCGGGGGCCTCTTGCAGGGCCAGCGGCGGGCGGGTGGGGGGGGTGGTGGTGCTGCTGCTGCTGCTCTCCGGCACCCCCGCAGCTGGGGCACTGACGGATTCGATTGACGCCCAGCCCTGGGTCTCAGTTAGGCAGCGCCCCTAAGGCCGGTGTCCCCAGCTCCACCCTGGGGGCGGTTTTGCAGGCAGGACCCCCTTGTGCCGCGGGCGCCCAGCAAGCTCTGCCTCCAGCCTGCTGAATGCTCGCATGCCCATCCAGGTGGCCCAGGAGAAGCTCCAGGCCGACATCTATGAACGGGTGAACACCTGCAACATGCTGCTGCACCAGGTGAGGCAGCGGAGACAAGTGCGGGAGGAGCTGCAGAGGCGGCTGCAGCAGCTGCAGGATGCTGCGATGCCTGACAAGCGGCAGCAGGCACAGGCGCAGGTACCTGGGACCCCCTCCTGGGCTGGCAGCACCTGCAGAGGGCTCTAATCCAGCCCCTGCACCCCCCGGCTGGCCTCTGGGCTCGGCATGCGGGGTCACCCCCTGTACCCCCCCACCTCTGCCCCAGGCCATTCGCCAGCTGGAGAAAAACATTGAGAAGGTGCTCCTCAAAGTCCACACTGGACAGAAGGTGACCGCCCTGTACCTGGCGGTGCGGGATGTCCTGAGGAAGGTGAGCTCCTCCCCACCGTGCCATCGTGCCACCTGCTCCCCCAGCAGAGACAAGGAGGTGCCCCAGGGGCAACGCTGGTGGGACGCCCCCCTCCCAGATCAAAGAGGTCCTCCTGCTCCCCTCCATCTGCTGTCACAGCACGGGGGACCCCTGGGGCTCACTGGGGTGACGTGCTGTGGCTCCCTGTGTCCCAGGAGCTGGCCCACCTGCCTCCACACCTGGACCTCCTGTGCAAGATGGCCGAGCTGTATGGTAGGGAGCTCCAGGACATGGATCTCATGGCCTTGGAGGCCTGCAAAGCCGCTGACAGAGCCAAGGTGAGATGGCCAGGGGCACCTCGGGGCCCTTTTCCACCCTCCAGAGCCCACCGACGGCACCATGTGCCCCGGAGCTGCTGAGTGTGCCTTCAACCAAGAGCAAAAGAGCCGGAGCTGGGCTTGCCCACAGTGCCCCGATAGCTCCATAGCTCCTCCCGGGTGTCGCTCTTGGGCCGGGCTGCCCTGGGGCTGGGGACAGCCTGCCCGAAGTCCCAGCTACGGCGAAGGCAGCACGCTCCACCCGCCAGCCCTCCTTGCCCACTATCCTTCCCAGCCTGTCTACTTGGCGGGGGGGCTGGTCATTGCTGACCCTGGCCATCCCACAAGTTCAGCTGGCTGCCAAAGGTCCGTTCCAGCTCTGACAGCCACTTCTCCCTTCTCTGACACGCTCCAGAAGGACGCAAACAGGACGCGCAGCCAGATCCTTGCGGAGAGAGCGCGCATGTACCGCTCCCGGGCCACCCAGGAGGTCTCTGTAGACACAGGGTGGCGGGAGGACGTGTACCAAAGGCACCTGAGAGCGGTGAGCTGGGGGTCCTGGCACAGGCCAGGCTGTGGGCAGATGGCAGGCATCGGTGCCGGGCCCCACACGGGTTGGGGGCCTGCAGGGCCAGCTGCCCCCGCGTGTCAGCAGCAGGGGGGGTGACAATGCACATCCTTGCAGCAGGAGAGGCACGAGCTCACCGTGGACTCCCCGACCCCGGCCTCACAGGACCAGCTCGTGGGTGAGTGCCTGGCGGGGTGCAGGGGGGTGGGACGCGGGCACAGCCGCAGGCATCCTTCCCTGACGCTTCCCTCCCACCCCAGGCACCAGTCTGGAGGCCGTCAGGTCCCAGATGGAGCACGAGGCCAGGGTCACGCAGAAGTTGGAGCAGGCCAAGGCTGCGCTGCAGTGCTCCAGGACCTGGGTAACGTGAACCCCCCCTCTGGTAAAACCCACGGCTGCTCAGGGCCCGGGGAGCTGAGAGCCCTCTGCTTGCCTTGTTGCATTGTGGGCTTCTCTGCCCTCCTCTGCCTCGGGAGACCCCCAGAGGCCCTCTGGGGCGGGCAGGGATGGCACCACACTTCTCCGTGACATGAGCTTGCAGCCGTCCACGGTGCACACGGCTCCCCGAGGCCACGGCCTGGGTCCTGTACCCTGCAGGAGCACCGGGGGCTGAGTCCTCGCGCTCTCCCCCGGCCAGGACATACCCGGCAGGCTCCTGGAACAGCAGAAGTCCTCGGCGGACCTGGAGCAGTGCATCAAGGAGGGCGAGGAGAAGAAGCAGGCACTGGCGGAGAGGCTGCACGAGCTGGAGCTGAACCTAGCTAAGCTGAAGTTTCACCGGCCCTCGAACACAAGCAGGTGTGCAGTCGTGTCCACCGGGCCACGGCCCTTGGCGGGGGGGACACGTGTGTGCCAGGCGTCCCGACACAGCAGGGCACCCCTTCCCACGTCCCACTGCAGCCGCCCACCCCTCCTGTGCCGCCAGGTTTTCTGAGCAGGGGGCTCCCCCAACTCTGGGCCTGGCAGAGCACCCAAAGCTCCCGCTGTGGCGGCAGGAGGACCCCCGCTTCTGGCCTGGCGTGGGAAGTGGTACCAGCAGCGTGGAGCTGGGTTGCAGGCAGCACCTCTGCTCTGCATTGGCAACCTGAGCAGCTTTTGCAACAGCTCTAGGGTGTTCCTGCCCCCCCTGTGCACTTGTATGGATGTGAATGTGCTTGGCTCCAGGGTGCTGGAGGAGGAGCTGCGGCTGAAACTGCAGTGCCAAGAGGCTCGGCTGGAGGACATGCGGGCCCAGATGATGAGGAGCAAGGATGATCTGCTCAAATGTGAAGACGACATCGACAGCCTTTTCGTCCACCTGCAGGGCATCACCGTGCCCGGCCAGGTACCCACATGGCGCTGGCATGAGCTTGGCCCCGGCCACTGCCCGCTGGTGCAGCAGCACGGCGTGGTGACGCTTGGTGCAGCCACTGCCCACCCCCCCCACCCCGTGGCTCGTTTTCCCCACCAAGGTGGTGGTTCTCTCTCTGACTCCAGGAGGATCCTGTCAAGGCCATGGCGGTGGAGGGGAAGCTGCAGCACTGTGAGCAGAAGCTGCGCTACCTGGTGCAGCGGGTGGCCAGCCTGCCCCACGACTGGCGCAGCCCCAACAAGGACAACAAGGTGCGCGGGGGCTCCACCCCTGCTGTGGCCTTTGGGCACCCGCACAGGGCTTTCCCATACGGCCCATCCCAAGCGTCCTCCCAGCTGGCAGGATGGAGGTGGCGCCAGGGGAGAGCCATGGAGCAGCTCAGCCCCCGGTGGCACGGGGCACTGCAGGGTGTGCCCCGCGCGGGGACCTCGAGGTGGGGCAGCCCTTGGCTTGGAACACCCACCTCCCCTTCAGCAAGTAACCCGGAGTGTCTTCCACAGATTTTTGCCAAGGTCTGTAACGTACTAGAGAAAACCACCAGAGATCATCCACAGAACCTGAGGGTTTCCTTGGAGGATGCGGACAGCAGCCAAGGTAGGAGAGCACAGCGAGGACACGTGCCACAGCAACCGTCCCAGCCCCTGCCCATGGGGATTCCTGGGCATCCTTGCCTGTCTTCCACTGTCCCAGCAGAGCCCAACCCACGAGCTGCTTGTCCCAGGTGCTGTGGGACAAGGAGGGAGAGCCTTGGCTTCAAAATCACCTGGTTGTGGCCTCCTCCTGTTGGATGTTCTTGGGGGAGACCACGAGCTTTTGGCAGCTCACTACTGTGTTTTGAACAAAGCGGGAGCTGTACCCACCACCCCCCGGCTCCAGGCCTTTCTGGGAAGCCCCAGCAGTGTTGAAGAGGGGCCACAGCGGTGGCAGCCCCAGGCTCTGCAGGTCCCCCTGGGATGCGGGGCTGGCAGAGCCAGTCGGCAGTGCCTGTGCCTCAGGGCTCCGCACGAGGGCTCTCTGGGATGCCACCAGCCCTGCAAAAGGTGCCGGCTCTGCCCAGGGACACAAGCACACAGAGCCTCCACAGCCCACTCCTCTCCACTCTCTCCTCCAGAGTCCTTGGATTCTGATGACGAATCCTGTGGCCTTGTCCTCACCCGGGAGGGCATCAAGAAGCAGGGGCTGCTCCTCATGAAAAGCAAGAAGCGTGGCAAGAAGTAGCAGTTTCTCCAGCAGACCTTTGCATGCCCCACAGCCACCCGCTGTGCTGGGCATGCCCCAGCGCCACCCGCTGTGCTCTTTGGCCAGCAGCTTTAATAAAGTAGATGTTTTGCGCTCCTCACAGGCCTGTGGTACACCTGGAATGGGGGGGTCGCTTCTGGCACCTGGGACGCCTGGGTGCTGAGCTGGCTTTGGAAGCACCCCCATCCCCGCCGCCCCTCACCCCGTTGCGCTCTCTGCAGAGGTGGGGATGGACCGGGGGGGGAACCGCTTTCGTGGCCAAAGCAAAGCTGGGGTCAGGGTGGCTCTCTCCCCCTTGCTCCCGTGGGGCAATCACCTTCGCGGGACCTCTGCGGCCCCAGACCACTGTGGGACCTCAAAGGGCTGTTGCCTGTCCAAGGCAGCTCTGGGGAAACGTGGGGCAGGGGCTGAGACCTGTCCAGGCATTGGACCTCAGGGTGGGGGTCTTCATGTGCATGCGTGGGAGCACAAGGGCAGACCCTGCCTTGGGAAGGGAGAGCCAAGTCTGAGCTGGAGCCCCCAGTCTGGGGCTGCCTGACCTGACCTGGCTGGGGACCCTTCCAGCTTCTGCCCTCCCCTGGCCCCCGCACACACGTTGTGCAACTCGTACTGATAACCCTGACCTCAGAGCACACGTCGGGCGCTACCTCTGGGCTGCGGGGCAGTGCCTGCAGGTAAGGGCTAACGCAGCATGACCCAGGACAGCAGAGGATGCTACAGCGAGCCTGTGGCTCCCGGACAGGATCCCCAGCCCTGCTGACTGCTCACGGACACCCAGCCGTGGGCTCCACGGTGCCTTCGCTGCAAAGGCACTCCTAAAACATGGCTGCAAAGGGATGGTGCTGTTTCCCCAAGTACAGCCAGCACTGACAGGGAGACCCGCGCGGGAGAGTGGCACCTCGTCCCCTTCAGCCAGGGGACATCAACACCAGACCAGGCTTTCACTGTCCTCTCTGCTCGGTCCCTGTACTTCATGCCAACAGCACTTGTAACATCATCCCTAGGGGGAAGGAAGGGCTCTTTCTGCCCAGCCACTAGCAGGCGGGCACATCACGCCAAGTGTTCCTGGTGGGTTTTGTGTGACTACTGGTACAGGGATGATATTGCCAAAATACAGCACAACTTGTGTTTTTCAAAGGAAGCTCCAGAAATAGGTGAACGTGCCAAAGTATGCATCTAATGGAGCTTCCCAGAACTGAGAGCGCGTCTATGGCTGTAGACAGGCTCTTCTGCAATTGAAAACCACGCTCTAATGACACCCATCCATCTCCTGTCCCTGTGCTGTTCCCACATGCCCAGCACACCAGGGGGGCTGTGCTGGGGTCTGGGTCAGGGAGTCCTGCCCTGCGAGCAGCTGCCTAGCCATGCAGCAAAGATCTGAACATACTCTGCCAAGCAGGGAGCCAAGCAGGGAGCGTGGGTGGACAGCGCTGGGCCACTCTGCCCACGTCCAACGCACCCAGGCTTTGAAGAAACTCAGCCAGGCCACCTTGGGTAGCCTGTGCTGAAAGAGATGTCATTAGGAAGCAAAACAGCTGCACAGCACCACCCGTCCTGCTGACTGGGCATCTCTGCTCTTGCTGCAGTGGGCCACCAGCTGATGGTGAGATTGATGCACCCCCGGCTCTCGCTGCACTGCTGGCATCCTGGGGCAGCGCAGCTGCAGGCATGTCACTATTGGCCAGAAACCATGGAAAATCTGCCCATCCACACGCCTTTGTGCAAACCATCCATCCCTTCTCTCTTTCACAGCGCTCTACAGCTGCTGCCAAAACAGTCTGAACTACGACGAGGCTATAGGAGCCAGCATGAACGCTGGTGTTTGCCTTTACAAGGTCTAGTACAGCAGAACCACGGAGCACCAGGTTTTGTGCCCATCAGCTTAGAAGCAGCAGCTCCAGGACATGTCTATTAGACAACAGTCACCACACCACTGGATAAATACGAATGCTTGGAATCCAGCTGATAAAACCATGCTAGCTTCATACACCTCGCACCTTCTGAAAGGGCTTCCCTTCCTCCCTTGGCAATGCAGAAACAAGGGTACACCCCACGGGTGCTGCACGGGGGAGGAAAGGTTTTCAGCTCTCACAAGAATTCTGCCTTGGGCAGAGAGGAGCCCACCAACATCTGCCAAAGGCTCGGGTAGCTGAGAAAGCCACCTCTCTATGGTGACATCACCCAGTCCAAAATCCAACATCTGTTGGTCAACAGTTGAGAAGGTCCCAGTCCAGGTAATCTGATAGTATGAAGGCTGAGGAGAAGAGAAGGAGCAAATCATACACATTTTGTGGCTGGTAGAAATGAAGGATGACGTTTTAGAGCATGGTGGTGGTGCTTTGTCCCTTGTGCCCTGCCCTGATGTACGGTAAAGCAAGAAGAGACACTGGAAAACTTTGGGGAAGGCCTCCATATGCTGAGGTGTTTCCTCTCCTTCCTCTTCAGCTTCTAAAAGGTATTTGGTGAGGAGCAGAGCCAGCATCCCTCAGCTAGACCAGGGAGTCCTATCACTAGAGATGAACCCTGACAAATCTTTCAAGCCCTTGGTCTGCTCTTTGCCTTCTGGCTGTGGGAAACAGAGAAGCCACAAAACATGATGAAGCCTTCTCTCTGCTAAAGCTGGATGGAGAACCCAGTCTGCAGCCCATTTGCCAGCTGCAAGGTAATTTGGGGATGTTTTGGCTGCCTTGAAAGGAAGGAAAGAGCAATGGCACATGATATTATAGGGCTTCCAGGTCTACTGCACTCATAGAGTTGTGAGTGCAGAATACAAAGGCTTCCTGCTTCATTGTGAGCATTCATCAAATGCATTCAGACATGGCATCCCAAATCCTCATCATCTCTGCAAGGCAAGGGGAAGGCATGTCATCCTGCCAGCCAGCAGCTTACAGCCACGCAGCATGCTCCTGACTGGGCAGGTGGCACTGGGTGCAATCAGACTGGCTGCTGCTGCCTTATCCGGACCTGGGAGAGGCAGCGATGGAAATGGATGTGGCAAGTGTCAGAGTGGCACAAGAGAGAGTGGGAAGAAACCAGAGGCAGTGCCTTGGTTTCTGGATTAATAAAGATTTAAAACAAACAAACAATCATAAAAAAAACCAACCAAACAACCCAGCCCTGGTTGCACCAGGCAGGCAGCAGCAGAGTTAGCAGCAGCAGCCAGGCATCCCCCTGCCCAGCTGACACCCTGAGGCACACGGGACCTCCCTGACTGGGGCCACCTGCCTGCAACTGGCAGGGGAGCCGCATGGGGCATGGTGGGGCGCTACCGCCACCCCACAGAGACCCTGGGGCAGGAGAGCTACGCAGTGGAGTCCCCAGGCTGGGCTTCACCCCATGCAGACAGCCCCACATGCTGGAAAAGAAGTGAGGCTGCACAGGGCTCTCCAATATGGGAACATATAATGAGTAATATAAGGAAGAAATGAATGAGAAGGGGCGGAGGGCAGGGGAGGTGAGGTGCCAGTGGGAGTGCCATGAGGTCGCAGGCCTGGGGTGGGACAGCCCAGGGAAAGAGGGGAGAGATTTCCTTTCCTGCCTTGAGAAACCCTTATTTCCTTCCCCTGGATTTCCTGCCAAAGGCTCGCAGGGAGCTCTGGCACGGATGGCTGCAGCCAGAGCTGGCACTGGTGAGAAAACTGAAATAGGACATTGGAGAATTTGCATTGGAGTGTTCACTGCATGGAAATATCTCTGCCTTGGGAAGGCTGGGTTTGAGTGGGTTTGAGGTTTGTTTTGATTTTAAAGATGTGATTGACATCACATGGAAGTGCAACAAAAGGTAGGCACAGGCTGGGACTGTCACTGGAGCTTCAGCACTAGGTTTTGTCCTCTGGGGAGAAAGGGAACCAGGCTAAATCACTAAATCATCCAGTTTGGGGCCAAAAAAGGAGACTGTGTTGGCTGTTCTGGGAAGGGACATGCAGGCAGGGCCACCATTGTGGGGATCTATCTTGGTGTGCTGGGAGCTGCAAGGTTAGGATGTGGGAGGAGACAGGTTCACACATTCCAGCCTTTGGGGCAAGAGCCGCTTCCACCCAAAGAAACACAAACATTTCCCATTTCCATGTTGCTATTAAGAGGGTTGATGTTTGTGATGGTGATTTTTGGTCCAGTAAATAGACTGCATTGACATCAGTAGCCACCGGTGTGTTTCAGCATCTATGTAAAATGAGGAAGGGAGCAAGGTGGGACTGAGGCAGCAAGCATAAAGGAGGGAAGGACCCCAGAGGTCTTGCCCCAGCTCTGACCCAAAGCAAGGGGAGAAGGTATAGCAGGCAGTGGGTGCGGCTGGCAGCTCCCCACAAGGTAACTTCCCTCCATAGTGGAGGTGTTCCAGCCCTTGGACCATTTTGGTTGCTTCCTCTGCACCCATTTTACCAGGGCTGTATGCCTGTCTCGTGCTGGGGACCCCAGAGCTGGATGCAGTATCCCCCCGTCCTTCTCCACAGGGCTGCTCTCCATCAGTCCACCCACCCACCCCACCCTGTCTGGTCCTGGGGATTGCCCTGACCCAGGTGCATGACCTTGCACTTGGCCTGGTTGAACTTCATGAGGTTCTTATGGACCCACTGTACCGGACTCTACAGGTCCCCCTGGATGCTATCCCTTCCCTCCAGCATATCATCAGCATCACTCAGCTTGCTGGAAGACCAAACCTGGTGCGTCTTTGGTGAGGCAGAGACCACAGAAATGCAGAGTCTGGCCTTAGCTCTCTGCCAAGGACCTCTGGGGAACCCCTTGGAAATGCTTTGGCCATGTTAGCAGAGAAAAATAATATAACCATACACTCAACAGACTTTTGCCATCCATGCAGGGGTCAGTGATGGCAATGGCATGGCTCTCACTCGGGAGCTCCCTGGCTCTGACGTGAGTGTCTGTCTGGGAGAAATCCTCATGGGAAGTATTTTGTGCTCTGTGATTTAGGTCATCTAAAGAGCACAAGCAAGGAGAGCAACTGCCAAAACATCCACACTGACCTGAGCAGCTCAATCTTACCTTGGGAAGGAGGCAGCTGGTGCTTGTCCCAGCCTGGCCATGCCACAGGCAACCAAAAGCAGCCAAGGGAGCAGCCAAAAGCAGACCCTCTTTCTGGGCTCCATTCCCTGTGAGACCATGGGGCAAGATCCCATCCACAGGGGACACAGGGCCTGCCCAAGCTCTCACTGCCCTTGCAGGCAGCTCTGTCACACAGGGAGTGGAGGAAGGGGCAGAGAGGTCTGAATGGACCCAGAGGGGCTTGGAGCAGACCAGAGCAGCGGGCACAGAAACCCAGGAAGGGTCTTAGAGGCAGCAAGCAGAGAGGTCTGGAGGGGATGCAGGCATATATGGGGAGGGGGAAGGGGGTTGGAGAGTGTAGGGTTGTCACACAGGGGTGTGAGTGAGCACAGAAAGGACCAGAGCCAAGCTGAAGGTGCTCGAGCACAGGAAGCAGGATGGGACCAGAGAGGACCCATCCCTGCAGAAGGGATCAGAGCTGATTGGGGTACGGGGGCAAAAAGGAACGGGGTGACATGGGCAGGCCAGACAGGGATGTGAGGTTGTGGGGCAGGAGTGAGTGTCAGCACAAGGCACCACAGGAACTGATGGTATTTAGCACCAGAGGGACTGGAGGGAGGATGTGCAGGGGAAGAGAGATGGGGAGAGCCTACAGTGCACAGAGAGGGGGCACTGGGCAATGGGAATGCCCTCAGGGTGAGGGGAAGGCTGGTTTTCCAGTCATGCTCCCCTCCCTGCATCCACAGGCTTCCCATCCACGAGGTCAACAGCAGGGATTGCAGGGTGCTTTGCACAGCAAACGAGCTGGGGACTGTGGGTCACCCCAGCACCCACCAACCCAGGGCAGCAAGCAGAGTCATGGTGGTAGCATCAGACCCCACTGCATGTCCAGCATCCATTGGATGGAAGTAAAACACCTGGGGAAGCCAGGAAATACCATAAGCAAGCAAGTGAGGACAGGGCTAAGCCAAGCACATAGGCTGCTGAGCTTAAATAGGGTGTCAAGGGTGTGGGTGGGAGCCAGGTGAGGATGTTCAGGGTGATTAAGGCATCAGGGGCAGGGATGCCCATGGAGGGGTGGGGAGTTTAGGGGTGCCTGGGGATGTGCTTCCCACAGCCCAGCCCTGAAGGGTGCAGGGGGACAGGTACAGCCCTGTGCCATGTGCATGATGGCTGCTGCAGAGTGTCACAGTGTGGGGCGCAGGATCACCCCAACACCCTGCCTTGGGAGGGATAACAGGGTGTAGGTGGATGATGCCCACTGGAAGGCAGATAGAAACATAGCTCACCCATCCTGGGGCCACTCTGCTCACCCCATAAGCTCCTGGTGAAGCCAAGCTGTGGTAACCAGGCATTGGTACTCACAAGAGAGGCCCAGCCATACAAGTGCCCGTGGTGTCTCCCAGCTGGAGTCACCCCACTGTGGGGGGCATGAAGATGCCTGGGGGCAGCATATGGAGGGTAATTTCATCCCCTGGAATTTTACCCCCAGTTCCCATCATGGCCCCAACACCAGCATCGCCCAGGGCCATGGGACCCCAAGCCAGCAGCAGGCAGGGGGGACCTCATCCCCAGATCTGGGTTCCATGGGGGTCTCCCACGCCAAGGTGGGTACCCCTGTGGGTGCAGCATAACCACCCCCCCTGCAAAATATCCATTTTGAGCCTTTGTCAGCAAAACAGGAGCCAGGAGTAAGAGGCCACAGGGCTGGCCACCATCAGCCCTGTCCTTGCTTGCCCGGGGACTTGGGGTGCCCACTGCCTGTGCAGAAGTGACTCAGGGTTGCAGACAAGCCAGGTCAGTGGTATTTATTGAGAACAGTTGTGGAGGGATAAAAATATTTCCACTAGCTTTATAAGAATTTATAAACCTATACTCTGCTTATTCTTTCATAAATGCCTCTATAACCATCATGCAAAGGTAGGTACTTCTGTAAGAAAATAGCAAGATTAAAAAACAGGAAAGCACTAATACACTCTGCATGGCCTTGCCCGTGGGGTCCCTGCCTGCAGGGGCCAAGGGACCCTCCAGCTGGCACAGGGACACGGGTGGCACATGCCAGATGCTGCCCCAGCACCCCCTCCCAGCCCCAGCTGAACACAGCCCCCATCAGCCAAGCCACCTGGATGCAAACCCCTTGCCCAGGTGTGAACCTACCCAGGGGACCCCAGCTCAGGTAGTCCTGCCAAGGAGGGGATGCATCCCCATGCCAGCAAGCTCCCAGTGATCCCACCTGCTCCCAGTTCTGCCTCCACTGTGCAGCCTCACTGTCCCCTTTTGTCTTTCTCCATAGCCAGGGCAGAGCAGGGAGGTGTGTGGAGGATTGCATCCATCTCCCCTGGAATGCCCTGTGGCTGCTGGCCAGAAGGTGCAGGCCATGGCTTGCCCCAGGGACACGCAGCAGTGCTTTGCTGGGAAGCAAAGAATATGGGGACATCCTGGGGGGACACAATACAGTGCTCTGCAGGGCAGCAACACAGATAGGGACATCACAGGGGACACAGAGAGCAGTGTTTTGCCAGGAAGCAACATGGACAGGGACATCCTTGAGGGACACACAGTGATGCTCTGCCAGGAAGCAGCAGGGACCGGGACATCCTGGGGACACAGAGGGATACCACAGACAAGCAAGTGGCACCAGGGGCCAAAATGCCAGCGAGGGATACTCCTGCTGCCATGGGTCAGGAAGCACCACAGGCATGGGATAGTCGTTATTGCTTTACAGGGCCAACATCAAGGGGGTACTGGGCTGGGCACCCAGCCTCTGATGTTCAAGGAACTTTCTCCAGGGACTGTGATTCCCCAGTGGTCTCCCTGCCACAGCCCTCACCACCACCTGGGGACCAAGGGTACTCCCAAGGAGTACCTTGGGGATAGGGTCCCTGCTGAGGACACAGGGCTGGACACAGCCATGCTTCAGTCACTCCTTGCATGGGTGCTGGCACAGAGGTGGCTAAGGGTCTAAGTGCCAGCTGCCACCCGGGCCAGGATGGGGGCTGCCCCTCTGTCCCCTTGGTCCCCAGGGTCTGCTGTCTATCTGTGTCAGCAGAGGCCAGTGGGGAGCAGCCCTGCTCCCCACTGCAGGGCAGCTGCAGTGTTGGGGAGGTTGGGTACAGTTTCCTCTGGTCCCCTTTCCTCTTCCCTTAAGCCAGGGCCAAGCTGAGCATAAAGGCTGTAAGCAGGCAGCCTGAGGTGACATGGGGACAAAGGACACGACGTGGGGAGTAGGCTGGATGGTGGCCCTCCCCAGAGCTGCAAGGGAAACAAGAAAAGCCAAAGCTCAGGGGACAAAGCTGTCCCCAGCCTCGAGGAGAGGGAGAGGGGCAGCAATCTGGCCAGGACAGGTGTTCCCAAGGCTGGATGCCCTGTCCCCTCGCTGTCCCCATGAGATGGGCACTGGTCAGTTGGATAAGGCGATACCGCAGCAGCTTAAGGTGGTGGGTGCAGTGTTGGTATTGAGTCTCGCAGCAGGGCCGGGGCAGGATGGAGCATGATGTAAACATTTCTGATCTGGGGGGGGGTGAGGAGGAGGAGAAAAAAGGGGCTAGTGCGAGTCCTTCATCTGCTTCTGGATCTTCTGGAGCATCTCCTGCATCCGTCGCAGCTGGAAGGGAGCAGAGTGGGGGATCATAGTGGGGTGCTGACACCCACAGGCATGCCAGCTCACTTGCAAACATATTTGGATCAAGCATCCCAAGCAGATTGGGATCACCAAGATCTGTGTGCTGTGGGACTTGTGGGGGAAGCCCTCTGATGCCCCTCCAACACCTCCTCACCCTGGCCTGAGGAGCAACAGCTGCTGGGATGCTGCAGGAAGGGTGGTCCCTTGCAGCCGTGCCATCACCGGGGCTGGGGACATGGAGGGGGGGGGACTGGGGGGGCTCAGCCCTCCCCTGTACTCACCTCCTCATCCTTCTCCCGGATAAGCTTCTCTGTCTCCGCATCAGGTACCGGGGGGATAACAGGGATGGGGAAATCTGTCCCACTTTCCCGTGTCAGCTTGCTGTGGGCAGAGAGAGGAGGTGAGGATGCTGCCACAGCCCTGCTGGCCCCCCATGGGGGACATTCCCCAAGGGTGCTGCAGCCCAAAGACCCCAAACCTTGCCACGTACCCAACACCCACCTGCACAGACCCTAAGCATCCCGGCCAGCATTGCACTGGGCCTTTTTCCGGGGAGGGAGGGTATAAGTGGCAGCTCCTGGCATTCCCCAAAACCTCAGCACTCATTGACCTGCCACACAGCAGTCTGGGGAGATCCAGGGAAGCACCACCACAGTAAGGGGTGCCAGGGACCCTCCCAGGACAGGGAGCCCTACCTGGCTTTCTCGATGCTCTCCCATTTTGGGAAGCATCCCACCAGGTTCTTCAAGCTGGGGTTGGGCTCTCCTTGCCCATTATTTTCTCTGCTGCTTTAAAACATCTTAAACTTGGCATCTCCCTTCTCTCTCACAGCCACAGACCCACTGCAGAGTGGGCTCCCAGGCACCCCACTTCCCAGCGAGCCCCAGGACGGATGCTCTGCAATGCTTCTCCTGAGCACGAGTTCCCATTCAAGCCCATCCCTGCTGGAGGGAGCAGCAAGTATCCCCCTGGGGCCATCCCACCACACAGTCACAGCCAGCCAAGTCGATGGTTTCTCCCATGGCCAGCAGCAACAGGGAGGGACTAGCTTTCCTGGCCGGGTCCCTGTGGATGCCACGTGCTACCCCAGTGGGTAACGGACATGGCTGGGACACAGCCACAGTGGCTGGCAGGGGTCACGCATGCCACCACGTGCCACCACCATGTGCCACTACCAGTGCACTCCCTCTGCATGCAAAGGGGTGATGGGCACAGCGGATGTTACATGGGCAGGCTGGGCCACCTCTGCCCTGCAGGGTCCTGCTGTGCCGTGGGGCTGTGCCAGTGTGTGGAATGGGTTTTGGCCGCATTTTGAACCGCTTTGGAAGTTGCTGCCTGTTGTCACGGCTCCTCACTGTAGGGGACCTGAGGCTGAGAGGGGACATTGAGCTCCTTCCATCCCTGGCAGCAAGACAAGGCCTGAGCCAGCAAGGCAAGCAGCTAAACCAGCCCAGAGAAGACTGTCTGCCACTGCCTCCTGTACCCCAAAATCACATCCCCCTGGCAGGGAAGTACAATGGGGGATGCCCACCCTGCAACCCTTCCCTTGGGCAGCCTTTGGCTGGGGAAAGCTAGGTGCCACCAAACAGACCCATCCCCCCAGCCCCTCCTTGCCTGGGTGAGCCAGGGCGACGCCACCGGCACACAGTGTCCTCCCAGCACCGCCAGTGGTGCTGGCACCACAAGGGCCATTTGTGCAACAGGTGGATGGCCACAGGGCCAGATCTCCTTGAGAGTGGCTGCCTGGCCCTTGTGTGGGCACAGAATGACCAAGACAGCATTGGGTACCAGCAAGTACTTTATATACAGGCCAGGGGGATGGGCATGGGGTGGAGGGTGGCAGGGGCCCAGCGTGGCCCCGGCCAGATCCTGGCTCAGTCAGCGGAGCAGTCGACACAGCACAGCCTCAGCACAGAGGGATGCCGCCTTCTCCAGCAGCATGTATGGAGAGACCAGCTTAGAGGCACCTACAGTCACAACCACCCCTCCACTGGTGCTGTTGTTTTGGTCCCCCATGACCCACAGAGCCTCCACAGCCCCCTGGCTAGAGGGTCCCACCAGGGAACCTGCTTTGGGGGGCTCCCCCCAGCAACTTGGATTGGCTAAAGGGGATGTGAGTGCCATGAATCTAGCTGGTACTAGCAGCAGAGCCCCAGCACCAGTGCTTGCTTGGCACCTGCTCCAGCCCTGGTGACTGCAGGGTACCCCTCGCTGCTGCAACATCCTCCCGCACACACACACACCCCCAGAAAACCAGCCCCAGCTCTGAGGGATGCAGAGCACCCCCACCACTTCTGGGGCATCCCCCAACAGCCAGTTCTAGGGGAAAAGAGTCTCTCCTTCACTGCTGGAGTATCCCCTTTAAGACAGACCCAGCCCTGGGGATACACAGGGTCCCCCTCACTACTTCCGCCAGCTAGCCCCAGTCCAATGGCATGGGAAGGGCCCCCCACTTCATTGGGTCTCCCCACCATGCCCCTGAAGCTTCCTTCCCCAGCCCACCATGCTGCCCAGCATGGACCCGCACACAACCCGAAGCCCCCCAAGATCACCACTTGCAATGGGCTGGGGTCACCCCAAAGAGAAAAGAAGCCTCCCCCCCCCGCCCCAGCCTGGCATTCCACTCCCAGCCCCATACTTGCGGTTCCTCTCCTTCACAACCATGCGGGTCATGCTCTGGATGCACTGTGTGCGGTAGTTCTCGTAGTGGGTTTCCCGTGTCACGTCCTTGAGGTCCTGCATGTGGGTCCTCACCAGCATTGTCCGCAGCTTCACAAAGTCACAGTGGGAAGGATTCTCCACTGCAGGGGAGCCCAAGGTCAGGGGGCCACAGCCAGCCCCCTGCATCCCCCTAACCCCACAAAGCCAAGCAGCACAGAGATGGGGTTTGTGGTCTCCCTGTCCCCAAAAGGCGAGTGGGATGCCAGGGACACAGCCCAGTGTTACCTTCCACAATGCCCCAGGGGTAGAGGCGCCCACGGATGCGCCGGCCTTTGGCCTCCACAACTGTGTTGCTGCCAATGACAGCAAAGGGGATGCTCTCCTGCAAGAAGATAGTGGGAGTCAGCAGGGCTTGGTCCTGTCTGCTGCGGCCCACATCACTCCACATGCATCTCCTCAGCCATGTCCAGCACCCATTTGCCATGATATTCCAGAGCCCCAGCTTCGGAGAGCCCCAGATGGGACAGCAGCAGTCACGGTATGGGTTTCTCCACCCCAGCCCCATCCCACCAACCTGTAGGTGGCACCCATGGGGTCTTGGTGACACATCTGGGTAGTGTGATATGTACCAACCCCATCATGCTGGGGCTTCTGGAGAGTTTGTGTGGCCCCAAAGAGTCTTAAGTGTACCCCAGGATGACATGTCTTCCCAGCATGGGGCTCTGCCCCTCCAAAGATGGAGCTGGAGGAGCCAGACCCACCTTCAGTGCCTGGTCCTGCAGCTTGAACTCTTCATCTTCATCTGAGTCACACTCGGGGAACTGGTAGATGCGGATGCCGTAGTGGTCGATCTCCTCCCGAATCTGGAGGCAGACAGACCCACTGAGGGCAGGGCTCTGGCCCTTGGAAAGAAGGTGGGAAGCACCACACAGCATTGGTGTCCCCAAAGGACCCACAAAAGCCTTTTCCTCCCCAGACTAGATGTCATGGACAACAGCCCCAGACCCTTCCACCTTCCAGCTGAGCACCAGGGAGACGTGTCCTTGGTGGCCATGTGGGCAACATGGTCTTCTACAGTGCTGCAAGCATAGAGGATGCTCCATGGCAAAGTCCAGGCAGGGAATGAAGAGAGCCCCCAGCCAAGCAGGGACCCCAGCCCCCAGGGCACCCCCAGCCCCAGGGACAGCTCCAGGCTGGGCCAACCTCTCCTTACCTTGTTCTTCATGCGCTCCACCTCAGTGGGGGTCAGGGTGTCAGCCTTGGCCAGCACAGGCACGATGTTTACCCGCTGGTGCAGGGCTTTCATGAACTCCACATCCAAGGGCCGGAGTCTGTGAGGGGAGCCTGGTGAGCACCACCCCACCAAGCCCTTTCCCCAACCCCCAACATCCCAGCAGCATAGGCAGGGGCTGCCCATACCCGTGGCCAAAGGGTGAGATGAAGTAGATGCAGCAGTGGACACGGTTGTCCTGGATGTTCTTCCGGTTGAGGCCACTTTCATCACGGAAATACTGCTCAAACTGCTGGTCAATGTAGTCAGCCACTGGCTTCCAGCTGCGGGGACAGGAAGGTGACTCTCTCCCCTGTGGGACCCCCAGGCTTTCCCTGAGCCCTCAGCTCAACACCTCCCATGGCGCAGCATCACAGCCCAATGAGCCATGGGCATCCCATGCTCAGAGCCACTCACAGTGGTGCTGCCCAGCCCCAGTGAGACCCCCCCACCATGGGACACACCACTCTGTGTTGTTGACAGCATCACCAAAGCCTGGCGTGTCCACAATGGTCAGGCGCAGCTTGACACCCTTCTCCTCGATGTCCACCATGTGCTTGGTGATCTCCACTGTCTGTGTGATGCGCTCTGTGGTGGCAGGAGACATGTTGACAGGGGAGGCACCCCAGATAAGAGATTATGGAGGTAACACAGGGAGATATTACAGCCCCCAGGTATCACACCCCATCCTGGGGGCTGGGGTGGCTTTGTAGGATCAGCCCCGACACATGCCAGGGTCCAGTGCCAAGAGATAATGCTTGATGTCGTGGCTCCCTGCATCCACATGGATGCACACCCATCCCTCAGTGGCTGTGCTGCCACCAGCCTCTGACAGCCTTGTTCCAGCAGCACGGGGATCTGCTGGGGCCAGGCATCACTGTGGGAGCATTTTTAGCTCCCCGCACCCCCACTTGTGACCCCACAGATCCAGGACTGCACATGCCCCTTTACCCTCAGGACCCCCTCATGTCCCTGCATCCCCAAGGACTCCCATTGCATGGGAGGGCATGCGGCCACACACGTTTTAACTTTTGTTTCAAGCAATAGAAACAAATCAAACAACTGTCTCAAGCCCCTGGGGATTTGGGCAACTTTGGGCGATTTTAATTCAAAAACTGGCTGCAGCTGAAGCGGCACGGTGCCCTGGACCCCGACTGTCCCCAGCCTCCCAGATTTGCTGCGGCTCCAGCCAATCCCCAACAAGCTGGGTCTTGTTTTCCCAGCAGGGACAATGGTCCCGCAGGGGTCCCCATGCCGGAAGGGGGGTGGGGGTGGGGGGAGAGGGAGGGGGGCTGGGGGTGGTGTCTTGCTGCCTTGGGGCAGTCCTCAGTGCCAGCAACATGCCACATGCAGCTTCAGAGACCCAGAGGAGCCCGATTGGGCAGGGAGAGGGGTTGCAGCCCTCTGGGAGTGTCACAGGGCTCTGCCACCCCCCGGGACACCCCATCTCTGGGACCATCTACCCTCACCTTCAGCATTCAGCAGCTTTCGGTCTCTGTACATGTCCGTCAGGAAGAGGCTGTTGACCAGGGTGGACTTGCCTAGCCCAGATTCCCCTGGGACAGGAGGACAAGGGTGAGGGGTGGAAGCTGGTACCACCCCCCCACCACATGGCTTCTGGGATCCAGAGTGGGGTCAGCATCCCCTGTGCCAGGCCTGGCCCCCCTGTACCTGCCACCATGAGGGTGAAGTCAAAGCCCTTCTTCACTGACTTCCGATGGACCTGGTTGGGCAGTGTGGCAAAGCCCACATACTCCTTGTCATCCTGTGGGCAAAGGGGACATGGGACAGGGGACACCACCATCCCACCCTCACCCTCACAGGCCACCCCCTTCTCCACCAAGGGGTCCCCCAGGGTTGGAGCACCATGTGATGAGGCCATGCCTGCCCAAACCCTTTGGGTTCAGAGGGTGAGACTGCTGCAGCCCCTCACCCCATGCCCCCCCCTCCCCACAGACACATCCTGCACCTCAGAGGAGTCGTAGGGGTCCAGCTGCCCCCAGGGGCTCCTGGGACGGTTGGGGCTGGGGGGTGGGGGGGCGGCAATGTGCTGGTGAAAATCCAAGGGCCGAGACCGGGAGAAGATCTTGGGGTCCCTCTCGTCAGCAGGTTCATCAGGGGGGACCCTGCCCACACCGCAGAGGGGGTGGCCAGGCTCCCGACGGCTCTCTGTGGGCTCCACCTTCCTGGGGCTGTCAGCCGGTGGGCAATCTCTCAGAAGCTGGGTCAGCTCAGCCTCCTCTGAGTCCTCCTCCAGGAAACGCTTTATCTGTGGATGAAGGGAGGAGGTGACATCGACGGTGGCAATGCCAGTACAAGGTGACATCACCCAACCCAGCATCACAAGACCCCAGGCCATAGCAGCCAGATACATGCACTTTAAGGATGGCAGGGATGGGAGGAGAGGGGGGACATGGCCACCCCAGGGGACCAGCCACCAACCTGGGGACAGCCATGGGAACAGCAGTGGAGACAGCCATGGTCCCATGCACCCCGGGTGCTTACAGCTTGCCATGCAGGGACGGCAGCCAGCTCCTGGCACTCCAGGGGACAGGGATGAGGACCTTCCCCCTGGGCACCCTGCTGCTCCTCGGGGTCTTCTGGGGTAGCCAGGAAACCTGCGCACCCCATGTCCTGCCAGGAGGACAGGGAGGGGGTGCCAGGAAGGAGAGACACCAAGGAGAGATGAACAGCAGTGGCGGCAGTGTTGGCAGTGGGGCTGGACCCAATGGGGAGGCAGATGGCAGGCAGGGGTCTGCCCACTCACAGGGTCTCAGCACAGGCAATATCACAAGGGTCTTCCATCCCTGCAGTCCCAGCGGACAGCCAGGACAGAGGACCTGACCCATAGAGACACCAACAACATGCACAATGGGCTCAGGGCAACAAAACCTGTCATGCAAAGGGGTTACAAACCCCACAGCCATGCTCAGGCTGTGTCCTCGCAAGCACCAGGACACCCACACCCCCTTGCCCTGGCTCTGCCTGTCCTGGAGCTGGTGCAGGCAGCAACCCCAGGCAGGGGCCAGTCACAGCAGCCCCCAAGCTGGTGGCCCCGTAGGGTGGCAGGACTGGGATCCTGTTTACAGGCTCTGGTGGGAGGAGGTACATTCCCAAGGGCATGTCCGACAGTGGCTCCTGCAGGACTGAGCCCTCCTGCCAGCAGGCACCAGGGTCCCCAATGCCCTTCCACAGCAACTGCCAGAAGACCCCAGCCCCACATGCAGTGGGACCCCCAAATGTGGGGCACACAGGGTATGGGGAAGCTCCTGACCCTTCAGGCTCACATCTGGGAGCGAGTGCCCCATCATTTCAGAGCCTCAAGGCGAGAGCCCTCCACGGGAACATTGTCCCCGCTCCATCGGAGGGACAGGCAGTCACGCCGCCGGCAAGGCGAGATGCACTGAATTAGTGGGCTGGAAACAAGGTCACAGCGCTGCCGGGCTGTGTGCTTGCACGCCTGCTCCCTGGTGGCCCCACGGCCACTGGCATAGGGGGGCCACAGTGCCAGTCTTGGGGGGGTAGCAGGTGCCCCCATGGCAGGAGCTACAGGGCCCCCCCATGCTCCCCTCTCCCCCAGCAGGTTACAGTGCTCAGCAGGTGTGACCACAGCACCCTCTTCCTCACCGACCTTGACCTTGGGGGGCTCAGCAGAATTTCCCACCTCACCACAGCCTGGCCAGGGGCCACACAGGGATGGGAGACAATGCCACCAGCACCCCAGCCCTGCTGCCACTCTATCCCTCATGGCTCCATCCCTTCATGGCTCCCCCTTGCCCCCCACCCCTAGAGAAGCCAAAGCCTCAGCAATGCTGTGGCATGGGCCAGGTCTGCACTGCAGCCCTGGGGGTCCTGCAGCAGGTGCATATCCCAGCAAGGCTGTCCTGGGGATGGAGCATTGGCTGTGGCACCTTCCCTCAGCACCAGGGTGCTCCAGGTCCCCCATCCCCACCTGCCCCCTCTCTCACCCTGACAGGAAGGATTCTGTCCCCATACCTCTTTTCCAGGCTGCAGCTCAGGGCAGGTGGCCATGGCAGAGCCAGCAGCACCCGTGGCCAGGAGAGGATGTCAAATGGCCCCGGCTGTGCTGAGGGATGGGGAGCAGCATTAGCATAACTCCTCCCTGGGCAGGCACGGCAGCCTGGGCGCCCACAGCACCCAGCAGCCAGGCTCTGCCCTGAGACTGGAGGGCAGAGGGAGCCCCAGGGCAGTCAAGCCCAGCTCCTGCCCAGTTGTTGAGATGTCAAGGACCAGCAAAGCACCCTTGGCCAAGGAGGTGGTCAACCAGGTCCTGGGGGGCTGCATGGCCACCACTGTCATCACCACTACCCCCACCAGCAGCCCCCCTGGGCTGAGCACACAGCTTGGCTACAGCCCAGGATGACATTCAGCTCTTGGAAACACCTCTATCCCAGGACAAAAACCTCTTCCACTCCGATGCACACCAGGTCCTCTCCTGCTTCCCACCCTGGAGCTCCCTGCAGCTGCCCCAGCAGGGCCCCACAGCCTCTTTGAGGGGAGAAAACCAGTTTTCCATGGAAGACTCTTTGAAAACTCAGCACTTTTGTTCCAGGAAATAAAAGTTTCTCTGCACAGCTCAAAGTTGCTGCTCTAGCTGGGCCTGATGGGTCTGGCTGGGAAGGACTTAACCCTGGGCTGGGAGAAGCAGGGATGATGCCCACCACAGGGATTCCTGGCAGAAGCTCCAGTGGTCCTACTTCCACTTCCCTGGCTCATTCTTGGGGAGGCAAAGAGTTAACAGTGTGCCAGGAGGAGCCCTGGATGGCAGCCAGGGTGCCCGAGCTGTCACTGTCAGGGGTCACCAGGGACAGTGATTCACCTTGATAAGTGTCAAAATGCATCAAAGCAGCTCAGGTGCGGAGCCGGGGTCACTTGGCCACAGAAGGGCTGCGTTCGCCAGGAAAGCACTAAAAAGCCCTGAAGCGTCGGCTGGTGCCGGTATGGGTGCGATGAACCGTGAGCCTGTCAGACACAGAGAGGGGCCTGGATGCTTCTGTGCCAGTCCCCAGCATCCCTGGGTCCCAGCCATACTCCTAACCCCAGCATTGGATCTCCCTGCTGCAGCTTCAAGGCCACCCAGTGCCAGCGGCAGAGACCCTGCCATGCCCACCTGGCTTCAGCCATCCCTGCTTGGCCTGGTCCTAGGGGAGTAATGCCACCATCCCCAGCTGACACCACACCTCTCTAAGGGAGCTCCCTGATGGCTTTGCAGCCCCTTTCCCCCCCCCCCCCCTTACAGGCTGCAGCACCCCACCATCATCCCAAGAGCCTAGCCAGGCTCTGCACCCCATCAGCAGTGACTCTCGACCCCCAAAATCCACCCTGCCCAGTGTAGCACAGCTCTCCGACAGCACCCATTGCTTTCCAAGTGTCCCACCACACACTCCCAGCAGGAGCAGGGATTTAATGCAGCGAGAGCCTGGGGCTGTGCCGGTGCCCCCATAAGCGGATTACACACCCGGCTGCGCACAAGCGGGCACTCAGAGGCACGGCTGTCACCGGCCCAGCAGCTCCAGTGAGGTGGCACTCGAGCTGCCTTGTCCCCACCTGTCACACTGCATCACACCTTCCCCGTGTGGTGACAGCCCTAGGGCTGTGGCAGGGTGGAGGAGGCGGGGGGAGGGGGAGGGGTCACAGAAACATTCTGAGCCAGGAAAGCCACCAACTGCATATTTCCACCTGGCACTACATTCCCATGGGATGTGTTTTCCCAGTAGGGAAAGGAAAGGAATATCCCAGCAAGGTGCTGTCCCCGAAGCCAGGCTGGCTGAGGCATCCCCAGCCCACTTAAAGTGACATCCATATGTGCTACCCATGGCACAGTATGTGCCACTCCACTGCAGCACAACGGCTGAGCACCCCAGGCACAAACACCCTGTCCCAAAGGTACAAACCCTACATGGGACAAGGGCATGGTGGCCCCTGCCAAAGCCCAGCTCTGCCAGGACCAGCCTGGGTCCTTCCGGGGGTAGCCAGCACCTGCACTGTGCCTGCTCCAACTGCTGCCAGATGCAGGGGAGGCTCCCGTTGGCATGCTTGCTGCAGTCGAAGCTTCTCACTTCCAGCTCTCCCCTCCCACCACAGCAGCATCCCAGTTGGGAAACTGAGTCTACCAACAGCTTTAACAGGAGCAGGGTGCTGGGCACCCTGTGGATGCAGGGGCAGGCAGCGGCATGGGTCCCCAGTCTGGGCAGGGGGGCAGCACTAGGCAGGTGAGCACGTGGACTCAAAGCCTCGCCAACACATCCCTTGGTCCAGCAGTCCCAGCCCCTTTCCTGCAGGGAATCCTCCAGCTTGAAGGACCTACGAGCATCTGAGCAGGGACCCTGGGATGGCACCATGCATGGTGGCTCCCCACGAGCTGGGAAGTGACAGCGGAGCCAGTCTGGGCTGGAAACAAGGCAGCGTCTCAGCACATGGGGACAGGCAAGAAGATCCAGTCCACTAAGAGTAGGGAGCAGCAGTTAAGGGGGACAGCTGCTCATCCCTTCTCTAGGTGAGCTTTGGAGACAGAGGGATGTGGCACTAGTGTCGGGGGGCACCAGGTCCAGCTCTGCAGGTCTTCCTGGATGCACCCACACCCACCAGCTCACCCCATGTGTACAGACAAGGGAGCCCAGCTCCCCTCCAGTACCCTGCTGTGCTGTCGTCCTCCCCCCTAGATGCTTCCAAGCCTGGATCTGGCCAGCCCCAAAGCCGTGGTTTGGAGCCTTTCAGGAAAGTGCTTGAAGGAGCCAGTTGTGACCTTCCACCAGTCACCCTCCTATCTGATTTCACTGTGTCCTGCTCTGGAGGAATGTGCCGGTCCCGTTCCCACGGCGGCTGCTGGGGAAGGACAGCCACAACAGTCCCCACCAAGGGCAGTTGTCCCAGCAGTTGCAACCCCAGCATCATGCGAGCCACGGCCACAACCCTCCATCTCCACCCTGGGCATGGCAAATGCCTCCAGGTCTCTGCGGGGACGTGGCCCTGATGGTGGCTCCTGGGGACCTGCCACCACCGAAAAGGGGTGAGGCAGGACGAGTGGCGCAGGGCAGGCTCCTGCCGAGCCGCGGAGGCCTTTGGCGGCCCC
This sequence comes from Falco punctatus, assembly GCF_963210335.1. Lineage (NCBI taxonomy): Eukaryota > Metazoa > Chordata > Aves > Falconiformes > Falconidae > Falco > Falco punctatus. Next base: position 100,418,624 of record NC_137580.1, read on the forward strand.
GGACCTTGCCGGTAACCGCGGGAACGTCTCCGAAGCGCAGCCGGGCTGCGGGCATACACGGCCGTCCCCGCGGGAGGGCCCAGCCAGCCTGGCAGCGCCGCCGGGACCGCAGCCCGGGGACCTGCCAAAGGCACGGTTGGGTCACCCACGGGACCGCTCGGGGCCACTCGGGAGCGGCCCCCGCTGCCCACGCAAGGACACGCCGCGGGGACGCGCAGGTGCCGCTTGGAGCCAGCGTCGCCTTTCCGGGAGCGCCCGCCCCGATGACACGGTGAAGGGCGGCGTGCAGGCAGTCCCGTGGTGTGTCCCCCCTACTCCATCTCCCCATCGCCGGGACCCGGCAGGTGCCGCCTCGCTGCCCATGCCCCCTTCCCCCTGCTGCGGCACCAGCGGCCCCGGCCCGCTCCGCCCCCGCCGCACCGTCACCTTCACGGAGGGCACCGGGATGCGGGAGCGGGCCCAGCCCCCGGTGCGGTGCGGTGCAGCCCAGCCCGGGCCCCCCCCCCGCCGCCGGCCTTACCATGGCTGCGGCGCCGGGCGCCGTCCGTGAGCGGGGCTGCCGAGCGGCACGGCCGGGCCCTGCCGCCGGGATTAGCAGAAATAGCAGCCGGCGGGGGCGGGGGCGACCCGGGGCGGGGCGGGCGGCGGGCGGGGCGGGGGCGGCCTCTCGGCACCCCTGGCACTGGCATCAGCACCCGGCACCAGCATCAGCACCGGGCACCGGCATCGGGCACCGGTATCAGCGCCCGGCACCGGGCACCAGCATCAGCACCGGGCACTGGTACCAGGCACTGCACACCGCACACCGGCATCAGCACCCAGCACTAGCATCAGCACTGGTCACCAACACCTGGCACCAGCACTGAGCACTGCACACTAGGCACCAGCACCGGGGCACTGGGCACTGCACACCAGGCAGCGGTACAAGGCAGCAGCACCAGGCATGGGGCTCCAGCACTGGCACCAGGGCACCAGTGCCAGTGACTTAGTACAGGGCACTGGGTACTGGGAACCAGACACCTGCACCGGGTACAGGGCACTGGGACTGGGTACCAGGTACGGGGCACCAGCACAGTGCACCATGCACCAGGTCCAGGGTCCCAGCGCAGGGATCAGGCAGCGGGTACAAGGCCCAAGGCCCCAGCACTGGGTGCTGGTACAGGTGAGAAGGAACAGTCCCAGCACCAGGGAGTGACCTTCTGATAATGGGCACCAGCACCATGCATTGCTCGGCAGGTACCACATATCGGGCAGGAGGCACTGGGCACTAGCTACTGCACGCCAGCTACTGGGTATTGGGGGCAATAGATACCAGTTAGTGGGTATTGGGTACTGGGAGCCACACACCAGGTACTGAGCACCAGACAATTGTGCTGGCACCACACATCATGCACCACATGCCGAGTACCAGGGATTTGGGACTGCAGTGGGCGTGGAGCACTGGATCCCTGTCTTTCCCAAGTGCTCCTTCTGCAAAATCCCAGCCTGCCTCCCCCTCCCTAACGCCTGGCGATGCTGCCTTCCACCCTGCCTTGGCTCGGCTGCGACTGGCTGGGGGGCTGGAAATCTGGCAAGAGGAACCAGCAACCCTGCAGGCTGTGTCCCTGTCCCCATCCTCATCCTATGCCAGGGGTTGCGGCCCCTTCCCAGGATGCCCCTGGCCTCAGGCCCATGCTCCCAAAGGCAGCGGGTGGGTGCCAGTGGCACGTGGCTGTATCCGCCCCATCCTCGCCGAGGGCAGGGGAGGACACTGGCACAACCAGCCAGGGCGACATGGGGTGCTTGTGTTCCTGGTCTTTCATAGGGGCTGGGGCAGGCTTGGCTGGTGGCGACCATTCCCTGCAGTGAGCAGCTCCAGAGGCTCAACCATCCCCAAATTTCAGCCTCCCAGTCCAGCTACCCCCCCAGAGCCTGTCCTTGTCCCCCATAAATGCATCCCATGTAAGGGGTGAAGGGGAGGGCAAGGCCACATGCTTCCCCAGCACATCCCTCTCATGGGCAGCTTCTCCCTGTCTCAGTTTCCCTACCCACAATAAAAATCCAGTGGTCTCAGCAGGAAAAGCTGGATCCAGCCCTGCACACAGACTCCCACCGAGGTTGGGTAGCTCCACAGGGACCATCTCAGCTTTGTCCCCAACCTTGTCACTGCCCAGAGCCTTGTTCCCCACCCCACCCCCCACCCCACCACCCCACCACAGTGTGTTACAGGGCCAGGCTTTGACCAGATGGCTTCGCATTCCCTTTATTCCCATAAATAACCAATGAAGGCTCAACATGGCCTTGGGGAGCCCCAGCGACTGCCTGGAGCCCATCCATCTGGGGCGGCTGGGCAGTGAGCCCGCTCTCCTGGCAGCCCTTCCTCACCCGCGGTCGGCCAGGGGGCTGCAGGCAGCACCGCAGGGCAGGGGCAGGTAGGTGAGGGTGGCTGTTTGCATCTCTAATCCCCGAAGCGAGTGCTTTCCTCCGAGATTACTGGGGATTACAGGCTCGAGTGCTCCAGGAGCTCAGCCGCATCTCTCCCTGCCCTTCAAGGAGCAGCGCTGAGCCCTGCAGGGGGTGGAAAGGCAGGCTGAGCACTGCTGTGATGAGCTGGGCATTCTCAGCCATGGCGACTGGCACTGCCTGGGACAGCCGCTGGTTTGCCGTGGCTCGCTCCAGAAGCCTGGTGCTCAGAGAGGCTGGCGAGCTACAGCCCAGGCTTTAACTAGAGCATTAAAAGCTGAAGGGATCAGCTGCAGAGTGCGAAGGGGGAGGGGGGGGGGGGGATGCAAGGGGTTGCATTTTTCTTGATGATGGGGGGGGGGGGGAGGGGGGCGGGTGATGCAAGAGGAGCGATGGTGACGCGGAGGGAGGCTGGCGCACCTTGAGAGGTCCCTGAGGCGCCCTGGTCTCCCTGTGGCAGAAGCTTTATCAGGTCCCGGCTCGGCAGGGCTGGGAAGCCATCGCGAGCCACTACTAGGGACCAGAGCTCTATAATTACCATGGGAGGCTGCGTTATTTTGGGAAGCGGCTACGCTGCTGCCAAAGCTTTTATTCCTCCAAACCAAAACAAGATGGAAAGAGCCCAGCCCAGGATGCTGCATCCGGCAGGCGTGGGGAGGTTAACCCCTTGCCTCCTCACTGCCTGCACCCACAGGGGCTGTCTGCTCCCCCCAGCCTGCACCCGGCGTTGCCCCAGCATCAAGCCCCCCTGTTTTGACCCTTTGGGGTCATAGAGGCCACAGGGTGTCTGCTGGGCACGGGACAGAGCTGGGGGGCTCATCCCTGTCCTCAGCTTCTGGCAGGTTCAGAGGCCGCATGTTCGAATGCTTTTCTGCCTCTGCCGTGGGAACTGCTATTTTTAGCTCTTTCTGTTGCAACAGGTCCAGTTCTGGGGCCTTCCCAGTGCAGTGGCTGGGCCAAAGAATGCCAGGCGGAGAGGAGCACCTCACTGCTGCCCCAAATGAAGTGTTCTAGGGGACAAAGCCCCAAAGGGTCCATCCCAAAAGACACCCTGAAAGACCGGCAGAGGCAACAGCTGGGCAGGGAGGCTGTGCTTTGCAGCCTCCGAAGCAGCCAAACAGCCTCCAAGCTGGGGATGAACTCATTTTTTGCAGCATGGAAGAGGATGAACTGCATTGTGCACCCCACAGTGCCCCCCGCCCCAAGACCTGCTCCAGCCATCCCAAGCACAGGGTCGAGGTGGGCTGAGGGTCTGTACTCAGGGTAGACCCCAAAAACCTGGGGTTTGACTCCTGCCTTTTGTCTTCTTTCCCTTGATCTGAGCCTGTAAGGGCTGCCCGTGCCTGGGTCACTCCCCATGCTTGATCCCTGCAGGGCAGCAAATAGCCCCCAAACCCATGTGCTGGGGTTCCCCAAATCCTAAACCCACTCACCAGGGTCTCCCAACCCCCTAAACCGATGCACCAGGGTCTCCCAAGCCCCCAGATCCATGCACCAGAGGCTCTCCACCCTTGCACTGTCTCTGCAGGTAGCGCTGGTCCCCTGTCAGGGTAGGGGGGCTGGGAGGGGGGCCAGGAAGGGGGCCATGCTTCCCTATGTCTGGCTGGTGCCTGCCCCTCAGAGGGCTCAGGTATGGGGTGAGCTCCGTGGGACAGTGGCACAGCAGCAAGGGCAGAAAGTCATAGCCATTCAAAGCCACAAGCCAGGCTGTCCCACCCCAAGCCCCGGCCACACAGGCCTCCTGCCTGTCATCATCCCCCCCAGCTGAGTCTTCCCACAACTCATCACATGTTACCAGCCCCCACAACCCCCTTTCAAAGGAATCAGCAACCAGTGCTGCCGGTCTCCAGTGCCAGGACTGGGGACTGGGGACGTGGTGGCGCTGAGGAATTAGGAGTGCTCCGGTGTCACCCTGAGCTCCCACCCTGCAGCCCCAGCCCACCACTTACCTCCTCCCCTGGAGCCACACCAGGAAGGGGTTTGTACCAGGGCCAGTGGAGAGCAGCAGGACGGAAGAGAAACAAGTTTTCTCATTAGAAGCAGCTGAGGTTTCACAGGGCCCCTTGCTAAGCCCTGACTGTTCCAATCACCTCCCACCTCCAGGTCCCTCTGTCTCCCACAGAACCACTAGCCAGGTCAGGGATGGAACCCACATGTCCCAAGTCAGCAGAGAGGGGCAGAGACAGGCAGGTGATCAGGGAAAGCAGTGATGCTGCAGGGAAGCGCAAGAGCGTCGTATCCCCTATGCTGCATTTAAAAATGCCACGTTTATGTAGACCCTACAAAAACCACCAGCAAGCGAGGTGGCAACACGTGGCCCATGGAATTTTCCTGCCTGGCTGGTGCCCAGGGTGAGCCTCATCGTTCAGGGACCGGAAGATGGCATGCCACTCATCAGCCTTGTCTAGGGGGGGGGACAGGGAACTGGAGCAACTGGCCCCTTCTTCCCATCCTCACATCCTGCACCCCCAGCCCATGCACCGGCAAGAGGGGAAACTGAGGCAGGCAGGTAGTGAACCACCATTGGCTTTGGTGCCCCGCAGGACTTTCTGGGGTCTGAATTTGCCCCATGGAGTCACCAGGTTCCAGTGACCCAGGTGTTATCTATGACCCAAGGAGGTGCCCCAGCCCAGGCTGCTGCAGGGGACATGGGACTGTGACAGTGACAGTTCTCTGCCCACATCATGGAGGGAGGGCTCAGGCTACTTCTGGACTGTGCAGAGTCCTCAGTCCTGAGCTGGAAGGGTGGATGCTGTGCCCAGGGGACAAAGAGTGGCTCTGTGGGCAGTGCCAACCGTGACCAAGCCCCTGCAGAAACAGGCACCAGGCACAGGATGGTGGATCACAGGAGTGTAGGACAGGACAGAGCTCAGGACACCGCTAGTCCAGCCTCCAGCTCAAAGCAGAAATGGGCAGGTCCACAGAAACACTGGTGGAAAGGGCTCCCGTGGTCCCCACTGCCACCACCTGTTCGCTGCCAGAAAATCCTCCAGTGTGGGTGAGCCTTCCTGCGGTTGAAGATGGGGACCTGTCCCCACGTTCCTATGGATCTGTGCACCCTGGCTGGATGCCAATGACCCCTTCAGCTCCCCATGTCTCTATGGAGCTGAGCGCCCTGTTGGGGTCCCAGCAGCCCTTCTCCAGCTCTGGACATCCCTGTGGAGCTGCGTGGCCTGATCAGACTCCAGCACCTCTTCTCTTGGCACATCTCCTCAAGCCTCATGAGGACCCCGCTGCCCATCACCCCCCACAAACAGCTGCTGTCCCCTGGGGAGGGTCCTCACAGCACTGGTGCCCACCCTGCTGAGATGCTGGGAGAAATCACACTCCTCCTCCCAGCTGGTCCACCAGACTTACCCATAAAGGTGATAAACACCGTGGCCAATACATCCTCCCCATCACTGGGGCCAGAGACAGAGGTCTCAGTCTGGGCCTCATGCAGGTCAGTGGGGGAGGCTGTACCAAGCAGCACCGACTTGGCCATGTCCTTGCCAGAGCCACCAGAGCTTTTGGCCACCACCTCAGTGACACTCGGCTGCTGGCCTGTCAGCAGGGATGTGGGATGTGGGGATGCCCAGCTCCCTGCATGCAGCAAGGGCCACCATCCTGAGCTGTGGTCGAGCTTAGGCACAGCCCTGCTAGGGATGTCCCTGGGGACCACCTTGGGTGGGGACAGAGCAGGACCCCGCAGGGGACAGGGGGCACAGAGGCAGCTCTCGGTGGTCTGCAGCTTGGTCTGGGTGCCCTTGTCCCTCCTGGGAGGTGATGGCTGGGGGGGAACAGCCAGCTGCCAGGAGCAGAGGGGCTGAGCCCCTCACACCAGCATCGGGCCAGGTTGGGGGGGGCTGCAGGGGCAAGGAGCCCTGCCAGGCTGCCACCAACTGGGCAGGGGGCTGGGGGGGGGACCGGGTGCCACACACACCGGTGGCTGGATTTGGGCATGGTGTGTGGCACATCTCTGGGGGGTGGCTTTGGGTAGATGACAGCTGTGGCATGGGGCCACCAGGGCTGTGTCAGGGTCATCTCCCTGCCTGCCAAGGGGCAGCTCCTGGCTGGTGACTCAGTCTGGGATGAGTTGCTGGTCATGGGGGCAACCGAGCAGCCACCGCTTTGGCCTTGCCATGACTGGCTGCTGGCTCTCACTTCACTCTCCCTCTGCCTGGTGCTGAGGATCCTCTGCAGGGTCACCAGCAAGGAGTCCAATGGCACCAACCACACCAGGCACAGCTCACTCTGCAGCTCCATCCAGCTGGGCAAGAGGCTGGGGGTGGCCTGGGGGTCCCATGGGGATGGGGAGCTCTCACTGAAGGGCTGGGGGTCCCCCAGGGTCCTGGTCTCCTGTGGTGGCAGGGAATTGGGGACCATGGTGTCTCCCAGGTGTGACAGCTGCAGTGGGTCCCCCATAGTCCTGATATTCCTGGGGAGCAATGGCGTCCTGCTCCCGGAGCAAAGAAACCATGTGGCACAATGTCACCAAGGGCACTGTGATGTCACCATGATGCTGGCAGTGCTTGCCCATCCCTTCACCCAAGATAACATGGGACAGGCAGTTAGACAAGGAATCACCCCAGGGGGGACAGAGCCACTGTCACCTCCCCAACACCCCTCCCTGGGCCCTCCCATGTTGAGGCTGAGCATTGCCTGAGCAATAAACCATGAGGTTTTCCTGATGGGAAGGGGGATCCAGCCTGGATCCTGGGACCTTGGGGCTGTGCTGCTGCCTCCCCCGCTTGCCCAGCTGTAGCATCCTTGGGCACATCCCCCAGTCCCTTCCCTGTCACTCCCCCATGAGCTCCTTTGGGTCTCGGTTTTCTCTAGCCAAAGCTCAACCACCCCACCCAAGGATGGAGATCCTCCACCTTGGGGACCTTAATTCTGTTTAGGAAGGTGACAAGGACACAGGGATAGCATGGGATGGCCATGGGCACAGGCTACCTCACTGTCCCTTGGGGCTTGTTTTACATCAAAGGCAAAGCTGCTCCATGGCGCCCAGTCACACAGCTCCGTAACCTGCCTGTCACCACCATGGGCTCTTGCCATCACATGGGGTGACAGTGGGCACGTCTGCCTGGGGAGGGGACCCAGGGCTTTGAGGTCCTGGCCAGGTGGCACAGGCAGGAACAGCATCAGCCTCAGGGCCAGGGAGGACACCCATGATGGGTTGGGGGGAACACAAGAGTGCTGCTACCACAGGGTGCCTGGGAGATGCCACCAAGCCCAGTACCACCACACCACCCTGAGCACAGGGACCTCATGCCTCAGTTTCCCCAAGAGCTTCCAGCCCCCCGGGGGAGGCGAGCAATTCCCAAGCAGGCCGGGCAGCGAGCGGGGAAGGATTTATTGACTCACGGCTCAGGGTACATCACAGTTTGAGCTCCCTTCCCGCCTCCAGAGAGGACATCTCCTTGGACTTCCCGGGCAAAAGTGCACGGAGAGGCTTCACAGTTTCATCCCTTCGGGAAAGCAGAACCGAGGCAGTGACAAATGGCAAACGCTACGTTGTATGAAAAAATAATACAAACTCTTCTCTTTAAATATCTTACAGAAAAATGAACCTGAATAAAGAGCATGAAAAGCACCGTGCGGCGCAACCCCCCACAACCACCCCAGGCCAAGGGGACCAAGACGAGCTGCATCCCCGCACCCCTCTGTACCACTTGGTGCTGCTCTCAGGGATGCGTGGTCACGGATTAGCATGGGCAGCAGGGACATGGGGGCAGTGGGGGGGGACCACTACATGCCTGTCCCCACACCACAAGAGTGTGTGTCCCCACCATGAACCCCTCACTCGGCCAGGGGTGCTGGCAGCCCCCTGAGCCCAGGGTGCCAGTAGAAGTAGCATGAGAGGGTCTGGCCGAGGACGAGGGCATTGCTGTGAGGCTGCCCCATGACCTATGCTCCCTCAAGGGGCCAGGGGCTGTGTACCCCACCCCCGACCAAAGGAACCGGGCAGTCCCTCCTGTGTCGCAGTGCAAGTTCATGGAAAGCCAAGGCACCGCCGCGAGGCTGCGGCTCTGTACGGGGGAGCCCACAGGCTTTTGCGGGTGCAGTGGCCACACAGCCCCCAGGAGTGCAAAAGCAAAGCAAGCCAGGGGAGGGGACACACACACGGGGAAGGTCCCCACCGTGTGGCCAGCTGGGCTTGTCCTGGGGGCAACCGCTACTCCGTGGGGGGGATGCATAGGGGCCGTGCAGCCCCGGGGAGAGCCAGCTCCCTGGGACGGTGCGGGCAGCAGCATGAGCAGCCCGTGCAGAGGAGACTGAGTGGGGGGCTCATCTGGAGAGCCCCAGGGATCCAGCCCCTGGGGTGGTGGCAGCCGGAGGAGATGCTGGCGGTGGGTGCAGCTCCTTCTCCTGTGGCTTCAGAGGGTGTGCAGGTGTGGGGGCGCAGGCAACCCGCCCTCGCCCTGCCGGTGTGTCTCCCCGAAAGCTCGGTCCAGCTGCTCCAGCTGGGAGCTCAGCGGCAGGTGGATCTCCAGGTGCATGCGGAGGGTTTCCAGCCACTGCTCCAGCTTGCTGAAGGATGGCCTGAGCAAGAAGAGGGGGGACACGTGGCAGCTCCACTGCACTGGCCCCATCCTCCCTGTGCCACCAGCCCCAGTGATCCCCCAGAATGGGGGGTCCCAACCACTCACCGCTTCTCAGGGTCCAGGTCACAGCAGCAGACAGCGATGGGGAAGAAGCTGGGGGGGCAGGCAGGGGGGCAGTAGCGGTCCAGGAAGCCCCTGACGTTGAGGCCGAAGTCAGTGGTACGGGGCAGGTAGTCGGGGTCAGCACTCACCCGACCAATGATCTGGAGGACAGTGGGAGGGAGGAGTGGGCTAAGCCCCACGGGCAGACCCCAACCTCAGTGAGGACCCCAACCCCACAGGGAGACCCCAATCCCGGTGGTACTTGCCTCGCACAGGACGATACCGAAGGAGAAGATGTCCACCTTCTCATCATAGCTCCTCCCTGCCAGGAGAGATGGGTCAAGCCATGCTGCACAGCCCGTCCCTGCCCCACCAAGCATCCTCTGCCTGGGGACAAAGCCCTAGCTGGCCACATCCCCACTCACAGCATCACGGCCAGGCTCACCATTGATCATCTCAGGGGCCATCCAGTACGGGTTCCCCACCACCGTGTACCGCTTCTTGCGGTCCGGTTTCTTCAGGTTCTTGAGATGTTCAGGCTGGTTCTTCTCATCCACCATCAGCCGTGCCAGCCCAAAATCAGCCACCACCACGCTCTTGTTCTGGGTGGGTAGAAAGGAATGGTGGGCAGAGCCATGTAGGGGGCTGAGACCCCCAACCGGGCTGGGGGAGGACACCATCAAGGTGGGAGAACTCACCTCCCGCACGAGACAGTTGTGAGAGTTGAGGTCACGGTGGATGATGTTCATGGAGTGGAGGTAGGCCTGGGGGAAGGATAGGCTGAGAAAAGGGGGGCACCCCTAGCTGGTGGTCCCCAGCCCACCAGCACTCATCCCACCCAGCCAGCCCTGGGTGGCACCCACCATGCCAGCAGCGATGTCCTTGGCAAAGCTGACCCGCTGGCTCCAGGGGTAGTGGCTGTCCTGGGGGCAGGAGGAGGGATTTGTCAGAGCAGAGGAGAGGGTTCCCCCAGCCCCACCAGGCCTGTGGGGTTGGGGGGTCCTGACCTGCCCCCCAGAGCTCACCATGCTCTTGATGAGGCCCCTCAAGGTGCCCCCTTTGATGTACTCCGTGATGAAGTTGAGCCTCTTCTCCTTGTACAGCACCCCGATGAACTTCAGCACATTGGGGTGCTCCAGGCAGCGCATCACCTTCACCTGCAGGACCCCCCCGTGCCTGTGACACCCCCACACACTCAGCACCCACCCGGACGACCCACTGCTCATGTCTTCTCCATTAAACAGGCAGGGGCTGCCTGCATCCTGTGGTGGCTGGCCATCCCCAGTCCAGGTGTCATGCCCAGCATCCCATATCATGGTGGGGGACAGGATTGGACAGCCCCATCCCTCATGTCCCCCTCCAAGCCAGGGGTATTAAAGACAAGGATATTCACCTCTTTGAGGAAGGTCCTCTGTGTCTCCTCATCAAAGCGGATCAGCTCCTTCATGACCATCACCTCACCTGTCTCCCGGTGTGTCACCTGGCAGGGAGGGCAGAGGCTGAATCACCAGCTCCCAGATACCATCCCCACCCTTCGGGACAGCCCAAGAGAGATGATACCCCCACCCCTGGGAGTTGAGACCCTCATGCCCGTGACACTTGGTGGTCACCCAGCCCCACCTTGATGGCCTGGCCAAAGCAGCCCTTGCCCAGCACCTCGCCGTGGATGAGGTCAGAAGGGCGAAAGATGCGATGGGCACGGGAGACAATGCGCAACGACTCAGAGCGACCGATGTCCTTGCGCTGGGACGCGGGTGAGCCCACTGAGCCAGAGCCCGGAGACTTGTCCGTGCTGCAGCTCCTCCTGCGGGATTGACGGACAGACAGAGGGTCAACTCCAAGGAGGGATTCCAATGGAAGAGGTGGGCAAGCTGGTGGCCTTACGTGACAGTCCGCTGGCGCATGGCACCAGGCTCCCCACAGGGTGGGGGGGCAGGGGAGCACAGGGGGCTGCAGGCAAGCCCTGACTCGCAGGCAAGGGGCTCGTGGGGGTCATGCTCGATGGTCAGCTGGAGCAGGCGACTGGTCTCCTGGATCAGCAGGTCAATCTGGGGGCAGAAAACAATGGTGGGGATGGTGGATGGTTTAGGGGGCAACTCGGGGAAGGTGTTGGTTTGGGGTGACCTGGGGGAGTGTACCTCATCCAGGGGGACATGGCCAATGGGGGTGCCGTTGATCTCCAGGATGCGATCGCCAACGTGGATGGAGTTCTTCATGTCAGGGCTGATGCAGTCTGGATCCACCCTGCAGGGCCAGCAGGCAGCGGGGGTCAGCCCCCCCAGCCACAACACCCTCAGAGGTGGGGATGTGCTGGGACACAGCCCACGCTCCACCCCCAGCCAATGGGGACAGGCTGTCATGTCCCCTGTGAGTCACCTCTGAGATGGCAACATGCCGCCACGGTACCCACAAGTCACCCCAGCAAGATGGGGATGTGCAGGCGAGCTGCCCACGGGTCACCCCTACCAGATGGGGACATGGAAACAAGCTGCCCGCAGGTCACCCCTGCTAGTTGGGAACAGGCAGGCAAGCCACCCGTGTTGGCTGGGGACACAGACACTGCCCACAAGCCACCCTTACTTCTTGGGGACACACTGTCATGGTAACTGTGAGTCACCCCTCCAGGATGGGGACACACAGTCACGGTACCTGCGAGTCATCCTTGCTAGTTGGGGACATGCAGGCATGTTGCCCATGGGTCACCCCTAGCAGGTGGGGACACACAAACATGTTTCCCATGAGCTGCTCCTGGATGGGGACATGCTGGCACAGTACCCACAAGCCATCCCAAGCATTTGGGGACATGCCTGCCTGGTTCCCAGAACCCACCCTGGCAGATGAGGCAACGCCAGCCTCACCCCAGGTGAGGCTGTCATCACCCCAAGTGATCACAATGCCAGATGTCACCCTCCAAGCCACCCTGATGGCCAGGGACATGCCAGCACTGGCCATCCCTGGCTGAGTGGGACATATCAGCCTCATCCCTCAACCTCCCACCCCAAAAAGTCTGTGGGGTGCATCCCACCAGCAGAAGGGATGTGGGATGCCCCCAGCCCCGGGGAGGGGACGGTGGCAGAGGGGACACAGACGCACTCTCGGACGCGGACGGTGCGGGAGTGCTCGGTGCCACAGCCCTGGTCAATGGAGACTGAGAAGCCACGTTTGCCATCGGAGCAGGCAGGGATGGAGACGAGCGTGACAGTGTGCGGGATGCGGGAAGCTGGCGAATCCGGCAGGATCTGCTCAATGACCGGTGTCACCACCATCTGGTAATAGCAGTGCCCGCTGCAGGGCCAAGAGGAGGCAGGTGGTTGAGGGGCTGCCAGAGGACGTGTACCCCCCAGCCACTCACCCAGGCTAGGACATACCAGTAGAGCTTGGAGCGCTCCACCAGCGCATAGGTGTCCCCATCCCCGATGAATGTGTGGCAGTTGAGGCAGCTGAAGCACTCGGGGTGGTACTTCTGCTCCCCGGCCACCTGCGGACAGATGCCATCAGCCATGGGAACCCAGATGGCCAGGGCACTGAGCACAGGTGCCAGGGCTCAGATGGTGTTGTGAGCACCCATGGGTGCACCAAGGCCAAGGGAAGGGCAGGCTGAGCTGTGAAGTGGTAGGGACAGCTGTGCCGCTAGGCTGAGGACAGCTGGAGGGACATCTCCCCACCACCCTGAGCATCCCCAGCCCCAACATGGGTGCATGCCCCTCCCAGGGTGCCCCTAAAATGCAGAGGACACCCCTGACACCGCCAGAGCCCAAGCCATGCTGGGGGTCTGCACCCCCTCCCCATCTCACCCACTCTCCAGGGAGTGCAGCCATGGGTCAGGGCTCCATGTCCCGCCCAGGCCCCCCCAGTGCTCACCATGACGAGCCCCTTGGTGATCTGCTCCGAGCAGCCATGGCAGAGCTCCCCAAAGCGCACCCAGTAATCCTTCTTGCAGTACAGGCGCCCATCCTTCTCATAGTACTGGTGGGACAGGGAGGTCCCGCACTCACAGCACCTGTGGCAGAGGATGGGGACTCTCTTGCTACCATGTCCCCATCATCACCCTGTCCCCATTGTCACCCTGGGGGGCAGCCAGTGCCAGTCTGCCCCATGGCTCTCTGGGCAAGCTGCTTCCCCCGTTTCCTACCCTGCTGCAGGGCCACTGCATCTGTGTGCCACTGTCCCCAGGGCGGCAGTGGGTGGCTCCAGGGGTGCCTGTGCAGGCTGGCAGTGTGAGGACATGTGGGGACATGGTGGGGGGAGGGACAGAGACAGGCATGGGGAGGGTGGTGCCCGCCCTGCATGGATGTGCCAGCCTGGTCATGGACATAGTGAGGGATGTGCCAGCCTGCTCACAGACAGAGAGACATGCCAGCTGGCTCACAGACAGGCCACCATGGATCACAGACACACAGAGGGCTGTGCCACCCTGGTCACAGATGTGCCAGCCTGGTCATGGACAGAGGGACATGCCAGCCTGGTCATGGACACATGAAAGGACATGTCAGCCTGGTCACGGACACACCACCCTGGCACAGAGGGACATGCCAACTTGGTCACAGATGCAGGGATGGATGTGCCACCCTGGTCACAGACACACAAAGGGACGTGCCACTCTGGCCATGGACATGCCAGCCTTGGGGATGCAACACCCTGTCTGCTGCAAACAGGGTGCAGGGGGACACACCTACATTGCAGGGTTCTGCTCTGGCCCTGGGGAGGAGGGCGCAGGGGATGGGGGTGCAGGGGGGTGCAGAGAGTGTACAATAGGAGGGTGCACCCAGGGGCGCAGAGGGTGCTGTGGATTCTGGGGGTGCACAGGCAGGTGCAGGGGTGCTGTGTGATGGGGTGCTGCATCAGATTATGCAGGGGGGTTGCAGGGGGGTGCTACAGGGGATTTCCTGTAGAGGGGTGCAGGGGGATACATATGAAGGGTGCTGCAGGGGTGCAGGGGGGTGCTAGTGGGGAGTTCCCGGGGGGGGGGCGGGGCTGGGGGGCTATAGGAAGCTGCACGGGGGCTGCCGCAGTCGCCGGCACCGAACGCAAGTGGAATACCAACCAGGCGTGACGTCACGGCGCGGAATTTCCCCACCCCATGACGTCACCGCGCGAGGACTCCACCACCGCCTGCGCAGCCCAAAGCCTACGCAGGGCTGAGGGGGGGTGGGGGGCGGCGGTGGCCAATGGGGGGCGGCTGTGCCGCCCCGCCCCTTAACCCCCTTTCCCCCACGGCGCCCCTACACCCCCCACCCCCACCCCCCGTGCCTGGGCTGAGGCCCGCGCTCCCTTCCACGGCTGCAAGCTGGGGGGGGGGGGGAGCCGGGAGGAGGTTTCGCAGCGGTTCCGCTGGGGCCGAGGGAGGGGGGAGCCGAGTGGGGCGGAGGGGGTGACACACAGACGGGGCAAGCAGGGGGCTGGGGGGGGGAGCAGGCGGAGCCCCCCCGGGGTCCGTGGGGTTGCAGAGTCCAGCCCGACCCGCTCCCACTCACTTGGCTCCAGCGCGCAGGACGCAGTTCTTCCTCAGCACAGCTGCCAGCATCCTCCGTGGGACGGGGAGGCCACCCCGGTGCCCTGCCGTGCTCAGCACCCTCCCAGCCCCACAGGGACCCCACCAGGCCCTGGTCACCCCTTGCACCCCTCGACCCAGGACCTTTCTCCTCCTGCTCGGGGCTCCCACCACTCGAACTGCCGGGAGGGTGCAGAGAAAGAGGAAACGGGGCGGGAGGGGGCCAGGTGACATCAGCCTCACACCCTGTCACCCGTTACCCAGCAGGAAGGGACAGTGCAAGGCGGCCGCGGGGCGCCGGCAGCAGAGCCCTCTGTCAGGCTCAGCATCACCTGGTGAGCGCTGCCCACCCCCCGCTGCCCCAGCGAGCATCCAGGTGTGAGTGACAGCCTCACACGTGCCCCCGCCATGGCCAGAGCTGGGGGTCCCACTGTCCCCATCCTGTTGTCCCCACGGAGCATCCCGCTGTCCCCAGGCTCCTACCTGAAGCAGTCGGCATGCCAGTTGGCGTTCAGCGCCTGCAGGTACTGCCCGTCGTAGATGCCCTGCCCGCAGCTAGAACACACTGGCAGGTCGGTCCCTGGATAGAGGGGGGGGGGGAACGGGACACGGACGACGACACACAAAAGGGGGACAGGGCTGTCACTCTGCCAGCTGTCCCCACCCACCCGCAGCAGTACCCAGGCGCGTGCCCCTGAGTTATGTCCCTCTGTCTGGGGTGAAAAATTCCACCCCCAGCCATCCCATAATGGGGACAAGGTCGTGGCACTGATGTCCCCAGGGCTGGGGACAGGGGCTCAGCACCAAGCCACCTTCAGAGAGCCCCTGCCTCCAGAGGCACTGCCCTGACCCTGGGTGCCCCTGTCACTGGGGGTGCTGGGTGCCCATGGTGGTGGGGGGACACAGGGAGCCTGGGGTGCATGGGGTAGCGTTGGGGTCCCAGGGGTGTCCCATGGAGGCGCTGGGTTCAGCCAGCACAGGGCACAGGCAGGCCAGGGGGCACAAGGGTGACGGGGGGATGACAACACAGTAAGGTGCTGAGTGCAGAACAGATGTTTGGGGTGCATGGAGGTGTCAGGGATGGAGGGGTGCCCGGTGCTTGCGGCTGGGTGTTCAGGAGGGGCAGAATGGGGGACACAGGCTGAGGTGCAGGATGGGTGTGGGAGTTATAATGAGGTGCAGGATGGGGAAGTGAGGGATACAGGGCTACAGGATTGGTGCAGGGAGGATAGGGGGGATGCAAGGGTGCAGGATGGGGGAAAGGGTGCAGGGGGGATGAGGAAGGAGTGAAGGATGGGTGCAGGAAGGGACATAGGGGTGCAGGATGGGTGCAGAGAGTGCAGGTGAGATGAAGGGGTGCAGGGTGGGTGTGGGGGGAGATGGAGGGGACAGGATGGAAGGAGTGTAAAGGAGGGATGTAGTGGGACACAAAAGTGCATGGGGGGACCCTGTGGGGTGCAGGATGGGTGCTGGGGGACGCAGAGGGTATAAGAGGGTGCAGGGGTTGCAGGACAGGTGCTGTGGGATGCAGGGGACGTAGGGGAACCCACAGGGGTGCAGGATAGGTGCGGGGGGACGCAGGGGGCATGGCGGGACTCAGAAGGGTGCAGGAGGGGATGCAGAGGTTGTAAGGACACACAGTGGGGCGCAAGATGGGTGCTGGGGGATGCAGGGGTACCCAGAGAGGTGCAGGACAGGTGCTGGAGAATGCAGAGGGCATAGGGGGACACAGAGGGGTGCAGGATGGGTGCTGGGGGATGTAGGGGGTACTCAGAGGGGTGCAGGATGGGTTCTGGGGGATACAGGGGGCATGGGGGTACTCAAGAGAGATACAGGATTGGTGGTGGGGGATACAGGGAGCATGGGGGGGATACAGAGAGATGCAGGATGGGTGCTGGGGGATGCAGGGGGACCCAGCAGGGTGCAGAGACACAGAAGGTGCGCGGGATGCGGCATAGATGGGGTACTGAGCAGTGCAAGGATACAGAGAGGTATAGGATGGGTGCTGGATGGGGGGCTGCAGGATGGGAAGGGGTGCAGGGGCGCACAGAGGGGGCAGAGGGGGTAAAGGGGTGCAGGGGGGAGGTGAGTGATGTAGAGGGGCTGCAGGTGTGCAAGTTTAGTGGGGGTGCAGGGAGGGATGAGGGGTGCAGAGTGGATGGGAGGCACAGTAGGGATGTGGGGGTGCAGAGAAAGAGGCAGGAGGGACAGGGGGTGCAGGGGGATATCAGGGTGCAGGGAAGGAGGTGTACAGGGTTTGCGGGGTGCAAAGAGGGATGTGTGAGTGCAGGGGAGGATGCAGGGTGTTTGTGGAGTGCATGCAGGGATGCAGGCTAGAGGGGGGGTTGGGGTACAGAGGGGTGGGGATGCAGGCTGGACAGGGGATGCAGCAGATCTAGGGGTGCAGAGAGAGTGCATGCTGGAAGGGGGGTTCAGGGGTGATGTAGGGGTGCAGGAAGGATACAGGCTGGATGGGGGGTGCACAGAGGGATTTGGGGATGCACACGGTGGATGTGGGGGACACAGGATGGAAGTGGGATGCAGTGGGGGCTGCAGAGGGTGATGTGGCCTGGATGAGGGGTGCAGGGGGTGGGTTGCGTGGGGGGAATGTGGCGGGGATGCAAGCTGGATGGGGGGTGCAGAGGAGGCTGCAGGGGTGTGGGAGGAGATATGGGGGTGCGGGAGGGATGCTTGGGGGCTGCAGGCTGGCTGGGGGTGCGGGTGAGCCGGGCGGGGGGTCGCGAGGCCCCAGTGGCGGCGGCGGAAGCGCTGAGTCAGGCGGGGGGCCCGGGGGGGTCACGCACCTTCGTCCTCTCCCATAGGCTCGTCCCTCCAGGTGCAGCACAGCAGCATCAACCTCATGCAGCCGCGCTGCCCGGCCCCGCGCCAGGCCCTGCCCTCGCCCCGGCCCCGGCCCCGGCCCCGGCCCGGCCCGGCCCCGGCCCTGCCGCTGCGGCTCCGGCGGGCGGGCGGGGACGGCCGGGGGGGAGCACGGCGCCGGCGCGGCCGCCAGGGGGCGGGGCCGCGAGGGGCTAGGGGCGGGGCCGGGAGGAGGGCCGGGCCCGGGCCGGAGGGGGCGTGGTCTGTGTGGAGGGGGCAGGGCCAGGGCAACGCGGGGCGCGAGGGGCGCCGAGGCTGCCACCGTGGGTAGGGCACGGGTGTCCTCATTCACCCGGGGTGTCACCATGGGTAGGGTCTCCCTGTCCACCCAGGCTGCCCCCGTGGGTAGGTTGTCCCTGTGCACCCGGCTGTCACCATGGGTAGGGCACTTGTGTCCCTGTCCATCTGGGCTGCCACCGTGTGGCACGACATGAGTATCCCTCTTACTTCCTGAGTTGTCACCATGGGACAGGGCACAGCCGTTCCCCTGGGTCCCTGGGATGACACTGTGGGACAGGGCATGGACATACCCATCATCCTGTGGTCTGTCACCATGGGGAGGGGATAGATGTCCCCCATGTCACCGTGGGACAGTGCATGGATGTATCCCTTGTTCCCTGGGCTGTCAGCAAGGGCAGGGCATGGACAACTCCCTGCACCCCCAGGCTGTCACTGTGGGACAGGACATGGCTGTCGTCCTTACCCCCAGGCCATCACCATGGGACAGGGCACAGACCTTCTCCTGGGTCCCCAACCTGTCCCCTCGCCCACCCACTGTGTCCCAGGGCTGTGACCATGCAGTGGGCCACACCACATCCCTGGACCAAGGACCCAGTGCATCCCCAGGCTCAGGCAGACCCATGGGCACAGGACATGGGGCAGTGCCACCCACTGGCCTGGGTCACCTGTCACTGCCACCACCACAGAGGGGTCAGGGACACAGAAAAGAGCCAGAGTCCTTTAAAAACTTGTCCTTTATTAGTCTGTTGGAAGCGAGTCCCTCCATATAGGGCGTCCTACCCAGTTATAGCAAAGTGAGTAACATGACAGGACAGAGCCCCTCCTGCCTGTGGCCCCCCCAGGCTGGGGGGAGTGTGGGGACTGGCTGGGGTGGGGGGAGGCCAGGCCGATGGGGACATCCCTCCCTGCCGCTGGGACCCCCTTCCCTCCCTCCCTCCAATGTGAGGTACCCCTCATCCTGCCCCCTCCCCCTGTGGGGTCAACTCTTGGGCTGGGGGGGGGCGGGGCTGTGACACCCCACGACCCTCCCAAATCCCGCAGGGAGCGATAGCACCAAGGGGGACAGCTGCTCCCCGCAGTTTATTCCGCACTCCCTGCCGGGACAGAGGGGCTGGCAGGGGGACAGGTGCTGCTAGAGGCACAGGGTCCCTCCTGGAATGTGGGACCGGGAATGGCCCCGCGATGGGAGCGGGGGTCCAGGGTTTTGGGGAGGGGGGGTGTCTCAGCTTTGCTTGGGATGTACATTCTGGACCATGCAGTAGCACCAAAGTTCATGAGGTCATCAGTGATGGTGAGTGGTTACTTCCGCTTCCTCCCGCAGTACTTCCCTTGTGCGCAGCCCACGCCACCTGGGGGGGATGCACAGGGTGAGCCCCCCCCTGCACCCCCCGAACCTCTGGGTGGGGGGCGGGGTGCAGGAGCCGGCCCCAGGAGGTGGGAGTCACTAGGCGGCAGCACTTACCTCTAAAGCCCAGGGCACCAAGAGCTCCTCCGAAGGGCTTGGGGGGCTTCCCTGTAGGGGGGAGGCAGAGCAGGATGAGTGGGACCCCCACCCCACTTGGCTGCTGGGTGCTGGGGAGATATGCATCCCCCACCCCCAAAAATGCCCCACTTGGGGGATGGACACTCACCACCGAATCCCAGCTGGCCAGCGACCCCACCTGAAAGGAGAGCAAAGCCCTCAGCACTCAGCCGGGACCCACATTGCTCTGCCCCGCAACCCCCAGCCAAGCACCCCCGGATCAGCTCCCTGGGTCCCCCCCAGGCCACGGCCATGTCCCCGTGTTCCATGGGCTGTGCATGTCTCCGTGAATCAGCCAGGGAGCAAGATGCGCCCCGGGTGTGTGCCAAGGTGCCGAGCTGGGTATGGTACCTGGAAATATCGGTGATACGCCGAAGCCGGGAACTCCAGCTCCTGGGGAAAAAGCAACAGCCAGTGACAGCCTGTGACAGCAGTGCTACCCTAGCCCTGCCTAGCTGGGGACATTCTGGCTGAGGACCCTTCCTCACTGCAGGGACAGCTCCTGCAAAAGCCCCTGTCTGCACCATGGCACCTGTCTGGCTTCAGGGTGCCCTCCCGGACAGTGTGGTGCCCAGCAGGGGATGGCAGCAGAGTGGGGACAGCAAGCGGGGATGAGCACAGCATGGTAAGGGACATGCTCCCACCCCAGCCCCAAACTGCTGCACTCACCTGGCTGCAGCCCCCCAGCACCAAAACCTGTGGAATGGGAGAGCCCTGATAAGGACAGGGAGTTTGGGGACAGGGATGGGGGTCACCGCTCCAGATCCCCAGCCAGAACAGCCCCTGCTCCTTACCTGGCTTGGGAGGTTTCCCAACAGCTCCTGGATACAAGATCCCTGTGTCAGAGAGGGGCATCAGTGCAGACCCCACTGGGGCTCGCTGCCCCCTGGGCTGCAGCCAGACTCTGCTATGAGCCCAGAGGGTCCCCAGGCAGGAACCAGCATCTCCACATGTTGGGGACAATGTACAGTACCGTGCCCTGTCCCCATGGCATGGGCAATGCTGGTGCTATGGCCCTCAGTACCTGCTGGGTGATGGCATTCCTTTCTGATCATACCCCGGGAGCAGGGCAGGCAGCGGACACAAGATGGGGCACAGGGCACAGTGACAGTGTGGGGTGGGACTGCGCCGCCACTGGAGCAGACAAAAGCAACCCTGCATCCCCTACATCCTCTCTCCTTTTTGGCACTCTGCTAGCATGCTACTGCCACTCTGCTCCCTGCACCCCAGCCCTTGGAAGTCCTGATGCTAAGGGCCAGCATCACTCACCAGCACCGAGCCCACCGACTCCAAGGCCACCAGCTCCAAGCCCACCAACTCCAAGGCCACCTATGAGGGGGATCCTGGGTGAGCACCAGTGAGGACAGGCAGCATCATCTATAGATCTGTGATCTACTCCTCACCCAGCGCTACGTGTGGCTGTCCTTCCTCGGGCAGCCTCACTCCCCCCCGCTTTGGCAGAGCATCCCTCTGCCTGCACATCCCCACTGCCTGGGCTCAGCTCCCACCAGCACCTACCTGGGATGCCGCCGACTCCTGGGACTCCAGCCCCGGGAACACCTGCCAGAGAGAGCCCATTAACCCCCATCCCCCCACAGCCTGGCACCAACAGCTCGGGGCACCCTCAGCCAGTTCTCAACCAGCTGGGGTGGCCCTGACACCCATCCTGGGTGTTGCTGGCATCCATCTCACATCATCCAGATCAAGGAGACCCAGAGGGGACTCACCCCCCTGCACGATGCATTGCTGCAGGGAATGCACAGTGGGAGAAAAATGTCCTCAGCAAGTCCACAGGAGGGGGCCCTGGTGGTACTTTGCACCCATGGGTGACAACACGCCACCTCCCACACTTGGCCCACCCTCCACCAGGGCACCAGGGGGCACACGGGGACATGAAGCAAGGCCAGCACCCCAACAGCCACATGGAGGAAATTGGCCAGTGACTACCCACATGGACGTGGGGCAGCATGACAGAGCTACGTACCAAATTTGGGAGGTTTAGCACCAGGCTGCACTCCTACTTGGGGGATGCCTGCAAAGCAAATGGGGACACCACGGTTAGGACAGTCACCCCTGCACCCCTTCCATGTGCCACTACCCCCCATCCCACCTGCATCCCTCCACATAGCTTGGTGACTTTTAGCATCCCCAGCGATCACTGTCCCCAAGCAGGTCCCCGACTAGGGTGTGATGAAGCACCTACCTGCCCCGGGGAGGATGCCAGTGCCGGGTACCCCCACACCCGGCGCCAGCCCGGGCACAACACCAACGCCAGGCGTCACTCCTGGCACTCCAGCAACGCCAGGCACCGCACCTGGCACCCCTCCAACCCCAGCACCTGTGGAGAGAGGGTGTGAGGCAGCATGGGGGTGATCCCTGTGTGATGTTCATATTCCTGTGGCATGATCTGTCTGTTGTGGAGTGCCCACCACTGAAGGCCCCCAACTCCCCCTGGACCAGTCTGTGCCACAGCAGGGCTCACAGGGAGACCCCAGATGCCTACTGGGCAGGTAGGGCTGCCTGCTGTGGGCTGAGCCGTGAGCAACGGGCTTCTCTGGCCAACTCACCAAATTTGGCTGCCTTTGCTGCTGCTTTTGCTGCTGCGGCTGGACCTCCGACCCCTGAACAGACACAGCAAGAGGGGTTCAGTGTTTCTCGGTGGGTCCTCTCCAGCAACGTTGGACAGACCCCATCCCTCCCACCTTGTCTGCATTCCCCAAGGGATGGCCACGAGTTACTGGAGACCACCAAGATCCTCCTCATGCCTGTCCTGCCCCAGATCTGCCCCTGCCCCAGCCAGCCTGCCACCACCACCCACCTTCCTCCTCCTCCTCACCTGGGACACCTCCAACACCAGGTGCCAGGCCACCCACTCCAGGTGCCAGGCCACCTACACCAGGAGCCAGGCCACCCACGCCGGGAGCCAGGCCACCCACGCCGGGAGCCAGGCCACCCACGCCGGGAGCCAGGCCACCTGCTCCTGCAAGGAGAGAGGGAAGGATTTGGGCTTCAGCTCAGGAAGAAAGATGGTGGAAGGAGCCTGCTGAAAAGGCATGGCAGGCTGGGTTGGGTGGATGGATAGGATGGGATGGATGGGTGGGTGGATGGATGGATGGATGGATGGATAAACAATGAGGTAGATGGATGCTGGGGTGGCTGGCTGGATGTGGAGTGGATAGGTGAGTGGATGGATGGGTGGATGGTGAGATGGATGGATGGATTCAGGTATGGATGGATGGACAGCTGAGTGGACCGATGGATATTGATGTAACCATTTGGCGATGGGATGGGTGGGTCTTCTATGGGAAGGTAGATGGAGTAATGTATGAGAAGTTATATGGAGAGTGAACTTAGGATTCTCCATGCAGACCAGCTCTCTGGAGAGCACCCCCTGACACAGCCAGGGCCTCACTCCACATAGAGCCCTGTGGAGAGCTCACCCCTCGCCCCAGCCCACCGGGATCCCATGCAGTGCCGGGCCTCATCCCTGGCAAGGGGAGCAGCCTGGGGTGAGGAGGCAGTAGGAGACAGGACATATGGGATAACCCGGAGAGACCCTGGCTTACCGTACTTGGCTGCTTTGGCAGCTGCTTTGGCAGCAGCAGCAGCTGCTGGACCTCCGACACCTGTGGGAGAGGGAGAGCATGAGGGGCAGTGATGGATCATGATGGCCATGTCAGTACCCTTCAATCAGCACATCTGGGGACATCCCAAGCATCCCTTAGACACCATCTCACCTGGTATGCCTCCGACTCCAGGCACCAGACCAGGCACGCCGACACCAGGCACACCAACTCCGGGCACGCCAACTCCAGGCACACCGACACCGGGCACACCGACACCGGGCACACGCCCTGCACCTGCAGGGAGGTTCAGGGATGTGGCCAAGCAGGCAGGCTCTGTAGGCAGGGGCCCTGCTGACCACCCCGCCATCCACAGAGCCAGGGGTGCCCCGCACCCTGCAAGCATCCCTCCCTGGGAAAGGATGACAGTGACTCACCGTATGCTGCGGCTTTTGCTGCAGCCTTCGCCGCAGCTGCTTCTGGGCCACCCACTATGGGGACAGAAGGAAGAGAGTCAGGGGAGCGGCGAGGCCACCACCACCCCATCGGCTCATGCCAGCCTATCCACTCACCTCCAACACCAGGCACCACGCCAGGAACCCCAGCCACACCAGGCACACCGGGTACGCCAGGCACACCGGGGACACCAGGGATGCCAGGAACACCAGGGACGCCACCGATGCCAGGGACACCGACACCAGCTCCTGCAGGCAACAAGAGGGAAGAAGTTAGATCTCGTCACAGCAACAGCTGAAAGGTGAGACCTCATCATAGTCTGCTCTTGTCACCATGGCATGGTGAGAAGAGCACCCCACCACCTTATCACAGGAGAAATGCACAGTGGTGCAAGGGAGGGACTGGTCCCACGTCTCCCAAGAGGCCCCAGCAAGGATGGGAAATCTGCTGTTGTAAAAGAGAGGCTGGGAAGTCACCAGCACAGTGGACCATGATGATCCTCATCATCACAGAGGGCTCCAGATGGTCCTTATCATGGGGACATCAAGCCTTGCAGCCAGACAGGCCATAGAGAAGAAATGGCTGATGGTCTCCAGTAGCTGCCTGGAACAGCTGAGTGCCCTGGGTACTGGCCAGACTGGGAAGCTGCCCAGGAAGTGACAGCCTTGACCTGCTGGCACTTGTTATTGCCACAGGGACAAGCATCAGGTCACTTTTGGAAGGGCTGAGTGCCAGAGGCATTGTCCTCATGGCCTCCTGCTCAGCAGGTGCCTGGCACCCCACCACAGACACACACTCATTAACTTGTCACTGCCAAGTTTCTCCCTAAATCCCATCCTTTCCTGGGCACGTAGTGGGGGTTTTTTATACATGATGTATAAGAGAAATAGAAGAAATGGCCGGCAACAGCTTAGCCCCCGAAGGAAAGTAGCCATCAAGCATGGCTGCTCCCAGGGGACTCTCAAGCCTCTGCAGTATTGATGCAATATCATCATACATGCCTGGAACCTGGCATGTAACCTCTGGCACTGCCTTTTGGAGCAGCACATGGATCCTCCAGCCCTGCATGGAGCCTCAGGGCCCTTCCTCCTCTCTGTGCCAGGGCTCCCAGCTTCGTTTCTGCTTGGCCACATCCCTCACTCTGCTGGATACTGGAGCTCCCTTGGGTGTGCTTATGCCTGCTGGGCATCTGGGTCTTGCTAGACCCAAGTCAGATGCACTTCGTGGATCCCACCAGGTTTTTGGAAGGCAGTGACCCTGGGCAGGGATCCCTCTGCCAGGGATCTCTGCCCACTTGGGCAGCAAGGCTGAGCCTGCAAGTACCAGACCCTGGGTCAGGTGTGCTGCCAGGAAAAGGGATTTCATACAAAACCCAAGAATTCAGACAAAGTCCCAAGACACAAGTTTGGTCTCGTCCATTCACCTCCATGAAGCAGCCTGCAAAAACCCCATGGAGGGAGAAGGTACTGCTCTGGGGGTGAAGCCAAGCCTGGGTGCAGCAGCTGGGAGCTGGGCTGTGTGCACCCAGTCCCCAGATACCTCCCCATAATGAGCCATCAGGAGTGATCCCCAGGGGACACCTGCCTGCCTGGGGCACCCTGGGTGCCACGGGTGGAGAGGGTCAGCAAGGGTCCCTGGGGAGCTGTTTGGGAGCTCCCTGAGCACAGCACATACCGTACTTAGCTGCCTTTGCTGCTGCTGCCGCTGCTGCCGGCGTTCCGACTCCTATGGACAAGGGAGAGACAGACCCTCAGCCACCAGTCCCTGTGCCTGTTGCAAAGCCAGGCAGTGGGGACAGGGCTCCTGGGAACAGTTACCTGCCACCCCAGGGACACCTCCAACACCAGGCACCAAGCCGGGGACACCGCCAACGCCGGGTATGAGGCCTGGGACACCGCCAACCCCAGGCACCACCCCTGGTCCTGGAGGGAAGCAGAGCAGTGAGACACACACACCCCAGAACACCCCATGCCACTGGTGAGGACATGGTCTCCCCTGGTGTCATGGGAGGCTCCCAGGCATCTGGCTTTGAGGTGGGCTCCCCACACCTCCCAAACCAGCTGTGCAGGGGACCTGGGATGTGCCCAGGATTGGGCTTCTCAGCTCCCTACACCCAACCCAGGGGTCTGGAGCCCACCCAGTCACCCAGGAGCTTGAGGACCCCAAGGTCTCCCAAGGCCATGGTTGTAAATCCCAGCTGCTCCTGCGACTGACACATTTCCTTTCGATGCTCCAATAAGTGGTTATTTGATATTTGTTTTCCTCCTGCAAAACAGCCAATGAGGGGAGCAGCAAATGCAAGGTCTGCATCACCAAGTGCATCCCTCCACTAACAAATGATGGGTCGTCACAGAGGCCATTTCCCTGGACTCCCTGCCAGAGCCCAGCACAGAAAAATCACATCTCTTATGGAGAAACCATGCACGATGGGGACGTACTGCCCCCGTGTCAGGCTGCTGCATTGCAAGGTGGCCCAGCCAGCCCCACAGACATCACTGAAAAAACTGCTTTTTGCAAACCAGGCTTTTGCTCTTCCAACAGGCTGCTGGAAGCTGCCCCCAAGGGGTTAAAGCCTCTCTGCAGTCCTGGAGAGGTTTTGCACCTTGCTGCCTTCCAGAAGAGTGGCTTTCCATTGCCCCAAGCTCCAGCAAGTAGCTGATGATGCTGGGGCTGAGGGCTGGGACTGGGACAGCAGCCCAGGAGATAGGGCAGAGGGTAGAGGGGCAGGTGGCGAAGCTGTGCAGGCCCAGCACCAATGTACAGCTCTTCCGTGCCCTGAAAGCAAGCTTGGCCCCTCAGGCAGCTGCAGCATGTATCTGAGACAGCAGGGAACTCACCAAACGCTCCTGCCTTTGCTGCTGCCTTTGCCGCTGCTGCTGCTGCTGCTGGCCCTCCAACTGCCAGGGTAGTGGGAGAGAGTCAGAGGTGTGGGAAGGGGGAGATGACCCTCCCTCATCCCCAGGGTCAAGGGTCAAGCCCTGCTATCGCCTCACCTCCAGCTCCTGGGACCACACCGACACCAGGTACCACTCCACCGACTCCCGGGATGCCAGCCCCAGGTAGGACACCGGCTCCTGCAGCAGTGGAAATCATAATCATCAGCTCGGTGATGTGGGGACATGAGCAGCATCCCCACAGCCTGGGAGGGAGGGAGGGAGCAGATGCCCTTCTGGAGAGATGGGGGATGGATGTGCCCACGGAGGGTGACTTACCATACTTCGCTGCTGCTTTTGCTGCTGCTGCCTGTGCTCCGACTCCTGGGGAGGGATATGGGCAGCCACTGAGGTCCTGAGACCGTTCCCACCTCAGCTCCCCCATCCCACAGGGACCCTGGGGCCTGGCCCCTCCTGTCAGCATCCACCCCCTTTCCTTTAGGAGGTGATGCCCCCTCCAGGCTGTCCCTGGGGTGACACTGCCACCCTGGGCCACCAGACAGCTGGGCAGTGCCCAACATCCCATCCAAGGACTGGCAAAGTGACCAATGGTGCTCAGTCCCCCCGCCACGCCTGTGCCAGTCTCCTCCCTAGGAGCGTACCTGTTCCAGTGGGGTACCCTGCCTTTCCTCCTGCCCCGATGCCGGCTCCTATCCCACCGGGCCCGAAGCCTGCAATCACAAACAGAAAGGCAAAGACAGGTCAGGCACTGGCCTGAGGCAGGGGGATGAGGCAGATGGAGCCACTCTCAGCCCAAAAGGATCTCCTCTGTCTCTGGCATCAAGAGGTGTGGAGGGGGATGCCAGCTCCCCCCTAGTTGAGATGTCAGTTCAAACATCCCTGCCTGGAGTTGGCCACAGCTCAGGACGTGTCCCAGCAGAAAGCCAGCCAGCCAGCCAGCTGCTGCTGGTGCCACAGCATGCCTGCGGGTTAACAGCTCCCAGCCCCCTGGCGCAGGGTGCCGGCAGAGCCAATCGCTCCCAGCCAGGTCCACAGGCATCACAGGCATCCCTGAGGGACCACCTCACCCTAGGAGCGGGATGCCCCTCATACACGGCAGCAGTCAGCAGAGCCATGAGGAGCTACAACCGTGGAGCAAGGGCTACAAGCACTCACCGTAGGGCAGCTTACCAGTGCTGTAGGGCAATCCATAGCCACCTGGAGAGGAGAGAAGGTGGCGGGTTAGCACTTGGCTGCCGGTGGTCGTGCCCCCTCTGCCCTGCGGTGTAGCCCCTCTCTGCCAGCTGTCTGTGCAGCACCAGCCCTCAAGGCTCCTTCCGTTGGGATAGTAAATGCTCCCAGATACAAACCCCCATGATGGAGCCAAGCCAGGGGGTGCTCTTCTCCATCACCTCGGAAGCAGCGTCTCCATAAAGAGCTACACACTCCCAGCCCCGTGCCGAGGGCTGTGGTGCCCAAAGCCAGTTTTGCAGCAGCCTCTCGTGACCCTGCTTCAGCAGGGGGTCCCCTGGGAGCCCTGCGGCAAGAGCTGTACCCAGCTGTCTGCACCATCGCCAGCTCCAAATTAAAGGTTTTAATTGGAATCAGGGCTTGGGAGCCTCTGCTGAAACGTGACCTCATTAGGAGGTCTGCACGAAGGGACGGGGAGGGATTACAAGTGGGAACATCGCAGCCAGGGAAATAAATGTCTCCTTGTGAAAGAGCAGGATCCCACCACTCAGGACAACATGGAGATGCTCATGACATGGCAGGGACCATGCACTTGGGAGCCAGCAGCATCGAGCTCCCATCACTGCTGGCAGTAGTATGAGGAGGAGTGATGGGCTGCCACATCCCTGATGGGGACAGCTTGAGCAGCACGTAGAGCAAGCCCTCCCACTGGAGGGGGTTGCACGCAGGGCAGGGATGCAACTGCCTGTGGCCAGGACGGGATTGCTCATGGCAAAGCATCTCTTTGGGCAAGGGACACTATCCCCACCCACCAGCCAGCACGTGGGGACCAGATTTCCCTTCACCCTGCCAGCCTGACCCACCATGTCCCACACCAGCACAGCATTGCTGGAAGATGGGGGCTTTCCAGGCTGCAGTAGCCTTGAACTGTGCCGGGTATCCCCTGCCTTGGGGACCCCCCTTGTTGCAGCACCTCATCAGCTCCTTGCTCACCCCAAAGCTGCAGCACTGGGTGACACTGTGGAGGTGACTCCAGGGGTCAAAAGCCAAGCCCTTGGGTCTCCAAGGGTTCTGCCAAGTCCAAGCCCAGCTCCCCAGCAGCTCCAGATGGAGGAGAGAGCAGCCTCCGCCCCAGGGCTGTGCCACCATCCTGCGCTGGCACAGGATGCCACCAGCACTCCTGGAGGGGCTCAGGGCTGATGGGGACACTGGCTGGCGTGGAAAGGGCTTCACACAGACTGATGCCACCCAGCACAGCCAGGCAGTGGGGAGCAGTCCCCATCCCCATGGCATTGGGTGGGACCCTGATTTCAGCCACAGCTTCAGGCTGTGGCCCCAGCAACTGGGGTGGCCCCAGGGCCACCTCCTGAGCACAGAGCAGGAGATGGCTGGGGCATCTGGAGCAAATCATCCAAAAAGGAGACTTTCCTGAAAATGTTATTTTCCCTGCTGTCCCCTCGTCCCCTCTCAGCCCAGTCTTACTGTGGCTACAGTGCAGAGGATGCAGGACTGTGTGACAGCCCCTGGGTCCATCCACAGCATCAAAGCCAGCCCAGTATGTCCCCACACTGCCAGCTCCAAGCCCTCAGAGGTGACAAACTGCCATCTCCCAGCACCCTGGGAAGAACCAGGGTGCCAGGAAGCACCCAGCAGCTGAAACCACAGCTGGAGATACCACTGTCCTGCTGTTCCCCACAAGAGCTGTAACGTACCGATGGTGGTCCCTGGCCAAGGGATTTATTTAACGAAGGTTCCCCATAAAGTGGGTCAGCCAGCAGCAGCGTCCTGTCCGGGCTGCAGGCCACTGGTGGGGCCGCCACGGGATGAAGCCAGGCACGGCCGTGCCATGTGCCGGCAGTTAGCTCTCCGCACCAGGCACCGCATGAAAGGCAGTCTGGGGTTAGGCTGCAGCAGGGAGGCCAGACAGTATCCGATGGCAGCGGGGCTGAGTCGCCCTAACGAGTGCAACTCTGCCTCCATGGAAGGAAGCTGATGTGGGCCAAGCATTTCTGCTGTCATTTGTGGCCACGGGCCCCGGCAGGGGGAAGCCAGCAGAGCTGCTGGGGCCAGCGCCCATGACGGCGTGGGACCTGCTCCCTGGGGGTGGGCTCCCACTGCCAAGGCTTTTCTGCCTGCAGCAATTTGTTTCGGCAAGTGGGAAAATACTCGTGGATCTAATCACTTCCCAGCACCCCAGGAGTGTGGGATGGAGGCCCCTGCCGAGACCTGGCTGCCCTCCTCTTTGGGGATGCTCTTGGGACCAGCAAGCTGGCAGCATGGCCCTTGGAGGGCACAGCACCCGGTTCTGGCTGCCTGGCACTGTCCATCCTGGCACTGTCCCTGTGTGGGCACGGCTGGCTGGGGAATGGGCAGAGCTGGCATCCAGCACAGGGCTGGGAGATGGATGTCCCTGGAGCAGCCCAGCCTAGGAAAGGGTGCTGAGCACCCCCAGGCTTCCCTGGGCAGGCGGTGGGGAGAGACACCTGTCTGGATCTTCATCCCCACTGCCTGCCTGCTGTTGGTAGCCTTGGCTAGACCTCCCTGAGCCAGGACTTTTGGCCCAGGTGAATGCCCAGCAATGCCTGGCACAACTTCTGGAGCCACAGAAAGCAAACAGTCCCTGCAAGGGCTGTGCCTCATGCCAGGTGGAGCTGGCAGGGACAGCCTGGGGTTGCCTGGCCCAAAGCATGTCCCCAGAACACACTCTTTCCTACCTTACAACAGCTGGAGAGAGGCATAGCATCATCCTCACAGGCTGGGAGCAAGGCCAGCAGCAGCATCCAGGCAGCTGCCCACAGGGCTGCGATAGGCAGGGCTGCTGCTGAACACACCTGCCCAGTGTCCCTTGCCCTGTCCTGTGGTCCCAGGGCAAGCACTGGCACTGCCAGGTCCAGGGGACCCGGGGGCACCACGTCTTAGCCCTGGGGAACAGCAGGTCCATCTCCTGGCATTGCTGGGGGTCCTTCACCCCTAGCCCCGTTGGCTGTGGCAGCTTACCTGGGAGCTTAGGAGCTTTGATGGGATACCCCAGAGGGACACCAGGCTGCTGACCTCCAAAACCTCCCAGTCCTGCAAAGCCAACAGCAGACTCTCACCTGGAGCCCGCACCCAGGCTGCCACCAGTCCTTGCGAGAGGGGAGCGCCCCAGGGCACCCCGGGAGAGGACAGCAGGTGGCTTGGGAAGCCCTGAGGCATCTTCTGGTGTGTGGAGGCCATGGCTGTGATGAACAGGCTTGGAAAGGAAGAGAAGGACGGGCAAGAGAGACAGGACACTCACCAGGGATTCCTGCGAAGGCTCCTGCTCCTAGGCAGAAACACAAAGGCACCCACATGAGCCAAGGCTGGTTTCTGGGGTCCAAACTAATCTGAGTGGGCTGCATGGGCTCAGCTGGAGGTCAGCTTTGCTCACCCATGTGCCCTGTGGGGCTGCAACCCCAAAGGATGGGCTGGGGCCAGCCCCAGCAGGATGGGGATGAGGGCAGAGCTGGAGCCAGTCCTGCATGTGCCCTCCACCCCAGTGTCTCCAGGCGATCGAGGGGACCTACCTGGACCTTTTGGCTTGACTCCAGCACCTGTGGGTACTCCAGGCAGCACCCCTACACCAGGGAAGCGGACACCTGCAGCAGAGACCGGAGAGGCCAGGTGAGCACAGTGGGACATTGTGGGGTTGCTGGTACCCAAGCCCCCTGCACCCAGCTCCCAAACCCTTGTCACCCATCTCTGGCTCAGCACTAACCCTTGTACCCTGGGACAAGGTACCCTCATCCCCCAGGGGCTTGCTGGGTCCCCCCTATGCCAGCCTCCCCGCACTCCCCGGGCAGAGCTGCTGGAGAAGGGTTTGCTCCTGGGACTGCCTGTGCTTTACAAGACAGGGGGCAGGCTGCCGACACAGGAGCCCAAGGTGCCTGCAGGGTATACGGCACCCATGAGTGAGTCCCACTCGTGACCACAAAGCACCAGCCCATGCCATGGTATAGCCAAGCCCAGGCATTGCTCTCTGCCCCAGTGATGTGCACTGCTTCGTGCATGCTGGGGCTCTTTGGGGAGTGGGAGGGTCCTGTCCGCTGAGCCCTGACCCTCCAGGGGCAACAGGCAGTGCTTTGGCCTTGCAGTCATTTGGGTTGGGTTTTTGAGTTTGGGGTGGGGTTTTTTTGTTTGGGTTTTTTTTTTTTTACTTTTTACAAATGTCTTTCATTATAACTCACATGTTTTCAGACACGGAAAAGACATTCCTGACCAGCAACACACTTCTCCTTCTGACGATGTCGAAACATCTTTTTTTCACAAGTTTTCCTCCCCCAAATTACTTTGCAGTGAGGAATTCCTCTCCCCCCTCTGCCACCTCCTCCCCCTCCTTCCCATGCTGCCTTTGGCTGGGCAAGCCAGCCCCACTGGTCTGTGCCAGCTCCTCTCCCAGAGCTGATGCCGCCTGCTCCCGTGGAGCTTGGCATAAGGCCCCTAGAGATGCCGGGTCCCCCTGCCTTTGGCGTGGTGGAAATGTCACTATGGCCCCAGGGAAGGGGTTTGGAAACTGCAGGGTGCAGCAGTGATGGGGCAGGCAGGGCGTTAGGCAGGCGGGCAGCATGGGGCTGCTTGCAGCCTTCTGCAGGACAGGGTGCTCTGCCTGTGTGGGCAGGGCAGGCAGGAGTGGTGTTTTAATGCCCAGGGTGCAGCTGGCCACGAGGCTATCAAACTCAAACCGGGGTGCTGGCACCAGATGAGGACACCCTCAGAGGTCGAGGTGCTGCCAGTGGGGTGGGGACCCCCAGCTCACCTGCACCAGGGAGCACGCCACCTGGGAAAGCTCCAGGAATCCCAGCACCTGCCAGGCAAGAGAAAGACAGGGATGAGCACCCAGCCAGAGCCATTCCCCGCCCTGGCCCCAGCTTTGGGGCCGTGCACCTACCTGGTACTTTGGGGGGTTTCCCTGCTGCACCAACCCCGGGCTGCACCCCGCCCGGTACCACTGCACCTGCAGGCAGCAGAGACCCCCTGAGCCCCAGGCACCGGCTCCTGCCCACCCTGGCAGGCATGGGGACAAGTCTGCCCCAGGACTGGCTATGCTGGACAAGGGGTATTTCCTACCTGTGGAGACCCCGAGGCCACCAGGACCACCAACTCCACCCACGCCACCAATGCCAGCACCTGGAGGCATTGGGAAGAGGAGTGCACCAGTGTGAGATGCCACTGCTGGGCTATGGGTGGCCGGAGTGATGCCAAAGGAAGGGACAAGCTCAGGGCAGCTCTTGGGGGCAAAGGGGACACCCTGAGGCAGTACCAAGGATAAGTCCCCCAGACCTGGGCACAGAGACCAGGCAGCTCGGTGCTCTCTGCTCCTGAGGGCTCAGGTTTGGCCAATGTCACTTTCCTGGCATACCAAGATGTGCTAGGGTCCCTCTAAATTGGTGGGAATCCCCACAAAAGCAGACCCTCCCACTTACAGCCCCCCAGTTCCATGGGGAAAGCTCTCCTAAACCAGGCTTCCAGGAAACACCAGGATTCCCTGGGGGCTGCCCGAGCCCCAGCGTTGCCTGGCCCAGCATTGCATCAGACACCCCCAGCACTCACCAGCTTTTGCAGCAGCCTTGAGCGCAGCAGCAGAGGCAGCGCCTGGGAAGACGCCCCCAGGAAAGGCACCTCCAGGAAAGAGACCCGCAGCACCTGTGGGAAGAATAACCAGCATGAGCATCCCCAAAAAGCAGCTGGCAAGAAGGTAACCTGCCCTCCATGCTGGCCATAGTGGGTGCAGGGAATGGTGAGCCATGGGGGGCTGCGCGGCAGTGCCAGGGCTGGCATTGAGCTGGGCAAGGCAGGGGTTAGCAGGCACTGCCCTGTCCTGCACCAGCTTCTCCCTGCATCCCCTCAAATACCTGCTCTGATCCACATCCTACCCGTCACCAGCTGTGCTAGCACCACCCAGGGCACCCTGTGGTGTCATCAGCTGCTGCAGACTCCCGGGTCCCTGCCAACTGGTTCACGTGGCAGGCTGACCAGCTGTGTGCAGGCACTGTCCCTCTGCTTGCAGACCCCGCGGGGACCCCAGGTCCCTCCTTGCCTATTGCTGGTTGGGGTCACCCAGCCACAGTTGACATGATGGTGGGAGACCACAGGGCTTCCTGTTGGCAGCTGCCAGTCCCTCGGGTCTGGGAAGGGTGCCCAGCCCAGAAGGGACCCACCAGGCAGGCTACAAAGAGCACCCAATGGAGACAAGCCACATGCTGTCCCCAAGGTATTTCTCTGGGGACATCACCCTGAGGACAGCCCAGAGCAGGGGCAGCCAGTGGTCTGTGCTCACCTGGCTGCAGGCCAAGTGGGCCGAGTCCCCCGAGGCCTCCGACCCCTGGAAAGAGAAGTGGGATGAGGTACGGTGGGGGGGACAGCCAGGGCCAGACGAGCAGGAGCATCCTGTTGCACCAGGTCCCCCTGGGACAGGAGCATGCCTCCGGGCTGGGCACCGGGAAGGGTGACAAACATGCCTGCCAGCATCCGGTGCCAGCATCCAGGTCCCCCATCCCATCCCTTTCTGCCTCACCCATCCCCCCACCCTGCCTGGCCACGAGGGGACGAGCCGAAATGTTTATGGCTGAGGAATGAGCCCCTCTGGCTCGGGCCAGCGCTGCCTTCCAACATCTGGGGCTAATCAGTCCTGGCTCCCTCCAGGCGCAAATTCCAGTGCCTTTGGCTCGGGGCACAGACACTGCTCCGGCTGGGGCTTCACAGCCGCGCCGCGGTTGGTTTTAATTATGCCGAAATAAAGGGCCTTGTTTTTCTTTCCACGAGCTGAAATCTGAGTAAACGGAGGTTGCCGGCCCCCGCCTCGGGCTGGCGCTCCCGCCGCGCAGACAAGCCGGCTCGGGGGGCCGGGGGGATGCAGCGTGCCCCTACCCTGGGGCGCCGCGGGTACCCCTGGGCTGGGCAGGGAGGGGAGACCCTGGTCTCCACCTAAAAGAGCATCTGTCCCTGGGCCTTGGTAGGCATGAGGCATCTCTGTTGGTATCAGATTTGCCCCCCTGTACATTCAGTCCCTGCTGCCCCAGCACCTCCCCACCATGCCCCAGGCTCAGTGCCCTTGGGCTGTGCATCCTCCTGCTAAGCATCTCGTCTCTCTCCCGGTGACGGCCCCTCTCACCCCCTCATTTCTAGGCCAGACAAACCCCAGCGTCGGCTGCAGGAGCCCCAGCAAAAGCTGCTCAGCCACGAACACAGGCAGGCAGAGGTGCTGCCAGCTTCCCACAGACATGGGCTCCCAGTGGGGCTGAGTGAGTGTTGCCTGGCTTTGCATCGTCCTGAGGAGCTTTGGCACAGGTTTGCAGGCAGCAAGCACCCCAAAAGGGAAGTCTGTGGGGGCTGAAGGGAAGAAGGGAGTGCGCCAAAGCAGGGCATGAGGGAGGAAGGCTCCCCTGTGGCTATGGGGGCTTGGCAGGGGTTAGTGTGGCCAGGCAGTGCAGAAAGTGGTGGGGGGTACCCCTTGGCCGTGTGGGAGAAACATGAGGGCAACAGGGGTCAGGAAATATCCTGTCCACTGGCATGGCCAGAGATGGCAAGAGCACCAAGGAAAGGCTTTTTACCTGGTTTGAGAGGTTTTCCTCCAGCCCCAAGTCCTAAGGGAGAACATGTGGAGAGGGGTCAGAGCCACCCTTCCTCTGAGCATCCCGCAAGATGGGGCCAGCCTCGTGGCAGACCCCCTGCTCACCACAAGGCAGCTCTTCGGGGGGTGCTGCCCCCCTCCCCATCCTTGCACACCTTGGGCAAAGGGGTATCAGCACTCACCTGCTCCCAAACCTCCAACCCCAGCACCTGCAAGCAACAGCACAGTCTTAGCACCCATCCCCGTGAGCACCCACCACCCATGCCAGGCTCCCAGGGGTCCATGGGGAGGCAGAGAGGGTCACAAGGGGATGGGGCACCTCCCCGCCCCAGGATGCCCCCAAGCTTTTGGCTGAAACATCGGGGACAGGCTGTGACCTCTGAGCACCTCCCATGGCGAGGGCTGGGAAAGGTGTAGGTGCCAGCCCTGGGCTAGTGACACCCAGTGTAAGCCTGGCACTGCCACCAGTTCTGTCCCCATGCCATGAGGCTGGCATTAGTGCAGCCACCCAGGGCTGAGCAGCCAAACAGTGTGTCCCCATGGCCCCTGATCCTGGCTGGCAGGTCCCCAGCCCTCCATGCTGGCTCAGAGGCACCCAGGGACCACCCAGGCATCTGCCCCATCCCCGCAAGCCAGGTGATGTCCCCCCAACACTGCCTGGACCCCTTTACCTGGGAAAAAGCCTGCTCCTGGCACTCCCCCTCCAGGGATAGCACCAGGGACCCCTGCAAGAAGAGACAATAATCATTAAAATCTCCCCAGGGATCCAAGTCTATCCAGCAGGTCAGGGTGGGGGAACGTTCCCTGGGATAGGGAGCTGCTCTCTGCAGGTGGGGGTGGGATGCAGAGCCCTGGGCAGGGCTCAAAGGCAGGTTCCTGCCTTTTCTTGCACACCACAGTTTTCCCAGTATGACAGTGGTGACAGGGCTTAGAGGTGCCCCAACTGGGAGCCGGAGAGGACATCTTGGTGGAGATGTCAGCAGGATTTGGTCCTGCATGGGACAGAGGGACACAGGGCTGGTATGGAGTGAGGCTAGCTGGTGTCCAGCTCTGCTTCCCAAAACCTGTCCTGTACCACCAGTGCCATCTCCATCACCTCCAGCTTCACATGGCTCTGGAGGGACAGGTCCAGGCATGGTCATGCATGACAGGGTGAGGCTGTCCCAGTTCATGCCCACAGACCTCACTGGTCCCAGTCAATCCTGAGCATGCTTGGCTGTGGCTGCCCCATGCCCATGCTGCCTGCCCTGCCTTGCCTTACCTGCTGAGCTGCCAGCTGGAAGAGCCAGATCAGGCCAGCAGGACTGCTGTTGGACTGGGAGGACAGTGCTGACACCCAACCACCTGCATGCCTCTGCCCATCTCTGCAAAGCTAACTGCCCAGATCCCACCAATTTCCAGGACATCTGGAGCTCATGCTCAGACACCACAGCAATGTTTTTTGGCTCATTTGGACCCTGGCAAAGGTATGTCTTCTGCAGACCACCAGGCAGCCATCTCCTCAGTGGTCGCCCCTGCTCCATCAGGGCTATGGATGGGGTGGCAGCTTACAGGAGGGTTGGCAGCACAAGGAGGCTGCAAGGCAGAGGGATGCTCCAATCCCCGCTGGAGCATGTTTTTGACACTGGGGGAGTTGCCATGGGGTTTGCAGTGGGATTTGCAGGACAGCTGGCAGTGAGGCTGGCAAGTAGATTTGGGGGTTGCCAGAGGCAAGTGCAGCACTGCCATAGCCAGCAACCCCAAGGCAAGCTGCACCCAGCTCTCCTGCCTGCTCTGGGCAGAGGGGATGGAGTTCAGGGTGGACAGGCACTGGGGACCCTGTGGTGACATGGCTGGGACCTGAGAACCTGCTGCCCTGCTCTGAGGCTTAGCACCTCAGTGAGGGTTGGGGGACCCAACACACCCCCAAGAGCTGGGTGCGTGCAGTGGCACAGCCCTGGCCACACCATCACAGCCTGTGTGGTGCCCTGGGACTGAGCAGGGCAGCCAGTGCAGGCAGGTGCCAGACAGGTGGCAGAGCTGGCATGCCAGGGAGGGGGGCACATTGTGCTGCACATCTCCATCTCAGATGTGGTGCAAACTCTGGAGTCCCCTCTTGCTGTGCTCCTTAGCACCCTGCTTCACCCCAACATTTGCCCGCTGCAACATGCCAGGGATGAGGCTGTCCCCTCAGCCCTGCTCACCTGTGTCCCCCACCACCCAGGGCACCTGTGACGGACCCCCAGCCCAGCCGCACAGAAGACTCAGTGCCAGGATGCACCCACACGTGTGTCAGGACACATACAAGGGGGATGTCTGGCTCTGCATGCACAGGAGAAGTTGGGACACATGCATTGGCAGGACACACACCCACAAACCCATCGGCAGAGGACCTATGCCGGGACACATCACACAGCCCCCATATGCCCCAGTGATGCCAAAGAGTGGGGCTCAGCCCTGTGCCCCAAAAAAACACCTCCCGGGGCCTTGTTGGGGCTGGAGGTCGAATCCAGCCCTGAAGCAGCTGATATCCCCTGCAGTGGAGGGGACATGTGCTCGGTCATCACTCAGGCCAGCCAGCTCACCCCTCTGGCACAGCACAGCCCAGCCCGGCTGCCAGCCAGGGGTTTATGGAGCAGCTCATTTTCCCCGCACATTCCCCCACCCACCCCACACCCACCCCACCACCCCCAGCTTGGAAACACAAATCCCAACTTCTTGCCTGTTTCCAAACAAACTCTGAGCAAGCGTCCACATATCGCCTGCCCTCCCCAACCCACCCTGCTGGGAGGGGATGCCCCACTGCTGCTCGGAGTGAGAGCCGGCAGGATGGCCAGGATCCGGCTAGGAACCCCCATGCCCAGGGCCAGTGACTTTCCCCCACCGAGCAGGAGGGCCCCTGCTGTGCTTAGCCAGGCCAGGTCCCTAGTGCTGGGGTGACACCAGGCAGCTGGGGACCCAGGCTGAGGTCCCCTATCCCTCTGTCCTGCTGTGCCAGTGCTGCCTGGCAGAGACCCCTGGGGAAGCTGGGACAAGGCATGATGGCTTTTAGCCTTCCTGGGCTGTGTGGGGACCCTAGAAAGGTCCAAGTGACACTCCAGGTGACATATGCCTGCAGCCACAGCTGCCCTTCATTGTTGTCACCCTCCTGGACACTGTAGACCCTGGCAGGGGGCTCCCCCTGTGGTGCCACTGTTACTTCCCCCTCCCTCGGCATCCCTCAAACACCATCCCAGGGCCAAGGTGCTGTGCTCATCTGCACCTTTTGGAGGATCACAGGGGATGTGCTGGTTCATCAACCATCTCCATGCCCAGATCAGGAGGCAGAGGCGGTCAGCAAGTCCTGGCAGGAGCCGGGATGGCTGGGGGCAGCGGGATAGCTGGGCTGCAGATGCCATGCGTCTCTGGGGAGCTGAGGTTTTCTCTCAGGAGCATTGCAGGAGGCTGTTCCCTCCCTTGCCACTCTCCCTGACCAGCTCTGCTGCCAAACATGGCCAGCTCTGGACTTCCCTTGAAGCTCTTTTACAAACTGCTGTGGTGCTGGCAAAGCCGGACTCATCCCAGTGGGGAGGGAGTGCCCGTATCTCACCTTGGGGTCTGCTCCCCGGTGTGGGCACTGCCAGGGGGCACAGGGCTCTCTGACCTGCTCTGCTCTCCAGCTGAGGACCAGCAGCCAAATTCACCCCAGCACCACCAGTCCCACCCATCGGCAGCACCACCACAGCTCAGGTGCTGACAGCAGCCCACGCACTCGGCAGCAGCTACACCACGAGCTCCCTGAGGTCACACTGGGCTGTGGCCATTGCTCTCCAGCCAGTCCCTGTCCTTCCTCAGCCTCATCATTCATCACCCAGCCCTCTCCTTCCTTGGGGCCGGAGCCCATAGCCTAGCTCCGCTCTGCTACCCGGTGAGGCATACCCCCTTCAGCCTCTCCATCTCGCATTCCTTTGGCACATCAAGGAAGGGGAAACTGAGCCACGAGCCTCCCAGCACTGAAGGAGCTCTGTGCTGCCTCTGTCCCTGCTCCAAGCCTGCAGGACTCCAGGAAGGGGGGTTTCTCCTGTCTCCCAGCTTTTCTCCTGGGCTGTAAGACTGCAGAGCACAGGGCTGGCCCCCAGCACCCCAGCACCCCCCCCTGGGGATGTCTTCTCAAGCCAGAGGCAGGAGAATTTGCAACCCATATGTGGTAGGGTGTGCCAGCTGTGGTAGAGTTTGGCACTTGGAGATACTCAGGTCCTGGTGTGGAATAGGATCCGGTGTTTATAGGAACTAGACTTTTTTTCACATAGCTCTGTACCACAGGTCACTCTGCACTGTTGTGTCTGCACTACTTGTGCTGCTTCAGATTGACCACTGTTTGCATCATCAGCATCATTTCTACCTGCACCACTGCTTGCAGCTTCCTTTACAAGCCAGAAATACATGTTTTCTCTA
This sequence comes from Falco punctatus, assembly GCF_963210335.1. Taxonomy (NCBI): domain Eukaryota; kingdom Metazoa; phylum Chordata; class Aves; order Falconiformes; family Falconidae; genus Falco; species Falco punctatus. The sequence continues at coordinate 100,457,915 of NC_137580.1, forward strand.
TTCAACAGCTTTCAAGACGAAGACCAGGCTGGAGAATCCACTGCAGGACATGAGCTCACACCCTCACCAGGCAGCCAAACCTTGTACCTCACCATCCTCCCTGCACTTGTGGGCAACCACTCCTGGAGGAGGTTTATTATGTAACCACCACAGATATTTCCCCTCTTCCCTCACACCACTGGTGTTTTTCTTTCTTGGGAGAATCAGTTCTGGAAACAGCAGTCTCCAAGCAACTTTGAAGCTGTGTTGCATCCCAGCCCGAGCTCTCTGGTAGCAGCTCAGGGGGAAGCAGGAGGGGCTGCTGTCGAGAGCCTGGCTCCTCTCCAGCCCCCTCAAGCATTCAGCTTTCATCTCTGAGTGCTGGCGGACAAGCTGCACCCTGCAAGTTGTTTGCAGAGGGAGCAACCCCAGCAGGCCAGTGCCGTGGGGAGGTACTCAGCTGGGAAGGGGAGATGCCATCCCAGCCCCACAACTGGCACTACTGGCCCTGGGGCACACAGGGGACTCTGGGTGTCCTCAGAGGGTCTTCACGGTACCCAGGCTGGGATGCCAGCACACCTGGTGCCAGCCTCTTTGCACCCACTCAAGCTGCCTGCTGTGGTCCCAGAGCCTGCAGGGCTGGGACCTGTGTCCCTCTTGTACCCCCTGGGAGTGTTGCTCCTGCAGGAACCCCTGTGCTCCAGCACAGGAAGCACTGAGGGATGGATGGAAGCACTGAGGGACAGATGTCCCGCTACAAATGCGGGGACATGCTGCACTTAGAAACACACAGCAGCTTTCCCAGGCAGCAGCCTGGATCCAGCCATGCACATCCCACAGTGCCCAGTACAACTCTGCTGAGCAGCATGGGATGATCCTGACTTGCTGCTGGGAGCTTACCGACTACTGCCAACTGCTGCAAGTCTGGGGCTCAGCCCCTTGACACTGCTCTCAGGGGGACAGTCTGTGTGTGCAGGGGTCCTTTTTCCCCTTCGACCCTGGGATGTCTCAAGGGTCCCCTTCCTGCCAGGCTGGTTTGCAGCTGCACTGGCAGCAGGTGCCGGAGGATGCTGCCCTGAGCCCTCTCCAGGTTGGGTGCACCCCACAGCACCTTGGCATCCCCCACACACTGTGCCCCTGGCTGTGCCTCTGTCCCATCTCAGTCCCTGAGGGTTGGCAGGGCAAGGAGCATGGCTCAGCCTGCCCAATGCCGTGCAATACATCAGGCTGAAGAGATACTAGTCATTTCTCCATTGGGGAAGCATTTTCTGGTGTCCCCATCAGCACTGGCAGCATTTCCAGGGCCAGGGCCACCTCCTCTGTGAGCCGCTTCCCAAACCAGCAAACACCCCTGGAGACTGAGCCAGGGAATGGAGTGGGGCCGCCAGTCCCAAACTGCTCAAAAACTGCTGCAGGATCTCGCCCAGAGGCCGAAGTCCTCATGAGACTGTCCCAGCTGGCCGCTGCTTGAGTGCTGGGGAGCAAAGCCACCGTGGTTCAGGAAGCCAACAGAGAACATCACTGCCTGAGATGGAGAGTGCCCAGGACTAAGATGCACTCCACCAAGCACCTTGACCCTGAGCTGTAGCTACCCAAGATCAGGCACTGAACAGCAGCTTGGCTTTACAGGCAGCTGCCTGGCCTGGCACCACTCTGAGGTCACACTGCCTGCACAGCCAGGGTCAGACCAGCCCGTGGTAAGGGTCATTGGAGCCCACCACAGCAGGACAGAGCAGGGAGCTGCAGGGCACTGGCAGATGGAGCTGCTGGCTGCAGAGCCCTAAGGGCTCTGCCCTGGGCAAGGAGTAGCCCAGCCTGAAGCTGCCTGATGCCACACGCAGCCCTGGCACTGCCCTCCCCTGTCCACAGGGTCCTGCCCCCTCCCCTCCTCTGGTCCTTGGTCCTCTCTGGCTGACAAGCCTCACACAACAGCTCTGGCACCGACCCCATCACTGATGGTGGCTCTGCCCATCACACACTCTCCACGGCATGACACAGGGCGAGCACTGCCTGGCTCTCTGGAGGTGGCTGTCCCATCCCTGACCATGCTGTCCCCATCTCGCAGACCCTTGCCCTGTTTGGCCAGCGCAGCAGGCCATAAATCTGTTCTCAGAGCTGCTCTCCCCACCTCTGTGCATGCTCATGTCCTGACCACAAGACGCAAGCCGTCTGGTGGGCAGGCACCTGCTGCGCTGGCGGCTCCAGCTTTGTCACGCGGTGCCGTGGGATGTGCACCACTGTGCTGGCTTTTGCCTCCCCGCCCCAGCAGCGAGTTTGCTGCATGTGCATGTGCTGGGGTGTGACACAGCCCCTGTCACTGCCCGCCAGTGAGCCATGACCTGTGCCATGCACTGGTGGATGGACCTGACAATGGTGACATCAGTGCAGGGAGGATGGTGCAGGGGCCACCCCAGGCACCCAGAGCGATTTGGGTGGGTCGAGCTGCTCTGCAGCTGCACCAGCCCGGCAGGCTGTGTCTTGGCCACACACTGCGCAGCAGCTTGCACACATTGACTGCGGGACGCACACACCCCCCCACTGCCCCTCCAGCTCACACCGCCATCACAGAGAGGGGGTGACAGGTGTCAGGTCCCCTGGCCCCTCACACTTATGTTCCCCATGGCAGCTTGGCAGCTACCCCCAGCTGCATGTGCTCTGCCTGCATGTCCCCAAGCCCCTTGTGTCCCTGAGCTTCTCATGGCCCTGACCCTCTTGTGTCCTCAAGCTTTGCGTGTCCCTGAGCCTCTCATATCCCCAAGCCCCTAGAGTCCTGCACGTCCCCGAGCCTCTCGCCAGGATGCAGCACCTCATTAGCCTCCCCCTGACAAGTGCTTCATGCAAGCGGTGCCAGTCCCGGGCTGCCCAGTGTCACCCTCCTCGGTGACATTCCCTCCCACCCGGGCACGGTACACGCGGCTGGGGGGCAAAGAACCCTCCGGGGTGGTGGCACCCTGGGGACTGCCCTCCCACCCTCAGGGACGTCCCCAAGGCAGGGCAGGGGGGTTGCCTGTCCCTACTCGGGGACATACAGCCGCGGCAGGCGTGGGGCTGCCCGGGGGGCTGCGAGGGGGGCAGCGGCCGATCCGTGGCGCTCGTGGAGGGTCCTCGCAAGCAGGGGGAAAGCACGGGCCGGGGCTAAGGGGGAAGGAGCCTTTTCTTTCCTTACCTCCTTGCTGAGTAGCCGGGAGGATGGAGAAGAGGAGGAGGACTCCGGGAAGGAGGGGTGCAGCTGCCTGCCTTGCCATCTCTTGAAGCAATGCCCCCGTGCTCCTGCAGGCAGTGTGTTTTATCCCAGAGCTGCTTAATTGTTGCTTCCAAGGATGCGAGGGGAAGGGGGGGGGGGGGGGGGGGCGGGGGGCGTTGGAAGGAGGGAGGGGAAAAGAGGAGGGAGAAGCGGGGAGAGAGGCTCAGGACACTACGTCATGAGGAAAGGGCAAGCACACACAAGCCTCTCCAGCCGATTGGGCTGGCTCAGTGGTTATTTTTTTTTTCCCCTTCCCACCCCCAATCCCCCGCTTTTTTTTGCTTTTTTTTTTTTTTTTAATTCCTCTCCTTTGCTGCTCTTTCCAATCCGGGCGCGCCCCTGCCAAAGCAGCCGGGAGCAGGGGAGCTGCCAAGGCGGGCTGCGGCGGGTGCAGGGGCGGGCGGCGCCCCCGCGAATGGGCCGCTCCCACCCCCCACCCCCCGCCTGGCAGCGGGGAGGGGGTCGGTGCCCAGGCTGGCACGGGGAGGGGGCTGGCATCCCGGGTGGCACCGGGCAGAGGCGAGAGCCGGCTGGGTGAAGGGATGGAGGGTCCGGGGGGTGTCGTGCGAGGAGCCGCCCCCAGGCGCGGGGTGCGGGGTGGGGGGCCCGGGCCCGGTGCCTGTGCCGGGCTGCGGCGGGGCACCACCGGAGGTGGCCGTTAGGTGGCGGGCGCGGGGTGTCCGGCCGCCGGCAGCAGCGGGAACCGGGGCACCTGGCAGCCCCGGAGCGGTACCCTGGCCCCGGGGTAGCCTGGGGACACGCCGCGCCCAGCCCGGCCGTGGCAAGTGGTGGCCACCGCGTCCCCCCAGCCACCTCCAGAGCCCGGTGCCACGGGGCGGCTCTTGCCGCTGAGTTGGGCTGCTCCCCCCTCTCTCCAGCCCCGGTTCATTCGCGGCCACCCGGGCTCCGACCCCCCCACCAGCTCTGAGATGCTCCTGCGAACCTAGGCACTGAGTGTCCGTGCTGGCCACCTCGCCCAGCCTTCTCACGGGGTGTCTCTGGGCAAGTGTCGGGGAGCAGCCGGGGCAGGCAGCGAGTTAAATTTGGAGAAGGGATGAAAAGCAAGGAGCGCAAAATCCCCCTCTCCCTACAGCCTGCAGCACTGGCCACACTCAAGCGTGGGATGCCGTCGCTGCAGGTCCAACACAGGGTCTTCTTCTCTTTGCCAGGTGCTGAGATGCTGCTCATCCCAGTACCTGACCCCCCCGTGAGCCCCAATCCACTTCCCAGGGAGTGAGAGCACGTGCAAGGAAATGCCCTGTCTGCACCCCCTTCCCACGGGGCCCCCGTGAGCAGCCCCCCCCCCCCCATTCCCCATGCTCCTTCCGTGGCTGTGGAAATTGGCAGCAAATTATCAGCAAATCCACCCAGTTCCTCTTCGCCTGTGAGAGGTACGAAGCCCCAAACCTGGACGCCCACTTAAAGAAGTGTGAGCTAAATCTATGCACTGGACGGCCCCTCTGGAGCCTGGCTGTCTGGCTTATCTCAGTTCCCACTTTATTTTAGAGAAAGAGCTGATGGCTGTGGCTGCAGGAAATCCAGGGGGTGGAAATTACTGAGCATTTTGCCCTCCACACCCAGCATTGGAACACGTCAAGGAGATCGGGGGGAACGGGGAGGGGGGGGCGAGGAGGGGGGGGAGACGGGATGGGACGGGGACACAGCGGGGGGGGGCGACCGTGCATGAGTCACTGGCCATTCAGGGGGCTTTGCATGGATGATGATTTTCTGTTCATCTGCATCCTTGCAAAAGGTTGAGGGCTGGTGGACACAGAACACCCCACAACGCGGAGAAGAGGTGAGCACCATCTGCCAAGCTGGCATTGCCGAATGACATAATGGTTGAGCAAAAACACACGCAGTCGTTAAACACTAGCTGTCTACTCCAGAGGAGTGACACAGAAGTGGATGGATGCGGGAATAAGCAGCTTTGCAGTGGTTCCAGTGGCCTCAGGGCTGCAATGTGGCCCATGGGATGCAGATTCCTGGTCAGGGCTGGCCAGGGCTCTGGGCAGCACATTGTCAATGCGTGTGTCTGCAAAACATGCAGAGAGCAGGGCTGGGAAAATGGCCTTGCTAGGAATCATAACTGGGGCAGCTGGCTGTCTCTAGCAGCTTCCATCCCTTGCCAGTGAAACAGCTCTGATTTTTGAAAGCGTGATTTGTACCTAGAAAGAATAGATGTGAGGCAAGATCTCCCCGCCCCTGGCACTCGCACCAGGGAACAGGATCCAAGCCCTTTGTGATTTGGCCAGGGCAGAGCTGAGCGCTTCACAAGCTGCCCACAGGGAATGGTTGGGAGTATTCCCCAAAGTTTTCAAAGTGTCAGGGAAAAGCTGTGTAATTTGGCACACGCCAGGAAGGCATGGATATGGGTATGGTCTGACGAGAAAGGAGGAAGGCAGAAAATGTTTCTTCCGGGGGGGGCCCACATGGAAAAAAGGGGTCTGCTGCGTAGTGCAATATCTGGGTGAGAAAAGCCAATGCAACGACTGGAGCAAGAGTACCTGAGACCACATCCAGGGCCTGCCTGTACCAGCGTGGAGGCAGGTGGAGTGCTGGGGGGTTCTGCTGGGAGCTGTGGCAGCCCCGGGGAGGATGCTTCCTGTGGCCGGTCCCTGGTGCAGGTCCCATCGCTGTGAGTGGCAGGTGTACATCACACATGGTTCCCCTAAATGCTGACATGGTTGTTGGGGGAGATGCCAAAGAGCCTTACCCTGCTGTTGCACACACAGAGAGCTGTCCCAGGGGTAACACTGACAGGCAAAACACAGAAGTAAACACCCCTTTGCCATAGCTACGGAGGAGCCCCGCACCTGCCTGCCCTGGGACCCCAATCCTGCTCCACGTGCTGTTGACAGCGTTGTCATAGGAAACAGCACTCACTAACGGGGTGTGACGGGGCTTTATGGTGCCTGTGCGGGAGCCCACGGGATGCGCTCAAAGGAAAGGTATGTGTGAGGGGCAGATCACAGAAACACCAGTGGAAGAGGCCCTCTGAGGTGTCCAGCCCCAGTGCTGGCTCCCAGCAGCAGTCTTCAGTCTCAGCTGCAAATCCTCCAAGGATGGGGATACCCCAGCTCTCCGGGGACCTGTCATGGGCCTGCACCACCCCCTTAGGGAAGAAATTTTCCTGATATAGACACAAGATAGCTGCTGGAGATATCCTGCAATGACCAGGGCAGCACCCATGGGAAGCCCTGCCCTGCATCAGCTCTTGGGGGAAGAGGTGGAGGGGAGACATGGCATGAGAGTGATCATGGAGAATGGGCCCTGTGCTCTGCATTTGGATGCAGATATCCTGGTGAGCTGGAAAAGAGAGGATTGCTCTCCCCAGAGTGGATGGCTGTGAGCAGGACACATCACACTTGTGTCCAGCAGCTGCATTTCTGCAAGGAAGCAGCCATGGCAGCCGGTGCTGGGAGAGATGCAGCTGCAGGGGATGAGGGACAGGGAGAGGTTGGGGATGCAGCGGAGCCACTGCAGGTCCTCACTGCTGCTATGCACAGACACTGACACTGATGACCTGACTGGCATCATGTGGGCCAAAATTTTCGTTTCACCTGCCCACCGCTCTGCTGAGCAAGTGCCTCCTGTTTGGCCACACTGTGTCTTCAGAAAGGTGGTGAAATCTTCATCTAAAGCACCAGGGGACAGGGAAGCTGCCTCTTCCCATGGCTGAGCATCCTTATGTTTTCCTGCCTTGGTTCACCAGCTGTTAATTGTTAACTAACAGATTATCACTCCTGTAGATACTGCAGAAAGAAAGCTTCAAACTAAAGAGGCTGCCTTCTGGAGATCTCTGTAAATCTGCCTGCTACAGCATCCTAGAGAAATGCCTCCCAGGGATCAGGGCAGGAGGGGGAGGCAGGTTATGAGGCACAGACAGGGATCTGTAGTACCTGGGAATCAAGACAAGTCTCTGCTCAGTCTTATTTTTGGCAGGGGAAACCTACAGGCTTGTCAAGTCCCACATTCAGAGGTATTTTCACCAGCCCACAGTTATCTCCATGGCTCTCTCCTGAACCAGCTCTGACATTTGCAGCCAGGTCCCAGTGGTGGTCTGTAGGGATGTGACCAGCCAACACCCCAGCATGTGCTTGCGGCTGTAGCTCCAGTGTTTTGTGGCCAGAAACCTGGATACACTCTGCCCATCGGTGAGCACGCTGGGGGCAGCCAGGCAGGAGGGCACCCATGGGAGGCCAGGGTGGAGCATGTGCTTGGGTTGGTGCATGGTGGGGGTTCTGGAGCAGGGGAACATCATCCCCCCACTTGCATCAGCCATCCAAGAGTCACAGCTTTGGTCTTGAGACCAGGTCAGATGGATGGCTGTTAAGACATTGACACCCCTTTTGAGGACCACTGGATACTCCAAGCGTGTTTTGGGGATGGGGTCTCCATCTCTCCCTCCCCTGTGCACCCCATTGCATCAGCCCTGCATGTTCTCTGAGGGGAGAAAATTCAACTACTGCTCATGCAGCCCACACCACACCACCACAGGGCATCCACCTGGCACCTGCCCAGTGCAGCCAAGGAAGCCATCCCATCCCCAGTACAAGGCTGGAAGCCACTGCAGAGACCTGTTTCAGCATTACAGGTAGGATCTTCTCAGCTATCCCTGTGTACCCTCTGTGCTGGGGTGTTTCCCAAAGCACAAGAGGCATTGCCAGCACTGCAGGGGCTGTCTGGGGACCACAGGGGCTTAGGCAGCCTCTCCCTGCTAACGGCCAACCACTGGCATGTCCTGCTGTACATAACACTGTTGGGTTTGATTGAGTTACTAATGAGGCTTGTGTGAGTCCAACTGTACCCCTCCCAATCTTAATTTTCTACTAGCTTTTCTTTCTCTGGCAGTCACTTCCCACAGTTGTTATAGGAAGAGGTTTTGCCAACACAAGGATGCTGCTCAGTGGGACCAGTGCTGGAGCTGCAGCCACATGCGGTGGTGGGATGCTTTTCCTTGGCATGACCACCAGAAACAGCATTGTTCTCCCACGGCCACAGAGGGACTTCGAGATTTCTCAGGAATGTTTGTCATCAGAGTCCCATTGAGGAGAGAAGGGGAGACACCATCCCCAGCCCCTAGTCTGGATGTGTAACCCATGTTCCTGTTTTCTGCCATCCATGAAAAACCAGGTGATGTTTGTAACGGTGCCTTCTCTGAGGGCTTTGCCTCCCTTTCTCATCCTCTCCTCTTCATTTCCTCTGTGGGTAAACAGCTCTTCTTGTGTGGAGAAGTGGATGTGCAGCACCTGTGAGGCTCGGATTGTGTTGTGAGTGGTGCAGCCCTGGGACAGTGGTGGTGGGATCTCCATCCTTGGACATGTTCAAAACATGCCTGGACAAGGCCCTGAGCAGCCTGACCCAGCTTTGGAGTGTTAACTTGCTCATGGGCTGGGCTGGAGACCTCCAGACATCCCTTCCAACCTAAATCCTTCCATGATTTATATCAAATTCTCTTTTGTAATTATGTAGTTCTGGGAAGCCTTCAGTGATGTATCATTGAACCGTTATAATCCGATGCTGGCCAAGGAGGGATTTAGTGGTCCTGGATCCATACATCTCATTCACATTGTCCTTCTCAAGGACATTGGAACATCTGCTGCCGATAGGTAACTCCAGGCCATGGTGTAGCCCGGCTCCCAGCTCAGACATGAGACTTCTGCTTGCCTGCCTCCATCCCTACTGCTGCAGACCTTCAGTCAGACCTTTCAAGTGGCTGTTTTCATCCTCTGGACTGCTTGTGAGCTTTCCAAGTGTTGATTAAAAGGTACCATCACTGCAAAACGTGCTGTGCCTGGGTGGATATAGCTTTCAGCAACTGAAACACAGTGTTTACTGGAACGCACCACAGTCGTTCTCAGTCAGGACTGATTCCTTGCCAGATGTCAGCTCCGACCCCCAGCAGTTTCAGCAGTAGAGCCGCTTAAAAATTGGAAGATTGTTTTGTATTCTCAAAAGCAAAAAAAAAAGGGTATGTTTATTATGGAGATATTTCTTTTCACTGCCTGCATACTCTGAAATGGCCAAAGCATGTTCAAAGAGACTTTCAAATTGCCTTTATGCAGAGACCGAGGCTGGAAAATATCAACCCAGAAGGGGAAAACTGAAGCGAGTTGTGGGCAACTGAGCACAGAGATGTAGCTGGTAACACTCAGCCAGAACATGAACTTTAGACACTGCCTGTGCTCCAGTTTGTGTCTGTAGCACAGAGGGGCCCTAAGGAAAAGGCGGTGGAGCTCTATTATCTCACAGCCAGGTCCTTGTGGTGTTGAGGGGAAATATATAGCAGGCAGGGCTGGGCTGCCTCCATCCCCTCCCAATGCACCCTGCAAATGCCAGTCGATGGCTCCCAGAGCCCTGATAATCCCAAGCATGAGTCAGAGCCTAACAATCAAGAGCAGAGCTTCAAATTAAGAATTATTTAAAAAAAAAAAAAAGCATATACTGGGTATGGTTTTTTGTTCTGCTTTTTCAGCCATAAGGTTTATGCCTCCAGCTTTTCTATGCATCCAGAAGGGCTTAAAGTTTTCCTCTCAGCCAAGTAAAATCTGAGTCTCCCCCAGGCACATGACTCCAGGAGATGGGGATTAAAAAACCTGCAAAGCAAGTGATGCATTTGCTAATGGCCACAGGGATGTGGATCTGCAGAAGCAGTGCCCTGGGGACAACATCTTTCCCCAAAAGTCCCTGGCAGGGAACTGTAACTCCTCAGAGAGGCTGCAGGACACTAGCCTGTCCTGTTTTGAGGTGACCTGGAGGCTGGGAGGGACCGTCTCAGCTGTGGGGTGACCTTAAGATAAATTCCCCATGCCAAAATGGTTGTCAAGGGGAGGACTTGATTCAGCAGTAATCTCCAGCATTCTTGCCTGACTCCCAAAGAGGCACCACATGTGTGATTAAAAACTCTGCAAACCTGAGATCTGGCATTTTGTGATCTCCTTGCTGAGAAAGGACAGAAATCCTCCAAAAAGCTAAAAATGTGCTTTACAGCAGGGCTGCAGCTGGCTACATATGTGGTAGACTGGTGGCTCGGTCCCTCTCCCATCCTCCCTGGGCTGCCCAGGGACCTGCAGTTCCCCTGAGGAAGGTTTCTCCCTTATTTTTCCTCTTGGGAAAGCACCCACTGCTGTGCAGGGTGGTTGCCCACAGCTGGTCCAGCTCCGCCCAGGAAACTGGAAATGTGACTGCGAGGTTTAATGGTTCTAACAAAGTAACATGGTGAGGAACATAGAGAAGTGATGGCAGAGGTCGTGGTTTTGTGGGACAGCTGTGTTGGGGGAGTTTCCACAGTGATGCTGGTGTGGGGACAGGAGGAAAAGGCAGAGGGGACCAAGGGTGGGCTAAGGTGGCTGGACCAAGGCAAGGGGAGCTGGAGCAGGGCTTGCAGCTGGCAGCCAACTGGCATGACCTGCAGCGAGGGGGACCCAGCCAGCACTGCCAGTTGGGGTGTCTGCAGCAGCAAAGAGATCATTGATGCAGGAGAGATTTAGGGAGCCAAGGAGGGTGGGGGAACCAGGCACCAAAATCAGGGGAAAGATGGAAAAGGAGAGCACCATGGAGGGATGAGGAGAGACACGGGAGGCCCAGTGTTGCAGGCCAGTGACCAAAGAGATACTGGTCTGGTCCAAGATGGGAAAGAAGAAAAGTCAAACACTATGCAGGGTGAAAGCGTCCAGCTCTCGGAGCCGAGAGCTGAGGGAACAAGAAGGGCTGAGGCCTTGTGACAGGGAGACTGCACCAAAGACAGCAGAGGGGTCAAGGTGAGGCCTGGTGACACCAAAGCAGAGATGATGGTGGGAAGGGAGCCCACAAGTTCCTGCATGAGCTGACCTGGGGTTAGAGACATCAGGGATGGGAACTGTGACAGGGCAGAGAAGGCATGGAGGTCCCTGGTGGGATCAGGGGCAAGCTTCATCCCAGCACCTTCCAGGACTTCCCCACACCTCCTGGGGCTCCTCCAAAGCTATGTCCCTGCAAGACTCTTCCAGAGCGTTGCTGGCCATCTCTGGCCCATTCTTCTAGAGTTAATGCAGTTCTTCAGTCTTTTTCCCTGAGGAGCAGCAGCAGCAGCCACCAGATCCTCCTGCAAACAGGCTCTGCTCAGCCCAGCCTGGTTGCCTTTCCCCATTGCTGTGGGGCAGTTGGCCAGCAATGGTCCTGCTCTTCTCCTGCCAGTGACCATGCTGGAAACATCTCTCCCAACACATCCCCAACCCATGTTTCCCTGAGTGTCCTCTGTGGGATGGCAAGGGAAGGGGGACCCCAGCCAGTTTACCATCAGCCTGCAGACCCCCACATCTCCAGACCACTGCCAGTGCCTGGCACAGTCATGTGGGATCATGTTGAGGACCTACCCCTGAGGGATGTGTGAGGGCTAATTCAGGGCCTCTTCTTGCTACCTTCTCCTGGAGATGGAGGCAAGAAACACTGCTAGACCCCCCATTTGGGGTGATGGGTAGGAAGGATGGCAAGAGCCCTTGGGAAGCACACAATGCATTTTTGGGCCTGTTTAATTGAATTGCTTCTCTCTTTCCACCAAGCCCCACTATAGGTCTCAGCTTCCCAGGGGAAACCATGACTTTGTGCATCTGTTGGAGTTTGGCTCCCCTCCCAAAAAGCCCTGCAAGCTGCTGCCCAAACCTGGCAGGTCTCATTGTCCTCTGGTTCCCATCGGCCTGTCTGGGCCAAGAAGCGAGCCCCAAAACACAGCCCCCCAGGAGGGATCAGCCGTTTGCCGTGCAATCTGGCAGTGAGCTCCAGCACAAGCGAAGCCCTGGCCCTCCACCAACGCACGCTGTTTCCTCCCGGCAGGCTGGCCAAAAGGAGTCAGATGAGGACATGAGAGGAGCTGGGAGTGCAGGCAGTGTAGGGGAAGCTGGGGGTAACAAAGGGCACTGGGCTGGATTTGACGAGTGGACAGTGCCAGGGATAAGCCTCAACAAACAGGAGTGGGAATTGATACCGGTGGGTCCTATTGCCAGCTGCATGGCTCATCTTCTCCTCCAGGTTTTGTGATGTCTCTGGTTCAATCCTTCTCTAGGGTCTATCAGCAGCCCCTGGTACTTGGGGCTTTTCTCTAGGGCCAGAACTTCCTCACTTTCAGATAGAAATCACCTATTGCCTCCAAGTTCTCCCGCTGCTCAGGGTCACAACCATCACTAAATTTTCCTCCCAGCCTCAAAGTTTCACCTGTCACTACAAGCAATGGTGTCCTCACCCCTCAAGACCTTTATTCCTGCTGAGATAACAGAGGTTTCATTGTCCTTGTCTCTTTTATTCCCAGGAGCATGGTCTGAACAGAGATAATTCTTCCTTCCACGTGCTCCTGTAAGCTGGTGGTTGAAACTCCTGCTCCCCATGGTGTGAGTCCCCTGGCATCAGCCATGTGCTGAAAACAGGAGACATTTGCCTTGGGGACATGCATGGACGAAGCTCTTGAATGGCTTTAAAGTTTGCTCTGCCACCCAGATCCTATTGCCCACAGTAATGCTTTGGCTTGACTCAGCCAATTAAGATGTTATTTGTGACTAGCACATGGATAAGTATTTCAATTTAATTAATACTTCTTTTACTGCAGAATGTTGCCTTGGGCCAGGTGAGCTGCTCACTGAAAAGGCTTCAGACAAAAAGATTATTGATGAAATATTTCACCATTTCAAAGTAAAACTGGGGGGATTTTTCATTCTGGCATGGGACTGGGTTATATTTTATAGCTGAGCAAATAAAGCAAACTCAGCCATTGCACTTCAGACTGAAACAGGTGTTTCACTTTGAATACAAATTATTAGGGATTTAGTTTTGATTTCAGGGATAGAAATCACAGAAATACTGGGTTTAGGAAAAACAGATAAACATCAGGCTTTTAGTTCCATTGGAAATGCCGAAGGTGTTTCCCAGTCCCAGAGGTGCCCCAGTGCTGGGTCTGGGGAGCCCCAGCCTGAGCAGGTAAAAGGATGGTAAGTTCTGTGGTGGGTTCAGGAAGGTCGCCGCCAGCCCCATATGTGCAGATGTGATGAGTGAGAGGCCACTCACAGCAGACACCTCAGGGCCAAGGCCACCCCAGTGCTGCTGTGGGTTAATCCAGTTGAATGCAAAGAGCATCCAAATTCAAAAGTGAAGAGCAAAGTCCCAGCAAAATGAGACTAAAGCAACAGCCACACTGCTAACTTCCCTGGGGACTACTGCATGAGAACATCCTCCGTAACATCATTTTCATCAGATAGAGGCTTTCAGGTGGCACTTTTGAGGGCAAATATTTCACACAGGGAATGGCTGGCCAAGCACCTGCAGACGCAGTGCCAGGAGCAGGCAGTGCCCTCGGGCAAAGGCACCTTCCCCCCTTCCCCCCATGCTGAGTGGGGGCTGCTTGGCAGCGGGAGCGGGCTGCGCTGATGAAGTGCCCTGCCATCTCTGCTGTAGCTGCTTTTCCTTGCAGCACTTCACAACTCAGCACTCTTGAGTTAATTAGAGAACCATATGCCCCTTTCTCGCACATCATAAAAGCACATGTTTAAAGCCGGGTGATAAAAGGGAGCATTAGTCTGGGTCACTGCAAGGCTCTGATCTCAGCTCGGCTCCGCACACTGCCTTGCTCTTCTGGACTGCTCTCAGACCAGGTGGAAACAATGTTTGAGTCCATCTGAACTCACTTTCCTGCCAGCTTGCTTGAGAGACTACCAAGTATTTTACAACTCTCTCCCAGGCACGATTTGTTCTCTAATACCCTCCTCTTACAGCCTGCCTGTCCCTGCTTAACTCTCCTGGCTCCCTCCCACTCCGGGTGCTGAGTTTCCATCTCCCAAAGGAAACTTGGGACCTCACCTGACATCAGCTTGTCCCCGGTTTTGGTCTTCAGATGGCTTCAGGCTCTTCCAGATGGCTGTGGACCCTGCACCCTGCTCTCCCCTGGCGCACACAGGGTGCGGGGCATGTCCCTGAGCCATGGGTTTGAGCACATCCTGGGGGGATGTGGGAGCATGGGGCAGCAAGCACATGGAGACAGCTGGTCCAGTTGCTCTTGGGCCAGTCACTGTATATATCCAGAGATCTCCTTTTTCCTTCCCTCTGCCTGGAGAGACATTTCTCTCCCATCCTAGTGTGCAAGGCAGAATAACATGCCAGATGTTTTATGTTAAAAGTTCCCTTTTTCTCCTTTCCACTTCCTTTAAAGAGTCTCGGATGGGGAGGTGAGGACCACCTAATCTGATCAGGTCCATTTTGGCACAAGGCATATCCAGGCTGCCATCAACCCAAAATTTGAATCTGAGATGGGGTACATTCCTCAGTAAAGAACTGTGGGGGCTGTACATGTCTGATGTGCAGCAGAGCTATAGAACTGCAGAGAGCCTGCAGCATCCTGCAAGCCAATGTGGCTGCCCCAAGAAGCCCAAACTTGTGGAGAATCACTGGTACTGTGAGGCTGTGAGACCCAAAGAGGTCACTGGGGATGGAGACCTGCACAGGGTTCTGAATTGGGAAAAATCTTCCCAGTGGTGTGTCTGCTGCTCCCTAAGGAAACGTGTGTGCCAGCCCAGTTGCACCAGGCTGAACAGCGGGGCCACCTTGGCAAGGGTCCACCACAGACCATGTGGCCCCTGTGTCCTCTGAGCAAGAACTGAGGGATGGGGAGATAGGAACTACCTGCTGGTCTATACACCAGGAATCCGCACTTGGAGGATGGAGATAGCACTGAGAAGAGCATGGTCAGTGGCTGAAGAGAGGGAAAGTCACTGAATCACAGGCTGGTTGAGGTTGGCAGGGGCCTCTGTCCCTGTCATCTTGTCCAACCCACTGCTCAAGCAGGATCACCTAGAGCAAGTTGCCTGCAGACCATGTCCATTGGACTGCGTTGATGACTTGGAACATGTCCAGGTCCCATTGCTAAGATGAATAATGAAAAGCAGCTGTAGCCTGGGACACTTCAGAAAATCCAGGACAACATTCTCTGGTGGAGTTAATCCTCCTGCTCCGGTGTGGTCCTCCCAGTAGTTTTCTTGCCTGCAAGCCCATGGCACTGTGACTTCCCTTTGCTGTAGCACCAAGACCATGATCATTGTCTAGAAGAACATCCCCAGTACTGGTATGCTGGGGAGGACTCTGGGAGGGCCTCACCCCTTGCCCTCCTCCAGGGACAGGGTGAATGACAGCACCAGTCCTGCTGGGAAGATGTGGAGAGAGACGAATAGCCAAGCAGAGCCCCAGTACACTTCTGGTGCTGTTGCAACCCCTTTTGACAAGGATTTCAGAATCCTCAGGGGCAGTGGTGTTCCCAGCCCCGGCACAGCAAGGGAGGCTTGGGGAGAGCTGTACACTATGATCCTGCCCAGTCAGGCACCTGGCATGCTCCTTGGCTCCAGGACAGCCCTGGCTTGCTCTGCCTGCCAGCATCCCTGGGACCTGGCTGTAGAGATGGCAAGGATGCTGAGCTGTGAGCAGTGAACCCTTTGTTATTTTTGCTGTGCTCGGAGCCTTGCCCCGCATTCTTGTTTCCTTGTGCTATGTTTAGAGAACTTTGCAGTACACACTTGCTTCTGCTCCAAAACCACCTTTTTTTCTGCACAGCTCTGAAGCTTGACAAGAGAGGAGCAGGCGAAAGCCAAGGCAAGGTCCTGGGGCCTGTGTGCCTGGGTCAGGCAGACAGCATGAGCGATGCTGGCATTGGGCTTCCCTGGGCTTAGCAGGATTGGCTTGATCCTCTCTCAGTGGATTTGGGTGGATAATCATCTCACACATGGCATTGCCAAGGCTCAGGGTATCCTATCATGATCTGCTGGATGGAGCTGTGCAGGAGGGCAGGGATACCCTGGCCACCTGCATCCCTTGCCCTTAGTGCACCCTTGGAAGAGTAAGGTGGAGAACTCAGAAGTGCATCTCTTCCCAAGCCCTTGCATGGGGGGCTGGGCTAAGCTCACGTCTGCCCCTTGAACATCATTAATGCTTCACAGACAGGTATCTGGCTCTCCTTGCTTGCTGAGGTCTGGGCAAGCGGGGTCACCTTTCAGGGAGACAAGTACTAAATGTTCCCCTTCCTCCTCTGGCTCTGGCAGCTGAGCGCTCATCTCTGCGGTGCCTAAGTGGGGAGATTATTAAGTGAATATGAACGTCCTTGCATCTAATCCACACATAAATGCAAAGTTAAATTGAAACCAGAAGATGGCTTTAGCAGCACAGTTTATAGCCATTAACTCTTGGGTGACACAAACTGGACCTCCCTGCAATGCCAAGGAAAGGTGGCCCACCTGAAACTCCAAGTATGGTTCGGGGAGAAGAATGTCCAGAGGCCATCTGTGGCCACAGTTGGCACCCGTGCTGCACCTCCACCTGCCAAGCCCTGTGACCAAATCCAGGCGTGCACCAGAACAAGGTCAGGCTGCTGGTGTGCACAGCTTGGGCTCAGCAGCGTCCCAAAAGGGAGATGTATTCCCCAGCCCTGTGCATGCCTTGGGATGGTGTTGCTGTGCACCCAGAAGGGCCCACAGCTGCCCTGCACCCACTGGAGTCCCACAGACCTCTTTGGGGAAACTGGGAGGAAAACATATGCCCCAGGTAGAAGTCCTGACAGGCCTTGCTACTGACACTTTTGGGGGATCCACAGGGGATGCCCAGAGACCCTGCTCCTCTCTCCAAACTGCTGGTGTTACGTACTGGATGTCAGAGGAGGCACTCAGCGGCAGTGATGCATTCAACCCCAAGAATGCAGAGTCCCCACAGGGAGGGGGAGCAGGATGGACAAGGCAAAGCAGTCCTGGCCATGGAGCAAGGGGAGCGGGTTGGGGGGAGGAGGGGAGATGGAGAAGTGGTGCAGCTGGGCTGTGGTGAGCAAGGGCAGAGTGGTTGGCTGAGGCTAAGAAGGGAGCCATGGGACAACCAAGTGTTTCCAGTGCAAAGGCAGAGCCATATCAGCCTGTACACATCTGCCTGCTGCCTTGGGCTGTGCCTGCCTGTGCTTCCTTCCTTCTCCGCTTCACTCACCTCCTTCCCTATGGTTCCCTCCCCTCTTCCATTCCTCTTGCTCCATCTCTCATATGCTTCTCCAGTCACCCCTTCCCCAGATACCACATGTCATCACCCCAATGCCCTGTCTCCAGAGCCAAGCTGGGACCACGCCATGGGGTTCCTCTCCAGCATACCCGCTTGGTTTGTGAAACCTCTCTTAGAATCACAAAAACCTTCTTGGAGCTGGGATTTCTCTGAGATTCCCAGCTATCCATGCTTTCCCTGCCATGCTTGTGCCAGCAGCCTGTGACTGCATGAAATGCTTGGCAGGAGGCAGGGTGACCTAAGAGATGCAGAACCCATCTGAGCACACAGGTCGCAGGTCAGCATGTTCCAGAGAGTGCAGGCAGCTGCCAGCAGGAGCGAAGGTGCACAAGGGGAAGGCTTAGGACATGGTTGGCAGGGCTGCGGCCACCCCTGCTCCAACAACCACAGAAATATGTAAATGGGAAACTCAGCCCCTTATTTATGAGGCTTCACGATTCATTTTTCATTTGGGGAATGTGAACGAACAAAGATATGAAATATTTCTCCGATGACACAGTTTCCACCCAGAAAGCACATTCCTTGGAGGCGATGTGCATGTGCACAGGGGCCACATGGGACCAAGCCTGGACCCTGGTGCAAGCTCCGCTTCATGAAGGGGTAGAGGCTGCAGGGCCCAGTCTCACAACAGAGCTGTGGTGGGAGAGTAGTGAGGGTCTTGTTAAACTGCAGGGCCCTGCTGGGGTGCTGGAAGGGATCGAGCTGAGCACAGGGGACACAGCTAAGCTGAGCCTGGTCCAAGGGGAGAGGGGGCAGATTGCATGTCCTAGTCCTCCTCCTTTATAACTAGAACAAGAATTCAGCCTCCTGCTGCACACTGAAAAGAAATTTCCTCCTCACAGCATCTATAAAATGCTAACTCCTGGCAGTGCCTGAGTTTCCCAAGGATGTGCAAGTATCCCTGTTTATTGCCTTAACAATTAAAATCATTACTGGTGGCTCCTCCAGAATGGCTCCTCCAGGTCAGTGTTTCCATGTGCTCCATGAGTGCCATGGGGAAAATCTACACTACTAGTATCTATAGTATCTATGAATTTAGTATTCACACTATAAAGACCACAATCTCATGGACCAGACCTTGCTGCCTCCCAGCAGCATCAGTATCTCATTAAACCAAGCACGCTCTGTCTTATGGTCCTCCCTGTTCCTATTGCTCTCCTGGAAAGTCTGTTCCAGCTTTACCTTCACCTAGGCCTGAGGCAGCAGAGAGGTGTCCTGCACCAGTTTGAATCCTTCTGTGCCCCTTCCAGCAGCATCCTCCAGCTGCTGCAGAGCCCTCCAGCCTCTTCAATAAGCCAGGCTCCTCCACTCCCCTGAGTCTTGGAGGGGAGCAATCTCCTTCCTGGTGGCCTCATCCATGTCTTCTGGAGTACAGAACTGTTGTCTTAAGTCAGACATAACACCTTCTTGAAGAGCTCACACAACCCCCTGGTACAATTCATAGCTGTTTCCCTCTGTCCTGACTCTTCCTGTACCTCTTGCTGTCTCATAGTCATGTGCACTTAGCCAACATCCCATGATGCTGCTCCCAGCCTTTCCTTTAATTTTTTTACAACTGAGAAAATAGCCTATATTCAGAATCCTCCCTGCTAGTCCCACAGCACAGGATTTTGTCCTTTGCACCATGTAGTACCACTCCACCTCCAGAAGCTGCTGCCTTGAGAAAGCCTTCTCACAGGGACAGGGATGGAAGGCTCCCAGGGCTCCAGGGAGACCTGTCTCAGGACTGGGGGTGGCTGGTAATCCTCCTGCCCTTGCTGACCCTCCGCAGCCCACACTGACCTATTCCCATGGGTGCTGCATTGAGCTGGAGCCAATTCTTCTTTCTCCTGGGCTGAGACACCACTGGGTTGTGTTTCCTGGGGCCATTGCCATGAGCCACTTTATGACGGGTGCACCATTGACCTCACAAGAAATGCAATGCACTTAGGATGGGGGCCATCCTGAGACTGCCTTTCATCTCCACTCTTCTCCCTACATACTGACCCCTTCTCTTTATTGACTTAGCTAGACACTCTGTCGCTATTTGTTTGAACTGCCTTTGCAAGGTCCAGCTCAGCCTGACTTCTGGCAATTCTCATTTATGTTGGGCATTTCCAGGTGCTCAGACCCACTTTTCCCTGAAGATCTGCCTGCTCTTTTTAAGCTCTGTTCATTCTCACCGTGATTTTGGTGGGCAAGCCACTATTGGAAGGGGTATCAAACAGTTTTGTACCTTTGCCTTGAAAACCCTGTTGTTCTCTGAACTCTTCAGTTCAGTTGGGTTCAGTGGCTGGGTCTCTAAACTTCTCCCAGTACAGAAAGGAGAAATACTCCACCCAAACCGCTAATCTGGCAAAAGTTATTCTTCAGCTTGTTTTAGATGAAACCTATGTGGTCAACGTGCATGTTCTGAAACCAGCTTTTTTATTGTGTCTCCTTAACAGCAAAGACCAAGTCTAAAATAGTAAATTCTGGAGCCATCTATCAGCTGCCACGTCCCAGAATAGTTGGTAGCATTTGCTTTCCAATCTATATCTGGAAGTGAAAGGCTCCCACTGTGACAGAAGGATTTATGAGCAGTCATTATTAAGGGACATATGCAGACTGCTTGCTCCGGTGCCTAAAAAGGACTTGAGCACAATCGATGTGAATAGCCCCCCAGGCCACGCTGGGCTCCTGCTCCACGGACCCATGTTAGGAGAAGCACAGCTCAGCCTCCACAGGGCATCTCTGCCCCAGCTCCCCAGGAGATGGACACAAGGACTGCATTCCACCCATGATGTTTCCTCCACGGTGATTGCAGTGACTCCAGCACAGGAAGCCTCCGAGTTAATGCAGAAATACCTGAGCACCACCATGATCATACAATGCTTTGGTCCTCAGCCTCCCTTTTATGAGCTGTAGATCCCAGTCTGGAGGCAGCCATAGTGCTCTGGAGGTGCCTGTTTCTCTACACAGTCCTGGAGATATTTCTCCTTCCCCCAAAGCGGAGCCTGCAGCCAAAGCCAGTCAAACCTCAATCACATCAACCCTCAAAGCCCTTTCATCTGAGCAGGTTTCTGGCATATTCACACTGATGTATTACGTTTCTGCATGGCATTCCCCATCATGGGGATCATCCCGTGTCCCTCACTCATCCCCTGTGCCCCCCTCACCTCTTCCTTCACCATAGCCATGTCCCACACCAGATGTCCTGTGATAAGCTACATGGGCTACTGTCACAGCACACGCATCTCTCCATGGTTTTGGCCTCAGTCATATTGCTTGATGAGCCCAGCATTGTCTTCCTCTTAACCTGAGTGCCTGCCCAGCCTCTCCTCCCCTTGATCTGGGTGCTTGGTTGACCACGCTTGCTGTGAGCAGAAACCTGTGGGCATCAGATGGTGACACCAGTGGGACAGAGTCACAGTGTTTTGTACCTTCACTAATTTGTGCCATGTCCAGATTAGCTCTTGGTGGGGCTTAGGGTTGGATTTGGGTTAGGAAGACTATAAAAAAGTGACATGTTGGAGTGAGTCCAGTGCTCACCAAGATTGTAAGGGGCTGGAGCATGCGGTGCATGAGGGGAGGCTGAGGGAAGTGGGTTTCTTCAGGTAAGGGACTATCTAATTGCTGCCTTCAACTGCCTAATGAGTTATGAAGACAGACAGAGCTTCTCAGAGGTGTGTGCTGAAGGATCCAGGGGCAACAGGCACAAGTTGTGGCAAGGGAAAATCCAGCATGACATGAAGAAAAAGCTTTTCATAGCAGGGGTGAAAATCCTCCTTGGAGATGATCACAACTGGCCTGGATGAAGCCCAAAGCCACCTGGTCTCTCCTCAGAGCTAGACCTGCTTTGAGGAGGAGGCTGGACAGAAGGCACCAGAGATCTCTCCCTGCCTGCAGCTCTGTGCCATACTATGGTGTCCTGCATACTTTGGTGAACAACGCACAGTCTCAGCTTTCATTCCAATTAATGGAGCTTTTTTCCCCAAATATAAACAGTCTGCTCTTTTCAGGAAAATCTGCCGGCCTCTCTTCAGAGCCAGGGAGCCACATTGCTGGTTATAGCCTGGCCATTGATTTACTGTGTGACTACGGCCAAGTTGGACAGCATCTCTGTGCCGAGATCCAGCATCCTTGAAATGCAGGAGAAACCCAGTCTATCAGCTGGTCCATCTCATCCTAATCCAGCACAGGGCCTTTGCAATGCTCAGCATAATAAGCTTTCAGATGAAAGCCACTGGGGGAGTGCATCCATCATTGTTAGCCTGATTAGAGCTAATTCACAACACACCGGGTTTCTAGAGATTGTGTCTTTTTCTCTGCCTCGCATCCTGTTTGCAAGCAGATTGCAGCAGTCTTTAATTAATTGTGGCTTGAAATTATTCAGGCACTTCTCAGGAAATAAATCTTCCCTGATGAACAGGGCGTACTGCAGCAAAGGCACAACCCAGAGGGGGAGAGAAACGTCTCCCTGGGCAGGGTTGTCTCTTTGTCCGAAAGCACTTGCCGGGCTCTCGGTCAGTGCCAAGGCCTGGGGCTGACCTCCATTCTCTGTGCGCTTTGGAGCTGAGCACTCCTGTTCCTTTGCTGTTCCAAGGGCTGATCGCTCTCCTGCTCATGAAAGGCCGGTACAAAGCGTCTGCAGCCGAACCCTGATCTGCCCATGGAATCCAAGTGAATTTTCCTTGGGAATTACTTTCACTACTTGCTCTGCTGTTGCTGTCAGAAGGCCATGAGAAGTGATTGCCATAATGATGGTTGAAACCTAGTTTCCCTTCTAAGCTTGTTTTAATGTTATTTAGAGCTCAAATCAACTCTTTTTTGGTTGAAAGTTTCCACTCTTGGGCTCAAGCCAAAAGTGGATTTTTCAAGAAATTGGAACCGACTGGGTTCAGTCATTTCTGAGTCACACACATGGAAAAATACACATTTCCCTCTCATGCTCCACGGAGACACTTTGGACATGTACAACTCAAAACCAGCTGGAGCAAGAGACTTCAGACTTGGCTTGTTTGAGAGTCCACACTGAGGTGTAAAAATCAAGCCAGAGTTGGAGAAACTCATATTGGCATTTTCAGACTTCCCTCCCCAAAAGAGCCATCAACTGGTGTGCAATGGGCAAGAAGACACGCCGTTCTCTCCTCGCCCCCCCCTGCCCCTTGCTTTACATTGCTTTCTCCAATGGGATAATCCCAGGGGATTAACATTTAAAGTAATGAATGTTTAAAGTTAGCAAGTGAAGAATTCCAGCAATGTTCAATTCTTCCTAAGCCCCTTAAATGGAGCCGAGCTGAGGGGGCCTCGAACAGGGAGACATCAGTTAGCTTCAGAAGTCAAATGGAGTAAACACAGACGATAGTCCCTTCCTTGGTCTAGGACAAATGTAGGGGAATTCTGTCACCCCAAACAGCCAAGCAGCTTGGACGGCGTTGGTCTAACGATTCCCATTGCAGACCAAGGCAGTGGAGAGCAGTTTGCTCTGTGGCATTTGCTCCAGGGCAGCCCCAAGGGTTTTGCTTGACTTGCCCAGGACTGAAGCGTGGCAGAGGAAGGAACAGAAGCCAATGTCTTAGACACCAAACTTTTAACCACAAAACCCTTCTTTCTTCCCTTAATGAATTGTGTCAAGACCACATGAATCTTGCTGCTGGAAATTTCTGTCTTCCCCTCCTCAGCTCTCCAAGGCAGTTGCTGGGCATGGGATGAGCAGTTAATGCAAGACACCAAGGGTAGCTCCTGGGACAAATGAGCACGCCTGTCCATATGGGTGGTGTGTGGTTGCCACCAGACCTGCTCTTTTGTACCCAAGCTGTTAGCTGTGGGGGTCAGTCTCCATCCCCACCCCAGGGGCATGGAACACCTCCAGATGTGGGGCTGTGCCAGGGGGCTTTCTCTAAGGGGATGGCCAAGGGAAACTCTAGGATCAAGGATTTTCCAAGAGGTCATTCTCTGGAGGCAAATGCCAGTGCTCAGGGTGCCCAGGGTGCTCAGGTACTGCTCAGGGAGCATCAGGAGGGCTGTGTCCAAGCTGGAGAACCATTGCCTGCTTGCGGTCCCCCCAGCTCTGTGGTATGGGTGGTGTGGAGCAGGAAGGTGCCTGCACAAGAGAATCACAGCAATCACTAGGGAGCAGGACCATGATAAGATGGGTATTTCACACCCTTCCCTGACATGGAAGGGTAGAAGTGGGAGGAGGAAGCCAGGAGGTGCAAGGGGGTGGGAGAGGAAACCAGCTGCATGAGTCACCACAGTGGCCGGCAGCTGATGGGCAGGAAATGCCTTTTCCCCTGGATAAGGTGCAGAGGACAAGGTGGCACCAGCCCGTGGGCACAAGTTGTCCTGGCACTGCTGGGTGCAGGACACATGTAAGATTGGCAGAGCTGATGGAGAAGGTGGCAGATTTTTGCCCAGCACCGTTGGTCCTGATGTGCTCCACCAGAGGTTGTGGGTTCCCCTCTGCCATGGGACCCCTCTTACAACAGACATCTTGTGCTGAGCTGGATTTGGTGCACTGCTCAGCTGCCCATTTGGAAGGAATATATCACGGCTGGTCCACCAACCCCACCACCCCAGGCAAGATGATGGGAATCCTACTCCTCCTCCTCCCTGCAAGACTCACACAGAAGGCCAGTACACCTGGCACCATGAGTGCTGGCCCAGACCATGGCTTTGCTCATCTTCTGAAACTTCATCTGCTTATATGTGTGCAGATGTCCGCACAGCATCCCCAAAGTTCCCAACAGACCCATGGCCAGAGGACACTTCCAGCACCAGTCATTGACCTGGTGCAGCTTGCACACAAGGAGTCTAGGCAGCCCAGGGCTCTTCCCATGTGAGCCTGCTTTGGGCAGGCAGGAAGGCTATGGTGATGTCCCAACAGAGATGGGGAAAGGACAGCGTCTTCTGACTTCCAGAAAACATCTAGAAAATGATGGAGCTAGTGTCTCAGAGCAGGTTGTGGAAATCCTGCCAAGTGGGTCACCCGAGGCTTGTCTTCAAAGAAGTCCTGGAGAATGGCACACAGGCAGTTTTGATGTGGAAGGAGAGCAGGACATGCTGCTTATCAGGGCTCTTCAGCCCCTCTGCCCTGGAGGGACAGCCTCGGAGGGCTGGGGACACACAGGGGGCCAGCCAGCTATGGACACTTCCTGGCCAAGTCCCTCCTGGTTATGATAAGGGTCCTGAGTGAGCAGATGTGGGTGGCACAGAAATGTCCCAGACACCACAGCACACGGGGCTCAGCTGGGGCTGACCATGCCTTGGCAAAGCTTTGCCTTCCCAACAAGCTCCCATGAGCTGGAGCATGGCCTTGGCCACTGCATAGGTCATGCCTGGGACCAGGATGGAAATCCAGGCTTTGCCATCAGCAAAGGGGTAAAGGCAGGAAGGCAGGCAGGGGAGCTGGGAATGGTGTGCGATGCCAGGGAGTGACCCTTACCACACAGAATCAGCCACTGCTTGTCTGGCCATGGGACCTCTCTGCTTTCCCAGCCCACCTCATCCCACACCCCCTCCCCTCCTATGGGCAATAGCATCTCCAACAGCTCCCTATCTGGGACAGGGGTGCCGTCACAGCTCCCAGGGAGAGCAGAAGGGGTGACAGAAGAAAAGTGTGGACAGAGCAGAGGAGAAGAAGGGGGAACAGGCAGCCTAGCCCAGGTTGGGAAGGGGTCAGAGCTGGTGTTCATGCCAATGCGCAGGGATTCCCATGGGATCTAACAGGCACAGGGTTCAGGAGGGCCCCTGGGTGCTCTGCCATCCCACCCTGCCCCAGCTCTGGGGCTGGACACTTCCACACTGGCAGAGCTGAGCCGGCCTCTTTGCTCCGATAGCTTTTCCCGGCGTTTAACCTGACTTTCCCCCGCTATGAATTAAGCCCATTTGATATCCTGTCTGCCACGAGCAGGGAGAACAGACTGTTCCATTCCCCTCTGTAGCTGTTTTATGTCTTTGAACAAACCAGCACATCTGCCCTTGCCAAGGCTCTGTGAGCCCCATCCCAGTCCCCAGAGTTGCTCACCCCACAGAACGATGCTCTCTCCCCTCTCTTCCTCGGCACACCACGAGCAGCTGGCAGCGGGCAGCACAGCCAGCACAGGCTGTGCCCTGGCATCTGTCCTGCCATGCAGCCTCACAGACACGCGCTCGGATCCATGCAACAGAGGTTGGCATGGGTGCTCACAGACGCACACACACTCCAGGAAGGGCACAGAGGGCATTTGCTGGAGAACACCCCAAAGCACGTCATCTAATGCGATGAAATGGCTTGAATTCCCCACAGCTGCCAAGACCAGGCTGGAAGCATGCTTGCCATGAGAAGTCAAAATCTCTGTCCCCTGCACACAGGTCAGGTCTCAGAGTGGCATCTGGTGGTGCCAGGCAGTGCCACTGCAGTGGGATGCAGGGAAGGATTCTAGAGAGCAATGCTAAACCCAACAGCCATGCAGGAATGGCCCCTAAATAAAAAAGGTAGCCTGGAAACTGGGTGTCAAAAGCTGACCCCCAGGCAAGTGGTGGAGCTGGGCACAGTAGCAGGGACAACCCAGTGCCACCGGCTGCATCCCTGCTCACTGGCTTCCCTGCCATGGTGCCAGGGGAGAGGGCTGGGGTGGAGGCAAAGCAGGGCCAGCTAGGGCCAGGCAGGGGGAACTGTGCAGGCACAGTCCTTAAGGCTTTTGGTCTTTTTCCACCAAAGGGTTTTGGGGCGGGGGGTGTTTTGTATCTAGATTTTTTGGAAGGGTTTTGGTTTGATTTCCTCCTCTGCCAAGCACTAAGCGATCGCTCTTTCCCCCCTTGGCAGGAGCTGCCTGTCTCGTGGTGTTGACCTTGGCTGGGCTTTCTCTGTGGCTGGAGCAGACTTACTCCATAAATTCCCTGTCTTCTAGGAATCTAGCATGGGAAAGAAAAGAAACACAAAAGAGAAACGTGGATTAAAATATTTTGCATCTTAGCACATTAACAAAGTGGGGTTGGCACTGAGCAGCCAGACGACTTCCCCGAGTGGAGAGGTGTTGCATTGCCAGCCCAGGCACCAGCAGGTTCAGGTGCTGTGAGAGCTGGCACCTCATTGGCACCCATGGCCGACCGCAGGGTGTGAGAACAGCAGCTGCCCTGCTCCAGGGTGAGAGCTGTGGCAGGGGATGACACAGTCCTCGAGTGCGCACAAAGACAAGCACTGAGCACTACTTACTGCCTTTCACGTCCCCATTGCACAGTCCACCAGTGCTTGGGGCAGCAGTACAGGCCAGCAGCGGTTCACGGGGTTAGATGTTGACCCAAGAGCAAGGCTGAGGCTGTTGTAGGAGAGCAGGGTGCTGCTGGGGCAGGGGTAGGGCTGCACCCTTGACCTTGCCTGAGGTGACCCACTGCACAGACCACACCTGGCCCCAGCATCACGAGCTTCCCCTAGCAGTGCCCTGGCCAGTGTTTTCCATGGCTGCATGGCTTCGAGGGCAGTTTAAACCACTTGCTCAGCCCCAGTGCAGAAAGCCTGGCAGCAAAGCACTGAGGTGAAGCAGCAGACACCAAGTGGGCCAAGACCCAGCTGCTTTCACAAGCAGGTGAGAGGCAGCACAGCCCCCTAATTGAATCCAGCAGAGCTGCCTCAGACAGACAAAACACAGCAGTGACTCAGAGCACCAGTCTGTGCAGACACAACCCTCCCAGCACCCAGGGAGATGGGCTAGCACCCTGGGGTGGGGGGTCACCCAGCCAAATACTTCCCCATGGGCCCTCAGGCCGTGGAGGATAGAGGACCCTTGTGTGCAAGAACTGTTGGGGCAAGCCCTGGGCCTGGGATGTCCAGGGTTCTTTTGGGTGTACAGGAGCTTGAGGAAGCTGGGGGTGCTACTTAGCTACTTAGCACTTGGGCAACAGGTGCTGTGGAGCAAGACACCCACAAGTTGCCAAAGCCACATGGTGCACAGTGCTGCACAAAGCCAGCACAGGCTTGAACCTGGGCCATGAAGCCAAGGGTGCCTGAGCAGCCTGCGGCAGGATGGTTGGATGCCCTCAAGGGTGACTGTGTCCCGCTGCTTGGAGGGTCAGGACTCCTGCACCCTGACAGGGCTTGTGGAACCCACTGGCAGGCTGGTGCAAGGGACAGGAGTGGCTGGTGACTCAAAAATCCAACTGCGAGCCTCTCCCACCCTGTTCTCCACTGCCTGGGATGGACGTGAGCTGTAGTACCTCATGTAGGCATGGGACAGGGATGTTTGAAGGTCCTCCAGGGAAGGAAGGACACAGTCACAGGTTGCTGGCAGCTTGAGCACTGGCAGGAGGTAAAATCTTTATTTTCACATAGGACATTAAATCTGCCTGTGTGTCACTGTGCCTGGGAACTCTGCAGAGCAGTGAATGCAAGACAAGCAGAGCCCATCCTAAAGAGGGGTCCCTGGGGCACCTGCAAGCAATGACGTTATGGGCACGTGAGTGTGCTGTGCTAGGGTAGCAGGTTTACATCTTCTGTGTTCTGGGAATGCCAAAGCACCATATATTTGACACTTTAAAAAGGCCTCATTTCCCAGAACTGTAACCTGCTTTAAGCCCTACCAGCTGGAAGGAGGCCCTGAGTTCCCCAAGTGTGAGCAATACTTCTAATCTCTTTTAAAACACTTTACTACAGCCATTGCAACTGCCCAGCTGAGAGCATTGGCGGAACTTGTTCCTGCTTCCCCTGGGTTTCAAGGGATGGGGAAAGGGCAAGACATTAAAATAAAACAAAGCATCTGAATCAGCTGGGAGGAAAGAGGAAATTGATAAGAAATGTGAATCAACAGGGTCACATGGAGAAAGCTGTGAATGGCAAAGCTGGGTGGGAATCCCCTCAGTGACAGGAGAGGGTGCAACTGGCAGCACCTGGGAATGTGCAGCTCCTTCCTTGGGGCTTGCAGGTGAAAGCTGGCTGCAGTTGCACTGGGCACACATGTCATGTTACACATCATGCATCAGCCGCCACAGGCAGTAATGACCTGCTCTCCACTCCCACCACACATCTGGAGGGGGTGAGCAGCAGCGACCAAAGTGAGATGTCTACCCGCTGTGCCTGGGGAGCTCTTGCAATGGGGAAGAGTGATTATGGGAAGTTCGAAAAGCATCAAAAAGCTGGAAGGGGGTAATGATGGCCCAGAATAAGTGAGTGGTAGCTCCATGAGCCTGACCCAAGACAGGCAGGGTGAGGAACGGGTGCAGGGTCTCTCTGTCAGCATGCATGACTCTCACCCCACCTCTGCATCACTGATGCTGGCTGAGAAAGACAGCAGTGCTGGTACTGACCCCCTTGAGGACAAATCAGTACCTGGGACTGTGGCATCCCCACCAAAAACCTGCTGGGAGCCATGAATGCAGTGCAACACCCACCACCCTGAACTGCACCATAGACAGGGAATGGCTACGAGGCAGCCCAGCATGGGAGCAGTGGAACTTGGCGGGGGCTGCCCTCACTCTGAGGCTTTTATCAATGTCCCACCAGAACATGGCTGTGGTGGGAGGACAGGAAAGGAGCATGTGGAAAAAAGGAACAGCAGTCCTGGGAAAAGGGCTTGGAGGGGGGGGGATACAGGGTGGGAGTGAGTGGGTAGCGCCGTGCACCCCCAGCATGCAGGCAGTGCCGTGGCAAGGGGGTATCAGGTGGCAAAAGGCTGTGGAAGCCCCTGAGTCAGCATGTCAAGGAATGGTGAAGGGAGATTTGATCCCAGATCACATGGGGAAAGGGAAATGGGGTAGCAGAGGTTCTGGTCACAGCAAAACAATGATGGGAGGAGGGAGCTGGAGGACAAAACAGGACCAAGGAGAGTAGGAGCGATGTGTGAGGTCCCTTGAGCATCATGCTCACATGGCTCTGCAGATACCAGCCTTGAGCCTCTCCTGAGCATCAGCTACGTCAGCTATGACATCCGCCTGCAGCATCACCTTCCCAGGCAGTGCAGTCGGGACTCACACACCTGTACTTTTGCTCTCTGCTTTCCAAAGGGTGATTTCCCAAGGGCAGTCTCGGTGGCCATGGAGCAGGGCTAGGCGGCACAGGAGGGAGGAGAGTGATCCTATAGGAGAGTGGCCAGGCCCGGCTGTGGCAGGGTGTCCATGTCCTCATGCACTGGACTGCAGCTGCAGGTCAAACACTGGCCCGTGAAGCACTCCTGAGGGACCCATTCCCATCCCCTGCTACCACAGGCAACCTCTCGGGTAATCCTGCTCATAAATTTTTCAAGCTCCATCTTGAAACTAGTCAGGCTATTTGCAGCACTGGCCAGGTGCCAGGGTTTCTAGTTCACCAGAAATGTCGTGTTTGTTTTTTTAATCTGGGCCAGGGCCAAACTGGATCCGCACCAGCCTGGGGTTTTTTTGAAGTTTCCGGTGAACCACAAGCTTCCCAGCCCCACAGCTGCTCAGTGAATTGTCATGCCTGTCAGCTTCACGGCTCACATCAGTGACAAGTGTGGTGAGATCTCAGCTGTGATGGCATCTGGGGCTCTGAGCATCATCCCAGTGATGCTCCTAGGTACCCTGTCAAGGGGTTCCCCTTCCATCGCTGCCCTGATGGCATGGAGACATTTGAGGCTATGAAGATGCAATGTGATTTTTGACAAGGCTGTTGGGCTGAAGGTTTCTGCTGAGCTGTGGGTTTGCCCCTACTTGACCCCAGGAGAGGCTGTTGGAGGGTTGCCTTTTGCAAAGAGGGAATTGTTCCTCTCCCTCACAGCGTAACCATGTTCACGGCCAGCTGATAGCCATCTGCTTCTCTGCCAGCACTGTCCTCTAGCCTAAATAGCTCTTACCCTCCTGCTGTTTACTCCCAGATGTATTTATAGACCAACTCTCTCCAGGCCTTCATTTTCCTAGACTAAACAAGCCAAGCGCTTTCAGGATTCTCTCATAAAACCAGCTTTCCTTCCACCCAGCTGGCGCACCTCTTCCCATGCTGAGCCCTTCATCACACTTGTGGGGAAGCAGAGCCAGGACTGGGGGCATCTGTCAGCAGTGCCCACTCGACGGCATGGGCACAAGCCAGTGCCTGCTGCGAGCACCCTGCCAACAGGATTTGTTCTTTCCAAGGCCACACTGGTGGCTCCCGTGTTCTCAGACTGCTCTTCCATTTTTGTTTCAATTTTCATGGACAATTTTGAGGGTGCTGTGCAGACACTTGACCTTCCCCCTCACATTTCTCCCAGCCCAGCCTTTCCAGAAAGCTATTTTGCTTCTTCTTTGTGTCCATGATGCTTTTCCATTTGGCACCCCAGCAAACTTCATTCACAAGGACATACTGTCAGGACCAGCTCCAGCATCTGCCTTCAAGCCATAGATCATCTTCCAGCACACCCTCTTGCCACCCTCCCTCATTTGGTTCCTCCCCATTCAACAGTCCAATGTCTATCCCCATTTCCCCACCTCTCTGCTCTATTTCCATGCAGCTCTTTCCCATGCACTTTGCCAAATGAAGGGCAGATGGACAAATCAGCAGCAACCTCAGGCAGATGCAGCAACCATGTCGCTGCAGCACTACATGGGAGCCTGGGCAGCCTCCTGGATTGGGCTGTCCTGGAGGCTCAAAGGCAGAGCAGGCCTGTGTCTTGCCTCATGAGAGAGGTCTAACTCCCGGTCACTAATGCAGACACTGAGATCCCAACAGTGGGGGACTGATTCCCAGTATCCAGTGGCAAGTGTTGCCTGGAAGGAGACTGATGCCTCTGGTCCAACTTCCCCTCGCAGCAGTCCCCATCCTCGAGCGTGGGTGCTGCCAAGGGAAGAGTGGGCTGGTTTGGTATGGTGAAGCAGAGACCATAGGCAGTGGTAAAATACTCCTCAGGGCTTAGGCAGTGCATTTATCAGCTGTTCTAGCCCAGATCCTCAAGCCAGATAGCAGCATGATGCATGTTTAAAGGAAAGATGCTCCTGACAATAATTAGAGTCCAGGAAGCTTAGTTTGTCACTGCTGAAGGTTCAGGATATCGCACGCTACTGCTTTGCTCTCCTGCCAGGGAAGCCACATGGCAGAGATCTTATTGTCCCCAGGGAGAGGGACAGACAGCCCCAAAGCACAGGCTGGAGCACCATCGTGCCATGTTCAGAAGTGCACTGGAGGGTCTCCCCGCTACTACAAAATGTCTGTGGCTCTCCAAAATCCAGAGCTGATTTCTGAAGCCAAAATGTTTCTGCCCAGTATAGGGTGGTGGTAGCATGGACTTCACACCGACAGCAAAAAACAAGGTCACTGTCTGGCCTGAGATGCTGCAGTAGCCCAAGGCACAAGCCTGGCTCAAGGGAGCTCACTGTGAGAGGGAGGAATACTGTCCCAACAAGCAACTGTCTTTGCTGGGTCTCAGGAAGAGCCAGTTTCCTAAATCTGAGAACAATTACGAGCAAGATTGCCTTGGAGGAAAAATTTAAACAGAACAAAATGGGAACCATGGCTGGGAATCATTCAGAAATACTTTCCGAAGAGCCCAAATGTTGGCCGGAGGCAGTGGTGCAGAGCTCGAACAACTGCGAGACCCATCAGACCTCCCTGGACTGGCAGCACATCCCTCTCTCTGCTGGCCAGAGACCTTGGCAGCTCTCCTCAGATGGTGCCCATCTGGATCGCTGTCTGCTTTCTAGGAAAAATGGCTCAGAGGAGCAACAGCCAGCAGGTCTTTGCCCCCAGGCTCACTAAAATTGTCAGTGGACCCCCTTCCCTGCTTTCTGCACTGGAACTAGCTCTGTGTCACAGAGAGTGCTTCCCCAGTGGAGTTTTGCTCAGCCCTTCTTCCATGCCCCCAGGCTCAAGCAAAGCCCTGCTCTTCATTAGGAGAAACAGCCACAGCAGGGGATGTTTTCTCTTGTGTTTTGCCATCATCTTTTCTCATCTGCATGGTCTGTCTGTGCTCCCGTTTGCACAGCCCCCACCTTCTGGAGAGCCCCCAGAGACTAGGGCCCCGCAGGCAGCTTGAGCAGGGACAGCTCTGGGACAGCACAGCACTGGACCAGGACTGCCCAGCGTGTCCCACCTGGCCAAGCAGTTCCCAGCAGAGCTCATCTGTTCCCAGGGACACTTGGCAGCCACCTGGTGTCACTTTTGTAGACAGCCCAGCCCCACCATGGCAGGGAGATCCCTGACACTGGTGCGATGGGTGTGCAGGTGCAACATCACCCAAAGGGAGCAGACTAATCTGTGAGTGAAGACACAAATACAGCAAACTGACATCCTGTGCCAGAGGGGAAAAGATAAATTTTTAGCTCTCAGCACCATATTCTGGAAGGAAAACTAGCAAAGACCCCAACCCTGGGGATGTGGTGGAGAGTCAGCTCGCCCACACCCAGCTGGGCCATGGAGCAGCATCCGGGTACCGCTATGGTACATGGTACAGAAGCTGCAGTGGGCACCAGGGAAGATGAAACCTCTCTGCACTTCATTCCTACACCTGCTACCTGTATGAGACAGCTCTGGGTTGCCCAGAGCTTGGTAGAGGCAGGAGCAGCATGATGCCAGTGGGGACCCAGTTGCAGCCCCTGGGCAGAGTGGCTGTGCCAGGAAGAGCCTGTGCAACTTAGAAAATCATTCATTAGCTTTGTCAGAAATATTTGTTTCATTAGGAAAAAGCCCGAATATCTTAACTTTGCCAAGGCAATATAAGTTTTTTTCTCATTAAATTAATTTCTATCAAGATATTAAAATAAAAGAAAGGAGTTGAGAAGAGTTCAGATCCCTAAAGAGATGCTGTCAGACTGATTTCTCCAAAAGCAGAATCTGTTTCAGCCCAGACTCAAACAAATGATCAGAGGCCACTGAGCTGCCAGTGCATGAGCAACCCTGCCTTTGCCTGTTCTGTATGTCCTTGCATCCAGCTCCTCCACCCACTGCTGCTGCAAGCCTGCAGGAATGGCTGGATTTGGATACAGCCAGATCTTCTCTGCTGGGAGAGGGAGCTGGAGCAACCTGAAGTGCAATGGCAATGGCCAAGCATTTCCCTCCCAGCAATGGTGCCATGGCATGAGGATGGGTACAGGGAGCTCTGCGTGCTGCTTGGAGGCAGTGAATGTTGGCTGCCAGGACCGCTAGTCATACCCATACCCGGGTGCAGGAGCAGGTCTGGGGAGGGGGGAGCTTCCTGGCCAGCCGCTGGCAATGGTCCCTTCCCAGTGCTGCTCCTGGGAGGCCTCAAGGGAAACATCCCTTCCTGAGGCTGATGGGATTCAGTAGGGGTGCTGGGGATCCCAGCCCAGCTTTGTGCACCCAGCCTGGGTAGATCAGAAAGGTCAAAGGCTCCAGAGCACCCTCTTTCTGCCTTTCCCTGGGACAGCAATGCTGGCACCTGCATGTGGAAAGCCCTTTCCACAGGAGCTTGACCATCCATTGTGCAGCTGCAGCATTTGCTGCCCATGTGTGTGCTCCTCTAAGGCTTGTCCTCCCTCTGCAAATGTGG
The DNA here is from genome assembly GCF_963210335.1 of Falco punctatus. Taxonomy (NCBI): domain Eukaryota; kingdom Metazoa; phylum Chordata; class Aves; order Falconiformes; family Falconidae; genus Falco; species Falco punctatus. The sequence continues at coordinate 100,491,548 of NC_137580.1, forward strand.
ATCAGACACCTGTAAAGGAGAGACACCAGAATAAATATGAACATGAAGAAAAGCTGCAAAGATCTGTCTCTCACTCAGCTGCTCTATAGGGATGTGATTTATTTCAGGTGCCTAAATGTGGGTTGATATTCTGATGACACGTAGTTAATCCTAGCTGGAGGCTTGTTGCACTGCCACCAAACATTGCTGGTGTGCCAATATCCAGCCCAGCACAGTACAGGGAAGTCTGAATGTTTGATCTAAGCCCCATTCTATACCTCCCCCAGCACACTGTGCTTCAAATGCTCATTCTTGGTTGGAAAGCAAAACTCTGCTCCTCCATGGTTAATGCCAGGCACTGTATAGCTGATCCTGTTTGCTCTTGGTGAGACCCAGAGGCTGAGCTGTCTGAAGTGATAGGCTGTGCACTAGAGCAAGTCAGAAAACAACTTTGCAAACCACCATGGTGATTTTCCTGGTCTCCTCAAACACCTCCTTTTTACTTGCAGCTTGAAAGGAAGTTTCCAGCCAGGAACGTACACCTATTCTTCTTTTCTTCTTCCTCTACTGCTCATGGCCATAAAAATCAGGACTGTCTAGGATATATATTCATTGCATTTTTCCATTTCTACTCACAGCTTTTCCAAGCCTCTTCACCTTTGGAAGAGCTACAGAAGCAGCAAAAGGAAAACTGAAACCCAGGAACGCACCACTGTGCAGCTGTGCCAAACCTGAGGACTTTCAAAGTGTCAGCAGGACAGAGGAAAAAGCCCCTTCAGAGTTGTTTGGAGAGAAGTAGATACTCTTCCCCACAAGAATCAGCTGTGTGGTTCTGACTTGCAGCCAGATCAAGCCCTTGGCCCCACAGCTTGAGGATGCTGACCTGCCTGTGCCTTTGCTTCAGTGGTATCATCCACTGTTTTTTAGGGGATGAAGGAGTGACTGCTGAGTCCATCCCAAGGAAGAGATTCCCAGCCATGTACCCATCAGGACTGGTATGGACAGGAACAGTGCTGCCTGAGGAGAAGAACCTGCTTGGGGATGGATAAGATCCACTCCAGGCTGACACTGTAGTGTCATGGGGGTGAAGGTGGAGGGAGAGGCAGGGAGAGCCTCTGCATGCCTGAAACTGAAGACTGAAAAGGTGAAGTGGACAGAGAGCACTGCCCATCTTCCCTGGGCTCTGAGTTGACACCGAGCACCACCTTGGCACTCCCTGAATCCACACTCTGCCACCCCTCGAGACCAGGCTCCCTCAAGGGTGTCCCCGGAGGAGCCCGTTCCTGTGCTGAGCCAGGGCTAGCCCATGCCCACAGTGCCTCTTCCTTCCTGGGGGTGCTGGTGCTGTGCTACAGGGCAGAGACCAGCCCTGTGCTGCACACACAGAAAAGCTGAGTAGGTCCATTTGCACATAGAGTTGGGGAGACCTGGAGGGGTGCAGGCTGCACCTGGAGACTCAGCACAGCAGGAGACCTCTGCGACACATTGGCCACATCCACAGGTCAGAGAAGTCCTGTGGGACTTTGGAAAGGGGACAGTACTTCTGTGCTGCACTTACAGGCTGAATGTGGTCGAGCCAGGGCGCGAGAGCCACAGGAACCTCATGGCATGTACTACAGATGGACACGTCCCAGGTTAAACATGCGCCATATGGGCTTGCATCAGCACTGAGGGCTTTTCAAAGAACGTCCCATTCGAAGTAACCAGCCTGGAGGCTGATGTTATCTAGATGATACTGTTGTCTTTGGAAAGGCTCCTAAACACTTGAAAAACACCTTCAGCCATACTCCAACACAGCAGAGCACAACTGAGATTAGAAATTGCACTTGACAGTGTTCAATCTGTCCAATGGGATTAAAACCAGATCCAGTTCACGTCTCTGCAATTACACACCTCCCTTCCATAGAAGAAGGGCTTTCTCTTTCATCTTACATCATGGGTATGCACATTTTATTCCTGCTTAAGCCTCAGCTGTAAGGCTTTTGAGAGTATTTCAGTGCAATCTCAAACTGTTCTGGACAGATGTTGCACAAACTAGTTTCAAAACAGTGGTGGTCCTGATCATGACTAGCCTAGAGTTTAAAACTGTTGGATTATGGGTATCCCACTGGGACAGCAAACAGATTTCTTGGACTAAGGATTTTGAATTATACTGCACCAAGTCCATGAAAGCAGTGCTGGTACTTGAGTCAATACAGTAAGAGACAGCACTTCACAGTAAAAACGGGATCACTGGCATAGTTATGTAGAGGTTACAGAAAGGTGTAGAGGTTGGAGAGGTGGGTGATACCTTTCATATCATCCATCTGAGGTGGGGACACAATACCACCCTCTGAGGACATCTGTAGCCACCAAAGACCCAGCCTAGACAGTCAACTGGTATTGCATCAGCACAGTTATTTCTGATTCATAGTCCATATCCCAAGAAAATGCAATGGAAACCACTTCTTTCTCTTACCTTATATTTTCTGGATGCCTGAAGAGTTGTCACCAAAGGTCATGGCACTTGGAGCTGACTGCTGAGGTCCTCTGACTCAGAAACAGCATTGCCTGTAAGGCGAGATCCAACAAGACAGCCTAAGATTTCTGAGCACCTTGTTCAAATCCATCACTGTCTTCAGTCCATGCCCTTAAAATTTCTCAGCAAGACTGAAGTCCATACAATATTTAGACTTCGAAACTCTCTGATGGGTAGAAGCCTCAAGCATGCACAATCTTCATGTTGATCTTTAAGCTGGACCTTGTAAGAGCTTGCTAACCTGCAAGCGAGAGCTCTAAAATTTCCCTACGGATCATGCCAGCATCCTGATGTGCTTTCCAGAAGGCACAGCAGGCTCCTCATCTTCCCTCTGGGCACAGAGGTGGCTTTCCTTCTCAGCAAAGGGGACTGTCCCTTCCCAGTGAGATGCCCCTGATACTATAGACCTCCTAGGCCAGTTGTGCATGAGGCTTTGGCTGGAGATTTGGGATCAGCTTTGGGCAGAGGGAGAGCTAACTCACTCCTAAACCCTACTCACTGGTGTTTCTCAGTGTCCTTGGTGTTTTATTACAGACTGGTAGTTATCAGCTCCTGCTCATCACCCCTGTGCATCCTGCATGTGGGTAGAAAGTGCAGCGAGGTCTTGAGATGGAGCAGAGACTGCAGCCTCCAGGCAAGGTCCCACCACTCCGGACACGCACCCATGGGTCTCCTGAGACCCCTTCACTGGTCCCTCTGCCAGGCTAACTGTGTGAAGATGGAGTCACAGAGCTGTTTGCCTGCCTCTGCTGGAAGGGGAAGAGGGGGAAGAGGAAGACGCTGAGGCAGCACCACAGGAATCCAGAGAGTACTGGGGTGCTGGGAGTGAGGGAGAAATAGCCCAGAGAGGATGGAATTTTAGATACATGTACTGCAAACTGGAAGCTTGATCCCTTGAGTGATCAAAGGGAGTACTGGAGGGTATTCAGTCTCTGGCTGAGTCCAGAAATTAATGAGGATCCCAAAACCAAAGCTGAGAGAGACAGCTGGGGAATCCCAGCTTACACTTACAAAACCAATTTGATTTTGCCAGTCTGGAGAATGCATCTGGTTGGCACTGCCAGTCTTGGGTAAAACACAACCATGGCACAGCAGAGCAGGCTGGTGAATGTCAGGCAGCAGCATCAGGAGTGCAGGCATCCAGCCAAGTGTGTTTGTGCAGCAAATGCAGGATGCAGTGTGAAGGATTGTGTGTATCTGGCAGCACACGCAAACCTAAATGCACTGCTTTGCTCTTGGACATTGCTGCTCTGCTTGTACGAGACAGCCATCTCTCAAGGCTGAATTGTGAAAAACAGGGGGAAAATAAAACAAAATAAAAAGATAGTAAAGAGAGAAAGAGAAGGGAAGGGAAGGCAAGGCAAGGCAAGGCAAGGCAAGGAATGGAAAGAAGAAAAAAAAAAAGAAAAAGAAAAAGAAAAAGAAAAAGAAAAAGAAAAAGAAAAAGAAAAAGAAAAAGAAAAAGAAAAAGAAAAAGAAAAAGAAAAAGAAAAAGAAAAAGAAAAAGAAAAAGAAAAAGAAAAAGAAAAAGAAAAAAAAAAGAAAAAGAAAAAGGGGAAGGGGAAGGGGAAGGGGAAGGGGAAGGGGAAGGGGAAGGGGAAGGGGAAGGGAAGGGGAAAAATAAACCCCCAAACAAGGACTCCTTGGAGAGAGGAAAATCTCACAGTGAGGGATTTATTGTGGGCACTGTCGAGCGATGGTACATGTAGGGACTGGAAAATCCCCTTGGTCACCAGTGAACTGCCTGCCTGTAAGTCAGATTTTGTAAAGCTGCGGAGAGGAGCTTGTTGGAAAAAACACATCACATTGAACACAACCACATCACAGCTGGATGGGGGGGTGATCCTGCAGCGGCGGCATGGAAGACAGAGGGAGCACGGAAAAGATCATGCTGGAGGTTGTTTTGGGAAACATTTTTCAGAGTGGAATATGCCAGATGGCAGCGTGGGACCATGCTGACCTTCAGATGGGTACAGCAGGGCCCCGCACATCTGTGCTGGGCACCCAGCCTCCCTGCTGGCCCTCAGGGAGAGAGGAGGATTGGGGGCGATGCCTGGACCTGTCTTCAGTGTCCTCTTTGGGAGGAGAGAGACAGGCCTGTAGAAGCTTAGGAAATTATCTGTAACATGTAATTTTAGAAAACAACATTGTCCTTTCATAAAAGCATCTAAAAATGTCGCTCTGGCACTCCAGGCTATCCGACAGAGCAACCAGCTGGCAAAAGGGAGACTCTAGATAGCAAAGCACTGCAGAGCAGGTCTGTGCAACATGGAAAAAGAAGCAGCTCTTTAGTCTGTGATTACATTTGGTGTGAAAATGGCATGCTCTGCTATGCCTGGCAGGGGAGACAATTTGGAGCAAGTGGCAGGGGTCAGATGTTCCCATGTAGGGGGATGTTTCATCTGGATCCTCACCGGTTCCCCTGAACGAAGCCCAAGCCTTCCTGCATGTGTGCTCTTAATGCCTTATCTGGGAGGTGCTTCCCGGGACTCCCTGGGACTATGCTGTCCATCCAAAATATTTCACAAAAAGATACTGCAAATATTTGAGATACTGAAAGCAGTGGAGTTCACAGGAGTTGTATTATACTACAGGGAAAAATGCCAGAACAGAACCAGAGTCCTGAAAAGCCTGGAAGAGACTTAAAACAGGAAAATACTACAGGTTAAAGAAATAATATGACAAAAAGTGGTTGAACAAAGGTTAGCCCTCAGCCACCCCAGGAGCTGCCTGAGCTGCCCACACAGACCATGCCTGCTGCCCCAGTGTTCATGCACGTGGCTTCGCTTAGTCTCCCACCCGCGCACCGTCCAAGCCAGCAATGCTTTCTGAACCAGCTGGCTATTCCCAGACCAAATTCAGCTCATTCTCATTGGGAAATGTACAAAAATGGATGATGTCACTCACTGGGGACATGTCGCCAGCACAGTTCTGGGGTGCACCTCTGCAAGAGAACCAGGGCTCTGTGCACAAGTGGCACAGCCATCCTTCCCACCCCCTCTGCCTGGAGCCACACTGGCAGCTTTGAGCTTTGGGCTACTTAAGCTAGCCAGAGGGCACAGGCTGTCCTTTCAGGCTAAGAGAGAGACCTGGGAAAGTCTCTGCTGGCTGACCCTCTCTTCAGAGCTGTAAGGAGAGACAAGAGAGAAAGGAACTGCAAACACAGAGTAGGGCACATTCCCTGGCATGGGCAGAGATGCCCTGTTGCAGCAGAGACCGTGCATGAGGTGAAACTCCAACCTGTTAACACTGCATGTCCTGGCAGCATATGTATGGCAGCGTGGGAGGAGAGCACTTAACAGGCAAGAGTTCTTGCTGAGATCCTAGATTGTCTCTGCCTGGAAGCAGGATGACCCTTGGGAAGGACAGGAACGTCCAGGGACCCACTGGCCTGAGCTCACTGTAGCTGTAGAATAAAACATCAGATAATGCAAGACACCAAATGCCAGAAGCTGTCAAACAAAACAAATTAGGACAGTAGTTCCAGAAATTAGACATAATCCAGCACTGGCATCAAGTCATTTGTATAATTAATGACACACTAGTTCTCAATTATCATTATTGCAATCCAGAAATAGCATTATTAGAGACTACGGCGCCCAGTCATGTAATGGCATATATAAAAGCTGCACTCACTAGACATGACATACTTACTGTGCTGGCGACAAATAATGAACCATAATTCCCTGTTAGGAGCTCAAGTTTCTGTAGAGACCAGGCTAATGGCCCTCAGCCTAATGAGGTCATGGAAAACACTGTCAAATGCTTGAGTGGAGGCTTGATGTACCTTCAGATACCTGAGCCATCCCATCCGGATCCCATTCAGTGTTGCTAAATTCCTGGAGAACTGGCTTGAAACTGCAGCCATCATCCACAGAGGCTGAGAAACAGATGATCTGGTTACAAAAACCAACACAGCTGAAACCCAGGGAGCCTCATGCACCCCATGGGGAAAGCCAGAAGAAGGCACATGCTCATGGGAGACAGCTCCCTCAGGCTTTGCAGACACGATGGGAAGAAACAGGCAGGACATTGTGGAGCTGACTCCCTACAACACTTGGGAGACATGATCATGGGTCCTCATGGGTCAGGGTATCCCAGGACTTTCTGCTGCACCCCTAGGACTAGGAAAGCCATGAGGATGGACTAAGCATGCACCAAATCATGTAGCATCCTGGTTCAAAGGATACATTGCTCATCGGAAATTTTCCTGGTGGTGTGGTGGATCTCCAGCCAACCCCTCCCAGCCTTTTCCCTCTAATGTTTGCTAACTGCTGTTAGATTAAAGACTGCCTAAGATCCAGTGCAGGGCAGCTGTTAATGAAGAGACATGTCCACTCCTCTGCAGAGATCCCTGGGGAATGTCCTGCCCTCCTTCCAGTCTCCTGGGACAACACATTCCCCAAACCCCCCATGAAGGACAGCAATGAGCCCTCTCTGCCATGGAGACCTCCCTCTGAAGTACAGCATTCCCAGAGCACAGGGCATGCTCTAAGAAAGCAAAGAATAGGGAAAAAGTAGTCCCTTAAACAGGGACAGCGGCAGCAGGGACCTGGCGAGGGTGCAGCTGAGCAGCACTGGGGCTGCAAGGGTTTGGCATGCTGCAGCACCATCCTGGCTATGCTGGGAAGCCCAGCAGGAGCAGGGCAGGCTCCAGCCACCCCACTGGGCTAGAGGTGTTGTGAAATGGTACCACGTGGTGACATGCTGGAGGCAGCTGCTTTTCCTGGCTGCTTCTTCCTTTGCCCATCAGTCAGAGGTGTCTGGGCTTGTCAAGGAGGTGATGGGGAGGGGGTCTCCCGGGCCATGGCGGAGGGTGGAGGGATCCTGTCCAGCCACTGTGTTTCTGAGAGCCAGCCTGGGCAAACCAGAGGCTGAGCTATCAGGGTGGCTGGCAGCTCCCAGGTCCAGCACAGGGATCACACACACCTTGTGTGTGTGTGTCAGCCCAGTATGGGGCCCAAGAACAAGACCAGTGTACCAGTGTCCCAGAGTACTGGGACAGCAGTATTCTCCCATTTCTCTACAGAAGGGTGATGCCAGAAGGGAGGAAGGGTGGAGGATGGGGCAGGAAAGCATATCCAGAGCTCATGTCCCCCCATCCTCAGTGCTGCCAGGCACCCAAGCTGCATGGGGAACAGAGGTGCATGTTGGGGAACAGAACAAGACACGCAGCCCAGGGCTGGGGCTGGTTGCTCACCGCTGTCCAGATGTGCCAAGACCCCAGGGTCCGAAGGGGCTCTCCATGCACACCACTGTCCTTGAACATCTCCACCAGTAGCAAGCTGTGCCAGGCATGTTGCCAAGACAGCCGTGTTAAGCCCTCATTATGTCTGCTTGTCTAAGTTTAATGGGTTGTGACGGAGCCTTTTGGAGATATCTAAATAATTTCTCTAATGGATCCCATCTGTTCCTCTGAGCACCAGAGCTGATGCCATCAAGCCCCGTCCAGCTGCCTGGACACCTGCCCAGCAGGCACTGGATACCCCTTGTTAGAGAGCTCTGCCACGTGGCCCCCTCCCCATGCCTCACAGCAGAACCCAGACAGTGGACACCAGCCTCAGGTCCATGTTGGGAAGGGGGACGTCTAGGGAGAGTGCTACGCCTCAGGGTGAGCAGTGCTACTGCAAGGGGCTGTGGGGAAGGCTGCAGGTTGCTCCAATGCTGTGAGACCTTGAGTTTCCATTTTTATTCTGGCTTAGCCATGGTAGCATCTCTCCAGGGCTTATAAGCATGAAGGGGAACTCAGGTGAAGGTTCAGAGTCCATGTCAAGGCTGTGGACACCTGGATGGGTCTTGGCCAGGGTGTATAGGGATGGACCAGTCTGCAAAGGTAGCTCAGCCATGAATGTGCAGGGAGGTTGGTGGGGAGCTGGTCAGGGAGACCCCCCATGGTCCCGTGCAAGTCCTGCAAAGGCTGAACCCTCCTCAGCAGTAGGAGGAAGCAGGAGGTGAACTTCGGTGCAGAAAGCTGTCAGGAAGGACATAACAGGGCAAACATAATGACTGGCTTTAGAGGGAAAGCCCGTGTTCCAAGGAGTTTTTCTAAAAGGTGGCAAAGCCTCCAGACAAAAATCGTTCCACACCAAGGCTGCAAAATTCGCATGGGACACAAGAGGGGGCTGGAAAAAAGGGGCACATGTGGCAGCTCACAAGCAGAGCAGCATAAGAAACACAACACAGCATGGCATGACTACCAGAGCTTGGTGTGGTGGGGCATGACCTATGGTCAGCTGCCTGGCACAGCAGTGTCACCTCACCATGGCATGGTAGCATGTGGTCTGCCTCTTGGCGTGACATGATGTTGTCCTGCCTGCCACAGTGTGGGGTGACCTGTGGCTTCTTGCCTGGCCTGGGGGTGCCCAAAGGGCCTGGCTCCTGTAGAGAAGACTTGGAGCAAGAGCTGTGTGCCCTTCTCAGCTGTCATGGCAGGGTTAACTGACAGATATTGCACAGAGCCGTGGCAAGGGATGATCCCTTGATTTTCCATTATCCAGCAGGCTCTCTGTCATGCTGGAGCTATTTATGAGGATCTTCCCGAATCAACACTTGCATGCTCCCGCTGTAAATCACCAGAGATGATATCTGAGTATCATCACCATGCATGAGATTGCACCTCTGCCAAGTCCCAGCTGCAAGGAAGCCGTTCCTTCTTCCCCCATCCCATGGGCACAAGCATCCCTTGGCTGCTTGGACGTCTGGGGAACCGCCGCCCCAGTGCCTGCCAAGGCACCAGTGGATGGTGGTGCTGCTGGGCACAGCCCAACAAACAGGTCTCAGGCATGTCCTGCCTGTCCCCAGCTTTGGTAGTGGCAGTGGGTTGGCCTCTCTTGGCCCACACAAGCAGAGGTGTGGTTCAGGAGGAGGACCTCATGGTGCTCTGCTCCCCAAACCCCCAGGGATATGCAGGCACAGGGCTGAGTCACCCACGGTGTCTCCTGCCTGGTGTGGCAGTGCTGTGGGGGAAACAGGCAGGGTCCCAGGCCTTGGGGCAGCTGGAGGTCTGGTGGGCCAAGGGGAAGGGGCTGGTGCTCTTGCCAGAACAAGCTCACAGCAGAGGTTGTCCTTGTTGCCCTATGGGTGTGGGAGGGATGTGAGAGCCCTGCCTCAGATCTGCGATTGTAAGCAAGGGGTGTTGTTCCGGGTACATTTTCTGAAGTTCTGAGAAGCACTCTGGGCACAGGTATGGGGTAACCTCCAAAGCACCTGAGGGTGGCCTGGCTCCACCTCAGCAAATGCCAGATCATATCCTTTCACCCTCGCCCAATCCACAGTGTCCCTTTTCCAGGCCAGTGGTGCCTCCTCCTACTTTCTACTTGCTCGGCTCCCAGGGCCACCTCAAGACGATGGTCACTGCTGAGCATGGGTCAGTGCCACAGCCAAAGGCCAAGGGCACCCAGAGCTTCTCAGCTGAACAGTGCAAGCATTCACAGAGGTGGGGAACTAATCATGGCACCATATCAAAACCAACTGGCCATCAGTCTCCTTGCTGGAGTCTTTCCCCCAGAGTCCTGGCTAAGTGTGGCTCTCCTGAGTCATACTCTTTCATTCCTCCTCATGCTGTCCTCTGTAGGACTGTCCCTGCTGTTCTACCTGCAGGTAGGCACAGTTTCTGCACCACTCAGCCATCCTCATCCATTTTTTTCAGAAAACTTACCCCTGCCCAGCTTGTATTAGTGTCTCCTGAGGGACACACAACACCCCGGAGCTCACCACCCCATCCCAGGCATGCTGAGAACCACCAGCTGGGCTGTCTGAGATGCTGGCTCCAGCTCCTGCCCTCCCTGGGGCTTCAAGGCAGGATTTCCACACTCTGCCTGCCCTGCTTCTCTATCTCCAGACTGGAAAACCCCACCATCACAGCGAAGTGCATAGTCTCTTTCCTGCCCAACTCCACTTGGTCCTCCCACCTCCTAGGCCTTCATCCAGCAAAGCACCTAAGTGCACACTCCTCCGTAAGTGAAATCAGTGAGGCCATTCACACACTCAGCTCCAAGGCAGGGATCTCCAAACCCAAGGGCTTATGTGTTTCCATGCCAGATGCTCCTTGTCTGGCATGGCAAGGAGCCAAGTCCTGCTCCTTGGCTACATGATCCTCAAGGTCCTGGATTTTTTTTATTATTTTATTTTTGCTTTGGCCAGACTCATGAAAATAAGGAAGGTGCAGGACCTAGCTATGGGGCTGAGCACTGAGAACCTCACTACAGCTTCCCTTACTTGGTCCTGGTCAGGCCTCTGTATCACCCACCTTTGGAGAGTCTTCCCCAGTAATAGCACCAGTCAAGCAAGTCAACTTGCTGGCAAGGCTACTTGCTACATGGTTTATCTTCTCCAGGTGGCTGCAGCTCTCCAAGAGGCACAGCTTCGCTTCATCTCCCAGCACAGCATGCTCTGCCCAACAACATTTGAGGCTAAGAGCTCAGCTTGTCCCCAAAGCTTCTTCCTCCCCATCTCTGCTGCCATTTGGACCCAGAATGTTGTGCCCCAGCAGTATGTTTTTCACACGTTACTGTTCCCCTAGAAGCCGGTGAAAGAGAAGTGCCAAGATGCTGTAGTCACAGCATCGCTGAAACCCATAAATATCATGATTGCCCTATTCTCAACGCGGACAAGAAAGGATCTATGACTCAGTTCAGCCCCATTTACCCTTCAGACACTCAGATTGTGGAACATGCTCCTACTCTAACCCAGATGTTTAGAGGTTTGCTTCATTTATTGTTTATTTCTTGAGCCGATGAGCTGACAAGTCCACAGGCATCAGTCTCTGGACGCATGTCTTTATGCTCAGCACAGCTTCTTGAAACCCTTGAGTCAATGCTTTCAGATTAGCTTGTTTGGAAAGTGTTAGGAAAGCAAGGGAAAAATACTGCCAGAAACCTTGGAGCGAGGTCACCAGGTGCAGTGAATAGTGCCGATTGCTGTGTTTGCACAATGCTTTGAACACGCATCTTGCTGCAGCCATACAGCATGGGTTTGCTCTTGTTGCAGCAAAGGAAGTGATGCTGCATCTGACAGGAAGCACCCCTGCATCCCCAGGTAGGGACCCTCTCCCTGGCACTGTCCATGGGGAAAGCATTTCCAGCTAGCTTCAGCAAAGCTGAAGCGAACATGGAAACCTCTTTTTTTTTTTTTTTTCCAAATGAAAATGGAGATGTTCTTAATTAGAGTTAGCATGACATTAGCCCTAAGTGGTGCAGCATGCTGGCAAGGAGAGGAGCCTGGCACTGGGCAGCAGTAGCCATCCTTCCCCATGTTTTTCCTGCTCCCTTCATTCAGCCGCTGCCTCACAGATGTCCCCAAGGCTAGTCTGGTGCTCAGACCCCCTTGCTGCCTTCCTGTGCATCATGAGCAGGTGAATTAGAGACATCTATGCACCAGGAGCTACAGGGACTATGCCCGGAGAATTCTGGTTTCCAAGAAGTCCAAGGTAGCCCCATTCTTGCCCTTAATCACCTCCCATTGTTGCTTTGAAGGATCTGCAAGTTTATCTATGGGATAAACCCAGGAGGCCACGTGGAAATAGCAGGGAGTGGGGAGAAAGAGCACATCACCTCGGGACTGGTACTGGCAAACTGATGCATGCAGCATGTAGTACAAACCATCTAGGGAGGGCTCAGGCTGCAGCAGAGAGGGCATGTCCCTCAGGAACACTGTATTTATTCTCTTTACCCAGCCCGAGTCCTCTGCTGCAGGTGCCTCACCCCACCTGAGGCTCATAGAATTGACTGCAGAATCCTCATGTGGCACCCCTCAGGCAGCCTTGGAACCAACCAGCTGGTTTCTCCAGTTCAGCTGGGAAAAGGAACCACAATCGCCCCTCTGTGTCCCTCCAGGCCATTGTGCCACCCAGAGCCTTGCAGTGGCACCAGGTGAAGGGACAAACTGCCACTGTCCTCTTGCCCATCGCATGTGGGGAGCATGCAATGAGAAGGTCTGTCACTAAGGGGCACCTCTCCAAGCCACCAGGTCCAATCTCCTCCCCAGAGCCATGCTGCTGAAACACAGCTGGTGTGCACCAGGCAGTGGCGTTTCTCCAGATCCCTGTTGGTACACATATTTTGAAATATAAATGATGGACAGAGTTTACGTGGCCCAGCTGAAGCTGGCACTGCTAGCTGGAGTCTGCAGCCAGCTACTCCAGCATCGTCAGCTGATGCCAACCTGTGTCCCTGCATGTCAGAGCCGGTCAGGCACCGTGTCCTCTGCCTGCCCCTCCTGCAGCCTCGGGGAAAGCAAGGGGGCACAGGGAGGAGAAGATCTGTCAGGTAGCAGCTGCGGTTCAGGGCCCAGGACAGAGGCTGTGGGGAGAGTCTGGCTCCCCTAACACCATCATTCAGATTTCAGCAGGTACCAGACTGCCTGTCTTCTGGAAGCTACAGCACTGCTTTGGACATAGGATACACTAAAGGATATCCTTTAGTATAAGGGGTATAAGAAGAGATGGCATCTTTGAAGCATGTACTGGGACCAGCCACGCACCTTGCTAGGCAGCCAGCACAGGAGGTCAGCAGCACTGTGCATGGACAGGAGCACCCCAGGGTGCAAATGCTTTCCCAGCGTTGGTTCTCCAGGAGTCTGTGGGCTGTGGGAAGGCTGCAGGTACCCATCTCCTGAGCTGCTGGGAGTCCCTGGGGTCACAGCAGCACCATGCTAATGTCAATCAGAGGTGAAGAGAGAGCATCCCCCATGCTGATGGGTGCTGAGGCAGGCAGCAAGAGAGCTGGCATTGTGCTGGGCAGGGTCATGGTAACAACCAGCAAAAGTCGGACATCTCCAGAGACTGATTTACAACTCGCAAAAACACAGATTCAGGAGTATAGAGGCAAGTGGTGGAAACAAAGAGCTGAAGCAGTGTGGGAGGAGTGTGTCCCATGGCTGCAACGTAGTCTGCACGTGCACTTTCCCAACAAGCAGAGAGGTGGGTGCTGAGTCACAGATCCAGCTGGGAGTCTCCAGGAGCCACAAAATCTGGCTGGAGCTACCTGGGCAGGTGATGTTGATGGGGCTGGCAGACCCCTTGTCTGCACAGGGGTCCCTGGGCTAGCTGCAGGACCTGCCACAGCACAGCACACAACCCAGACTGCACACAGTGTCTGGCAGAGCCACTAGGTGATTCATGTCCAGCCCTTCCCCAGCCTGAAAACATTCTTGGCATGTGGCAGCTCCCAGCTGCCTGCTGATTAACCCTGGTTTAGCCCAGCCTGGTAGGAGATGGGGTACATGTGGCCCCATCCAGTACCTTGTGGTCTAGCCCAGACCCCACAGTCCTGCCCAGAGCCCAAGCCCTGCAATGCCCCCCATAACTCTACACCAGAGCCCCCCAGCTCTCTCCTACACACACCCCAGCATGACCAGGAACAAGATGGAGCTGGTACAGGTGAAAAAAACAGAAGGAAGATACTTTCCCACCTCCCAGACATCCCAGTGGGCTGCATGGGAGCATTGCGGATCACCTCTATGGTTGGGTATGAGGGCAGAGTCCTTGGAAGGGGCTTTGAGGTGAGCACAGCACCATGTCCTAGGGGAAGGTAACATCTCATTTTGCCTAATTGCACTGGGAAAATGCCACAAGACAAGCAGCCAGGCCTGTGTCTGGGCTCACAGCAGTGTGTTGGGAGGGGACAGGGACACAGCAGCATATTGCCCACAAAACCCTGCTGCAATGGCAGCAGGAGTGCCAGGGACAGGTGTGCTGGATGCACAGGTCTGGCATAGGTGCACCAGCATCCCCAGTCCAGCCTTCTCAATTCCGCATCAGTGCTGGCCACGGGGGGAGCACAACCCCAGGGTAATCTGCTACAAACCCATGTCTGGCTGGACCCTCTCAGGTGACCTGCCCTGCCTGAGGTGGCCCCTGCACTGGGAGCTGCTGACAGCCCCACGAACTCAGCCCTACAAGTGTTAGCTCATCTCCCTGCTGCTCACAAGACTTGGCAGGCACCTTCCTGTGTTCTTGCCTGTTTGGGAATCCAAATGGATGACCCCAAGCCCAGGCTGGTCTTGCTCCACCCAGCAAGAGAAGACAGTCAGCCATGCTTGGCACCCCAAGATCCCCTGGTCCCATCAGGCTGGGTGCATGGGATTCCCCACCTGGAAGGCTGACTCATGCCACTGGGAGCCCCTCAGTTCAACACACCTGCCAGGGAGGCAAGCACCATGGGCCACAAGAGCAGAGGGAACCATGCAGATGGTGAGGTTCAATGCATCACTCCAGCATACTCAGCTCTCCAGGGATGGAGAGGCCAGCACCAGAACAGACACCTGTGTGTAGGGTGGAGTTGGACCCAGACTACGAGCAAGACAGTGCCTGGCCACATGCATTGTGGCTGAGCCTGAGCTCCAGTGATGGTGGAAAGCAGAGAGGTTCCAGCTGTGCACAGGCACTGAGGCAAGGTGGTCACGATCCCCTCCACCCCAGCCATGCCAGGGTGGCCAGAGCAGAGCTACAACGTGGTCACGGCAAAAGGGAGCAGCCAGCACCAGAGGAATGTGCTGTTGCATGGGAGGGAGGAGATCACAGTAAAGGAATGTGCTGTGCCACAGCCAGGGCTGGGGGGTGGGGGGTGGCGGGAAGCGCGAGAGGAACCAGCAGGCAGGGAAAATAAACTTTGTCTCTCCCAGGGCTACAGGGCTGCAGTCCTTCTAGTCGCAATTTTTTTTTCCCTCCCTCTTAAATAAAACATGATGTCAGCTGTTGTTCTGGCTGCAGAAGGACTGCCAAAAGCTCTAGCCTTTTCTCAGTCATCCTCCAATCTCTGCTTGCCTCCCCAGTACAGGACTGCAGACATGAGACCGAGACCCATTGGTTAGGGTCACTCTGTCTCCTGGTCCCTGCAGGATTCAGGGGGCCAGTACCCACAGGCATGGTCACAGCCTGCCCTTCGCTTCATCTGATCCATCAACGTTACCCCGCCAAGATGGGTCTTTTCACCACCATCACCCTTGTCTGTCTCCTTCAACCCCTTAGGAAACCCAAAGCCCTCCAAACCTCCTGAGGTGATGGTGAGCACTGAGCTGGGAGCATTGCCCACCACACAGTCAGGGTGAAGCAGGCCAGGTCTAGGATGGTTCCCACAAGGCTGTGCACAAAGTCCTACCCTGATACAATTTAATGTCTCCTCCAGATGAGGAGCAGAGGCAGATCAACACCTCCTGCAAGAACACAGGCACTCTGTGGGTGCTGCCTACCCTGGAGAGCCCACAGCAGCAAGCAGAGCTGGCTGGAGGGGGCCGAGGTGGAAAGGCACTGTGACAAGTGCAAGATCGTGGAAGAGAGAAGGGTATCACATTGCAGGATGCAGATCCAACCCCATCCCCAGCTGTGCTGCAGGTAGAAAGAGGTGGGGAGAGTGGGGGGGCTGTTCTAAGACCCTGATTAAGCCAGGCACAGAGGCTCACCAGATCTCACAGGGGGCTTCAGTTCCTGCTGCAAGGGCACCTCCTCTCTGTGCCTGAGCAATAACCTGTCCTGGGAGTGAAGGAGCAGCCATGTCACAGCCCACAGACACTCTGCAGATTGTCAGCACCTGGGTGACCAGCAGCCCACCCGAAGCTCAGTCAGCCTAGCCCAGCCATCTGCTAGCAGCTGCTTTCAGCCTTGTGATGAGATGCCGGCTCTGCAGATGCAGCCCATAAAGCCAGAAAATCACAGGCAAGAGCACTCAAGGGGCTTGGCCCACTCCGCCCCTCCATGTCCACCCTAGCTTATCTGCTAGCTCCAGGTGGATGTTAGGCAAACAACATCCAGTTCTGGAGACTGGGATGGTATCCCAGGACCTTCCCTGGAACCACACCTGAACCTAGTGGCCATTGTGCAGCTCAGGGTTTTGGAGAAACCTGGCCCATGGCAGGAGGCAGTTTTTCAGGCAGAGACATCCTCCAGAAGCAGGACTTTAAACACATTCACAAGTGAAGACCCACCACCCTCAGGAAGTCTGAATGCAGCCTGTGGTCATGGAAACAAGACTGCATGGGCAGGATACAGGCAAGGGGAATGATGCTGGGGTGCTGGCAGGAGAGTTGGACCCCTGCTGCACAAACACTAGGAATGGATGCATGAAGGGAAACCGTTTTGGGAAGAGAAGGGCATTGCAGAGAGCTCTGCCTGTGGAGCTCCTGAAAGCTGAGGGGTGGATGGGAAATGTGTATGAAGGGATGACATCCTCTCCACAGCAGGGAAGCTGGGACACTGTGCCACCCTCTGGACAGGGGTGGACAGAGACATCCATACAGCAGATCTGTAGAGAAGCCAAGCTGCACTCCGCTTGCCAGTGAGATAGCCACAGGCTGGGCTGCACAAGGAGGGGTATGGCCAGCACATCAGAAGAGGTCCTTATCATCACTCGAGTCCACCTCTGGGTACTTCAAAGACAACTCCACGGTTGGGGCAAGGGTCGAGCGTGCCCCTTGACCACATCCAGTACAGCCCTATGCTCATGTGAATGGTCCTGAGCCCCACACCAACTCACCGCTCAGCAACCTTTGCAAGTGCCACCTCCTCTTACCTGGACATTTCCCTAAGGAAAAGCTCCAGGACGCCAGAAGATTATACACTTCCCTTTCCACATCAGATTATTCATGGCCAGTTAACATTTATTTCTTCCTGTGCCAAGACCAGCCACATGATCAGGTAGCTTTCATCTGCTGCCATCTTCTAGCCCTCTAAAGGCAGGACACTTTTCTATGGCTGCCACTCCACTGCTCTTCCACCTTCTGCCACGCCATGCAGTTCCTCTCCTGCATTGCTCTCAGGATGGAAGCTATCATCTTTATGTCAAATAGAAAATGGGTTTTGACACAGCTTGTCTCCATTGTTCTTTTTCTTTTGCTGCACGCCTCTGAGGAGAGTCTGGCTTTATCAACTTCTTCAGAGGACTCGGTATCATCACACAGGGTGGCTCAGTCTTTGGTCAAATTAGTGGTCAGGCAGTTACAGCCTCTCCAGCCTGAGGCTCAACAGAAGCCAGCCTCTGGTTTCCCATTGCTTAGACACATTCCCCACCATATCTCATCTCAGCAGCCTCTCACCACCATCATCATCATCTCTGTGCTGCTTTAATCAGACTGTGCCCTGCTTCACAGAGGTGTCAAGGCTAGGCAGAGTAGCATTAACATTCCTGCATCTGCTGGAAAATGTTCCTCAGCATAGTTTGGGCTCGCTCACAGCTCTCCCAGGGGCACTTTGCAATTGCCCTATGACCCATCCTAATTGTCCTAATCTCTGGGTTTCATGCTCTTCTAGCTAGCAAGGACACCACTAGTCTTGAGCAATTATCACTTCCCTGGCCTAGTGGAAACATGATATAAGTAACAAACCAGGTCTAGGGCACAGCCAAGGAGTTCTACCAAGAGCAAAGGAAACAGATTGAGACATGGCTACAACATATAGGTAAGGAGTCCATCCAAGAGACAGGATAGCTACAGCATGGTGCTAGGGATCACACAGGTCCAGAGTCCATGCAAGAGAACAAACAGGACACAAGCATACCTACAGCACTCCTCAGGAAGACTGAATTCCCAGGGCTGAGCTTAAATGGTGCTCCTGAGCCATAGGCAGGAGTGTGGATGAGACCCATGTGAGGCTGATTAGGGCAATTAAGGCCTATTAATACCCTCAGGGTCCTGACACCCTCCTACATGACTGGGAGTGAGGGTAGTAGGAGATAGCTGCTCTGAGTAGGGCATACAAGCAAAGGCTGAAGACCTCAGACAGTATCTGTTTTTGTAAAGCTCTCTCTTGACCTTAGAGGTTGGACTCCTGATACTGTTTGCATGAGGCCTTTATCTGTGCCGTGCAGGACAAACCATGTCTTGACTTGGCTTGCAGTAGAAATACTTTATGTTCCATTTGTGGGGGTCAGGGAATAATTCAAGGTTCTTAGACATGTGTAAGTACAGGCTGGTACCATCAGCCAGGACATAAATCCCTTGGTTGAAAAAATAAATCTAAGGGCTTTCACCTCCAAGAGGTGGTGGGGAAGCAGTAGTCCTGTTTAAGATGCTGGAGTCAGCAATGTCTTTAGGCACAGCTGCAGATGCCTGAAGGTGAGGAGAGGTCTTAACTCTACATGGGGGGTGCAGCAGGTTGCTGGGGAAAGCTGGCTGTGGTG
This sequence comes from Falco punctatus, assembly GCF_963210335.1. Lineage (NCBI taxonomy): Eukaryota > Metazoa > Chordata > Aves > Falconiformes > Falconidae > Falco > Falco punctatus. Next base: position 100,510,154 of record NC_137580.1, read on the forward strand.
ATGTGTTAACTTCAAGGCTCTGCAGACACTCTTGCTCAAGAGAGCCCTGTGCCATGCCGTCCTGCAAGTGGGCTGAGCGTGTCATCCTGACCATAGGAGAGGCCAGCTCTTCCCAGATGTGTGCTGGATTATGCCTCAGCATCCAGAGAGAGCTGCAAGGCTGAGCACACCCTTCATCTGGCTCCCCAAAACACCTAATCCAGGGGTGCATTGGGTCCAGGTGCTGTCTTTCCTTGGTTGTGCCCATTCTATGGGTTTCCATCTGCAACTGGGTGCCCTTTCTGGTGCTGCCAGCCCCTTTGCTCCCAGCTGGGCCGTACAGGTCATGTCTTCTCCAGCTTGGTTCCCCTGCCTGCCTTTTCCTTCTACCCTTCACACTCACCCCACAGAAGCCCACCTCATCCTGCCTTTCCTCTTTGCCACCACCCCAGCCAAATGGAGATTGTGAGTCCATCACCCCAAACTGTCCACTCTTGGAGGAGTGTCAGTTTAAGTTTTTTGGTCAGCTGTCTGAGGCCAGAGGCCAGCTTTTGCCAAGCCTCCCAGATTTATGGTCAAGATGATTTTGGCCCTGGCAGCAACAGCTTGCACTGGCTGAGCCTGCGGGGATGTGAATGCATGGATGTGCCTGAGGAGCTGCCTTCTGCAGCACCAATGGGGTAGTGAAGCCCCCAAGCCAGAGCCCAGCCACATGCTGTTTGTCCCCAGCCCTGCTCCAAATCTCCCCTCCGATAGCCCCACGGCAGGGCTCTCTGCTCCAGCCCTACAGTGGGATGTCCTTCTCCCCCTCCAGTGCCCCAGGGATGTGGGGAGTGGGGCACATGGATGCTGTGTTCCTATGTGGCAGTGGGGGTTCATGAGTCCTCCTTGTGCCTCTTGCTGCCCCATCCACTCCACAGCATGGGCAGGGCACCGTGTAAAGGACGGAGCACCCCCAAGGTTTGCAATCACTTCTGCTACCATGTCCCTGACCCCTTCTTACCATCCAGGTCCAGCCCCACAGCACAGCCCTTCACCTGGCCACCACAAATGGGTGGGGTGTGATGTCCCCTCCACCTTCCCCAGTTCTTCACTGCTCTCAGTATGGGACTCTTGCAAGGGTAACAGGGACATTGTGCTGTCCTGGCGTGGTGACTGTCACTGGCTTACAACCAGCATCCAAGGAAAGGAGCTGGGGAGCTCAGCCACCTCTGGGTGTCCACTCCACAGAGACCAGGATGCATCCCATAGTTTCACCTTGAGAACCAGTCACGTCCAGTCCCAGAGAGCTGTCCCCTCTGACCAGTTAAGCAGGACATTTCCTTCTCTCTCTGCTCACTCACACATCTTGAGTGTGGTGTGGTGTCATGATGCATGGGATGCAGGGGCTGGGGAGGGTGCGCAGGGCAGCGGGAGCTACGCTGTGCCCAGCAGCCAGGGCTCTGCTCCCACCCCAGCCCTCTTCCTCTGCTTGCATAACTGCAGTAAACAACTCCCCACATGAAAAAATATGTCAGAAGCATGGGAAGAGAGGGGAGCTGTTTCCAATTCTGGACCTCTTAAAATTCCTCCTTCCTGGAATGAGGTGAAAAATATGGTCCTGATCCTGGAGATAAGGCCAGAAATAATCAACATGTGAGATGTCTGCAAGGATTTTGTGCCATCCTGGTCACCAGAGTGGGGTGAGGATGTTGCCAACACAACCTGCACAGATCAACCAGCAGCTCAGATCTAAGATGGGTGCTTGGGGTGACATCTGCTCCTCTCCAGGGTTACAATGGAAAGGTGATGGAGTGGCACCCTTATCTAAGAGGTAGAGAAATCTGAGCAGGGAAGAAAAGGCCAGAAGGTGTTCCTCAGTGCAGAGTTTATTCTGTGCTGCCAAAAGGTGTCAAGCTCTCCTCAGGCAATGCCAGAGCTCACTCTCAGAGCCTCTGTCCATAAATTGAACAAGCACTGAGCAGAGCAAGCATGGTGTCCATCTCTGTCCTTCTTCTCCCAAGGCCGGAGCATCTTCAGAAACTGCCTCCAGGCTGCAGCCTGACAAAATTTAAAAAGGAGAAGGAAGAATCACTATGGGCATCCTAGAGTCAGTGGCTTTGATGTTCCTCCCAAGAAGCAGCCCATCATGCCACAGAGTAAGCAGACAACATTTGCTGTCCTTGGCCTCCATCCAGCATGGAGACACTTCTCCAAAGTCTGATAGAAATTTTGGGTGCTCTCCAGTGTTGGCAAAATCACATCCTAAAGTGTAGGGAACAAATGGCAGTCTTTCTCCGTGCATGGTTCTGCCAGCCTGTTCAAGACTATGTTATAGGCTGAGAAATGCAATTTTCCTTGATCTTCCTTTATCAGAAAACCAGGTGATCAGAGAATAACTTATTTTTTGAGAAACATCCAACATTTCTAGTCCAATTGTGCTCAGAGCAGGGCTAACTCTAAAGCCAAATCCATTTTCTCAGGGTCTTGCCCATGAGCAACCTTATCTGGTCCCTGTGCCAGGGCTGCACAACACAATATTTATTGTGTCCAGTAGTACCTTCCTTGCTTCAAACTTCTGTCCATTTCCTATTTTCCCCTTAGTGTTCACCATTTGAGAAAAGCCTGGCTCTGTCTTCTCTACAGCTCACCTTAGGCAGAGGAAAATGCAATCAGATCCACCTTTTGACCTCTCTTTTCCAGGCTGAACGACCCCAGCTCCCTCAGCCTATTCTCATACACCTTCCCTCCAGATGTTGGCTATGCTCTTGCTAACACAGCACACCAATTGGCTTTCATTGCTGGAAAAGCATACTGCTGATCCATGGTCAACTTGTCTACCCAATCCCTATGTCCTTTGTTGCAGAGCTGATGCACCCAAGCTGGCTGGTCCCCAGCCTGTCCTGACACATGGGACTCCATCCCAGATGCAGGACACAGTAGTTGTCTGTGTTGAACTTTACAAGGTTCCTCTTGTCCCATCCATCCAGCTTGTCAACAAGACAGAGGGACCTCAAGGTCCCACCGGCTGCCTTTATCTGAACTTCAATGATTGCTTCCTTCCAGCACATTTTCCTGAACAAAGAGCTGCCAGACTATTCCCAGGATCATTGTCGCTGCCATTTGTGCAGACCAATGCAACATTTGCTTCAATCCAGACTTCTGGAAAGCAGTAGCTCTAATGTTAAATTGCCTGCTTCAGTTGACAGAGCAGCTGCTACATTCTTCGTCTCCCTGAGCACCCTCAGCTCTACTATGCGGATCTGTTTTCTTTTTTAACGTATCATTTTGTTCCAGAACTTTTTCTTCTGGTAGCTCAGGACTAAGATATAGGTCTGCTTTGCAAACATCTGGGATGGGTTAAGCATGTATTTCTCCTTGCTCATAGGATGAATCATGGAAGCACTCTTCACCTGCTTCAGTGCAAAGTCACCTAAGTTACATTGAACTGTCAAAAGGTTTGTTTTCCTTATAGTTGGGTTTCCAGGTGCCTCTGCTGCCCTAAAGCAAATCTGGGGGTGTTCACTACTGCTGAAGACATTGACAGGTTCCTCCAGTGGAACAAGGAAGAAGGCAGAGGCATGTTTCACCTAGCTCTGGTTATGATTTCATTTCAGTCCTGGCCAGTGTTCAACACTCCCTCTCAAATTAAATCATTCCTGCTGCCCCATGACACTGGAGATGCTGTTTTCTCACCAGTGCAGCCAGCCTAGAGGTGCTGGAAGTTTTCAGAGGGGATCAGACCATCTTGTGGGTCCAAGTGATGCCTTTGCTTCAAGGAGCTATCTCAGGCTTACACTAGCTTCAGGAAGCTTGTGGTCTCCCCTTGGAGGCATGGAGATCTCCCCTTGACTACTGATGCCTTTCCCTGCTCCTCTAGTGTCTGGGTTGGGGACTTCAGTCTAAGTCAAGATGTTTCTGGATTTCCCCCAATATCTTTTTGTCCCTTTGCCTGCTTATGGTTTCACAGCCTTTTCCCTCTTGACAGACTTAAAGTAATTCTTGTTCCTGCGCTCTTTCTTCACTTAAATTTTGTGAGCCTTTAGTGGCTTGTACAGATGCTGAAGCAGCCTCTACATTCAGTTGAAGGACTTTAATTTAATTCCTTTTGTGCTTAGGGCATTTTTATCAGCTTCCTGTTTCTCTTGAAAATTCCCCGTCTCTGTCTCAGAATGATCCTTCTTACTTTTCCCATGGTTTCTCCACAAAACACTGACACAATGTTCGTGTCTGTTACTGGCAGCTCAGTTTTCATTGCTATAGCACTTTATCTGCAGTTACTTGAATGTCATTCCTTGAGCAAATGCCCTGCAGTTAAGAATCAGCACTTGGACAGACTCCCCTTGGTTTCTGTAGGTGCTGGATCAGGAATGATGTCCCAGTCACTGCCAGGCCTTCAGGTATTTAACTCCTCTTCACACCAGGAAGAAGAGAGCACCCAAGTGTCTTGAAGACCCTCACTCCTGTGAAGCACATCATGGAGGGGAACGTTGCCTTTTCATCCCTTCATCCAAGAGGAAGTCCTGTGAGCTCATGGATCTGCTGGGTCAAGGCATCACCTCCACACTGACTTAGTGTGAACCCCTAAAACTAAAAAAAAGATGGTCTTCTCCAGCCTTGGAGCTGTATTTCAAGGATATTCCTGTATTCATCTCCAGCAGATCTGCCCCACCTCAAAGATGCTGGCAGTCTCCCCAACATCTGCCTCATGCACCTCACCAAGGACCAGGCTTCCTTCTGCAATGCATATCACCCATCACCTCTCTGCACCTGGGCATGACCTTGGGCTGAAAGAGTCTCTCCAAGACTGCAAGCTCTTCTCCCTCACTTCTCTCTTGAAAACACAATCCACCAGCTAATGAGCATCGGCATAACACAAAAAAAACCCCAAGAAACAGCTCCAGCGCAACATGCAAGGTGTGAGTTCTCATGGAGCTGGTAGGTGGGCAGTGAGACACGCACAGCCCCTGCTAGACCACTGGCCCAAGGGCCCTGCTCTTACTGCATGGTCTATACAACAGCATGGTGCTCACCCCCACCCCCCCACCCCCCCTTTGCACAAATGCTTATGGCTCTTTTCCTTATCCTTGTTCAATATCTATTTATCTAACCCTCAGCTGTTACTGGCCAGCCCCTTCTTGCTGAGCACTATTGGAAGGTGTCTAGCTGTGATCCAATGCCCCTGGAGATTACCTTTAAGGATGCTGAGCACCACACGTAAGAGCTGTAGTCCCTTCTCATTTCCTTGCTCCCTGAGGAGGTCTTGTCCAGCTGATGAACAGGCTGGTCCCTCACTGAGAGCCAGGCATGGGCTAAGTACAACACTTCCAAATCATGAAGCTGATTTTGAGCCATCTGACAGCTAGTGAGGATGAGAAAAATGTTTGAAAAGAGGAAAACATATTTATTCTGATGCTTACATAACACAGAAACAGCTGAACAGATTTTGTTCAAACCATCCCCAAATAATTCTTCGGTTTTTTGGGTTGAGATCAAGCATGAACAAATTCTGTCCAAAAGGATATTTTTTGAGAGATGCATAAACAACTGAAAATAGGGGTTTCGGCTGGAATGTGTTCCTCAGCCGTAACTCGAGTGTTGCAAGAGTGGTTTGTGTGTGCTTCTCCGGGGAGTGCGGTTTGGCGGCGACATGCGGGATTTAGCTCTCCAGTCTCGCATCCTCCCCTATTGGAGAGGACTCCTCTACTCTAAACTTAGAAGTATCTTATGGGATCTGTTCCACTCGTGATGGGGCCTCATTGGCAAGCAGCTCCAGTGTGTAATTGTCCCGTCTGGTAGAAATGTTCCCTATGTTTTACTTCAGACTGGCCCCTGCTCCATGCCAACACATTGCTGCGATACTGTCTGCAGCCACCCCCGTCATCAGCGCCTGGCTGCACACTTGCTGCACTCGTTTTTCACACGCCGACTTCAGATCTCCCTTCACCCTCTCCCCTCGCTGGCCAGTATCCAGGTCCTGGACTGTCCCACTCCCAGAGTCTCTGCTACTCTGCAGTGATGCTGAAGCGGCCAGACAGGCCACATTAGAGGGGCAGGAGTCTCCCAGGGTGGTGTGCTGCCTGGTTCCTCACAGTCAGCCTGCTTGCCCCCCTGCCCCCAGCACCGGTGCAGGGAGAGGCTGTTGGCATCATGGACAGGGCTGATGTGGCATGGGGGACAGCCCAAGCTTCAGTCCCCTCCAAAATGTTCACCAGCTCATGGCTGGCCATGAGCTAGCCCAGATTACCTCTGATAGCCAGGAGGTCACAGCATTTACCTCCCCAGTCCTTCTTCATCTCACTGCACTCCCAGGAACCAAACCACTTCGACAGCCCCTTTGCCAGATCAGTCCATCTCTGAAGATCTGTGAAGGTCCTGGGCAGGGCCAGCTCCAGCAGCCACCAGTGTCCCACACAGCTGGCCAAGTGTTGGGGCAACATACCACAAGCTCTGTCCTCTGCTCTGGCCAAGCAGGTTCCTCTGCCCCTTCCCCAGAACAAGGACAGAACAGTCCCGGCCACAATATTTTGCCTGGCATGGACATGCTGTAGACGAATGCGCTTGTTATTTCTGTCTGCTCATCCTGAGTTTGTAACGGTGACTAATGCTTTTTCTGGCTGGGAGGGGGTTAGCATGTGAGCAAAGTGACTGCAAGGAAACAGGCAGTTCCTCTAATCCCCCATCACTGGCGACACCACTTGTCCTGTTTATCCAGTCAGGAGTGGGCCAGGCATTGGTCTTATTGCTGGGACCTACAGAGACTGTGCTCTGGGGGCCAGCTGGGGACATTGCACCCCTCAAGCTGGCAGCTGGTCTGGTGTGGGGCAACCTGCCCTCAGCAGTGTGTCTGGGCAAACACTTCATTCCTGCGTCTGGAATCTTTCTGATGCATCCAAAGAGACCAACCATGGTCTCTGTCCAATGCTGAGACCATGCTGGAGCCCACGGGCTGAACACGAGACGTGTACAATTAATGTTTCCAAGGAGAAACTCAAGGCACGGTGCTGGAAACCTGAAAAGCTCTCAGAGCTGCCTCCAAACACCGTGGAGGCAGCAGACCCTGGCACAAGGTGGGGAGGACGAGGAGCCAAGAGGCAGCATGACTAAGTGACCCCACACCATGTCCACCTCCTGTGTTCCTGCCCTGAGCTGTGCTCTCTTGGCCAAGCTCACGTTGGAAATGAGCAGTGCATTTGAGGCAAGGAGAAACGGCTGATCTCAGTAGAGACGGTCTAGCAGAGGGGGTGTCCAGCTGTCAGTAGGTGTTCTGTCACAAGCAGGCATCCCATCACAATGGAGAGATCAGATTTTATTTCCTGTTTCTTTTCTGTGAGCAACTTTTTTGCTTCCAAACCGTGTACCCATTCCCATCCAGAATTTGGCCTGAAACAGTAACAATTAAACATGACTTTTTTCACTCAGAAGACTGCCCAGCACCACAGGACAAGGTGAATTCAGATGAAATCCAGAAACTGGGGTTCACTGTCCCCTTGGACAGTGGGGTATCCTCTGCTCCAAGGTGATGTGGAGGAGGTGGAGTTGTGGGGTGCCTTGATGGGGTCAAGGACTGTCTGCTTTCAAACCAAGGCTTCTCCAGTGAGCAGAGAGACATGGTCTTCCTGCATGGAGGGCAAGATAGATTTGTCCCATGTTTGCAAGGGTACATCTGCAGGCAAATGCCACAGTACGTGTGGGTTTGGACCCTTCATCCACAGCCTGAAGCTTTCCCCAGACCTTCCTGGCTGGAGGACCCTCAACCATTGCTGCAAGAGCTGGATCAGGAAAAGCCAGCAAGAGCAGATGTTTCTGTATCGTCTGCCAGGATCCTAAAGTCTGGCCAGGGGTCCAAGAGTGACAGCCATGGTTGTCCTCGGGCTACAATCAGTCAGAAAGCGATGCTGCCAGCCACAGCTGTCCAGTTGCTGTCAGTGAAATCACCCCTCCAGTGCCTGTCCCAGCACACCGGTGGTCAGCTCATGGCCTGGCTTGGCCGGTTTCTGCCTCCGATGTGTCTGAGGTTGCTCTTCTGTCATTGTGGCCTCCACTGGCTCAGGATTGCCGCTTCCATTCCCAGCTCCTTCTCCACAGAGGTCTGCACTGAACAGCACCGAACTTGGCTCAATGGCTGGTTCGGGCTGTCAAGAAGTGTGCTCCAGGACGTAAGGACATGGAAGTCAGGATCTGCGTGGCAGTCTGATTTCCAGGGTTTTTGTTCAGGAAAGCAGCAGCTCTGTGCATGTCACCATCCAGGACAAGCTGGGAGTCCCGCAGCTCTCCCCACCCAGCTCAGCTCCTGCTGGTTTGTGCACCTCTGACCCAAAGCCTGTGGGTAGTGAGAGCCATCCATGCTGCTGGAGACAACCCTGCGCCTGTCCGTGACAGCTTCCCTTCCTGAGACCTTTCCTCTCATCTCCCCTTCAGCACAGCCCATCACCTCAGAGCCAACACTCAGCCAGGCTGTTAGTACCTCTCTCCTCCCTGCAAAGCAGTCTTGTGCCTGGCTAGCTTCTGCTCTTATCTGCAGCATCCCTCACCTCCCCACCCCTCCCAGTGTCCCTCACCGCAAGGACCTCAGAGGCAGCTGCAACCAGACCGAGCACATCCCTCCTGGTACGCTCTCAAACAAGCCCCATGGTGCTTGCCGCTGTTGTGCAAGGCTTTCACACCCACAAAACCTCTTCTGAGTTATTCCCTACACTATCCCACAGTTGCCTGTTGGCACCTCCAGATTTATTCCTCACATTGCAGAAGTATTTGGGATTTCACTTATGTCTGAACACGGGCTGCATTCGTATGCAGGGGATGTCATTTGATTACATCCGACCCAAATGCTAATCCCTCTGTATAAAGCCTCTGTTGTGCTCAGTCTGTACTGTTTGTCTATGTCAGGATCTTTTCTGAATTTCATTAGAGGAAAGACTTGCTTAAGTAATCTGGGAAACAATTTGGAAATACTTTTACTTATAAAAGCAGTGAGTTCAGTGTGCTGTCAGTCATGGATTTATATCGCCTTTGTTTGTGAACATCCAGATGGTATTCTCTGACTATTAAAATGCTTTTCATGATGTTCACAATGATTATTCACTTAGAAATTCCCACAGGAAGCTGTCAACCCACAATTTGTCAGTCTCCTGCTTGAAAAGCCTCAGCCAGTCTGACAAGGGGCTGAAACCACCCCAGCCCTCCAGGTGACACGACTCCTCTCACCCAGTGAGGACTATACAGTGCACCTCACAGGGCCAGTGCTGGGGAGCATCCCCTTGGCAGCAGACACTGGTCAGGCATTTTGGAGAAGAGCTGAGCAGGTCAGGCACTCTGCTCCCACACCAGTCCATCCAGACACATCCCCTGGGAGCCCCAGCCATAGCAAGCCTGGCCGCTGTGGCAGCTCTAAATGGGAGCTGGCTTTTTGGAAAGCCTGGCCCCGGCTGTGGTGCTGAGTGCTGGGAAACCTGGCACTGAGCTCCTCTGAAATCTGGCTCTTGACACTTAATGACTTTCTCTCATACAACATGCTCTGTTATTTAACTAGGAATAAAAGTTGGATGTTGATTACCAGACTCTTTCTCCATCCTTTGCTGTTTCTGAAGCTGCTCTGCATCAGCATCCCTCCCACGTTCTGCTGCTTTCACCATTGCTCATGATTTTACGCAAGTGCAGTGATCAGCTCCTTGGGCAGTTTCTGTGCTTCTTCAATGACTGTTCCTGGCCTTGCTGAGCTGCACTGGGATGGTTTGTCCGCCATCGGCCAGGTTTGCTCTCTGGAAGCCCACCTGCTGCCTGAATCAGGAAGACGGCTTGTTGCCACCCAGACTTGGCCAAGAAGCACAACGATGCCACGTTGTGCAACAGCCCCATTTCCCCTCCAGAATGAGGCACAAGGAGCTTGTGGGTTCCCTGATTGCTCCTGCCAGAGCAGGGTTTGCCCCTGCTGACAAGTCACCTCTGCTTGTCTACACCAGATGCCAAGCACCTACTATGTCCCCATGCTGTCAACCAGTCCTGGCCCTGGAGAAGCTGGTGGTCCCTGTGCCACACCATCACCGGTTGATACCTTAGCTCTCACTTACTGTGCCCCAAACTCAGGGAGCAGGGAGGCTTTGGCCCTGCTACCTCTCTGCAGCATGCAGGAGAGGTGGAGACCTCTTCCAGGGTTATTCAGGTGCATCTCTGCCTCCCCTCCCACCCTCTCCCCTTGCCTTCCCTCAGCCTCTCTCTCCATCTGGGCTCGGGATGGCTGAACTTTCGCCAGCGCTGGAAAGCGGCTTCACCGCCACGGAGACAGCATTTCCTCCTCTCCAAAGTGCTATAAAACCGGCCGTGAGCTGGCCGCTCAACTCCCAGACTGGCCGTTTCTGTCCAAGACCCATGCATCCCCAGGCGCAGCACAGAGGTGCCCTGCATATTGACTCGAAACCTTTCATCTTGCTCCAAGCATCCCTGGACCAGCCAGCCAGCCCACCGGACCACCCTTCCTTCCTCCTTGGAGGAAAGTGAACAGCCCAGCGACCGCGCACTTACAAAGCGAGGCCTCAGACGCCTTGTTTTTTCTGCTGGCTCGGCAGGGCTGGGAATTGGCTCCAGGTGTTTTCACTCGGGTCTCGCATGAGAGAGGGTGCTGCAGAGGAAGAGGCCGTCTGCTGGGCTCAACCATGGCCACCAGTCCACAAAACATCACACTTCATCAGCTCCCCGGGGAGCATGGCACGGTGGGGGACGTTGTGGAAGTGCCTCCCTCTTCACACATCCCGGTCAGGGTCAGCTCGTGGCGGGAGGGAGCAGGGTTCTCCATCCTAGGAATGTCAGCCACATGGGGAAAATGGTTTTCAGCCCTAAATGCATCTCCAGAATGAGAATGGGTCCCATGGCAGGCTGACTGCACAGCAAGCACGCTTTGCCACACAAAGGTGTGCACACGCATGGGCAGCACACACAAGCACGAGCCTCCCTGCGTTGCTAAACACATGCCCCGTTATACAAACAGTGCACGGCCAGCCAAGGAACTCAGCACAACCAGCCGCAGCATGCCAGAACGAACACACACATCGCGGAGTGCACCTCATTTACAAAACACCACCAGACACACACTCTAAACACAAACCACATGTTGGCCGGCACACACACCCTCCCTGTGCAGACCAGCACAACATCACTTGCCACCAGAGACACGCATCGACACATGTGCACACACATCCCACCAGGCACATGCTACCCAATGCGCTCTCCGCAAGCACACACAGTATCACTGTGAGCCTTGCCACCCTTGGAAGCAGGCACACCTCCGGCCAGCCCCACACTGATGGTTGGACCTGCCCTCCACATGGGGACATCTTCCATCCTATCCGGCTCCCCCATGTTGGCAATGCCAAAGGGCAGGACTGGGAGGTGCCCTCAAAGAGTCCTGGTGGTCTCCTGCTCCCTGGTGTGGTTGGTGTGACAGGGATCACCTATCCCTGGGGTGTGGGACACCTGCTCTGACAGCCTCCAGGCATCAGGGCACCCTGCCCTGCTCTGCTGCCCATGCCAGGAGTGACAACAGCAGTGAGGGACATCTCTGAAGAAGCAGCAGGAACTTGAGGACCATTAGAAGCTCTCAGCAGAGGAGGAAAACCCCAGGTCCCTCTGATGTGGATGCAGAGGACCTGACCCTGCAGTGGGAGGTTGGGAGCAGGCCTACGCCCTCCACCAGAGAAGACCCCAGCACCAAGAGCTGGGCCTTGCTGTGGATGGGGCATCTTGTCCTCCAGGTATCCTACACACCTCAGGGTTGTCATCTGCTGCTGGGCATCACCTCAAGTCTCTCAGGTCATACGCGTACACACACACACCCCGAGCCCAATTTCAGGGGTCCTCGGGCTTTGGTCCCTGTAGCCCTCCACTGTAAGAAGGGCTGGCAGGGCTGCTTGACTCGTGAAGCACATGTGTCATGCCCCTCTCACGTCCATTTAGGGCTTCTCAGGCAGCCCAGCACTGGCAGCATTCTCCTGAGGCTCACCAGACCCCAGGTGGAGAGTCTGGACCTGGGCTGAGACGGCATGGTCACACCTACAGCATCCCTAGCCAGGGCTGTGCCTTTGAAGAGTTTTTTCCTTCAGAAACACAGCCAGAAGGAAAAGTGAGAAAGCCGCCGCACGAGAGTTGGTCAGAAACATTTAGACAAGACATTTCTCCATTGGAATGTGCTGGCTCATTGCAATGTTTTGTGGAGACGGTTTGATTGCAGTTGAACTCTGCCAAGAAACTGCCAGACCTGCTGCCTGGCAATCGTCCACCTCCCCCTGCTCCTGAGCATCTGCCTGGGGCATGGGCAGCAGCCCAAGAGCCTCGAGAGTCTGCAAGCCATAGGTCTCCACTCACCGCTCCATGAGAAGCTCAGATCCCATGGCTGGCCTGGGTTTTGGCTGGAGGACAGAGCAGCAAGAGGAGTAGCATGAAGTCAGCATTCCCAGGAATTCCCTGGGCCTGGGCGTCAGGGCATCTGGCTTTGGATCCAAGCCCCCCGCCCCTGGAAAAAAAATCTGTCAACTGGAGAAGCTCCATGTCTTGGGTTCATTCTATGACCAAGCAGAACCAAATCTCCAAATGTCAGATTTTGGGGCAGAAACCAGACTTGCTGCTCTCCCCTGACCCAGCTGCCACAAGCGCTGCATTGGTACCAGGCTCTAGGAGCTCCAGCAGCTCCAGGAGCTCCAGTCCCCAGGGAGAAGGGCAGGGATGTGACAGCAGAACCTGCCACCTGTGTCTGTCTGCTGAAGAACAACCATCTTCCCCAGGCAGGTTCAGAGACAAACTTTGGGTAAAAGGTGGGGAAAAGCTTCACATGTTAAGCATCAGCTATATGTGTAAATCCTTTCGATTTGAAGAGGTGAAGTATATACATTGCTGTCACAATGAAACAGGGACTAGATCCCCAACTAAAAGTACTTTGCAGCACGGGAGAGACATTTCTCTGCTCTTGGTAGAAAAGCAGAAACCGTGCATTTTGTGGCCAAGATTTGGGGTGTTTATTCCTGTGGCCAACATGCAATACTGAGTCTGGAAAGGATCCCAGTGTGGAGACAAGCAAAAGAGGTGGGGGACGTTCATCTCTGGAGGTTTTCGAGCCTCAGGTGGACAAAGCCACAGCCACCCTGAGTGCTGGGGATGGTCCTGCTGCAAGTCAGACACTGGATTAGAGCCTTCCAGAGCTCCCCCTCCCACCAAATATTGGGGGTTTCTGAGAGAACCACCCCAGGGGATGGTTTCAAAGGCTAGACCTTTCCTGCCAGGAGATGCAGGTGCTCTGCATGCAGGCTGAGGACCATGTTTCATACAGCTGTTTCTCCACATTCACACTCCTACCAGCCTGACTGCAGTCACAGGGAGCCACAGACCAGGCAAAGAGACCATGTTTCACACGACACGTGTGGACGGCTGACAGCCTAGCAGCCACTGCGCAATTACCGGTGAGGGATCGCTTCCAGCAAACACCAGGGTTCTGCAATGTAATTCTAGAGGCGGTAGTTGTGTCAATGCAGTACGCTGTTATGGGACAGGTAATTCAATCCGGGCCCAGATTTCAATTAGAGACTAAACAATATAAAAGCCACATGGAATACGTGAAATGTAATTGAACGCTGGCTGGCTGTCAACTCTCAGAAGCAGCTGAGATGAGGCCCATCACTTGAGTGAGTTCCTGCAGTCCCAGTCCTCCGCTATTTAACATGAAGACAACATGATTAATATTGTAAGTGATTAATGGATGAAAAACATGATTAATATTGTCTGCAGATGGCATGGGCTGTGGTGGAAGACAGCAACCGCTATGCCTGTGAGAGGCAACGTGTTTTCAGCCGTGTGTGAAGCCACTCCAGCAGGAGCAGGGCACAGGCCAGGGGCTCTGGCCCCATGTCCACAGACCAAGGGTCCTGACCCCCATTCCCAGAGGTGGAGCACTCCCTCCCAGGAGGCAGCCTCGGGGTCTGGTAGGTTATTTGTGATCACAGTCCTCAAAGCAGCGACACAGGGGAGCCAGAGCAGAAGCGGGAAGACTGCGAGTGTCCTGGTGTGCCCCCACCAGGTGCTGTGCTCAGCTCACACCCATCACAGGGGAGGCTGGCTGGAGAAAAGGTCGGGAAAAGTCACAAAAATTATTATAGAGAAGAAAGCAGACAGTACCAGGAGCCACTGAGCTACAGGAGACACTTCATGATGTCCACACAAACACTGTGGTGGGCGGTGTGGGGGGGTTCCATGACTATTCACAGAGTCGTGTTTGCAGTCTTTAACTTTTAGAGACTGATTGCTTTAAGCAGCCCCTCTTGAAGAAGAGAACAAAACTCTGTCCCTGGGGAGCTACAGGCAGGGAAGGTCCCAGGTACAGTGGAGTGGGCGGGAGCTGGTGTCCCAGCAGAGACCTGGCAAGGGACAGCTCACCGTGGTCACCTGCCACTGATGAAACCCTCACCAGGTAAAGGGGCAGGATCACAGAAAACCTTTGGAAGGATGAGCAGGACAAGGGTTCAGAGACTGACATCTGCTGTGCAAAATGCAACAGGTTTTCACCCAACAGTGCTGCAAGGGCTGGAAACAGGAAAATCCTCCTGGGAGCCCTGGTAGGTCCCAGTGCCCTGTGAGTGGTCCCAGCAAGGGAAATGGCCCAGCACCAAGCTCCAGGGAGGACCCTGCCACTCTCCTTGGAGCAGAGACCCCTGTGGAGCAGTGGCCACCCACCAGCACCCCACAGCCACAGTGCAGAGAGGCACAATTTGCTCCCCACAAATGAGTGGGACCATCTCAGGTCCCCCCAACACCAGCAGTGACTGTTCCCCTGCAGCTGGCTGGGGGATTAGCAGCACATACCAGCCATCAGCAGCTGCCGCGTCAGTGCAGCGTGGACCAGCGGGGCTTTGCCAGCTGCCCCTCAGGGATTATCATGACTCACTGGCACGCTTTCAGAAGTATTTTTCCCTGCAGAAATGGCGAGCTCAGCCAAGCTGTGCCACAGGGAAGCTTAGCAGGGAGGGTGGCCCAGGGGTGATGCACAATGACCTGAAGGTGGAGGGGTTGCCCTCCTCGGGGGGCTGCCAGCACCCACAGGAAGCACTTATGACAGTGGTCCCCAAGGCCCTGCAGCTCCCGGGGGACAGCTGGGCTGCCAGCAGCCAGGGGAAGCAGACATGCGTGTGCGGGGAGGAATGTTTGCTCAGAGCAGGTCCAGCCACTGCGCTATTTCTGATCCCAAGAGGCCCAGAGGGAGGGCTGTTTATCAGGGATAGACTGTACCAGATTGACTTGGCATCTTTATAAAAAGAAACAAAGCTAAATTTTAGTTTTGGTTTGGTTTTTTTTTAAAGACAAAAGGTAATTATGAGGAAAGTTGGAGAAGGAGGGTGACATGGGCTCATGTGGGCTATAAGGGAGAGGACAGGGTGTGCTGGAGGGTCAGACACAGCAGCTAGAAGAGCTCCTTACAATGCATTTTTGGGGCCACGTCATCAGCGTCCCTGAAGAACAAGAGGCATAGCAAGGAATACTGTGGATCAGGAGGCTTCAGGAGAGGTACAAATGGCTGACATTGAGATATGGAGTAAAAGAAAATGGGCATGGTGTGGTGCTGCAAGAAGGTTTTGGTCTTAGAGCCTCCCATGGGAGCTATGCCATAAGAGGTGACTTTGGAGGATGCCTCCGAGGCAAAAACCAGTATGCAGATGTCAACCTTAAGCCAGCAATGTGACATGGCTGTGTCAAGAGGTTCAAAGGGTCACAAGGATCCTGGGACCACCAAGGCTGGATTCTGGGATCAGGAAGATGAGATCCTGGGAGATGGGAACTGCCACCTCTGTGCTGCTGCTTTTCCACTATGTGCCCTTGTCCTCCCCCTCCCTGGGAAGCACAGACCCACGGTGGAGCTGTGCACAGGTCTCCAATGCAGTTCCCTGAGGTCCTGACAGCTGCCTATTGTCTCATGGGTATCTCCTGTCCAGCCACGTGCTGGACTGTTTGCTGATGCTCACGGGGGGTCTGGCCCACTCAGAGGAGAGGACAGAAGTACTGCATGGCCTCAGCACACTGGAGGGACATGACAGCTGGGGTTTCATCATGGCTTCCAAGGAAACAACACCTCAGCCACTACCAAGGGATGTCTCAGATGGGGAGTAAGCACCTTCAAGTGTCCATGTGGGACTGGAGGTGTCTCTGGCCCATGGGGTGGGCTCCTGGAAGATTCACACTGGGCATCCCAAGCACATGGTGGGGCTGAGACAGGCTAAACTGCTCCATGAGGAGCTACAGGGCTACAAGCTAAAGGGCATTATCAGCTGCAGGATGTCCTGGCTGGCAGGTATCTGTGCCATGCCTGGGGCAGCCTCCCAGCCAGGGAACAGGGCCAGCAGAAGCACAGGGGTGGGGACAGGGATGGGATGACGGCAGTTCTGGGCCACACATCTGCCAGGGCAAAGCTTGGTCAAGGGGTCGGTTTGCTCTGGGAGGCGAGCTTGTGGTGGAGATCGTGGTGCTGGCTGTGCGCACACCCCTTGCCCACAGAAGCAAGCAGGGATGCACAGGCAGAGCAGCCATCCCTGCCGGGGCAGCCCACATGGGGCAAGAGCTGGCACAAGGCAACTTCTTTCAGGAAGGCTCGCCCGCACAGCTCTCCAGGACTCGCTCTCTGGCATCAGGAGCCAACTTCCAGGAACTCCTGGCTGCCTGGGAAAGCCTCGGCTGCCTGCATGTCTCCAGCCTTTTAAGGAGCTTATCCTCCACAGCTGAACTCCCCCTGCCTTCTCTGAGCATCCTGGACAGCGCGGCACAGGCACAGGCACAGGCTGCGCTCCAGCATGCCGTGTGCTGCCAAGCAGGCAGCCCCTGCCACGGGGACTGCTTGCCTGCACTTCCAGATGCAGGCAAGATGAGCCAGGGACCCTGCTGCACCTGGGCTTCAGAGGCAGCAGAGGGGACTGCTGGGTGGGAAAGAGCCTGAGCAGGGATTAGAGGGCTCTCCAGACCTAAGCACATGCAGAAGGTATTGAGGTGCATCACTGTGACACCTCCTCTGAGCACTGTAGTGTGTGTAAGTAAAGCATACAGCCGCTGGGCTGGGGCTGTGTGTCTGCACAGGGGCAAGTGCCCTGAATGGTCTAGCAGGAGGGCATCCATGGCTGTGTGTAAGCACACGTGCACACGTGCACTCACTGCTGCGCCTCCTTCACAACATATGTGCATCTCTGTGGACGTAGTTCCATTGATGCATGTTTGGGTGTTCCTGTGCATAGCCTCAGTTTGTGCCTGTGTCCTGAAACATGTGCATGACTCATATCGGTGGTAATAAGCATGGCCCCTGTCTTCTTGTGTCTGTGTTCACCTGTGTGTGCAGCATTACTGTGGCCAGGTGTGTGCATGCAAATGTGCACGTCTGGCTGTGCCATCACCGCATGAAGCCAGTGCACACAAGTTTGTTGGAGCGCCATAAACTGTGGCTGCATGGATGTGCGCCCTGCAGTGTGCACACCCAGCTGCTCACCATGGCCAAACCCTCCGGAATCAGGGGCTGCACATGGGGCAGGGGAGGGCACAGCTCCTGCTGTATTGTTTGGGACTGTGCTGGTCCCCACGTGCGGCAGCATCCCCTGCCAGCTCTCCCAGCAGTTGCCACTTCCAGAAAAAAATCTCAGACTTTGCTGAGGGACACGACTTCCTCCAATTGTCCCCTGAGCAGCTCTGCTGGGCTTGGCATGGGGCTGTGATTAGCCCATGGCCTTGGCACTGCGGATACCAGGGGCACAGTGCTAGGTGGTGTGGCAAGATAAGGGGCCCAGACACAAATAACAGCACAGCCAAGGCTGCCAAGGCACTGGGACGGGAGATTTCAAGACATGCACCTTCCAGAGGTACACCTTGTCCTTGGCAGGGAGGTCATGGCCAGGGAAGATCATCCCCATGCCCTGGTGCTGTTGGAGACACAAGGACACCTTGCTGCAGTGTCACCTGTTTCCTTCTGGTGCTGTGGGCTGCAAAGCAGGGTTAGAGGGTGGCAGAGGATGGTGGAGCTGCTGATGGAGCTCTGAGCTTGTGGCAAAGATGTAGACTCCAGGGCCTGGCCACCTCTCCCAGCTCATCACACCAAGTGACCTGGAGTAATAGGATATTTGAGCAAGAGCTTTGCAGCTGGATGGGAGCATCCCACGCCAAGGCAGCTGCCTGGGGCTTGCCCCATGCACAGTGCTTGGGTGAGAAGCTCAGCCCCTGGCGGGAGCATGGGACCCCTCTGAGCCCAGCATGGGCTGTGTGGCTCAGTGCCATCCCAGGGGGAGCAAGGATGCTGCATGCAAGGAGGTAGGGTGGTCCCCAGCACCAAGGGGGTTTGGAGTAAGGAGAAAGCACTGAGTGGGCTGAGTCCTTTCCAGCCATGCGACAACTGGAGCCACAAAGAAAAACTGGGATAGAACCAGGTGCAGGGAACCCAGCCAGCACAGAAAACATCTTCCCCAGGGCTGTACTTGTTCAGAGGCACATCTCATGGGAAGAGTGACCTGTGGGGCTCCAGGTTTAGTTTCTCACTACATGGCTTGTGCATTTTTTGAGGCTACTTTGGGTTTTGATCAGCAGTTGGGAAAAAAAGTTACTGAAAACCATTTTATTGAAAAGTTTGTTGCATGACTCGTTATAACTGAGCATCTAAGTCCTCAGACTGACTCATGACTCTCACCATCTGACAACATTTTGGTTGAAGTGGCTGCAAGGTGTCCCTCTGGTTTTCCTGCTGGGATTTTCCATGACTATGAGCAAAAGCCCAAGGGCAGCAGCAGCTCTCCAGGTACTGCCTTGCAGCACTAATCTGGCAGTGGCCAGTGATCCAGACTCTGTGCTGCCCCATCCCCAGGCAGCTGGGTCCAGACACATCCCACAGTGCCTTGACACCGTATTTTCCCCACATCCCTCTTTAGCATTAGGAACATGTCCTTTAGCACCAGCTCTTGTCTCGGCCCAACCTCTGCTTGCTGTAAGGAGCATCTTAGGGGGCTGAAGGTGGCCCAGCAGTGCTTGGTCCTTCGGGCACACTTTGGGCATCCCATCACATCACATCACATCCCACCCTCCCTCTGCTTCCTCTGAACACCGCCCATCCCATCCTGCCTGGCAGCCACTGCTAGACAATTTCTGTTGCAGAAACAGCTCCTGATAGTCGGGGTGACTCCAGGGCAGGGAGAGCTTCCTGCACAGCCCTCAATAGGCTCTTTAGCCAGCCAAGGAGCCGTGGGAAGGCAGAAAGCCTTGAAAGACCTGTCCTCTTCCCGGCAGTTGTCTCTCCAAGGCTGCTGTTTCCCAAGGTGCCCCCATGCAGGTAACAGCCTCCTCACCCTGTTGCCCAACCTGCTGCCCCAAACCCACCAAAAGCTTGTTGAGAGAGTCAAGGTCATGGTTCTGCCTGTCACACATCTGCAGAGTGGATGAACAGCAAAGGAAAGGGTTGGAGCAGGGCAGGGAGGCTTTGGACACAGGCTGCAGTGCTACCTGGGGAAAGAGAAGAGCTTCAGGAAACAAGAGGAAAGGCCAAGGGATCCCCACTGTGGGCACAGGACTGCTTGGCCTGCTTGTTCAGGGCTCAGAGTGTCCAAGCACATTGATGGGGTTTGGGGGTGCCCATGGAGCACAAACCAGGAGGAAGAGAGAGTGGGCTCATGCAAGATGCCCCCTGCCCCCAAGGAAAGTGCATGCCAGGCTGGCTTTGCCCCCACCCAGACAAAGGGGAACAGGCACAGGCAGTGCCCAAGAGTGCTGGCCGGACCCCTGTGCTGAAAGCAACCCCCCCAGCAGCACAGCCACAGCCTTGCAGCAACCACAGAGATTGCTCTGCCACATTATCACACCTCTGGAAGACACTGTTTGGAGACATTCTGCATGTTGCCTAAGCATGGCCATGCATTGCACTGATGCCTGGACACCCTTGTGCCCAGAGCATCCATCCCCTGGGGGCTTGCATTGCTGCTGAAGAAGTTGGGGTGGACAAGTTGCTTGCTGAAATGCGAAGCAGCCAGGAGCCATGCCCAGGCAGAGGGGGAAGGTGGGCTGCAAGCAGCCTGCCACATTCTCCATCCCAGTCCAACCTGGCAGAGGGCCCAGGCAGGCAAGGGGGGGAAGGCTGCAGGAACTTGATAAACGGTGTGGAGGGTGGGGACGTGGGGCTGATTCCAGGCTGCCCAAGTTGAGCCATGGTCGCAGCCGGGATCCCAGGGTTGGTGGCAGCTGAAGGATGCTGAGGGGCACGAGGACGCTGGCTGTGTGTGTGTGTGTGTGTGTGTGTGTGTCTGTGTGCTGCCAAACACCACAGAGTGAAGGATGGGAATAAGCACAAGCCTGCCTGGCTCTGGCAGGGAGGGACCATGGTGTCCTCACCAAGCAAGGATGGGATCCCTGCCACCTGGGCTGGCTTAGATGTACCTGCACCAGTGCTCAGGTCCCCCAAGCAGCCAGTCTTTGAGAGACATGACAATGCAGAGGAGTCATGCTCTGCCTAGGCACCACCTGCACATTTGCTCTGTCCTCCCTCCCTGCTCATAGGATCCCATGTTTCAGAACTGCAGGGGGCTTTGACTGGAATCTAGTGGTCCCTGGACTGTCTAGGACACCAGAGTCCAGGGCTTCCTCCTAAGCCCCTCTGAACATGCTCCCAAGATCATCCCCACTCTGGTGCCATGCTGCCCATGAGCAACAGTTGGCCAACTAGTCCACCACCATCACTGTGGCATTGTGTGCCTCAGTTTCCCCCACCATCCCAGCCATGGGCAGATAGGACACCAGAGCTTGAACATGACATGTGACAAGCCAAGCAGAGCAGGGCTGGTAGGGGATGCAGTCTGAGACCCACAGGGCATCGCAGTGAGACAGAAGCAAGGGTGGGAACCTGTTGGTATTAACCACAGGGGTTTCCTGTCAGGATGATGCCAGCTTGTGCTGAAACCATGGGTCAGGGAGCTGGGGGGCGGTGCAGGGGGCAGCCCCATGCTGCTGCCATGCCCTGCCTTACTCTGGCTACTGGGCTTCTGTCCCTCTGCTGTCCATGCTCCCATCCACTGGTTAGACCATAAGCTAGTATGCTCCTCCTGCCATGTCCCAGCACTTTGCATTTCCCTATAGAATGTCCTGGAGGGATGCCCTCCCAATGGCACCCTGGGGGTCCAGCTCACTGCTGCCAGACAGGGGCTGCTTGGGACCACCACTGCCTGACAGGACATGCCTGTATCGCCTCTCATCTCCACGCCAACAACAAAAACAGACAGTGCTTTCGGAGCTTGCCCAGGCCCTTGTGTGACCAGACAGGCCCTGCTGCAAGGGAACAGGGGGTCAAGGGCCACACAAACATCTGGAGGGAGGTGCAGCCTGTCCCACACCCGCACAGAGGAGCTCCCCTTGGACAGGCAGCACTTGGGGGTCAGGGGTTCCCCAGGGGCTGTGCCCCCAGCCTCCTTCTGTGTTGGGGGTGGGGGTGCTGGCAGCATCCCTCAGATACAGCTGGTCTGAGGACTCCCAGCAGCAGCACACAGCTGGCTCACCAGCCACCGGCACATCTGGAGTCACTCAGGCAGGTCCAGGCAGTGCACAGCAGCAAGGGCAGGGATGCACGCTGCAACTCTGCCAGAAGGCAGGCCATGCTTGAGGCAGCTGGGTTGCCACTGCACCCCACTAGAGCCACACCAAGGCATGCTGCTGTTCCCACTTGCTTCCTTGCTCCAGTTCTGGAGCATCTAATCCCTTGTCCCTAGCACTGGGATGGCATGTGAGGGCTGTGCTGCAGGGATCAGCTGAGCAGCAAAGCCAGGACAGGGTGCCATAGAGATGCTCTGCCAGCCACCTCATCCAGGGGAAACAGGCTGCCAGCACCCCATCGCTGCCCACAGGTGTCTTCTGGAGGGAAAGATGGGATGGATGGACAGGAACAAGGGACATGAGCAGATGGCATAGGGAGGCAGCAAGGCATGGGCACAGCTGGTTGAGGAGGGTCAGCCAAAGCAGCCCACCTGCCCCTTGTCCCGTTGGACCTGGGTGTTAGTATCAGCCATCCCAATGGATGTTGGGGTCTTCTCCCATGCAGCGTGTGCCTTTCACCTGGGATTCCTGTTTGCTTCCGAAGCAAGGAGCCAGGAAGAACTCAGGCAGGCTTTGGAGCATCTCTTGGAGGTCACCATCCCATGATGAGGGAGCCTGGGGGTAAGTGGAGCCACCAGCACAAGGAAAACATGTCCCAGTCCCACTCCTGCCCAACAACTCCACCAGCAGCCCAGGGGAGAGCCCCAGTGCAAACCTCCTACTCCATCATCCCTCTTTAGGCAACCTGCCTCTCCCCCTGGCCAAGACTCCTATACCAGCTTCCACCAAGGGATGATGCAGCCCTCCCCCAGAGAAGATGCTACCTGGGTGCCCTCCTGGAGGCTGGAGATTGGATATACCAGCTCTTGTTGTCAGTGCCACAAGCACCAATTCTGCGTAAAACAGGCAAAAGCACCAGTTACGCTGAAATGGGGCACAGATCTGGAGGTCAGACCCATCCCCTCTCCTGGCCTTGCTGCTGAGCAAGCCCACATCATCCTGTTCTGCCTCTTGAGCATATGAGCCAAGCACCCGTGGTGCTTGCACACATTTCCCTACCAGGCACCAAGTGCTGGCCTGGAGGACAGTTCAGTACAGCCAGTTCACCAGCATTCAGCTCCCCACCACCGGTGCTCAGCTCTGGTGAGCATATCAGAGCAGAGCACAGCCACCTGAAGAAGACATTCCCCCTACCCTCTCCAAGGTATGGCTGTCTGCTTTAGAGCAAAAGGTCTAGATCCACGTGGTTTCCCCATGCCAGTTTGGACAATTTCTACCAACATACCAGCCCAGAGAGGCTCGTGCCTATGCACATGGTGGAATCTGTGCTGCCTGCTGTGGCAGATGGACCACCTCCAGAACATCTGCTCTGCACCAGCCCTTCTTGAGCCAGGGAGAACCCACCAAAAAGCTGGCAAGGAAAGGGAAGAGAAGGAGTGGTGTACCAGTGCTGAAGCAGAAAACATTGTTAATGGAGCATCAGTAGCTCATCAGGGGAAAGCAAGGCTGTTCTCAGATAGTTCAGATCTAGATTAGGCAAGAGACAGTGAGTAACAGCGTGGGTTGGACCCATGTAAAGTTATTGGCTCAAATAGACTAAAAAGTAAACAAAACAAAACAAAAAAAAAAGGAAAAAGAAGAAATACCATATTCAGGTCTGGTTTGTTTATTCAGAAAGAGAGAAAATTAAAACATAAGTACTAGGACAAAATATGCCAGTTCTAAATTCTGCCTTAGATGATGATTTTATTAGCAAAGAATCTGGATCTCAAGTTATGTCTCAAAACAACAGAAAACCAGATGCAGAGGTCAGTACTTTCATGCCTAATAACAATGCTATCAGTGACATCCTTAAGGAAGAGCTGGACTCATCAGTACTGCAAGAGTCATTTCAAACAAATGTGGATGGCAAGATTTCACTGTTAGAATCTACAATTTGAGTTGAGACAAAGCATAATGAAAGTGCTGTTCCAAATGCAATCCCATGACATCACTAAGACTCAACAATTAACATCAGCTGCTTCCCAAGTAGTTGGAGAAATGGAGATAAAGTCATAACCCATCAGCTAAAATCATCCCATAAGAAAAATCAGTGGTATCCTGAAAAAAAAGGAGGCTTAAAGTCTCAACCTAAAGCCATTTCCAAAGAGAATAACAGCAAAACTAGTAGGAAATAAAAAGTATGTGAAAGTCATACAACTTGAAATATTCACGATAGAACTCAGACAAATGTAAAAAAAAATAACTCTTGCAGCAGAACCAAGTCACGTGGACAAAGCTCTCTCCCCTACCAACCAAATAAAAAATATTTTGAAGGTCAGCAGGAGAAGGGCCTAACTTTCCAGGTTTGGAAGAAACTACCCAGTTCCAGAGAATAATGTGGGCATGACATAATGTATTGTCCACATTCAAAGAAGATATTCAAAAACCAAAACCTAAAGATTGTCACAGAAATGGTTAAGAGATCCTGCAACAAAAACAAGTACCTGGGGCACTGGGACCAGATGGCATCTGTTATTTGTCTTAAAATCTTTTCTTCATTGCACTCGTTTGTGTGTAAAACTTCAATGTTTCGCACTTCATTGCAAACCTTTCCAAGCAGTCTTACGGGAGGGGGCAGGATTGCAAAGTGACATGGGGGAGGTGAGAGCTAAGGATGAAGAATGAAGGTTTGTTTGGACAGCGCTGTGTCTGACTAAGTAGATGTCTCCCAACTATTTGATGGGAGCTACAATCACTTTGGCAGACACAGGTACCTCACATGGGAACAAAAACGGAGACAGATGAACAAGACTCTCCGCAGATTGACTTCTGGCTGCCTGGCAAGTGCAATGGCTCTG